>NC_083873.1:35036986-36286986 GCF_032452875.1 Bos javanicus | reverse complement strand
CTACAGTATTCTTGCCTGGAAAATTCCATGGACAGAGGAGCCTGGCGGGCTATAGTCCATGAGGTTGCAAAGATTCCGACACGTCTGAGCGGCTCAACACACGCTGTGAGCCTAGTGCCTGCTGACTGCCACGGTCCAGGCAGGAGGAGAGACTGTGCTCAACTTGGAGCAACAAGTACCATGGCACACAGCCCCCTGCTGCGGCAGCAGGGTGAAGACTACAACACAGCTGACAGTCTTTAAAGGAGTCTATCACTGTCATACCCTGAATCCATATAATGAAAAGAAGGAAGACACACAAGCCCCACCTCCTTCACAGAGGCCTGCCTGGGGGCTGTGAGGAGATGGACACCGAGAGGCACTGAGTCTTTAGTGGAGAAGGGGATTAGTTCTATCTCCGCAAGTTCTGAATATCCCGGAAGAGAAGGACGAAGTTTCACAACACATCTGAGCTCCAGAGCATTTACTGTTTGGTTCAGTGCCTTTAAAAAAAGTCCAGAACAACAGTTGGCTTGAAACATGACCATTATCCCAGAGTGCCAGTATTTTTCCATTGTAGGGACAGGCCAGCAAAATCAATCAACTCCAGCTTTTTTTTTTTTTTTAATTTAAACCTAATAAATTCAGAATCAAAATACCAGGCAGGCTCATTAGACAGATAACTGGCCACATGTTCTGCATCAGGTAGATGCTGAGGTCCAGGTTTACCGTTAGGTAAAAAAAAAAACAAAAAACAAAAAACTCAGAACCCCTGCTCTCACAGGTCTTGTAGTCTAGTGCTCTATTCTCTAAATTTCTTCACCTAAAAGAGCATATTTGTGATGCAAAGACTCTCTCCATTGCATAGCTGTGACTGAGACTGGAAAAGAGGTCCATGCATTTTGGTGATATAAAAGTCCATCTGTGAATATAAACTTCCTGCTTCTTTACACCTGCTTTTAAGAACTTGTGTTGTTGGGTTCTTGACAACATTCTTAACAGAAGGTTACTAAGAGTCACTGACAAGGAGATCAGATTACAAGCTCCCTTAGGAATAGAGTGGAGGCCTGTTGAACTACTGTCTCCCCAAGGACTAACAGCATCCAGGGGATAAATGTGCTTGCTGAATAACAAATTGCCTCAAATGCTTCTAAAGCCACATTTTAGATTCCTCTCGGTTTTAGTTCTGCATGGCGGCTGAAACTTCTCAGCAAACACGGGTTGCAAACTGCACTGAAGAGAAACTGAATTTTAGGGCAGATCACTTGAGCTTAGCACCTTCCTTTTATGGCTAAGAATGCTTAGAGCTGGTGATGACAGCTTACAGGGGCAGACATGTTTCTTCACTCTAGGCTTCTGTGTAGCAATTCATACCCCCCTCCACTATCTTCTACTGGAAGCAGGACACTAGAGGCTACATTTTACTTGCAAACTGATATTTCTTTGGAACTTAATTAAATTTAGCACTTATTAGATAGTGGAACTCTTATCAAGGGTTTAGGCTTCAAAAAACTTAGTTCTGGTGAAAATGTATAGTAAGCTAAGTATCTGGACACCTCAACTGCAAAATACTGAACACAGAAGATCCACTTCAAAGCCTGGTAATTTACCCCAGTCAGAAAATTCAGTACTGATGAATCTATTTGCAGGGCAGGAACAGAGATGCAGACGTAGAGAATGAACTTGTGGACCCAACTGGGGAAGGAGAAGGTGAGATGAACGGAGAGAACAGCACTGACATGTATGGCTAGTGGGGAGCTGCTGTATAACACAGGGAGCTCGGCCTGATGTTCTGTGACGACCTAGACGGGGCTGAAGAGCGGGGAGGTGGAAGGAAGGCTCAAGAGACAGGGGATACATGTGTACAGATAGCTGATTCATGTTGTACGCTAACACAACATTGTGAAGCAATTATACTCCAATAAAAAAATAACTTAAAAAAAAAAGAAAATTCAGTGCATTCACATACCGGCCGTCCATGAATGCTTTCATAATATAACAGAGCTTTCTGCAGGGCCACTTTCTCATTAGCAATCTGGTCTTTGGTCATATCCTGTATAAACACAAGGACAGAGAAATGAGAGCAAGGAAAACATTTGTGAACATCGCAACTGCTTTATTTAGTTAAACAAGTTTCCCAAAGTAAGGTTAAAAAGAATGTTTACCCAACAGCTCTCCCTAGCTTCATCCAAAGCTAGGAATTAGCTGTTCCTGATGTGCAGCTAGGAACACAGCACAGCAGAATCATCACCTATGAGTACTCCTTTCTCCCACGTGGTGGCAAAGGCATGCTGGACTCAGGTCAGCAAGGCTGCGAGGTGCACGGGGCTTAGCCTAATGGCTCCGGCGATGAATACAGTTACAGGATACACATTCCCAAAGGCTTGTCTCTAATCCTCCTACCTCAGAGAGTCACCAAACTATCTCTTAACTGAAACAACTCCATCCTGCAACCTGTACAACAGGATCTCCTGCTCTCTATTTGCAGTCCAAACCAAAGGACCTATAGTTAAAAAGCACTCTGAGCTGGTTTCATCTGCTTCTTTGGAGTCTCAATGTGTGGAAGGGGAGGGTGAGGGAGATATAAAAAGGTGGTACTCATCACCCTCCCTACTGGGACCCCGGGGCATGCCCTGCCACCCTACCACAGTGACTGGAATGGTTTGGGATTAGCAGTTTCTCGGGCTCATCACAGAATCACACCTTAATGTCTTCCGGACGGCTGGTCTCTGCCCGCTTCTCCTGGAGCTTCCTCTGGATGGATTCCAGAGTGGCCTCCACGCTAGGCTTTATGGCTTTATCCACCAGCTCTTGCTTTTTCTCATCTTCTTTTTCAAGTTGGGAGCCGAAACTCTTGGGGAGTGTGTTGCTTCGCTGCCGCATTCTGGGGGGTAGGTCCTCCTCTGATATCTTCAGTTTGGACTCTAAGAGAAAAGATTTGGGGGTGGAGATGTATGGGAATTGACGTCTGCTGAACCCAGATTGTTTTTCTTGCTGTTAACAAGTGCTTAGTCCTGTCTTCTTTTTCCCCCAGAAAGCATCTAATTATATTATTAGCTGAAATCCCTGGGTTATTATTTCTTAAACTTAAGAAAATGATAATGTTTTCCTGTATTATCTGGCATGGTTTCCTAACCCTAATTCCTGAGAAAGTTTTAGTTCTTTAACATCCATGCTTTAGCTGCACCAGCCTGTGGGCTGTTCTCAGAACGAGGCCGATGTCTTCCCATACCGAATCCCATAGCATTTACAGGTATTTGCAGGTCTAGAACCCAAATGTTGGCCAACCTTTTCCATATGATGTATATATCTCACTTTGGAATTATTTTCACTTTGTATTCTATTCCTTTGTTTATATGATTCTGTGTCCTACAAGACAGCAAGCTCTGGGAGGGACAGGGACCAAATTCTTTTCATAAGCTATTTCATAATCCACACCTTGGATTAAATAGGTTCTTAAAAAGTGTTGAATTGAAACCATCATTCTTAGATTAGTTATTTAGGGGGGAAAAAAAAAACCCTGCAGAATTCTCAGCATCTTTGATCTGGGTTTCCCTGTGACGGAGGTCATGGGAAGATACAGAGAAAGTGTGCCATGAATGCTAAGGGTCCTGGGAGTCAGCTTCAAGGAACCTGTCTTTCCTGGAACGTTTGAGTGGTAAGTGGCTCTCAGTGCGCGGTAAGATCACAGCTTCTGTGCTTGGCTTGTTCTCTGAAGACCTTGCCATAGGTCTAGAGCTTTCCCTACCTTTAAGTTGTTTCCGGAATTTGGCAAGGTCGTTTGTCCATTTCAGAACCTCTGGATTGGCTGCTTTGTCGCTGTGGGAAGGCTGCGAAAAGGAAACGTAGAGTAAATGTTTTGGAATTGGGGCAGGAGACAGAAGAGTTTGATGATCAGTTTGTTTTAAACAGCAAGGAAAAGCTGAGTTCCACTGGAATAATAAATGAACTGTGATTAATCAGAGCAACTTCACAGGTGGAATTCCATTATCCTTCTTTATATCTGGTTATTTTTGATGCTTTCAAAGAATTCCTCAGAGACAAAACGCTGGCTCGTTAGGGTCACGGACTTCCATGAGTCTATGACCTCTTTTCCATTATCTGCAGGGTTCACCCTGTCAGCCTAACAAGAAAGAAAGCAGTGGAGTATATGATATTTTACACAACAACCCCTGTGAAAAATGTCTTTTTGTTATTCTTATAGGAAATACTAAGGATAGAGCTGAGAGAAGAATAAGGTCAGTACCAGTTAAATTTTATAAGATAATTCTGAATTAAGTTTTAGCCAAACAAAATACTTCACTTAATGATTTTCCCCATTTCCGATCACTGATCAATTTACAAGACAAATGCGAAAGCCTTCAATTCATTTGTAAGGATACACTGTGCAAGGAAAATGCTGACACACCATACTGGAGTTTATCGGGGTTTACTGCCCAGCGTTTACTGCCTTTGGTGATTCCCCACAAAGCTCCCTGCACTGTCCCCACTTCTCTGAGTAGTCCGCGCACTGACACATCGCTTCCGGGGAGGGTCCAGAAAGAAGCCAGTGAGCACTCACTCTGTACTTCCGCTCTTCTTCAAATCTGTCTTCAAACTTCCGGATCTTCTTCTTAAGGCTCTGAATCCTTCGAGTGAGCTGGGCAGGAGTCAGGTCCTCTTGCTCATCTTCGTAGGAGCCCAGAGAGGAGCTGCGGCGCCTGTGAGGGGCACAGTGTGGGGGTCAGCTTCCCAGGAGGGGTCACTGCCTGCTGGGAGGGGCTGGGGGGGAAGGGATGTGGCATGGAGGGGTGCTTATCCTCTCAAATAAAAGACAGCTGACTGCGATTACATTTTGTGACCTTGAGCTCCGTATGTCCTGCCTTTTAAACACATCCAATCTTCTCCAGCTCACCGTTGCACCGGGCAGAGCTAGGACTGAAATGTGGACTTCACAGCTAACTTTGAGAGATCTTTGGAAAGGGGGCACTAACGGAGATTCGGTCGGTGATGCTGTAGTCGGGTCACAGGTCACATGTAAAGTTACAACAGAGCCTGTGCACTTGGATGGAGATACACTTACAACCTAGCTAAAAACATGACTAGCCATGGGTAACATTCCTCTCCCTTTTAAAGTTACATGGATGGAACGTCTGTGCCTCAGCAACACAAAGAAACACACCTCATGAAAGGGTGGGAATTGGGGGGAGAAGGAGGCACTTCCGTGTCGTCCAGGTACTGCCGGCTCTGCCCGTAAGCGTAGAAGCGGGGGGACAGCATGGGGTCGCTGTCCTCTTCCAGGAGCTGCCGAATCAGGCGCCCGGCCTGCGGGGAGAGGCGCGCTTCGTCAGCGTCCACACTCTCCTGTTGCCACGAGGAGAAGGCAGGGATAGGCTCTGGAAAAGAACAGGGGCAAGAGGGCAAAACTGTTCTTTAAAGCACACCTGTTTCCCAAGTTTTCTGAATGCATTAGGAGGCACTGAATTGAGGAGGCACTGGACGGTCTCACATTTTACTTATTTATTAGCTCATTTGTTTGGCCACACCACATGGCAATCAGGTTCTTAGTTCCCTGAAGGGATTGAACCTGTGTTCCCCGCAGTGGAAGTAGGGAGTCCTAACCACTGGACCACCAGGGAATTCTCAGTTTCACATTTTAGATCGAAGGTTCTGACTCAAGATGCTATGCCCTGACCTGAATCAGCGAATCTGAGCCATCATCTACTCTCTTATCTCCACCTTCACTTGCCTTCAAAAGTCAATGTGCTAGGGCTGCCCTGAGGAAAAGCCATTAAAGTGAGCTTCCAACTTTCCTGGCAGATCACTGAGGAGCACTTCTCCGCCTGAGGGCGTTATGGAACAGAAACGCCTATGTGTCTGTGAGCAAAGGGTTTGGCATCATGGCTGGACATCCATGGGAATTGGGTTAAGGAATCGCATTCGCCTTGGGAGAGACCATTGATTCAGGCTGTGCCTCTGCTGAGGTCACTCAATAAGCTGTTTTGTGTGCTTTTGCTTGAGCATGTTGGGATTTAGCATGTCTACAATGCATGGTCTGTATTTGGAACTTTTAGAGGCTACTTAAGTTGGATGGCATCATCAATTCAGTGGACATGAGTTTAAGCCAACTCCGAGAGACAGTGAAGGACAGGGAAGCCGGGCGTGCTGCAGTTCACGAGGTCGTAAAGAGACAGACATGACTGACTGAACAACATCAGACTGCAGTTAAAGTAAGAAATATGCACAAAAATAAAAAAGAATAAATCAGTATGAGTTATTTTAGACAATCTTGAAGAAAAAAAGGGGCACAAAATCCTGATTTTTCACTTTGTGAGGGAATAGGGTGGCATTTATTTTTACTGCAAGACCTACCTTGTGTTCTTTTCCTCATTAAACAAATCCTATCTAACATTCTTTAAGGATAGATCTCAGATGATGTATGGTATTTCATTTGTAATACTTTCTTCATTTATAAAACAAGGTTATGTCTTAAATACCCTTGTGGATATTGTCATTTACACAAAGCTGGAATTTGGCCATGATCTTAAATTCTGGGATTCCCTCAGTTTGAATCATGGAACAATTGTCCCTTCTGCTATCGAAGTAGTTCTAAAATCCACAAAATCATCTTAAACAAGGGCTTACTTAGTATTTTACTTAAAAAAATCATACTGTAATCATAGAACATTAAAGCTGGTTGAAACTTCATACAACAAAGAATCCAGTGACTTTTCAACTGTGGCTGCACATCAGGGTCACAGAGGAAAATATAAATAACTCCTAACATACTTTCCTGATGGCTCAAGCTTCCCTGATAGCTCAGGTGGTAAAGAATCCACCTGCAATGCAGGAGACCCTAGTTTGATTCCTAGGTCAGGAAGATTCCCTGGAGAAGGGACAGGCTACCCACTCCAGTATTCCTGGGCTTCCCTTGTGCCTCAGCTGGTAAAGAATCCTCCTGCAATGCGGGAGACCTGGGCTCGATCCCTGGATTGGAAGATTCCCCTGGAGAAGGGAAAAGCTACCCACGCCAGTATTCTGGCCTGGAGAACTCCATGGACTGTATAGTCCATGGGGTCACAAAGGGTTGGACATGACTGAATGACTTTCACTTTTTTCTTTTCTAACATACAGGTCTCACACCACCCAAATAGAATGTGTAGGTGAGGATCCAGATATGTGAGACACAAACACAGAGTCTTTAAAAAGCTTCTCAAGTGATCATAATTCAGTCAGGTTTGAGAACTACTGCTTTGATTCAACAGTTACAGATAGGGAAACTGAAACCCAAGGAATTCAAGAGCAAATACCTAATTAGTGATAAGAGTTGGATCTAGAAACTCAAGACTCCTGCCCTCCTGGACACTGCTTCAATTTAGAATATGCCAGGCGCTTCAGGAACAGGGATGACTATCTTAAAAATGTTAAGATCCCACAGTGTAGTAAGACTTAAGCACATTAATAAAAAAAAAAAATTAACCTCATGTGTAATGAGGTCCACAGGTTCTCAAAATTTAAAGACAACCAAGTCATCTTATAACACAGATGACAATATAAATACTTTAAACAATCAAAGCATGTTAAAGACAGAGTCCTGCCTACTGAGTCTCAAAGAGTGGCAGAGAACAGACTTGGCTACAGCAGGAGACAAACAGGAGTTGTTTCATCATCTGTACCGATGCGGTTGGCTGGCTCCTCCTAAGTGGCAGGGCTTAGATATGAGCAGCTTGGTACTGTCGACAAGAAAAAGTGAAAGTAACTGAGAAGTGAGGGGAGATAAGGGAAGCAGACGGTGAGTGGAGAGTAATCCCTAGAAAAATAATAAGAATGTAATGTGCAGTTGCAGAAAATGGAATTATTAAACCGACCAGATGACATGTATTTCATAGGACAGCAGTAATTTTCTATAAGGACTAAAATCAATGGAGCCAGGACAGGGAAAGGGTTAAGATGGCTTGAACAGTCAAGCAGAAGGCAGTGGTAAAGGAGCAGAACACCCAGGGGAAGGCTTTGATGGTTGACAGGGAAAACAAAGTCTGCTGTTGATGCTGGCATGCTGCTGTGCTGGCTAGTTTGACATTTCTGTGCATCATACCTTAGTTTGAAAGGTGTTATTTTAGGTCCTGAAGTACGTTAATCTGTCTGAATCTAGCAGAATAGCTTTTAAAATATAGTACAACTAATCTTTGAGTTTTGAACTATGTGGTCTCTATGTACCATTTCTGCAAAACACAGTACGTGTCTGTGACCATTAACCAAGTGTGTCTCCGGTAAAAAGTAAACTGTGATCCTGAGTTAACTACAAAATACTAATCACGGAACTGAACTGTGCTTGTTTGATGCTTTGTGACTAACATGGGGCCATCCGTCAGATTGCCTTTTTGTTAGTCTTCTGGGCCTCCATTCTTGATCCATCACTTCACTGATAAGAAGACCAGATGTGCCATGTTCCTGGTGTCACCAGTGGTATATATGAAGTACACAGCTGAAGAAATTCTAGCTCTGTCTCTTGAATTCATTTTTTAATTTTTACTGTATGATTCTGTTTCTTTTTTAATGGAAGCATAGCTGATTTAGAATGTTGTGTTAATTTCAGGTATATAGCAAGGTAACTTAGTTTTATACATATATATGTAATATTTTTTCTTTTTCCATGATAGGTTATTACAAGATATTGAATACAATTTCCTGTGCTATACAGTAGATCCTGGTTGTTTGTCTATTTTATATATAGTAGTTGGTATCTGTTAATCCCAAACTCCTACTAATTTATTCCTCCCTACCCCCTTTTCCTGTTGATAACATAAGTTTGTTTTCTGTTTGTGAGTCTATTTCTATTTTATAAACAAGTTCTTTTGCATCATTTTTTCAGATTCCACATATAAATGGTTTGTCTTTCTCTGATGTTTCTCTTAGTATGATAATCTCTAAGAGATTCGTTACTTTAAAACAGAGAAATATGATAGCATTAAGAATTTCAACGGTAACAAAGTAAAAATAAATATTTCATCATTAAGCGCAGGTAGAACAGAAGGGAAGTTTTTCACCTATGCATCTGGAAATGCTTATATGATTTCTCTCTCTCTTTTCCCTTTCCTTTAATTCTATACAGTCTTACAACTTAGGGCTCCTATTCAAAAGAGTTACATAATTATACATAGTTCAATATAATGAAAGATTCAGTAAGACCAACTGTTCCTCTGTTTTGAAATATTCTAAGAATACAAGGCTATCTCATGGGTTTTTTTTTTTTTATCTCATGTTTTGATAGTTGGTGCTCAAATAGAATAACAAGACTGAACTGAGAAGAACAACACAGTCCATGATAGTATGTCCTATGCATTACCCACCTGCATAGAAAGCCAATTTGAGGATGTGTTCACTGACAATTCCCAATTGTGGGCTTGAGGAATAATTTACATTTTAACCAGTAATTCTAGAGCAATGAAACAGACGAGGATATTGCAAGATAATTATTCAAAGGGACAAGAGAAAAGATTTGAGGCTTCAAATTAGATTTTCATCTTATAGGACTCCGTAAAACAAAAGTGTTTCCCTCTCTGGACCAGAATTCCCTGGATATGGTGGTTTTGATTTTAGCCATGTGTCTGGTCGAAAAGAACTCTGGACATAAGTACGGCACGTCTATTAAAAATTAATCTGCCCAGGTTAGCTGACATCCCAGCAGGTCAGAAATAACAGAGAAAAGAGCTGTATGCTTGCTACCTAAGTAACAAATAAGAATAGGTCCCTGGGGAGCTCCAGTTCAGACAGTACAGCACACATGGAAATAAAGGAGATTCACTGTGGGAGGAGAGAATGCAGCTCTGACTGATGCTAATGCGATCACCGGGTCGCAGCTCCTCTCTGCATTAGCTGGCTGGATCCATTTACTACACAAAAGAAAATGAGCTACTGAGATGATTTTTCTCTAAGAAATCTGCACAGAATTAAGGGAGTTGATGTTTTCCATGTCTCATTTTTAACTGCGTATGTGTTACTCAGAGTCATTCCTACTTGGTGTGATGTCATACAGTCTTCCGAGGAGGCTACCCAGTAGTGCTGGAGGTATATTTACATCCCAGATACAGGGACATGGAAACCCCATTGGTGGGGGGTCTTTACTGGGAAAATCCTTTCATAAAATTTTCCTTAGAATTCCAAAATGTAACCTGAGAACAATGACTGTTCTGTTAAATTGTTCCAACAGTCTCACCACAAACTATCAGAACCTTATTAGCCCGCTTCATCAGTCCAAACTAACACATGGTTGTGCTGAGCACTCTGTGTATGTTAGCTCATATAATCCCTGCAACAAACGTACTAAGTAGATACTACTACAGCTGTGCTGCGCTGTGCTCAGCTGTCTCAGTCCTGCCTGACTCTCTGCAACCCTATGGACTGTAGCCCACCAGGCTCCTCTGTCCGTGGGATTATTCTAGTAAGAATACTGGAGTGGGTTGCCATTTCCTCCTCCAGGGGATCTTCCCGATTCAGGGACTGAATCCACATCTCTTGCAACTCCTGGATTGGCAGGCGGATTCTTTACCATGGAGCCACCCAGGAAGCCCCTACTGTTTGTTATTATGTACTATGTCTCCTATTGAGACCTGCTGACTAACTTGACCACAAAGCTAGTTAAGTGGTAGAGCCAGAATTTGAGCTCTCCATGTGTCTGCCTCTTAACTATCATAGTCCACTGCCTGCTATGACACTGACCTAGCATTGCTTAAAAGAGGCATTTAGGTGGAAGTCAGGAGACTTTGTGATCTTAAGTCATCACTTTGCCTCTTTTAGCCTCAACTTTCTTAGCTGTATAATGTGAGGGTTCAGCTGTAAGATCTTTAAGATTCCTTGCTTCTCTAATATTTTTTAAACAGAATTTCCTGCCCACAGTTATTTTTGATAAGATAAGCAGTAAGTGATGAATAAGATATCTGAAGTGCTTTATACCCTTTAAAAAAGGTTCTATAAAACTTGATTTCACCAGGACAAATCTAATAGAGTAGCTGAGTTTTTACATCTTAGTACTTCCACAAGGGTGTCCTAAATCAACATGAGTTGGCTGATTATGGACATTTTAATTATGTAACTTTCAAGGGTTTTAAATAACTAAGACAGTTCATTTGATTTGGGTGTTCATTTAATTTTGGAGAGGGCAAACTCTAGTAATAGTGATGATAATGATGCTTTCACGTGGACAGATCAAATAATATGCCCTAATACACAGCTACACATAAAGGAAAAAAGATCAAGCGTGTATTATTTATCTGTCAATGAGTGGGACTGGACTCTGATCCTCCATTCACTTTGAGAGGGTTCCACTCATAAAGGAAAAAAGATCAAGCGTGTATTATTTATCTGTCAATAAGTGGGACTGGACTCTGATCCTCCATTCACTTTGAGAGGGTTCCACTCTGAGCAGTCTATGGAACTCATTAACAGCTTCATTTTTCTTTTTATTTTCCCAATACCATATGCTTCAGAAGCCACAGAACATCATTTTCACATGAAAGCTTACACTGTAGTGGCCAGTACTTGGAGGTTGCTCATTAAGTACTTTCTCACCTGATATTCTATTATTCTACATGTATGACAGAGTATGAGCCATGGCATGGGGAAGGAGAACAAGCAAACAAATCAGAAAGTGTTGGTTACACTACATGGGGGTCTGGAGACTACTGATGGAGACTTATAGATGGATACTGGTTCATATGGTTTCAGTAACTATATATTTTGTTGCACTGGTTGCACAGTTTAAATTAGTACAAAGTTTATTCCTTACAGGGGAGTGACCATTTTGTTTTTCACTAAACTTATAGAAAAAGGTGATATTTCAGTGGCTTAAATGATTACTTTCAGCTTAACTATCCTTCATGCAAAATATTCCTTTATTTGGACTATACTTACAGCTGTATTAATGCTAAAATGTAACTTGGACACTTAAAATAAATGAATAAAAATAAATATACTGAAAGCACTAACCAAACAATCAAAACAAGCTTGAAATGAAACCATGTAGATTTTTGAGGTATGCAAGTTCAATGACAAATGTAGTAACTGGCAAAAAGAAAAAGTTAAAACAAGTCATTTTATAAATTATATGGATAACACAATCCTAATAAAATGTATTTTTTTTCTTGGCATAAGCTTTAAAAATTTCACCCAGTTTCCCAAGACAAAATGTTATTTCCCTCATATTATTATCTGGCAGAAAGTTCTTAATATAAAGAAATGAAATAGTTCTAATTATAAGTTAGCTTTCAACCAGTCTGGAGAGATTTTTTCTGCTTTATATTTAGCTTCTTTAAGTATGTTGGAAGGGACTAGAAATTTATGATTAAAAAAAATCCAACAGCTGAGTCCACTTCAATAGGAGGAGACTCTACTAGCCCCTTTCCTGAATAAATCATCAAGGTAATGTGGCCAATTTGAATTCTGACCAAAAAATCCTAGAGCTTTTAATCTAGAGCTGTATGTTAATAATATAAGGAGACCATATTCTTGAAGCCCAAACAGCATTTGTTTTGGCTACTGCTTTTTTTTTTTTCTTTTATTTGTGCAACAGTGGCTACCATGGGACCTTGGTGGGGTAGGCTGTTTTTAATGTATGAATTAAAAGCACACCTGATTATTTCAAAGTACAGAAAAGAACAATAAATACTACCCTGGAATGTATCACTTAAAACAAAAAACCTTGAATTTTCCCCCCAGTGGATAGCTGGGAAGATCTGACAAAAATCTCAGATTCACCACCTAATTACACGAAAAAAAAAAAATTGGAATGTGTTTCTTATATTGCAAAGAGGGAAAATCAGAGTAAAAAACATTTTGATTTCATTTCACTGAAGCCCTGGATTCGAGAAGTATCATGGTGCTACTATTTTTCACCTTGTGGTCTTCTTAGATCATCTTAAAATCATTAACATAATGAATACTTTTTGGTTAAGAAAAAAAGAGGTGGGGGCAGAAGACAAGCAAACTTAGGTGCTTCTGAAAAAGACGGACTTTTTATTTTAATACTTGTGATTCTTTAAGTCATTGTGTTAACTCAGGCCACGGCTCTGAACTCAGGAGCACAATTTCCCCCTCTCTCTACCTTCAGACACACACAGACCGTCTAGAGGCAGATGGGCACTTATTATGGAGACACTCTGATACGTGTCTGGATGCAGACATATGGATCATGGAAGAACAGCAGCTTGAGAAAACTACTGCAGATCCTCCCTGAAATACAGGTTTGACAAGATGAGGATATCCTCTTCTTCTGCAGAGATAAATGTCTAACATTTCTGTCAAAGATCTCTAGGAAAACCAGTCTCAAGAACTATATTACAGGCTTTCAATACGAAGCACTTTTATTCAGTGTTCTCTTTGATAAGCAGATTCTTTATGTTTGCTAACCTGGATTTTAAAAATTTATCCATAAAAACAGACGTAGAAGCAAAGCAAATCAAAGTATTCTTCTTGAAAAATGGGGAGGAGATTTAATGAGGAAGGTAGAGGGTTGGCACGTAGCAGGGGGAAGGTTAGTAACACTGACAGCGAATCCAAAATGCACACCAGTTCTGTGTTACTCAGCTTGGTACTCCTAGAGGGAAAATGCACTCACATCTCAGTGCTCCTGGTAAGTCAGAAAGAAAAAAAAGGGGCTGCAAGGTGACACCAGAATAAAGGGCGAGCACATTTTTCCTTCTTAGATCGCAATCACTCTAGGCAACACCGAACGTGACACATTCCTATGTCAGGGGAAGGATTTTCGGTCATTTAGAAATGTGGCTACTTCTGCATGCACAGCTCTCGCTCTCACCCACGCACCCAACATGCTTCTCCTTTCTGCTAATTTACATGTGATTTTCCAGTATTAAATCATCCAAATATCTGATGACCTTACCTTCCCAGCTCTTCTGGTCACACAGTGCAGTCAGGTCCAGCTCAGGCACTTCGGACACAAAGCTCTCCTGCTGGTCATCAGCATCTGGAGTCCTCTGCAGCTTGCTGTCAGGCAGGCTGGGATGCTCCTGGATCTTCATTGTGGGGTTCTGCAACAACAGCACAAGGTCCTCAAATCTCTACTGCTCACCAAGACCCAAAAACGTCTGCAGCAATTCCACTCCTGCTGAACAAAACCTCCCAAGCCACAGCTGCTGGTGTCCCTGGCACTAAAACCAAAATCACAGCCTGATGCCCCCTGGATGTTAGCTGGTCACTTGCATGCAAAAAGCAACTGCCATCTGCGTGCCTTTAACTTTTCTTCTGGGAGAAAGACAAGATCATTTCCGAGGGCTGTTCTTCCTGATAACTGCTGGCAGCTGACAGACTGGATGATAACTGACTGGGGCCAGGAAGGAGGGAAAAGGAGTTTGTGTTTCCTTAAAGGAGTATGGCTCTCCAGACTGTAAACAACAACCCAAAACTCAGCTACCGCTGTTGCTAAGGCTGTAGCAGCAACATGGTGTCTCTCTCACGCAGCCTTCTCTGCCCCTTAGGTAAACAGTCCTGCAGGGCCAGGAGCAGAAGCTGTGCACACGCGTGCTCTCCTGCTGGCCCTGGAGGCTTAGAGCAATTAAGCGGGGCTAGCTGCACATTCCCAGATTTCCTGTGACTGTTTTCGCCACAGTGTGGGGAGAACAGACTATTTATGGAGGAGCTCTGGGTATTCAAGCATTGTTGCGCAAATTCAAACAGCACGGGTGGTGGTGGTGGAGGGGGTGGTTTGCTAGCTACCAGCTAGCAGTAAGGAATACGGACTCTGGAAACGAGCCAAAATCATACAGGGAGCATGACTTGTTTTATTTTTTAAAGTAAAAGCCAAGAGCTGGCAAGTCGGCAAAGCATAATTTATATCTTACAAATATGCAACTGTCACTTCTTTTCCTACTATTCATCTACTCTAAATATTAAATACTCAGCTACCCTTGGTTTTATTTACTGGTGGCACCTGCACCAGGCGGGGACATCGGAGGAATGGGAAAACTCCCCCTCAACACAAGGCTATCTCAACTAAGCGATTTTATATTTTTTAAAATGCACTGCAATTTAGTCTTTTTTTACCTTGTTCTTTTGGCATCCAGTAAACCCAACCATTGTCATACTCCCCCGTCACAAAATTATAAACAAAAGTGCTGCCTCACAAAGACATTTCTCCAGTAGCACAGATTTGTACAAAAGATTTTCTTTGAGAATAACTGGAAATTTATTTGAGCAAATATATCATCATTAAATTAAAAAAAAACCCCAAACATCTGGAAATCATAAATGATTCTGTTAATGTATGAGAAATGTTCTTATGCTTAAAATAAAGCACTACTAAGACTCCCAGCTCCTTTTAATAGCTATTCAACCTACTTTGATATCACCAGGGGAATAGTCAGGGCTTTTACTACTGTATTTCCATGAAATGAAGCATTTTCTTCACATTTGGGATAAAATGAAATATCACCAATCAGTTCGTGAAAGTCAGATGGAAATGCCAAGTAAATCTGAGGCTTTAAGACACTTTAAAAATTCTGCTTGTCTATTATATGGGGGGGCAGGGGGGAGGAAAACACACACAGATTAAGTATTTATGCCACAAAAATCATTTGTTCCCTGAGCTGAATCCTAATGAGACCAGCGTTGAAGGACCCAATCTGGCACTCAGCTTTTTAAAAGTTACAGCGTCAGTCACCAACCATTTGTGTGTGTGTCAGAACCTCATATAGCAAATAAACATTTCTTCAACAAAGAGCTCTAATACCTGTTATACTTAGAGACAGATAAAAGGGAAGAATAGAAAAAAATGTGATTCCATGGTGTAAGTATGGCACTTTCTTCACCAGGAACATCTGTGAAGCGCTGACCCTGTGAGGCGGTGGAGCGGATGGGGGTTTTCCTCCCAGGCAGACTTGGGATTGAAAAGCAACTGAGCAGCTCGGTGCCCTGGCTGAGCTGTTCACCTCTCTGAGCCTCCACTTCCTAAACTATAAAACAGCATTAACAACACCTGTCTTGCATGGTTCCTTTGAAGATCTGAGAGGCCTCTAAGCATGGTGCCTGGGGCAGAGACACACAAATAGAAGTGATCCCTCTTACTATTATTAGGCACCATAGGAAGATGAGTAAAAAATTGCTACCTCTCAAAACGCTCAAGAGAGGAGTTAGAGGAGGCTTATACAACTGCAATTCAAGGAGAAACGTGCTACAGCAGAGGGCAGGGCAGAGTCTTGGATGCATTCAGAAAAAATATTAGAGAAAAGGGGAACTCGTGTTCCTGTCATTGATCAACAACAGTAAAGGTGGTTTGGGCTGTGGGGGTCAGAGGGGTCGGGGAGGAGGGCACCCCATACAGAGGGGAGGAGGAGGAGAGGCTGTGGGCACAGAGCTGGGCAGGAGCAGGGGATGCCGAGTACAGGAGAGATGAGGCTCGGGTGCCAGCCTTCAGCACAGATGACACGCATGCTGGATGAGCAGAGGCTGGGCTGACAGAGGCCTTGCACTCTGGGCTAAGTTTGGATTTTATCCTGTGGTAGATAATGGAAAGTCATTGAAGGATTTTAAAAAACAGACTAGGGGACTTCCTTGGTGGCCCAGTGGCTAAGATGCCACACTTGCATTGTAGGGGGCCTGGGTTTGATCTCTGGTCAGGGAACTAGATCCCACAAGCCACACAGTGAAACAAATACTTAACAAAACAAAAAGACTAGTAACGGAGAAATGTGTGTTTTCCAGGCTGATGTCTTAGGCATGGGAATGCACGCTGCTGGGAACACCTGCAGGCCTAGAGCTGGGCTCACAGGCAACCTGTGTCCTCTGCTCACACCAGCTGCTGGCTTTGCTCCCCGTGTCCCCTCAGAGTGCTTGAGAGTCTGCGGTGCTTGACATGACACGTGGGAAATCCCCAAATTCCGCAGACACACAAGCTGACTTAAAACGTGTACTTTTTATGACTGCCACATGTGAATTTGCACCAATTTCAAAGTAAAAAAAATTAACTAGAAATTAATTAGTTAGAAAATTTTTCCTAAGTTTTTGTTTTCTCTAAAATGTCTGGGTTTATTCACTCCTTCAACAACACAGTTTGATGCACCCATTCTGTCCTGGGATCTGTGTGACGTGCAAGCTCCCTGCACTTAGGAGCTGACATTTAGAGGAATAGACTCAACTGTGCTCTGTGGAGCTCTGGAAACTTGATTTTGGTGCAAGGCAACAGCGGACTACCTCATGAATTGGTGAGCTGCCCTTCACGGTGTTCACACAAAGTGCGGGAGCTAGGGATGTGGGAGAGGGAGCACCACCCTAGGTAGGACACTGGAATGGACGGCCTTGACAGGACTCTATTATTCTAACAAAGAGAATCAGGTCTAAACCTTACTAGTTTATTCAATTACAATCTCATGGACAGAGGAGCCTGGTGGGCTACAGTCCCTGCGGTTGTAAGAGCTGGACACGACTTAGCGACTAAACTCCCACCATTCAATTATAATAGTGTATATTACATGTTATATACATGTAATAGGGCTGTCTATTATATATCTGGTGCTAGAGATACAAAGAAAAATTTATTTAGTCATTATCTAAGAAATACTTTTGAGGGCTTATGACATGCTAGATGGTTTTTTAGACATTGGAGAAACTTCAGTGGCCCAAATGAATCTCTGTCCTAATGAATCTTACAGAAGGGGACAGTTAATAAAGAAAAAGAAGTCAAGCAATGACATAGACTACAGAGAAAAATAGAGCAGCGTAAGGAGGATGCTGAAGGGAGGGGCCATGGCCTGCTATCTCATATTGGGTAGCCAGGGAAGGCCCTTCCATTAAGGTGGCATGTGAGCAGAGACACAAAGGAGACACTCTTTGAGGGAAGAGTATTCCCGGAAGAAGGAAAGCAAGTGCAAACGCCCTGAGGCATGGTCATGTTGTGTATGTTTAGGAACAGCAAAGAGGTCCCTGTACTTGGAGTCAAGAACGTGCGCTGTGCCATAAATAACAGGGCGTCACTCACACTGAAGACCTATACACACACGAGCTTGATATACATGAATTTCCAGACTCCCTGGCTGATCTTCTGCACAGCAAGGGAGAGATGTGTCCTTCATAAACCCACACGAGCTCACACAGCCGTGGATGCACTTGGCAGGGCTCGCTCACCAGCACGTTCACGGCCCTGTGCTGCTGGGCTCTGACCAGTCCCCCAGGGTGCTCTTTTTCTCGTCTGCTGCTGTATCTGAAGACCTGATTCCCAATTTCTGCGGACATGGTCACCTTGCTGGTGTTTGCAGAGGGGGCTGATAGCGTGGACCCAGGTATACATGTACATGGAGTAAGGATACCGCTTTGTAGCAACACATGAGCCAAAAACCCCTCTTACTTCAAATATCTGTCAGCCTAGTCTGATGAGGCACCTTGCCAGGCTTCCCACCCTCTAGTAGTCTTATCATGGAGCATCGGGCCTGCCTACGTGACTGTCTGTTTCTCCTATTAGATCATTAATGTGCAAATGTCAAGGACAGTCTTAAATACCAAAAATATCTTTTGGTTTCAACTTGCGTTGTTTACACAAATTGTATCTTCAGTTAAATCCAGGTAAATGCATTCATTTCATAATTTTCAACTCAGAGATCCTTGTGCTGTCACACACAAAACCCTGTAAAAAATGTGGCACCGTATGAAAACATGCTAAATATTTATGTGATGAAATAAACTGAGTGACTGGCTCTTAGGAGGGACAACATGGCATGCAGATATGGGTTTTAGAGTTAGAGATCTGAGTTCAAACACAGGTGATCAGCAGCAAGATCTTCAATGAGTAAACTTTAAGATTCTTTTTGTCTAATACAGGACCATAACTTCAAACAGTTGGGAAGATAAAGTGAAAAATATGTAGTGTAAAAAGAGCTAGCTTGTCATAACTGTAGAAGAAATGCTAATTCCACTTATACACTACCTCCCTTTCCCATTCATTCATTTGGAAGTGTTTATTGAACACATACTACGTGCTAGGCACTGGAATTACAAGGATTAATGAGACAGGGGATTCAGAGTGGAAGGGATTCACTGATCATATAAGTGCCAAGTCACATGCATGTTATAGAAGAAAAGCACAGGATGCTAGGGAGCAAACAAGAGAGCTCACCTAGCCTGGGGCCACAGTTTACATTCCATGGTCAGGTCAGGGAGCCATTAACTACCAGTCTATCCACCTGACTCCTCTTAAGACTTGTCCCTGGCTGGCTGGGCCTGGCCAGACTTCACTCATTCTGCTCCTTCTTGTTGTTCTTCAGTCTCTCAACCACGTTTGACTCTTTGAAACCCCATGGCTTGCAGCATGCCAGGCTTCCCTGGCCTTCACTATCTCCCGGAGTTTGCTCAGATTCATGTCCGTTGAGTCGGTGATGCCATCTAACCATCTCATCTTCTGCCGCCCTCCGCTCCTTTCCTGGCCTCAAATGGTGAATGTTTGTTCCACCCCTTCTCCCTACCTGCCCGGGATTTGGATAGGAAGTGGCAGGACAGCTCACCAGAGACGGGCAGGACAGTATCAGCGCCCTCCACAAGGCAGTGTGCACAGGAAGGAGCCACATGAAGTGTAAACATTTACTGTTTGGCCTGACAAGAAAGGAAAATAAACATAACAAATTCCCCAAATTCATGTGAATTACCAAGCTTCAGTAGCCTTTCAAGACTGGATGGAATTGGAAGTGAATCTAAACAAACAGAGCTTTTCAAATCTTTCTGGTTCTAGTTTCAAAACCAGTACTTGTGCTCAGTCACTAAGTCGTGTCTGACTCTGCAACCCCATGGACTGTAGCCCGTCAGGCTCCTCTGTCCATGGAATTTTCCAGGCAAGAATACTGGAGTGGGTTGCCATTCCCTTCTCCAAAATCCTAAAGCTTCCATGAAATACAGTGAGACTGAAATAACAGTCATCCATTTCATAAATACTTGTTGATGAGGATATTTCAGAATTTATCTCAAACCTTCTCAATGCAAATACAAGCCTTCACTTAAGCTCCTGTGATAACTAATATTAATTCTCATGCTTGATTAGAAAGTCTTATCTTTTCTCCTTCTCTCTTCCTTTTTTTTTTTTTTTGAAGCAGGATAAGAAAAAGGGAAATAGTCTTTTGTTTATTATGAATGTCCTGTTTGTTATCAAAGGTATGCTTCTAAGCCCTTCTAAGCAGTAGGCTTAGAAAGCATAAAGAATGTAAAAATATCTTGAAGGAATTTAACACTTTATTAACCTTCAACTTCTGACTATAATGACCTCTCCCAGATAATGGCATATTCTACCACATAATTAAAAACTTTTACATGTTTTGCTTTTCTGACAAAAGGATTAAATATAAGGTTATCATTTTACCGTTCTGGATTTTATACGGAACATGAAATACTTCAACAATAGAAAACAGCTTGTCAGAAGGAATCAAGCTGAAACATAAAGCAAACACTCCACAGAACTCTGAAAACCTGTTCTTTCAGGGTTATCTTTCAGAATCTAGAAATTGCTATTTTTAAGGACGACCTCTCTCCTGGATACTTCCACTTGTCAAATGAGTTTAAAAACAAACAACAGAACAAAGTCTTCGAACTCCACATGCTCAGGCAACAGGGGGCTTCAGCTCTTGCACGTGTCACCCTATTTCGTCCAGCACGTATCATCCTATTTTATAAAAACATCAACCTTTCCAAAACTTAGCTGAAGAAATCATAATTAAATTGTTGGCACTCTGAAGTGACTCTAACATTTTTTTCCTCCATTGCCAATGTGTCACTAAATGAATTTTAATACAAACTACTTTAAGAAATACAGATGAAATAGAAAAGGATAATTCTCATCACTGACCATCTGAGACCTCAGCAGACTCTCCTTTTGGGTAAGATTAGGTGTATAGGTCGGAGAAGGCAATGGCATCCCACTTCAGTACTCTTGCCTGGAAAATCCCATGGACAGAGGAGCCTGGCAGGCTGCAGTCCATGGGGTTACGACTGAGTGACTTCACTTTAACTTTTCACTTTCATGCACTGGAGAAGGAAACGGCAACCCACTCCAGTGTTCTTGCCTGGAGAATCCCAGGGATGGCAGAGCCTGGTGGGCTGCCATCTATGGGGTCGCACAGAGTTGGACACGGCTGAAGTGACTTAGCAGCAGCAGCAGCAGGTGTATAGGTAAAAGAAATTAACGAGACATGCAACAAAGGATTGAAATGAACAAAGGAAATGAAACTGGGAACATTACCATATCCATTCATAGTGGGCATGTAAATCTGATGTTATAGGAAATTGAAAAAAAAAATACCAGCTAAACAGAATTCTAGGAGGGGTAACCAACCTCTAGACTCACTTTTCATTTCTGCAATCTAGGAATTAGTGCAGTATTATCAGAAAATCAGACAATTTGAGCTGCATAAGTTTTAGAAAGTGCTACATATATTAAAATGTAGGAAATTATAATAGACTGTAAGCAAGGGAAAGAGGTTTAAAAATGGAAGTCAGATCTTTCACAGTCCTTCATCAATCATAAAGTATCTTTCTTTCAGTGAAGGAAACACATGCGGTCATGAGTAGAAACAGAATCCTCATTTTGTGGAGTGATGCCTTTTTCCCCTCCGTTGGTGCGGTTGTGAAAGAAGGATGACATGGAGAGCTTAGTCTGGATTTTAACTCACTGCCTAATTTTATCTCCTCACTGAAACGACCATGATGACAATGATTATTAATAGTGAGTGCTTCAGAAGTGCCAACGGTGGGCTAGGTGCTGATTGGTAAGTGCACATGGGCAACACATATAAGAATAGTTCCTGGCCCGTGGAAGAAAGGTTTGAGATTCTTTCCCTGTGATGCATCTGCCGTGAGAGCTGTCCACAAAAACACCAAGACAAACGGAGTTCAGCACCCATTTGTTTGGGTGCCACTTGGAATTTATGAGTTAATGTTACATAGTTCATCCCAAAGGCTGTTCTCTACCCTTTTTATCTCCTAAAGATAAGAGGCAGAAAAGGGGAGAACTGAGAATACCTCTCCAGGAGGCTGGCAAAGCCATTTTCTTTAAAATAATGTTCAATGGCACGATGAGTAGGTGCTCGTTGTGAGAAGAGGAAGGGAGCAGAAAAAGGATGAAACAGAAGGAAACTAAAACAGTATCATGGGGACACTGTGCTCTGAAAAACTGTGACTAGAGATGAGAAAGAAGGTCTGCTTTTTGCTTGGGTCCCAAGGAAGGAAGCATAAAGGAGTTGGAAAGAAAAGATGAAAGCAGTGGCTCAGAAGCTATGAAGTCAAGGAGAAGCCTCCCCTCCTGTTGTCTGGCTGGGTTAATGAAGAAGTGCCCATGACAGATGACAAAGAGGAAATATGAGGAATCTAGAGAATTGGGGGGTGGTCGTGTCAGGTGGCCATTCATTTCCAGCAATTTTATACCAAATTCAACATAAGTGTGTGTTTTTCTAAGAAGGGGGTCCATAGCTTTTGAATTCTTAACTTTCTAGATTGGAAAACTTTATGGAGGTAGGAACTGCAGCTGTTATTAAATCCCAGCTCCCGGCACATTACCTGCACACAGTAGGACTCAATATATATATATTACTGAACAACCCATCAGTGAGTGAGGTTACTGCCCAAAAATGATTAGGAATCAGTGGTTAGAGGGGGCGGTTCTATGCATAATTAACATATCAAGAGTCAGAATCCAAGAACAGGTTGAAGAAAGCTTTAATTCTTGCCAAAAAGAAAGCTGATCATAAGACTGAAGGTGCAGTTGGAAGCATTTGGAAGTAGTGAGCTATATACACAAGTATGAATGAAAAATGAAGCTCAGCACACTGAATGGAAGCCAGCATTGGGACAAAGGAAATCAAATACTTGGGTCAGGAAGGCAATGTCACCAGAGGACAACAAGGAAGCTAGGAAAGTCACCGAAACTTTAAGATACAGATGATAGAAGGGAGTTAGACGTTATTTTCTCTGTCGTTTACTTAAAACAAGATACAAAACTCAGGAAATGAATTTAATACCTTGAAATGATTTTACGTTAATTTGAAAATTAATGAAATTATCTCTGTGACAAATCCACTATGATTCACTATTATCTGTCTCAATCACTTAAAAAAATGCTTGAATTCATGGAAAATCAAACCAGTAGCTTTGGCTTTTGTCTTATATGGAAAAAAATCTAAGGAGAAATCTCCCTGGTATTAAAGTTTATCTTAACAAGTCAAATAAAAGAATTAAAAAAAAAACCCCAAAGAATAGAGTTCTTACGATTTCTCAAGTAATTTTTATGTCTCAATGTTTGCCTTTCTCAACAACCGTAGTCCTGTCACTTAATCTTGTCACCCCTTATTGATAAGCCAATAAATCTTCCCAGGGACAGTCCTGTCACAGTCACAATCTTACTTTTACTTGGTGGCTACTCACCTCAAGATGCTGGCTCTGTCTGCCATCCTTTTCATTTTCTTTGCTACAAACAAAATATAAACTGTCATTCTGTTTTATAATAATGCTTCTCATTCATTGAAATTATAATTTTACTTGTTTTAGAAGTTCAGTAGCTCTAAATAAAATTCTTATGAAATTAAAAAAACAAAACAAAAAATTAAAACCTAGAAACAACACAAAACACAAATATGGTTATCTGTCTTTAATAGCACCATAGATTTTCCCATCCTCAAGCATTTTCCTTGCTATAAAATGCTGTTGGTAAATATAGAGTTTGTTAATTTTACGCTTTTTAGTTCTTTTAAAGCACACTGCACTAAGTGAAAAAAAAGTTTATTCACATTCTTATAAATGGCGTTAGGAGAAAACTCTTAAAATTACCTTCCATCGGATATCAGTTCAACATGATCAGATCCAGTCCTCTCATGAGATGGTGTGGGATTGAGATTTTCCATGTTCTGTAACAAAACAAACTACTCGTTGTCCAGCAGTAATGGTAAGAAGTACATAACAACAGACCCTTCTTTCTTTAAGATAGAAACATCAGATAATAAGTAGATATTAATTCTAGTCCTCAGATTCCCAACTTTGTTAAAATTGGTAAAATTATGACACTTTATTTGGAGAAGGCAATGGCACCCCACTCCAGTACTCCTGCCTGGAAAATCCCATGGATGGAGGAGCCTGGTGGGCTGCAGTCCATGGGGTCGCTAAGAGTCGGACACAACTGAGTGGCTTCACTTTCACTTTTCACTTTCATGCACTGGAGAAGGAAATGGCAACCCACTCCAGTGTTCTTGCCTGGAGAATCCCAGGGATGGCAGAGCCTGGTGGGCTGCTGTCTATGGGGTTGCACAGAGTCAGACACGACTGAAGTGACTTAGCAGTAGCAGCATGACACTTTATTATACACTGTTGGTATAAAATTGTATATTGAACTTCATCATTCCATTAACAAAAACATCTGACAGCAGCACAGAGATGGTCATCATGGCCTACAGTGTTCCTCTTAGGTATTGTCCACATTTTATAGGTAAGTAGAGCAAAACCCAGACTCTCAGAATATTAGGGCAGCATTAGAACTAGACCTGAGGAATCTGACTTCTAATGTAATCAGAAGCCAATGTCACATTCATTGCCTGTTTAACATCTTTTCAGTGTTTCTTGTCAAAATGATCTGAGGGGATATGCAGCTTGTATCTAAACTGCAAGATAGCCATCACAAAGACATGGAGTTAACTTAAGAGCTTTTTCTTCTGTGATATTTAATGTTAATCTTTATATTAGCCAAGCTGGACAAAAGTAAACAGGAAACTTACTTCAAGTAGCATGTATTTCAGACTGACGGAGAGGGCTTAACACTTATTGGGAGGCATATTAGTAAGATTTTTTGACTGCCTCTGTGAAAACAGCCAACAGTTTCTAAATACAACTCAGGTGACTGAGCACAAAGTAAGCCGTCCCCATGCAGGAAGATTACAAATATGCTAACAAGAGCATGTTTGCATTTGGTGGGCTCAAACGCACAGCTGCCTTGGAGATTTGGACCTGAATTTCATTGAACTCAAAGATTCATTTCTGCATTAAAAGACTATTAAGTACAATCCATGTATTCTGTGTTGTCAAAATAAAGAACACATTGAAGCAACATGCATTCATCTACACATTTATAATCTTCCACTGTGAAAAGCCCATTGCAAAATACATCTGATTAAGGCTCACAGTGATCCTATGAAATTGAGATATACAAAAATCTCCACAAAACAAGCGTATAGAGTAGATAACTAATCTTGGGCTTGGTAGATAGATAAATTATTTTCCATTTATGGTGGTATGGTCAACTTGTCTGTGACTCTTAAAAGTTTAAAGCCCCAGGTTCCATCCAGTATAAAAACAAGGGAGACAACATACCATAAGAGTTATTAATAGTGGCTCTGGAGTCAGAATGTTTGGGTTTGACTCTTAGCTCCATCATTTATTAACTGTAAGATCCTACTGACTCTCAGTTTTCTCAGCTGTAAAGTGGGGTTGGCAACAATAGGGCGGTCGTAAGGATGAAATGAGGTAATACATGTAAAGTATTACGCTAATGTCTTATACATTTAGTGAATACTAGCTGTTGGTGGTGTCATTATGATTTCTAAAACTGTGTAATCTCCAAGGAAATATATTACTGCTATTTGCCCACAGTTAAGATGATGTCCCAGGAACTGGTAAGACAGTGTTTGTGCCTGCCATTACTACATATCCACTGACATGTTTAGATAATTTACACAGATAATTTTAAGGAATCCGAGAAATTTAAATATATATATGTATATATATATAAACATACAATAATATGTACATTTTTTACCTCTAAAGTTTGAGTTAGAAGAGGCTTCTCTAAAACGGCTCTCATTAAGCCAGAGCATAGTTGCTCTTATTACTGGAATGTGATTTTCCTGATAAAGAGCAATCCATCTTTGACAAAGAATCTTTGTTCACACTGGTAATCTTCAACAGAGTATCAAAATCTTTAGTGTAAGATCTAGTGCAATAGTATTAAATTTCCCTGAAGCTCTGAAAGATGAATTCCTAGGGAAAGCACCACCCTCAACCTTCAGATCACATTAAACCACTGTCCATGAAATACCTTTATAATTATATGCAAATAACTATTCCAGAAGAAATAAAAATCTTCAGGTGGGAGGCTAAGATACATTCAGAAAGAACATAAAATAAACCATAATATAAATTTAAAGATATTTCAGTTAGCAGAATGTTAGATGATTGATTTTTTTTCCAAAACAGAAAGAACCAAGATACAATCAACATAGGCTTTGAGAATTACAGAAAATATATCGTTGTGTTTTACAATAGAAAGCTTTGCAAAAAGCAGGTGTGAAATGTGAGAAAGTTTAGCTGATTTTCATGGTTAAGACAAGTTGTAACTTCAACTCTCTCGCCTCCTCCACTTTTTAAAAAATGTTTGATCTGTATGTTTAACAACTCTCTAAGGACCTGAATTTCTACAGATGTAACTGACAAAGGGTGACTTTCAAAACTGTTCAGTATTTCTCTCTAAAGCTTTGTAATCATCCCAGTTTTCATGTTGTCTTCCACACATCTGAGACTACTGTAGTCACAGTCTGCTTTCGCCAAAGCAGCATGCGAGAACACAGTGTTCCTTTGCTAAAGTAATTAGGTTGCCCCTATACCTTTTGGAAACCGGAATATGTGAAGAACGTGTTACAACTGGCAACCTGCAGCAGTTTTTTAAAGAATGAGACTAACAAGGGCAGGAAAGATCTAGAAGTACATAACAAAAGTACCTATTTTCCCTGGGTGCTAAACATTTTATAGATTCTGACTTCCATTCTTTGCCTAAGGGTTTGGAGAGGGAAGATTAAGAAATAGATCAGCCAGTCCCCCACTTCACTGAGATGGGGAAAGGAGAAAATGAAATGGACAGGTCAAAGTAATGGCTGAAATTTAGAAAGCTTCCATTGTAAGACAAGGATGCTACTGGACTTTCAAATGCCCTGTAGTTAACAGTGCTGGTCTTATGAGAAAACAGAGGCTCAATGACCTCTGAAGGCTTTTAACTGTTTTATGTGCCAGGTGTGGTAAAAGAGGAGCTCATTAATGTTTTCATTTATTAAAGTTGGAAGTAAAAGAACTCTTATAAAACATCATGTCTTATTGGATTAATTTAATTTTAGTCTCCTAAAATTAGTATCTTTTAAAGGTAATAGATAATTTTAAGAAAGAGCAAAGGGCAGATTATGTCTTTAAGTATAATTTGATAAAAACTGCTTTTAGAATTGCACTAAAAAAGACAGACAAATCTAGTTCTGCCTCATAGAAGGCCTACCAGAGACTTTTGAAAACATACAAATTCTCTATAATTTACTTGGACAATTTGGGGGTGTCAGGAGAAATTGAATTTTAAGAACCATTCTCCTCAATTATAAAAATGACCTAAGATCTATAAAGAGCAAAAGCTTTGAAAAAATTAAGACTGTGGAGCTTATTTTCAGTTCTTCCCCCTGGCCCCTTCTCTGTTTTGGCATTGACAGCTAGGCTCAAACCTGTTTGATCATTGAAATACTTGAAAACACTTGGAGCACAAACAAATTTGGCTTCTAAAACTATAAAATGCTGACAAAGCCTTTATATTGTGTGTGTGCTGTGCTTAGTCGCTTCAGTTGTGTCTGAGTTATTCCTCTGCCAATGGGATTTTTCTGGCAAGAATACTGGAGTGGGTTACCATGTCTTCCTCCAGGGGCTCTTCCTGACCCAGGGCTTGAACCCATGTCTCATGCATTGAAAGAAGATTCTTTACCGCTGAGCCACCAGAGAAGCCCAACAAGCCTTTACAGATGACTTCTCTCAATATACAAACAATTCAGTTTGAAGGCTACATGGAACACTGCTAGGCAAAACAAGCTCATTATTCTAGCCTTGAGCTGTAAGAGAAGGTATCTGATATGTTCTCATTAACAAAGGATTCATGACAAATTTGAGTATTTTGTATTCTTTTGTACACTTCATGTTTTACAGCTTAAAACTGTATAAATTAATCCATATTCAAAAGGAATTCCTGGTACTGTAAGAGGACACCTATGGAAGAGCTTGCTAGCTGTCCACCCAAATCCATTCCACCTTTCTTGCACAGTGATGATGGAGCCACGTGCCCAGTGAGAGCACATCTGAATGAAGCCTCTCAGGCAGGTAGGTAGGTCTTCAATAGGATGTGAGAAGCTGTATGTGTGCTTTCCAGGCCTGCCTAATTAGCTGCCTCACAAGGTTCACGCCTTGACACTCACTCATTCTCTCCTCTTGTGAGCTGGAATGCAGATGAAAAACACGACTGCTCGGGAAGCTAGTTGCTGAAGCTAGAGGCAGTTGGCCTGAGTCCCTGAAACACTGTGTGGAGAAAGTCTTCTAACCCCTCTCCCGAGCCCTAAACTGCTTTAGATTGTCACAGAAGAAAGAACTTTGACGGTGTGCAAGGCACTGAATTTTGGGTCATTTTGTTACTCGTTACCCTAAAAAAGCAAGTATAAGTGCCAGTGTTAGTTGCTCGGCTGTGCCCAACTCTTTGTGACCCCATGGACTGTAGCCCAGCAGGCTCCTCTGTCTATGGGATTCTTTAGGCAAGAATCCTAGAGTGGATAGCGGGGATCTTCCCAACCCAGGGATGGAAGCCAGGTCTCCTACACTGCAGGCAGATTCTTTATCACCTGAGCTACCACACTAAATGATATGGCAGCCGTTCATTCGCTCACTTTTCTTAAAACACATTTTTTGTGAGTGGTGAGCTACGCTGGCCACTGGGGAACAATGGTGGATGGCGAACTGACAGCACTGGTCCTTGCCATCATCACTTCTGTATTTGGTTACTGCTCCAACTGTAGTCTGCTACACTGTTAATACTATCTTAATTTTAAAAACAGGTTCTATCTGAACAGCCCTCACCATTCCTGGGCTATACAGTTGCCAGTGTGATCCTTTCAAAAGGTACTTCAGAAAATTGCTTTCTTCTCTTCAATCCTCTAATGGCTTCTCATTTCACTCAAGGTAAATGCTAAAGATCTAAAAATGGCTACAAAGCCTTAAGGGATCAGGCTCCCTGCTATGCCTCTGACCTCATCTCCTATAGCACTCCCCCTTCAACTCTGCTCTGACCAGGAGAGCCTTTTGCTCATCTTCCAAAGGCTAGGGCTGTTCTCCCTCTGCCTGGATAGTCTCTCCTCAGATATCCCTCCTCCCTCACAGGTCCCTGCATAAGCGCCATTCTCAGCGACACCGGACCTGAAGACTCAATCTGCTCAGTGTCCATCCTCAGCTTCCCACCCACACCCAATCTGATTCACCCCGCTTCACTTCTCTCCACAGCACGTGCTGCCATCTGACTACATGTTGGTTTGTTTCTTATCCGTCTCATCCTTTGAGAATGTAGACTTCCAGATGGCCGACAGTGTGTCTGTTTGGGTCACCATTTTGTCTTTTGTGCTTAAAACAGCGCCTGTCATACAGTCCATTGTTGTATGTTTGAAGGAATGAATATGTTTCCATCTGCGGTTCAAACGGTGGGTTTGTTTTTTTTTTTTTACCTTATATTGACACCACTCAAGAGAATCACTGTCAGATGGTTTTTGACAGGAGTTCTTGCTGGGCTATATTGCATTAAAACCAAGAATTGAGATTTTCAACATTAGGTAAATGATTGTTCTTATAAACAGGCAAAATGGTTTGGAGGGGATGGAGGAGACAGTGGACGCATGAAGATGTGCTAGGTGGCTGTCCTGATATTCCAGACTAGTTATAAAAAGTGCCTCAGCTATGGCAGTACAAAGGGGAAAGGGGGGCATATTTTTAAAGTAGAGTCAACTAGATTTGACATGTGACAAACACTGGAAGAAGGACTGGGAACAAGGAAAAGGAAAGGCCTTAGAAAATGACTAAGAAGATGAGGACCTGTGAAATCAGATGAGTGAAAGAGAGACTAAGGAGGAAAAGATGATTCATTTGATTTTCACATGTTGACCTGAAAGCACTGTCTAAGGTGAGCTTCACAGAGCATCATGGAAGTGTTGCTTTGGAAGTCACTTCCAAAGAGGTGACATCTGACACCGCAGAAGTAGAGAAGCTCTCAGGTGCAGTACTGATGGGCAAGGGATGAGGCGATAATCTGTGTAACATTTACATCTAAGCACGTCTTGTGGAAAACCAGTCAGTGAGGGACGCAGTGACGAGGAATAGGGTCACTGTGTTAAGAGGACAAAGAGAGATCAACATCCTGGAGGTCAAGGGAGAAAGATTTCTGAGAAAAAGGAACAGAGGGTCAAGAACCACAAGGACTTCAGGAGGCCAAGGACCAAGCCAACAACAGCACAGAGGTCTTAACATACCAGAAACAACCACACGGTCACCCAGCGACACAGAGAAAGGAGTTTCTTCAGAGAAGTGGGGGTAGAATCTGAATTACAGGAGTTCATTAGCAAGTATGGAAAGAACTGGAAATGTCTGCAGACTGTTTAAAATTTTTGATGGCAAAATGAAGGGCAAAGATTGACCATCAGAACAGAGGGAGCAGAAAGAACTTATATAGGTACTGTTTTCAGTTTTTCCTATTATTTAGCACATTTCATTGCACTTATATCTCACAAAAAACCACAAAGAGAGATAAATACTCCCATGTTACAGAGTAACTGCTCACTTGCCATAGCTATTAAATGATAAAGCTGGAACTGAAATTCAGGCCTGAGTGTAAGACCTAAGCTGCTTCCTTGATCCCTGCCTATGATTTCAGAGGGTGTACATGAGATTAAACAGATGCTGTTTATGAATAAAAGGGCTACTAGACTATGTTTTTTTAAATATATAAATGTAAATCTTATTAAGGCATTAGTAGAATCACATAAAGAATATTTGGATGGAGTAAAAATTGCCCCTAATACTTCCACCATCACCATCACCAGCACAATACTACTGTTCAGTCATTTTAGGTATATTTCCTTTGTGTGTTTTTCTAGGAAGATATTTATATACTTGCATTCACACATAAATGCACGCACTATATATACTGCTTCCTTATATACCTACTTTTGAGGGAGAGTATCATGGAACCCGAGCCCCACCACTTATTTGTGACCTTGGACAGCTGTTTATCTTCTGTGCTTCATTTTCCTCATGTTCAAATGAGAGTATTAATAATAATAATTACTACTTTATGGGTTATTGGGAGGATTAAAATTGATAATATATGCAAAGCACTTAAAATATACTTTGCCAAACATTTTTCACTTTATTACATAGTCTTCAGAACCGTAATTTTTATTTGACGCATAATATCTTATTGAATTGACATACAAATGTTACTTATCTGGTCTCTTACTTTTGAACATTTAAATTGCTTCTAATTCTCCATGATTATAGACAACCATGTGGTGAGCAAATCAGTACTTCTGGTCCTTTTCATATGTACGATGCTATCTCCAGAGCAGGATAGCAGAGGTAGGATTATTAGATAAAATGCCTGAATTATGGCTTTTGATTCAAACTGTTAAACTGTGCCCTAGAAAGAATATTTTTGAGATAGAGGCATTTTCTAGGCCAACAGAAATGAGCTAGTGGTGAGGAAGCAATGAAAAGTGCATGAGTGAGTGAGTGAGAGTGTATATGTTTGCACATGTACAAGACGTAGAGAGAGAGATGCAGACAACATAATTTTCAAGGATATTTAATCTTAGATTTTAGAAAAACGTTTAGAAAATCTGAAGCAGGAAAGAAGGAAGTCACTGAAACACAAACTTGCTGTTTTAGCTGTTCAAAGACAAAAACAGCAAAAAAGCTTTCCATCTGAGAGAGGCTCAAGAGCACAGATGTGAGCTGGTGGTGCAAGAAGAGAGCAGAAGGTTCTGACCACAGCAATCGTTAGAGGTACTCAATGCCACTCACTACCACTAATTTCTGAGTTCAGAACTATCTGCAGTCTCTCGGTCTCTGCTGCTCATGATAGTTCAAAAGGGAAAAGAACAAGGCAAATTACTACAGACAGTTCCCACTCTAGAGATTCTTAATCTGCAAGTTGCCCTTTTTAGATCTTTTTGGCTGTGTAATGGGCTGGCGAGATCACTGTAAAATTATCACTCAAACTCTTCAGTTCCTCTCCTCTTGTTTTCTCTGGAAAATGCTTTGCTCCCATGTCTCCATCAAAACTGCTCTTACTGAGTGATCTCCAGCTTGCTAATTCCAATGGCTAAACTCTCACTGTTCTACTCGGTTAACCATTTGACCTTCTTTCCAGCTAGAGATACCTGGTTCACCTGGCTTCCAAAACATCAAACACACCTCATTTTCTCCTTTTTTGCTGTTGTTTCCTTCTTAAGTCTCCTCTACTGGTTCCCTGTTATCTCCCCATCCTCTGCATGTTCATAGGCCTCAGGGCTCACGGTCCCTGAGGTCACTTCCCTTGTCTGTTCAAACTCACACCCTTGACTACTTCATCTAGTATACTGACTTTAAATACTCTGGGTTTGTTCCTTGGTCAGGTAACTAGATCCCACATGCCACATCTAAGAGTTCAAACGATGCAATGAAGATCAAAGATCTCGCATGCCGCAACTAAGACAGAGAATAGCCAAACAAACAAACGCAAAAAAACATGTCCAACATTGAACCATGATACTACTCCCAAACTTCTCTCTTCTCCATCTCAGTAAATCGGTTTCACAAACCTTCTAGCTGCTCAGGCCCAAACCCTTGGCGTTATCTTTCATACTACACAGGTAATATCAGAAATCTTGTCAATTCTATGTTCAAAATATATCAAAATATATCTATTACCTCATGACGACTGCAATACAGTACTCTAGGAGGACATTTTAGTCAATGTGAACAATGTCCCCTACCGCAGGGCCCTGCGCAGCCTACAAGGCAATATGTGCTGGCTTGAGGATCACCTTAGTTCACGCCATCATCAGCGCACGCCTAGATTATTGCAACAGTTTCCTAACTGGTTTCTCTGCTTCTGCCCTTGGCTGCGTCCTTTCCGTTCTCAACACAGTGGTCAAACCAAATTTCAGTAAGTTACATCACCGCTCTACCTAGAACCCTCACACGGATTCTCATCTCACCCAGATTAAAGGCAGAGTTTTTACAATGTTCTATGAGGCCCTGCTTAATTTGTTCTCTCCTCACCTTCCATTGTCTTTTTCACTGTCCGCATTCGCTTCTAACCATAATGGTATCTTTGCAGTTTCTTGAACATTTCATATAAGTGATTTTCTTGGCGTCTCTGAACCTGCTGTGATAGTATGGTTTGTTTCCTTACTTCCTCTAGATCTTTACACTCAAATATCAAATTCTTGGAAGGCCATCTCTAAAAACTCTATTTAAAATTGCAACCTCTGCCCATTTATAATTTCTAGCCTCATTTTTTGCTTTATTTTTCTTACTAATAGTTATCACTATGTAATATATTTCATGGTTTACTTTTTTACCTTGATTTTGTCTGTTTTTCCCACTAGAATGTAAGCTCCATGAAGGCAGTGATTTTTGCCTGTTTGTCTCACAGATGTATCCCCAGATTCTGAAATACTTCCTGGCACAGAGAAGGTATACTATTACATATGTTTTCCAGAAACAAAAGTTTAGTCAGTGTATAAAAAGCTTGTAAAGGAATAAGAGAAGGTTTTGGAGGAGAGTGGGGGAAAGTAAAAATAGAAGTTTAAAAGTAAGTAGGAAGTTAAGAAGCACAACTTCACTTTCAGGATGTAGTCTAAGCAGTAGTCACTGTCATGTTCCCTGGCTATTTGCTTTGTGGTTGGTTACCTGTGAAGATGAGATTTAAAATTAATGGAATATGAGAATCAGGAAATATCTTTGAGAATACCCTCACTTCACAGATGAGAAAGTGCTTCTGTCTGAGTTGTGTTGGCAGGGCTTTAAATTATTCATTGCAACAAAGACACGTTCCACTTAGTTCACTTATGTTAACATGTAACCTGCACAATCCTGGAATGTGGAGACTGGCAGCTAAGATGGGGACAAATCCTTTCACAGAAAAAAAAAAAAAAAAAAAACACAGAATGGAATTAAGCTCTCTCATCCAAATGTTTTTAAACATCAACTATGTCCACAGTTTTAGTAATCACACATGTATTCTAAGGAATAAATATACTTTTCCAGTTTCATTAGCTACTACCACTTAGCTAATTTAAGATACTATTCCTGGTAGAAAAAAACACTGGTGAAAACAAATCATGGGCCGAATAAAGAGCTAACAGAGTTAGTATCATTTAGTTTATTAAAAATTTTACTTTTCCTTCAAATAAGAATTAAGTTAGTGTTAAAAACTAATGTATAATGGTTCCAAAGCTTGCATGCATGCTAAGTCGCTTCAGTCATGTCCAACTCTTTGCGATATCATCAACTATAGCCCACCAGGATCCTCTGTCCACGGGATTCTCCCGGTGAGGATACTAGAATGGGCTACCACAGCCTCTTCTTGGGGGTCTTCCAGACCCAGGGATCAAGAGACCCTGTGTCTCTCATGTCTCCTGCACTGACAGATGGGCTCTTCACCACTAGTACCGCCTGGGAAGCTGTATTTGTGGAACGGTGTCAGACACCAGGCTGAGGTGGGTGACTGTGTTTACTCTAGCTGATCAGTTTGCTTCCAGAAACAGGGCATCAGGACATATGGGGGGAATGGAGCAAACATGCTCTCCCCAGATGTGCATTTATGCATATTTTCTTTGAGGAATAAAACTGGGAATTTTCTCTGAGTGCAGGCAGAAACTGACAATGGGAAAAGAGGTGGTCCATGAGTTTTGTTAAATTTATAGAAAACCCAGCATGGAGGTAAAAGCTGCTGAGATAAACCAGAAGAGAGGCTTTAAACACTGTGAGAGAATGGATATTACCTATTTTTATTAGGGACTCCAGTTCATGTTATAAAATTCAACTTCAGTTTTTTTGGGGGGATTAAATTTCCGAAAGCTAAAGGAAATCAGAAGACAGACTTTGGTTCTCACTTTTCAAAGAAACTGAACATACACAATAAAGGATGATGTATACTTATAGTTAAACTGGATAAGTATTGAGTTATTGACTAAACTCACTTGCATAACTTATATATCAAATTCACGAACCAGCATTTAGGTCTGAGGTAACTGTTTAGGAGATAGGGGGAAAAAAACTATAGAGTATAGCTTTGAAATTAAATTTCTGAACACAAAGGGATTTCTGAACACAAAGACAGTTGATCCTATTTCCATATGTATTTTTCTTTTACCTCACTTTAAACTCATTAATTTTTTATATTCATATAAATAAGAACAGATAAAATGGAGGAAAATAAGGAAAAATGCTTTGATAATTTTATTCTAACAATAAAGTTTAAAAATGCTCAAAAGAATGAGATAAAAGTCAGACCAATTTCAATAACATAGAAATCAAAGTTTGTGCTGTTTCTGCTTCCTTTGGCAAAATACAGTGTTTCGTGAACTTGATTTTTATAGTTATTAAAAAGAAATAAAAGTGCGTATACTTAGTACCTCTAAGGTCTCTTTCAGAACTCATGTCCTATAATTCTGTGAAACTTGAGCTTGACATTAATTTTTACTTTTTACAAAGCAAGGAAAAGAGACGTGGTATTTCCTAACTGGCTACAAGTAAAAATTTTATAGAATCATGCACTTACCACAAGACCATCTTGATTTTCATTGAGCTCAGAAAGTTTGGAACTGGATTTCTGACGTTTAGGTTTACCCCTTTCTCCAATATAACCAGAAGTATTTTCATATAATTTTTCCACTTCACAAGCATTCAACATACATTCATCAAGATTGCTGAAGCCAGAAGGAATATTTTCTTTGTTGAGACGTCCCCTTAAATTGAAAAAAAATTAGCTTCATTTTACTTTAAAAGGTAAAAAGGACTTTTTAAAGACACTGCATCATGCAGAAAGAAGAGTGCTTAGAAATTCCATGTTTCATCTTTTATAAAAACCTGAGCAGAGTGCTACTCCTGAGACCACTTGGTGCCAAATGTATCAGATTAAAAGAGAAATTATTCCTAAAGGCAAACTGGCGAGGGCTGTGTTTCTACCAATGAAAAGCTTTTGTATTTGTACCGAAAGTAATCTGTATTCAAAACCAGGGGAATTGTGCAAACTTGCAAAGACATTTTTCCATTATTCATAGGTTTTATATACATACATACATACACGTACATGGATCTTATAAATCAATATAATATATTAAGAAAAATCTGAAAAGGAAATACATCTTTTTCTCCAGAATGGGACACTGATTTTCTCCAATTGAGAAAGACATTTTATCACAGTATAAATGCATTAATACCTAAATCTGCCTATATTAGATGATCTGGGTAAAAATGATATAACAAGAACTACGGAATACAAAGAAAGCATTTCAACTGAAATATGGATTCATTACTTCCCAGTACCAGTTTCTGAATGTAAGCTTGTAACTAAAGTTCCTTCATGACTTAGTTTTAGAAGTTTTAATTACAGAATTTAATTCATTTAACGCTCTTGAAATGCTTCCCTTAAGCATTTTTTCATTCTCTTTTAAGAGGTTTTTCACGAAAATTAGAGTACTTGTCAAAGTGTTTGTCTTTTACTACATCACAGAACAAATTAAACCATCAGTGCAGCACCATTTCAGAGAAGGCAATGGCACCCCACTCCAGTACTCTTGCCTGGAAAATCCCATAGACGGAGGAGCCTGGTGGGCTGCAGTCCATGGGGTCTCAAAGAGTCGGACACAACTGAGCGACTTCACTTTCACTTTTCACTTTCATGCATCAGAGAAGGAAATGGCCTGGAGAATCCCAGGGACGGCGAAGCCTAGTGGGCTGCCGTCTATGGGGTCACACAGAGTTGGACATGACTGAAGCAACTTAGCAGCAGCAGCAGCACCATTTGGTCAGGTACAAATGAATGAGACTTACTCTCTGTCATGGTGTGACCTTAAAGGTACTTCCCTGCAACTAGAGATTACCATACTAAATTAAGTTAAGTCAGAAGAGACAGACAGATACCACACGATATCACTTACGTGTGAAATCTACAATATAGCACAAATGAACCTAACTACAAAACAGAAAGAGAATCACGGACATAGAAGACAGATTGGTGGTTGCCAAGGGGATGGGAGGGAGGGATGGAGTGGGAGTTAGGGGTTGGCAGATGTAAACTGTCGCATATAGAATGGATAAACAGCAAGGTCCCACTGTATAGCACTGGCAACTACATTCTATATCTTGGGATAAAGCATAATGGAAAATAATATAAAAGCGAATGTATATATATGTGTGTAACTGAATCACTTTGCTGTACAGCAGAAATTAATACACTGTAAATCCACTATAATTCAATTTTAAAAATATATAAAGATAACTCCTAACCACCCAAAACTGTATTTGAAATTAGTGAGCTCCAAAGTGTAAAAATAAATGAACATATTTTACTACCAATCATATCCCCAAATGAAACAGAGTAAATTAAATATTTATTCTGTAATTTAAATTCATATCCTGTCTTAGGCTATCATGGAGGCAAAAGTATGAATTAAATATTATCATAATATTTTCACCATTACACTATCTTGGTGATTTTTAATACTCCATATTTAATCTAGCCTTATTTTATACCTTTAATGTACACATATGTACATTTAGTAAAATTATATAAAAGATGTATATTACATTTATAAGAAATATTCCAAGTATAAAATAAATGAACACATGAGGAAAAGTTGCTAGGGACTAACATGCAGGCACGTATACAAACACTCTTAAATCTCTCTCAAATTCACAATGAGTTTAATATTTAACTATGTCTCTTTCTTTGCCTTTGTATTTTCTTAATTCCTGGGATATAGATCCAATTATAATTTTTTAATGGAGGAATTTTTAGGTTTGAAGCTGTTGGAACTGGTGATGGACAGGGAAGCCTGGTGTGCTGCAGCCCATGGGGTCACAGAGCCGGACACAAATGAGGTCCTGAACTGAACTGAAGGACTAAACGGTGTCCCCCACCTCCCCAGTTCATATGAGGAAGCCCTACCTGCCAGGGCGACAGGGCCTCTGAGGAGGTAACTAAGGTTGCGTGAGGTCATGATGGTGGGGACTTAATCCAAGAGGACGGGCATCCTTATAAGAGGAGGCAGGCACCGGAGAGCACAGAGAAAGGCCGTGTGAGGACACCCTCACTGAGCAGGCACTGCCAGCAAGGCAGCGAGGCCTCAGCAAGCACCCACCCTCAGCACCTTGATCTCGGACTTCGACCTCTCTGAACTGTGAGAAAATGCACTCCTGTTGTTTAAGTCTGTGGTACTTTGTTATGGCAGCTTGAGCAGATTAATACAAAAGCTAAACATTATTTTTAGAAACTAAAGGACCAAGTTTATTTTCTAATCTTTTTGAATAGTGAATGAATGACTGGAATAAATCCTGTTCAAATAAATATTCCCAAATCTAGTTGTGCAGTTGTGTTTAGGTGGAAATCCTGCTGTCCTCAAAGGATGCTCTTTGCTCTTGTGTGAGTCGGTGCCTGGGCGACCCTGAGGAGCACAGGAGCACGGTCCTTCCAGTAATATCCCGACTCGCACACCTGCCGTCACCGCGATTTAACCTGAACTTAGATCCTGGGGGCCTCTCACGCTCGCTCTCCACATCTCAGGTTTTCTTTTTTCAGAGTTTCCTCCTTCCCCTACATGCATGCACACGTGATGTTCTGGCAATACTGAACTTTTTAATACTCTAAGATAGCACGATTTTCTTTTAGTTTGCAGTAGGAATTTAACATCATAGTTATATAATAAAAACAGGTATAATTTTTTAGTTCATTGTGTTTCAGAAAATTGAAATCATTTTCAATAGCCATGCTTTACTTTTTAAAAAATATTTATTACAAAACTTTCAAACATAGAAAAATACAGGGACTATCACCATGAACTTCCTTATATCCACCACCAAGATTCAACAATATTTTCATGCTTCTGGCAGATGGTCAATTTTTAAATGAGAATTAAATTGAGCTCTCTCACATAATGAATATATTCCTTAAACTTTTACAATTTTAGTGTAATAAATAATAATATAAGCCTGATCATGTTTCCTTATGAACTGAGACAAATAAGAAATCATGTACATTAAAGTATTTCTAGTCTGTCTTCTGCATTGCTTTTTTAAAAAAATGTCATAATGGTATTAGTACAGACTTTATTGACTCTCCAACCTCACCCTGAAACATGGGGATATTTTTCTAAATGGTTGCAGGCAAAATAACATATCATGGATTTTTCAAAAACATTTTAAAACCATTCCATAGGGCTAATAGTTTTGAATAGAAGATAGTGAAGTGTAGCTTTAATTCTTCCTAATTTTTTAAGCAAAACTTGACAGAAATCTTAGAAAACAAATCAATTATGTATAAGCGAACACTGAGAAAAACATACTTGCTATAGGCTATAGTAATGATTCTTAACATTTTCAAATCTGACACCATGTTAAGTGCATCTCTTGGGATGTACTGAAGAGGCCCTTGGGTGGGGGGCAAAAGTAGCAGAGCTAGAGCTCTGAGAGAGAGGGCCTTGTTCCTCCAAAGCCGTGGAGAGCTTGGAGCAGCCATTCAGTACTGGCTGAAAGCTAAAGGAGAAGGACTCTCAAGACATGACAGTGACCAGGGTGACAGGTTAGGAGGGGCCTTATGACCAGGAGGGTGAGGCTAACAAGGAGCATGGAAAGGGACTTCTGATTGCCCAGACCACATACTAAGGAAATGAATCAAGTGAAACTGTAAGTTTCTTCTGCCATAAACAGTTTGCACGCCAAGATTCTCTCACTCAACACACAGTTGACCATGATGAGTGAGAAGGATGAGCGATAAAGGAACTCCAGAGGAGGAAAAGGCTACAGCTTCATGGGCACCTCTTCAGATTGTCAGGGGAAGCACACTGACTGAAACCACCCACCCTGGCCAGGCACCAGAGTAACTATTTGCATGAGTTGTTTTACGACAGGAGGTCCTGGTAAGGAACATGGAACTAATAAGCCACCACCAACCGGAAGAGTTCAGGAAAGGTCAAAAGGAGACACCACATGTCTGACCACCTCCCAGAATCCTTCTCTCTGGCATCCATCTTGGCTGAACAAGGCTTGCACCACCAGGAAGCACTCTGAGTCAGAATGACTGGCTAAAGACAACCCGGAAATTAATCCCATCACCATAAAACCCGAGACTGTGAGCCGAGCCACATGGCAGAGCTGTTCTCCTGGGTTCCCTTACCCTACTGCTCTCTACCCAGGTGCCCTTTTCCAATAAAGTCTCTTGCTTTGCCAGCACATGTGTCTCCTTGGACAATTCACTTCCGAGTGTTAGACAAAAGGCTAGTTTCGGGCTCTGGAAGGGGGGCCCCTCCCTGCAACAAGATGGTTAGTTAGTCTCTTCCATTCTCCATCTCCTTTTGTTCCCTTGATGTTGATAGTGGAGAACAATCAAGGTAACTTCTACAGAAACATCCTCAGATGTGGGAAACTGTATTTAAATTCTGCAGGAGTGTTTATGCTCTGTTTCATATTTCTCTCCCTGGCTAGCACCCTGCTCACTCTTGACTTTACCCCTGCCATGGTCCTCCCTGGTCCACCCAATGCACCTACCACCACTAGGACTATTGCCCAGCTTTGTGCTCACATGCTCCTCTCTGTCCCAACAACAAGGGCAGAAAGCATGATGTCGTGACACACTAAGGATTTTAAAAATGCAGTGCTGTTGCATACAGTGTGGCAAAAAATAAAGCAGAGACTAAGAACAGTGTTAAATGAATAACTGGTGCTTGATGAATAACACAATATAGGCAGTATACAAACTAATTATATTCCTAAACATTTTCTATAAAGCTTACTCAGTAACTAATTTTAAATGTAAATATGTCCTATATTATAATTTTCCTATTTGCTAAAAGGAAATGTTATAGCACCCCCTCCTACCCACCAGCTCCAAAACAAATGTTTTCAAAAAAGTGTTGCTTATTATCACATGAAAAGTCAGTGGGTTATATAACTGATACTTTTTAATTTTTAAAATTATGTTTGCTAAAATAGCTCTTAAATATCTCAATAATGTGCATGTGCAGCATGGAATTTACTTGTACTATTTATCTTATATCTTTAAGCAAAGATAAGTTTCTTTTTCCCCATAAACATTTTGGCATAGATGACAAGTCCAGATGAAAAAGAATGTGGGGAACTAGGGTTTGGTTTAGTCTTTGACATTTAATAAGAAGTACAAAATAACTTTATAGAGACTAAATGCTACAGTAGGCGAAACTTGCAGGAAAAATATGAGAATATAGTCTATTATATATAAATTTATTTTCCTTAACAATTTAAATCATGATTATTCAATAACATGAATGGTAATTATTCATTTGTATTTTTATTAAAGCTTTTAATGGAGAAGAGTTTATTGTAATACTCTTCTTGAAGTTCATGCTAAGAGAATGCTTTAAAATGAGACATTGTAATAATAAAGAACTCAAGCATTTCCTCTTTTGTTAGACTTGAGCTCAGCCTTTCTTATACTAAAACATTATCAACTGTCAGAGCATTCCAGTGACGTTCTGGTATTTAATCAGGTCAATATAAGTAGGGGAATCTGCTGGCTCATAAGAAAATCTAACAGCAAGCTGAATGTTGTCTAACAAGGGAAAAAACCACCTCTAGACAGGCATCTGGCAATTTTCTCCTCCAATGGTGCAGGATCCCTCTAAATAAGATATTGACGAGAAAGCCATGAAATGTATTAAATCAGAGGTAGCTTCCCACCACATACGAAACATCCAGATGAAAATGAAATATTTATTCAATCACGTGTGAATTTCCAAATGTTAACCAAGCTTAGAAGTGTCAAAATGAAAACTTTTAAAGTTTTAACCTGAATACTGAAATGAGAGTGCTATAACAGTCATGAATTTGGACATGTATCGTGTATTTTTAAAAGAAGAGAGCAAATGTAAACAAGAGTATCAATGCCAACTCACACATCTCTGCTGTGTCGACTTTCATCCTGCTCCTTAGCCTGGCGTCGTCGCTGTTTGGTGGATGTGGAGGAAGATGATGATGCCCCAGATTCTGAGTCCTCTGAACTTTGGCCTCCAGAGCTATTAACATCAAAAAGATGTTGTTCTACAGCTGACCGGATGGTTCTTTCTAAGAGCCTGGTTAAAAAAAAAAAATCAATAACTGTGTTTAAAAATATGGCTCCATACATAGAGAACAGACTGGTAGCTGCCAAGCGGGGAGGAGGTTGGGGGAGGGATGGACTGGGAGGTTGGGGTTAACAGACACAAGCTTTAAAATACAGAATGGATACACAACAAGGCCCGACTGCATAGCACAGAGGACTATATTCAGTATCCTGTGATAAACCATAGTGGAAAAGAATATTTAAAAAAGAATGAATCACTTTCCTGTACAATCATAAATTAACACAACATTGTAAATCAACTATTCTTCAATTAAAAAGTCCCCATAATATTGGAAATATCAGCATTTCCAATGGAATATCTACTACCACTTCATGAGCAAAGACAGTATGAGAAATTAATCCTCCAATATTTGCACCGTGAATGAGAAACAAAACTAAATGCAACATATTCCACCAATCAGATAATTGCGTTTTCCATCTTTGTGGGTCCAGAATTACTGAAATGCTCACAGCAGATCCAGCAACAATTACAGGAGGCATTCAGGAAATAAGGATCATCTAATACAAGGCAGAATGAGGAAAGATTTTTTTCCCTCAAGGAATAATAATGAACCTATTCTTACAAAGGCAAGTATCATCCAGATTTCATACCAGTTCTGCAGGGGAAGACAGTATGACTTACAAAGCAAATTGGCACAAATAATTTTATGATCCCTACTATTTGAATTTCTTGAAGATAAAATTACATAGAAAATAACACTATTAAAAAAGAACAACTTACCAGAGCAATTACTCTTAATAACAGAAGGGTAAAACTTTCTGAATCTCTATTCAGTTAAATTGTGATATAAATGATTGAAAATGTATTCATACAAACATCCTAATATGATTGAAAATGTATTCATGCAAACATCCCAATATATACTACTGAAGAGAGAAGGACAGATTTATTTTATTCAACCTGAAGAAAACAGGTAAGCACAGGGGCTGACAAAAGTGATAATAAGATAAGGTATCATTTTTAAACCTATACAGTCTTAAAATGTACCTAAACTCTTATCACTTCATTATTTAATTCTGAATAAGCAGGCATGAAGAATTCTAAACAGACAGTCCTCAAAGCGTGTTTTCCTTCACTTGAGAAAAGAATCACATCCAGACTCAAATTAATGAGTTGGACTTGTTGCCATCACTAACTTGCTTCCTTTTCTGTGTCCATTAAATATGTGTATAGTTTTTGTATATACATCTCAGTAAAGCTGTTAAAATAAAAATATATAGTTTTAAATGGTCAGACTGAGGAATAAATTTAGTTAAATAAAATGAGCTTTGAAAATTTAACAATTTAAGAACTTTTAGATTTTCCAAAGGTAGTTTTATAATAGACTTATAGTAATTTCATTAAAACTAGTTTCATTAAAACTATTTCATTAAAACAAGTGCAGTCTGACTTGGGCATAAGAACTTTAATATCTTGAACTCCACATCCCAATGATTTGAGATGACCTAATAGTGGTACCTAGGAATCTAAATAAATTAATATATATACACATACCAAACCCACACCTTTTCCAAACACTATACAAGTCACATAAGAAGTTGTTAGGAAATAAACAGGCAAGAATATGTCTGTCTTGGCATAACTCTAGAATCTCTTTAAAATTCATAAAGATAAGAGAGATCAAATCTGCCCTCTGATTGCTTCCTTGTCTAATAAGGAGGAGAAAAAAATTCCCAAATCAATCAGGTAAGAACACTGGAGTGGATAACTACTCCCTTCTCCAGGGGATCTTCCCATCCTTGGGATCAAACCCTGGTCTTCTGCACTGCAGGCAGATTCTTTACCATCTGAGCCACCAAAGAAGCTCTATTAGATCCAAATTTATACTAATTAGTGCTTCTTCTAATTCTTTTCTCTTCCTCCTTATTATACCACCTGATATCAACACCACTCCTCATCCCCCTGATCTTTGTTGATGAAAATGCTCCAAATGGCCCACCCAGGCCCCAGCTGTGTCACGTAGCTGAAGCACAATGAACAATGTGGTCAGAGAGTAGGTGGGGGTAGAAAACTGGAATTCAGACTTTTGTGACTAGTGGAATTAAAGTAGAATTAAGTGTGACTAGTAGATTAATTAGAATTAATTCCACTGCCACTGCCCAGAGGAAAAAGGACTTGTTGCCATCACTAACTTCCTTCCTTTTCTGTGTTCTATCAGCCTGGGAAGTCCCCAAACACAGTGCCCAAGGCTTACTTAACCTCAGACACCTAACACTATGCTTAGTGTATTACAGGTGGCCAATAAATGGAGGCTGATTAAAACAAATGAAGGAAGAAGTAAAATGTATGTTCATACCTTCACCTTTAGTGGCAAGACACTTCTTAAATCACAGACTGCTTTGCACATATTAACTGACTAACATTATTTTGACTGAAATAAATAGAAAATCTCAGATGTTCACATGGCCAAGCTCTCTCCAGTCCCACGCCCACACAGAAACTCAAATAGGAACATTTCTTATTTAGTCTTTTCCTCTGGGTAGTCAAAAAAACATCATTGGTTATGTACTGTATTAATCTTCCAATGCAGCACACCATTAGAATAGTTTTTTTTTTTTTTTTTTACTGCTTAGTAAGTGAAAGGAGGGGAAAAAAGCCCAATCTGGACCACTTACTCTCCAGTTGATGACACACTGCTGACTTGGGATACGTGGGCACTGCTGAAAAAGAAGCAAAAGAAAGGACGTCAGATTAAGCAGAGCACCAGAGCCTGTGAACAAAACCTATGAGGGGATCCTGGGCTGGAAGTATTAGCCAGGCCCTGAGCAACCCTCATATGACAGTTTATCACCCACTGACAGATGCTGGTTTCTCTTATCTAGATTAGAGATGGCCCTGGGTGGTTACTTCCAAACAGCATTTTTTTCTCCATTTTAAGATGTCCATGACAGATAATTTCAAAAGTGATCTTGGAAAAACCATCTCTACCTCTCAGACTACTGCCATGGTCCTAAGTCCAGGGTCTTCTTCTTTTCCGAAATGTTAATTGCAGCTGACTGCTTTTCTGTTTCTAGCTCCCCCAGCCCAAGTCCATCTCTCCTCCCCATTCCCTTCAGACCTACAGACAGGAGCATCTTCTTAAAACTGCTCTAAACATTGGGCAGGGGTGGTGGGGGGCAGAGAACGGGGAACAAACACTGTTTTCTCCAGGACTCTCCCTGAGCCACCTCTTCTGCCTAAGTTCCTCACGATGGAAAAACACCTTGAGTTCCATAACGTTTCATCTTGCTGCTAAGTCGCTTCAGTTGTGTACCACTCTGTGCGACCCCAGAGACGGCAGCCCACCAGGCTCCCCCGTCCCTGGGATTCTCCAGGCAAGAACACTGGAGTGGGTTGCCATTTCCTTCTCCAATGCATGAAAGTGAAAAGTGAAAGCGAAGTCACTCAGTCGCGTCCGACTCCTAGTGACCCCATGGACTGCAGCCTACCAGGCTCCTCCGTCCATGGGACTTTCCAGGCAAGAGTACTGGAGTGGGTTGCCATTTCCTTCTCCAACTTTTCATCTTAACACTTAATTAATTAACACCTAATGCCCTTCTATCGAGCATTTATAAACTTCCTCATTTTTCTCATTTTCTCCAAATCCTGAATTCTTTGAAAGTATTGAAAAGTAGTAAAAGAAAAAAAAATAGTCAATATAAAGCGGAACAGTGAAACGATAGAATACTATCTGATTTGTACCTTGGCACAGGGAGGTGCAGGCTGGTGGCTGCTCTAACTGCACCAGTGGCAGTACTTTCTCACATTCTGCCCTGTGGTGCTTACTTGCCTTGTAAATCAAGGTTCAAAAGTATCAAATTAAAAAAAAATCCTTTGTGCATGCCAAACTACCGTTTTGCCTAACAAATCTAATAGTTCTCCCACTTTCAAGTCCCTCTTTGTAAAAGACACCTGAAGAGAATACAAACTGCTAGTAGCAAGATCAATATTCATGGCTGCCTTTCAATCATTCTGGGCATTCTCATTTATACTACAGAATTTTCAGCATATGAATGTGTTGCTTCTTCCATATGCATCTCATCTCTTTCCATTTAGACTCTAAGTGCCTCAAGGGACTCTATAACATTTCTCATTTTCTTTCATGACACTACATACCACCAGCACCATACCCAACAGTAGTCATTATCCTAGAGGTGATCAACAGACACTCACTCTTCCGCCTCAGAGAATCCCTTTAGCTAAAGCTCTTTGTCATGGCCACACACCACCACAAATCCCAGAAAACCTGTACAAAAAATGCTATTGTGTAGTTATGAGAAACTTATGAGAAGAACCTTCGTTAATAAATGAATGAACAAACAAACATACCCTAATGATTGCTGAGTGCTCACTATGTTTCAGACATTGTGCTAAGTATTGTTTACACAGCTTTTCTCATTTACTGTTTACAATAACCCCATGAAGTAGGTAGGGACAGTTGTTTTCTTTTCCCTATTTTCAAATGAAGAGGTTAGAGAGGTTAAGTAACTCACTCACAGTCACAGAGTCAAGAAGTAGATGACCTGGAATTTGAACCAAAAGAGTTTTAGCTTAAGAGTCTAAGCTCCTAATCACTATACTAGACTTTCAGTCCATCACTCACTAGAAGAAACACTCACTACAGTCATCTTCGTATATGGAAGCATGGACTTAGGTATTTAACTTTGCTTTTAATTACAACGATTTCTGTCTCACAATGTCTGCTATTCACAGAGGTTTCCAGGTTACATAACCAATAATAAATCCTTTGCTGCTCTCTGCCCTCAGCTGGAACGGGCAGTCCTGACTTCTGATGCTTTGTGGCTCACCCTCTGTAAATTAAACACTGTATAATTTACTCCTGTACTCCACTTCTCATGCAGTTACACAACCTTGCTTTTGGGAGCAGTGGCCAATGTGAATAATGACTCTGGGAGAACCCAGAGGAGGGAAAAAGAATATAGATCTGCTAAGATACTAAAAACACGACAAAGACATGTAAGTACAGTCAGCCAATCAGCCAGCCATGCCATCTCAGAAGGAAGATACATTTCCTCTCCTTCCTTCTATACACTTTTGATCTGATCTTCTTTTTGCTTTTAAGCACATAATGATATTTTGATATTCCTTTTTGGTGAGCAGGAAGGAGAAGATGAAAAATTGTGGGGAAGAAACAGAGAAGGGAATGACAACAAACGGGACCAGGTCCTGAGATTCGTAACTCTCTGAGTAGGTGCTTTTCAAGCTCTAATGTGCATCAGAATCACCTGGGATCCTGTTCACACACAGGTTCTGATTTAGTAAGTCTAGGTGGAGGGAAGGAGAAGCTGGGATTTTGCATTTTTAACAAATTCCCCAGTGATCATGATGCTGTTGATTCGTGGAAGACATTGATTAACAAGGTTCCAAATCCTTGCAACTAAAATTCATTAAAACTTCAATGATCTACATACCACAACCACTATATTTTTTAATTAAAAAATTTTTAATTAATTTTTTTAATTGAAGGATAATTGCTTTACAGAATTTTGCTGTTTTCTGTCAAACCTCAACATGAATCAGCCATAGGTATACATATTGGCTTCTGAAACTCCCTCCCAACTCCCTCCCCACCCCACCCCTCTAGGTTGATACAGCGCCCCTGTTTGAGTTTCCTAAGCCATACAGCAAATTCCTGTTGGTTATCTATTTTACACATGGTAATGTATTTTTAAACATTCTAAGTGCTTTAGATACGATTTGGAAAACTTACTCTGTTAATAAAAGGCCATACATCAAAATTTTCCTCAGAGCTTAAAGAAAAATGACCCGAGCCATCTAAATCAGTCTTAAAGAGCCTTTCTCAGGATGCAAAATAAATGAATAAATCAATAATAAGACTTAGTAATTAAATCATATTGATTTTTGTTAATACACTTCTCTTAGGTCAAATTTATAAAAATTTATATTTTTGTGTTTCTGTAATAGGCCTTTGGAATTTTTGATATTACTTAACATGTCCATACTTCCAGGCTTTTTTAAAACAGAATTTTTCTAAAGAAAATATTCTGAAAAGAGAATGTTATCCACTGGGAATCAGAAAAGAGAGGTTCCGGTCCTGAATCTGTAGTTAATTAGCGGCAATCATAGTCAGATTATTGGTTAGCTTGGCTGCTTTGGGATGGTTTCTTCATACAGAAAATGAAAGCCTTGGCTAGTGATCTCTGTGATTTTCTTCGAGCTATAAAAGTTAATAAGACGATCTCAGTTTCAAGTTTATTGCCCCAAAGTCTAAAACATTACAAAAGGTTATAACTGCATATTTAGTTTTATGATGGTGTCAGTCACAGTTAAGGTTTATCAGATTCCAAAATGGCTTTGGTCAGGTATCCAATCATGTCTACAGTTTCTGTGGGATATGCTTAACAAGTTACGAAGGGCAAGATTTCTAAGAATATTAATGGCAGAAATAGGGACTGCTTCCATTGTTATAATTGGCTCACAGAGGTAATTTTAAGACACTAACAAAAAGGCAATAAGCAAATAAGCTAAAGTGAAAGACTTCCATCTACATGTTTTTTATCTCCTGCAGAGAGCTAAGAATAATGAACTTTATTGTTATTGTTTATTGCTATTGTTTATTATTGTTTATTTTCATTATTGTTTATTGTTATTATTTATTGTTCATTATCAGTCAAGGGTTCATTCAGAGCCCTTGACTGATTTGCTAAGAAAATCTTTTATTTATGCAATATAAATACTTGAATATGGAAGAGTTCATTTCCTAATGTTGATGAAGGGATTATTCAAAACTGAATAAATAAGCACATGTGCAAATCCAGCATTATGGTCAATTTCATTACCCAAGTCTACTTAAGTGATAGTGCGAGTCAATGTTCTCCTGGTATGGTCATTCAAAACAGATAGTAAGTCTACTCTGAAATATATTCTATGACATAGTTAAATATATTTATTCTTTATTTCTATTAGCAAAACATTCTTGAGAAATGATTATACTCAGAAATATTAGTCTATAAAATTTACATGTGATAAGATGCACAGCACGCTTGTTGACAAGTGATTCATTAATTGGATCTTTTGACTTGAAATAAAGAAAACTTCCAAATCTCTGAAACCAGATATCTTGAACAAGCATGTGTTCTCTTTTTCTGTCTGTCCTTTAACTTCACTATGTTCTCTTTTCTAGGGGGTGTAAAATCCTGCCCATAAGATATTGTTTTAATGGGAACCATTAGGTCTAACAGAATTATCCTTTTCCTCTAGAAATAATACTTATATTCTCTCAAATTTTTTTAATGAGTAAGAATTTAAAAGACAATTACATGATGTCTGTGTCAACTTAAGGATGAAGATCCTGTAACTAGTCATCAAAATAAAATGAAACTTTTAATTTGCTTATTTAACAGAATACAGTATTTTTAGTATCATCTGAAAATACTAAAAGTTGATACACAGTATCAACATCATAATTACAGCATTATTTCCTCGTAACTGTATAATGGATTTCTAAATTATTTCCATGATTTTAATTCAATTTTCTACAATGTCTTATATTAAAACAAATACACTAATTCCTCAATATTTATTCCCTTTGCTTTAACTTTTAGTTATGATTAGCATATGCAGAAATTTAAAGGAGCATTTATAGATATTTAGATTTGACAAAAATCACATCACTATTTTGTGTTATAGGATTTTTAAAAAGCCTCATTTTTAAAAAATTATATACTGTGCATACAATACAGAACATAAGCTGAAAACACTACTGAGTCACCGGATGTGACTCAGGAAAAGGAAAATATTTATCCTCACATTTTTTTTACTGAAACACACACAACCTAGTCCCTTAAATTTAGGGCTGATTTGAAGGAAAAAATTATTCTTCAATTTAAATTTTGACTCTATATTAAATATTTTCTAATATTAAACAGAGCCAATCAAAACGTCAAAATACCTTTTGTACAGCTTCTTCCAGGCCCTAATTATTGGGTTTTCCATTTTATATATTTATTTTTTTTCCTCCAGCTTTTATTTTTTATTTATTTAAAAAATTTTTATATTATTTTTTTTACAATATTGTATTGGTTTTGCCATACATCAACATGCATCTGCCATGGGTGTACACGTGTTCCCCATCCTGAACCCCCTCCCTCTTCCCTCCCCATACCATCCCTCTGGGTCATCCCAGTGCACCAGCCCCAAGCTTCCTGTATCCTGCATCGAACATGTTTTGCATAAAAAGAAATTAAGAGTCTTTTCTCTTTTTTAGTTTATAGACTAAGGTCTTTATAAAGCAAAATTAAGAAATGAAAAGAGAGGCCACTATATATTCTATACCCATTTATAGATGAGGAAATTGACATTCCAAGAGGTTCAGTACCTCACGCAACTTTACACAGTTCTGATTCCATCTCATGTAATGGGCTTTAGACATGTCCTTAATAATAGACCTAATCTTGGTCTCAAATAATGCTACTATTCACATAAATCTTTGACTACACATCTATTTATTTTCTTAGAGTTAAAACAGACTACTAAAAGTACTTTTTGGATTCGTGTGGAAATTTTCTTCTCAAAATTTATGCATTCCAGAAAACTTTTAATTTCATCTATTTTCATGTTTATTAGCATAAAATGGCATGAAGCATTCTACAGTCTTTCAAAAACTACCATATCCCTCACAGCAAACTTCATTTCTGATTACTAGTATTGTTCAGTTTTTTTTTTTCCACGTTTACCAGAGGTTTTCTATTTTATTCTTTTCATTTTTATCTTTACTCTCAAAGAACAAGTTCCTGGATTCAAGTTTCAGTTCTGCTTTTTTTGTTTTATTACTATTAAATCCTTTCGGGTTTCCAAGAGGTTGCTTTTCTTCCTTTTTATAACTTCTTATTCTGAAGGTGTAGCTGCTCATTTATTTTCAATCTTTTTAAGAAGGTACCTCTTAAAAAGAGCTTAGATCTCATTCCACAGATTTTGATATGTACATTTCCCCTTTTTCTTCCAGTTTGTACTTGAAATTTTTATTTCCTATTGGAAATTCTTCCTCCCTTTAGGAGAGTTTCCATGGGTTGATTGGAAACTTTTTGTTATTAATTATACTGTGGTTAGAAGATATGACTGCTAGTATCTCTACTTTTCAAGAATCTTTAGAGATAGCTGAGTAATTTCTTAGGAAGCAGCAGAAATGCCTAAGCCCTATTTGTAGGTTGCAAACTTTAGTGAATGTGATGCTTCCTTATTTTAAATCTTACTAATTTTATTGAATTCTCAGTGCTATTTTATAAATTTTGTTTGTTATAGACATATAGTGGTATGTATAAGTTTGATACTTCAAATGTGTTTGCATGTTTATCTCGGTTAAGAGTTTAAATTTATATGACTTACCACAATATTGCAAAGTAATTAGACTCCAACTAAAATAAATTAATTAAAAAAATAAAAAAATTATATGATGATGCAAAGTTATTTTATACATACTTATTATTTATAACCTTTATAGTTTTAGTATGAATTTTACCCAATAAAGTAAGTCTAGGTTTGTCCTATTTAATGGATCTGGCTTTAAACTTTAGTTGTTTTGATATTGCTATTGCTATCTGTTTTCTCTCTATCCATACTTATCAAATAAATCCTATATTATTAATCTTCCTGTGCTATTTTGTTTTAGGTATAACTCTTTTGAACAAAACATAGTTCAAGTAGTCATTTAAAAAAAGCATTTTTAACTATTATCAAAGCATTTAATATACTTACACAGTTGTAACTGAAATATTTGTTCCAGCTTTGCATTTTGATTTATGTTTTATAAGTTTGGAGCTCTCTTTTCCTTTGATTTCTGTCTCTGCTCTTCTGAGGTGATTGGGGATATAGGAGTCCTATGCACAATTCTAGTTGTTGTCTCTCATACCCAAACATCTATAACTATCAAAACTGAAACAAAAACCCAAACAATAGGATGGGGAACACGTGTATACCTGTGGCGGATTCATTTTGATATATGGCAAAATCAATACAATATTGTAAAGTTAAAAAATAAAATAAAATAAAATTAAAAAACAAAAAAACAAAGCCTGTGCTCTGGGACAACCAGAGAGATAGGGTGGAGAGGGATTTGGGAGGGGCTTTCAGGATGGGGCAGGGGGAAACATGAATACCTGTGGCTGATTCATGTTGATGTATGGCAAATCCATCACAATATTGTAAGGTAATTATTCCCCAATTAAAATAAATTACTTAATTTAAATAAACAGTGAAAACAAAAACAAAAAACAATCAACCAGAAAAGCCCCCTACAACTCCTGACTCCTGCTTCTACTCTCTGACCTTCCTTGCAAGAAATTGAGAATTTCATCACTGTCTTTGATCCTCCACTAATGATTATAATCAGGTTTCTACTTCTTAATTAAAAAATATTTTTTTAGATTCACCTCACATTTAGCTGGGTATATAATAAATAATAAAATGTCTCTTGTTTAGTCATGCCCAAATCTTTACAATCCCATGGACCGTATAGACTGCCAGGCTCCTCTGTTCATGGGATTTCCCAGGCAAGAATACTGGAGTGGATTGTCATTCCCTTCTCCAGGGGATCTTCCCAAACCAGGAATTGAACCTGGGTCTCCTGCATTCCAGGCAGATTCTTTATCAGCTGAGCCACCAGGGAAGCCGGTAACTAGGTATATATGGACACTGATTTCCATTTCTATTAATAGAAGTATGCATTCTTCTAAGGGTTCGATCCCTGGGTCAGGAAGATTCCATGGAGAAGTAAATGGCAACTGACTCCATATTCTTGCCTGGAAAATTTCATGGGCAGAGGAGCCTGGAGGGCTACAGTCTGTGGGGTTGCAAACAGTCGGATATTGCTGAGCCTGAACAGATATACTTCTAATAAGAGAAGTATATATTAACTTCTATTTCTATTAGTATGGTTTCCTTCTTAGAATCATAATTTTCAGGTTGGCTTTCCAATCTCTGATTTTCATATCTAACATAATTTCTCTCATAGTTTTTTTTTTTTTCCTTTATCCTTTTCTTCATTTTGGAAGAACTTCTCAAGTTTCTCTCTCATCATGAACTTGATTTATTTCAAATACTCTCTGCTCTTTACTGCCTTGCAAAGTTTTAACAATATCTGCAAATACATTTCTAGGCTACCCTTTCCCTCATTTCAGCTGTTCTGTATCTCTAGCCTTTTAATTCTAAACTTATTCTCCCCTTACAGGTTCCTACTCATGTTTGAAAGAGGTTGGTTATATCCTTGAGCATTTTTGAGAACAGCAGTAGCAAATACTACTTCCCAAGTTTTCCTCTGAATCATATGAAAAGCAATCCTCTGAAATCTGTTTCTACTCTGAGTCCTCAGAGCAAATCATCCTCTTAGTTTGTAATTTCTCTTAATAGGTCCCAAATAGTTCTTTCTGCTTAGTGGTTTATAAGGGGAAACAATCAACTCAGGCAGAGCCCTTATCAAAAACCTGGCTGGGCATATTGTTCTGAGTTTACTTCACTGTCCCTTGGCTATGGGCAGATGCCTTCTCTTGGATGTACACTTTAAAAGCCAGGATATGAGTCTACCCTTGGACAATCTACAATGCATATTTGAGTGGACTTGCTGTTTGGACTTGTGGTCCAATTTATGATTAAGCTGGAGAATCAGAAACAAATTTGTACTTTGTCTTTGAGCAGTGTACACTTGAAAGAATGCATTAAATCCAATAATCTCCCTTTCTCAAATGCCTTTGTTAGGTAACTGAGCACCTCAGGGGGATGCCCCCTCCTCTCTATTGTTTTGTGGACTTAATGTTCTAGTCTCTAAATAGGAGATGAAAAAGAATACACAACTCAGATCTGGATGGTTCAGAAAATAAGTTTGTGTTCAGCTGGGGGAAATGTCACTTGCTTTTCTGGTCAGCAGTAAACACTGGAAGGAATCCAAGTCAGTGTTTTTGCCTTCCTTCTCTCTTTGTGGTTACTGTGTTGTTCAGATGGTGCAATATGAAGCTTGCAAGGCCAGAGAACATTTCTCAGTCCATCCTCATTGATGGTGTGATCTTTGACAAATGTTTTTCTTCTTTATCACTGTGATAACACTGTCTCTAGTTTTGGTCTTTATAGCAAAAGTAACTGCGGTTTTGCACTGTTGAACTTTAATATCAAACTTTTTGTTTGATATTGGAATGCATTCTTAAATGTGGCTATGTTATACATCATTTTAATATGCATTTATTGCTTTATATTATTTGTAATGACTTATTACTTGCTGTTTATTTTATATTTATTTTAGACCAGGAAATTATGCTAGACAAAAAGTGAATTCAAGCAATTTTCTTGTTTGAGTACAAAATGGGTCATAGAGCAGCGGAGACAACCCACAATATCAACATTTAGCCCAGGCACTGCTACTGAATGTGTAATGCAGTGGTGGTTCAAGAAGTTTTGCAAAGGAGACGAGACATTTGAAGATGAGGAGTGCAGTGGTTGGTCATCAGAAGTTGACCACAACCAACTGAGAGCATACACAGAAGAACTATACAAAAAAGGTCTTAATGACCTGGATAACCACGATGGTGATCACTCGCCTAGAGCCAGACATCCTGGAGTGTGAAATCAAACGGGTCTTAGGAAGCATCACTATGAACAAAGCTAGTGGAAGCGATGGAATTCCAGCTGAGCTATTTCAGATCTTAAAAGACGATGCTGTGAAAGTGCTGCACTCAATATGCCAGCAAATTTGGAAAACTCAGCAGTGGCCACAGGACTGGAAAAGTCAGTTTTCATTCCAATCCCAAAGAAGGGCAATGCCAAACAATGTTCAAACTACCACACAACTGAACTCTTTTCACATGCTAGCAAGGTAATGCTAAAAATCCTTCAAGCTAGGCTTCAATAGTATGTGAATTGAGAACTTTCAGATGCACAAGCTAGATTTTGAAAAGGCAGAGGAACCAGAGATCAAACTGCCAACACCCACTGCATCATAGAAAAAGCAAGAGAATTCCAGAAAAACATCTACTTCTGTTTCATTGACTATGCTAAAAGCCTATGACTGGGTGGATTACAACAAACCGCTGAAAATTCTTGAGGAGATGGGAATACCTGACCTGAGAAGCCTGTATGCATGTCAAGAAGCAACAGTCAGAACCAGACATGGAACAACGGACTGGTTGGAAATTGGCAAAGGAATACGTCAAAGCTTTATATTATCATCCTGCTTATTTAACTTATATGCAGAGCACATCATGGGAAATGCCAGGTTGGATCAATCACAAGCAGGAATCAAGATTGCCAGGAGAAATATCAATAACCTCAGATATGCAGATGACACCATTCTAACGGCAGAAAGTGAAGATGAACTAAAGAGCCTCTTGATAAAGATGAAAGAGGAGAGTGAAAAAGCTGGCTTAAAACTCAGCATTCAAAAAATTAAGATCATGGCATCTGGTTCTTTCACTTCATGGCAAATAGGAAAATAATGGAAACAGTGACACACGTTATTTCCTTGAGTTCCAACATCACTGCAGATGGTGACTGCAGCCATGAAATTAAAAGATGGTGGCTCCTTGGAAGAAAGCTATTACAAACCTAGACAACATATTCAAAAGCAGAGACATCACTTTGCCAATAAAGGTCTATCTAGTCAAAGGTATGGTTTTTCCAGTAGTCATGTATGGATATGAGAGCTGGACCATAAAGAAGGCTGAGCACTGAAGAATTGGTGCTTTTGAACTGTGGTGTTGGAGAAGACTCTTGAGAGTCCCTTGGATTGCAAGGAGATCTAACTAATCAATCCTAAGTTGAAGCTCCAATACTTTGGCCACCTAGTGAAGAGCCAACTCACTAGAAAAGACCCTGATGCTGGGAAAGATTGAAGGCAGGGGGATAAGGGGACATCAGAGGATGAGATGGTTGGACGGCATCACCAACTCAATGGACATGAATTTGAGCAAACTCCAGGGGATAGGGAGAGACAGAAAAGCCTGGCATGCTGCAGTCCATGTGGTCTCAAAGATTCAGACATGACTGAGTGACTGAACAATAACAACTGAGAGCATCACTGAAGCTGAGCCTCTTACAATTACATGAGAAGTTGCTGAAGGACTCAATGTTGACTATTCTATGGTCATTTGGCATTTGAAGCAAACTGGAAAGATGGAAAAGCTCGATAAGCTGGTGCCTTATGAGCTGACTGAAAATCAAAAGAATTGTCATTTTGAAGTGTTCTCTTTTCTTATTCTACACAACAACAATGAACCATTTCTCGATTGGATTGTGACATGCAATGAAAAGTGGATTTTATATGACAACTGGCAACGATCAGCTCAGCGGTTGGATCAAGAAGAAGCTCCAAAGCACTTCCCAAGGCCGAACTTGTACCAAAAAAGATCATGGTCACTGTTTGGTGGTTTGCTGCTGTTCTGATCCACTACAGCTTTCTGAATCCCAGTGAAACCACTACATCTGAGAAGTATGCTCAGCAAATCGATGAGATACACTGAAAACTGCAATGCCCGCAGCTGACACTGGTCAACAGAAAGGGCCCAGTTCTTCTGCACAACAACTCCCCACTGCAAGTTGCACAAGTAACACTTCAGAAGTTGAACAAATTGGTCTATGAAGTTTTACCTTGTCCGCCATATTCACCTGACCTTTCACCAACCAACTACCACTTCTTCAAGCATCTTGACAACTTTCTGCAGGGAAAATGCTTCCACAACCAACAGGATGCAGAAAATGATTTCCAAGAGTTCACAAAATCATGGATTTTTATGCTACAGGAATAAACAAACTTATTTCCCATTGGCAAAAACGTGTTGATTGTAATGGTTCCTATTTTGATTAATAAAGATATCCTTGAGCCTAGTTATAATGATTTAAAATTTACAGTCCTAAACTGCAATTACATTTGCACCATCCTAATCTAAATGACCTCAAGGTTAATCCATATTGTGCATGTGTCAAAAGTTCATTCCTTTTTAAAGGCTGAATAATACTCCACGGTAAGGATATTCTGCACTTTGTTTATCCATTAACTCACTGTTGAACATTTAACTCATTGATGGACATTATCTTCTACCTTTTGGCTATTGTGAATACTACTACTATGACTATGAGTGCACAAACATCACTTTTGGACCTTACTTCCAGTTCTTTTGAGTATATACCCAGAAATGGAACTACTGGGTCATATGGTAATTCTAAGTTCAATTTTTTGAGGATTCACCATAACTAATTTCAATAGTGGCTGTACTATTTTACATTTCAACCAGGAATGCACAAGTGTTTCAGTGTCTTGTCATCTTCACCAATACTGGCTATTACTATTTTTTTATAGTAGCCATCCTAATGGGTATGAAGTGGTATCTCACTGTAGATTTGATCTGTATTTTGCTGATGATTGGGGGCTTCCCTGATAGCTCAGTTGGTAAAGAATCTGCTTGCAATGCAGGAGACCCCAGTTCAATTCCTGGGTTGGGAAGATCCACTGGAAAAGGGAAAGGCTACCCACTTCAGTATTCTTGGGCTTCCCTTGTGGCTCAGCTGGTAAAGAATCTGCCTGCAATGAGGGAAACCTGGGTTCAGTCCTTGGGTTGGGCAGATTCCCTGGAGAAGGGAAAGACTACTCACTCCAATATTCTGGCCTGGAGAATTCCATGGACTTGATAGTCCATGGGGTTGCAAAGAGTCGGACACGACTGAGCGACTTTTACTTTTACTTTGCTGATGATTAATGTTGTGGAGCAGCTTTTCATGTGATGATTGGCCATCTGTATATGTTCTTCGGAGAAATGCCTATTCAAGTCTTTAACCCATTTTCTAATTTGGTTATTTTTGTTGCTGAGTTTTAAGAGTTCTCTATCTGTTCTAGATATTAATTCCTTATCAGATACATGATTTGCAAATATTTCCTCCCATTTTGTGAGCTGGCTTTTTATTCTGTTGACAGTGTGGTTTTTTAAATCACAAAATTAAAAAAATTTAAAGAAGTCCAATTTGTCAATTTTTTTCCTTTTTCCTGTGCCTTTGGTGTTACATCTAAGAAATCACTGCCAAATTCAATGTCACATAGCTTTTGGCTGATGTTTTCATCTAAGAATTGTATAGTTTTAACTCTCACATGTAGATCTTTGATCTACTTTGAGTTAATTTTTGTATATGGTGTTAGGTAAGGGTTCAACTTGATGCTTTTGCGTGTGGATATTCAGTTTTCTCAGGACTATTTTTTTTGAAAAGACTGCTGTATGGCACTTTTTGAAAATATGAAAAAACAGCTCTCTTGAGACTCAGGGTCTTGGCCAGTGAGATCCTGGCATCTCTAATGAGTTCCACATACTTCATACTATAAAGACAGTATTAACAAAGAACAGAAAAATAACAAAGGCTGACAAGAATGTGAAAAAACAGTACTCTTGTGTATTACTAGTGGAAATGTACTTAAAAATGCTTAAGGTGGTAAAATTTATATTATGTGTATTTTATCACAATTAAAAACTTTTAAACTGTTAAAATGGCAAATTTTATTTCTATTTTACCACCAAGAAAAAAAGGAAACAGCTCCATAAGCAGAGGTGATGTACCTCAATTTAGAGATACTGTTCTAGTCAAAAAGGACAGGAAAAAACAATTTTAAGTAAACAGTTATCTGGGTCTAAAGACACCCAAAATACCTAGCTGACTTTATCATCTTGGGTGAAACATCAAGCAGATAATTAAATAAACAACCTGCTTATTTGTTCTACCTTCTAGTTAGTAACCTGAAATAGTCTTATGAACAAATACAATGTCTGGTAATACACTTCTCCAAGTTATCACATTGGATAATAATGATAATTTTAAGCATTATATTATGCTTAGAAAAATAAACTATTAACAATTTAATAAATATGACCACATACACCGTCCCCCCCACAAAATCACAAACACAGAAATTCTAGCACAAGGTGCTGGAAAAGTAACCCCCCTGAAGCTGTCTGTTGTTGTTTAGTCACTAAGTTGTGTTTGACCCTTTTGTTTTGTTTTTTTTTTTTGCAGCCCCATGGACTGTAGCCTACCAGGCTCCTATGTGGGTTGCCATTTCCTTCTCCAGGGGCTCATCTTGACCTGGGGATCAAACCCATGTATTCTGCATTGGCAGGCAGATTCTTTATCATGATCAACCCAGGAAGCCCAATAATAAGAAATTTTTACCTTAAAATGATAATTTAGAAAACATGTATTATGCTTAAGGAGAAAAGTAAATGATTAAAAATTTAATAAATGTTACTCCCCCAAATCACAAACATTGAAATTCTAGTACAGCACAAGTTGTGTGGAAAAGCCCCCAGAAGCTATTAAAGGTGAGTTAGAAAGAATTTTTCTGCATATCAAGATAAGAGTGGTATAATTTCCAGATCTCATCCAGTGTCTATTTAAATCTGAATTTATCCAAAGCTAAATTTTTTTCTTCAACATAAATTCTGCAGTTAGAAGACTTTCATAAAATTGATGCTTCCTGGAATCTAGGAATAAAAACAAAATCCTAAATATTGAGTTTGTGTACCAAACAACTAGTTTAGAAATAAATCTAACTGACGTTCCTGATTCAGGAAAACAAGAAAACATCTGAAATTCTGAAACTGACCCTAAGCAATTCCAAACCTGCTAAAATAGTAATTTAGCTTCAATCTGCACCATGAGTATTAAAACTAGGGCTGAAATAGATAACAACTGTTAATTTAAGGGTTTCAGTGAAGCACAATATGAGAAGGGGAGAGCAGAGGAGGATCAAGATGCTAAAAAACAAGTGTTAGGTAAGTGAGGAGCCAACATTTAGAGGCCAGGTGAGCTGTTTAGATCCCACCACATAAGACTGATTATAGGTATGCAGTCTTTGAAGCATATAGTCAGGATTTTGCTAAGGCACAGGCAAAGATGGGTTCTAGGTATGTGCATAATCCAGGAATTTGTAAAAAAGAAGGAATTCATGGGTCAAAGTTGGGTGGGATGGGATGAAGCCAGGACCTGACCATAGCCCCTGAGGAAGGTGAAGGCAGTGAAGGGAGATGTAAGCAGGTACAGATGAGGAGGAACAGAGCGGAGACCAAGCACTCTACTCCTAGTGAAAATGACCAAAGAAACCAAAACCTGGGCTTGTGAAGACTTCGATAAATAGAACTACCCACAGATCCCAATCAGATCTGACTGGACATTACCAAAAGAATTCAAACAACAGGCTGCATGGGGCCCAGAGAACACCTACTCCAAGTTGCTTTCACACTAATCTGAGCAGTTGAGGTAAGGGTTCCTTTTCTGGGATTCCAGCCTAGACTAGGAAATAAGTCAGGGTATGGGCGTCTTTGCCAAGTATGTTCTGTACCTTTAGTGTACAGGTTTGTGTTTATTTTGCAGCAAACCCTTCACTAAGGGTTTGGCATAGACTGTCCCTTTCTTTCATTTCCTTAATCACTTCAACAGGGCAGGTAATCTCTAATAAGCACCTGGGGAACAATGACACCTACTGTTTGAGCTACTGTAGCTGCAATTAAAAAAAAAAAAAATCACTGCAGATGGTGACTGTAACCATGAAATTAAAACACTCTGGCTCCTTGAAAGGAAAGCTATGACAAACTTAGACAGTATATTGAAAAGCAGAGACATCATTTTGCCAACAAAGGTCCATATAGTAAAAACTATGGTTTTTCTGATAGTCACATATGGATTTAAGAGTTGGACCATAAAGAAGGCTCAGTGTTGAAGAATTGATGCTTTCAAACTGTGATGTTAGAGAAGAGTCGTGAGAGTCCCTTCCTTGGACTGCAAGGAGATCAAACCAGTCAATCCTAAAGGAAATAAATGCTGAATACTCATTGGAAGGACTGATGCTGAAGCTCCAATACTTTGGCCACGTGAGGCAAAGTGCTGACTCATTGGAAAAGACACTGATGCTGGGAAAGATTGAAGGCAGCAGGAGAAGGGGGCAGCAGAGGATGAGATGGTTATATAGCATCAATTCAATGGACATGAATTTGAGCAAACTCGAGGGGACACTGAAGGACAGAGGAGCCTGGCGTGCTATAGTCCATGGGGTCACAAAGAGTCAGACAGGACTTAGCAAGTGAATAACAAGCTGCAATCAACTTGCCACATGGGAACAGTTACAGGTGTAGATTTGTAGGTACTATTTCTTTCTTTTGCAAAAAAGGACAAATGGTTCTATGGTGAGTTAGGTTAGGCTGGAGAAGTACTGGAGTTAGACAAGACAATTCTTATCAGAGAAAATTATTAACCCAGAATGAGAATATCTGAGTGTATGTCTATTTATAAAAGCCCCACCTTACTACAGAAAGGCTTGAAGACAATGGAAATGTCCAGTAGATTAACAAGTGGTTTAGCCATGATTGTTAGAAGAGCAATTGCAGAAACTGCAGTTCTACAAGGTGAAAGGTAGAGCAAGGTAACAAATGAAATGGCCCCTCTCATTCTCTGTCCTTGTATTCCACCACCTTCCCCCAGCCACAGGGAAGTCCTGGAACCTCCACTAGTGCACTATAGCCTCTCAATCTGCTCTTCATTTCTACTCTAGATTCTCTCTTGTTGTAGATAATGCATCTTGTGTCCACTGCAATGGCTGGATGCCAATCTAATCTCTTGTATCTGAGTTCCTTTATGGATCATCTATTCTCCTTCCTCTGAAATGGGAGGCCTGCTTTGCCTTTATCTTCCCTCTGTTCTGACCTGGTCTACCTGAAGACTGCCCACTCCCAAACTTGCAGCCACTGAGATGTGCTGTTCTACTTCATGTTAGACCTTTCAGAACAAACCACCAAATGGAATAGCCTACCATTAAATACCCATCCCCACTACCGGGCTGCTTGTGGTTGAATGAACTTTTGGTGAATACACATCTTAGATGTATCTCATCTCTTGATTTGGCCTTTTCCTCCTCTGAAAAAGCTAACCAATCAATACTGTTGATATACAATATTTAGTATTCAATACCCCTAGCCAGGGAAGACACCATTTTGCAACTACCAGTCATGTTTTACTTTTTAAAGGCACAGAAAAAATTATTTTGGATTTAAAAGAGCCAATTTTGTTTTTCAACATGTTAACAAATCTTATGAAATTCATTAGTCATAAATAATGCCCCTTTCCTAACACTGCAGCAAAGGAATTACAATAAAGTGGAGAGAAGGGAATGGAAGACAGGACACTAGAAAAATTTATTTAAATATATTTAAAACATTTAAGCATTCATTTGATCTTGTTTGAGGTAGTACAAAAAAAGTGCACTGATTTATAAATTAAATTATCAGTGGACATGTTAATGGTTCTAGTCCAAAAATCTAGAAGAATCTAATCATAATGAATAATCACATAACATTTTTTCTACTTGAATTCTGCATGCTAGAATAACCCAGAAAAAGTCAAGCTCAAACCAGCCATGAAAATAATTTGGAAAAAAAGATTCATGTTTTATCAACAGATTCTTCCTGCTTCATGTCAAGTAGGCAAAAAACAATCTAAATTAGCTTGGACCAATCTAATTCTTATATAATTTCAAAGATTACCATGTAATGTTTTTCAGCAAAGGAAGCTACATTTGAAAATTTTAATTTTGGGCCAAATAATTGCTAGTTTTGCATTTATGAAGTATCTCCACTGAGTTTAAATTCCCCTCATGTGACAAGAATGCCTGTTGGAATGTTTTCTTTTTCTACAACTTTACCTGTACTGTAAATGTGGGCAGTATGCATGTCCCCCCACCACTTCCATCATATTCTAGTTTTTATTACTCTTCATATCCAAAGGCCAAATAGGGTCTATCATGAGTTCAATAAATATGTTAACTTTCTTTACATTCTTTTGCTTTCATTTTGGCAGTACAGAATTTCTTTTTTAAGACTACAGTATTACTCTAGGTAATTACAAAACTTACACTATAAAACACAATAATATGTATCTGAGGACTTATGATTTTTATAACCCCATTTTCCCCACCTGCTTTTTAAAAGAGTGGTAAAAAATAAAATTCAGTACTATGCAAAACACAGATTGATGCTACCCAGAGTAATAAAAATAAGACAAATCAGAGAATAGTTCTCATTAGTCATCAGGATCTGGTGCTACAGTCTTCTGTACTGTTTATAACTTAATTTCCATTAATATATGATAATCATTTTCTTGATATTACTGTATTTACATAATGAATACTAGCATCCCTGTGTACCCAGAAACATCCTCATGGGTTTATAGCAATTGCACAGTCAAGATAGCTTATAAACCAGAATGTGCTAGTCTGGCTGGCAGGAAACCAGAATGAATCAAATGGACCACCATGCTGTCTCAAACTGATATCCCAAATGTTCCCTTTCTTGCCACAAAGTGACTACACAACATGCTTCAAGTCTCTAAAGGGCAGAACACTACTATAAACCAGTTACTTGGTCAAGCCTGATGTCCTACGACACACTTCAGAACTATGATGGTTGAATTAAAATCCAACTCTAAGACTATTTTTTTTAAATTTTATTTTATTTTTAAACTTTACAATATTGTATTAGTTTTGCCCAACATCGAAATGAATCCACCACAGGTATACCCGTGCTCCCCATCCTGAACCCTCCTCCCTCCTCCCTCCCCATACCCTCCCTCTGGGCCGTCCCAGTGCACCAGCCCCAAGCATCCAGCATCGTGCATCGAACCTGGACTGGCGACTCGTCTCATACATGATATTACACATGTTTCAATGCCATTCTCCCAAATCTCCCCACCCTCTCCCTCTCCCACAGAGTCCACAAGACTGATCTATATATCAGTGTCCCTTTTGCTGTCTCGTACACAGGGTTATTGTTTCCATCTTTCTAAATTCCATATATATGCATTAGTATACTGTATTGGTGTTTTTATTTCTGGCTTACTTCACTCTGTATAATAGGTTCCAGTTTCATCCATCTCATTAGAACTGATTCAAATGTATTCTTTTTAATGGCTGAGTAATACTCCATTGTGTATATGTACCACTGCTTTCTTATCCATTCATCTGCTGATGGGCATCTAGGTTGCTTCCATGTCCTGGCTATTATAAACAGTGCTGCGATGAACATTGGGGTACACGTGTCTCTTTCCCTTCTGGTTTCCTCAGTGTGTATGCCCAGAAGTGGGATTGCTGGATCATAAGGCAGTTCTATTTCCAGTTTTTTAAGGAATCTCCACACTGTTCTCCATAGTGGCTGTACTAGTTTGCATTCCCACCAACAGTGTAAGAGGATTCCCTTTTCTCTACACCCTCTCCAGCATTTATTGCTTGTAGACTTTTGGATCGCAGCCATTCTGACTGGCGTGAAATGGTACCTCATAGTGGTTTTGACTTGCATTTCTCTGATAATGAGTGGTGTCGAGCATCTTTTCATGTGTTTGTTAGCCATCTGTATGTCTTATTTGGAGCAATGTCTATTTAGATCTTTGGCCCATTTTTTGATTGGTTCATTTATTTTTCTGGAGTTGAGCTGTAGGAGTTGCTTGTATATTTTTGAGATTAGTTGTTTGTCAGTTGCTTCATTTGCTATTATTTTCTCCGATTCTGAAGGCTGCCTTTTCACCTTGCTAATAGTTTTCTTTGTTGTGCAGAAGCTTTTAAGTTTAATTAGGTCCCATTTATTTATTTTTGCTTTTATTTCCAATATTCTGGGAGGTGGGTCATAGAGGATCCTGCTGTGATGTATGTCGGAGAGTGTTTTGCCTATGTTCTTCTCTAGGAGTTTTATAGTTTCTGGTCTTACATTGAGATCTTTAATCCATTTTGAGTTTATTTTTGTGTATGGTGTTAGAAAGTGTTCTAGTTTCATTCTTTTACAAGTGGTTGACCAGTTTTCCCAGCACCACTTGTTAAAGAGACTGTCTTTAATCCTTTGTCAAAGATAAGGTGTCCATATGTGCGTGGATTTATCTCTGGGCTTTCTATTTTGTTCCATTGATCAATATTTCTGTCTTTGTGCCAGTACCATACTGTCTTGATGACTGTGGCTTTGTAATAGAGCCTGAAGTCAGGTAGGTTGATTCCTCCAGTTCCATTCTTCTTTCTCAAGATAGCTTTGGCTATTTAAGGTTTTTTGTATTTCCATACAAATTGTGAAATTATTTGTTCTAGCTCTGTGAAGAATACCGTTGGTAGCTTGATAGGGATTGCATTGAATCTATAAATTGCTTTGGGTAGTATACTCATTTTCACTATATTGATTCTTCCAATCCATGAACATGGTATATTTCTCCATCTATTAGTGTCCTCTTTGATTTCTTTCACCAGTGTTTTATAGTTTTCTATATATAGGTCTTTAGTTTCTTTATGTAGATATATTCCTAAGTATTTTATTCTTTCCGTTGCAATGGTGAATGGAATTGTTTCCTTAATTTCTCTTTCTGTTTTCTCATTATTAGTGTATAGGAATTCAAGGGATTTCTGTGTGTTGATTTTATATCCTGCAACTTTACTATAATCATTGATTAGTTCTAGTAATTTTCTGGTGGAGTCTTTAGGGTTTTCTATGTAGAGGATCATGTCATCTGCAAATAGTGAGAGTTTTACTTTTTTTCCAATTTGGATTCCTTTTATTTCTTTTTCTGCTCTGATTGCTGTGGCCAAAACTTCCAAAACTATGTTGAATAGTAATGGTGAAAGTGGGCACCCTTGTCTTGTTCCTGACTTTAGAGGAAATGCTTTCAATTTTTCACCATTGAGGATAATGTTTGCTGTGGGTTTGTCATTAACTCTAAGACTACTGCAACAAATCAGATTTAAAAAACAAACAAAATATGGATGTCATATCCTTACACTTTTTAAAAAGTAGAATTCAAAATTGAGGAAAAGTTAAAGAAAACTTCAGCAATTTAAACTTGAATTTATACAGTCATATTTTTTTCAAATATATTTTCTAAGCCTTTGAAGTAGGTAGGTAGTGAGGAAAGAAATGCAAAAGTAAGAAAAACCTCGCTCTAGGTCATTACCTAAATGAGGTGGTTCATTGATAATCACATCAATACAAAAACTTTTTAGTCTGTAGGGAAGTGATCTCATCTAACATCTACTTTGATGTAAACTTACCTGTTTCAAGAGTTATCATTCTGACTTCGTAAACTTTAGAAAATAATCCCGAACTCCATGAACTTGCTGAATGTTAGTTTCATACTTTACTACCATATAAAATGATCTGACATAACCCAAGAGTACTTCAGCAAGTGAGCCTTAGGCTCAGAGATCTCCCTACTTGCATATATGTGTGGAACGGAGTTTTTAAAATTTAGGTTACAGCCTGATCATTAGGCAGACTTTAAAATTAAAATGGCTACTTTGACATCTTTGAATTTAAAACCAAATATCTTATTTTAGTCTTTTCAACTATATTAAAGCTTTTTTAAGATTTCTTAAACTAAAGAGAGAAAAATATAGCATGAACATTATGGTAAGGGATTCTAATAAGCTTAGTCTGGCTACAGGACAGAATATTCTATTGAAAAGAATTAATGTAGACAAAACCAAAGAATTCTTAACCCTCCCCCAATTCCCTGTAACAGACCAATAAAAATCAAATAAATACCTCAAATAGAAAGGTGACATAGGTCTTTCATCTTCCTGCGAACTAAAAGGAAAATGAAATTTCAATTAATTTCTGTTAACATCATAACATCTCAATTTTACTAAAACTCTATTCCCCCCATCAAAAATTTTGTTTTGACACATTTAATCTCACCATGGAGTAAAGTTAGTAGAGTACACTCTACCTTGGACCCAGCCAAGACCAATTACTTCTTCAAGGGAGATCAAGAGAGGTTTCTTTCAATATTAGCCTAAGGCAAAAGTAATTCACATCATACTTTCAAGAGGAACTGTTTAACTACCTTATTCTAAAAGCCCAAGCCCATATATTACACAAACTCTTAAAATTATTACATACTCAATTATCTCAATAAAGTTAATTACAGCTCATTAACATGATACGAAAATAAGAAAGAGTCAACAAAATATTCCTAAGTGTATGATGCTCTAGCAATGCCCAGGCACCAGTACACAACACTCTTGCTCTTTGCCTTCTGCAGCTACACCCAAGGTATTAATGAAGGTAAGTAACAAGAAAGGACACAAATGAAACTACTATAAAAACAGTTTAAGTTCCTCAAATAACACAGAAACAACATGAAGCTTAATTAAAAGTATTTAATTAAAAATATAAAATGTATACTACAGTGAAATATTTTTCCTTTCTTTTACCTGCTTTTCTCTTTTGATAAATGACCTCAAAACAAATAATGAGTCTCTCCCCTTCAGGTCTACTAGAGTGGATTTTGAACTTTTTTGATTATGCACTTATGCAAAATTTGCTTTTAAGTAGCCATTCCCCTGGATATATGACTAGGTATCTATGTTAAATGTGTTCAACATTAAACAGAAAAAAGTATAAATGTATTAGATAAAGTTAATCCAATACAATTAATCTTCTTGTACCCTTGTGGTACATGACAAATATCACTGATGAAAAGAGAAAAGTTTTCTTCGTAATGTTACCTTGGCAATCACCAAAAATCTTATTACAAGTTGTAGTATAACAGACACACACACACAAATCTTATTACAAGTTATAGTGTAACACACACACACACACATACCCATCAACCCTGCCCTGGAAGTAGAAACGGTCTGGCTACAAGACGACATATAAAAAATGACATTATTTTTTCACTCTCATGATTTTGATTTCCAATGTCAATATCACTTAGGAATCTTAGTGTTTATATTGTCAAAGATTTTGCTGTTTGTAATTGATCGTGCCAGTTCTTCTCAAGTGAAAGGTAAATGGATAGATCAGCTTTGTTCTTGACTCTAGTACAGATGGGCTGAGGGCAAGGCTTGATGAGTTACAGACACTACACCTGGGAATCCTCCAGGTGTCTTGGGAAGAAACCCCTGGAGCCCTGCTTTACAGGAGTGATAACTTTAAGCCAGACCAGCACAAGGGGCTTACATATGTGACATCAAAATAGTCCTTGAAAACACTTAACAAATTATAAATATGTTAGAATTGGGTTTGTTTCCTAACCAAGGGTTTGGTGTCAAAAACAGTAAGTATAACTGACACTATGCAAAAGATAGGAATATGTGAGCAGTGTACTAAACACATTTTTGCCCAGAATAGATCCTTAACTCTAACATGTAACAAATATTAAAGAAAATTAACAAAGTTTCTTTAGTAAACGTTCAGTTAACAATATGGATGGTTTTCTTAAAATTCAGAAGTGCCTTGGGAGATAATTTAATGATGCAGAGTTCTGAACATAGCTGTTCATGTGCTTTGGCCAATATTTTGTGTGCATGCATGAAAATGTCCTTGTAGTCAACAGAGGCAATCAAAATCAAATTTCTTCCTTTACATCTTCTCTCCTTCACACATCTATTCATCAGTGAGGCACTATCTTGTGCTTAACACTAATTATCTCATGTAAATCCTCACAAAAACTTCCCTGGTACTTGCCTCTCTTGAGAACAGCAGACTCAGAGCAGGCACATAATTATCCAGGTCACACGGCTCCTGCTGCGGTTGCTTCAGTCGTGTCCGACTCTGTGCGACCCCATAGACGGCAGCCCACCAGGCTCCCTAGTCCCCGGGATTCTCCAGGCAAGAACACTGGAGTGGGTTGCCATTTCCTTCTCCAATGCATGAAAGTAAAAAGTGAAAGTGAAGTCACTCAGTCATGTCTGACTCTTCGAGACCCCATGGACTGCAGCCTACCAGGCTCCTCCGTCCATGGGATTGTCCAGGCAAGAGTACTGGAGTGCGGTGCTACTGCCTTCTCCCAGGTCACACGGCTAGTGAAGTGCAAACAATAAACATACTTTTTGTTGTTCACTGTCTTGCCTTCAATTTTAGTCTATCAAAACATGATGGGATGAACGTCCTCATTCTGGCACAATATCTTGTGGACTTTATAAGCTCAGTGCCATGCTTCTGATTATAGCAACTCTACACCAACCTTAGTCAAAGTCCACTCATAATGCTTTATGCCTGATAGCACGTACAAGGTGATTAATTTATTAAAATGTATTGGCACTACGTCAAGAATGCCTCTTGACAGAAACATGAGTTTTTAAACCATGAGCAAATATATTTTAAATTATTTTTTTGGAGTATAATTGCTTTACAATGTTGTACCCCTGTTTGTATTTCCTTCCCATTTAGGTCACCACAGTGCTTCCCTGGTGGCTCAGTTGGTAAAAAAGTGTCGGCCTGCAATGCAGGAGATCTATGTTTGATCCCTGGGCCGGGAAGATCTGGAGAAAGAAATGGCAGTCTACTCCAGAATTCTTGCTTGGAAAATTCAATGGACAAAGGAGCCTGGCAGGTTACGGTCCATGGGTTCGCAAGACTGAGTGACTAAACCTACCAAGGTCACCACAGAGCACTGAGTGCAGTTTCCTGTTCTATACACTAGGTTCTCGTTAGTTATCTATTTTATACATAGCAGTGTACATATATCAATACCAATCTCCTAATTCATCCCCCCTTTCCCTCCCCTATCCCATCCACATGTCCGCTCCCTACATTAACGTCTCTACTTATTTTTTCAGGCTGCATTTGCACAAGGTAAATTTGTCAATGAAAGACAAAATCAGAAATTCTTAATTTGGATATGTCCTTAAATTTTGAGCAATGTTTAAGCGCTGTTATTTAAATGAAATGAACCAGACTCAGTATTAACTCAGTATTAGATTTGCTTAGTCAGTAGCAGTCAATGGGACAGCAATCTATGCACAGTATCCAAGAATAAAAAGAAAATTTGAAAAGAAAATGAGGAAAATAATTAATTTTGATATTAGCCTATTTCTATTTTCCCTTTCATAAAAGTAATGTAATCTTGACTACAGTATAAATTCTGAAACAACTAAAGCATTGATTTCAGATAAAGTCTATTAATTCTAAAAATCAATTTTATGCACAGATTTTAAAAGCAAGTTCAAGGAAAAATGGCCAAGGACAATTCTTCCAATTGAACAGAGAAAATAAATTTTTCCACAAAATTTACACACTGAAATGTAAAACATTTGAAAAGATCACCATTTCTACTTTTGTGCAAAAGGAATATCTGGACTATTATTATATGCCCTCAACCACCTATTTATAGTTATTTATGCCTGTTGCTAGCTTTACATCAATCTCAGGCATGTCCAGTGACATTGAGTTGTAATTTTTTGCCTAAATTTTAAGTTGAGAATTAATTCAGACGTACTTTCAATTTTTAAAAATAAGCACATGTACTGTGAATGAAAAGGGGAGTGTGTGTCATGAAATGAAGCCAATGACAAACTGTAGCAACTTGGAATTCATTCCATTTCTTCCTTGGTTACTAGTAAAAATGCCATGTTTTAATTATTTCTTGTTTGCTGACTCTGAATAATAGCCAAGTTTAAGCAGCCAATTGCTTTGCTTCTTTAAAAAATTCAAATACATTGAGAGATTTGAGCAATCATCTCATGTTCATCAGGCCATTGAGTGCTTAATGTCCTTAGACATGTGGTGTTATATTCTCTCACAACAGCTGCCTGTGGGAAGAACATTTATCAAATAGACCCAAGTAATAGTCCAAATCTAAGAAGCTACAGCTGAGAAGGGCAATAACAAAGATAGAGTTTTAGTGGGGGCCTATCTAACGTACCTTTTTTACATTTAATTTTTAGTTTATCTTGGAGTATAATTGACTTACAAAGTTGTGTAAGTTTCAGGTGTACAGTAAAGTGATTCATTTACACATATACATATATCCTTTCTTTTTCAGATTCTTTCCCATAAAGATCATTACAAAATATTGAGTAGAGTTTCCTGTGCTATACTAACTTACCTTTGGATGTGACTCAAGATTGGTAAATGCACATAAATGGATGACACGTAGACTTACGATCTCTTCCTGAGCTGCACTCATTTCTAAACTGAAGCCACAGAGTGTAATGCCTATCGATTTAATTACACAGCAAGCTAACTGAAACTGCAAAAAGCGTGGTGCTTTCTATGCCTAAGAAAAACCAAGTACTGTTGGGAGAATTCCCAGACTGAGGTATTCAGAATGGACCCTCAATTAGTGGATCAAACCACCATTCCATTCAATTCCCTTTTGAACTGTCACGATAAATGTTCCAATTAGTCCAACTTACTAATTGGTTAATGTGGCTGGCTACCCCCAAAATTAACATAATCTGCATATTTAGCTACACACTTTAACTACATTTTCAAATGATTCGAGCTAGACGAAACAGTTTGTAAGTGTTCCTTGGGTATTGAAAAGTACAGCAAAATAGGTAAGGATTAGTTCCATTCATTGAAAAACCAGAAAAAAAAATTTCTACTGGGGCTTAAAAAACGCAAATAGCCAAAGGAGGAGAAAAAGGGAGGGACAAGTAAAAAGACAAAATTAAAAGTATTAGGTAAACATTTTCTCTGGAATTCAGGTTTTCTCCTCATGTTGCAACAAATGTGCTAAATGGAAGAATTTTCTTAGGTGAAATTTCAAGGATAATGAGGTGAGTGAAAATTAGCACATTTTCTTTCCTTCCTTCTTCTGCAAAAAATAAAGTGCCATACTTGAGCCTTTTTGATTTATCCACAGTGTCAGGCATTAACATTTATAACCCCCCATTTATAGCATTTATAACCCCCCATTTATAGCATTTATAACCCTCCATTTGGGGTGTGATGGAGCAGCTGGTGTTCTGCCGCTCAGATTTTTGGTTCTGTTCCATTCAGGAACACAGTAGGAAACATTCTCCTTGTTACTTTTGGAAAACAAACGTCAAGAGTTTTCAGATCAACTTTTGGCCAACTGTTTGCCCCTGTAAGTACAGGGGGAGATTTTTGTAGATATATGTATAGTTCTTTATTATAAACCCAAGCAACTTCGCTTACAGTTTTATTATTTGTATGCTGTTAACTAAGAAAGCAACACCTAGCCGCCAGGAGAAATAAAAACAAACCACTTAACTTCAAGAGCAAATAGGTTTTTCCTGACCAATGGGTAAATGCAAAGAGCTGAAACTGTTAATGTTCACAAGACTAGAAATTTTAGCTAACACGAAGAAGTATTGTGCTTTGGAAGCAAAACAAACAAAAGGCTTCCCAAAATTCGCAACCTTCCCCCCAATAAGATAGGGAAATAAGTCAATTCTTTTCTTGATTGCTTAGTACAAATTTGAAATATATTGTTTGGGGCTGAATAGTATCTCCTCAAAAAGTTTCCCCTAACCCCAAGAAACTCAGGACATGATCATGTTTGAAAATAGTCTTTACAGAGATGATCAAGTTAAAGCTACCGTAATGGGCTCTAACTCATATAACCAGCACCCTTCTGGAGCAGACAGAGGTGGATACACACACAGGTAGCACACCACGTGAACACTGGAATTGTGTTGCCACCAACCAAAAACTCCTGGAAATAAGGAGAGAGGCCAGGGACAACTCATTTCCCAGTGTCATTTGAGGGAGCCCGGCCCTGCCAACATGTTAATTTGGGATTTCTGGCCTCTAGAACAGTGAGACAATAAATTTCTGTTATTCTCAGCTACCCTGTTTGTGGTGTTTTCTCACAGCCGTGCTAGGAAACTAACAATTCTACTAAAAACATGTTCCCCCCAAATCCAGAAAAAAGAACCTGCCTAACAAAAGTGTCTCCATCTTACACATAAGTTGTACTCTGGAATTTCATCTGTAAGAATGCTAAGACTAGAATCGATTTCCCACACTGACATGGGGATTTGACTTCCTGTACTAACCTCTCATTCAAATAAAGTATCCTCAATAAGCACTCCGGAGTCAGTGTTTTGAAAAACTTTGGCCACGATCCAGTTAGAAACACATTTTACATTGTGACAGTGCACAGACACGTAAAAGAGACACACATTTCAAAGCATTATTCTTACTTTGCATATTTTCTATTTTGTCATATTTCACTTATATAAAATTATATAAAACACGCTAGTCACAATCCGCTAAATTGGTTTTATGACCACCAAAAGGTCATGACCCACAGCTGAAAAATGCTATGCTAAAAACCCACCTCCCTGGCTTGAGGTATAATTAATACACAATGAATGTTGCTGAAGTAAGATCTACATTCTCATAGGACAGACAGCAAACACTCTTTTCTTCTCTGCCCCACTGTCAGAATCAGCTCTGGGCCAAAAAAGTACAGATTTTGTTGAGCCTGGATCACAGAGAAAATCAGAGAGAAAGCAGGTCCAGATACACCTAGCAATATAGACGTGAGAAAGTCATTCTAGGTGAGCATGGGGGAGCTGATAGAGGATTTCCAGGTCTCTTCAATATTCTTTTGCTGCTTATACCACAGGATGGTGTCAAGAAGGAGACTCAGGGACCCATGGTCTTTTTTGATTTCACCTTCCTTACTGACCTGGGCTTCCCAGGTTGCACAAGTGGTAAAGCATCTACCTGCCAGTGCAGAAGATGCAAGAGATGTGAGTTCAATTCCTTGGTTGGAAAGATCCCCTGGGGTAGGAAATGGCTACCCACTCCAGTATTCTTGCCTAGAAAATTCCATGGGCAGAGGAGCCTGGTGGTCTACAGTCCATGGGGTCGAAAAGAGTCAGATACAACTGAGAGCTTCTAGAGATTACTAATGACCATGGCATTCTTTATCACCTATATTCTGTCTCTTCAATTCAAAGAACTAGTATACTTGGAAGGAACTAGGGAGCATCTTACTCTATTTCTGTCCCTCTACCCAGCTAGTTCTGTCCCTGGATGCCCTTCTAATGAACATTGTTCAATCTCTAGGGAACTGGAGGGGACTGGTGAGGGTGTGTGCCTGTCAGCAACAGGATGTAAAGCTTTTAAGCAGGGAGGGGTGGGACTGCTTTACCTTCTGTCTCTTTTGCATCTTTTCCTACAGTGAGAATGTCAAAAGGAAACTATTACTACCTGTGGACTGGCTGACACAGCCGAGAGTCTCACATCGCACTTTACAGGGGATCCTGGCTGGAGATGTGTTTAGAAGTCACTAGAGTCCTCATTCCTGTTATAATAATTTCAGTTGCATTAACAGCCAACTGCTCTCCTTAAAAAAAAAAAAAAAAAATCCCTCACCCCCACTCATGGTCGGTCACCAAACTGCACTGATTCTATCTCAAAAAGAGACACATCTCTTGAATCTGACCTTTCCTTTCCATTTCCACTGCTTTAGTCCATCACAGTGGCAATACTCATTTTCCCCTGCCACCTAGACCAGTTTATCCTTAATACCCCCATCAGATTTATCTTCCTAACCTGAAAGCCTCTCCTGTTTCCTCTTTGTCTTTGGGGTGAAGTCCAGATGTCCGAACCTGGCACACAAGGGCAGCGAGCTTCCATCAACCTCGCACTGCACTTTCGTAACCCTGTCTGTACGTGCTGTTCCCTCTGTCTTGAATGCTTCCGGCACTTCTCTCTCTGTCTGGTAAATACTTCATCTCTCAGCTCAAATGTCATCTAATCTGGGAGGCCATCTCCATCACCCTGGAGAGGGGAGCGACTTCTCCATGCAGGTTCCCAGACACTCTGTCCACAGCCATAAACCAGTGCCCAGCACATGATGCCAGAATTCCAGAGTTTGGAAGCTGGCCTCACCTCCTGGACTGGTCTTTATCTTTGTCCCCTGCAGCACCTAGCAAGGTACCCAGAACATTCTGAGTGTTCCGTCAGTGGCTGAGGAATAAAATCAGCATCACTCAGACCATGCTGAGTGCTGACACGACCATGTGATCATGCATTTTGAAAACACACACCGTTTATAATTTGTAAAATTAAGTTTCCCAACTGGATGCATTCTCAGATAGCTGTATGTTGATTATTTTAAGTTATCTTGTTCCCTGTTATTCCAAAATTAATGGAACTGCAACTGTGCCACGGGCTTTCTCCCACCCTTATTTAGAGAATTTATTTTCTCCCACTGCACAGTTAGAGGTGGGAGTGCTGCCATTGTGCCAGTAATGTAAACACTGTACTTTCTGTAGGGTACTATGAACCCAGAAAAGGATATGTTCGGGCAAGGCAATGTTTGAATACGGGCTTGCCACATACTCTATCTGTTTGTTCTGGCTTGAGAGCAGGAAAAGAAAATTTTTTCACTTCATTGCAAAGCCAAAGCTTTGTGTGGAGCTTAAAGAAATTTTTGGTTTAGTCACAAAACTGTTTTCAAGGCAGCTGGAAGCTTTCATTTGTCTCTGAGATTCTTGTTCAGCAAAGTGCTGTTTATCATTATTATAGGTACAGCAAGATCGCCTTTGGGAGGCAGCAATTTAGAATGTAATATACAGTAAGTTTCTTTTTTGAGTGGGTTGATATTAATGGATAAGAGAATATTTTTAAAACATTAACAAATACATTGAAATATTTCCTAATCTTTGGCTCTGAAACAAAAGTAAAGGAATAGGTGGTACCTGCAAAAGGGAATAGTAAACTTTTTTTTTTTTTTTTTTTACTAAGTTCTTTCAATTAATACCCTGGTAGCTCAGACGGTAAAGAATCTGCCTGCAGTGCAGGAGACCTGGGTTCAATCCCTGGGTTGGGAAGATCCCTTGGAGAAGGGAATGGCTACCCACTCTAGTATTATTGCCTGGAGAATCCCAAGGACAGAGGAACCCGGCAGGCTACAGCCCATGGGGTTGCAAAGAGTCAGATACAACTTAGCAACTAACACTTTCACTTTACAACCATTCTTAATGGTTTGCTATAACAAGGTGCCACAGATTGGGTGGCTTCAACAACAGAAACACTGACTTCTCACATTTCCAGAGATTGTCTGGCTTGCAGACTGCCATCTTCTTGCTGTCCCTCCACCTGGATGGGGTTGGTGGATGGGGAGATTGTGCTCTGGTACCTTTATCTCCTTGTAAGGGCACAATCCTATCATGGGAGCCCCACCTCCATGAGCTCATGCAAACCTAATTATTCCCAAAGGTCCCACTTTAACATACCATCACACTAGGGACTAAAGCTCCAGTATATAAATTTGAATAGTTTTATCATTTACGAAGAACTATAATATTCTTAGGAGATCCAACCAGTCCATTCTGAAGGAGATCAGCTCTGGGATTTCTTTGGAAGGAATGATGCTAAAGCTGAAACTCCAGTACTTTGGCCACCTCATGCGAAGAGTTGACTCATTGGAAAAGACTCTGATGCTGGGAGGGATTGGGGGCAAGAGAAGAAGGGGACGAAAGAGGATGAGATGGCTGGATGGCATCACTGACTCGATGGATGTGAGTCTCAGTGAACTCTGGGAGTTGGTGATGGACAGGGAGGCCTGGCATGCTGCGATTCATGGGGTCGCAAAGAGTTGGACATGACTAAGCGACTGATCTGATCTGATAATATTCTTTAACTACAAAATTTCCCCTCTAAGTAAGTATGTTAGGCATTATCACCCCCACTTCTTAGGTAAAGAAAATGACTTGCCCAAATTCACATGGCTAACTCACTGCCAGCATCTGGATATCTGGATATGTTTCTTGACAGCAAGTTTACTATTTTTTCATTGCTTTCCCCCACTGTTTTTTGCTGACTCTCTAATACCTCTCCTTTTCCCCCAGTAGTTTAGATAGGGTGATCTCTGTAAAGTTTAAGAATAACCGTCACTTTAATTCACACTAGCTTCTTTGTTTGGGGTAAACAGCAAATATTTAGACTTGAGAGCCACTGCAACCATCACATGACAGCAGAGCCCATGGAAGTCTTCCTTGTCCTCACTCATTCCCATTACTATCAAATACAGACCACACTGGTGATGAAATCAAAGTTCAGATACTCAACCCCGGAAGGGTTAACCCAGACTTGAGGTAAGGCAGCTTTTAACTCCCTCTGAGACTGAGGTGGGTCATAGAAGGGAAGGTTGGGGAGGTTGAGTGCTATCAAAGTGCAAACAAGTTTGGAATAGCATGCGTTTTCAGATAAATTAACCTAAGGCGTCACCACCACAAACAGTAGAGGGCTCTCTAACATCACACAGGAGATTCAAAAGCTGGCCCATTATTGCCGGGGTTGTTCCTTGGTTAAGTCCCCCATCATCCCCATGTTACCAAAGTTTACTTGTTTGCAAAAGAATATTCCAAAAACCAATACTTAGAAAGGCCAGATGGATTCTGTTGATAAGGGGTTCAGTGAAATTTTCCCATGCTGGATCACTAATATATGTTAATTAATACTGTTGCTATAAATCTTCTTAAAGAGCCATTGCAATTTGCAATTTGGTATATTTCACCATCATGAAATAAATATTCAATTATGTATATTGAATATCATAATTTGTTTGATGAAGTAATGAAAAGAGAGTTATACTGACATTACTGATTTCAGTTTCCCACTTTTATAAATAAATCAAATGGAAAAAGGGATGTGAAAGCAGATGACAATGCATTAAAATCAAAGGAATCTAGATTAGTCATTAGTGCACTTAACTTCATCTTCCATCATTAGTTTTTGTGGCCATAAGATGAGTTAGTGACTATCTGAAAGTTAATCTAGCAAATCAAAATACTGCTGTGAAGTTGAGAGCTTTGTCATGGACATAAGAGTGAGTAAAGACTATTTCTTGGCCTATTGAAACCTTCTACATATAAAATGGAGATCCTCACCTACAGATCCACAATATCCAAGGGAAAAAAAATACAATGGAATATGAATCATGAAAGGCGCTTGAGGTATAAGTCTAGAGTCTAATAAACTATCTCTTTAGTGATAGAAAGTAAATTTGTTGTTGTTTAGTCGCTAAGTCTTGTCTGATTCTTTTGCGACTCCATGGACTATAGCCTTCCAGGCTCCTCTGTCCAGAAGATTTTCCAGGCAAGAATACTGAAGTGGATTGCCACTTCTTTCTCCAGGGGATCCTCCCAGACAAGGAACCGAACTCGCGTCTCCTGCACTGGTAGGCAAATTCTTTACCACTGAGCCCACCAGGCAAGCGTCTTTAGCACTGAGCCACCAGGTAAACCCGGAAGGTAAATTTAGTACCTGAGAAAAACTTGTTTCAAATCTTTATATAGTTTCTCTACTTAATTCCGATATTATTCTATTTCCTTGGAAGCACTTTTTTAGCTGTCAAGAATATCAATACAATGCTACAGAGCACAAATATTTTAGTATTTCTAAAAATAACTAGAATAATTTAACCATCTCAATAGATGTATTATAAGATCTATCATTAGTTTAAGTCATTTTGAAGTGAATTTTAAGAACTGAGTTCTTTACAGAGGATCAAATTTTAAACATTCAGCCTTTGCAGTTTTCCTAAAAATGGTAAGTTTCAACATAGTCACTTCCATCCTGGAGAAAGTCTGCAAATTATGTTAAGTTATAAACAGATAGTAAAATACATTAAAGGGAACCAAAGTATTTTACTTCCTTCTTAGCCTTCAATCTGTTATTCTCATCTTAGTTACTGATTAGCAGTAACAAATTTATCTTCTATATACTTTCACAACATGCTAAGAAAGGCTAAAAAGTCACTCATGGGAATTACAAGCTAAGTAGACATTGGGGTACAAATATGCCCTCTAAAAAGATCATACACTTATATGAGGTTAAATAAAACATAAGGTAATATTATCCATGCAGGCACATCTCTATTATCATGTTAATTATAATGTCCATTACTGAATTCACCACATGTAATTGTCTGGTAATGTGTCTGTGTCCTCACTAGCATGTGAGCTCTCTGAAGCAGAACTGTCTTCATTCCCTTAGTATCACTGGCAATACAGAGTGGTATTCAGTCATAAAGAAAACATTAAAAGACACTGTAAGTATCTTTTGTTTTAATATGTAACACTGACCGTCTAGTAAATGAAAACATCAATTAAGACAAAGACACTTCACATAAGGTCCTGATATTCAATATGTTATTCGGGGATGTTGAGTAGTATAGTGTTAGCATCTTACATATACCTGCTGTCAATGGCTTTATATAAGTTATAATCATTAACTAGAGTTTAGATCAGTGTTTCTCTGAGTGCGTGGACCATTTGTACCACACTTACTTTCAGGAAGCTTGTTAAAATGTCAATACTTCCCTGTCACACCCAGATTCAGATTCAGTAAGTCTAGGGAAAGAGAGGAGCAGGAAGACACTGATTTTAAAATAAGTTCCCCAGGTAATTCTCATGCAGCTAAAGTATGAGAAGCACTGGGCTCTCTGCTCAGTACAAACATGAGTGAGCATGAATTTCTCTTAACTGGTATTTAAAGTTATTCTTTCCCTCATCCACTGTTAATTCAGTTTCTAGCCCCTCTGTTCTTAAACAGAATGGAGCAATGCATTCAGCCCACAATGCAAGACTCTGCAACTTTCCTGCTCCAGGCAGGATAACAGTGGGGGTGGCTGGCAACAGTCACCTCTGCTAGAGATCACAGAAAGACACTGTAGCCAAAGACACTGTATTGGGCTTGGAAGAAGCAATTATGTGTAGGAACCAGAAAGCTTTCTACACAAGCGCTTAACTTCCCTTAACAAAGAGAACCACACAAGCCTACCTGTTCCTTGCCTTCAAGAGGTGTTTGATCACAGGCAGGCACAGGCTGAAGTGAGGATTGCAAGGTAACCAAATTAAATCCGCAGACATAGGGAGACAGTGAATACAGTGATCAGCAATCTTGAATGCAAATTCACATTATTCCTCTTACATAGGTTTATTTATAAGGACTAATAATTAATAAGGACTAAGGACTAATAATTTTGGAAGAAATTACGCTGATTCTATTCTAGCTTTCATCAACTTAACTCCCTAAACAATATTTTAGCAGAATACAGATCTATTTTCTTAACAGTTATTATATCATTGTGCAGCTTATTACAGAGTTCAGTTCTAGAAAGGATGTGCTTAAGACACTTAAGAACTGACACCGTTATAAGAAAAAATAAGCCCCCAGCTTTAAAGCTGGAAACTACATCAAGAGTCCAAAAAGTGTACATTAGTTTTTAGTCTTCTTGCAAGTTTCAAATGCATGGCACTTCCCACTGAATTAATATAAACAAATTTCAGATCTATCCATCAATCACTTTCTGCTCCCTTGGGTTATCAATTTTGGAAAAGGAATTCCAGGGACATCCGCATCAAGTTCCATTACAGTGCAGTTGTCATTACAGCGAAAGAAAAACAATTATACCATTTTATCTCACAGGGTACATCTGCAGGAACCATCTTGCAAATGAACACTCAACTTTGGTTTGCCTTATTTTCATATTAAAACATAACCGTCTGGTAAAATGGTTTTTAAAAAAGAAATTCATTTTTTGTCTAGGTTTCCCTCTTATGGATAAACCGTATTTACTACATGACTTTTAAAATCACTTCCATTAATAAAACTCTCTATAGTTTTCTTAGAGGAAGCATTTACATAGAATCAAATGCCACAGCATGTACAGCAGTTGTAGCTGAAATAGTATAACATGATTGGCAAAAGAAATTCTAAAAATCCTAAAACATGACCTTGGGCAACTGAGGATTTACCCCAAGCCTCATCTTCTAGTCGTGAAACTGGAGGGCTAGACTCCGTCACCTCAGAGGTGACTTTCAGCTTCAACATTCCGGGACATCTTATTCACTTAATTTACCAACAGTGATCTTTTTTGACATGCCTTTTGTTTAAACTTACTTTTCTCTTCTTTAGTATAACTCCTCCACCCCACCCCCCAATCCATATTACAACCATTAATGAACAAAACAGAGCCTTGTGCTCAATCATTCTTACAGAGCAGTTTGGTTTGTTTGTTTAAAGGTGTCATCTGTGTAATAAACCTATCTAGAATTATTCATAGGGAAATAATATCTTTACATCTAGGTCCATGTATTATAAATTACTTATTGATAGAAAATCCTTGTCTAGATATAAAATTCAATGCAGAGGGCTCCTAAAATGCATTTTTAAAAGGTCTTTCCCCTGTCGTCATCCTTCAAAATGAGATTAGAGCTCACCACAGCTTCATAACATCACTTAGAAACTCATTCAGTTTCTAATTCAGTTTTATTTTAAGCGTGCTCAATATATTCTTCAGTTTCTGTTTTTCTTCAGATGTCAAAGCTATTTTCTTATATTTATTTTTATTCTTCTTCACCGAACAGTGAAGAAGATAAGAAGTTGGGCATAAGTGCCAGCATAAGAAGCAATATGTTTACATTTTTCTGGTCTTGAGTTTGCAGCAGATTACTGAAAGATGCAAAGTATCGGCAAAGTTATATAGTTTTACACCACTCAGAAAATACGGAAGAAAAAACCCAAACAGGAAAGAATACTACCTTTGCAGAGGCATGATTTCACAAGCCATCCTTGTCTGTAAATTAGCAAGGGACCCTCACAACTGTCTCTTCCGCGCCTAGTGGGGGCGTCTGTGCAGGGACCGGGTGTTCACAGCGGCTGGGCCAGGCTGGGGGCGGGAGGTTGCGCCTCACCGCCGGAGAAGCAGCTTGCTCTGCAGTCTGCCAGCGTCCCGCTGCTCTCTGCCTCCAAACTTCTTCAAGCAGTGCTATTCGATCGCTGCCTCTCTTACATTTCCACTGCAGTCCACTTTGACCTCTGTTCCAGGGAAGCAGCTGAACCACCCAGCCAATCAGAGGAGCAGCTGCTGGAGGGCTTAAAGGCGCTGCTTCTTTTGCGGCGGCTGCTGCTCCTCCCCTGGCTCCTCAGCGGGCTTGCCTAATTCTGGTAACACGAAACTTTCCTCGGAGCCCTTCCACAGACGGGCTTGTCAGTCTGGGGAAACAACCAATAACTGCGGCAAGAGCAGAGTCCCTTGACTCCTCAGTACTGAGACTGCCAACAAGGAAATCCATTTGTCAAGGAAAGACACTGCCTCTGAAACTGAAGGTTTCTGTGACAGAAGGAATAAGCTGCGTCCTATCTCTTTTCTTCTTAAAAAAGAACAAAGAAAAAAAATCAAACCACTAACACTGAAAGGCGTGATACTCTTCCAGAAGGCACGCAGGCACTCTTCTAGACCCCTGCCCTACCCATATTTATTTCCTGCTGATGTTTACACTGCGGTGGCTACTAGTCACTGGTGACATCTCCCAAGGCACGTAGCTCTCATTTCTGGGGAGAACACACGTCCTAAGACTGACTGCTCAGGGTCTCAAGGGATCAATGTGACTATTTCCCATGGAAATATTTCAACTTATTATTTCTGCATTTTATCCTTATAAAATTGAATGTGTTTATTTAAATACCCATTTTCCTCTAAGAATATCACCAGCATATTTTTGGTAGGTTGGTTATTTATTGATTTTTTTTTTTTTTACAGGTAACACCAAATCAGCTTCTCATAAGGGCTGCTAAATGCCTGTTAGTTACCTAACTTTCCCTTATTTTCCTCTTCAGTGGGGAATACTAATGTGTTGTTTTAGGAACATAACTGTTAATCCATAGGTTTCAAATACTGCAGAACAAACCTAGAAATATATTTTATTAAGCTTTCCTTCACAGCAAAGGACTTGCTGAGAGTTACAACAAAGCCCAGAGCATCACTTTTAGTACAAGGGCAGAGGGCCAGAGTCCACAACATTCAGAAACAGAGGGGGCTTGTATGACCAAAAAGGTATCCTTTTCCCCTGTAGTTTTCCCCAGATTTCTTACAGATCACTCATAATTCTGAATTTAGAATACAAAGCCCTACTGTAAGCATCCACTCTCCTTTGCTATACCTACTAATAAAAATATTCACTGTCTGACTAAATACTCTATCATATTTATGATGATGGATTAGTCATCCTAAAAGTTATATTTAGAAATTATGATAGAATCAATAACTAAAATCAGCCATTTAAAACAATGGAAGTTTTAAGTGTTTTAAAGTAAATTCAGAACTTAATTTTATTGAAGGTATCAGTACAGTGTTTTGATTCTAGACTTAGAAACTCTAATCGTTCTCCAGCAACAATAATCTTGTTTTACGTATTTCTTACATTTTTTACCTTTCAAAAATGCATCTCTGTATCTTGCTTAACACTTCATTTCTGGAGATAGGAAATCACTGTTACATATCATGACATCATTTCACTGATGAGTAAACTTGGTACTAGAAAATGAAGCAATTTGGAAACTTCACATGGAAAGTTAGTGGCAGAACAGAAACTGGTTTCAGGATTGCTCAGGTCTGCTTCAGATCTCTTCTGTACAGCATAGTGCTTAATCTGTTCTACATGAGTTTTTAAAATATTTCATAGGATAACATATTTTTAGAAATAGTTAAAATTCAAGTGATAGAAACAATATCTTCTCTTTTAATTTTATGAATATATCAATACTGTATGGCTAAAAGAGACATAAGACCAATAATAAAGGACCCAGCATTACAAAAAATATGTTAACTCATATAATAATTTACATTCAATACATACTAGATGTAAAATACTAAATAGGAACATTCAAATTTTAATGTCAAATTTTAACATTTAAAATTTATCTGATTCCACATACATTTCCTGATAAATCTTCCTATCAACATCTCGCTAACATGCCATATTACGAGTGAGATGTCAGTGGTTATTTCTGAAAATCACCTAACACTATAACTCAGTAATTACCTGCCCTTTCAAGTCTCTATTATTTATTTATAATAATTCCTCCTTTCACTTTTGGTTGATTTTCAGGGCATGACTAGATGATCATTTTTGAATTTATACTTGGCCCGCGGCTCCTCCTCTCAAACCACAACAGAGTCTGGATCACTGGGATAGCTTTATTACTCCACGGCCCACATCCTCATGTCAATCCCTCATTATCAGGTAGCAGAAGCTCCACTCTCTGAACCCCTGCAGTGCCAGTTTCTCAAACTTGGACTCCCGGACCACATTTCCTCCACACGCCCTGCAAGGTGCGCCTCTCATAACCAGCATACCGCGGCCTCCCCCACTCCCCCTCCTCCTCCTGAGCTCTCTCTTCAGCTCCACCTGTTTGTCCACGTCTGCGGAGGACAACCTGCACCCAAACCGACGAGCACACAGCTTTAAAAAAAGATGCGTTGCTGGCTGTCCTTAGCATTCAGTTTTTCCAAAACAGGTTCACTAGCATCCTCTGCTTCTTCACCCTGTATACATCCTGCCAGCTGGGTGACCTACTGCCAGGCTGCTAAACATTGCAAAAGAAAGTCACAGAATGCTGGCAACTGGGTAGATTAAAAAGTCCTATTTAATCTTGGCCTGAACCTCAGTACTGTGTGTCAAGCTTGTAGCTGTCTTTGATCTCTGACTGCATTCCCAAAGAAACTGCTGATTTCCAATACTATAAATCTGAACCTCTCTTATGTCACTGATTACTTTGCTTCCTAAATTTACGAAGAAAGTCAAGAACATCAAATATGAGTCTATTCCTTTGGTCTCTTTTGCATTAAGTGTTGAAGTACCACCACTAACACCTAACACACACACATATACACACACACACGTCCCTTGCTTGATTCTTTTTGATGTCTTCCTAGTCTAGGGGAACACATCCACACACACACACACATGCACACACACGTACACCTTGCTTGATTCTTTTTGACTTCTTCCTAGTCTAGGGGAACACATCCCCACCCACAGGACTCAAACTGCTTATCCATGTATTGAATCTCATCATTTTCTCTTCTCCCCCATCTTAAGTCTGTCCCCAGTCCGACAGGCACCCTAGCGAGTGCCCCCAGCCTTGAAAGCTTTCCCTCAGCACTCCTACCCTCTGGTGACGCAGTGCCATTTGCCTCCCCTTCCCACTGACAGGCTGCCCATAGCCTACTTCTGCTCCTCCCACTTTCCCCGAAATTACTCCTCTGCCTCACACCGATGTACTGCAGACTTCACCACATGTCTGAAACTGCTTTTGAAGCCACCAATGCTCTTTTGGTCACTTAATCTAAATGCCTTGGCTTAGATCTCGTTCTCCTCTTAACTTTTACAGAAACACCCATCTTCAGTTTTCTGAAAGTCTTTGGTTCTCTGTGATCTTTCCTGGGCATTCTCCAAGCGTCCTGATTATTCCATCCTCCTTTTATTTCATCTGTCTTCCCTCCTCTCTTATACCCTTTCCGCCTCATCTTCTAGCCCCACATCTTTCAATACAGGCACTCCATTAGAGTTTAATAAAGTGCACTCTGGAATTACGCTCCTAGGGATTGGATTCCAGCTCTACCACAGACAGGCAGCGTAAACTTGGGCAAGCTGTTTAAAAGCTCTGAAGTTGCTCTGAGGAATAAATGAGATCATGCATATAAAACACGTAAAATAGTTCCTGGCAAATAAGTGCTCAATAATTATTAGTATTATCACCCTAATCAACACGTTCAAAGCTTCATATTATCTGATTCCCCAATTCTCCTCCTCCTGGCCCCTCTTGTTAATGATGTTATGATTCTTTCTGTGCATCAGACTCAAAGCATGAGTCATCTTTACTCCTCCCTTTCCAAATCAACCAAATCTGTTGATTGTTCTGTCATGTCTCTTTACTCAGTGGGTCTTGGTCATCTACAGTATCATGATAACCTTCAGGATGATCTTTTTGCTTCCATTCAATCTCCAGTGAATACATTTCATTATTAGAGTGAATTTCCTACTGTGGTTGCGAACTGGATACTCACTGCTCTTCTGAAAAGCTTTAGGAGCTCCCAGCTACCTCTTAAATGAACTCCAATTCTTTTAATATGATGATTAAGACTGCTGATTAACCTCAATATTCTCCTCCAGATCAGCTGCTTATATCACCTAAGGAACCCAATCCAGATTTACCTGGACACCATTTTCAAATCTGTTCTGAACTTACCTATGCCAAACATCTACCCTTTGTTTAGACTATTTTCCCATGCCATTTTCTCCTGGAAAAATTCTGTGCACTCTCAGAATTAGGCAAGATGAAACAAAACTCTTACCCATTTTAACTCAGACAGCCCTTTGCCCAGCACAATGTCTCTTTAATATTTGAATTTAAATATTTTCTCCCTATTGGAAAGAAAGTTCTCCAGGTAACAATTGTATTTTTCCTGCAGCCATTACACAGAGCAGACATCCAACAGTGCTGAATGAATGAATGAATATCAATCTCTCTTCAGAGTCTGAGCATAGCTTCTTTGATTAGATTTTCACTTATCAAGCAATGTTTCTACCTACTTTTTAAACATTTCCTATTTTAGGCTTTTGGTTTGTTTTTTGTAAGTCACTCAGTCATGGCCGACTCTTTGCAACCCCATGGACTGTAGCCTGCCAGGCTTCTCTGTCCATGGAATTCTCTGGGCAAGAATACTGGAGTGGGTAGCCTTTCCCTTCTCCAGGTTTGCATCAGAGATAAAGTCGACACCTCTTTTAGATTCAAATGAAGGATAATGATAACCAATAACTAGTTAAAGAAATAAACTATTGGGGTTATACACTGGTGTGCTATTGTAGAGATGCATAAAGTAAGATTCTATCCAAAACTTTCAAAATCTTTTAAGCACTTTACATTACCCAATCTCTCCCAGGCTGTCTATTTCCTTTTCTACATTTCAGCTGGCTTGCAGACTTCTAATTTTCTTACATAACTTCTTCAGCAGATTCCAAGTGTTTGGCAATAGGTTTGTTTGCACTTGTGATATCAAGAGCAACAACTGCTCCAAAAATGATGTGGCTTCATTTGTTTTAATTTCAACATCAATTTGAAGCAACTGAAGAACTGAGAACATTTCTTGGCCACATTATTTTGTTTTCATATGTTGTTTTAACATCAGATTGATTTGTTTCCTAAGAAAAAATATGTTGAAATAATTTCTTTCTTACAGGTTTGGTAAGAAAGTACTTCTCAGGCAAAGTTTCTTCCTCATATTTTTATCAATCTTTATAAATTGCACTAAAGAGCAAAACCTTCCACAAGATGCTCACACAGTATTCATAAATGGTAATGACTAAATCTGACAGGAGTTTTTGTAATTATGAAGCCAGGATTTTTAGGGTACATATAATTTAGATACCTGGTACCACTGCACAGGATTCTGACTAAACTTGCTCTCCAGCAATCAGGGTGAGAACACTAGTGAAGTCCAGGGCTCATCAGCAGATAGGATCATTATCGACCACAGCCAGTGTCAAAAATAAAGGCGAGAAGGGAGAAGAAACTGAAGGGGTGGTGCATGAAGGTTATCAGCATGTACTGAGAAGTTATGCTGTGTTCATTTTAATAGTTGTGCAAATGAAGAAGTTATCTTCAGCATGCAGATAGCAAGTGGCTGATATGAAGCTGGCATCTGAATGCCACAGCATTTCCACGATATGAAAGCTTTTAAAGATGATAAAGCATTATGTTTACTCATCAATAGCACACATTATCAACTGGCTACAGGAAAGAAAGAATCCTTTCTTTTGGTCTGAGTTGTATATTTAGGTGAGTGCAAATATATTAAATAAGGGCTTCCCAAGTGGCTCAGTGGTAAAGAATCCTCCTGCAATGCAGGAGACGCAGGTTCAATCCCTGAGTCAGGAAGACCCCTTGCAGAAGGAAATAGCAACCTACTCCAGTATTTTTGCCTGGGAAATCCCATGGACAGAGGAGCCTGGAGGGCTACAGTCCCTGGGGTCACAAGAGAGTCGGACATGACTTAGCGACTAAGCAATAAGAACATACAGTGTAATAATGGATGTCAGAACCAAAGACAGACAGTGGACCAGAACAAACCTCTTTTGCTACTCTGAGTCAACAGAGTATGAGAGTGAGTGAGTGCATGTGTGTGTGTGTTGTGTAATGGTAGAAGACAGCTTTGTTGCAGTAGGTGAAGGAAGTGGTTGGCATGGGGTATTGAGGGGAAGAGGAACAAACAGAAAAGATGGAAAATTAAACTTTGTATTTTAAATTGTATTCCTCTAAGAAATAAATACATGGAAATGACAGGTAGACTATCAACTGTTTTTATGTTAAAAAAAAAAAAACTATAGCATTTCTTAACTCAAAGAATGATTATAAAGCCTCATAAAAGATTTATTTTAGAAAGCAAAACAGTGACATTTAAAGCAGGTTCATGCTAATAGGAATAAGAAATTTCTAGTTAGGTAAACTAATTTTCTTTAGTTACAGCGGAAACAAAGATGCTTGCTTTACTTAAGGCCCAAATAAAAAATAATTAATAAAATCAACATAATTAAAATATTTCATTACTTATTTGAATTGTTTAGTATATAATTAAAGATTGCTGGAAAAAATCCCATGGGGATAGAAATTATGTAATTGTTTTTTCAAAGACAAGCTGCATGCTAAGTCACTTCAGTTGTGTCTGACTCTTTGCAGCCCTATGGGCTATTGCTGGCCAGGCTCCTCTGTCCATGGAATTATCCAGGCAAGAATACTGGAGTGGGTCACCATTTTCTCTTCCAGGGGATCTTTCTGACCCAAGAATCGAACCCGCGTCTCCTGCATTGCAGGTGGATTCTTTACCACAGAGCCACAGGAGAAGCCCCTTTTTCCAAAGACACACCTCTTTAATTCTAATGATAGATCTTGCTTTTAAAATGGTGTATGGAGTTGTTTCATTAAAACACACCTGAGGCCTTGGTGGAGCCCACAGTGGCACCCACAGTTCACTTATTTGGGTTTTAGGCTCCTGTAGAGCTGCCATAGCGGGTAGAGGGCAAGGCTGAAAGGCTCCACAGCTGGAGAGGCACCACTCAGGGTTCCCCTTTCCACCCCATTGACACCTTGACTTCACTAACTGGTTCCAGCATTTCCAATACAGGCATCAAAACTTTCACCAGAAAGACTGACAAATCAAAAGACAAGTAGTTATAGTACCTACTCATGGGGAATATAGCCAAAAACTGAATATAGTATATTATAATAAATATAGTACCTACTCATGGGGAATATAGCCAAAATATTGCATAAAAACTGAAAATGGAGTACAACCATTAAAATTGTATAAAAATAAATAAAAAGAAAAAAGACAATTGCAATCTATGGTACATAAATACACAATTATATAGAAATTCATACAGAAGCTCTATTTCTTCTTTAAAAAAGAATTTCTTCTAACAACAGAGGGACTGCAATCTCTTCATAAAAAGTGGTTAAAAATAAATTCTTTGAAACAACTTACATAATTGTTCTCCAACTTTCTGGGACAGGGAAAAATCCACATTTTTGCCAGATGGAATCTCAGTTAGTGACCACTGCCAATAAATAAGTGCTTGAGCACATTTTCCTGGAATGGGACTCCCTGGGCATGACTTTCTCCAAATCTCCCTCGGGAGCCCAGATAATAGCATTTCTGTTCTCACAAAATAAGTCATGCCCCACACAACAGCTGCTACCACACCTGAGATCAGCTGCCTGAGACTGTCCCAGTGACCTTTCACCCTGTTAAATGATATTTCCTGCAGAGGCAAAGCTGACTTCAGCAGGGCTCCCTTTGAGAAATGCCAAAATTATTTACTGTGATATGGTAACTGTTTGGTAATCACTGTTGATTCTGTATCCCTCAGACATAAACTCTTCATCTTTCTGAGACATAAAATACTGACCATGAGCAAAAAATATCTCAATGGCAATATACTAGCTGGTAAAATTATTTTATCATAAAGTGGAATGCTTTGCTTTCAAGCATACAATAAATGAATAAATGAAAATATATTAAGAAGAAAATAAGAGGAAATAGTGATCATTTGTATTACCAATAATAGGTCACATTTAAAAAAAAATCACATAAATAAAGCAAATTAACATAACAAAATAAAAACAAACTCACAGATACAGAGAACAAATTAGTGGTTACCTGTGGGGAGAGGAAAGAGGGGAAGGGCAAAATAGGAGTAGGGGATCAAAAGGTACAAACTGTTAGGTATAAAATAAGTTAGGAGGAAATATTATATAGCACAGGGAATATAGCCACTATTTTACAATAACTTTAAATGGAGAATAATCTATAAAGATGTGAATTGCTATATTGTACACTTTAATTGTATAACACTGTAAATCAACTGTACCTCAATAAAAAAAAAATTAAAAAATCACAGTAGTGGTGCCCTAAAGTGTCAACATCCCTACAGCATTTTAAAGGATCTGACTTTAAAAATTTATTTGAAATTCAACACTTCAGAGAACTGACCCATTGCATTAAATAACTGCATAAATATCTTCTTTTTCTAGTGCTATTCATGTGTAGAGCATTATTAGAATTCATAAATGAATCCAAAAACTTTTTCCTCATTGAATTTTAGTACGGAGATACAGAGTTAGATAACAAAATTTCAAATAAATTAGGACCTATAAATAAATACATAAAGTTAATAAAAGCAACGGTCTCCTCCAAATAGGCAATGCAGTTAATTCATTATTTAAAAAGAAAAAAATGCATTGAAAAGTGAGTTCTAATTTCATAATAGGTTTCCAAAATGTTGCTTCAGGAAGACAACTCTAAATTGTAAAATAATCCAATTTGAAAAGTCTGGAAACAACCTAGTAAAATATGTTTGGACAAATATGAGTACCTCTAGAAATATTAGCCTAGACTTCAAGTCACTCTATATGAAAACAGATAAATGGGAGAGTGTGGCCAAACCAAATGATAACTGAATGGATACTCTGTCACAAAGAGAAGCTTAAATGAGATAATATTGCCTCTCTCATTTTTGGTAAGTTCACTATACCTGTTCTTTTCCATGTTCCTCACCCCTCCCCATAGTTAAAATTTTTATTAATTAATTTCTGAATGGGAGCTTCCCAGGTTGGTGCTAGTAGCAAAGCATCTGCCTGCCAGTGCAGGAGATGCCAGAGACACAGGTTCAATCCTGTTCAGTTCCTTGGGTTGGGAAAACCCACTGGAGTAGGAAATGGCAACCTGCTCCAGAATTCTTGCCTGTAAAATCCCATGGACAGAGGAGCCTGGCAGGCTATAGTCTAGGGGGCTGCAAAGAGTCAGACACAACTGACTGCCTGAACACACACACACACACACACATAGCCTCTGGATGACAGCTTTCATAGTAGGTTATGGATTTTGGTCTTTCCCACAATAAATACTGATTATACAGAACTGATCTTCCCAAAACACTACTGTAATATCAAAAAGCTTTAATTGCTTTTCATAGCTTAACAAAGTAAAACTGAAATTCTATTCACACACACAAACTGTGGAAAATTCTTCAAGAGATGGGACTACCAGACCACTTTACCTGCCTCCTGAGAAATCTGTATGCAGGTCAACAAGCAACAGCTAGAACCAGACATGGAACAATGGACTGGTTCCAAATTGGGAAAGGAGTATGTCAAGGCTATATATTGTGACCCTGTTTATTTAACTTATATGCAGATCACATCATGAGAAATGCTGGACTGGGTAAAGCACAAACTGGAATCTAAATTGCCAGGAGAAATATTAATAACCTCAGATAGGCAGATGACACCATTCTTATGACAGAAAGTAAAGAGGAACTTAAGAGACTCTTGATAAAAGTGAAAGTGAAGTCGCTCAGTCGTGTCCGACTCTTTGCAACCCCATGGACTGTAGCCTACCAGGCTCTTCTATCCATGGAATTTTCCAAGCAAGAGTACTGGAGTGGGTTGCCATTTCCTTCTCCAGGGGATCTTCCCAACCCAGCGATCGAACCTGGGTCTCCACACTGCAGACATACGCTTTACCATCTGAGCTACCAGGAAAGCCCTGAAAGTGAAAGAGGAGAGTGAAAAAGCTGGCTTAAAACTCAACATTCAAAAAACAAAGATCATGGCATCTGGTCCCATCACTTCACAGCAAATAGAGAGGGAAACAGTGGAAAAAGTGAGAGACTTAATTTCTTGGGGCTCCAACATCACTGCAGATGGTGACTGCAGCCATGAAATTAAAAGATGGTTGCTCCTTGGAAGAAAAGCTATGACCAACCTAGACTGCATATTCCAAAGCAGAGACATTACTCTGCTGACAAAGGTCCGTCTAGTCAAAGGTATGGTTTTTCCAGTAGTCATGTATGGATGTGAGAGTTGGACCGTAAAGAAGGCTGAGTGCCGAAGAATTGATGCTTTTGAACTGTGGTGTTGGAGAAGACTCTTGAGAGTCCCTTGGACTCCAAGGAAATCAAACCAATCAATCCTAAAGGAAATCAACCCTGAATATTCATTGGAAGGACTGATGCTGAAGCTGAAACTCCAATACTTTGGCCACCTGATGCAAAGAACTGACTCATTGGAAAAGATCCCGATGTTTGAAAAGATTGAAGGCAGGAGGAAAAGGGTATGACAAGGATGAGATGGTTGGATGGCATCACTGCCTCAATGGACATGAGTTTGAGCAAGCTCTGGGAGTTGGTGATGGACAGGGAAGCCTGGCGTTCTGCAGTCCACAGGGTTGCAAAGAGTTGGACACGACTGCGTGAATGAACTGAACTGATTCACACATACAGCAGGGCCCTTCTGCTTCTCCATATCCACATATATTATTACCCTCTCCTTCACATGAATGGCAGGTCCAGGTTGGCTGAACTGCACATGGTCACAGATGTGCTCTGCTGTCCATTTGTTCCTATTCAGGCATTTCTCTTAGCCTGGAATCCCCCTTCTGAACCCATATCCACTCATCCAGATAAAACTCAGCCTGTTTGGGCTTCTCATCACTGCTCTTTCGAATTCCACCACCCAAGGGATTTTATCCTCTTAAATGAGTGAAGCCATAATTGTTAAGTCCAAAGTCAGTTCAGTTGTAGCTCTATATGATTTCTCTAAAATCTAACAGTTTATATCTAACAATCTATATCTCTCTTGAAACATTTGTCATCCTTTATTTAAAATATAACAGACATTATTTCTTGTTGCAAATTATATAATCTATACTCACAGAGAAAATTTAGAAAATACAGAGAAAAAAGAATATAAAAGTCAAACACAATCCCATTACTTACATAAGCATTATTTAATATGATTCTATGTCCTTTCATTTTTCTCTATTTAGATATAATTTATATAATTACATAAAGATGGGACAATGCAAAGTATTTAATGCCAGCAAACCATGTACGTAAAAATGGATGAAATGGTAAATTTTATGTATATTTTACAATAAAAGATAAGGATTATGCAGTATGTACTATTTTATTACATTACATTTAATAACCAGTAAAATATTTCTATAACATTTCTACTCCTCAAAAATATTTTTATGCTTCTTATATTCCTATCCACAATGACAAGTTTAATCATTTGATTCAAGTAGTGATTTCATAGATTTTTCCACTATAAAAGAATGTTTTCTCTTTGTAATGAAAAATTATCTGTGAGATGATGATTTGAGACTGAAAATTTAGATGCCAGATATTTGAGCATATACCTCAAAGGGAGAGCCAACAGAACTTGCTGATGAATCAGTTGAGAAAAATAGAGGAATAACAAATTTTTGGCCTCAGTAACTAGGTGAATTGGAGAAGGAAATGGCAACCTACTTCACTGTTCTTGCCTGGATAATCCCATGGACAGAGGAACCCAGCAGGCTATAGTCCATAGGGTCACAAAGATTTGGATACAACTTACCGGTTAAACAATAATTTTAAAGTCTACCATGCATTTAGTGGGGCTTCTCAGGTGGTGCTAGGGGTAAAGAGCCTGCCTGACAATGCAGGAGACAAAAGAGACACAGGTTTGATCCCTGGCTTGGGAAGATTGCCCAGAAAAAGAAACAGCAACCCAATCCAGTATTCTTGCTTGGAAAATCCCATGGTCAGAGGAGCCTGGTGGGCTATAGTTCATGGGATCGTAAAGACATGGACACAACTGAAGTGACTGATCACAGCTCAGTGAATGGTACAAATTATTAAGATGGGGGAAAACCTGGGTAGAAATGAGATTGTCTTTTTTTAGGCAGAAGTGTAAATGAGGAGTTTTGTTTTATATAGATTGAGTGTAATACGCTCATTCAATATCCAAGAACATTTATCAGGTAGCCAATAGGCAGGGCTGACATCATGGGAATATGAAATATGCAGTTTCCCATGGACAATGCACACAAAGCCCCATATCTGTTTTATGCTCTGCTGCTGCCATCTTAAAATTCTCATTTTTTTAACAGAGGGTTCCCCATTTTTGCTTTGCACTGGGGGGTACCCCAAGGTTAAGTAGCTTTTCCTATCAAATGGATATAATACTTTGGAATATAATTATACTGAGAGATTGGAGCTGGAAGTATAATTTTGGAGGTCATAGGCCTGAACATGGTATTCAAAACTGTGGACCTGGATGAACATACCCATGATAAGCATAGCTTGAGAAGAGGTCATAGGACTGAGCCTTTCCATGTTCCAACTTTGAGAGGTCTGGAAAAGACAGATTTTGCAAACAGGACTAATAAAGGGTGTCTAATAAGATCAGAGGAAAATCAGGACAGTGTAGTATTGCAGAAGCAAAGTGAAGAAAGTGCTTCAAAACAGTCATTAGTTCGGTCAAATCCTGCTAAGAGAAGAGTAAAATGAAAACAGTAGACTGACCTTTGGATTTGGCAAGATGGAGATTGTTGGTGTTCCTGACAAGCACAATTTCAGTGGTGTGTGGGTTGAAGAAAGAAATGGGAGGAAAGGCTATGGAGACAGCAAGTACATATAATCCTTTACCAGAGCTCTAAAAATGAAGAGGGATATTGTTCCTAGGGAGGATTAAAAAATACTGAGAGCTATTATAAAATGCTTCTATGCTGATGGGAAAACTCTGGAAAGGCGAAATTGATGTCATAGAGAAAGGAAGTGATTATTCTAACTTAGTCCTTGAGTGAGTGAGAGAGAATGGGGTTCAGAGTACCAGCACAGGGTTGACCCCAGAGAGGTACAAGTTCAGTTCACCCACTGAGAAAGAAGAGAAGGCAGAGTGTAAGGGTACAGCTATGGATACACTGGTAGATTGGGGAGGCAGGAGATAAGTCTTTCTTAATTGCTGTGTGAAATAGGACAAAATCTTTGGATTGTGCTATAACATTTTATAAATCTAAGCCATGCTTATTTCTCTACTAAAGTGAAATTCATGTTTTCAGAAAACAAATGTGGTGAGAAAAGAGCTACTATGTTTAGCTTTGTTTTTGTTATTCTAACATCAGACTTAGATGCTTGACAAAGAAACCAAAAAGACAATTTAATGGGAAGGGAATAATCTTTTCAACAAATGGTGGTGGGGGCAAATGAATATCCACATGTGAAATAATGAAACCGGACCTGTGCTTCACACCGTATCTAAAAATTAACTCAAAAGGAACGAAATATATAAATATAAAAGCAAAACTATAAAACTCTTGGAATGAATCATAGATGTAAATCTTTGTTTTTGCATTAGGCAACGGTTTCTTGGATAGGACATCAAAATCATAACAAAAGAAAGAAACAGATTAACTGGACAATAAAGACATAAAGACTTTTGTTCTTCAAATGATACTATCAAAAAAGTGAAAACACAACCCACAGAATGAGAAAATATTTGAAAATCATGTATCTGATAAAGGTTAGTATTCAGAACATATAAAGAATTTTTCTAACTCAACAATAAAATGACAAATAACCCAATTTTTAAAAAATGGACAAGGAATTTGAATGGACATTTCTCCAAAGAAGATATACAAATGGCTAATAAACACATGAAAAAGTGCTCAACATCATTAGTCATTAGGGAAACACAAACCAAAACCACAATGAGAGACCGTTCCACACCCATCAGAATGATTACAATAAAAAGACAATTACAGGCGTTGGTAAGGATGTGAAGAAACTGGAAACATCATACATTGCCAATGGGAATGCAAAATGAAGCAGTCACTTTGAGAAACAGCTTATCAGTTCTTCAAGAAATCAAACAGACTTACCATATGATCCAGAAATTCCATCCCTAGGCATTTACTCAAGAGAACAGAAAATATGTCCAGAGAAAGACTTGCACACAAATATTCATACTAGCATTATCTGTAATAGCCCCAAAGTGAAAGCAATCCCAATGTCCATCAACTGATGAATTAAAAATGTGGTGTACACATATTAATACAATGGGATATTATTTAAGTCATAAGGAATGACATACTGATATTTCATTCATATGAATGAACCTCTAAAGCATATGATAAGTGAAAGAAGGTAGATCCAGAAGGGCATGTATTCTGTGATTCTACTTATACGAAATGGCAAGAGTTAATGGGAGCTTCCTAGAGGAGATGAAAATTGACCACTGACAAAGTGGAATAAGGACACTCCAGATAAAGAGAACACATCAAGAAAGATACAGATGTGTGGAACCACTGGGATATATGGTTAATGTGGTTGCAATGTAACCTGGGTTTAGTAGAATAAAGAACTGTTAAAGAGTAAGTCAAGAAGATTGGATGAGCCGGGTTTCTAAAGGCCTTGAATGACTTGACATTTATTCAGTGAGAAGTCCTCTTTGCTTTTATAACATATCTATTATGTCACTTTTAAACCTTCTGCATTTCATACCGTTGTTAACCACATATAAGTTGCCTCACTTAATGGACTAGGAGACCCCTGAACGTTAGAGACTGTTCCCTAGTTCTCTTTGACTTCTCAGGGCCCAGCACAAAATGTGCAGTACAAAGAATGTGCCCAATAAAAGCTTGTAGACTTAGAATTACTAAAATAATTTCAACGAACACCACAGCAGTCCTGATATACTCTGGTAATTTACATGCTACTGGGAATGATCTGCAAACATCATAATAAATTTCTTTAGCATTATTTACCTTCCCTTTCACCAACCACTCATACTATAAATAGAGTTTAGTAAAAAAAAAAAAAAATTCAAATTGAAATTTGCATTCTAGTGAAATGCAAAAACTTGAATAGAGCAACTGTATTGAGTGGCAGACTTGGTGAATGGATAAATTGCTGTTTTTAATCATCAAAATAACTAGAGAAGTATTAGAGACTTTGATTTTAAATTATAGGGAAAAAGGTGATTAAAAATACTAGAAATATGTTTAATAGTTATTCAATGTATATGAGAGAGTTTATCTAAGATGACCCTGGAATATTTATTATGGGAGCTAGTGGCGGTAAAGAATAGATTAGGGAACTATCTTTAGAAATAGAGTTAGATATTTTTATCTAATACAGCCTGGGGCCTTGGGGACATTTCAAACCTACTTTCCTATAAATCTTTGTTATGAAGGCCAAGGAGTCTGAACACTTAAAAAATAGTAACTCTGTAAGTCAACTGTGTGGTTAGGCTTACCACTATGCTTTTCACAAAGTGGTTTTTAGACTTTCCTTTCCTCATACGGGACTTATCGCAGGAAACCTTGCAGAGTCAGCAGCACATTTATATTTGGTAGTTTTTCAAATTACACTGTACATGATATGCTTATGAATCTTGTAGCTAAGAATCCTAATTTTATTTCAGCCTTACTTGTCAGTTAAAAATTTGCAAACATTTTTTCCAAGTAGCAGAGAGTGAAGCATTCCAGGGAACAGATAAGACGTTCAGGAAGTAACTGGAGTGCCCTTTATGAAGTACAAACACAGGATAATTATGGCTGCTTTCTGGGGCTGGCTGGACTTCAGAAATGAAGAAAGTCATAGCTAACTGCCAGGATTAATAGATAAGCTATCTTGAAGGACAATGGGTACAGCGAATATTATTGAATACTGATTAATTATTAATCATTAGACATCTGAATCTTATGAGATCTACTATTGTAATGTGACTAAAATATGAAGAATCATCTAGCAAACATTACAAGACACAATTTCTGCCACAAGGGTGGAGAGCTGCACACAGAGGTAATGAGCCTCATAAAACAATGAACTTCTCCTACATAAATAAGCAGCACATCACTGATAGAAATGCACCATCAGGGCCAGAGACCCATCCCATGGGAAGACAGCACAGAAAGTTAGTGAGGATGATGAGAGAGTACAGCTGTCTGGAATTCTGTGGCATCTTTAAGAGTGGGCAGTACAGGGTTCCCTTGGGAACGTTTCCCAAAGAACACTTTCCAAGGACCATAGGAAAGAGAACTGACACATAAAATTCTACCATTTTAGAATCAGACCTCAATCTCAGAGAAGTTTAAGTCAGTCAAGATAAAGATAGTAGAATTTAAATTCAAATTGAGCACCTATAATAATATTACAAGAATAATGACTATGGCAGGATCGGCTAAGTGTATGACTAGTAGGTACTATCATGAATGCAAAAAAAAAAAAAAAAAAAAACAAAAAACAAAACAAAACCTAGTAAGACTCAGTCCCTCTAATTCAGAAAGTCACAATCAGGTTGAAGAGAGAAGTATAAAGACATGAAAGGTGAAGTAAATCAGGGTAGAAGGTAGGTGGGAAATGACTAGAAAATAATCAGAAGACATATATTAATCTCAGCCTGTCAACTAACTATGTGATCTTCAATAATTCACCTAACTCAATAAATACCTGTTAAATGAACAACCTTTTAAGAATCATGATTTCTTCATCCAAGGTTACTTTTCAGACCTGAAATATTTTTACAGGGTCACCTGACAAAACTGTAACGCAGACCAAAATATTACATGTATGCTATGTAATTTTTTCTAACATTACCGAGGTATAATTGACAAATACAAATTGTATATCTTTAAGGTATATAAGTGTGATCTGGCCCTGATGGTATACATTGTAAGCTGATTACCACAAACAGGCAAATTAACATATCCATCATCTCACGGCTACAGTTTAGTTTTTCTGGTGAGACCAATTAAGATTGACTCTCTTAGCAAATTTCAAGTATACAACACAGTACTGTTAACTATCATCAAGCAGAGCATTAGATGACCAGAGCTTACTTATCTTCTAACTGAATATTTTAACCCTTTTTCTGAAGGACAGTTTTGTCAGACTGTCCTGGTTGGCAAATTTTTCTTTCACAAGAAAAATATATCATCCTATTTGCTCCTGGCCTACAAGGGTCATGCCAAAAAATCCACTTACAGCCTTCTGGGGTTGCTTTGTATGTGGTGAGTTGTTTTCTGTCATACTCCTTTCAAGAGTCTCTTTTGGCCTTTGACTTCTGACAATTTGTATAACATGTTCCAAAGTAACCTTGTTCTGGGTTCTTTTAGCTTCATCTGGATATCCATATCCTTTTTAAGATTCAGAAATTTTTCAGCCATTATTTTTAAAATAAGATTTCTTCTTTCTTTCTCTTTCTCCTGTTTGGACTTCTAAGTCGTGTATATTCATTTCTTTAATGGTGTTCTCTAGGTCTTGAATGATTTTGTCACTCTTTTGCATTCTTTTTTTTTTGTTCCTACAACTAAAGCTAAATAACCTATTTTCAAGTTGGCTGATTCTTTATTCTTCACAATTAAGTCTGCACTGTTGAAACTCTATCAAATTTTTGGTTCTGTCATTGTAGTCTTCAGCTCTAGGATTTCTGTTTGACTCCTTTCATGGTTTCTATTTCTCTATTATACTCCTTGATCTATTAAGTACTGTTTTTTAAATTTTATTTAGTTGTCTATCAATGTTCTCTTGCATCTCAATAAGCTTTTAAAACATAATTTTAAAAAATTCTTTTTAGAAAACTTGTCTATTTCCATTTACTTGGTTTGGTTATTGGGGCTTTACTAGTTTCCTTTTGTGATATCATGTTTGTCTGATTCTCCATGATCTGTGTAGCCATGTATTGGTATCTGTGCATTTGAAGGAGCAAACACATCTTCTGGTCTTTATAGATTGGTTTTGGGAGGTAAACACATTCTTCTGTTGGGTTCCTGGGCTGACAGAATTGCCTCTGGGATTTCAGTGAAGCAGAATTAAAGCCAGGCCATTTCAATTATGGTTTCCTCGGGTATATGCCCAGTAGTGGGATTGCTGGATCATATGGCAGTTTTACTCCTAGTTTTTTAAGGAATCTCCACACTGTTCTCCATAGTGGCTGTATCAATTTGCATTCCGACCAACAGTGTTAGAGGGTTCCCTTTTCTCCACAGCCTCTTCAGCATTGATTGTTTGTGGACTTTTTCATGATGGCCCTTCTGACCAGGGTGCAATGATACCTCATGGTAGTTTTGATTTGTATTTCTCTAAAAATAAGCAACATTCAGCATCTTTTCATGTGTTTCATTTCTTGTTAAAACATATCCACTTCTCCTCACTCCAATATTTTTTTGTATTTGTATTTTTCAAAACAATGTTACCGAGGTGTATTTACATATCATAAAATCTACCTTTTCAAGTACACAGTTTAATGATTTTTAGTAATTTTACCAAGTGGTGTAGCTATCACCCTAAAAGAGTTTCAGAACGTTTTCACTGCCTTAAATAAGGCTCCTCTAATGGCACCCCACTCCAGTGCTCTTGCCTGGAGAATCCCATGGACGGAGGAGCCTAGTAGGCTACAGTCCATGGGATCTCGAAGAGTCAAACACGACTGAGCGACTTCACTTTCACTTTTCACTTTCATGCATTGGAGAAGGAAATGGCAACCCACTCCAGTGTTCTTGCCTGGAGAATCCCAGGGACAGAGAAGTCTGGTGGGCTGCCGTCTACGGGGTCACACAGAGTCGGACATGACTGACGCGACTTAGCAGCAGCAGCAGCAGGCATGTATAACTAATCTATACATTCACAGTCCCCTCCTGGCTTCCAGACAATCACAAATCTACCTCTGTTTCTATAAATTTGCCTTTTCTGGCCATCTCATATAAAGGGAATCGTACAACATACATACAGTTTTTTGACTCTACACTTTGACTTTACAGAACAAAACTAGAAATTTTTTTTGGCCTTTAAGAAACATCACACATTCAAGGAAATGCATAACCTTTCAAATAAAACATTATAATAAATATTGTTAAACATATAAAAGACTAAAAATATTAATCCTCTTAAGTTCTAAAATTAAATTCTGAAAATAATATAGTACAGTGTTAGAAACATGAAAAATGATCATTTATCTATGTCACATGTTGAAATAGATAATATTGCTATCCCTGAAATGTTAAATCATTTTAACATCTTAAACTTTACATATACTGTGTATTTTTCCTTTCTCTTTTTAGGATGGATGTGTGACTTTCTCTTCCAGAAGAATTTTTAAACAGCCTGCTTACTAACATACAAGTTAATACTTAGAGTTTAGTTCTTGTGTAAATGACAAAATAAGTACTGTTCTTGATATTTTTAAAAGGAGCAAAATAAGATTACTACCATGTAGGGAGAAGAACTGGAATGTTCCAGACTTGCTTAAGGGATGCACCTGTCCAACAACATCCTCATTTCTGTGTGTGTCTCTGACCTGCCAAATTTAAGCACTGTACTTACAACGTGGAGAATGATGACATTTATTCTTTCAGAGTTGGCATGTCAGAATAGAGGTTATGCCTTTCAGACTACTGTGAATTTTGGTAATGCAAGCATCTGGATTACAAAAAAAAAAAAAAAAGAATTTTTGACAATATTTTAGGAATTGCTGCTGTCAGTTTTAGAAGATATAAATGGACTAGCTAAATGTCTTTACTGAATGAAGTGAACCTATCACTAAGCACCTCTGTCTTTGGCTGGGAAGTCAGTATAAAACAGCTCCACTGAGCTCTAACAAAATCAAAAGATAGTTTATTCCTAAGCTTTTCTCATGCCATTCTGAGAGAAAGATTCTATGAAGACTAGAAAAGTCATTGTTTTTTTATAGGATTTGAACTGTTGTGTTGGAGAAGACTCTTGAGAGTCCCCTGGACTGCAAGAAGATCCAACCAGTCCATCCTAAAGGAAATCAGTCGTGAATATTCACTGGAAGGACTGATGCTGAAGATCCAATACTTTGGCCACTTGGTGCGAAGAACTGACTTATCTGAAAAGACCCTGATGCTGGGAAAGATTGAAGGCAGGAGGAGAGGGGTCAACAGAGGATGAGATGGTTGGATGGCATCACCAACTCAACAGATACGAGTTTGAGTAAACTCCGGGAACTGGTGATGGATAGGGAGGCCTGGCATGCTGCAGTCCATGGGGTTGCAAAGAGTCAGACACAACTGAGCATCTGAACTGAACATCCTCAAAGCCAGTTTTAGACTATTACAGAAATACAGAAAAATGTTATTCATATACATAAATAATTTTTCAAGATAGAAGTCAGTCAATTGCAATAAATGATAGTGAACTCCTCTCTGAACTCTCAAAACATCACATTTTAAAGTGTGTTACTTCCTTATGCTTTTATTTTTACTGCTACTATCTGAAGAGTAGAAAAATAATGAACTCTTGCTGATAAAAATTCATACTTCTGTTACATCTCAAGAAGCAAATGTTTAAGATTTGAAACTAAGAAGAAAAATGATCAAAGTCAGCCAACCTGGGAAAAACTACTGAACAAGGTCTAAACTCTAAAAATTTCAAGTTATCAAGAACACACTGTTAGCCAAAAACCAACTCTTAAAGCTCTAGAAATCAAACTTATTGTTGAAAAATCACAGGACACTTCCTCATTCTGGAGGAAGTGGCATTTCAGTGCCAAAGGTTCTTTCTTAGTGTTATCTTTGTTGTTAAAATTGATACTGTAATTTTGTTGAAAATCAAACTGTTATGTATAAATATGTTGCAATGATTTTAGTAAGTGCAAACAGAATGACTTTATTCACTGCTTTGTAAAGTCAATCAAGCTTATCAGATAGGACTGACAAAAATAGATTTTGCTGAATTGCCTTTTTTTTTTTCTTTAGTAGGAGCAACTAAAAAATAAATCAATACTATGAAAAGCCCTGATGAAATGCTTCTTGACAAATCTTTGGAAAAAAGTTGGAAAATCAAAATGAATACTGTATTTAGAGAATAAGGGCATGCAATATATTTAATACACAATGCCACACCTTGTGGTTAAGACTGAATCAACCAATAAATTGTTAAGGAGAAAAATGGAAACTTCCCTAAGAAAATATTTAGAGAAAGCTGTGTATGTGTACAAAACACACACACACACTATTTTTTCCTGGTTCAAATTTATGAACTAAATAAAAACTTGTTCTAGAAAGCAACTGCAAATGAAAACAGTTCCATAAGTTCATTTTTGAAATAAAAAGTGGCACACTATCTATTCTGTTACTACAAAGACATAGAAAGGATTTAAATTTTATTCTTAGTGAAATTTATTGTAGTGATTTTTTTAAATTATAGAAATAGGTTGTAAGTTACAAAAAAAGATGAAAAACTTTTAAAAGGAAAAATTCTATATGTTAGGAGTAAAAAAGATTCAGACCCCATTTTACCTATTTTAAGAAAATTATATGCCTTTTTCCTCAAGTATATCAATGAAGTTTGCTTTTAGGTTTAACATGCAATCTAATGCTTAAAAGGCAATATTAACAATGTGTTAGTGAGAGTTGGTTCTAGTAACAACTGTAAAATCCCCACTGCAGATAATATTGGCCACTGAACATATTATGAAAGGCATCCAAAAAAGAACTCTTCCAACATTTAATGTGAGGCTAGCATAGACTGACTGACTAAATAATCTGTTTTAATCCAGAAAACAAAATATAACAAACCAGGAATGCTTCTGTGATAAGATCAGAACATTTTCAAAAGTTATGGTAAATTTTAAACAGTTTCACTGATCTGTATCCTGATGACCCTGGTGGTAGATATGTGTAAACACACCTACAGATGAGGGCCTTGTACCTTAGCACAGATGGCGATACACGACATGTAAACAAAAGAAACATGCTAACCTGGACAGCAACTTGGTAGCATTAGCATCCTCTGCTGAACTCGTGTCATCCCAGCAGGATTTTCTCCGACTTAGCTGCAGGCTGACCTGAGGAACGCCCTCAGACAGCTCTGGGTGTGGTACCCTGTGGGTCCAAATAGATCCCTCACTACTGGATTTGCGGATCTAAAACACAAAATTAGAAAAAGAGAGAGAAAGGAGTTTTAAAAAACCTTCCAGTTAAGACACTGAAGACAGTTTATTTGAATTCATTAATAATCTATTAATCATACTCCAGAAAAATATCAACTGAGATATAGAAATAAAAATGTGTATAAAAACTCTTTTTTTTTTTTCTAATTTTATTTTATTTTTAAACTTTACATAATTGTATTAGTTTTGCCAAATATCAAAATGAATCCGCCACAGGTATACATGTGTTCCCCATAGCAAAGGGTACAGTAAAGGGGTGATACCAATATTTCTGAGGGGAACTTTCAAACCATATATGATCCACACACCTCTCCTGGACTCTCAAACCAATTTTCCCCAGGCCTAATGCCTCCTTAGAAATAACTATTCCATGTAATGAGAGATTATGAGAGTATATAAGACAGCAACCTAGAAGAATAGAATAAATAGCTAGAAAGAAGCAGAAGAAAATAAGTATGAGAACCAGTGAAATAAAGAATTCCAGTGTGGGATAGTTATGCAGAAATATTCACTACCAAGAAGCAAAATACACACCAGATTGCAAGTTTCCATTGTAATCTTTTGTAGGGCAAAGCATGGTATAATACATTTTGAATTAAGGAAATAAATGCAAAAAATAACATATTTTTACTTTTCTTCTATCTCTGGAATCACGGACAACACAAATGCCAAATGAATACTCAGAGTACAGACCTTTTATACCTGAGGTCTCTCCAACCCCAGAAATACTCTCACATTGTCTTATTTTAAGTCAGAAAATATGAGAATATGATCAATATTCTTTTCCTAAAAATGTGTAAAAATCATGTCAGAATCGCAGGAAATTTTCAAAAACTTGGATCAATTGTATTTGTTACTCTGGAAGCTTTTTCTCACCTTGAGGACTGTCTCTTCCTTGTCCTTTCACCTAGAATGTCATCTGCTGATCACTGACCAATCACCAACCAAATCAAATCTTAACTTCCTATGAAGTTGAGATAAGAATACACTGACCACAGAGCTTCACTAACTACTACTGTCAGGTCTAAATAACCTTTCCCAATTCTGAATTTCTGTTAACTCACCACCACACACTCTATACTTCATTGCATGTCATCTAATAGCATAATCTTAGTCATCTCAAGTTTCTAGGTCACGTGGTCTCAACCAGATTTCCCCTTCTTCTGCTTTATATTATTTGTAACATTTTTATTGGGCTTCCTTGATGGCTCAATGGTAAAGACTCCTCCTGCCAATGCAGGAGACACAAGTTTGGTCCCTGAGTTGGGAAGACGCCATGGAGAAGGAAATGGCAACCCACTCTAGTATTCTTGCCTGGGAAATCCCATGGAAAAAGGAGCCTGGCAGGCAGTTCATGGGGTCACAAAAGAGTGGGACATGACTTAGTGACTAAAAACAACATTTTTAGCAAAAAGTCTAGCAAAGTTTTAAACCCATTAATAAACACTTACTGTCAGACACTCAACTACAAGATATTCCCAAGACACTGAGTGAACAAGAGGATAGGATAACGGGCAATTAAAAAGAGTAACAAGAGAGTACCACTGACATATATATACACCACTAGTCCATTCTGAAGGTAATCAGCCCTGGGATTTCTTTGGAAGGAATGATGCTAAAGCTGAAACTCCAGTACTTTGGCCACCTCATGTGAAGAGTTGATTCATTGGAAAAGACTCTGATGACGGGAGGGATTGGGGGCAGGAGGAGAAGGGGACGACAGAGGACGAGATGGCTGGATGGCATTGCTGACTTGATGGACGTGAGTCTCAGTGAACTCCGGGAGTTGGTGATGGACAGGGAGGCCTGGCGTGCTGCGATTCATGGGGTCGTAAAGAGTCGGACACGACTGAGCAACTGATCTGATCTGACTACTACTACTACTACTGCTGCTGCTGCTGCTACTACTACTAAGTCACTTCAGTCGCGTCCGACTCCGTTCGACCCCATGGACTGCAGCCTACCAGGCTTCTCCATCCATGGGATTCTCCAGGCAAGAACACTGGAGTGGGTTGCCATTTCTTTCTCCAATGCATGAAAGTGAAAAGTGAAAGTGAAGTCGCTCAATCGTGTCTGACTCTTAGCGACCCCATGGACTGCAGCCTACCAGGCTCCTCCATCCATGGGATTTTCCGGGCAACAGTACTGGAGTGGGGTGCCATTGCCTTCTCCGATATATACACTACCATGTGCACAATAGATACCTAGTGGGAACCTGCTGTATAGCACAGGGAGTTCAGCTCAGAGATTTGATGACCTAGAGCGGTGAGATAGGGGTGGGAGGGAGGGAGGGAATATATGTGTCCATATAGCTGATTCATGTTGTTGTACAACAGAAACTAGCACAACATTGCAAAACAATTATACTCCAATAAAACATTAAATATTAGGCTTAATGTTTAAAAAATTACAAGGGGAAAATTATGAACATAAATATTTAGTACATTCATACTACTATGAGGATTACATGAAACTAATTTAGCAAAGAGTTACATTTAACACAAAATAAACACTAAGGAAAAGCTAGGCTTTACTAGTATAGTTGTTACGTAAAATATGCCCAAATCTGATGATTATCAATCAACTCTTCAGTTGCATTTCTCTGCAGAATATACATAAGTTCAGGAAAATCAAAGAAAAATTCTAAAAAATTATGAACTAACTATAGCTCATAGCTGTATTAGCCAACAATATGTACTTCCAAGAGAAATACTCAGGTAAACAGCAAAAGAATATGAAAAATGTAAATACATGTGATTATATTTTTCATACAGGGGCTCATTTTTCATGTGACTTTTCATAAGAATAAACATGAAATATCAATTAAAAAACACTGAAAAAGTAGTATATTTTCTCTCAATATTGAAATGAATGTAGGTTTGGTGAAAATTTGGGTCCTAAATTTGATTCAACAATTTATGCAAAAAAAATATTCTAAGGTACAAAAAGGTAACATGCAGCTTATTTGATTTTGCCAGTTCACATTAAAATAGCCTCCATAATGAACAGCATGAAAAGGCAAAAAGATAGGACACTGAAAGATGAACTCCCCAGGTCGGGAGGTGCCCAATATGCTACTGGAGATCAGTGGAGAAATAACTCCAGAAAGAATGAAGGGATGGTGCCAAAGCAAAAACAATACCCAGTTGTGGATGTGACTGGTGATAGAAGTAGGGTTCGATGCTTTAAAGAGCAATACTGCATAGGAACCTGGAATGTCAGGTCCATGAATCAAGGCAAATTGGAAGTGGTCAAACAGGAGATGGCAAGAGTGAACATTGATATTCTAGGAATCAGTGAACTAAGATGGACTGGAATGAGTGAATTTAACTCAGATGACCATTATATCTACTACTGTGGGCAGGAATCCCTTAGAAGAAATGGAATAGCCATCATGGTCAACAAAAGAGTCCGAAATGCAGTACTTGGATGCAGTCTCAAAAACGACAGAATGAACTCTGTTTCCAAAGCAAACCTTTCAATATCACGGTAATCCAAGTCTACGCCCCGACCATAAAAGCCGAAGAAGCTGAAGTTGAACAGTTCTATGAAGACCTACAGACCTTCTAGAACTAACACCCAAAAAAGATGTCCTTTTCATTATAGGGGACTGGAATGCAAAGTAGGAAGTTAAGAAACACCTGGAGTAACAGGCAAATTTGGCCTGGGAGTACAGAATGAAGCAGGGCAAAGGCTAACAGAGTTCTGCCAAGAGAACACACTGGTCATAGCAAACATCCTCTTCCAACAACACAAGAGAAGACTCTACACATGGACATCACCAGATGGTCAACACTGAAATCATACTGATTATATCCTTTGCAGCCAAAGATGGAGAAGCTCTATATAGTCAGCAAAAACCAGACCAGGAGCTGACTGTGGCTTGGATCATGAACTCCTTATTGCCAAATTCAGACTGAAATTGAAGAAAGTGGAGAAAACCACTAGACCATTCAGGTATGACCTAAGTCAAATCCCTAATGACTATACAGTGGAAATGAGAAATAGAATTAAGGGACTAGATCTGATAGACAGAGTGCCTGATGAACTATGGATGGAGGTTTCTGACATTGTACAAGAGATAGGAATCAAGACCATCCCCAAGAAAAAGAAATGCAAAAAAGCAAAATGGCTGTCTGAGGAGGCCTTGCAAATAGCTGTGAAAAGAAGGGAAGCAACAAGCAAATGAGAAAAGGAAAGATACACCCATTTGAATGCAGAGTTCCAAAGAATAGCAAGGAGAAATAAGAAAGCCTTGCTCAGCGATCAATGCAAAGAAATAGAGGAAAACAATAGAATGGAAAAGACGAGAGACCTCTTCAAGAAAATTAGAGATACCAAGGGAACATTTCATGCAAAGATGGGCTCAGTAAAGGAAAGAAATGGTAGGGACCTAACAGAGGCAGAAGATATTAAGAAGAGGTGGCAAGAATACACAGAAGAACTGTACAAAAAAGATTTTCACAACCCAGATAATCACGATGGTGTGATCACTCACTTAGAGCCAGACATCCTGGAATGTGAAGCCAAGTGGGCCTTAGGAAGCATCACTACAAACAAAGCTAGTGGAGGTGATGGAATTCCAGTTGAGCTATTTCAAATCCTGAAAGATGACACTGTGAAAGTGCTGCACTCAATATGCCAGCACATTTGGAAAACTCAGCAGTGGCCACAGGACTGGAAAAGGTCAGTTTTCATTCCAATGTCAAAGAAAGGCAATGTCAAAGAATGCTCAAACTACCGCACAATTGCACTCATCTCACACGCTAGTAAAATAATGCTTAAAATTCTCCAAGGCAGGCTTCAGCAATACGTGAACCATGAACTTCCAGATGTTCAAGGTGGTTTTAGAAAAGGCAGAGGAACAAGAGATCAAATTGCCAACATCTGCTGGATCATCGAAAAAGCAAGAGAGTTCCAGAAAAACATCTATTTCTGCTTTATTGACTATGTCAAAGCCTTTGACTGTGTGGATCACAATATACTGTGGAAAATTCTGAAAGAGATGGGAATACCAGATTACCTGACCTGCCTCTTGAGAAACCTGTATGCATGTCAGGAAGGAAAAGTTAGAACTGGACATGGAACAACAGACTGGTTCCAAATAGGAAAAGGCGTACATCAAGGCTGTATATGGAGAAGGCAATGGCAACCCACTCCAGTACTCTTGCCTGGAAAATCCCATGGACGGAGAAGCCTGGTAGGCTGCAGTCCATGGGGTTGCTAGGAGTTGGACACGACTGAGCGACTTCATGTTCACTTTTCACTTTCATGCGCTGGAGAAGGAAATGGCAACCCACTCCAGTGTTCTTGTCTGAAGAATCCCAGGGACTGGGAAGCCTGGTGTGCTGCCATCTATGGAGTCGCACAGAGTCGGACATGACTGAGTGACTTAGCAGCAGCAGCAGCAGCAGCAGCAGCAGCAAGGCTGTATATTGTCACCCTGCTTATTCAACTTAAATGCAGAGTACATCATGAGAGACGCTGGGCTGGAGGAAGGAAAAGCTGGAATCAAGATTGCCGGGAGAAATATCAATCACCTCAGATATGCAGATGACACCATCCTTATGGCAGAAAGTGAAGAAGAAGTAAAGAGCCTTTGATGAAAGTGAAGGAGGAGAGTGAAAAGTTGGCTTAAAGCTCAACATTCAGAAAACTAAGATCATGGCATCGGGTCCCATCACTTCATGGCAAATAGATGGGGAAACAGTAGAAACAGTGGCAGACTTTATTTTTTGGGGCTCCAAAAATCACTGCAGATGGTGATTGCAGCCATGAAATTATAAGATGCTTACTCCTTGGAAGGAAAGTTATGACCAACCTAGACAGCATATTAAAAAGCAGAGACATTAGTCTGTCAACAAAGGTCCATCTAGTCAAGGCTATGGTTTTTCCAGTGGTCATGTATGGATGTGAGAGTTGGACTGTGAAGAAAACTGAGCACCGAAGAATTGATGCTTTTGAACTGTGGTGTTGGAGAAGACTCTTGAGAGTCCCTTGAACTGCAAGGAGATCCAACCAGTCCATGCTAAAGGAGATCAGTCCTGGGTGTTCATTGGAAGAACTGATGTTGAAGCTGAAATTTCAATACTTTACCCACGTGATGCAAAGAGCTGACTCTTTTGAAAAGACTCTGATGCTGGGAAAGGTTGAGGGCAAGAGGAGAAGGGGACGACAGAGGATGAGATGGTTGGATGGCATCACCAACTCGATGGACATGGGTTTGAGTGGACTCCGGGGGTTGGTGATGGACAGGGAGGCCTGGCGTGCTGCGGTTCATGGGGTCGCAAAGAGTCAGATATAACTGAGCGACTGAACTGAACAGAACTGAAGGCCATACTAGGATTCAGATACCAGCAACTACATGACAGGGGCAAGGGTGTGTGACATTGTAAACTAGTGAGTAGAAGCCAGAGATGTGACTAAACATTCTACAGTGCACAGGACAGCCTGCCATGAAAAAGTTATCTGCTCCAAACCATCAGTACAGCTGACTTTGAGGACCCCTGCTTCAGAGCGAACAGGAAGAAGAAATCTATATGGAGGCCATTTCTCTATGCTTTTCTTCTGGTTGTGTCCTCCCTTTTTGTCATTGGCATGTTAACATATAACAGGCCAAGATCAGCTCTGAACTTAGCAAGAATGGGTCAGGAGGTCACACAGCCCTGCCTTATCTACCCAAGAATTGCTAGTGACTCAGTGAGGTTCTGGACTTCCCTTGTGGCTCAGCTGGTAAAGAATCTGCCTGCAATGTGGGAGACCTGGCTTTGATCCCTGAGCTGGGAAGATGCCCTGGAGAAGGGAAAGGCTATCTACTCCAGTATTCTGGCCTGGAGAATTCCATGGACTGTATTGTCCATGGGGTTGCAAAGAGTCAGACATGACTGAGTGATCATCACTTTCACTTTCCATGAGATTTAGGCAAGCCCTGTGGGGCACAGATTTACTGCAATAAAAATAAATATCTTATTGTAATAAACAGAGTGAATGCCTTTGAAGAGACCCACCTGCAGTTTCAGAGCACGTGACTACAGCAGAAAAATGGCCAAGGGTTTGGGATACTGACTAGGGTAGACAGCTTTCTTTTTCCATTGAAGATATCCACGAATTCACACTACTTTTGCTCCTTTATTTTAGTGATCTTTGTGATAACTTTTGTACTTGAAGGTGAAAACTATTAAAGCCCTCCAAACATCTATGAAAAACATTTTGCTAAGCATTCTGCCTTTGGCTGTTTGAGATAAGGATCTAGGCATATGTCGCGTGATTTATGTGTACAACTCAAACACTAACAATTCTAGGAATCTTTAGGAAGGCGCATTCTGTGCATGTACTTGCAGGTATGAAAGAATCTAATTAAGAAGTAATTTGAAATATGTTAGTATTTGAGATGCCAGGGAAATAGAAACAGAAGAAAAACCTTTGAAAATGTAAAATTAAGAAATATTCTTAGATGCTATTGCTGTTAGTGTTATAAATATTTAGTGACACTCTGCTAGCATGGTTCTAAGAGATTTACATAAATTAACCCATTTAATTCTTACAACAACTCAAAGAGGCAGGGACTATAATTATTACCATTTCACAGCTGAGGAAACTGAGGCATACTTTGAGTTGTCTGTCCAGTGAGGAAGTGGCAGAGACACAGTTATAACCCAGAGAGCCAGGCCTCAGGGCCTGTGCTTACCACTACCCTGTATATTTGGTCATAAGTTAAATGCTAAATTATAAGAAAAAAAGGTTTTTTTTTTTTAATAAAAATCACATTATATCTCATAATGCAACCCATTTTCTTCTTTTCTTAAGGGCATTAATAATTAACACTTTCTTTAAATTTATCTGTGTGGCACCCACTGAACTATTCTAGCAATATGATCTTAGGGGAAAGAAATCAGATACGAGGAAACTATTTGGAAAATGTGCTCATCATATTTTTATTTATAATATGTTCCAAATAAAATCATTCTAAATAAACAAATTACTATAATAGGTAATTATGGCCTATGTATATGATGAAAGTATATTTAGTCATTAAAATATCTACAAAGGTTTAATGGGGCTGTGAAAAAGTTTTGTTATGATAGATAATACAGTGTGCTGTGATATATAAGTGTGAGTTAGCAAATAAAAATGTGTGTAAATGTGTGTGTGTGTATACACATATACATATAGGTTTCTCTGGTGGCTCAGTGGTAAAGAATCCACCTGCATTGCATGAACCACAGGAGACACGAGGACACGAGTTTGATGCCTGTGTCAGGAAGATCCCCTGGAGGAGTGCATGGCAACCCACTCCAGTATTCTTGCCTGGAGAATTCCCATGAACAGAGAAGTCTGGTGAGCTACAGTCCATAGGGTCGCAGAGTCGGACATGACTGAAGCGACTTAACACAAGCATATATATATATATATATATATCTAATAATACTTGTGTTATTTAGGTATACTATATCTAAAATATACATAAAACAAACTTATGGTTACCAAAGGGGATGCTGGAAGGATGGATAAATTAGGAATTTGGGATTAACATATACACACTGCTGCTGCTAAGTCACTTCAGTCGTGTCTGACTCTGTGCGATCCCATAGATGGCAGCCCACCAGGGTCCCCCATCCCTGGGATTCTCCAGGCAAGAACATTGGAGTGGGTTGCCATTTCCTTCTCCAATGCAGGAAAGTGAAAAGTGAAAGTGAAGTCGCTCAGTCGTGTCTGACTTTCCAGACCCCACAGACTGCAGCCTACCAGGCTCCTCGGTCCATGGGAGTTTCCAGGCAAGAGTACTGGAGTGGGTTGCCATTGCCTTCTCTGATATACACACTGCTACATATAACATAGACAACAAAGACCTATTGTATAGCACAGGGAAATCTACTCAATATTTTGTAATAACCTATAAGGCAAAAGAAACTGAAAATGAGTATCTATATATCTATATATCTGAATCATTGTGCTGTATACCTGAAACTAACACAACACTATAAATTAACTGTACTAACAAAATTAAAAACAAACAAAAAATAAAACATACATGAATAAATTTCAAAGGTCCAAAACCAAATTCTGCCTTAATCAGTACTACAAAGGTTTTTAACATGGTCTAATCTTTAAAAACTGAACAAAGAATCCAGCACCACAGAAAAACATGTCTGTGATGCCACAATCTGATTTACCCTGAAACATTGATGTGACTAAAAAGAAAAGACATGAAAAAATAACACTTGTTTTGATATTTATCCATGTAAAATCTGTAACTGTGAGGGCACAACTCTGTGCCATGCGCAGGTGTCGGGTAGGAGCCATCTGCTCTGAAACCGAGCAATGGCAGGTGAGTTCAGAAACAGGAGGGACTCAGTTTAGTGGACAGGGACCAATCTCTCTGAAACCTGTAGCCCCCTTTACTTTTATAGGTGAGTATTTCCTATTATGCTTCTTCCTAGAAAAGGGATGGGCATGTGAATCAACTGTAGAAAAATTTATAACAATTTGGCACACTATTATGAAACTATATTATTAATACATAATTTTTAAAAGTTTAAGTCTAACAAACTTTAATGTTTTGGTCTTAGGAGTGCTGTGCTTGAATTCTGAAATGGTAAAAGTCTATTCTTTCCACCATCAGGTACTTCAAGAGGAGATTAGAACAGGGCAGAAAATTACACTCAAGGCTCAATGATGAAGGGAAACTGATAGCAGGATGAAAGCAGAAAAGTTAATATTTAACATTTAGACTTTCTAAATAAAGTTCACTGGACCTTCTCAATATCCTTGACCTTTCCTGTCCTGCACTTGTCATTTGTTCAAAGAGGACAAAGACTCTTGCTTTTCCTTCACGTTCATTAAACTTAGCACCTTCAGAGGAAGAAATGGTGAAATAAGTACCAGGAAACACATGTTTTGCTCTAATTTTTTTATAAAAGGCATTTTTAGCTTAAACATTTTTTAAAACCTTCTAAATTAGAAAAAATTTTAAAAGCCTTTGATTTTGCTCAAAAATGATTTAAATTTTGCTTTTCAGAAGTGAGACTTATTTATTAAACAGCAGCTATCAATTCTCCTGATAAATAATCTGATCAATCTTTTATGAGCCAGCTACAGTGCAAGCCTTTTCGTACTGTTCATGGGGTTCTTAAGACAAGAATACTGAAGTGGTTTGCCATTCCCTTTTCCAGTGGACCATGTTTTGTCAGACCACGTCATTACTTTGCTGAGAAAGGTCTATCTAGTCAAAGCTATGGTTTTTCCAGTAGTCATGTACGGATGTGAGAGTTGGACCATAAAGAAAGCTGAGCACCTAAGAATTGATGCTATTGAACTGTGATGCTGGAGAAGATTGTTGAGAGTCCCTTGGACTGCAAGATTAAACCAGTCAATCCTAAGGGAAATAAGTCTTGAATAATCATTGGAAGGACTGATGCTAAAGCTGAAGCTCCAATACTTTGGCCACCTGATGCAAAGAACTGACTCACTGGAAAAGACCCTGATGCCGGGAAAGACTGAAGGCAGGAGGAGAAGGGGACGACAGAGGATGAGATGGTTGGATGGCATCACCGACTCAATGAATATGAGTTTGAACAAGCTCTGGGAGTTGGTAATGGATAGGGAAGCCTGGCGTGCTGCAGTCTGTGGGGTTGCAAAGAGTAGGACATGGCTGAACGATTGAACTGAACTGACAGTGCAAGTTAATTAATGTTCCAGGTTTTTTTTTTTTTTTTTAAAGTAAGTTATTAACATGCTTTAAGAAAATTTGCAAGGTAGCTTCTTGCGCATATCTTTTTTTTCTCTTTTTTTTTGGTATAAATGGGTCAATGGTAAAATTATAACTAATTAAAATCTCATCTTAATCTAAATTTTAGAGTGAATCCATACTTGGTATAAAATCATCTTAACTAAGTTGATTAGAAAAATTACTCACATGTGAAAAAACAAAAAATTCACAATATAAAAAGTTCATCTTGAAATGTATTTAGACTTCCCTGGTGGCTTAGATAACGGTGAAGCATCTGCCTACAATGTGGGAGACACAGGTTTGATCCCAACCCAGGGAAATGTAATAGATCAGATTAATTACGGTTTCACAGTGTGGCTCAAGTAAGTAACAAACCTCTTAGGACTTGGTTAACTCTTCTCACACCTCCTCTCCCCTCTGTAAAAGCTACAGGCTATCACAGTAGAATTTTTTGTCTGTTTTGTTAATTGCTGTTGCCTTGCATCCTAGAGTTGCATTTGGTAAATAGTAGAAGACTGTTAAATATTCCTATAATGAATAAATGAATAACAGAATGAACTGATAGTATCTACCTTTCTTTCACAAATATTGATACCATAAAGCAGATTAATTCCACTGTGTAAGCATAATTATTCTTATTTTAAAAGTGCCATCTATATTCAGTTTCAAAATTAAGTTAGTTGAAAAAGAGCTATGTAAAGAAATGGGTAGAATCTAAATTTACAGAGCATGAGGATTATTAATGCAACACCAGGAAACTGCATTTACTTGAACTAAGCAGCCCCATAGTAGAGCCATGTGGCCTGGGACTTAGGCTCAAGTAAGTCTCATCTTTCAGGGGCTGCTCATAGAGAAATCTGTACATGGCAGTAAGGTGAGGCCTCTCACTAGCATCAATACAGTTCCATCTGCCATTACTAAGTTCAAGTTTCTGACTTTAGGTCTTTCATCAGGAAAAAAATTCAGGTGTGTAAACTGAGTAGTTTAGGAATTTAAATGTAAGATTTCTACAAATTCTCATTCTATTAGTAATATAAAAATCTGCTTTGAAAATTTTGATCATTTATCTCTAATAAAAATCAATGATCAATCAATGGGAATGTTTAACATCCAACCCTAAATGCAATCCTTTGGCCTCAAGTTCTTGTGAACTTAGAGGGTGATGGGGCCTTACAACAAAATGTTCTCTGGATGCTCAGGGATCCAGAGGGATGCTACTGATGCTAGATGGAATGCCAGGAAGCAGTGCTTCTTCCCCAGGGGTGCACATCAGAATATCCTTTGGAGATTTTTAAAAAGTGGTACACTTGCCAAAATTCATCCTACCACCTCATTTCCCATTTCCATCTCCAATAGATCCTGGGCAGGTGAATTTTTAAAAAATCCTTAGAATAATGTATGCTGATTCAGAATTAAAAAAAATTATCGAGAAGTAAATAATTTCTCTTCAAGGTTTTGAAGGTAAGTGTTAAAATGGAAAAAATAAACTTAAAATTAAATAACTGAATTGCTTGATTATGGCTGGTCACACAAGTTTCATGTTCACGCAAGAAAAATAGGTGGAAGAGTCAGAAATTAAATGACTATTTTAGAAGCACTTAGTTTTTTTTATTATAAATTTATTTATTTTAATTGGAGGCTAATTACTTTACAATATTGTATTGGCTTTTAATCACTTAGTTTTAAAGCTGATGAGAGGTCTGTTCTAATCCCATCATCCCAGAAATAATGTACAGGGGTCACAGAACTGAAATGATTTGTCCAGAATTGTACAGAGAATTGTAAACTTGACTATTAAAACCCCCTTCTCCTGACCAAAGTGAAGGTGAGAAATGAAGTAATGAACTGTCAAATTCAGGGCAAACTAAATGATTAATGGAAATGCAGGACGGCAACACACCTTCTGTGGCCTGGTGGGAAAGCAGATGGCAACACCCAGGCAGGGAGCTCTGCACTGCAGCTCTGAGGAGCTGTAAGCTAAAGGGTCTTGGCTCTGTAGTGACCTCCAACAGCCTCATTACCCCTCCTAGCCTGGCTTACAGATTTTGCTCATTTGGAGGAAATATATTTTTATAGCTCTGTTTCTTTTGGCTGTGCTGTGTGGCATGCAGGATCTTAGTTCCCTGACCAGGGACTGAACTCACCGTGCTCCCTGTATTGGGAATGCAGAGTCTTAACTACTGGAATGCCAGGGAAGTCCTGAAATACATTTCTATCTTGTTAAAGTCAGGGTTGTTTGGGGTTTGTGTGCTTAGTCACTCAGTCATGTCCAGCTCTTTGAGACCCCATGGACTGTAAGCCTCCAGGGTCCTCTGTTCATGGGGATTCTCCAAACAAGAATACTGGAGTGGGTTGCCAGGCCCTCCTCCAGGGGATCTTCCCAACCCAGGGATCGAACCCAGGTCTCCCACACTGCAGGCAGATTCTTTCAGTCAGTCAGTCAGTTCAGTCATTCAGTCCCCTTCTCTTCCTGCTTTCAACCTTTCCCAGCATCAGGGTCTTTTATGTAAAAAAACAAACAAACAACAACAAAAAAGACCACCTAATCCAAACTGATGTAAGATTTTCCTCAAATTCTGCCTTATCCGTGGAGCTATCTCTGACAGTACAGAATAAACAGCAAAATGCCCCACTCCCTATTAACATGACCCTACTAAATCAGTCCTGAATATTCATTGGAAGGACTGATGCTGAAGCTGAAACTCCAATTTGGCCACCTGATGTGAAGAACTGACTCATCTGAAAAGACACTGATGCTGGGAAAGATTGAAGGCGGGAAGAGAAGGGGCTGACAGAGGATGAGATGGTTGGATGGCATTACCAACTCGATGGACATGAGTTTGAGTAAGCTCCAGGAGTTGGTGATGGAGAGGGAAGCCTGGTGTGCTACAGTCCATGGGGTCATAAAGAGTCAGACACGACTAAGTGACTTGAAATGAACTTTACTTATTTCCACTGCATCCAGTACCATCAAACACATTGTGTATCTACTTTCGTTAATTTTTGTCTTTTCCCCCAAGCAGATGTAAGTTCCATGAGGGCAGAAACTTTGGTTTGTGTTGCAAACACTGTGGGATAGAGAGAGAGTGAAGGGAGAATGAAGGGAGAGTGAAAGAAAGGTAAGCCCCCTCCCACCCCACCTTAGAGAGAAATCCCACTGCTTACTTTTATTGGCCAAAATTTAGTCATGGTGACACACAGCTGCCAGGGAAATTAGGGAAAGTGGTCTTATAGCTGTGCATCCGTGTACCCAGCCAAGAAAGAGAAGGAGATTAGATCTTGGGAGGCCACTGGCAGTCTTGACCACAGACCTAAAGAAATAAAGGAAAGTCTCAGAAGAATGTCTGGGGAGGAGCATTTCAGAGGCAGAGCAGTGCAAAGATCCTGAGGAGGAAGCATGATTTGCAAGTCTGAGGAGCAGCAAGGAGGCCACTGTAGCTGAAGACAAATGAGTGAGAAGAGAAGTGGCAGGAGGTGCCGTCACTGAAGCAGCAGAGGGCTCAGATCATGGAGACCTGTGGGCACTTCTGACACTTTGGTTTTCACCTTGAGGGGGAAAAAACTTTGATAAAGTGTTGAACAAAGAAGAAACAGGTCTTTCATTTTAAAAGGATCCTTACTGCTACATCAAGAAAAGGCTGGTTAGAGTTATTAAAGGAGACCAGCTAGGAAGTAACTGAGAAGTTTGTGAATTGGATCAGGGAGACATTGAGAGAAGACCGGATTCTGGACATGCTTTGGACATGGAGTCAACAGGATTTGCTGATGCCATGGACAGGAGGAAGGATTCAAGGATGACTCCAAAGGTTTTGGCCCTAACATTGAAAAAAGGGAACTGCCATCATGGAGTTGGAAAAGACAGCAGGAGGTAGAGATTCTGGTGGGTAAATCAGGAGTTTATAGCTCTAGACATGCTAGAATTGAGATGCACATAAGATAGACAAGTGGAGATGTCATGGAGGCAGTTAGATACAGGAGTTAAGAGTTGAGAGGCTTGAACTGCAAATACATGTTTGGAAATTATCTGTATATAGATGGTATTCAAAAACCAAGTAATTGGAAGAGATCACCTAGAGAGTGAATCTAGATAGAGAAGGGAAGAAGACTAAGAATTGACCTCCAGAGCACTCCAAGGTTAGACAGACTAAGGAGTGGACAGTAAAGTAGAGGGAAACCTATCAGTGTCCTGAAAGGCAAGGGAAAGGGGTCTCAACAAGGAAGGAATAAATTCAGTTACCATATAATCCAGCAATTTGAAAACACTGGTCCACATAAAGACTTGTATGTGAATGCTCATTGCACCATTACTCACTAAAGTCAAAGAATGGAAACAACTCAAATATCCATTGCCAGATGAATGGACAGCTAAATGTGTATATCCATATAATAGTATATTATTCAGCAGTAAAAAGGGATGAAGCAATGATATATGCTATAACAGAGATGAATCTTGAAAACATCACATTCAGTGAAAGAAGGCAGATGCAAAGAAAATATACTGGATTATTCCATTTATATAAAATGTCCAGAACACACACATCTGGAGAGACAAAATGTAAATCACTGGCTACGAGGGACTGAGTGATGGGAAGTGACTGCAAATGACTATGGGGTTACTCTATGAAGTGATGAAATGTCTTGGATATGTGAATATATTAAAAATCATTGAATTGCAAATTTATAATTAGCTCAGTTGGTAAAGAATCTGCCTGCAATGCAGGAGACCCTTGTTTGATTCCTGGGTCAGGAAGATCCACTGGAGAAGGGATAGGCTACCCACTACAGTATTCTTGGGCTTCCCTTGTGGCTCAGTTGGTAAAGAATCCGCCTGCAATGCAGAAGACCTGGATTTGATCCCTGGGTTGGGAAGATCCCCTGGAGAAGGGAAAGGCTACCCACTCCCACTCCAGGGTTCTGGCTTGGAGAATTCCATGGACTGTATAGTCCATGGGGTTGCAAAGAGTCAGACACGACTGAGTGACTTTCACTTTCACGTATTATGGTACACAAATTATATCTCAAAAAGTTGTATTATACATCAAAAAATTACATCTTTAAAAAAGAATGCATGACCAAGTGTATCAAATGCTGCTGACAGGGTGAATAAGATGAAAATTAAGAACTGGCCACTGATTTTCACAAAGTGGCATCATTTGACAAAACCATTTCATTCTGTAGCAGGACTGATTAGTGTGGGTTACAGAGAGAACAGAGAAGAAGTGAAACAGCAAGCTTATATAATTCATTGAGGATTTCTGTTGTAAGAAATAGCAGAGCAAATGGGTGAAGGTTAAATGATGAGGGGCATGTTGGAGTCAAGAAAGAGGTTGAACGTGTTAGTTGCTCAGTCATGTCTGACTCTTTGCAACTCCATGGACTGTAGCCCACTGGGCTCCTCTGTCCATGGGATCCTTCAAGCAAGAATACTGCAGTGGGTAGCCAGCGTTACCTTCTCCAGGGGATCTTCCTGATCCAGGGATTGAACCCCAGTCTCCTGCACTGCAGGCAGATTCTTTACCATCTAAGCCAACAGAGAAGCTCTCAAAAGGAAAGGTCCTCCCCTGCCCTCCAGCCCCAACTAAGTTTGGAAATACAGCATACTTCTGCACTAATGGGATTGACTTGGTAGAGAGACAAAAAACCTGATGATCCCAGAAAGGAGGAGAGGGTAGAGGGTATGGGATCTTATCCACAGGGGAGGGCTGCTCTAGGAGAGAAGCAAACACAGCACATCTCTTGTGAGTGGAAGGAAGGCGAGAGCACAGCACAGGTGCAGAGTGGATGAAGGTGAGAACTGATGGACATTCTCTCTTGATGTTCTCAAATGGAAGTAAGGTCATCATCTGAGAGTGAACAATGAGAAGGGGGATGTTGTAGGTTAAGGACAAAGGAGAAGGTATACAACAGTGTTTAAAAGAGAGTAGAGAGAAAGGACTGGAGAGAGCAGTTGGACTGCCAGCAAAATGAAGGCCCATTTGAGGATGGTAGTCACACATTTAAAGTGAGACATCAGGCCCAGAATTAGTAGTTAAAAGGTAATAACAAAGATCAGGGTAGAATTAAATAAACCAGAGGCTAAAAAGACAACTAAAAATGAAACTAAGAACTAGATTTTAGAAAAGATAAGCAAAACAGATAAACTTTTAGCTAGATTCACAATGAAAAAAAGAGAGAGGATTCAAATAAACAAGTGAAGGAGGAAGTGTTACAAATGATACTACAGAAATACAAATGACCATAGATTACTAAGAACAGTTATATGCTAACAAATTGGATAATCTAGGAGAAACAGATAAATTCCTAGAAGCATATAATCTACCAAGACTTGATTCAAGACTGAATCAAGACTGAAGAAACAAATTCTGAACAGACCAGTTACTAGTAAAGGGACTGAATCAGTAATCAGAATCTTCTGAACAAACGAAAGTCCAGAACCAGATGGTTTCACTGATGGAGTCTACTAAACAATCAAAGAATTAATACTAAATTCCAAACTCTTACAAAAAATAAGAGAGAAGCCAACACTTTCAGATTCATTTTATAGGTCAGTAAACCCTGATACCAACCAGATATGGATACAAGAAGAAAAGAAAATTACAGGCTAATATTCTTAATGATAATTACAATTTATAATTTAACGTATATGCAGAGTACATCATGCAAAATGCCAGGCTGGATGAAGCTCAAGCTGGAAACAAGATTGCTAGGAGAAATATCAATAACCTCAGATATGCAGAAAACACAACCCTAATGGTAGGAAACAAAGAGGAACTGAAGAGCCTCTTGTTGAAGGTGAAAGAGGAGAGTGAAAAAGTTGGTTTAAAACTCAACATTCAAAAAACAAAGTTCACGGCATTTGGCCCCATCACTTCATGGCAAATAGATGGGGAAACAATGGAAACAGTGACAGACTTTATTTTCTTGGGGTCCAAAATCACTGTGGCTGGTTACTGCAGCCATGAAATTAAAAGATGCCTTCTCCTTGGAAGAAAAGCTATGACAAACCTAGATAGATATATCACTTTAATGACAAAGGTCAGTATAGTCAAAGCTATGGTTTTTCCAGTAGTCATGTACAGATGTGAGAGTTGGACCATAAAGAAGGCTGAGTGCCAAAGAATTGATGCTTTTGAACTGTGGTGTTGGAAAAGATTCTTGAGTCCCTTGAACTTCAGTGAGATCCAACCAGTCTATCAAAGGAAATCCATCCTGAATATTCATTGGAAGGACTGATGCTGAAGCTGAAGTTCCAATAATTTGGCTATCTAATGCCAAGAGCCAATTCATTGGAAAAGACCCTGATGCTAGGAAAGATTGAAGGCGAGAGGAGAAGGGGAAAACAGAGCATGAGATGGTTGGATGGCATCATTGATTCAGTAACATGAGTTTGAGCAAAATCCAGGAAATAGTGAAGGACAAGGAAGCCTGGTGTGCTGCAGTCCATGGGATTGCAGAGTTGGACACGACTGAGCAACTGAACAACAATAAGTCCTTAATGAACACTGTTGTTGTTGTTTAGTTGCTAAGTTGTGTCCAACTGTTTTGTGATCCCATGGACTGCAGCCCATCAGGCTCCTCTGTCCATTGGATTTCCCAGGCAGGAACAGTGGAGAGGCTTGCCATTTCCTTCTCTGAGGCATCTTGACCCAGGGATCAAACTAGAGTCACCTGCATTGCATGCAGATTCTTTACCACTGAGCCACCTGGGAAGCTTAATGAACACACATGTAAAAACTCTCAACAAAATATCAGCAATGATACATTAAATTAAAAAATACTTTAAAGGATCACATACTATAATCACATGGGATTGAATCCAGGGATGCAGTGATGGTTCAATATCAGAAAATCAATAAATGTGAAACACTGTATTAACAAAATGAAGGATAAAAACCATAATATTCTCAATAAAGAAAAAGCATTTGTCAAAAATTCAACCTAAGACGAAAAAAAAAAAAGACCCTCTCAACAAAATGGGTATAGAAAGAACGCAATTCAACATAATAAAAGTCATATATGATCAGGCCACAGTTAACATGATACTCAACAGTGAGAAGCTTAAAGCTTTTCCTCTGAGACCAGGAAAAAGACAATGTGGCCACTCATGTGACTTTTATTCAACACAGTGTTACCACAGCAATTCAGTTCAGTTCAGTCGCTCAGTCATGTCTGACTCTTTGTGACCCCATAGACTCCAGCATGCCAGGCCTCCCTGTCCATCACCAACTCCCGGAGTCCACCCAAACCCATGTCCATTGAGTCGGTGATGCCATCCAATCATCTTATCCTCTGTTGTCCCCTTCTCCTCCTGCCCTCAATTTTCCCCAGCATCAGGGTCTTTTCTAATGAGTCAGCTCTTCGCATCAGGTGGCCAAAGTATTGAGGTTTCAGCTTCAACATCAGTCCTTCGAATGAACACCCAGGACTGATCTCCTTTAGGATGGACTGGTTGGATCTCCTTGCAGTCCAAGGGACTCTCAAGAGTCTTCTCCAACACCACAGTTGAAAAGCATCAATTCTTCGGTGCTCAGCTTTCTTTATAGTCCAACTCTCACATCCATACATGACCAATGGAAAAACCATAGCCTTGACTAGATGGACCTTTGTTGACAAACTAATGTGTCTGCTTTTTAATATGCTGTCTAGGTTGGCCATAACTTTCCTTCAATTAGGCAAAATAAAAGTTGACATATTGTTAATAAAAGTTAACAAATCAAAAAGAAAGAACTTTTGCTTGCAAATGACATGGTCTTGTGTACAGGAAACCCTAAAGATGCCACCAAAAATAACTATTAGAACAAATGGGTTCAGTTAGATATTTTATTCTTTAGATGCAATTATACATGGAATTATTTTCTTAATTTCACTTTCTGATAGTTTATTATTAGTTATAGAAACACAACAGATTTTTGAATACTGATTTTAACTGAACCCATTTGTTCTAATAGTTATTTTTGGTGGCATCTTTAGGGTTTCCTGTACACAAGACCATGTCATTTGCAAGCAAAAGTTCTTCCTTTTTGATTTGTTAACTTTTATTAACAATATGTCAACTTTTATTTTGCCTAATTGAAGGAAAGTTATGGCCAACCTAGACAGCACATTAAAAAGCAGACACATTAGTTTGTCAACAAAGGTCCGTCTAGTCAAGGCTATGGTTTTTCCAAAACTAATACAATTATGTAAAGTTTAAAAATAAAATAAAATTAAAAAAAGAATAAAATATCTAGGTATAAATTTAACCAAGGAAGTGAAAGACATGTACAATGAACACTGGAAGACAGTGATGAAAGAAACTGAAGAAGAAACAAATAAATAGAAAGATACTCCATGCTCATGGGTTGGAAGAATTAATATTGTTAAAATGTTCTACATAATACTCAAAACAATAAACAGATTCAATGCAATTCTTATAAAAATTCCACTTTCATTTTTCACAGGAATAGAATAAATGGTCCTAAAATATGTATGAAGACATACAAGACTGCAAAATAGCCAAAGCATCTTGAGAAGGAAGAACAAAGCTGGAGGCATTGTACTTCCTGAACTCAAGCCACATTACAAAGCTACAGTAAATAAAATAATATGGTATTGGCATAAAAAACAGACTCAGATCAACAGAACAAAATAGAAAACTCAGAAATAAACTCAAGCATATCTGGTAAATTAACTCATGACAAAGGAGAGATAAGAATATACAATGGGGAAAGAATAGTATCTTCAGTAAGTGGTGTTGGGAAAACTGAGCAGCCACATGGAAAAGAAACTGGACCACTATCTTACCCCATACACAAGAATAAATTCAAAACACATCAAAAGACTTGAATGTAAGATCTGAAACCATAAAACTCCTAGAAGAAAATAGGAGGTAAGCACATTAACATTAGTCTTGAAAATGTTTTTTGGATTTGACATCAAAAGCAAAGGCAACAGCAACAAAAAATAGACAAGTAGGAGGACATCAGTCTAAAAAGCTTCTGCATCGCATAGGATACCAACAAAATAAAAAAGTAACCTACTGAACAGGAAAAATATTTGCAGGTCATGTATCTGATAAGAGGTTAATATCCAAATTATGTAAAGAACTCATTCAACTCAATAGAAAAAAAAATCCAATTAGAAAATGAGGATCTGCATTTTTCCAAAGAAGACAGATGGTCAACAACAGGTACATGAAAAGGTGCTCAATATCAATCATCATCAGAGAACTACAAATCAAAATCAAAAGTAACATATCATCTCACATCTGTTAGAATGACTATTATCAAAAAAAAAAAAAAAGAAGTTTCAAGGATATGGAAAAAAGGGAACCCTGTGTATTGTTGGTGGGAATGTAAATTGGTACAGCCACTATGGAGAACAGTATGAAGGTTTCTCAAGAAACTAAAAAACAGAACTACTATATGACCTAACAATTCCACTGCTGAGCCTGTATCCAAAGAAAATGAAGTCGCTATCTCAAAAAGATACCTTCAAATCCATGTTCATTGTAACATTACTTATAATATTAACAGTGAAAGTGTCCATAGACAAATAAACACATAAATAAAATGTGATACAGACACACACAATGAAAAAAGGGAAATCTTGCCATTTTCACCAAACTGGATGAACCCTTGAGAGCATTATACTATGTGAAATAAGTTAGACAGAGAAAGACAAATACTACGTGATCTCATTTACATGTGGAATCTAAACAAAAAAAAAAGAAGCCCAAAGAAACAAAGAATAGACTGTCGGTTGCCAGAGGAATGGGGAAGCAGGTGGGTGAAACAGGTAAAATTAATTAATGTGGTCAAAGATACAAACTTCCAGGCATACGATAAGTCCTGAGGATTTTATGTACAACGTACTGACAATAGTTAATAATACTGTGCTGCATGTTTGAATGTTGCTAAAAAAGTAGATTTTAAAAGTTTTTATCACAATAAACAAAAAAAGTTGTACCTATATGTGATGATGGATATTAATTAAACTTATTGTGGTAATCACTTCATAACACATACAGCTGACTCTTGAACAACAAACACAGAGGATTAGAGATGCTGATGAAAATTCAAGTTTTACTTTACCATATGCCCTCTATATCTGCAGTACTGCATGAGTTATTCGACACACCATGGGTCATGCAGTAAATACTGGGGGAAAAAAAAACCCATGGACAGGTGAACCTGAGCAGTTCAACCCTGTGCTGTTCAGGGTCAAACAGCATGTATCTCAAATCATAATGCTGTAGACCTAAAACTAGTACAGTGGTATGTGTCAACAAATCTCAGCAAAAAAATTAAGTGAGCTATCAGCTTAGTTTTGTGGGTTTCTCTAGCTCTGTTCAGCTGCTGAGTAGGCAAGGAGTGAGCAGCCTGCTGATTTCAGAGAGGGTTGAAATTTTAAGGAAGCAGATATTAGCTTCTTTATTCTCATGTTGTAAGTGATTGTTTACCTGCTGTCAGTCTCATTACTTTAGTGACACCTGAGTGTATGTCTTTCACACTGTTGCCTCCTCTGCCTATAACTTTGACATATAATAGGTGATTAATAAATGTTTAATATAATATTAATGTTTATAATATTATATTGTATACATATATACTAATATATTATAATAAATAATAAATGTTTAATATGGTATTTTCTTTCTGAAAACATTTTATAAACTATTTCGTTGATTATTCTCCCTCCCTAAAACACAGCCAATGAATTACTTAGACAGATTTACTTATAAACTATTTAAGACTACAGTTTTCCCCTACAGGTTCTTTATATTTAAATGGAAAAAAGTAATATTTTCAGAAAGTAGTTACTTTTCTTTTTTTTTTTTAGCTTTTTTTTTTTTAGTTTTCTTTTTTTTTAATTTTATTTTTAAACTTTACAATATTGTATTAGTTTTGCCAAATATCAAAATGAATCCGCCACAGATATACCTGTGTTCCCCATCCTGAACCCTCCTCCCTCCTCCCTCCCCATACCCTCCCTCTGGGTCGTCCCAGTGCACCAGCCCCAAGCATCCAGTATCGTGCATTGAACCTGGACTGGCGACTCGTTTCATACATGATATTATACATGTTTCAATGCCATTCTCCCAACTCCCCACCCTCTCCCTCTCCCACAGAGTCCATAAGACTGATCTATACATCAGTGTCTCTTTTGCTGTCTCGTACACAGGGTTATTGTTTCCATCTTTCTAAATTCCATATATATGTGTTAGTATACTGTATTGGTGTTTTTCTTTTTGGCTTACTTCACTCTGTATAATAGGTTCCAGTTTCATCCATCTCATTAGAACTGATTCAAATGTATTCTTTTTAATGGCTGAGTAATACTCCATTGTGTATATGTACCACTGCTTTCTTATCCATTCATCTGCTGATGGGCATCTAGGTTGCTTTCATGTCCTGGCTATTATAAACAGTGCTGCGATGAACATTGGGGTACACGTGTCTCTTTCCCTTCTGGTTTCCTCAGTGTGTATGCCCAGCAGTGGGATTGCTGGGTCATAAGGCAGTTCTATTTCCAGTTTCTTAAGGAATCTCCACACTGTTCTCCATAGTGGCTATACTAGAAAGTAGTTACTTTTCAAAAGTAATCCGTTTTCTGAAAACTAATCAGATGAGTTCACCAAAATACTAATCAAACATAAAATGTCTTCTGATAATGTCATGGGTGAGTTGAGGTGGATGAAACTGGAGCCTATTATACAGAGTGAAGTAATCCAGAAAGAAAAACACCAATACAGTATACTAACGCATATATATGGAATTTAGAAAGATGGTAACAATAACCCTGTATACGAGACAGCAAAAGAGACACTGATGTATAGAACAGTCTTATGGACTCTGTGGGAGAGGGAGAGGGTGGGATGATTTGGGAGAATGGCATTGAAATACGTATAATATCATATATGAAATGAGTCGCCAGTCCAGGTTCGATGCACGATGCTGGATGCTTGGGGCTGGTGCACTGGGACAACCCAGAGGGATGGTATGGGGAGGGAGGAGGGAGGAGGGTTCAGGATGGGGAACACATGTATACCTGTGGTGGATTCATTTCGATATATGGCAAAACCAATACAATATTGTAAAGTTTAAAAATAAAATAAAATTAAAAAAAATAAATAAATAAAAGAAAAAAAATAAATAAAAAATATTAGCTTATTCCTCTATGCATAAATATGAGGGCATGTAACCCAACCCAGCCTAGGTGTCTCCAAAAAAAATGAGAGCTAACTCCCCAGGGAAAGATACATATTTGCAGGATACCTGGTTGTAAGACTTCTCATACTGTTCAGCAACAGATGAGCTTCCTCCTCTGGAAACTTCTAGTATAATTCTTTCTCCCATGTCTGTGAACAGTAACTATCAAGTGATCTGGTTGTGTTTTTATGATAAATTCATAATTAAAGGTACATTTTTCAGGGGAGGGAAAGCACCTCCCACATCAAAAACAGTAAAGGAACAGAATATTGCATTTAAGGCTCTTTCTGAAGGTGCTGTTTCGGTGAGCAGGGCAGCAACTTCTATCTGCACGTATTTGTCAATGTGTGTTGTGAGCATGACTGCCAAAAAATGATTAAAGGGATAAAAAAAAAAATGCTCTTTGTAGTCCAAGCTTTCTTTAAACAGAGGTCTTACTATAAACAAGGAAAGCTGATGGAATGTTTTGTACTCCTTTTGCCAAACTCTGAAACTAATGAACCCTAATCCGCAAAGCCACCTGGGAATAACAAGATCTAGTCAGTGGAGTTTCTTTCCTTTTGGCAGAAGTCTCCATTACGGCCCAGCTCAGTGCAACAAACTGGAAGACGTCACTGGGTATTTGGTTTTAGTAAAATACCTATTCTCAATACATTATAAACCATTTTCACTGTCATAAATATAAGTATTTTATTTTACATCATATTCATTTCTGGGGAAGAAACTGGCTTTGAATTCTACATATTTCTTCCTGTTGCTGGTTGCATGATTTGGGGCAAGTCTACTTTCCAAAGCTGCACTGCCTCATCTGTATAATTGAAAACCTACACCTCCTAAGACATAATGGAAATTAAATGAGATAATTCTCATTCCATTAGTGCTGAGAACAGAATAAGCACATAATAAATGAGAGATGTGAGAGCTATTAATTTTAACAATTAACAGATACAATAAAGGACTGCAGAACTTGGGACAACATGTCACTATTACCAAATTAACCTAGTGATTTAATCTCAGACAGCATTCCTCAAATTTGACAACAATGCAATTCAGTGAGTGTTTATTGAACAATTACAGCATGCTGGGCCTCGGGCTAAGTCCTGGCATCATTAGTGATGCTGGCTGCTGTCTTAAAGAAGTAGGGTATCGAGCAGGGAGACAGACACACAGACTCCTACCTCCAGTAATGAGCACAACTGCAGTAAGAGCTAACTGCTATGTTTACTGAATAGGAGGCATAATATAGTATGTATAGTTCCCCTTTTTAAATTAAAAAACAACCCTATGAATTAGGTACTGTTATTCTCAAGTTATCAAGGTGAGAACTGAGATACAGAGAACTTAAACTTGCTAATAAAGCGACAAATCTAGGATTTGAATTTCTGGCAATCTCATGAAGGAGCCAGCAATCTTAACTATTATGCCACCCTGCCTCTTATATTACTATAAGATATTTACTGAGCAGTAACAGATATTTACTGAGCAACTTACCGTCTGTAAGCTGAGGTGGAATAAATAAGGGGGAATAAATCAGACCTATTTCTGCACCCTGGAGTTTGTGGTATAGTAGGAAAGACAAATGCTAATCACATGACTGCATGAATATATACATATGAACGATGATAAATGTTAGAAAAAATTGTGTGAAGTGAAGTGAAGTGAAGCGAAGGTCGCTCAGTCGTGTCCGACTCTTTGCAACCCCATGAACTATATAGTCCATGGAATTCTCCAGGCCAGAATACTGGAGTGGGTAGCTTTTCCCTTCTCCAGGGGATCTTCCCAACCTAGGGATTGAATACAGGTCTCCTGCATTGCAGGCAGATTTTTTACCAGCTGAGCCACAAGGGAAGCCCAAGAATACTGGAGTCGGTAGCCTATCCCTTTTCCATTGGATCTTTCTGACCCATGAATCAAACCAGGGTCTCCTGCACTGCAGGTGGATTTTTTACCAACTGAGCTATAAAGGATGTATAATATATGCAATATTATTTGAGAATATATACAGGGCACACAATCAACTCTGCCTGAGGCAGACAGTGGTGAGGAGAGAAGGCCTTTCACAGGGTAATAGGAACAGGAACAAAGGTACAAAATAAGGAACCTGAAGTGCCTGGGCATGGGGCAAGTACAAAGAAGTGGGGGCAAGAGCTGAGGCTGAAGGGCTGTGCTGAAGTCACACTGCTAAAGGCATGTGTACTGTGCTAAAGGGTCTGACTATTATTCAGTACACAGTGTTGAACAAAGCATTTTTAAATACTTATTCCAGCTACAGTGGTGGAAGAAAGACTTGGGCAATAAACAGTTTTGGGCCAAAACGTCCTCAGACACTAACCTTTGCTGATAATAAAATGCCCCAGATTACATTCATATCTTTTTCACATTTTAACTGTGATATTCAGTAGAGTATGAGGAATGAGTAACTTTGGGTTGCCTCCACAATGCTCATATCCCTGCTTCTCCTCTGCCAATGTCCCCAATTTCTATTGGTGTGCAATGGGGTTCCCAAGAAGGTGACTCCTCTCCTGGCTTGGGGTGAATCATGTGGCCTAGACTGAGTCAATTAGTATATTCCTATTTTCCAGCCACAGTAATTTATGACGGTGAACCTCAGGAATTTTCCTGGGAATGCTACAACAAAAGGTTCTCTCTCATTTCAATGAACATAGTAATGCAAGGAGAGAATTCTCTATAGGTCTCTCATGTTCCTGCACGTCTTAAACAAAAGCACTTAACTGCCTTTGTTCTAAATTGTCTTTTCAAGGTGTCTGTATAATGAACAGTCTTAGAAGATTAGAAAGATTTGCATCTGGAGCAAAAGCTGGTTTCCTTAAAGCCTTGGAAGTCAGAGATAGCTTCTCCCTCTGGAGTAAAGGGCAGTCATGCTTACTGCCTGTTATAAAAGAGTTAGGTTCCCTAAATTCAGAACACCTCTCTGGTAACACAGTCAACTGCTAAGGTATCATCCCTCTGAACCTCTTCATATCACTGTGTGGGAATTGGAGTTTGAGCAACTAGCATAAAAAAATGCTGGCATCATTGGACTCAATGGACATGAGTTTGAGCAAACTCTGTCAGACAGTGAAAAACAAGGAAGCCTAGTGTGCTGCAGCATATGGGGTCACAAAGAGTTGGACAAGACTTAGTGACTGAACAATAACAACATTGCTACTGCAGGGAATAAGAAGGTGTCCTTCATCTCAAACTTAGGAGTCTCATGTCTCCTAGTAGCAACCATGAAACTGGCAGATTAACTTGAGATCTGGCAAGACACCACTTAAACCAAGTGATCAAACTCAGCACCAAATAACGAAACAGACATTCTATGCTTCTGGTACACAATGGAGAGCACACAACAAAAAGGTCACCCTCGATCTAGAAGAAACAGTGAGATAAAACTAAACTACGGGACATTCTGCAATAACTGTTGGCAAACTTGTTCTGTACAGGCCCAGATAGTAAACATGTTAGGCTTTGCAGGCTATAAAGTCTCTGTTGCAGCTATGCAACTTGCTGTTGTGTGAACTGGTATGGCTGTGTTCAATACAACTTTATTTACAAAGACAAGTGGTGGGTCTTGACCAAAGAACTGGTTTGCCCACCTTTGTTCTGTCCCATGACAACTGTTCAAGAGTCTTTCAAAAATTTCAAAAATGCCAATATCATGAAAGAAAAAAAAAGGCAGGATGACTGTTCTAGGCTTCCCTGGTGGCTCAGAGGTTAAAGCGTCTGCCTCCAATGCGGGAGACTCAGGTTCGATCCCTGGGTTGGGAAGATCCCCTGGAGAAGGAAATGGTAAACCACTCCAGTATTCTTGCCTGGAGAATCCCATGGACGGAGAAGCCTTGTAGGCTACAGTCCACGGGGTCACAGAGAGTCGGACACGACTGAGTGACTTCACCTTCACCTTCAATGCTATATATGACAATAAACTCAATGCTGGATCCTTGATCAGGTGGTGGACTTTAAAGTCATTTGGGGTACCACTGAAGAAATTTGAATAAGGACTAAAAATTATCCTATATTTATTTTATCAATGTTATGTTTCTTCAGTGCAATAATGGAATTAAGATGTCCTTGGTTTTTATGAGATATATGTTGAAAACATGATGTCTGAAAATTATTTTCAAAAAGGAGAGAGAAAGTAGATGTGACAAAATGTTAAAAACAAAATAAGCTATCTACTAATCTTTACCCATCAATATTATGGGTCTATAGGTGAAAATCAAACTGTAACAGTTAACTGAAAAGAAAACTGGTATCTCAATGGACAACACAAAATGGAGATTTTCTTGAAAACCAACTTTTTGAAACTTTAAGGAATATAATTACATTTTATTGTACCAAGAATCACTTCAAAATTTCCAAACATAGAAGGTAAGATAGATTTTGCCAGGTATATTAAAATTGTCAACACCAAATTGGTTGTCTTATCTCCATTTCCTGATCTTGAAAAAATGATTCACAGGCAGTCTTTTAATTTTTTGCTAAGGCCTAATCAATAAACATGATGTTATGCTCGTATCTGCCCTGTCAAAGTCTGTATGAATGTTCAGTCAAAGTATGTTTTTGTTAGTCTTAGCATTTTATGAGAGAACCCTTCTACATTTTCCCCAAATAGCCACATCTCTACAAGACCCAAACTAAACTCATCAGCTTCCCAGCCCTCAAGTAAGTTCCTTTTCTTCTAGTTCTCACCTTGATTAAGGCATAAAATGTCCATTTGAAATGTCCATCTGGAAGAAAATGTCCATCTGGAAGGCATTCCTCTGTTTCCTTGCCTTGTACCAAGTCCTGAGGCTTTTTATCTATTTACTTTCCTTCCCTACCTATCACATTAGTCAGGCCCTTCCCAGTTCTCATTTGGACTTGTAGCTTCCTCATGAGTCTCCTCCTTTTTAATTCTTTCTGTTGACCTGATCTTATTCCCCGACAAAAACTGTTCTATGGCTTTCTGCTTCCTATAGTCTATAATCCAAACTCTCTGACATCATATAAATTGCAGCAGACTATTTCTGCACATCCATCTCCTGCCACTTCCCTAGACACACTATATCCTCTAAACTGCAAGACTGTAAACATTCATGCTATCTCCTTCCCTTTGTACGTGCTGTTCCCTCTGCAACACACCCTCTTACAATACAAGTTCTATCTTGGTTACTCGGTACCTACACAATTTCTCGATGACTTCAATACAGGCAGAGCAGTGTTGACATTTTAAGCAAAGAATACATTTTAAAATTTACTACACTAGGCTTTCCTTAGTTTTCATATTATTATAGAGGGAAGATTTTGACACCTCATGTATGCACCATATTCCAAAAACATGCTAATGAATCCTAATCTTGTACCTTTGTTCAGACCTCTCCTGAGCTCCAAACCTATATCCAACCACAATCTATTTGGAAGCTTGAGATGCTAAAGCAGAAAGCTTGCAGAGCATGCAGCAGATCTGGGGTTCAAACCATCAGGTACATGGTCTCCAGCCAGCTGGTTCCCCAGACCAGGGACCTGAGAGCCATCTTTGCCAATTGCCTTTCCTTCACCTCTCACACCAAATCCATCACCCAGTTCTAGTGAGGTCATTAATAAAGATCCCAACTAAGTCTGCCTTCCTCATCTCTATCCATTCCAGGCTTCCATACATTATTGCTCCAATAACTGCAACTGCTGCCCGACTGATTTTCCTACTTTCATTTTTGCTCTCTCCTGACTTTATTCACCACATAGGAACTAGATTTATATTTTCTAAACATAAATGTTGTTGCAGTTTTCTTTATCTAAAGCTTCTCTTGTGACTCAGACAGTAAAGAATCTGCCTGCAATGTGGGAGACCCCAGGTCCAATCCCTGGGTCAGGATGATCCCCTGAAATAGGAAATGGCAATCCACTCTAGCATTCTTGCTTGGAGAACTCCGTGGACAGAGGAGCCTGGCAGGCTACATATACAGTTCACGGGGTCAGACACGACTGAGTGACTGTCACGCTCCAATGGTTTCTCATTTTGTCTTGGCAAAATGCCCCAATTCTCAACAGCCTACAAAAGCCTTCTTCAGCCTCAGGTGAAGGTGCTCTCTGCTGCTCTCAGTGGACTTCAGCCTCCCAGCAAGCAGCCTTGCTTCAACTGTCTCTCCTTAGGTCCTCCCTTGCCACATGTTGCTACAATGTTTAAAAATTCTCTGCCCCCAACCTCCCTTCTTTCCTCACCTACTTTCACTCCTATTTGGTCTCAGATGAAATGTAACCTCCTTTAAGAGTTCTTCCCTGGATGCATCCCTTTAAAACAGGCACCACTGTTACAGGCTGTCAGTGCATGCTACTGTCCTTCCTAGCAATGCATTTAATTTGCAACTAAATATTTGACAGTTAGTCTCTGTTCCTCACTGGATTGAAAACTCCACTACCAAGTTAAAATCTAAGTGCTTATCTTCTAGTTCAGTGTCTGTCATAATGTAGACAATTATTATTTTGAAGAAATAAAGTAAATGATGCAAACCACAACAATAGAGGCTAAATGTCTGATAAGACAAAGAGAAGCAATAATCAAAATAGACATGACTCAGCATGAAATGACCAAAGGGACTAACCTCAGAAGGTGAGCAAAATTCAGAATACGTAAGCAAAATCACTATGGGCCAAGATAAAATAGAACTACTTGCAATAATATGCATAATTCATGTATTTACATTCTCTCTGATTATGCCAATTTTCAGAACTCAAGATTAAACTGAGACTTTGGCAGTATAAATTTATGCTTCCATCCTGAGCTTGTGATCTAAAGAAACTATCTAAAGAAACTATGCTTCTTTCTTCCCTAAGAACAGGTAACATTTATGTCATGAAAATTTACTGTAATGATGAAAATTTAAAGGGGAAAATAGTTTGAAAAGTATAGCATTATCATACTGTAATATGAATGAAATGGGAGAATAAAAAACAACTCTGCCTAGTGTCAGACCAGCATCATTTAAAAAAATATTGTCATACAGAATTTTTCTCACTGGTGATTCTGTTCTAAAATCTATTCAGTAGACCATATGCAGATTAATCTTAATATACACTTATGTCTGGTCCCCTCACTTCTTTTATCAGGAAACTTCACTGCTAGTATTTTTAATATACAATTAATTCTCATAGCTTCTTAAGAAAGACACCAAGATTGCAACTGAGAGCTAAATGGATAAGTACGTTGAAATGAAAGATACCAAAAGAGGAAATGTAAACAACAGTAAGCCCGTATACAGAAATATGGGCTTCCCAGGTGGCACTAGTGGTAAAGAACCCGTCTGCCAATGCAGCAGACATAAGAGACACAAGTTTGATCCCTGGGTCAAGAAGATCCACTGGAGGAGGCCATGGAAATCCACTCCAGTATTCTTGCCTGAAGAATCCCATGGACAGAGGAACCTGTCAAGCTACGGTCCACACCATTGCAAACAGTCATACGTGACTGAAGCCACTTTGCATGCACACAAGCGGAAATACATGGAATTTCATTAGCAATATATGAAGTAAGCAATTTAGAACAAAGTCTTAGTTTTAGTCCTTTTGGCTCATAAACAAAAATTAAGTCATAATACCTAATGCTGATGAGGATGTATGCAATTGGCACTCTCATATTTTCCAGTAGCTGTGTAAATTTTTATAACTCTTTAGTAAAAGTTTAACTTAGCAATAGGTTTTAAGGGCCATAAAAATATTTTTATCTTTTGAACTGGTAAATCCACTTTTAGCAATCTATCCTGAAGACATAATTCTTGCTAAGAAATAAACTTTATGCTGGAAAGTGTTTAACTCACAGTATTTATAATCACCGAAAACCTGAAATAAAATAATGTGAGAATGATTATCACTGTTATTATGAAGTCTGTACTAACAAAGAAAAATGCTTATAAAATATATTAAGGGAAAATAGTAGAAAATAAAATTGCTTATATATTTTTCAAATCCATTCACATATATGTAGGAAAAGACACAAAAATTATTTACTAAAATTCTAATAGTGATTATATTAATAGAAGTAGAAAGGGAGGAGCTAGATTTTTGCTATTTTCCTTTACTGTCTTTTTCAATGTAATTTTCCTTTTACGATGAAATTAACAAAAGAAATCTTCTGTGGCTCCCCACTATTGGCTTAATAAGGTTAAATTTATGAGTACCTTCTCCTATTCAGGGTCTTCAGTTCACCTCTACTTTCACTTGAATCTTACTCCCTAATTGCATCCCTCCCTGAACATGTTCCCTCCCAGTGAGTTCAATAGTGGTGCTCATTTTAAGTTTACTTAGTTGAGTAGATTTTTTTTTTTTCTTTTTGAACACTTCCTGACACACTGTGGGATGGAGATATATTTAAGGTGATGCAATGTGGAACTTTTAAGAAAAGTTCTATTCCCATAAAAAGATTGTTTATGAAACCAGTAACCTATTTAATTTGGAAACAGAAAGCTCTATACTAGTATCACTATCACTACACCAGTAATTTTTTTTATTTTGTGGGCAGAAGAGTAATTCATTTTATTGCCAATGTACCATATATATCAAAATAGGAAGTAAAGTTGCTTCAATTAATCAGTTTAAAGGAGTTGAGTTATATTCCACAGATAGAATTTTGTTCTCTTATTTAATATTCATTCCATTAAAATTTTAAGAGGCAAAGCAAACAAACATTCAATATTGATTTTTCAATATAATAAGTAGGTAAAGCTAATGACAGGATTATAAGAACTGAGGTAGTATCTAGTGATGGTTTTAAGAAACTTCTTTAGCATTTATAGTTATTCAATGCCTATAAATTCTGGGTATGAGAGGCCTTAACAAACAAGTACATTTTACAGCTACATCTGATAGTGTGCAACAGTAAATAAATATTTATCACATTGAGGAAAAAGTCCAAACTTTGTGGCCTAATATGAAACTTACCCTGTAATTTTCCATAGCAATATCCACAGTACTGGTAAGGTTGTTGGATTCCTAGGATACCCCTCTAAAGCCTATCTTTACATTGAGAATTATCTTATTACATTGAGAGTTTGGTAGGACAGCCTGAGAAAGTCCTGTATCCTAAAAGTTTAGTTGACATATAGAGTGGTTTTCAGGATGGCTGATGAGAATATGAAGTCATGTGCAACAGGACACCTTTACACAGACATGTCCAATGTGGATAACTGAGAAGGGCTGTTGTCATCATGGAGAAAATAAAGTCACTACAAAACAGTTCAGAGCTTTTACACCTAAGAAGGACTCTAAGTTATGGTTAAATAAATTTTTTAAAAATGAAGAAAAAAGGCCCTGCATGCTCACTCCATGTCCTAGGCAGTACATCAATTACTTAGTGAACTTTAATTCTCACAACTTCTCTGCCATGGAGGCAGAATAATGCAATACACCATGTAGGACTACAGAAATGGGAGAGGCGCTATGAGGGTAAAGAGTTTGATCTCTAGGTTCAAATATATCTGGCCCTTATTATCCATATAACCTTAGGAAAATTAACTAGCTTCTCTTAAGCTTCCATTTTCTCATGTATAAAGGAAGAAGAAAAATGAAGGTATTGGTAAGTACTATTAAACTAGCAGTAGAAGCGTTGGTCACTTACTCGTATCCAACTCTTTTCCATCCCACCAACTGCCCACCAATCTCCTCTGTCCATGGGATTCTCCAGGCAAGAATACTGGAGTGGACTGCCATTTCCTTCTCCAGAAGTTTTTTCTGATCCAGGGACTGAACCCAGGTATCCTGCATTGCAGGCAGATTTTTTGGCTGTCTGAGCTATAGGGAAGTCCTTCATCTATAAAGAAAGAAGAAAAATGAAGATATTGGTAAGTACTGTTAAAGGTTCTTCCAAGCACATAATAGAGTTGTATTTCCTGTTTTCATTGTGGGTGGGTGATGCAATATGATTAGTTCCGGCTAAATGAGTTATGACCAGAAGTGAAGAAATTATTTTTGAGTCAAGGACAGAGGAGACTGGCAGGCTACAGTCCATGGGGTTGCAAAGAGTCGGACACAACTAAAGTGACTTAGCCTGCATGCATGCAAGGCATTTAACTGTCAATGCAAGATCCCACAGAACTCGTTTTCCTCTGGCAACACAATGGCCACATTTGAGATGGTTGGAGAAGGAAATGGCAACCCACTCCAGTATTCTTGCCTGGAAAATCCCATGGATGGAGGAGTCTGGTAGGCTACAGTCCATGGGGTCGCAAAGAGTTGGACATGACTGAGCGACTTCACTCTTAGAACTGGACATGGAACAACAGACTGGTTCCAAATTGGGAAAGGAGTATGTCAAGGCTGTATATTGTCACCCTGCTTATTTAACTTCTATGCAGAGTACATCATGAGAAACACTGGACTGGAAGAAGCACAAGCTGGAATCAAGATTGCCGGGAGAAATATCAATAACCTCAGATGTGCAGATGATACCACCCTTATGGAAGAAAGTGAAGAGGAACTAAAAAGCCTCTTGATGAAAGTGAAAGAGGAGAGTGAAAAAGTTGGCTTAAAGCTCAACATTCAGAAAACGAAGATCATGGCATCTGGTCCCATCACTTCATGGAAGATAGATGGGGAAGCAGTGGAAACAGTGTCAGACTTTATTTTTCGGGGCTCCAAAATCACTGCAGATGGTGACTGCAGCCATGAAATTAAAAGATGCTTACTCCTTGGAAAGAAAGTTATGATCAACCTAGATAGCATATTGAAAAGCAGAGACATTGCTTTGCCAACAAAAGTCCATCTAGTCAAGGCTATGGTTTTTCCAGTGGTCACGTATGGATGTGAGAGTTGGACTGTGAAGAAAGCTGAGCGCCGAAGAATTGATGCTTTTGAACTGTGGTGTTGGAGAAGACTCTTGAGAGTCCCTTGGACTGCAAGGAGATCCAACCAGTCCATTCTGAAGGAGATCAGCCCTGGGATTTCTTTGGAAGGACTGATGCTAAAGCTGAAAATCCAGTACTTTGGCCACCTCATGCGAAGAGTTGATTCATTGGAAAAGACTCTGATGCTGGGAGGGATTGGGGGCAGGAGGAGAAAGGTTCGACAGAGGATGAAATGGCTGGATGGCATCACCGACTCAACGGACATGAGTTTGAGTGAACTCTGGGAGTTGGTGATGGACAGGGAGGCCTGGCGTGCTGTGATTCATGGGGTCGCAAAGAGTAGGACAAGACTGAGTGACTGAATTGAACTGAACTCTTGTCAGAAAAGATCCTCAAGCAACCAGAATAAACAGAGCCCACTTGTCAATCTAAATTGGACAGGTGGCATGAGCAAGAAACAAATGTAAGTGTAAGCCACTAGGATTATGCGATTGCTTTATTACTGAAGTGTAACCTAGGCAATATAGATTGATAAAGGTAATTTCTATCTTATAGTGTCATGAAGGTTTAATAAAGTAGTATCAGAAGTATTTTTCACAGTGTCTAGCAAACAGTTCCCAGGTGGCTCTAGTGGTAAAGAATCTGCATGCCAATTCAGGAGAACTAAGAGACGCTGGTTCGATCCCTGGGTTGGGAAGATGCCCCAGAGGAGGAAATGGCAACCCACTCCAGTATTCTTGCCTGGAAAACACCATGGACAGAGAAGCTTGGCAGGCTACAGTCCATGGGGTCACAAGGAGTCGGACACTACTAAAGTGACTTAGCAACAGCAAACAGTAAATACTCAAAAAGTGACATCTATAAGATGATTATTATACGTTATTATCTTTTATCAGTTAGGATACTGAGGTTGTAAAATCTTCTGTAATGTGCCTCAGGACACACTGCTGTTGAGTGACAGAGTTGCTTCTGTAACGTCCACAGCCAAAGATCTGTTTATTTTTAAAGTCATCTCACTCTCCTCTTGTCATCAAACATGGCTAAAACAAATCCCCAACCCTCTAATAATTATTATCTTTTTGTTCATACATGTGCCTTTTTTGTTACCGTTCTAAAACCCTCTTTCTGTTACACAAAAATTTGACTTAACCTCTATTTCTTCCACAAAGTCAACTGGAATCAATTTAATTGCAGATAGTCCATGGTACTTATTTGAAACATAATTTCATGTGATTTTATAAGACAGCTGTGTATGGCATGGGGTGTAAAGAAAGGAAACTGCATTTCCCAGAATCCCTTGCCAGTAGGATTCTGGTTAATTTCTTCTAAGGAGGAATTCCAATGAGCTTTGAAGGCAGAGGAGAAAACAACATACTTTGAGGATTTTAACTGCCTCATGGAAATGACTGAAAGCAAACAGATTGGATGTTAATCATGTTTTTACATTTGGAAGGAGTTTACTATAAACCTTGCCTCACACCACCGCAAAAGAATCAACAAACCACTACCATTACCACAAAACAATATCAGGCCAAACTAAAGAAGTCTTTGCTGTGCAAGACGTAAAACAATTCCTGAGACATCAAACTTCCACGAACAGCAGGCAAGCTGTAGTTTAAGGAAGATATAATCACTGCACTCACTGACAAGGGAGTAATGCCAAGGAGGAAATTCTAAAAGGTGAAGGCAGCTTTCAGAGAGAAAAAGGAAATGCAATTCCTCACAGAAAGTGCCTCCATGACTTCTGTGCACGTGTATGTGTGTGTCCTGGAGTGAGAGTGGGACTGTGTAGTACAAACAGTACTGTTTGTACATGGGATGCATGTGTGTGGAGGATGGACAATTTGTCTTTTAATTTCACAGAGTCTCAGAATAAGGAGAACCATGTCTAGACCTGATGGAGCATTGATGTGTCTCCTAGATATTTTGGAGATTGAGTTGGTTGTAATGACTGGCTGGTTCTTTGGATTTTCATCCATACAGAAGGACTGAGTGTGTTTTCTGCAGGGTAAGAGAAATGGAAAAAAATGTATTTGGCAAACAGAAGGGCAGGCTGTAGCAAGAACAATGTTATGTACTCATCAATTCCTAGTTCATCTTCCTTTTCCTGGGCACACTGGAAAACTACATTGACAGACTCCCACAAATGTTACTGAATTCTGGAATGTGAGCAAAAGGGACAAGAGTAGCTTCTGTTGCTAAGGCAGTTAAGTATCTATGAACTCTGCACACACTTTTTTTTTTCTTTTTCACTCCTGAGATTGCTGCTAAGTCGCTTCAGTCATGTCTGACTCTGTGCGACCCCAGAGATGACAGCCCACCAGGCTCCCCCATCCCTGGGATTCTCCAGGCAAGAACACTGGAGTGGGTTGCCATTTCCTTCTCCAATGCATGAAAATGAAAAGTGAAAGTGAAGTCACTCAGTCGTGTCCGACTCTTAGTGACCCCATGGACTGCAGCCTACCAGGCTCCTCTGTCCATGGGGTTTTCCAGGCAAGAGTACTAGAGTGGGGTGCCATTGCCTTCTCCACTCCTGAGATTAGAAGTCACTTTTTAGATGACATAGTTGAAAGATGGAAGCAGCCTGAGACCTGAATCACTGTTTGGGCATTTTTTACCTATAAATCCTCCTCTGGCTGCATTGGACTGTGACAGGAGGGAGAAATAAACTTTATAAATGAAGTCATTAATATTATGGGGCTGTTACAAAAGTTGTCACTAATGATTGTGATCGGACTGGTCATACTTATTGAACAGGACAAACCAGGGGAAATTGGAACAAAAAGGTCAGTGAGATCTTTAGGGCTAATGAGCAATCATGGCAATCAGGTTACGATTTGGTTGTTTGCCAAATACAACAGTGAACTCAAATGTAGATCTGAGATCAGAAAATCGGTCCGGCATAGTGATGTCTTAATTTAGTTGCTAGTATATATGTCTGGGCTCCAGTTCCTTCAGGTAAGAAACAGAGTCTTTTCAACTTTGCATCCCAGGCACACAGTGCAGAAGAGATAAGATGAAATGTCCAAACTGAGCATGGGCTTCAGGCTGTTTCTCAAAGCAGAGCAGATATGCAAGAGGAGATCATTTTGGTTGTAGAAAGTTAGCGAGCAAGTATCTAGACTCAGACTTAGGAAGCTGGGTTCTCAGGACCAGTGAGACCAGGCCAGCTATGCTGTGCATGCCATAGCAGTGCTAGTCAAGAGACATTTCACAGAGGTCCCTCCATTCCTTCACCTGGGGTCACAGCAGGTTATAGCATCTGGAAAGAGGCTAAGTATAGAGGTTACATTAGCCAAGTTATTAGATTAAGAGATTATGCAGGTACACACAGATATACCATATTTATATTATCTTTTAAAATGACTATTTAACTCTGTATTATTTTTTACTTGATAACATATGTATGCAACTTAGCATGTATGCATATATATGTTTAAAAATATCATAAAACATAGGAGAATATTATCTAAATAACTGAATCTATATGTCATTAATCATAAAGAGATTCCATGAATTCTTCCAATAGATTAGTGGTGATTTATGAAACTAAATAAAGAATATGCTTGCAAAAAATAAAAGATTTAGTTGTAGATATAACTAGTAATAAATGAACAAAGGTATTCACTTTTCAAAATTTTACACTACTTAGCACTGAAGAGATAGGTTTGCAAAGTGATTTCCCGAGATAATGAAAGAAGCAAAGAGAATTTTATCATCCAGAACTTATATAGAGAAGATGGAAAAATATAGAACATTTTCTATCTGGTGAAATAAACATATATCTGTATGTACAAGCATATGGGGGCACACAAATCTGATGGGAAATTATAAGATGAAAAGCTCTAAAGGAACAAATCAGGAAAAGAAATAAAGCCCAGAATCTTAAATTCCAGAAATATTTGTGTTTAGTGGTTACTGAACTCTTTCCACAGGAAAATGTGCTAAATTTTACTAGATTTTTACAAGCACAAATTTTCTATAATCACACACACAAACGATACTGCTTTTATATGATATAAAATTTAAAAATTGATTGATTGATTTGTTCTTAATTATTTATTAAGGGTTCACTATGTCCTGGCATTGTGAAAGTATTACCAAAATAAAAGGAAGGGAGAAAATGACATTATTCTAAAAGAATTCTCTAATGTAATAAAGACACTCAACACATCAGAAGAGGCTGTTAATAAGTAAAGCAAATATATTTAAAAGAACTGGTCATTAAGCTTCAGTATCACATCACAGAAAACGTATTTAAAATATACGTCTGTGGAGGAAAAAGTGATAAACATTAAGAAAAAAGATTTACCTTAAGAATAATAGATATAGAGTAAATTATAACAGAGATTGATGAATCAGGGAAACAAATACAATAACTACAATAAAACAAAGACTACAATAAAGATTTTAAAAACAAGAGGAAAGATTAAAATTTGTATGCCAATTAATTAAAATAGACTATTTTCTAGAAAATATAACATCAAAAAACTAAAAATAGAACTACTATATGATCCAGCAATTCTACTTCTGGGTATATATCCTAAGAAAATAAAAACACTAATTTGAAAAGATACATGCACATTAATGTTCATAGCAGCATTATTCACAATAGCCAAGACATGGAAACAACCTAAGAGGGACAAACTACTACATATAAAATAAATATACTACAAGGACATATTCTTCAGCACAAGGAATATAGCCAACATTTTATAATAACTTTATGGATGGAATACAATCTATACAACTTTTGAATTACTATACTATATACCTGGAGTAATATATTATTAGAAATCAACTATATTTTAATAAAAAACTAATAATTAAGAATAAAAACATGAATAGGACTACAAGCCCAAAGTAAATTGAATAAGCAGCTAAAAAACAACTTGCCAAACAAATTTAAAAAGCAAAACAAAATTAAAAACACATAAATCAGTAAACCTCACTAGACCCAGACACGTTTATAGATATTCTATCAAATAATGAAGGCACTGATAACCCTCATCTTAAATTGTTTCACAGAGTAGAAAAGATTCTCCTCAGTCCATTTTATTAGGCTAGCACAACCTTTATACCAAAAATTGATTAACAAAACATTTTATTAACTTAGATGCAAAAATACTAAGTAAAATATCAGTTATCCAAAACCTTCAAGGTATTTAAAAACATGTATCAAGGTAAGGTTCAGAATTGGTTTATTCCAGTGAGGCACTGTTGCTTTAAGATTAGAAAATCTATGAATATAACTCTCTACAATAAACGAATATGGGAGAAAAACCAGGCAATGATCATAACAGATGTGAAGGAACATTTGCTAAAATTTAACATTCATGATGCAGAGTACATCATGAGAAATGCTGGGCCGAAAGAAGCACAAGCTGGAATCAAGATTGCAGGGAGAAATATCAATAACCTCAGATGTGCAGATGACACCACCCTTATGGCAGAAAGTGAAGAGGAACTAAAAAGCCTCTTGATAAGAGTAAAAGAGGAGAGTGAAAAAGTTGGCTTAAAGCTCAACATTCAGAAAACGAAGATCATGGCATCTGGTCCCATCACTTCATGGGAAATAGATGGGGAAACAGTGGAAACAGTGTCAGACTTTATTTTTTTGGGCTCCAAAATCACTGCAGATGGTGACTGCAGCCATGAAATTAAAAGATGCTTACTCCTTGGAAGGAAAGATATGACCAACCTAGATAGCATATTGAAAAGCAGAGACATTACTTTGTTAACAAAGGTCCGTCTAGTCAAGGCTATGGTTTTTTCATTGGTCATGTATGGATGTGAGAGTTGGACTGTGAAGAAAGCTGAGTGCCGAAGAATTGATGCTTTTGAACTGTGGTGTTGGAGAAGACTCTTGAGAGTCCCTTGGACTGCAAGGAGATCCAACCAGTCCATCCTAAAGGAGATCAGCCCTGGGATTTTTTTGGAAGGAATGATGCTAAAGCTGAAACTCCAGTACTTTGGCCACCTCAAGAGTTGACTCATTGGAGAAGACTCTGACGCTGTGAGGGATTGGGGGCAAGAGGAGAAGGGGACGACAGAGGATGAGATGGCTGGATGGCATCACGGACTCAATGGACGTGAGTTTGAGTGAACTTCGGGAGATGGTGATGGACAGGGAGGCCTGGCATGCTGCGATTCATGGGGTCGCAAAGAATCGGACATGCCTGAGCGACTGAACTGAACTAAAAAATGGAAACAGTCACACACAGCCGCTGAACATGGAAACTGGCCCATTTTAAGAGTATTTGTAATACCTGGACAAAGATGTATGTACATATGATCCTATTTCTATAGGTGCAAAAGGTATCATGTTAAAATTACTCACTTAAAATGGATCTGTAATAACAAAATACTGGAAGTCATCTAAATATTGGAGATAAACTAAACAGAAAAATCTAGAACATCTAAGTAAACTGCATTATATATTCTTACTGAAAGTGAATATTGATAGGACACAGTTTATTGAACAGGAAAAAGAAAACTGCAGAAGGTGATAGACTGTACATTTTAATATACAATTATAAAACCTACAAAATTATGATATCTATTATACATACATACATACATATATATATATATATATATATACATACACATACAGGCATTCAGTTAATCTATAACAACATGTATTTAAATTGTAAACAATTTCAAAACAGGGTGGAGAGATGGTATGTTAGAGTATATTAATCATAAAACAATTTGTATCTTTTAATTTATTATACATCATAAAACCTAAGAAAATAAAAGTGTTTAAAAATTACTCTTTGGTTAACACTTATCAAGTAAGGCTTTTTATATTAATGATAATTAGAAGCAGTTTCAAAATTTCAAAATAGCTGAATATGGTATGACAACATATGAAATGTTATGATCAGATAATATATATATATTAAGTATAGTGTCTGGCACTTGATCAGTATTAGCAATCATCACTATTACTGCTACTACTGCTATTACTTTTATTAGATAAGCACACAAGCTAAGCTGATACATGGAAACACAAACTGAAACAACGTTCAGTGGAAAAGCAGAATACTAATTAGAATGTTTTATAAATTAAAGCAACCACAAAATACATTCACATCCATTAACAATGACTTTAAAATAACTTTAATCTTGGTCAAATTAAATGTTTGTTAAATGACTTAATTTGTAAATTTAATTATACTGTCACTAAAATTTCTCAAAATTCTACATTATTCTAAGTTTCTAGTTTACTTTGCTAATAGGCATAGGCATTTTAAAAATCATTTAAGAAACTAGAAATGTGACAACTGGTTTCATTTTGAATAAAATCTCCTTCATAAATGATGCATAATCCCTGAAATCATTAACCTCTGAAAATAGAAATAATTTAACAGTTGCTTCTACTACATAACTTGATAATTGCACTATTTTTATCACACATTCTATAGTTAATATGACTTGGTTTACTAAAAGAAACATCTATAAAAGTACTAGGAGAATTTAGTGACTAAAACAATTATGTGCTTGTAATTTTAATTTTACCAACTGAGCTATCAGGGAATCAGAAAGGAAATAGATTATCTTGTATTTTATACCTTCACCCAGCACTGAATTAATTGGACAGTCCTTCTTATACAATGGCCTGAACTTTTTTTTAACCAAGGTCAACAAGAACATAGCAAGTTCAGTGGGAAGTCTAGGTCATACACCAAGGGGAGAGAGAAGAAAGAGAGTTTTTTCCCCCTCAATTCCTGGATCCTCTTCAGGGTTTATACTTGACCAATGAATATGAGCTATGAGGCTTATTTAGAGCCACTGGCATTTGTATTAGGCAGAAGAAGATTTTGTCTCTTCTCCTCAAATCATGATCATACTAGGTTACAAGAAGCTATGTCTATGTTTTACACCTCTTTAAAAATCTGTTTAATGCTCCCCTCTATATCATCTATACCAGTTACTTGTTTGCATATGTAGTCTATCCAGTATGGGGCATGAAATGGTTATATGAGCATGTCCTTGAACTAACAGGGCTGGTGATCATTGCTCATCCAGGAAGTATCACGGCACTCTGTAATGAAGGTATCATTTATTTTTTCCAGCAGAGTCAGGTCAGGAAGAGGTTTTCCTATGTAAGGGAGAGAAATACAATCCTCCCCATTGCCTAAGAGCAGAGACAACAGCTAGCAGAGGGAACACAGATGGGGACAGATGGCTTAGACTAGAGAGACATCTCCAGAGCCAATGGGACACATGCCATTTCTGGATTACCATTTTACATCTCTAGCCATATAGGGATCAGAAATATTTAGCTGTCCAAGGCACATACAGCTGTAACTAGAGATGTCTGAGAAAGACTGCTATGGAGGCCAAATGAAGTAACATTAGTACCAAGGACACACATCATTCTCACAGTTCCCTAAGTCATTCTAGAAAGGACACACCATCCACATTTTGTTTTTTATATCAACTATATTTTGAAGGTGTTTTCAGCTTCAGCTTTCAAAGATCAACTTCTGGAAAAAAGATCTTTAATACAATCTGGGTGAAGGAGTTAGTGCCTTATAATCTTGTGTAGCTCACATGCTCTGCCTCATTTCTGGGGATTTGAAACTACAAGGATTTTAATCACTTCTAAAGTAAGCAAAGCTAAGCAAAGATTAGCGTGCTCATGTAAATTTAAACTTGCTCATGTAAGACCACAAAAAAGCTAAAGTCACAAACTGCAGATTAAATAATGAAGCAATTTCTCTATTTAATTAGCTTGGTCAAAAACAATACATTGAGACTCACAGAGCGTAATCAATGCACATTAATTATTGATTCTCTATATGCCTGAAATATTCCAAATTGGATTAATTTCATAAGAATAAAAGTATCCCTTCAAACAATTTTTATGACAGGTTTCAAGATTATCTTATATTTAGAAAGTGATTCATCTAAGGTCTCTTCACCTAAAAGTAGGAATATCAATAAAAATGAAAATAAGGAGCAAATGTTACCTAAAAATGTTTCTCAAATCCTGTATTTTTCAATGCATTTGTTTTGGTGAGCATATTTTTGACACTGAATTTTTAACAGTAAACAAGATTTCTTCTAGAGAACTGAAGTTATGTAAATTTGTATAGAAAATACATGAAAAAGATTTAAAAAATAGTCTGATCTGGAAAGAAAAGCATAGTAGTTAAAACAATTTTCCAGAAAAAAAAGGTGGAAAAAGTTTCATAAAAAAGATTTTAAAAAAATTAAAAAAAAAAAACTGTAGCCTCTAACTGTAAGCTACTAAGTAATGACTCACACTTAACTTGATTTGCCTTTAAAAATAAAGCCAAAATCATTTTTATAATAATGTGCAATTAAAACTAAAGACAAGAATCCTTTAAAATTTTGCCCACAATGTACTCAAGAAAATTTGGAGAAAATTTTGTCTTAGAATTGGAGAAAAACAAAAAGTATCTCTATAAATATCACAGGACTTCCTTGGTGGTTAAGAATTCTCCTGCCGATGCGGGGACACAGGTTTGATCCTTAGTCTGGGAAGATTCCACGTGCCTCAGGGTAACTAAGCCTGTGCACCACAGCTGCTGAACCTTGCACGACTACTGAGGCCCGTGTGCTCTAGAGCCTGGGCTCTGAAACAAGCCACTGCAGTGAGAAGCCCGTGGACCACAACCAGAGAGCAGACTCCGCTCACCACGACTAGAGAAAGCCTGTGCACGGCTAAGAAGATCCAAAATAGTCAAAAATAAATAAAATTTTAAATATAGAGTGGCCAGTTAGGAATATCATATACACCTAGTATATAGGAGAGTGAGTGAGTGAAGTTGCTCAGTTGTGTCTGACTCTTTGTGAGCCCGTAGACTGTAGCCTACCAGGCTGCTCTGTCCATGGGATTCTCCAGGCAAGAATACTGGAGTGGGTTGCCATTTCCTTCTCCAGGGGATCTTCCCAACCCAGCGATCAAACCTGGGTCTCCCACATTGCAGGCAGATGCTTTACCCTCTGAGCCACCAGGGAAGCCCAGTGTATAGGAGAAGTTCTACTTAAAAGATTTAAGATTTGGAAAGGGGCTCTAAAGTTAATGCAATCACTCTTCTGGGTGTATCAAATAAATATTTTCAGTTAAATGAGTTTTTCTTCTCAGTAGCAATACAAATATGTGCATTTTGGAAATTGTCTTAATAAGGAAAACAAAATTTTACACATTATACCCTTTATTCAGTCATATGTATGATAGTTCATATCAAAAAGTCTTAAAACAATACATGCTGGAGAGAGTGTGGAAGAAAGGGAACTCTCCTACACTGTTGGTAGGAATGTAAACTGGTACAGACATTATAGAAATCAGTATGGAGGTTCCTCAAAAAAATAAAAATAGAGCTATTACATGATCAGCAATCCCATTCCTGGGCATATGTCTGGAGAAAATCATAATCAAAAACATACATGCACCCCAATTTACAACAGCCAAGACACAGAAGCAGCCTAAATGTCCATTGACAGGGGAATGAATAAAGAAGATGTGGTGTGTATACGTATACACACACACACACAGCGGAATATTAGTCATAAAAAAGAATGAAATATTGCCATTTGCAGCACATGGATGGATTTGGAGCTTATCATACTAAGTCAAGTAAGTCATATAAGAGAAAGGCAAATAATATATATCACTCATGTGTGGTATCTAAAAAATGATACAAATGAATTTATTTAAAAAACACAAACAGACTCACAGACTTAGAAAACAAATTATGGCTACCAAAGGGGAAAGGTAGGGGTGAGGATAAGGAGGCTGGGGTTAACATATACACTCTACTATATATACAATAGATAATCAACAAGGACCTACTGTACAGCACAGGGAACTCTACTCAGTACTGTGTAATAATCTACATGGGAAAAGAATCTGAAAAGTAATAGATGTAAGTATAGGTACAACGGAATCACTCTGCTGCACATTTGAAACTAACACAACATTGTAAATCAACTATACATCAATGTAAAATACAAAAAGATAGTGGGCAATACAAAAATAAAAATATCACTGTTAAATAATAAGTGTGTTGAGCATTTTTGGATGACGATAATCCTGGATTACACAGTAAATATAACATATAAAGTATATGTTATATTTAAGACCACTAGGTCCAAAGAAGGTGGGGTGGTGGTGCTGAGGGAAATGCAAGGAACAGAACATGGGAACACAAGAAAAGAAAGAGTCTTCCTAAATGTTTCTGCCTAAAAAGCAGAGATAGCCTACCTTGGTTTTTGGAGATGGCTTTAGTGTGTCTCTTTCAAAATCTTTTGTTAGAAGGATGTTCTTACAATTGGCCTCCTATAAAAGAAGTATGAAAGAAACATTAGAGACTGAAGAATACTACCCTAAACAGAAATTACAATATAGTGAAAATCATTTCTGGATTGAGTTGTTCACACCAGAAGCTACTGAGATTGTAGTGAGAAGCCAAAACATTTCTTTTATTCATCACATACAACAGTGAAGTAACATACGACAGTGACAGAATCAGTATGGCACCTATGCTGCTGCTGCTGCTGCTAAGTCGCTTCAGTCGTGTCCGACTCTGTGCGACCCCATAGACTGCAGCCCACCAGGCTCCCCCGTCCCTGGGATTCTCCAGGCAAGAACACTGGAGTGGGTTGCCATTTCCTTCTCCAATGCATGAAACTGAAAAGTGAAAGTGAAGTCACTCAGTCGTGTCCGACTCTTAGGGACCCCATGGACTGCAGCCCACCAGGTTCCTGTGTCCAAGGGATTTTCCAGGCAAGAGTACTGGAGTGGGGTGCCATTGCCTTCTCCGATGGCACCTATAGGACATACACATTCTAAGATGATATATCATGTCACTTACATATTCACAGACAGCTCACCTCTCCTTTGGAGAGCTAAAGAGTAATTTTCCAAGACATCAACACCAAACTTTGAGTTTCCAACTTTCTCCAAGTATTTAACAAATGGGTTTTGAGTCTATAAATATTTTATCATAAAACAAATTCCTTCATATTGTTTAGCAAACTGCTACTGAATAGCGACAATATCAATATCCTGAGAAAAAATATCGGAGTATCTGTTTACAAAATAATTAAGCTTCTAAGTCCCTGGTTCACGTCAATATAGTACATGGAAAAATAAGAGCAGAGATTACGGGTGGCAGCTTACTTGGGGTTGGATAGATTTACTATTTATTTCTACATAATACCTGTATGCAGGTCAGGAAGCAACAGTTAGAACTGGACACAGAACAACAGACTGGTTCCAAATGGGAAAAGGAGTAAGTCAAAGCTGTATATTGTCACCCTGCTTATTTAACTTGTATGCAGAGTACATCATGAGAAATAATGGGCTGGAGGAATGATAAGCTGGAATCAAGATTGCCGGGAAAAATATCAATAATCTCAGATGTGCAGATGACACCACCCTTATGGCAGAAAGTGAAGAGGAACTAAAGAGCCTCTTGATGAAAAAGGAGAGTGAAAAAGTTGGCTTAAAGCTCAACATTCAGAAAACGAAGATCATGGCATCTGGTCCCATCACTTCATGGCAGATAGATGGGGAAACAGTGGAAACAGTGTCAGACTTAATTTTTCTGGGCTCCAAAATCACTGCAGATGGTGACTGCAGCCATGAAATTAAAAGATGCTTACTCCTTGGAAGGAAAGTTATGACCAACCTAGACAGCATATTAAAAAGCAGAGACATTACTTTGCCAACAAAGGTCCGTCTAGTCAAGGCTATGGTTTTTCCAGTGGTCGTGTATGGATGTGAGAGTTGGACTATCAAGAAAGCTGAGTGCCGAAGAATTGATGCTTTTGAACTATGGTGTTGGAGAAAACTCTTGAGAGTCCCTTGGACTGCAAGGAGATCCAACCAGTCCATCCTAAAGGAGATCAGTCCTGGGTGTTCATTGGAAGGACTGATGTTGAAGCTGAAACTCCAATACTTTGGCCACCTGATGCAAAGGGCTGACTTATTTTAAAAGACCCTGATGCTGGGAAAGATTGAGGGGAGGAAAAGAAGGGGACAATAGGATGAGATGGTTGGATGGCATCACCGACTTGATGGACATGGGTTTGGGTGGATTCAGGGAGTTGGTGATAGACACTGCAGTTCATGGGGTTGCAAAGAGTCGGACATGACTGAGCAACTGAACTGAACAGAATACATGAAAAGAATAATCTTGTTGTTTTAAAAAATAATACAGGAATTCACTTCTGAATAGCCATTAAGTTTAGTAAATTTTCCATTAGATGATTCTATCTCTAGATTAAGATAGAACAAAAATATGTAACAGGAAGATGATAGTTGACAATAATGCTAAGAATAAGTCAGATTTCTTTTACTTGCTCCATAACCTTTACCTCTGCATCTCATTTCTTTTCCCATCATGCCTACCATTCAATCACCTAAATAATGAGTTTTTTTCAGGTTCATCTCACAGTTAATTAATCATCATCCTTTTTTAAGATCATCATCTTTTAAACAAAACTACAGTCTACATACCTTGTAATGTTACTAAAATTTGCTGGGATTATTTTGTTTCTAAAGAAAACAGTATATTATTAGTATAAAACATCCCTAAAGGAAATAATAATACTACTCAGAAATAATAATATTACTCACTACTAATAAATAACTACTAAATTATAGGATATGTCAGGCATGGTGCTAAAGACTTTGCATTTATAATACCATTTCCACCTCAACAGTCTATGAGTTAAGTACTATAATTGTATTATCATTATTCCCCTTTGAACTATTAACATTACACAATAAAAGTGTACAGAAGTTAAGTAAATTGCCTAATGTCACACAGGATTCAAAGATGGTTTTGAATTACTTTAAAGCCTGAGCTCTTATGATCTATAGATACTACTTATCATCCAATATACTCAGCATCTTAAAAGAGTAGGTTGTAGAACTACAGCATTTTAAGCCAAGAGAATTTTTAAAGAAACAGTGTTCAGCTACCCTCCCCCGATTTTACAAGTGAGAGATGTGGATCCTGAGGTGATGTGACCAAAATCACACAGAGCATGGGGCCTGGGCCACAGGTCTGCACCTGGCACCTGTTCTCTGCTTTGCAGGGAGCAGTATCCCCAGACTCAGAGGAGATCAGAGTGTCTTGTGAGCTGGAGTGGGGGGTGTGGGGGGGTCACTGCAGTGCTGCCAACACACTCAGCTGCCTGTGGCCTCGCGCACAGCCCTATGTACGGATCAAGGGTACATTTCTGAGATGTCCAAGTAAGTGTGCCTTCCAGTCCCACCCATTCCCACCAGTCACAACACCTGCTGGTGGGAAGCTGTTTACTGGAAATAGTGAATGAACCCATTCCCGTTTCTGACTCACTGTGAGAGGAATAAACTGTAACCAGAATGACATTTAAAAGGCCCAAGTTATTAACTGCATAATCTGTTGTGTAATTTGGCTACACTTGGATAATATAATTAGGTATAATCCTTATACCTCTTTTTAAACTGCTAGTAAGTAAATGTTAGAAGGTGACGAGAAGAAAGAAGGCTGACTGGTAAGGGAAGTTAATAGGAACAACTGACCCTTGTTTATGTCTGTCTGGGTTTATAAATGCCTATAATTCTTTCTTCCTCATGCATAAACTAGAAGTGATGGTATTCCCTTTAAAAGTGATGGTACCACCCTTATTTTGCCTCCCTGTCCCTGTGAATTAATAAATATAAAGCTGAGAGTCAGCTTTTCCCTAAAAGACTCTGCAAATGCTTTCTGTAAACTTTTAACTGAAAGTGCCACCTACGTAAATTCTTTTATTTTTTGTTTTATGACTTCAAATTCAGACAACAGAGTCATTGTGAAGTTTAGTAGTCACAGCACAAAATGCAGAGTCAAGAGATCTGCTTTCTCATCCTAGTTCTTGAACTAATCATCTCTAGGAAGCCAGGCAAGCATTTTAACCTCTTGGATGTCTCCCTCAGTCCAAAGATCTATAAAACAAAGGGACTGATTATATGCGCTCAAGAATCCTATCTAGTCTTAATTTTCAAGATTTCATGATTCTTCCGGGAAACAGTATTTATTGACTCAAAGGTAAGCCACGTCCTCTTCAGAGCTGCAGTCCCAGAGTGCCATCAGAATGCTGCAGAGGTGTGGGCACCCCCGCAGCGGCAGTGAGCTACAGAACACCGGCAACGTTCCCTGCAGGGTAGTGGTACTCAGATTTCTAGAGAAAAATTAAGTAATTCAACTAGTAGCTTAAATCAGTAACTGGTAATAACTGAATTTATTGTTTTAAAACAGATATAGTGTGGAAACTCAGTAATACATTATGAGAAACAGTTTAAAGATTAAGCCTTTTTAAAGTTGTGCTTTTCAAAAGCCACTTATACTTGTAGGCATATATCTGAGAATTAAAAACATATGTCCACACAAAACTTTTTACATGAGTGCTCACAGTGGCATTATTCATAATAGTCCACAAATGTAAATAACCCAAATGTCTATCAACTGATGATCAGATTTTAAAAAATGGTGTATTCACACAATGGAATATTGTCCAGCTATAAAAAGGAATAAAGTACTAATATCTGCTAATAACATCATGAAAACAATATGCCAAGTGAAAGAAGCCAAACACAAAATGACAGACATATTGTGTGATTCCACATATATGAAATGTCCAGAACAGGCAAATAGCAGCAGGAAGGAGATTAACAGCTGTCAGGGTCTTGGGCATGACAAAAATGTTCTGGAAGTAGATAATGGTAATGGTTGTACAACTTTGTAAACCTGCTAAAACTCAATAAACTGCATACTGTAAACAAGTGAACTGTATGGTACATAAACTGTATCTACATTTAAAAAGCAAGGCTTTTAAAGCTAATCCCCAGTTCTCAGGGCAAAGGCAAGGAACCTCAGGTTTGTGTTTAAACTCTCCCCTTAGAAGAACTTCTTGGCAAAGGTTTGAAGTGGGGATGTTTTTGTTTGTAGGTATTAAACTACATGTGTGCACGGAAATTCTCTCAAATATTAACTGAACCCCATTACATGTGGCAGTCCAATGCTGGTCACTGGAGGATGGAATGATAAATTAGACACGAATATATTACACAGGGTATATTTATATTTATTTTAAACATTTCAACTGCTTGAATGAGACTTCTGACTGAACTGACTGCCCATTCTAATGACTCTGAGCAACAATCAATTGTTTAAACCTGCCGTGTCACTTTGGTATCATGAAAACACCTCTTTAAAACACAATAGGGAAAGAAAAAAATACCTTGTTTGTCACAGCTTTGTTGGCCTTGCCATTCACCCACTAATGACATTAAACAATATAAACACAGTTGCTGCTCCCTCAGCCGAGCCCACTGATCCCAGATATTCACAGAGTGTGCCTGCACTTCATCCAGGTCTCTGTTCAGTTTTTACCAGAGAGGACGCCCTCCCTGAACACCTCATCCGTGTCACTGCTGCTCTCCCCACCTGCGGATGCTCTCTATTTCTTCACTGTGCTCAGCAATACATGACTTTAATACTGAGTGGTTTCAATTCTTCACTATCCATCTCACGCTACTCCATGAGAAGACCTATATCACTCACAACGTGAGAAGACCTATATCCTATCACTTGTGAATATATTCACAGGACCCAGTACAGTTTGGCACATAGCAGAACCTCAATTGTTGTAGTGAATGAGTAAACCAAATCAATGAACAATATCCCTTTCTAATTTTTTGCAATCCTTTATGCATTCCTCTTGTTTTTAATTCCCTTCTTAATCAGCTTACACTTCAGGACCTTTCATTCCTTTTCTAATGCCCTTCATTTCCTTCCTCTGGTCTTTAATCACTGCATTTATCTCATAAAAGGAAGAATCCAGTGATATGCCTTCTCTGTGTTGAGAATGGAGCAACTGAAAGTGGCTGGGAAAAAATTATAGAAGTGGTTGACTGCCAATGTTAAATGTATTAACATAAATCTTCACAACAATCCTGCTATATTTCTTTAGTAAGGTTTCTATTCTCCAAGATGCTATTTCATGTCTCCTCTTTTCTCAAACCCCTTTCCTTCCATTTTTGCCTCACTGGAAAAAGAGACACATCAGAGAAAGTTCTCATCACCCTTCCTCCATATCCCCCCATCAAATTTACAAGCCACTCTCCATTCCTCCAGTTACAATAGAAGATTCTGGTCCTAATCAACCATTCCTTTAATGCCACCCTCAATCCTGTCTCCTTTCATCTTCTCAAGGACATCACTCTTCCAATTCTACCCTCCCACTCCCTCTCTATTAGACAATTCCCATAATCACAGGCAGGTTCTGTAACGATCCTAAATAACCAAACAAAACTCACTTCCTTAATCTTACTTCTTCCATTAGTGGTGGTCCCAAGTTTTTTTCTTTCCTTTATAATCCATTCCTCCAAAATAGCTGTTTTCATGATCTCTACTTCTTTAGCTTTCATGCCCCCAAATCTGTTTTGTTGTTGTTCTAGTGTTTATTTTTTAAGTGGTCACTACGCCACAGGAAGTACTGAAAACACTCAGAGCTTGGTCTCCATCTTACTCAGGTTCTTAGCCACATGTGACCCGGGTGCCTACTTCTAGTAGCTGCCAAATCATCACTGGGAGGGAAAAAAGTTGCCTAACTCACTGACTAACTTCACGTGATCTCTTTGGATTCTGCTTCTCCTCTATACAATAAAGTTACATATCTACTAGTTATTGGTTTGTTTTCTGTGTGTGTATTAGTCAGTCAGTTGTGTCCGACTCTTTGTGACCCATGGACTACAGACTGCCAGGCTCCCCTGTCCGTGGAATTCTCCAGGCAAGAATACTGGAGTGGGTTGTCATTCCTTTCTTCAGGAGATCTTCCCGATCCAGGGATCGAACCCAGATCAAACCCAGGTCTCCCGCACTCTAGGCAGATTCTTTACCATCTGAGCCATTCCTCTACTAAATAGAAGTTCTATGAAAGCAATAACTTGTCTTTCTCATGTGTGTGTTTCAGTCGCTCAGTCATGTCTGACTCTTTGTGACCCCATGGACTGTAGCCTGCCAAGCTCCTCTGTCCATGGAATCTCCAGACAATACTGGAGTGGGTTGCCATTCCCTTCTCCAGGGGATCTACCCCACCCAGGGATCAAACCTGGGTCTCCCATATTGCAGGCACATTCTTTACTGTCTGAGCCACCTATTAGGGTCTTTCTTATTACTAAAACTACATGCCACTGAAAGTGCCTCATATAGCAGGAGCTCAATAAATATGTGTTGAATGAAATTGGAGTGACTCAAGGGTTGATGCAGAGAAGTCTTTTCCCAAATGATACAATGATCTCAGAGCATTTTAACTTCTTTTAAATACAAACAATATCTAGTGACTCCTAAATTTGTATCACTATCTTTGACATTTCTACTAAGCTACTTATTTCTGTCTACTTGGCAACTCCACCTTGCCGTCTAATAAGCACCTAAATTTAGTATGCCCAAACCTGAGCTTTTGATTTATCAGCAAAAACATATTATGTCAGTCCTGAGTGTCTTTGCCAGATTATCAAATGGTACCCTGTGACTTAAGCCAAGGTCTTAGGTATTGACCTTGATGCCCACCATCAACCCTACCATCAAGTCTAGTCAGCACTCTCCAAAGTAAACTGGGATTAATTCACTTCTATGTACATGGCCAGCTCAGTCACAGCCATCATTGTTCACCTAAATTACTTCAATCGTCCTGCCTTCTACAAACTTTACATACATAAACCAAATGAGGTCACTCCACAAGCAATGTCTTATTACTCCTGGAATAAAATCTAAACTTTTTATCATTATCTACATAGCCCTGCAAGTTCTAGCCCATCCATACTTCTCTAACCTCACTCATACCACTTGCCCCCTTCCTTACTATGACTCAGCCATAGTGGCCTTCTTTTTCAACCTTCAAATACTCCAAGACCCTTCATGCCTTCAAGCATTTGCCCCTCATGTTCCCTCTCCCTGGAATGCCTCTCCACCATTTATTTAGCATGGCTGGTGTATTCTCATTCTTCAGCTCCTATGTCATCCCCTCAGAGATGCCTGCTTTAACAACCTCATTTAAAGTGGCTTCCCTGGTTACACTCTTACTGAAAGTGAAAGTTGCCCAGTCGTGTCTCTTTGCAACCCATGGACTATACAGTCCATGAAACTCTCCAGGCCAGAATACTGGAGTGGGTAGCCTTTCCCTTCTTCAGGGGATCTTCCCAACCCAGAGATTGAACCCAGATCTCCCTCACTGCAGGCAGATTCTTTACCATCTGAGCCACAAGGGAAGCCCAAGAATATTGGAGTGGGTAGCCTATGCCTTCTCCAGTGGATCTTCCCAACCCAGGAATCAAACTGGGGTCTCCTGCAATATAGGTGGGTGGATTCTTTTACCAACTGAAATATGAGAGAAGCCCCAACACTCTTATTAATCTGCTTTAATTCAATCACGGTGCTTATTCTAATTTGTAATTCACAATTTTATTTTACATTTGATTTATTTATCATACATTAATTTCTTGCATGCTAAGTCACTTCAGCTGTGTCCGACTCTTTGCGACCCCATGGACTATAGCCAGCCAGGGTTCTCTGTCCACTAGATTTTTCAGGCAAGAATACTAAAGTGGGTTGCCATGTCCTTCTCCAGGGGATTTTCCTGACCCAGGGATTGAACCCGTGTCTCTTATGTCTCCTGCATTGGTAGGTGGGTTCTTTACCACCAACGCCCCTAGGGAAGTCACGTTAATATTAACTTCAGTAGACTTTAAAGTTTCATGTGGATAGAGATTTGTTTAGTGTATCCCCAGTATTCAGTAGAGCTTCCCTGGTGGCTCATAAAGAATCTGCCTGCAATGTGGGAGACCTGGGTTCGATCCCTGGGTTGGAAGATCCCCTAGAGAAGGGCATGGGGTCTTGAGTATTCATTAGTATTTTATAAATTTTTTTTGAATGAATAAAGAGAACAATGCCGACTCCTACATTTCCCTTCCTTTTAGTATTAATTTCCAACCACTAAAGAAATGTGATGAACCTCCTTGATATTGAGAATCAGATAATAATACATTTTTTTATTACTTGGATAATATGATGATGAGTGAGGGCAGGTGGCAAATAAGCTACTATTATAACAGGCAGTTGTCAGAGAGCTGCAGATGGTAGGCTGGGGTCAAACCACAACAAGTGATTTGGTTGAACTTAGTGACTTGGAGATCAGAGGACAGACAGCAATGCTGATATGATTACAAGTGAGTGTAATAGCCAAAGCCTAAGGCCTCCTACAGGAAAGAGATACAAAGAACACTGCTACTTTGCACACAACCAGAATACAATAAATGTCACTGGCAGATTGCAGACCACTTCTTACAATACCATAAATGTCTCCTCTTTAATTCATCTGTATCTGCAAAATGAATGTTAATTTGACTGACTATAATAAATGAACAAGATGTTTTATTAAAACTCAAAAGCACTATGATGTTATCTTTACATAAATAAATGGAACAAATTGAATCAAACTAGCATTTAACAGATTTTCATTATATAAATGTTTGGGAAGAAATCTGTAGTTCTTGGGCTTGGACCAGGGAAATATAAATGGAGGAGATGAGAAGTAATAAAGTGTCAGAAATATTTTGAACTCATTACTTTATAAACTGCAACTATAATATGCACAGGTACAACCTTAACTGTCTTTTAAGTCTCTTGAAAATTGCTTTACAGAGAATGGCAGCCAGTCATTTCTAATTAAAGAAAAAGGAATGAGAATGAATATAGCAAGGGATGGTGAAATTAAAGATCGAAACATCACTAAACATTAGAATTTGGACTTCACTGGTGGCTCACACAGTAAAGAATCTGGCTGCAATGCAGGAGACCCGAGTTCAATCCCTGGATGGGGATGATCCCCTGGAGAATGAAATGGCAACCAACTCCAGTATTCTTGCCTGGAAAAATCTCATGGACAGAGGAGCCTGGAGGGATACAGTCCATGGGTTCACAAAGAATCAGACACTACTGAGTGACTAATGCTTTCTTTCTTCTAAACATTAGAATCTAGACTTGTGATTGTATAATTACAATCCATTATAGTTTTCTCTTCCTTTCGCTCTGTCACCTCTTATAGAGAAGCTTTTTGTAATAATCTCATCAAAAACAGCTCTCCCCAGTTACTCACAACTTGCTTTATTTCTGTCACGGTGCCTTATGGTTTAAGATTGGTTTGTGTGTCCATATATCGTGCTGGAGATTTCAGATCTATTCTCAATATCTGTGCATTTCTTTGTTAAGTTAGTCCACCACGTTTTCTTGTTTCACAGTCTTGACTTGAAGAAGCTCTAACTTTTTTACTGATTTGCACAGGGGTTTGAATCTGTTGTCGTAAGTGACCAAGCAAAGGCCAGACTCAAGCCTTTTTTATTTGCTGGTCTCTCTGCCTGGGATGCTCTTCTTCCTCATATCTATATACATGACTTACTCCACCAAATCACTGTGATCTCCACTCACCTCAGAGAGGTCTCCCTCAATTCTCTATAGAAAATAGTGACTTCACTTTCCTTTTCTCCTCTCATACACCATTAATCTCAAGTCCTTATCATGGTTTAATTTTCTTCACAGACTATATCATTAAATATCATGTTAATTTCCTTAATTGTTTACTGTTTGTGTCCCCTTACTAAAGAGGCAAACTCTATGAGGGCAGAGTTTTTTTTTTTTTTTTAATTAAACCTACAGCTCTAGTTCACAGAATACTGCCTGTAACATAGTAGGTGTTTAATAAATGGTAGTTCAAATTAGACTTAATTGATATTTACAGGACATTATACTAAAAAAAGCAGAGGACAGACTTTTTTTCAAGTGCACATGGTATATTATCTAGGATTGATCACATATTAGGGCACAAAACAAGTCTTAACAAATTTAAGAGTACAGAAATTATTTCAAGCACCTTTTCTGATCACAATGGCATAAAACTAGAAATTAACCACAGAAAAAGAAATGAGGAAAAATGATTACATAGACACTGAACAGCAAACTACAAAAAAAAAAAGAAAAAAAGAAAATACCCAATGGATCAATGATGACATGAAAGAAGAAATTTAAAAATATCTTGAAGCAAATGACAATGAAAACATAGCCATAAAAAAATCTATGGGATGCAGCAAAAGAAGTTCTTAGAGGGAAGTTCATAGAAATACAGGCCTTCAAGAAACAAGAAAAATCTCAAATAAACAACTAATCCAATATAATCCACCACCTAAAACAGTTAGAAAAAGAAAAACAAAGAAAACTTAAAGCCAGCAGAAGGAAGGAAATGTTAATAGAATAGAGATTAAAAAAACAGAAATATAAAAAAATCAACAAAATCAAGAGTTGGTTCCTTGAAACAGCAAACAAAATTGACAAACCTCTGGCCAGGCTCACCAAGAAGAAAAGAGCAAAGACCCAAATGAATAAAATGAGAAATGAAAAGAGGAGAAATCACAACTGCTACCGTAGAAATACAACGAACCAACCAACCAATCCCCACCCAAACATAACAGATACTATCAACAATTACATGCCAAAAAATTACATAACCTAGAAAAAATGGACAAGTTTCTAGAAATATATCAAAACTGAATCAAGAAGAAATAGATAACCTGAACAGAACAATCACTGGTAGTGAAATAGAATCTGTAACTTAAAAACTCCTTACAAAAAAAAGTCCAGGATCACATAGCTTTGCAGGCAAATTTGACCAAACATACAAAGAAAAACCTGATCCTTCTCAAACTCTTCCAAAATATTTAAGGGGAAGGAACACTCCCACAGATATTCTATGAAGACATCATCACCCTGATGCCAAAACCAGACAAAGATACTATCAAAAAAGACAATTAAAGGCCAATTTCTTTGATGAATATATAAGCAAAAATTCTCAAAAAAATTAGCAAATGGAATCTAACAACACACAAAAAGATCATATACAGCACTCTTAATTGGATTCATCCCAGAGTCACAAGGATCATTCAACATACACAAATCCATCAGTGTGATACACTCCATCAATAACAACAAAAAAACAAAAACCATATGATCATCTCAATAGATGCAGAAAGAATATTTGATAAAATTTAATATTCATTCATGATAAAAACCCTTAGGAAAGTTGGTATAGAGGGAATATACCTCAACAAAATAAAAGCTATTTATGAAAAATTCATGGTCAGTATAAAACTCAATGGTGAAAAGCTGAAAGCCTTCCCACTAAAATTTGGAACAAGACAAGGATGCTCACTCTCTTAAGTTCTATTCAACATAGTACTGGAAGTCCTAGCCACAGCAATCAAACAAGAAGAAATAAAAGGTATTCAAATTGGTAAGGAAGAGATAAAATTGTCATGGTATGCAGATGATACAATACTACATATATATAACATAAAAACTCCATATAAAACCAACTAGAACTGATAAAGAATTCAGCAAGGTAGCAGGTACAAGGTTAACAAAGAAATTTGCTGCATTTCTTCACACTAACAATGAAATATCAGAAAAGGAATATAAATAAACATCAATTTTAATTTCATCAAAATTATTTTAATTTTGTATCAAAATTCTTTTGAATATTGCATGAAAAATTCTTAGGAATAAATCTCATCAAAAAGGTAAAAGACTTATATGCTGAGAACTACAAAACAGCCATAAAGGAAATTGAAGATAATTTAAACAAATGGAAAGATGTCCCATGGTCTTGAACTGAAAGAATTAATACTGTTTAAATGGCCATGCTACCCAAAGCAATCTACAGATTTAATGTGATCCCTATTAAACTACCCATGATATTTTTCACAGAACTAGAACAAATAATCTTAAAATTTATATGGCACCATGAAAGACTCAGAATTGCCAAAGCAATCCTGAGGAAAAATGACAAAGTAAGAGGCATAATGCTCCCAGACTTCAGATAATATTATAAAACTACAGTAATCAAAACAGCATGGTATTGGCAAAACTATAGACAATGGATCAATAGAACAGAACAGAGAGCCCAGAAGTAAACCCACACATCTATGGTCAACTGAAGTTTGACAAAGGAGACAATAATATACAATGGGAAAAAACAGTCTCTTCAACAAGTAGTACTGGGAAAGTTAGTCACATGAAAATTAATGAAGTTAGAACACATCCTTACAGAATACATAAGAATCAATTCAAAATGGCTTAAAGACTTAAATATAAGGCAAGACACCATAAAGCTCCCAAAAGAGAACACAGGCAAAACATTATTGGACATAAACTGCATCAGTATTTTCTATGGTCAGTATTCCAAGACAACAGAAATAAAAGCAAAAATAAGTGGGACCTAATCAAATTTTTAAGCTTTTGCATAGCAAAAAAAAAAAAAAATCATAAACAACAAAAAAAGACAACCTATGGACTGGGAGTAGATATTTGTGACTAATATGACTGACAAGTGGTTAATTTTCAAAATATGCAAACAGCTCATACAATTCTGTGTTGTGCTCCTGCTCAGTCATTTCAGTCATGCCCAACTCTTTGCCACCCTATGGACTATAGCCCGTCAGCCTCCTCTGTCCATGGAATTTTCCTGGCAAGTATACTGGTGTGGGTTGCCATGCCCTCCTCCAGGGGATCTTCCCAACCTAGAGATTGAACCTGTGTCTCCTGCTTCTCTTGCATTGCAGGCAGATTCTTTACTGCTGAGTCACTGGGGAAGACCAACAGAACAAAAAACAAACAACCAAACAACTCAATCAAAAAATTGGCAGAAGACCTAAATACACATGTCTCCAAAGAAGAAATACCGAAGACCAAGAGGCACATGAAAAGATGCTCAATATTGCTAATTATTAGAGAAATGCAAATGAAAACTACAATGAGGTAGAATCTCACACTGGTCAGAATGTCCATCATTAAAAAGTCTACAAATAACAAATGCTGGATTTGGGTGTGGAGACAAGGGAATCCTACTACACTGTAAGAGGAATGTGGGAATGTGTGTTGGTGCAACTATTATGGAAAACAGTTTGGAGGTTCCTCAAAAAAATAAAATAGACTTGCCATAGATTCCAGCAATCCCACTCCTGGGCATATATCCAAATAAAACTGTAATTCAAAAAAATACATACAACTCTATGTCCATAGCACCACTACTTATAATAGCCAAAACATGGAAATAACCTAAATGTCCACTGACATATGAATGGATAAAGAAGATGTAGTGTATATTTATATGTACAATGGAATATTTGTTGGTGTTTAGTTACTAAGTCAAGACCAACTCTTTGCAACCCCATGAACTATAGCCCATAAGGCTCCTCTGTCCATGGGATTTCCCAGGCAAGAATACTGAAATAGGTTGCTATTTCCTTCTCCAGGGGATCCTCCTGATCCAGAGAATGAATCCACGTCTCCTGCATTGGCAGGCAGATTCTTTCCCACTGAGCCACCAGGGAAGCCCAGTGGAATATTACTCAGCTATAAAAATATGAAATAGTCTCATTAGCAGCAGTGTGGATGGACCTAGAGATTACCATACTAAGCAAAGTAAGTCAGAAAGAGAAAAATACCACATGATATCACTTACATGTAAAATCTAAAACATGGCACAAATGAACTTATCTATGAAGTAGAAACAGACTCACAGATAAAGAGAACAGACTTGTGGTTGCCAAGGGGGAAGGAGTGTAGGGTGTTTATCCATATCAGATGGATAAACAACAAGGTCGTATTACATAGCACAGGGAACCATAGTCAATAATTTGTGATAAAGCATAATGGAAAATAATGTAAATCATTTTGCTGAATAGCAGAAATTAAAACAGCAGTGTATCAACTATACTTCAATAAAATTAAAAAAATAAATCAACGATAGTTCAATGATCAAACAGACTGATGTTAAAAAATAAACTTTCAAAATCACTTCTTCTTCAATTTACCTTCACACTAATGTCACATTAATTTTTCTAATTTATGACTCTGAGTCACTCCTTTCCTAAAAAGTCTTAATTGCCTCCAATGACAGATTACATTTGCACTTATCCTGCTATCCAAAGCCCTTCAACCCATCTTCCTGTCATATTTACTTCCCATGAACAATATAACCTGGATGACTTGTTGCCTGTGACAGTTACCTACGTGTCTCATTTCCCATCCAGACTCTAAAAATATAATGAGTGTTTCAATCTTTCTTGTCTCAATAGCACCAGAGTAGACAACTGATGTTTTGGCATGCCTAGTATCCATTCTCTTTTCTTTAGGGAAAGAGTTTCAGGAAGCTATCCTTTTCCTATTGGCCTCCATGTTCCAGTTAAATGGGCATGTCTTCCAAGATATTTCCAACTATCAATTAGATATTCATTTCTTGTCATACCAGGAATGCAAAGACTCAAGAACTGAGAACAGCTGAAGCTAATTTATCCCAATGGCAGCTCTGTGAACAGACTGTTCTGCTCTTACACTGCAGGGTGCCTAGATTAATGTTCTATGGGAAGTCTAGTTGTCATCTGTTTACTTTATTTTCCAGCTTTAATGAGGTATAATTGACAAATGAAAATTGCATATATTTAAAGGTAGGCAATTTAATGTTCTGAAATACATATTCATTGTGAAATGAGCATTAAATCAAGCTAATTAACATATCCATTCCTCACATAATTACTTTTTCCTTTTTTATGTGTGTGATAAGAACACTTCAGATGTATACTCTTAGCAAATTTCAAGGATACAATACGTATTTTAAACTAAAGTTATACTGCTATACATTAGCTTTCCAGAACTTATTTTACAAAATTGAAACTCTGTACCCCTTGAATAACATCTCTCCATTCCCTCTTTTGCCAGTTTCTGCCAACCACTGATCTACTCTCTGCATTCATGTGTTCATCTTTTTTAGATTCCATATATAAGTGAGATTATACAATATTTGTCTATGTCCCACTTATCTTAGTTTTGATTTGCATTTCTCTGATGATTAGTGATGCTGAGCACCTTCTCATGTACCTGTTTTTTTGTTGCTGGAAGGTATTTGATTACTGATTCAATCTACTTATTTATGAGTCTATTCTGGTTTTCTATTGCTTCTTGATTTAGTTCTGGCAGGCTGTATGTTTCTAGGAATTTATTAATTTCTTCCAGCTTATCCAATTTTTTGACACACAGGTGGTCAAAATAATCCCTTATGATCAATTTATTTTTAAGGTATCCACTGTAATGTCTCATGTTTACTTCTAATATTCAGTTTTCTTTTTTCTTAGTAAATCTGGTTAAGGTCCTGTTGATTTTAAAAACTTCTCAGCTGATTTATGCTGATGTTTGGTAGAAACCAACGCAATACTATAAAGCAATTATCCTTCAATTAAAAATAAATAAATTTTTTAAAAAAGAAAAAAAATCTCAAAAAACTTTCAGTGATTAAAAAAAATTTTTTTTTCTGTTTTGTGCTTGATTTATTTCTGTTCTAATCTTTATTACTTCTTTTCCTTCTGTTAACTTTGGGCTTAACGTGGTCTTCTTTTTCTTGTTCCTTGAGTTGTAAAATTAGGTTGCTTGAGAATCTTATTTCTTTTGTAATGCAGGAATTTATCACTATAAACTTTTCTCTTAATATTGGTTTTGTAGTATTCCATAAGTCTTGGTATGCTTATGTTTGTTTCTCTTGAGATGCCTTCTAAACTCCTTTTCTATTTTCTTTTTGACTCAATGGATCTTCAAGAATAAGTTGTTTAGTTTCCATGTTTCCATGAATTTGTGAATTTTCCCATTTTCTTACTGCTACTGATTTCTAGTTTCATTCAACTGAGGTAAAAAAAAAAAAAAAAAAGATACTTGAGATGGTTTCAATCTTGAATTGGTAAGACTGCTTTGTGACCTAAGATGTGGTCTATTCTGGGGAATGTTGTATGTGCAGTTAAGAATGTGTACTCTTTTGTTGTTGGGTTGAAAGTCCTGAATATGCCTTTTAGGCTCACTTGGTATATAGTGTTCTTCCAGGTAGCTGTTTATTAATTTTCTGTCTGGATGCTCTATCCACTACTGAAAACTATTGTGCCGTTGTCACTTTTCCCCTTCAGATGTGTAAATATTTGCTTGATATATTTAAGTTCTCTGATGTTGGGTACATATATAACTGTTAAACCTTCCCATTGGATTGACCATTTTATCATTATAATATAATGTTCTTTGTCTTAGAGATAGTCTTTGAGTTAAAGTTTACTTTTTTTTTCCTCATATAAGCACAGCCAGACTTGCTTTCTTGGACCATTTTCTTGTCACCATTTTCATGGACTATATTTTCCTACCCCTTCAACTTTCTGCCTCTGTGTGTCCTTATATCTAATGTGAATCCTTTGTAGACAGCATATAGCTGGATTTTGTTTTTTAACCTATTTGCCATACTATGCCTTTTTAATTGGAGAGTGCAATGCATTTACATTTAAAGTATTGATAGGTGAAGACTTAACAATGATTTTTCATTGTTTTGTTTGTTTTGCATTTTTTGTTCCCATCTTCCTCTCTTGCTCTTTTTATTTGATAATTTTTGGAAGTGAATTGCTTTGGATCTCTTCTCTTTATCTTTTGTATATTGATTATAAGTTTTTTTCTTTGTGGTTACCTTGAGCATAAAATATTTTGTAGCTATAATCACTGAAGTTGATAACAACTTCCATCACACTTTTTTTTTTTACCAACTCAAACACTGTGTGTTTCTGTAGTCAGAATTTGCTTTTATAAAAATTGTGTATTCATTAACAATTTATCTTATATAGTAGGCTGAAAAGTAATTTACATATTACCATTACAAGTGTAACATTATTCTGTGTTTGTGTCTATTTTTCCTTTACTAGTAAGATCTATGCATTCATACAGTTCTGCCTTGCAGTTTACCATATTTTTTATTTTGATTTGAAGAACTCCCTTAAGCATTTTTTTTTTTTTTTTGCAAAGCAGGGGTAGTGGTGACAAACTCCCTTCATTTTTGTTTTCTTGTCTACTTTGTGTTTTGTTTGTCTTTCAGTTTATTTTTCTCTTTTATTCTTAAAAAAATAATTTTCTCAGGTAAAATGTTAATTCATAGATTTCTTTTTCTTTTACTTTTTTTTTTCCTTTGGCATTTTGAAATATGCCATTCCACTCTCTCCTGGCCTACAAGGTTTCTGTTGAGAAATACACTCAGTCTTACTGAGAGGTGGGAGTGTGGGGCTTATATATGGTAAGTTATTTTCCTCTTCCTACTTTCAAAATTTTGTCTTTGACTGTTGACAATTTGATTATGTGTCTTGGTGTAGTGTTCCTTGGTTTGCTCGTATTTAAGACCATTCATAAATCTGGGTGTCCATTTCCCTCATTAGATTTGGGGAGTTTTCAGTCATTATTTAAAAAAAAAAAATATGCTTTCTGCCCCTTTCTCTCTCTTCTCCTAGGACTCCCATAATGCAAATATGGTTCAGTTGATGTCATAAAATTCTATAGGTTTTCTTTATTTTCTCTCTTTTGATTGGATCATTTCAAATAACCTATGTATGAGTTAGATGATTCTTTCTTCCACTTGACTGAGTCTGCAGTTTCTCTCTATTGCATTTTTTAAAAATTTCATTTCTTGTATCCTTCAGCTCCAGAATTTCAATGTGGTTCTTTTATTTTATAACTTCTATCTCTGATGAATTTCTCATTTTTTCCATGTACTGTTTTCCAGATTATGTTGTCTATCTGTGACTTTCCTGAAATAAATTTGAGTCAGCTTTTATTTATACATAGATGGTACAGTTCAATGGACATTGCTGATTAAATATAAGGGATTAGAATAAGTGCTCTGGAAGACACAGGAATATATGAGTTACTCCACAACTTTTAGAGAAAACCCAAGGTACAGAAAAATATGAGCTATTTTCTTAAGCTACAATGCAATATAAGAGAAAAAACTAACGGTTCAAGGCAGAATGTAAGATGTGTTCTCACAGAGGAGAGAGAGAGTGCCCTAAGACAACAGAGGAGATGGGGATTAAATGTACCTGGAGCATGAAAGAGGGTTTCCTAGGAGAAGGAGAATTTGAGATGTCTTAGTTGGACCTCCACTCCCCCAGGCAAAAGTAGACTTTGCAAGAAGTATTGAGAGCAGGTGGTTGATGTGAGTAGTCCAGCAGGAGAATGGGACAATAATTGAGGGAAAATAGAGTCAACAAGGGGTACAATTATTAAGCTACTAGAGCTTTTTTAGTGGTTCTGTAGCTGCAACCTGCGGAGAAGCTCTAGAACACTCTATAAAATACATATCCCAGAATTATTCCAACCAAGGAGTAAATAGTTGGGAATTTATACCCCCATAATTCTGTCATTGGTTAAGGGTTGCTCCTAGAGGGATATTACTTTCTAAGCACTTCTGGTCCACAGAAGAATAGCTTCTATCCCTAGGAGGCCAACTGAAGAAAATGAGAAATTCAGTTCTAAAGCAAATACAAGTAATCTCTGAAAATCTTCAAATACTCTCTTGCTATTTATTGAGTGCCTCTATTTGCCAAATACACACAATATAGTGATTTAAAGTAGGCAACTTCTAAGGTGTCAGTGCCAAAGTATTGCTGTCTCACTGTAAGTAGCTTAAAGATTACCCAGTATAATAATGTTTTCATAACCAAAAGCAACTTAGTCTATCTTCTGTTAAACATTCCTCAGAATAGGAAAGAAGGAATTTAACACCTGGCACATATATATCTAATCTATTCCAATGATTCCTGAGTAGACATGACCTTCTAATGTTTCTCTGTAAGAGTTCCATAAAACAAAACGTCTGGGGAGAAGAAATTCATAGTAATCTGAATTGTAAATATGTGACTGTGGTCTAAAAACTGTAGCCATAATAGTATGCCAAGCTAAATAATAACTTTCAAAACTGCTTTTATTACTTAATGCTTTATGCGTATTGATAATCTAATCAGTTTCCACTTCTGGAAAGTGCCCATTTGAGTCATGCAAGCAAACAACATTCTGTCATGCTCTATTATCTCTGCTTTTATTAACCATCATTGAATATTTTTTAACCTTCAAACTTGGAAACAATCTATGCCTTGGAAGGCATAGCTCATGATCCAAAGAAAGGTTTGATTTGATGAAATGAGCAAATGAATTTAGTGCTCCCTCTGAGTTTCCTGCTGCTCACAGTGATAACCTACAGATTTTGGTAGGTCATCTTCACTATGTAAATCCACTTACACAAAGAGACAACACAGCTAAACACAAAATATCCAATAACAATATAAAAACCAAAATTTTTTTTTTTTCCTATTATGACTTGACTGTTACCCATTTGGAGTATTCTTGAAGGGCTATAGAGAAGGCTAGGAGTAGTAAAAACATGTAGAACTGGAGTCAGAAGAACAGAATTCAAGTCCTCCCCTGACAAAAAATTGCTGTAATAGGTATAGAATGAATAATGTATAAATGTTCATGGTATTGATATTCCAATTAAGAACTGTAATTTTGATTATTTCTATACTTTGCTTATGATCAGTACTTTGAATTCAAAATCCAGTTGTCATTTACTGCTACTCAGCTTGAATAATTTACTCTTTAGATTTCCTCATCTGCAAAACCAGATTAAGATCACTTACTTTTCAGGATTACTTTAAGAAGTAAATGAGATCATATGTACAGAAGAACTTAGCACAGTGTCTGCCATGAAGTCCCCCTTCTTCTTTTCATCCCTCTGTTCCTGCACTGATTTTATTTGTGTTTTGTAGACTGTAAATTCCCTTAGGGACAGAGATATATCTTATTATTTTCTGAAGAGGCCCAGCACATAGTCCTGATCTTTACACAGGGTAGGCATTAAATTTTTTTAAAAAGTGAACAAACATGTATTGAAGCTAATTTTAGATTATAGCTCTAAATGAAAAATGGAGACATGCAATGTTTTTGAGCATGGAAAAGACATGGGAAATATTCTAGGAAGTTTATGTGATGTTTATTTGAGAAATATAAGAGTTTATATGAGAAATGACTCTTTAGGAATAAACTTGGTAATCAAACTGCCAAAACATATATTGATAAGTGAGCAAGTCCCTTGAACTAATCATCTTGAAGTCTGTTCTAAGATTTTCCTTTTGCTCATGACATTTTAAATAACTGCTATGAGAGTTTGCATATGAATCACAAGGGAAAATGAGCATAATATTTTATAGCCAGATTTCAGTTTTAAAACCAAAAGTAGTTATTTAATTACCACTCCCAAACTTAGTGATCTGCTGTGGCTCGAAAGGACTACTGACTATTATCTATAAGCAGATGAACATTAAAGTACAAAGATTTCTCAGTCTAATAATACATAGAAAAACATGACACATGAATGACATATATTTGAAGACAATTTTAAAATAAATTCCCAAAGATATACTGAGTAATAGCAACAGTGTCTAGTAAAGACAGTTTCACAAGATATTTATTTGGAATATAGTGAGATTCATCTGACTACTTCTAGAGAGATATTTAGTAACACTTTAATCACATTATTTTATGAATATATATATAAGAGGCTCTACATTAACCCTGTTAAATATATATACTTATATATACACAAAATATACAAATAATATGGCTATCCTACCTAGACCAAAGTCACAGCTTTCCTGTCCACTTCAGTATCGGCCACCCTCTGAGGTAAATACAATGAAAAACTATCAGCTTAATCATCCCTACCGTCTCTTCCCAATGGTCTCTTTCCTCCATGTCAGTTACTCATTCTCATAAACACAACTTAAACCTTATCATCGCTCCAGATCACTCCACCTCCAAAATGACTAATGCAAACATCCCACTCTGTTCACAATCCCCTACTCTTCCAGCTTGCTTGCTTATCTACTCCCATCTTAAACATTCTTCAGCCTAATTGGAGTCTCCAGGGCCTCCTATGGTATTGCTCTTTTATATCCTAACTTACCTTTCAGCTCCTCTCCCCAGCTTCACTGCTACAACCCAGGTCTAAGCTACCATAGTTAATGTGTCTATTGTGATAAACTCCCAATGGATCTCCCTGCTTCTGCCTGTCCTCAACAGTCTATTGAGTCTATTCTTGGGCGAGCAGTTAGAGTAATCCTTGGAACAGATAAGTCCTGTCGGGGAACTCTTCTGCTCTGTACTATCTAATAAAGTACTGTTAGAATAAAGATCAAAGTCCCAATAATGACCTGTAAGCATACATGATCTGGTCCCTTGTTGCTTATGTGATTTCAATTCTTTTCACTTTCCCCTTGCTAACTGTAATCCAACCACAGCCTTCTCAACTCTACTCGGAACACAGTACAGACACACTGTACTGCTCTTCTTCCTGCAGGCAGTACTGTTCTCTCAAGGGTCTTCATGGTTTACTCCTTCACCTCCTTTAAGTTTCTGCCCAAACATCCCTTGTCAATGAAACATTTTGACCATCCTGTTTCAAGGAGCAAATGACACTCCCCTACCTCACCAGCACTACCACCTTTCCCTGCTTTTTTCCTACAGACATATTACCATCTGACAAACTACATTCCCTTAATTTTTTGTATTGCCCATTGTTTACGCAATTCTCATTAAAATATAAGATTCATAGGGCAGAGACTTTTGTCTCTCACTCACTGATGTAGTCCCTATTCCTAGAACAATGCTTTGGACATGGTATGCACCTGATGATTATTTAATGAATGCTGCTTAGATTTTATGGTCTATTATTTCAACCATATTTTTTGCCACTAAATTTGTGTATATAAATTTCTAGATGATTAAGTTAATTCTTGAAGACGATAAAGGAAAAGTTTCATTCAAGTTGGGATTTAAATCATCTTATGAGAGAACTCCAAAATTCTTCTGAAGCTAGAGAAATTAAACCAGGGATTGAACCCATGCCTTCTGTACTGGCTGGTGGGTTCTTTACCACAGAGCCAACCAGGAAAGCCCTTATAAACTATGGCTATTAGATGCCTACTTGAAAGATGGGATTCTCTTAACCCAGTTTTTCAGAAATACAGCTTTGATCTTTCAGTTCAAGTTCAGTTCAAATGCTCTGTTGTCTCCAACTCTTTGCGATGCCATAGACTGCAGCACGCCAGGCTTCCCTGTCCATCACCAACTCCTGGAGCCTACTCAAACTCATGTCCATTGACTTAGTGATGCTATTCAACCATCTCATCCTCTGTGGTCCCCTTCTCCTCCCGCCATCAATTTTTCCCAGCATCAGGGTATTTTCCAATGAGGCAGTTCTTTGCATCAGGTGGCCAAAGTACTAGAGTTTCAACTTCAACATCAGTCCTTCCAGTGAACACCCAGGACTAATTTCCCTTAGGATGCACTAGTTGGATCTCCTTGCAGTCCAAGGGACTCTCAAGAGTCTTCTCCAACACCGCAGTTCAAAAGCATCAATTCTTCGGTGCTCAGCTTTCTTGACACTCCAACTCTCACATCCATACATGACTACTGGAAAAACCATACCTTTGACTAGGTGGACCTTTGTTGGCAAAGTAATGTCTCTGCTCTTTAATATGCTGTTTAGGTTGGTCATGGTTTGCCTTGGAAACAAACAGATGATTCTGTCATTTTTCAGACTGCATCCAAGTACTGCATTTCGGACTCTTTTGTTGACCATGATGGCTATTCCATTTCTTCTAAGGGATTCCTTCCCACAGTAGTTGATATAATGGTCATCTGAGTTAAATTCACCCATTCCAGTCCATTTTAGTTTGCTGATTCCTAGAATGTCGATGATCACTCTTGCCATCTCCTGTTTGACCACTTCCAATTTGCCTTGATTCATGGACCTAACATTCCAGGTTCCTATGCCATATTGCTCTTTACAGCATCAGAATTTGCTCCTATCACCAGTCATATCCACAACTGGGTATTGTTTTTGCTTTGGCTCCATCCCTTCATTCTTTCTGGAGTTATTTCTCCACTGATCTCCAGTAGCATATTGGGCACTTACCGACCTGGGGAGTTCCTCTTTCTGTATCCTATCATTTTGCCTTTTCATACTGTTCATGGGGTTCTCAAAGCAAGATACTGAAGTGGCTGTCCATTCCCTTCTTCAATGGACCACATTCTGTCAGACCTCTCCCCCATGACCCGCCTGTCTTGGGTGGCCCCACAGGCATGGCTTTCCAAGGCAAACCATTCAATATCACGGTAATCCAAGCCTATGCCCCAACCAGTAACACTGAAGAAGCTGAAGTTGAATGGTTCTATGAAGACCTACAGGACCTTTTAGAACTAACACCCTAAAAAGATGTCCTTTTCATTATAGGGGACTGGAATGCAAAAGTAGGAAGTCAAGAAACACCTGGAGTAACAGGCAAATTTGGCCTTGGAGTAGGGAATGAAGTACGGCAAAGGCTAATACAGTTTTACCAAGAGAATGCACTGGTCATAGCAAACATCCTCTTCCAACAGCACAAGAGAAGAGAAGACTCTACACATGGACATCACCAGATTGTCAACACCAAAATCAGACTGATTATATTCTTTGCAGCCAAAGATGGAGAAGCTCTATACAGTTAGCAAAAACAAGACCAGGAGCTGACTGTGGCTCAGATCATAAACTCCCTACTCCCAAATTCAGACTTAAACTGAAGAAAGTAGGGAAAACCACTAGATGATTCATAAATGACCTAAATCAAATCCCTTATGATTATACAGTGGAAGTGAGAAATAGATTTAAGGGACTAGATCTGATAGACAGAGTGCCTGATGAACTATGGACAGAGCTTAGTGACATTGTACAGGAGGCAGGGATCAAGACCATCCCCATGGAAAAGAAATGCAAAAAAGCAAAATGGCTGTCTGAGGAGGCCTTACAAAAAGCTGTGAAGAGAAGAGAAGCAAAAAGCAAAGGAGAAAAGGAAAGATATAAGCATTTGAATGCAGAGTCCCAAAGAATAGGAAGGAGAGATAAGAAAGCCTTCCTCAGCAATCAATGCAAAGAAATAGAGGAAAACAACAGGATGGGAAAGACTACAGATTTCTTCAAGAAAATTAGAGATACCAAGGGAACATTTCATGCAAAGATGGGCTCGATAAAGGACAGAAATGGTATGGACCTAACAGAAGTAGAAGATATTAAGAAGAGGTGGCATGAATACACAGAAGAACTCTACAAAAAAGATCTTCAAGACCTAGATAAACACGATGGTGTGATCACTCACCTAGAGCCAGACATCCTGGAATGTGAAGTCAAGTGGGCCTTAGGAAGCATCACTATGAACACAGCTAGTGGAGGTGATGGAATTCCAGTTGACCTATTCCAAATCCTGAAAGATGATGCTGTGAAAGTGCTGCACTCAGTATGCCAGCAAATTTGGAAAACTCAGCAGTGGCCACAGGACTGGAAAAGGTCAGTTTTCATTCCAATCCCAAAGAAAGGCAATGCCAAGAATGCTCAAACTACTGCACAATTGCACTCATCTCACACGCTAGTGAAGTAATGCTCAAAATTCTCCAAGCCAGGCCTCAGTAATACGTGAACCGTGAACTTCCAGATGTTCAAGCTGGTTTTAGAAAAGGCACAGGACCCAGAGATGAAATTGCCAACATCCGCTGGATCAATGAGAAAGCAAGAGAGTTCCAGAAAAACATCTATTTCTGCTTTATTTACTATCCAAAGCCTTTGACTGTGTGGTTCACAATAAACTGGAAAATTCTGAAAGAGATGGGAATACCAGACCACCTGACCTGCCTCTTGAGGAATCTATATGCAGGTCAGGAAGCAACACTTAGAACTGGACATGGAACAACAGACTGGTTCCAAATAGGAAAAGGAGTACGTCAAGGCTGAATATTGTCACCCTGCTTATTTAACTTATACGCAGAGTGCATCATGAGAAACACTGGGCTGGATGAAGCACAGGCTGGAATCAAGATTGCCAGGAGAAATATCAATAACCTCAGATATGCAGATGATAACCACTCTTATGGCAGAAAGTGAAGAGGAACTGAACAGCCTCTTGATGAAAGTGAGAGTGGAGAGTGAAAAAGTTGGCTTAAAGCTCAACATTCAGAAAATGAAGATCATGGCATCTGGTCCCATCACTTCATGGCAAATAGATTGAAAAACAGTAGAAACAGTGTCAGACTTTATTTTTTTGGGCTCCAAATTCACTGCAGATGGTGATTGCAGCCATGAAATCAAAAGACACTTACTCCTTGGATGGAAAGTTATGACCAACCAACCTAGATAGCATATTAAGAAGCAGAGACATTACTTTGGCAACAAAGGTCCATCTAGTCAAGGCTACGGTTTTTCCAGAGGTCACGTATGGATGGGACAGTTGGACTATAAAGAAAGCTGGATGCTTGGGGCTGGTGCACTGGGATGACCCAGAGGGAGGGTATGGGTAGGGAGGAGGGGGGAGGGTTCAGGATGGGGAACACAGGTATACCTGTGGCGGATTCATTTTGATATTTGGCAAAACTAATACAATATTGTAAAGTTTAAAAATAAAAAAAAAAAAAAAAAAAGCTGAGCGCCGAAGAATTGATGTTTTTGAACTGTGGTGTTGGAGAAGACTCTTGAGAGTCCCTTGGACTGCAAGGAGATCCAACCAGTCCATCCTAAAGGAGATCAGTCCTGGGTGTTCATTGGAAGAACTGATGCTGAAGCTGAAATTCCAGTACTTTGGCCACCTCATGCAAAGAGCTGACTCATTGGAAAAGACTCTGAGGCTGGAAGGGATTGGGGGCAGGAGGAGAAGGGGACGACAGAGGATGAGGATGGCATCACCGACTCGATGGATATGAGTTTGGGCAAACTCTGGGAGTTGGTGATGGACATGGAGGCCTGGCGTGCTGTGGTTCATGGGGTCGCAAAGAGTAGGACACGACTGAGCGACTGAACTGAACTGAACTAGGTTGGTCATAACTTTTCTTCCAAGGAGCAAGCATTTTTTAAATTTCATGGTTGTAGTCACCATCTGTAGTGATTTTTGTAACCCAAAATGATAGTCTGTCACTGTTTCCACTGTTTCTCCATCTATTTGACTGAAGTGATGGGAGCAGATGACATGGTCTTAGTTTTCTGAATGTTGAGTTTTAAGCGAACTTTTTTACTCTCCTCTTTCATTTTCATCAAGAGGCTCTTTTGTTCTTCTTCACTTTCTGCCATAAGGGTGGTGTCATCTGAATATCTGAAGTTATTGATATTTCTCCCTGCAATCTAGACTCCAGCTTGTGCTTCATCCAGCTCAGCGTTTCTCATGATGTACTCTGCATTAAATAAGCAGGGTGACAATATACAGACTTGACATACTCTTTTTCCTATTTGGAGCCAGTCTGTTGTTCCATGTCCAGTTCTAACTGTTGCTTACTGATCTGCATACAGATTTCTCAAGAGGCAGGTTAGGTGGTCTGGTATTCCCACCTCTTTAAGAATTTTCCAGTTTGTTGTGGTCCACACAGTCAAAGGTTTTGGCATTTATCAACTAATAAAGCATACCAAAAAAAAGGTACTTCCATCCAGGTTCTTCTTTAGAAACTACAATAAAAATAATGAAGAAGAAAAGAAAGCTGCACCGTGAGTAAGAAATGGCCGTAACTATAGGTATCCAATCATGAATATTACTTATCAAATTCAACAAAATGTGGACCACAAGGCCAATAGCCAACATACAAACTCTCAGACCTCCAGTGGACTACACATTTTCCCAAATATCACAGTCCTAAGAGGTCTATTCAAAATTCCTTTGACTGAAGTAACTAGATCTGGTGGACACGGCCAAACCATTAAAAGAAAAACAAATCTAGAAAAACCCTGAAGGGCCCGAGGTTCACTTCCAGAGAATGACAGGGAAAAGGGAGTTGAAGGAGGAAGCATGCAGGTAAACCTTTGTCCTTATCTTTGCTTTGACTTCCTGGTAGAGGAAGCCTGTCTGGAAGTGAGGCTGATGAAAGTGTTGCAGAAGCCATGATCAGCTTTGACCAGAGTCAGCTGAGCAAAAATAGGTATTAGACGACTGCACTGACAGCCCGTTACAAAAATGCTTTACTGAGTCACGTCAACTTCCTACTCATGTCAAAGGGATAAACTAAAAATCTAAATATAGCTAAGATCAAATTCACCCTGTTCTTAAAATCTTTCATCATTCTCTGACTCCTACAAGTTTTAACTACTTAGCTGAACTCTATCCTAATTTAACACTAGTCTCTAGCTTTCTCCTGCTACTTCCTATGGTCCAGCCTGAAATGTCCAGTCACCACTACATGAAACTTCAACATAAAGCATACGCTTCTACCTAGAAGGTCTTTTGTTCCCCACCTTGCTTCCTCTCCCCACTAACTTCTTGAAATTCCTTGTCATTTTCCACAGAGCCACTTAATAACCCAATCATCCAAAAACTTCCACTTAAAATAGTTTTACAGTTTATGAAATAATTCATTTTTAAAAAGCATATCTGGAAATATACCTTAAACACTAAAATCATTCACCTAGAGCCAGATATCCTGGAATGTGTTATGACCAACCTAGACAGCATATCAAAAAGCAGAGACATTACTTTGTCAACAAAGGTCCGTCTAGTCAAGGCTATGGTTTTTCCAGTAGTCGTGTATGGGTATGAGAGTTGGACTGTGAAGAAAGCTGAGTGCCGAAGAATTGATGCTTTTGAACTGTGCTGTTGGAGAAGACTCTAAAGAGTCCTTTGGACTGCTAGGAGATCCAACCAGTCCATCCTAAAGGAGATCAGTCCTGGGTGTTCATTGGAAGGACTGATATTGAAGCTGAAACTCCAATACTTTGGCCACCTGATGCGGAGAGTTGACTCATTTGAAAGGACCCTGATTTGGGAATTTTGATATGGGAAGCAGTATGGTCATATTTGCATGACAGGAAGTGCCTTAGGCAGCAGAAGAGTGAAGACTGTGTCAAGGGGCAGAGTAGAGTCAGGAAAACCAGCAAGAAGGCTACTGCAGCAGACTCCTGAGAATCACTCAGTTCCCAAATCTGGCTGAGTATGAAAATTGTCAAGGAAGCCTTTTAAAATACAGATTTTGGAGGCCTGCCACGAGTTTTGTGACTCAGTCTGGGTCACCAGGTGAATGTGCTCATGGGCCAGGTGTAGAATTGTCCTGGCTCCGTGAGAGGCAATAAGGAAGCGCCAGTGAGGGTGGGAGAGACTCATGAGATACTTAAGCAATAGAATAAACACTTTTAGTGACTGATGGACATCAACCTGCAGTGATTATGTGGATGGATAGGCCATTCATTACGCCCATCAAATGGAGCATTCAGACCTTCAAAGGCAAGGAAAATCATGAGAAAATCCATGGGGCATGCAGGCACAGGTGAGCACTAGGTAGGTAGACATAGATGTATGGTGTGCCAGGGAGAGCTCTAGATTGAAGACCTAAGAATGAACTTAGGAAATAATGTTTAATTCAGACTAAGAGAAGGAAGAATTCTCAAAGGAGATGGAAGAGAGATCAGAGAAACAGGAAGACAACAAGTAAAATTCAAAATTCACTCAAGCATTCAATAGGGAAAGTTTGGCTTGGGGACAAAGTATAAAGGGTCTAAATTCCATGTAAAGAAATCTTGATGGTCTATTGTCAGCAAAAGCGGGGGAGGGCAAAACAACAATGGCAAAGGGTTTATTTACTTAAGTTAAGACTATGATATAGTAAGATTTATTTTGAGGGAACATCATTCTATCACTGGTAGAAAGGAGATGGGGAGAGGCTGAGTCTAGAAGTGGCAGAACAGTCTGAAATTGTGTGGCAGTAAAAAGGGGCTTCCTTGGTGGCTCAGACAGTATAGAGCCTGCCTGCAATGCAGGAGACCTGGGTTCGATCCTTGGGCCAGGAGGATCTCCTGGAGGAGGAAATGTCAACCCACTCCAGTATTCTTGCCTGGAAAATCCCACGAACAGAGGAGTCTGGCAGGCTACAGTCCATGGATCGCAAAGAGTTGGACAGAACTGAGCGACTAACAAAAAAAAAAAAAAGAAAGAAAAAGGCCTAATCTAAAACAGTGGTAGGGGGTGGACACAAGTCACCCATTTCAAAGGAAACATCTAAGGCAGAATGTTAGTCCCTGTGGGAATGGTAAAGGAAAGGAAAGTAAGGGTAAACTGAGGTTTCTAGCTCGGCAGGCTACAGGCTGAGAAACTAAGGCTGGAGAGGGCATCTAGAGGTGATGTTGTGGGTGTGAGAAATTTCAGGCACCATATGGTGTTTTATGGGTAGTGAGAAATATGGCTCTATTGTTCTTCTGATAGGTTGGGGCTATTTATGATTTCGAAGTCATGAGGACGGATAAGTAAAGCAAACGATAGTCACCATGGCAAATACATATTTAGTGAGGATAAATGATGGCCAGTGGTGATTGTCAGGACAGTGTGAATGTAGTATTCAAAATAAAATTAATACTACAGATACTGCCTGACCTATACCAAGCTCAAGGAGACCTACATTCTTTATTCTAAGTACTATTGGTACCACAGTAAATCAGTCTGTGGGTTTTTGTTTTTTAACTTTTGGCAATCATGTCATACTGACATTTCATGCTGTGTTAGACGTTAGGTAAAATCCATGTATGGTTTTTAACTGAACTATTAATAACAAATGTTGGTCTCCTTTTGGCTATGAAACTAAGCATAGGACTGTCCAACTGTACTGATTCCATGAGAAATGATGTTTTTCTTGCAAGAGACAGCTAAACTAAAAGTAGTTCATCTTATATGGGCATTTACTTCCCTCGTGTAACTGAAAGTTCAGAGGTATGTGTACTGAGGGTTGGCTTGGCAGATGAGCAATGATGAGGAACTGAGGCTTTTTTCTCTTTTAGCTGCCAACCTCAGTGAATCAGCAGCACATTCATCAGGGACAAAAGGAGGTGGCAGCGGCACCTGCATTCTGCCTTCCCATGAGAAGATCTGAAAGCAGGATAACTCCACCCAGAGGCAACCACAACTCAGATCTCTCAAATCATTCTCTTTTCTGTAATCAGGGATGAAAATACTTCCTAGAAGCCATCTGCCCCCAGCACACTTTCCCTTTCATCTCTTTGCCCTGAATTGTGTCACAGTCGACACAATTTAGTCAATCACTGACTAAAGAGGATAGTATTATGAACCATTTATGATTTAACCAACATTTGGGGCTGAGGGAGGGGCCTGTCTGACCTCAGCCCATTGCTGCAGGCTCAAATAAAGCAGGTGATTTTTCTTCTTGTTAAGCAAGGAAGGATAGGGGAAGGGCTGTACACACACACACACACTTGGTCTACATATCCAGCCATCCAGTGTCTGACCTATTCTTCCAGCTTTATTTCACTCTCAAAAGGGCTAAGTATGAGCTTGTTCAATCCAATTATTAAAATACTGAGAATTACACAAACAATTATAGAGACCACCCCTGAACAAAATAGCAATCTACATTCCAACATTCAGAAAAAGTTCTTCACCTAGGTCCAAATGAATCCAAATTTATATTTCTCTGGGCCCCCATTCTCATTTAGCCCACAAGGGACATGAGAACATCATCTAACACTTTGTGTCCTACCCTGGGGCACACAGAGGTGTGTCAGTGGGTATGTTTAGGACTTTTCCTCCTTAAATACCCTTTTCTCTGTCTCAGTACTTTTCATGAGCCTCAGTTTATTCTCAGCTCAGATGTTCCACGTCTCATTCACTTCAGTGTATTTATCACTTGTTCTGTGCCCGTTTCTCTTTTTGGCTACATCCTTCTAAAAGCTGAGCTCATGAGAATGAAACCTTGTTTTTCTTTGTTGCTCTTCCATTTTCCAGTATGTTAATGATACCACTCTGAACCTCCCAATCCCTTTTCAATCCAGCTTCTTTTTGGCTTATTTCAAATGTTTCTATGATCTTAGGAATTTTAGAAAAAATCTGCTTTCTAAACAATGTCCAGGTATACATATCTAACCATAGCTAATGTATTCTTTATTGTTATGGATCTTAAAATGGCCCTGGTCCATCCCATTAAACTAGTTTCCATAACTTCCACTACATCTTTATTGGTTATAATTAAGTCCAGAAAACCACACTCCCTTGTTGCTTTATTTACCATATGAGAGATAAGACTATTAGCAAGATCAGAAAAAAAAAAAAAAAACATTAAATATTCTGTTTTAACAGAATGATGGTTCAACATATAGACATGGAGTTTCCAGTGATGACACTTATCTGCTTCTAGGCCAGATGTGAAACCTGCATTAGGAGAGTAGCAGTCATATTCATCCACCTGAGATACCCGTATTTGGTTCATTCAGTATTACTAGTTTATCTTTCTTGTATGCTCATATTTAAACCGAGCAGCTCAAATATTTCCAAACAGGGCACTCTTCCAAAGATCTCAACAGGAGTTATTTTATTTACACAACATTTAAGCTCCCGTTGGCATATTCTAGTGATTATTGGTATCCCAGCAAGTTTGTCTTGCCAATGGAATCATACTAATTTATTTTCATTCTATTTTAGGTTTACTATATTATCTTATCAGCCATAGTTAAAACATATGTTGTATTAAAAAGTGTTTATCAGAGATACAGCTGAAACAAAGTCAATCATTTTTTAATAATTTAAAAAGAGACTCTCTAGAAAGCATGATTGGAATTAGAGAAATATATTTAAGGTATATTTTTTCTATTTAAAATTATTTTTCATAGCAAAAGTGATACAAGTTTTTATTTTTTTTAAATATTCTCTTGTGAATCCTTATATTTTCTCAGCTACCATGTTACTTTTATGTTAGGCTACACTTGATATTCTCCAAAGCAGCTCCTTGTATCTGGGCACTGTTCTTCCCTTCCCACAAAATTCAGTTTAAAGCTTGGGGCTGGTGCACTGGGATGACCCAGAGGGATGGTATGGGGAGGGAGGTGCGAGGGGGGTTCAAGATTGGGAACACGTGTACACCCATGGTGGATTTATGTTGACGTATGGCAAAACCAATACAATATTGTAAAGTAAAAAAATAAATAAAAAATAAAAGGCAAAAAAAAAAAAAGTTCTCTTTATCAGGTTGGCAAGATTCCCATCAAATGCATTCCTCTCATATATACTCCATTTCTTACAGGGAGTCTGTTGTATTCACACATAAGCCCTCATTAGGAAAAGCTCACTTTGGCTTTCTTTTAGCTGTTTTGGTTCAGTGCCACGTGATACCCCTTGTTTTTTTCATTTCTTCTTCAAAGTCATGCCTCAACTGGAAGAAGAGATGAAAATACCCCTTCAGTGCCCAAACCAAGTGCCTCCAGTTTTACCACTGAAGGCCATATGAATCAACAAGAGTATAGTGTGGTCTGTAATGTGCTAAGTCTCAGGATACCTCCTGGGGAACCTCCCCTATCAGTTCCATAAGGATTTACCTCAATATGAATGAGAAAGAAATAATATGCCCTCCCTCTAGTCCCTACCTAAAGCACTTGGCTTGGATGATTATCCTCTGACTCTCAATAGTAAATCTGTAGAGACTTACACGCATTTACCTAATGTGAAAAAGATATATTATAACTTATCTGCCAACATATAGAAAGATTTAGAGATTATTGTCAAGATTCCTTTATCAGTTTTAAAACTACTCTTGGTACTGGTGATAGTTACCAAGGACCATATATATGGGACTTTCAATCTGAAGTTGAACTTGGAAGTGTGCCAGGCACAAGAGAGACAAAAAGACAGAATAACACTCTCTTCAGGAATCTGCTGCTTACTCAGTAAGCTAGCACTGGTGGACACAGACTTAAGCACGTCTCCCTGCTGAAACACCAGACTTCCATACAAATGTGGTGCACACAACTGACCACAGCACTGGGCTCACGGAAGTGCTTTTGAGATGATTTTACTGGGAAACATCAAACCACAATTATTCTTCAGTCTTGGAAGAATATATATCAGTTTAACAAACAACCCAAAGAACAGATTTCATAAAAAGGACTCAACAAACATAGGAATAATCATCTGAAGGTATATTCATAAGGAATTTTTTATGACAGAATGATTACCATTCAAAATTAGCAATACTAAAAATTAAATATCAAAGTTGACTTACTTTTACTATGATAAGCCTTGCCAGGTTTTCACACCTCTGGTTATCATTTTCCATATACTCTACTTCAAACAGGGTATTATAATTTTCTAGCATTTTAGCCATTATCTTGTTGCAGAGATCTTGTTCTTTCACACCTTCAAGCCCAGGTGGCACACTAGAAATAAAGGGAAAAAATTGAGAGCAATTACTTTGTAATAGCACAATGCCAGCACAGCTGACTCATGCTTATACTTTTACATTTCCTGAATGATTGATCAGCCTTCTCAAAAGGACACATGGGATTTTCAATAAGCTCTGTGGTGACACATAGGTATTGTTTGGACAACTGGCAAGTTCCCAAGATCTGAATTAATAGCTTGTGCTGAATAATAAAAGTACATGCTGTTCAGGAAGAAGGTATAGGTTAACATGGGTGCAATCAATAATGCTTTGCATATGTTAGAAATTGTTACTCATAAAGTATTAACATTTATTTTTTTAAAAAAGCAAAAGCTAGAAAGAATAAGTGTTATGACAAAAAGAATGAGTGTTTTATCATGTTAGAAACACTCAGTTACACAAATAATAGCAATATGATCTTTATTTAAGGATTTCTTAGATAATTCACAAAAGGCACAAAACTTGAAAGGATAAGATACTTCTGGGAAAAATACTGGTAGTTGTTGATTATGCACATGGAAGATGTATTATTACTATTTGCTCTTCTTTGGGGTATGTTAAATTTTTCCATAATTAAAAAAAAGTATACAAATCTGAATGCAGAAGACACTATATACATACATATACATATATATAGAGAGAGAGAGAGAAAGGAAAGACAAGCTATAGATTGAAAGAAATATCTCTTTAGTAACATGGGTCATGGGTATAGGATTTAGTAATTACACCTAAAGAATTCTTACTAATCAATAAGAAAATGAATAATTATTTTTTTAAAAGATAGAGAAAAGACAAACTGACAAACTCATATAGAAGAAAACACATGGACAGTCAAGAATCTTAAGATACTCAACCTCACTGAGTAACCAGTGAAATACATCAAAAAGCAACAAAGATGTATCAATTAATATCCATCTGTATTAATTTCCTACAGCTGCTGCAACAAAGCTATGACCAATTGGGTGGCTTGAAAAAGAAATTTATTCTGTCATAGCTCTGGAGGCCAGAAGAGTAACATCAGTATTACTGGAAAGAAATCATACACTCCACAGAAGCTCAAGAGAAAGAATATGGCTGGCAGCATTACTTGGCTGTGGCCACATCACTTTAATCTTCAATCAAGGCCAACATCTTCAAATTTCTCTTTACTCCACCTTCACATGACCTTCTCCTCTGTGTACATGCCCAATCTCCTTCTGGCCCTTATAAGAATACATGAGATTGCATTTGGGCTGGGGCTAAGACACTGACTCTCACTGCCCACATAAATAATCCAGGATAATCTCTATCTGAAGATCTCTGAGGTGACAGGTAGTAAAGAATCTGTCTGCCAATGCAGAAAATGCAAGAGATTCTGGTTTGATCCCTGAGTCGGGAAGATTCCCTGGAGGAGGGCATGGCAACCAACTCCAGTATTCTTGCCTGGGAAATTCCATGAACAGAGGATCCTGGTGGGCTACAGTCCATGGAGTTGCAAGAATCAGACATGACTAACTGAGCACACACTACGAAGGTCTCTATCTTAATTATAACTGCAAATTCCCTTTTTTACCCCCAACAAAGTAACATACACAGTTTCCAAGGCTTCTAAACTTGCTCCCTTGGGGGGACATTGTTCAGCCTCCTATACCACCTTTGGGGTACATACCCTAAGGTGACTCCCAATGAATCACATTCTTGTACTCCCCTCAGGTGTAGGCAGTACCTGTGATCTGCCTCTGATCAAGAGAATATGGCAAAAGTCATATCACGTCACTCCCATGATTACGTTACATTATTTAAGACTCAATCTTAGCAGACTGGAGTGAGGATTCTTCTCTGCTCTTGAAGAAATAAGCTGCACGTTCAGAGAGGGCCTGTGAGAGTGCCACACACCATGGGACTAATGTGGACCTGAGGCCTCTAGCTTACAGCTAGTAAGAAGCTAGGGTACAGCTTGCAAGAAAATGAGTCTGTGAACAACTCTCATGAGCTTGAAAGCAAGTAATTTCCTAAACTCACTGAAAAGTGAAGTTGCTCAGTTGTGTCAGACTCTTTGTGACCCCATGGACTGTAGCCTACCAGGATCCTCCATCCATGGGATTTTCCAGGCAAGAGTACTAGAGTGGCTTGCCATTTCATTCTCCAGAGGATCCTCCTGACCAAGGGATCGAACCTGGGTCTCCCACATTGTAGGCAGACGCTTTACCGTCTGAGCCACCAGGGAAGCCACCTAAACTCAAGTCTGCTTATAAAAATGCAACCCAGCTGTTACCTTGATTTCAGCCTTGTGAGACCAAAAGCAGAGGACCGAGCTAGGTTGTGCCTGGACACCTGAGCCATGGAAAGCATGAAATAGCAAATTTTTGTTGTTCTAAGACACCACATTTGTGGTGATTCGTTGTACAACAATTGAAAACTAATACAGAGTTTGATACCTGGAAGTGGGTTGCTGCTATAACAAATATCTAAAATGTGGAATGTCTTTGGAACTGGATAGTGAGAGGAGACTGTAAGAATTTGACTGGCATGACAGAGAAAGCCTAAATGCCTTCAACAGAGTTTTCAATGAAATCTGGACTTTACAGACACTGCTGGGGAGAGTTCAGAAGTGCTAGCCAGACAGTAATAAGGAAGGGGTGAGGTCAAATAATAGGTAATGAAAGAAGCTGCAACACACGCTAGACAAATTTAGGTTGAGAACTGGAGCATGGATTTTAGAACCCATTTGTGTTCTGTTTACTGATGACTGGGGAAAAGATGAACTATGGCCTCCTGGGGCTTCATATGGAAACAAAGGCTAGGTCTTGGTAAATAATGATTTTTAAGTAGAACAAAGAAGGCAGGAACAAATGACTGTTATTAAGGAGGAGAAGTAACCACAGGAAAGATAATAAATTAGTCATAAAGACTACCATTTCTATTTCAAAGGTACAGATCAGAGTTTGAAGCACATTCTTGAGTCATTTTGTAGGATCCAAATCCCCTCGAGCACTGAGCCACCAGATTAACTGGAGCCTAAGGAATGATGTTGGTGACCTCTGCTGACTCTCATGACCTCATTCAACTAGGTACCTGAAGTTTGTCAACCTAGAGTGATTTTTGCTTCATTTTAATGTTAAAATCCCCACGCCAAGGTCTGGGATTGCTACCATTTTTGAACATGAGACTATGTTTGAGCATGTTGTTGCATTGTGCAAGCCCATCTAGAACTCCACCTATAAACCGAAGGTTACACTCACTCTGTCATGAAAGTGTATGCACTCACAGCTGTAAACATCACTCATCTTCCTGTTTGGGGAGACAGTGTTTGGCGAGCCATCTCCCTGTCTCTTAATTTGTCACAAATAATAAATACTTCTGTTTTGATCAAAAGTACTTGGTGTATTCATTGCCTAAGCACTTCAAGGGATGATGGACTGACCCACTATGTCCAGTAACAGAAGACAATAAGAAACATGCTACTGGAAATTGGAGAAAGGTAGACCCTCACTTGCTGACAGAAAGAAAAGTGCAATTAATTGTATTCTGCAGTTATGTGGGAAGCACATTTTTAAGCAACAAGTTTGTATAGACAGTGCAAGAAATTTCCAAGCAATGCTGTAAAAGTGCCACCTGATTTCTCTTTGCCACTTATGGTAAATCAGAGGCGGGGGGAAGAGGAGGTCAGGGGAAAGGAGGGAAACTGAGGTGAAAACTGCCAAGTAAAAAGAAAATAAGTGAAGTGAAGTGAAGTGAAGTGAAAGTTGCTCAGTCGTGTCCGACTGTTTGCGACTCCACTGACTATACAGTCCATGAATTCTCCAGGCCAGACTACTAGAGTGGGTAGCCTTTCCCTTCTCTAGGGGATCTTCCCAACTCAGGGATTGAACCCAGGTCTCCCGCATTGCAGGTGGATTCTTCAGCAGCTGAGCCACAAGGGAAACCCAAAAAGAAAATAAAGCTTGATTTAAAAATCAACTCTACAGATGGCAAAGAAAGTTAAAGTGTTAGTCACTCAGTCATGTCCAACTCTTTGTGACTCCATGGACAGTAGCCTACCAGGCTCCTCTGTCTGTGGAATTAATTCTTCAGGCAAGAATATTGAGGTGGGTTGCCATTCCCTTCTCCAGGTTATCTTCCCAATCCAGGGATCAAACCCGGGTCTCCTGCATTGCAGGTAGACTCTTTACCATCTGAGCCACCAAAGAAGCCATACAGATGGCAAAAGACACTGAAATTAAGAGATTCACTGTTCGGAAAGTAAGCTTGATGAAAAAGGCTGAGTGTGTGATGATGAGAACCTTTGCTAAAACCTCAGAAACATGAAAAGTTCAGATTATTCCATTAGACAAAGATGAGTAAGGGTGCGTCTCACCCATCCTTTCAATTAAACCAGAGAGCCTCCAGGAATTTAAAGGCATTGCCTGTCAAGCCATTTTAGCATGAGCCTTAAATAGAGAAAGGGTTATCTTGGAAAGATCTGAGGATACGTCTTTTTTCTAATGGAGTGAATACCAATGAAATTCACAGAAGACCTGTAAGTTTTTGAGAAACCTATTTCTGCAAAAACACTGCCAACTTGGAATGAAAGGGACAAAACGGGTGTAAAATGAAAAGAGGCCATTAGATTTCCAAAATTCAATTGGCAGGAAGCAGGCTGATAAGTTACTCAGCTACAAACATGTGCTGCCTTTCATCAAAAATGAATGATGTCTCAAAAGACAGAACCAAGAGCGTGAAGTTGAAAACCATGGAGAAGTATTCCCAGGCTTTGAAACTTAGTCATTAGATTCCCAATATTGGCTGGGCTGGATATCAGAAATGTCATTAGCCAGTGACTTTTAAAATTTTTAATCTTGAATTTTATCCTGTTTGAACCAGAACATCTATTGTTATTCTCCCGTGTTTGTTCCATCATTATATGTTAAGCATGTTGGGGCAAATAACCTCTCTTCAACTTCATCCTCTCAGGATGCTTTCTCAACCAGAAAGTCACAGCCAGTCTTGAGATGTGCTAGTAGACAATCATCAGTTGTAACAAAATAGAAACTTTTGCACATTTTGTCTTATTCTGAAATTAGGTTCAAGGTATTCGATATGATACACTTACTCTCAATCATTGTATTGCAATATCTTTCTTTAGTCAGATGTAAGGCTAAAGCTTCATTAAGTAACAGGATACATGCCTTCCTTAAGACCTTCTGCAGCAATGATGCAGCAGTCTGTTGGAAAGAGTTTTGGCAGTTATAACTTTCTGCCATATGGTTATTTCCATTGATAAAAGCTTATCAATTTTACACTTACCACTCTTTAAATATCCCAGGCAAAAGCAAATGAGAAAAAAATGTTAAGGGGAGGATTCTGGAAAGATAGTGGAGTACAAAGCACCAGAAATCTGTCTCACTACCTAACCAACAATTACACTAGCAGAATTTGTCTGATGAAATATTTTGAAACTCAAGATATTCTGGAACTGAAGGTTTACAACATCTGGGGAAGGTGCAGACAGTAAACTACAGTTAATTCTGGTCAATTTTAGCTCTTAGCAGAGTAGCCACTCTTCCCCACCCCATTCATGTGGCAGGAAGATAGTCTCATATTCCTTAAGCAGCCTGTATACAGATTGTGGGGGCCAGGATAAGCAAAAAGGATCTTGTCTTCCAAATACTGGGGATCTGTGCTCTGAATGTTGACTGTTGCATCTGAGGTGCAAAAACGTGGGCAGCCGTTGCTGCTGCATCTTTCTCCCTTGTTGAAAAGCCCTCCGTCTTAGCTGAAGTGACCTCTAGGAAATTTAAAGGGCTGGCACCCCTTTTTTCTGACACTTAAATTTTTTTTTTCCTTTTTCCACTTTTGGGAATCAGACATTAAAAATCAGGACGTTCAAAAACATCCGTATACATGGGGAAAATCAGAAAATGATGGTGCATGCCCAGGTAAAGGCTCAAAACAGACCTGAAAAGACCTTAAAGTTACACGTAAGGTTGATCTTGGTAAAAAGACAGTCTATAACAATAAAAACAAAAACCAGTCAACAAGAATTTTAGAAACAGCAAACCCTGGGGAAGGAAGAGAATCTGAATTCCAAAGTTACTACATTATTTGATTTAAAGGACCTCTGTTCAACAAAAACATCACAAGGCATACAGAGACAGGAAAATATGGCTCATTCAAGGAAAAAATAAATCAACAGATAATGTGCTAGGAAAAGAATTGATGGAAGATATACTAGATAAACTGGAGAAGGAAATAGCAACCCACTCCAGTACTCTTGCCTGGAAAATTCCATGGACGGAGGAACCTGGTAGGCTATAGTCTATGGGGTCACAAAGAGTCAGACACGACTGAGCGACTTCACCTCATATTAGATAAAGATTGTAAATCAACTGTCTTAAAGAGGGTCAAAAAATCAAAGGAAGATGTCGAAAATGTCAAGAAGATAATGTGTGAACAAAATGGAAGTATTGATAAACAGAAAGAAAACCCAAAAAGGAGACCAAAAGAAATTCTAGGGATGAAAAGTACAATAACTGCAATGAGAAATTCACTAAAAGGATTCAAAGGCAGATTTCAGTAGGCAGGAGAAAGAATCAGTGAACATGAGGATAGGACGATGAAGACTACTGAGTCTGAGGAACACGAAGGAAAAGAAAAGACCTAAGCAAAGCAAACAGAACCTAATGAACCTATGGGACACCAGTGAGTGAGTCAGTATACACAACATAAGAGTCCCAGGAGAAGAAAAGAGAGAAAGTATTTGAAAAATAATGACTGAAAATTCCAAGATGAAAGAAACGAATATGAATGTCTAAGAAGCTCTAAGGACTCAAAGACCTACAGAGACACATTATACTCAAGCTTTGAAAAGGAAAAGACAGAATCTAGAAAGCAATGAGAGAGAAGTGAGTTATCACATACAAGAGATCCTCAATTAGATTATCAATAGATTTCTCATCAGAAACTTTGGGGGCCAGAGACTGATATATTCAAAATGCTAAAGAAAGAAACTGTCAACTAGTAAACCTATATGTAGCAAAAATATCCTTCAAAAGTGACAGAGAATTGAAGACATTCCCAGATAAACAAAAGCTAAGAGCGTTAGTGACCAACAAACCTGCCCTGCAAAAAATGCTCAAGGAAATCCCGAACAGTGAAATGAAAGGACACAAGGCAGTAAATAGAGCTTTATGGAGAAATGAATATTTCAATAAAGCTAAATACATGGGCACTTTTAAGAGCTTGTGTTAGTGCAACAATGATCTGGAACTACACTTTCTGTTTTCTAATTTAAGAGACTAACACACTCAGAGTACAAAAAAATATTAGTTTAAAAGCTAGTACTGTAACTTTGGTTTGTAATTGCAAACCTAAGAGACTAGTGATTCAAAAGAATTATCAGTAACCCCAATACCAAAACAAGGACACAAGAAAAGAAAACTATAGGCCAATATCCTTGATTAACATAAATGCAAAAATCTTTAACAAAGTATTTGTAAGCTGAATTCAACAGTACATTAAAAGGATCATACTATGAGATTTATTCCAGACACTGAAAGATGGTGCAACACCTGCAAATCAATGAAAAACACCAGGCTAACAGAATGAAAGACAAAAATAACAATCATTTCAACAGATGCAGAAAAAGCATTTGACAAAATTCAACATTCATTTATGATAAAAATTCACAATAAAGTGGGCACAGAGCAAAGGTACCACAAAATAAGAAAGGCCATATATGACAAGCATGCAGTTAACAACATACTCAATGGGCAAAAGTTGAAAGATTTTTCCTCTAAGATCAGGAACAAGACAAGGATGCCCACTCTCACCACTTTTATTCAACACCGTATTGGAAGTCTTAACCAGAGCAATTAGTCAAGAAAAAGAAATAAAAGACACTGAAACTGAGGAGAAGTAAAGCTGTCACTCTTTGCAGATGACATGATATCATATGGAGAAAATCCTGAAGACTCCACCAAAACTGGAGCTGTAAAGGAGCAAAGTTTTGTATGTTACTGAAGTAAAGCTGGTATTTATTCAAATTAGAATATTAAAACTTTAGGACAGTAAATGTAATTCCTATGGTAACCACAAGGAAAAGAGCCATAGGATATTCAAAAAAAGGAAACAAGAAAGGAACTGAAACATTTCAGTAGAAAGAAAAAAAGACAATAACTTAACACAAAAGAGAATACTAATGCAGGAAATGAACTAAAAAAAAGCTTCCATTTCTAAGATATGTAAGTACTTGGGATATAACATACAACAAAAAGGGCAAGTGTTAGTCACTCTGCCATGTCTGATTCTCTGCGATCCTATGGAGTGTAGCCCTCCAGGCTCCTCAGTCCATGAGATTCTCCAGGCAAGAAAACTGGAGTGGGTTGCCATCTCCTTCTCCAGGGGATCTTCCTGATGCAGGGACTGAACTCAGGTCTTTGGCATTGCAGGCAGATTTTTCACTGTTTGAGCCACAAGGGAAGCCCAATGTACAACATATTAAATATAATTAATACTGCTGTGTGTTATATGAAAATATTTTAACAGAATAAATCCTAAGAGCTCTTATCTCAAGGAAAAATTATTTTTATTTTGTATCTATATGACATAATGAATGTTATTAAACTTACTATGGTAATCATAATGTATATAGTATATGGTGGGCTGCCGTCTATGGGGCCGCACAGAGTCGGACACAACTGAAGTGACTTAGCAACTTAGCAATATAAGTCAAACCATTATGCTATATACTTTAATTTTATGCAGCACTATCGAAAAAGCAAGAGAGTTCCAAAAAACATCTATTTCTGCTTTACTGACTATGCCAAACCCTTTGTGTGGATCACAATAAACTTGGAAAATTCTGAAAGAGACGGGAATACCAGATCACCTGATGTGCCTCTTGAGAAACCTATATGCAGGTCAGGAAGCAAAAGTTAGAACTGTACATGGAACAACAGACTGGTTCCAAATAGGAAAAGGAGTATGTCAAGGCTGTATATTATCACCCTGCTTATTTAACTTACATGCAGGGTACAACATGAGAAATGCTGGGCTGGATGAAGCACAAGCTGGAATCAAGATTGCCGGGAGAAGTATCAATAACCTCAGATATGTAGATGACACCATCCTTATGGCAGAAAGTGAAGAGGAACCAAAGCTCAACATTCAGAAAACTAAGATCATGGCATCTGGTCCCATCACTTCATGGGAAATAGATGGGGAAACAGTGGAAACAGTGTCAGACTTTATTTTCTTGGGCTCCAAAATCACTGAAGATGGTGACTGCAGCCATGAAATTAAAAGACGCTTACTCCTTGGAAATAAAGTTATGACCAATCTAGATAGCATATTAAGAAGCAGAGACATTACTTTGCCAACAAAGGTCCGTCTAGTCAAGGCTATGGTTTTTCCAGTGGTCATGTATGGATGTGAGAGTTGGACTGTGAAGAAAGCTGAGCGCTAAAGAATTGATGCTTTTGAATTGTGGTGTTGGAGAAGACTCTTGAGAGTCCCTTGGACTGCAAGGAGATCCAACCAGTCCATCCTAAAGGAGATCAGTCCTGGGCGTTCTTTGGAAGGAATGATGCTAAAGCTGAAACTCCAGTACTTTGGCCACCTCATGCGAAGAGTTGACTCATTGGAAAAGACTCTGATGCTGGGAGGGATTGGGGGCAGGAGGAGAAGGGGACGACAGAGGATGAGATGGCTGGATGGCATCACCGACTCGATGGACATGAGTTTGAGTGGACTCCGGGAATTGGTGATGGACAGGGAGGGCTGGCATGCTGCAGTTCATGGGGTTGCAAAGAGTCGGACACAACTGAGCGACTGAACTGAACTGAACTGAACTGGCATGTCAATTACCAGAGAAGGCAATGGCAACCCACTCCAGTACTCTTGCCTGGAAAATCCCAGGGACAGAGGAGCCTGGTAGGGTGCAGTCCATGGGTTCGCTAAGAGTCAGACACGACTGAGTGACTTCACTTTCACTTTTCACTTTCCTGCATTGGAGAAGGAAATGGCAACCCACTCCAGTGTTCTTGCCTGGAGAATCCCAGGGGCAGGGGAACCTGGTGAGCTGCTGTCTATGGGGTCACACAGAGTCGGACACAACTGAAGCGACTTAGAAGCAGCAGCAGCCTATGTCAACTACATCTCCGTAACACTGGAAGAAAAAAGCTATAAGGAGAATAGCAAATAAACACCACAATGACAGAAAGTCCGTCCATATCAGTAATTAAATATAAATGGATTGAATTCTCCAATCAAAAGATAGAGATTGGAGAATGGATAAAAACACATGATCCAACCATATGTTGTCAATTAGAGACTTGAGATCTAAAGACATAAACAGGTTAGAAATAAAAAGGATGGAAAAAGATATCCCATTCATACAGTAATAAGCAAACTATCTGACATAATGAACTTTAAATCAAAAGAGGTTTCAAAATACAAAGAAGGTCATCATAGAGTAATGAACACTTCGATTCAGCAAGAAGATATTATTACAAATATTTATGTTTCTAATGACAGACAAATGGACAAAACTGAAGGGAGAAATTGATCATTCAATAGAAGCCAGAAAGAGTTCGATGCCCCATGTAGAACCACAGAGAGAATAACCACAGAGAAGTCAGGAACTAGAGGACTCAAAAAACAACAAATAATATAGATCTATTGACATATATAGAATATTCTATCCAACAACAGAATGCCCACTTTTCTCAAGTGTACATGTGACATTTTTCAGGATAGACCATGTGTTAGGCCACAAATTAAGTTCACACACATTTTAAAAGAAATCATACAATGTTCCTTCTCTGACCATAAGGGGTTAAAGTTAGAAATCAGTAACGTAAGGAAAATTGGAAAATTCACAAAATTGTGGGATTACACACCACATACTTAATGGATCAAAGAAAAACTGTCAGAGAAAATTAGAAAATACTTAGTGATGAATGAAAACAAACCACAATAAACTGAAACTTACGGGATGCAGCAAAGTAGATACAGCTAAGGAGGGAGCTTATAACTATAAACAACTATAAACACATTAAAAAACAAAAAAAGATCTCAAATCCAAAACCTAACTTTACAATTTAAGGAACTCAGTTCATTTCAGTTGCTCAGTCGTGTCCAACTCTGTGACCCCATGAACGGCAGCATGCCACGTGTCCCTGTCCATCATCAACTCCCAGAGCCTACCCAAACTTATGTTCATTCAGTCGGTGATGCCATCGAACCATCTCATCATTTGTTGTCCCCTTCTCCTCCTGCCCTCAATCTTTCCCAGCATCAGGGTCTTTTCAAATGAGTTAGCTCTTTGCATCAGGTGGCCAAAGTACTGGAGTTTGAGCTTCAACATCAGTCCTTCCAATGAACACACAGGACTGATTTCCTTTAGGATGGAATGCTTGAATCTTCTTTCAGTTCAAGATTAAAAAAAAAAAAAAAATCCAAAGCTAGCAGAAGGAAAGAAATAATAACGCTTACAGCAAAGAAATGAACTAGAGAATAAAAAACAAAAAAGAAAATCAATGAAACCAAAAGATGGTTATTTGAAATAATCAATGAAATTAACAAATATTCAGCTAGATGGATTAAGAAAAATAAAAGGAGGCTCAAATGGTTAAAGTCAGAAATGAGAATGGGGATATTAATATCAATTCTACAGAAATAAAAAGGTTGGGTATATTATGAATATTTAAATAGCAACAGACTGAATAACCTAGATGAAATGGACAAATTCTTAAGAACAGAAAACCTATAAATACTAAATCATGAAGAAATAGACAATCTTAATAAACTTAAAACTAGTAAGAAGACAAATCAATAATCAAAATAATCTAACAAAGAAAAGCCCTGAACCTGATGGCTTCACTGATGAATTCTATCAAACATTTAGAGAAAAATTAGTAATATTGTTTTTTCAAGCATTTTTAAAAAATTGAACAGAGAACAGTTTGTAACTCATTGTATGAGGGGAGCATTACAACAATACCGAAGCCAGACAGAGACTACAATAAAACTTCAGACCTCAAAGCAAACAAACATCCCCTGAAACTATAGACCTAAATCCCTTATGAACACTAATGCAAAAATTCTCATCAGATTATTAGGTACAGAAATCATCAGCCTGTTAAACGGATTATGTACATGATCAAGTAGGATTCATTCTTGTATGGATGTTTCAACATAGAAAAATTGATCAATGTAGTATGCCACATCAACAGAAGGAAGGGGGAAGAAAGCCACATGATTATCTTAAGTGACGCAGAAAAAGAATTTGACAAAATTCAACACTCTTTCATGACCCACTCAAAAACTAGGAATGGAAGGTAGTTACCTCAACACAATAAAAGCCACATATGAAAAACCCACAGCAAACATCATACTCAGTTTCCTCTAAGATTCCTCTTCAGCTATGCATGATGGAAGGCAGATAAAATGATGACACAAGATACATTTTGCAATAATTATATTCACATTAACAACATGTTAAAGCTACATATTATATCCACTGGGGCACTTAATAAAAATAAGATTAATATTTACTCTTCAGTAGAACTACTTTGTCACATTATAGCTGAAGTCTGGATCGAAGTTAAAAGCTAACTTTTAAAAAGTTATTTTTTAAAATTAGGTTAGTCATATTTTAACTTTTCCTATTAAATAATATTTAAATATTATGTGTAATGGCTGATTTTACTTACCTACATGTTCTTAAGGCACTTTGATGAACATCCTGCCAAAAGTCTGCTCTGCTATTTTCTAAATCTTCAGTGTTATGAAAATTTGGATGTGACTGTGAATGTGTCTCATACTCACTCAAGGGTCATGTGCCATGCATGGGACAATGGGACATGGGACAATGGTTGAAGATCATTCTGGTCTAGTTTTAGTCTGAGCGTTCTCAGTGGGGGCTATATTGTCCCCAGTGAGGCACACTGGTTCTTGGGGGATGGGTTAAAAAAAAATTTTGTGGCTCAGACAGTAAATGCAATGCAGGAAACCCAGGTTTGACCCCTGGGTCAGGAAGATTTTCTAGAGAAGAGAATGACTACCCACTCCAGTATTCCTGCCTGGAGAATTCCATGGATAGAAGAGCCTGGTGGGTTACAGTCATGGAGTCACAGAGAGTCGGACATGACTGAGCAGCTAACACACAAAAAGCAGAGACATTTTCAGTATACCCATAGATACACAGTATATCTAAGATGTTAAAAATTAATTGTGGAGGGCATGTGATTAGGAAAAAGATTCTAAAAAGACTCCTTATGGGAATGATAATGAAAAAAATATTGAGAAACATTGCTCATTACTGTGAATGTCTGAGGACTTCCCTGGTGGCTCAGATGGTAAAGTATCTGCCTGCAGTGGGCAAGACCTAGGTTTGATACCTGGATTGGGAAGATCCCCTGGAGGAGGGCATGGAAACCCACTTCAGTATTCTTGCCTGGAGAATTCCCACGGACAGAGGAGACTGGCGGGATACAGCCCATGGGATCACAAAGAGTTGGACACGACTGAGTGACTAAGCACAGTACAACACAGACGTAACTGAACAATGGAAAGAAGGGTGGGACTCTTGGAGCAAAGGGCTAGATGGAAGAATCAAAGAAGTGTTTGGGATTCTGAGTTAGAAAATGAAGGTTCAGGTCCTGGGTCCACTATTTATGTAGTGCAGCTTTCAGAAAATCACTTGACTGAACCCTAGTTACTTCATTTTTACAATAGACATGTTGGTAATATTAAATGCTGTAGGGACATTATGAGAACTTTAAAAAGAGATGTAAAAAATGCTTTGCAAACCTATGGGGGTCAGAAAATAATCAGTGGTTACTAGGGGCTTGAGTAAAGGGAAGGGTGGGCTAAAAGGGACATGAGGGAACTGTCTGCAATGAAGGAAATGGTCCATATCTTCATTGTGGGGGTGGTAATATGACTGTATGACTTTGTTGAAACTCAGAACACTATACCAAAATGGATATTTTACACTATATACATTGTATGTCAATAATCCAAAAAAATTTTAGGTGCCTTGCAAACTATAAATAACCATACCAGTGCTTTTTATTATGCAGAGTAAGACTCTAGTTTTCAAAGTAACACTGTTGGTCTACACTGAACTTGCAATTGCCTAAAATTCTTTAGTCTTTTTCGTAGGAATTGCTATTAAACTAGGTTTTTCTAGATCTGATTTGAGAGTCAGAGTTCAAGACTAAAAATTTAAATATCAATCTGCTAAGTCTCCATCCATTTTTTCCACTTATAAGATAGAAAGAAACATCTAACATTTTGGTAGTGGTCTTCAATCTTATTTCTAGACTTGCTAGTCGACAAATTAATTATCCTTCTCGGCTTTGTTTCATTGACAACTTTCATATGCATAAAGTCTTCTACATCTTAATTTAAGTCATTAACAAAAGTTAAGCTTAAGGAGGCAGTGAGTAATGAGATGCTTCATTTGTAAACTCTCTGTGGACTGTTATCGTTTGATTCATGAAAAACCTTAGAATGTGATTGTTCACTGAGGGCTGAATGTACCTAATTGTATTATCATCAGATCATATCACCCAATCTTGTCCACATACATTACATGCAAATATTACGTCCTCAACTAATTGTTTTGCAATAAAACATGCTGATATGCTGGGACATTCCCCCTTATTTAGTTTTGTATAAGAAACATTTTTTATTGAAAGCAATCACTGGAGGTCAGGCCTGATAACCATGTATACTGTCCTATTAATGACTACTGTGATTGTACTATGTTTACATGCTTCAAATAAAATATTAGTATAAATGAAGAGCTGAAAGATTGTTTTAAAAGATCACATTCAATAATAAAGCTCCTAATGCTTCTTGGTGTTCTGGCATTCCCATCTCTTTTTCACGGGGTCGCAAAGAGTCGGACACGACTGAGCGACTGATCTGATCTGATCTGAATGCTTCTTGGGAAGATCCCTGGAGAAGGGATTGGCTACCCACTCCAGTATTCTGGCCTGGATAATTCCATGGACTGTATAGTCCATGGGGTCACATAGAGTCAGACACGACTGAGCAACTTTCGCTTTCACTTCACTAATGCTTCTTGGAATTGAAGTGAGGCAATGAAAACAAAAATTTCAAGAACTGTTCTTGTACCTGAACTTCTCCACCCACACCCCACAATGCTTCCCTTCTTAAGAACTAAGATGTTCATCCAGTTGATAAGTTAATCTTTCCTACTTAAAAGCACTAGTTGAATATAAAACTTCCTAAATGAAAATTCTAGACTACTGTATCGACAAGTACACAATCAAGTCTACATAATATTCAATCAATGTTTTAGCAATTATAAAATTTTACATGAACTATTTAGATATTTTAAAATATCCAGATGTTCAACATCCAGTTACCAATCATTAAAGTGAATAAGTAATTTTAAAAAAAATTTGTACTAGATAACTAGGTACATTTCAATCTATTTTATATACATGCTTTCAACTAAAATAGTGAAAAAGTAATGTTAAAGATAGTTATTATTAAATCTACAATGAAAAAAATCAGATAGGAATTGATATACTTAAACATGAAGATTGGGGTATTGTTATTACCACTTTTAAGAGTTCTCAAAAATTTGCCATGTTATACTAAAACAAAATATCTCCTTAAATATTTTATAGAAAATCTGTTTATAGTGGGGACACAAGGAGAAAACTGAGGTAAAGATAAAGGGATAGATGCGGTTTTCCAAACCTCTACCAGAATTAAGAGAGACTAAGAGCTGCTGTCTCAAAGACTCTGTCTGAAAGGCTCACAATCAGAAAAGATCTAATGGATTTCGGGTAAAGAGAGGGGTTTAGATTTTAGGGGGGCCCCAATCTAAAATCTGAGGGAAATTTTCCATGACTCTCATTTTTATACAAGGATGTGGCTGATGTTAAAGCAGTAGATTAAGAATGATGGGTTAGTAACTCCATTCAGCTCTTATTAAATTGCTAGCAGAAGCAGTCAGGGTATCTACTATATTTCAGATGATCAGCTTTAGACAGAAGAGCTAAAACACGTCAAGGAACAGGGAGGTAAGTGGGGCCCAGGCACAGTGGTGGTATCCCTCTGCCAGCCCCTCTGCTGTGCTGGAGGCTGGGAAGAGCCCTCGGCTCAGAGTCAGAGCTACTGTGGTCCTGGGCTGCTACTGACATTTCACACTTGTCACCTGGGCACTGAACCACTCTGGAAACCTCCTCACTCTCAAACTGAATTTTGTCCTAATGGTATTTGGATACCTTCCATTTCTGCAATTCTACTTTTCTGAAGAAGTACCCTGGTGATGTGAGGTGAGGTGAGTGTCAATTCCTAATGGCTTTAGAATGCCAGTGATGGAACAGAAGAGCAGGCATGCGTAGGACTTCTACCAACATGAACAAACCATGGGGACTTTGTAGAAACTCAACTTTACAACAAGTTCTCATTTTAGATCAGAAGGGGGGAAACCTCATTTTTCATTTAAAGGATTAACTTTAGTGCCTTACCTAGGAAACTTCTCATTGTTAGCAGAGAATATCACTTTTGGTTCTTGGCTTGCTATTAAATTTTATACTGACCAAAAGTGATCAGGATCAGAATGTTAGTAGTTTGAATACCTCATGTCACTTTTAGTCGTTTTTCATCATTTTCTCCCCTGCTCCTTAGGGTCCTCTGACATAATAACACATTTTCCATCTCAGAGCTTCTACTCATGATATATACACACATATATATATATATACACATTTATATACATTTTTTTCCTGGAGAGTCTTTCCTCTCCATCTTCACCTAGTAAAATCTACTTAACTTCCAAGTTTTAACTAAGCTGTACCTCTACCCCCATCAAAATTAGCTGCTTCTGCCTTATTTTCAAGGAAGTCGTTTAATCTTCTATTATAGCACTTAAAAGTGTCTGTTTTGTATCTCAATTTGCTATGAATGTATTTCTCTACATTAGACTGTAAGTACTAATATCTTAAGGGTGGGCAGTTACCTAAATCATCTTAAATTTCCAACAGAGGCTACTACTATACATGGCTTCTTACGTACTCCAAGAAGCAGAACTGATCTTTATAGCGCACTTTCAATTTAATTAAAAGTTACTTTCCACTTTCAGTTATAAGGTGAGTAAGGTCCAGGAATCTAATGCATCAGTTAAGGTCAGTCACTCAGTCATCTCTGACTCTTTACGACCCCATAGACTGTAGCATGCCAGATTTCCCAGTCTATCACCAACTCCCAGGGCCTATTCAAACTCATGCCCATCGAGTTGGTGATGTGATCCAACCATCTCATCATCTGTTGTTCCCTTCTCCTCCCACCTTCAATCTTTCCTTCAAGCATCAGGGTCCTTTCTAGTGAGTCATCTCTTTGCATCACGTGACCTACATACTGGAGTTTCAGCTTCAGCATCAGTCCTTTCAATGAATATTCAGGACTGATTTCCTTTAGGATGGACTGGTTGGATCTCCTTGGAGTCCAAGGGACTCTCAAGTGTCTTCTCTAACATCACAGTTCAAAAGCATCAATTCTTTGGTGCTCAGCTTTCTTCATAGTCCTATTCTCAAATCCATACATGACTACTGGAAAAACCATAGCTTTGACTAGACAGACCTTTGTTGGCAAAGTAATGTCTCTGCTTTTTAACATGCTGTTTAGGTTGATCATAGCTTTTGCTTTCAAGGAGCAAGAGTCTTTTAAATTAGTAGTGATTTTGGAGCCCCCCAAAATAAAGTCTTTCACTGTTTACACTGTTTTCCCATCTATTTGCCACAAAGTGATGGGATCAGATGCCATGATCTTAGTTTTCTGAATGTTGACTTTTAAGCCAACTTTTTCATTCTCCTCCTTCACTTTCATCAAGAGGCTCTTTAGTTCTTCTTTGCTTTCTGCCATAAGGGTGGTGTCATCTGCATATCTGAGATTATTGATATTTCTCCAGGCAATCTTGATTGGGCTTCATCCAGCCTGCATTTTGCATAATCTACTCTGCATATAAGTTAAATAAGCACAGTGACAATATGCAGCTTTGATGTACTCCTTTCCCAATTTGGAATCAGTCTGTTGTTCCAGTCCAGTTCTAACTGTTGCTTCTTGACCTGCATACAGATTTCTCAAGAGGCAGGTCAGGTGGTCTGGCATTCCCATCTCTTTCAGAATTTTCCACAATTTGTGGTGATCCACACAGTCAACGGCTTTGGCATAGTCAATAAAGCAAAAGTAGATATTTTTATGGAACTCTCTTGCTTTTTTGATGATCCAGCAGATGTTGGCAACTAATCTCTGGTTCCTCTGTCTTTTCTAAATCCAGCTTGAACATCAGGAAGTTCACGGTTCACATACTGTTGAAGCCTGACTTGGAGAATTTTGAGCATTATTTTGCTAGCGTGTGAGATGAGTGAAATTGTGCAGTAGTTTGAGCATTCTTGGCATTGCCTTTCTTTGGGATTGGAATGAAAACTGACCTTTTCCAGTCCTGTGGCCAGGACTGCTGAGTTTTCCAAATTTGCTGGCATACTGAATGCAGCATTTTCACGGCATTGTCTTTTAGGATTTGAAATAGCTCAAATGGAATTCCATCTAAGGTATATCATGGTGATTATTGTTATAAAATACTATACTATATACAGTATATTGCTGACAGTAGATCTTAAATGTTTTCATCACAAAAAATGGAATTATGTGACACGGTAGAGGTGTTAAAGAATGATATGGTGGTAACGATTTTGCAATATTTAAATGTATCAAATCAACACATTGTATATGTTAAATTTACAAATGTTATATGCCAGTACATCTCAATATAACTGAGAAAAATAAAGTGTTAATGGCATCACAAAATTTTCTTCTTTGTGTATATATATACCATATGCTTGTAGTATATAGTACATAGTGTAAAGAATACACCCAATGTTCTTGTTAGCATCAGAATAAATAGCATTCAGAACACATTTCATTTCCTATGAGAAGAGATACTCCTCAAATCAGCAACTCATAGGCAAAAGTAGCCATCTTTGACTTAGATAACACCTGGACTGGAACTGGAATGCTTCCAAAAGAGCTAAAGAAACATTGGCAAGGATTACAGAGAAATAAATACCAAGAAACACATGGTCTTTACCAAGAGTTCATTCTGTAATGTTACTGAAAAGTCAAACTTGCATCCTTCGTTGCTATAGTATCAGGGCATTTTATGAACCCAGTAGGGATGCACAATATTGATTATCAAAAGAGTAAGAAAACTCAGAGTCTCAAAATCACCTTTAAAATAGTTTGAAATAAATTGTTTCCATCTTATGCTGAGCTTCATGGTATCTGTCTAGTTATAAACTGGCAGAAGTCTCATGAAAGTGAAAGCGAAAGAAAGTGTTAGTCACTCAGTTGTGTCCAACTCTTTGAAACCCCATGGACTGTCTCAGTGTGCCAGGCTCCTCTGTCCATGGAGTTTTTCAGGAAAGAATACTGAAGTGGGTAGCCATTTCCTTCTCCAGAGGATCTTCCCCAGCCAGGGATCAAACCCAGGTCTCCTGCACTGCACGCAGAGTCTTTACCATCTGAAGCACCAGAAAGAAAGTGAAAGTGAAGTCACTCAGTTGTGTCTGACTCTTTGCGACCCCATGGACTATAGTCTACCAGGCTTCTCCATACATGGGATTTTCCAGGCAAGAGTGCTGGAGTGGGTTGCCATTTCCTTCCCCATGAGTCACCAGGGAAGCCCCAAAAAGTCTCATGAATTTTAGCTAAAACATGGTAAAAAGTAAAGGAGATGATAACCACCTTCATCTTGTTTTATCCTGCAGCATGTGCAGATATTGGAGAAGGAAATGGCAACCCACTCCAGTGTTCTTGCCTAGAGAATCCTGTGGACAGAGGAGCCTGGTGGGCTGCTGTCCATGGGGTCGCACAGAGTCGGACATGACTGAAGCGACTTAGCATGCATGCATGCATGTGTAGATATGTGTGCTATCTTCTAAACCTTAGCCCACTGACTACTCCAGAAAACTTTCTTCAAGAAGCAAACCTGACTAACTGAAATTTCAGCTCCTTGCTTCCTTTTTTTAAATTGTGGTAAAAACAGATAACGTAAAATTTACCATGTTAATCATTTTTAAGCGTAGAGGTTGACTATAAGTATATTCACATTATTGTGAAACAGATCTCCCAAACTCTTTCATCTTGCAAAACTAAACTCTACAGCCATTAAACAACTCCTCTCTTCCTGTGCATGCCCCCAGCCCCTAGTAACCAACGTTCTACTTTCTATTTCTATGAATTTGACTATTTTAAATACCTCATATAACTGTAACGATATGTGTGTTTGTGCTTTTGTGGGCTTATTTCACATGGGTGTAATGTCCTTTAAGTTGATCCATGTTGTCACAAGTGACAGAACACCCTTCCTTTTTAAGGCTGACTATTCCCTTGTATGCATGTATATACCACATTTTATCTATCCATTCGTCCATCAGTGGACACCTGGGTTGCTTCCACCTCTTGGCTACTGTGCCTTGCTTCTTTCTATACAGAAGTGTTAAACAGCAACCAAGGGTTTAAACAGTAAGAAAGAAAGAACAAACTAAGAATGATGCAAAAATTCTGAAAATTCTGAAAATTCAGCCTTACCTAACTAAAATGAGCCAACATGTTCACAAATGACATGAACATTTAGGGAGGCTATTTATTTCTTTGAAAAAATTAAAAAAGAACAAAATGTTAGACTTCTTGAATTTAACTGATCTACCTACAACTAAGTCAAAGTGCATCTTAAAAGAATCCAAAATAAGACAACTTAGTTTGTATAATACATAAAACCTTTTGAGGTACTATGTATTTTTATATTCTTCAACCAAAGCATTTTGTCAATTTTCAGAAAAGGTAGATAGTTTATCAGTGGCAACAAAGAAAACTGATTTCACTACCATGAACTTATTCCCTTCATCTGTTTTTTTGGGGGGAGGGGCAGTCCAGAGGAACACAGGAGAATGCTATTGTCCAAGAAGAGCTATGCTACTTTTTCTAAACACTACAATGTCAGCTAACCATCTATCCATAAAGCCAACCATTCATCCAATTACCAATCAAAGTATTGGAAGCTAGGCAAGACACTGACACTTCTAAGATTGTCAGATCAGGTTCCTGCCCTAAAGCCATTTATAGGTGGGCTCGGGGTGAAGAGTCAGGAAGAAGCAAAGGGCAGTAGGCTTAAACAACTAACAAAACCAGATGCAAAAGAGAAGCAGTTTCTAACTGCTTTCAAAATCAGTTGTGTGTGTTTTGTTTTGTTTTTCTATTTTGCATAGCAAGTTTATTTTTAAAAGGTATATACACACTGAGGAAACCAGAAGGGAAAGAGACACGTGTACCCCAATGTTCATCGCAGCACTGTTTATAATAGCCAGGACATGGAAGCAACCTAGATGTCCATCAGCAGATGAATGGATAAGAAAGCTGTGGTACATATACACAATGGAGTATTACTCAGCCATTAAAAAGAATACATTTGAATCAGTTCTAATGAGGTGGATGAAACTGGAGCCTATTATACAGAGTGAAGTAAGCCAGAAGGAAAAACACCAATACAGTATACTAACGCATATATATGGAATTTAGAAAGATGCTAACAATAACCCTGTGTACGAGACAGCAAAAGAGACACTGATGTATGGAACAGTCTTATGGACTCTGTGGGAGAAGGAGAGGGTGGGAAGATTTGGGAGAATGGCATTGAAACATGTAAAATATCATGTATGAAACGAGATGCCAGTCCAGGTTCAATGCACGATACTGGATGCTTGGGGCTAGTGCACTGGGACAACCCAGAGGGATGGTATGGGGAGGGAGGAGGGAGGAGGGTTCAGGATGGGGAACACATGTATACCTGTGATGGATTCATTTTGATATTTGGCAAAACTAATACAATTATGTAAAGTTTAAAAATAAAATAAAATTTAAAAAATAAATAAATACATTTAAATTAAAAAAAAAGGTATATAGACAATAAACAAAGTAAACACACCACCAGATCTTAATTTCTGCCAAGTATTATCTGTCCTAGAGTTATTTTGTTAAGTTCCAGTCTCTAGACAAATTCAATGATCGCCATCTTCATCAGAGTCCATTACATTTCTTCTGTTGAATTTACCTGTTGTTTTCTTTTCTGTTTGTTGGCTTACTTTTTCGAGGGTTTCTATTAAACCTTGTTCTGATACCTTCCCCCTTAGTTGTCCATATTGTACCATCTGTATAAGGTACTTCTCTACTGCTTTAGTTTTCTCAGGCTTTACAACTTTCTCAGGCTATAACAACTCTGGAACAGAGGCTGTTACTTGCTTTTCCCATCTCCAACATTTTCTTCTTTTCTGACTCTTATTTTCTTGATTCAAATCCCATCAGGATCTCAGTCTGCCAGTCAAAATTCAAGAAACTCCAAAGTGCTTCTTTAATATCCCCAAAGATTTGTGACTTTCACAAAGATTTTCTTAAGATCAGATGCTGCTTACTCTTTCTCTTTCCTTTCAGTTTTGTGGCAGCAGAGCATCATCTAAAAGACCTCTCAATTTCAAGGTAGGTTCAGTATATTCATATAATCCATCTGAATACAGGCAGTTCCTAAGTAGTAAATAATTTTGCTCTAAAAATTCACACTGTAAATCAGTCACCCAGTATACAGAACATAATCTCAAAAGGAAAGAAAAGGTAAGCGTGGTATTTAAGTTCTTAGGCCACTCCCCAAAATCAATTTAATACAAATTAAATTCACATTACTCACAACATAAATAAGACTGGAAGAGCAACAGTAGCAGTGTGTGTCAAAATATGCTTTTGTGAATTTTTTCAGAAATCTGAAAAAAGTAACAAAAAGAATAATAAGTAGCAGAAAAAGAACATTTATTGAACATTTACTATATGCTGGACACTATGCAAAATGCTTTGAATTCATGATCTGATTTAGCCCTCACAACAATTCTGGAAGAAGGGTACCTCTCTAATCTCTGTCAGACATCAAGGAATATTATTCACAGTGAAAGAAACACAGGACAGCACATACGGTATGATTCTATTTATATGGAATGTAAAGAAAAGGAAGATTTTTAAAGAGAGAGTAGATTAATGGTTGCCAGGAGGTTGGGTTAACTGTAAAGTGGGCATGGAAGGTCTCATGGGAAGAGTAAAAACATGCTCTAAATCTGATTTGATGATGGTTATACCACTCAGGCGATGGCACCCCACTCCAGTACTCTTAAAATCCCATGGATGGAGGAGCCTGGTAGGCTGCAGTCCATGGGGTCACGAAGAATCGGACACGACTGAGCGACTTCACTTTCACTTTTCACTTTCATGCATTGGAGAAGGAAATGGCAACCCACTCCAGTGTTCTTGCCTGGAGAAGCCCAGGGATGGGGGAGCCTGGTGGGCTGCCGTCTATGGGGTCACACAGAATTGGACACAACTGAAGTGACTTAGTAGCAGCAGCAGCATACCACTCAGAAAAATGACCAAGAATCATTAAATTGTATATGTGAAAAGGGGGAATTTTATGATATGTAAAATATACCTCAAAGAAGCTTTCTTATAGAGAAAAAAAAAAATGATGGAAAAACAGAGGCTTAAAGTTTAAGGAATTTTCCCAAGGTCACTATATTAGTTTCCTATTGCTGTAACAAACTACCACAGACTTAGTGGTTTAAAACAGCACAAATTTATTATCTTACAGTTCTGGAGGCCAGAAGTCCAAGATGGGTCTCACTGAACTAAAATCAAGGCGTCTGCAGGGCTGTGTTCCTTCCAGGGCAGAATCAGCTTCCTCACCCTTGAGCTTCTAGAGGCCACTTGCGTCCCTCAGCTGGTGGCCTCTTCCTGCATACACTGGCCTCTTCTTTCCCCATATAAAGCGACACAGACACGGGCCCCAGGATTAGCATTTGGACATTTTGGGGGGCCAGGTCTTCTGTCCACTGAACTCACTTCTCTGGCAGATTTAAAAGCAAATCTACTCAGGCACCCAAGTCCACTCTTGCTTGAGCACCATATTCCTACCCCGGCTGAGTACAGTAAAGGCAGGAAGGCCCAGGCACGGCTCTGAAATGTCTCCTCAAAATACCCTGGACACTCAGAAAGAAATGATTCCAGGATCTTAAAAACATATCTCACTGCCAAAAGTTCTAGGGGTGGTCATCTCAAATTCAAAATGGTTGCGAGTCACACGCGTGGAAGTATCTACACAAGACAAGTGCTATCTCCCACTTCTCTGCAGGACATAAGTGAAAATGCTGCAGGAAATCCTTTAGGAAAATAAACTGTCAGCTACTGTCTTTCTCTCTTTTTTGCCTTGTTTAAAAAATAAACAACATAATTTTCAACATCCCAAGGCTTATTTTTATGTGAGAAAGGCAGTTTAAAAAATTTTATACTAGTTCTGAGTGGAAGCAAAACTGGAAAAAAAAAAAAAAAGATGGTAAGTTCAAAAATAAAACAGTCGAGAAAAACAGACGGATAAAAGCCAGTTTGCCCAGCTGATCAGAAACAATCCTTTGGTTCTACTCCTTGTACATCATCTGCTTCAAAGGAAGATAAAATATACAAAAGAGTAAAACAATAAACAACCTCTTTTCTACAATAAAAAGGTACTAAGATGACTAACTGAGCACTCTCAAGGAAAGAACAGGTAGGAAAAAGCACAACAAAGGTTCTCCATTCATTTTCTTTATCATGATTACTAGAACATCTTAAAAGCAGAATACTCATCTCGATATATCTTGAATTTTATCACATTCTTTAATCAGTTGCCTGGCCAAAAAAAAAAAAAAAGTCACAAACCCTGCAGACCTCACCCCAAAGGCTGCCTCCTGTTTCTGGGGACCAGTGATGACCATCCTGTTAGGTCTCCTGTTTGACCCCTTTCTATTTCATCTCTGAGAGGAGCCAACAGTTTCAAACTAAATTGCTGTTACTACAAGGGTGGAAGCTGGTTTCAGATGTGGAACACCCCAACTTAGATCAGGTAGAGACAGACTTCTGCTCTGCTAGGCAGGCCTACGCCCATGCACAGCAGGAAGAAGTTACAGAAGAAAAAGACCTCCACCCCAATTCCCAAGAAGTATCTTGAGTATGAAGTCTCTCAGGGGGCGGTTGTCAGGGGAAGCACACTGACTGAAACCGCCCACCCTGGCCAGGCACCATAGTAACCATTTGCATGAGTTGTTTTATGACAGGAAATCCTGACAAGGAATACGGAACTAACAAGGAATACGGAACTAACAAGGAATATGGAAGAGTTGGGAAAGGTTCAAAGGAGACACTGAGTGTCCATCCACTTCCCAGAATCCCTCTCGCTAGCATCCATCTTGGCTGAGCGATGCGCGCGCCACCAGGAAAGACTCTGAGTTAGAATGATTGGCCAAAGACCACCCAGAAACCAATCCCATCACCATAAAAATCCAAGACTGCGAGCAGTTCTCCTGGGTTCCCTTACCCTACTGCTCTCCACCCGGGTGCCCTTTCCCAATAAAATCTCTTGCTTTGTCAGCACATGTGTCTCCTTGGACAATTCATTTACGAGTGTTAGACAAGAGCCCAGTTTCGGGCCCTGGAAGGGGTCCCCTTTCCTGCAACAAACCTATCTCCGATCCTGTCACTGTTGATTTTCTGGATTTTTTTTTCCCCAACATGGTTTTCCGAATTCCCTTTTCAGCTTACAATCAAGTGTAGGGTCTCTTTCTAAGTGGAGGCATTGTCTCTTGTAAAACTGCTTCTTGAAAAAATTTACAGGATTATTGTGGAACACATATGTAACAATTTACATTGTAAAGCAGAAGGCTTGTGCAAGTTGTAACACAAAGAACAGTTTCTAATTTAAAAACACAAATTTAATGAGAAGAAAACTCATGAAGAAACTGAACAAAATTGTACTTCTTATGGAAACTGATGAACTACTTCATTAGGTAGCACAACAGTACATCTGTACTAATTATTAATACTTCTTTAAGGAGGCTCCCTCTTAAGTTCTATTCCAAAGTTCACCTTAAGCCAGTTTTAGAATTCAGGAGACACTTTCTGATAATCAGAATTATCTGATAATTCTGACAAACACAGTGATCAAGCAGTGATTTTCCAAGTTGGCCTAGAGCAACCAATATACTCCAAAAAGGTTTTGAAATATAATACTATACACTTGAAATAGAAAAACCAAAAAAACAGAAAACAATATAGTTGGAATGAAAGCTTGAAAACGAAACACTCACTTTAAAAATGAAAGAGTGTAAGTTATGTTTTACAGAAAACTCACTCCTTCATTTAAGAAGCTGCACCTATATCTGCCAAGAAAAGAGAAATATAAAAACAAATTATTGCCTTAGTGAAACTTCAGTGGTATGGGGAGGAGGCAGTGGGGAACACAGGAATAGATGAATGTATGATGCATGATGTATTGAATGTGTCTCAAATGGGGGTACTTGAAGGACTAATTTAAATGGAAACTTCTGGATTTGGTCCATTTGAAGGGCTGAAAATACAGCTTTTTACTTCAATGATGCTTAATTCCACCTCAGAATTTATGGAATCTTATTCTTTTACACATAGTAGATATTTTATTACACCATGGAAAGTGGAAGGGGAAAAGAACAGGTTAGGGAAAGAGGAATAGAGATAGGAGAGAGAAATGGAAAAGAAGCATGGAAAGGAGGTGACTGGGAGAAGAGAGGAGGAAAGGATGAGAGAGATTAAGATTTGAACAGGCATTTATAAATAGACAAAGGATTTTCTAAAGGACAAAAAACCAATATTTTGCCTGTGAAAATGAAAGAATAAGAGGAATAATTCAGCATTTGTACAGCTTTTCAGAGGGGAAGAAAGGAGGTGGTAAAAACACTGGGAATCAGAATTTCCAAGTTAGGGAATTTAAATGCAATCTGTGTAGCGGGTGGGCTGCTGGGGGAGGCTCCAGAGTGGAGGGAACAAGGGGTTACTGGGTTGCTATCATCAAAGAGTTGTTTATTTGAACGTGTGTGTACATACATATATTGGAGAAGGAAATGAAAACCCACCCCAGTGTTCTTGCCTAGAGAATCCCAGGGACGGGAGAGCCTGGCGGGCTGCCGTCTATGGGGTCGCACCGAGTCAGACACGACTGAAGCGACTTAGCAGCAGTACATACATATATATGTCTGTGTGTATCAAGTCATGAAAGAGTTATCTAAAAACTAGATTTTAACTTTATGACACAGCTAGAAGTGAGTACAATATTTATGGGATGTGCACTAGTCACTCAGAGTAAACAAACTTTCTGGGCTTTTCTGGAAACTGAAGCATGGGTGGATATTATTCTAAATTTGTAAACTACCTCAATATTCATAAGAGAGAATACAGCAAATTATTCAGCATAAGGAAATACTATAATAGCTATTACAACTAGTATATAGATTAATATTTGCTGACATACAGATATTCATGGCATGTTACCCAAATGATAAAGTTAGTAACAGAATAGCAAACATGAATAGCTCTTCTATGGAAAATGCCTTTAAATTTCTATGTAGAGATTTTCTAAAAGGATGTTCAGAAAAATGTGGAGAGCAGTAGGTCACTTGGTAATTTTTACTTTTTCCTTTTGCCCTTTTGGGTATTATTTTAGTTACCTAACAAGGAGCAAGTATCATTATAATGAAATAATGTTCATTAAAAACATTTAGAAGTGATGAGAGTATATGCTTCAGTGAAGCTTAGCAATCTGATAAAAGTATCATTACCTCACCCAGACCAAACAAACAACATTTAATAAGATGTTCCCTTATTCTACAGCAATAGTTTGGCCACCAGGAAAGACAGTACTAATACCAGACAGTTTCATCTGAAACCTTTTCCTTAAAGATGAGATAATGGCACTTCAGTATTACATTTACAAAAACAATTTTCATTAGTAAAAAGGCATTATCAAACATCAAACTATATACTTTACAGAAATAATTTTTATAAAAAAGTAAACAAAAACATACTAATGAAAGGTAAGAAAGCCTCTTCTACCTATGAGTAACAAATGGCATTCCAAAGGTGACTCTTTTGGAACATATTTAACTGGCATAATCTTAGGTCAATTGATTTAAAATCACTTCCCTGATAGTACTGAAAATTAATTTTATACCAGAGTTTCATAACACAGTATGTTTAACCTTAAAAAATATATCTCTATTGAGTAAGTAATGTTGATGGGTGACTGTAATCTTTCTACCTCAATAAGGTGATAATAAATTTCCCTAGACTAAGAAGGCAATGAACAGGGCTATTTTTTCAAAGCTTTTTTTAAAAAAATAATAATTATATTTCATAGCTCCTTGTTACATGTTTGAGGGACCAGACAGTCTTGTTAGTTGATGTTAAAAATGTGTGAATAATATGCGTGTTAAGTCACTCCAGTTGTGTCTGACTTTTGCGATCCTATGGACCCGCCAGACTCCTCTTTCCATGGGATTTTCCAGGCAAGAATATTGGAGTGGGTTGCCATGCCTTCCTCCAGGGGGTCTTCCCGACCCAGGGATTGAACCCACGTCTGTTATATCTCCTGCACTGGTGGGCAGGTTCTTTACCACTAGCGCCACTGGGGAAGCCCATAAATAGTATGGTAGGCTACTTATTTGAAACAGACCGTACCGACATGAATGATATTTCACGCATGGAGATATCCATATTTACTTAATAGGGACAAGCAGTAGATGAGTAATCTGATGACAAGCTAATTAATAAGTGAATGCTGGGTGTAAACTGTTTGGGGTACAGTACACTCCTGGGCAGGTCCCACTGAACAACAGCATCAATGAAGAAGAGATGCTATACACAACTTTCCGTTCACCAGAAAACTCAATAGGTTTGACTTCCATTCAACACAAACAAAAACCTCCTGAATAGTCAACAAGAAATAAAAGTAGCTGCAATCTGCCTAGGTTAGGCAGCAGAAGTCAGTGATGGACTGGACTTGCATATCTTTCAGCCGACTAACAACAACCACAACAGTTAATGGAATGAATATGTAAACAGTCAGCTCAGTTCGATCCAACAAATATTTACTAAGCATTTAGTGCTTTCTTTGTTGGTGGGAAGTGCTTCAGACAAGACCAAGATAAAAGGCAAGACAGCCCCTGCCCTAAAGGAGCTTATATAATGGGATGAAGGAGAAGAAAATTATGTAATTATCATAATTAATAGAATGTTTCCATAAGAAATGCACAAACTGCTACTAGCTGGCATATGGTACAAACAGGAGTTAACAATTCTGTATTGGGGGGACTGGTTTGTCTAGGGGCTAAAAAGTATTATTCAGAAAGGTCTTCTAGGGGAGGGAGCATTTGACACAAGACCTAAAAGTCCGGGTAACACAGTGAACACAACTACATTCTTCCAGAATCTCTTTAATGAGAAAGCACCAACAAGTAAGCACAGTGACCCACAAAACTAACATGCACTCTGCTTTCAACAAAATATTTTACAGAATATCCACAGATGTTTCTCATAGTGCTATCAGTTTTCTTACTGCCTTCTCTAACGTAATGGGAAAACAATAACACAGTGTAACTTGGCATCTTCGATACCTGCCTTGCTGTTACAATCGAACCAGTAACACTAAGGGTGCTTTGGGTGTGTGTGCTCAGTTGTTAAGTCGTGTCTGACTCTCTGCTTTAGACCTGGCCTTATATAACTCATGCTACCACTGGAACAGCTATAACATTTCTGTTCCTCTAGGATGTGAGCACTAGGTCAGTCCTCCCCTTCAGTGAGAAAAACAATGTCTTTCGCTGAGGGAGAAACCTAAAAAGGAAAGATGCCTCGCATTATTCATGAACCACAAGGTGATCCAGAGTGGACTCTGAATTGGCCCCCTGTGAGCACACACAGTGCTTCTATCTTCAGAACATTCCTCTATCAAAGACAGACAGTGGATTTCTCTCTCAAACAAAACGTCTTTCTGTACATTACAAAGATCAGATATTGGGGCAGAACGGAAAGTAAACAGCGATCCTCTTAGAACATTATAGATACAATGCAATCCCTATCAAGCTACCAACGGTATTCTTCACAGAGCTAGAACAAATAATTTCACAATATGTATGGAAATACAAAAAACCTCGAATAGCCAAAGCTATCTTGAGAAAGAAGAATGGAACTGGAGGAATCAACCTACCTGACTTCAGGCTCTACTACAAGGCCACAGTTATCAAGACAGTATGGTACTGGCACAAAGACAGAAATATAGATCAATGGAACAAAATAGAAAGCCCAGAGATAAATCCACGCACATATGGACACCTCATCTTTCACAAAGGAGGCAAGAATATACAATGGATTAAAGACAATCTCTTTAACAAGTGGTGCTGGGAAAACTGGTCAACCACTTGTAAAAGAATGAAACTAGAACACTTTCTAACACCATACACAAAAATAAACTCAAAATGGATTAAAGATCTAAACGTAAGACCAGAAACTATAAAACTCCTAGAGGAGAACATAGGCAAAACACTCTCTGACATACATCACAGCAGGATCCTCTATGACCCACCTCCCAGAATATTGGAAATAAAAGCAAAAATAAACAAATGGGACCTAATTAAACTTAAAAGCTTCTGCACAACAAAGGAAACTATTAGCAAGGTGAAAAGGCAGCCTTCAAAATGGGAGAAAATAATAGCAAATGAAGCAACGGACAAACAACTAATCTCAAAAATATACAAGCAACTCCTACAGCTCAACTCCAGAAAAATAAATGACCCAATCAAAAACTGGGCCAAAGAACTAAATAGACATTGCTCCAAAGAAGACATACAGATGGCTAACAAACACATGAAAAGATGCTCAACACCACTCATTATCAGAGAAATGCAAATCAAAACCACTATGAGGTACCATTTCACGCCAGTCAGAATGGCTGCGATCCAAAAGAATACAAGCAATAAATGCTGGAGAGGGTGTGGAGAAAAGGGAATCCTTTTACACTGTTGGTGGGAATGCAAACTAGTACAGCCACTATGGAAAACAGTGTGGAGATTCCTTAAAAAACTGGAAATAGAACTGCCTTATGATCCAGCAATCCCACTGCTGGACATACACACTGAGGAAACCAGAAGGGAAAGAGTCACGTGTACCCCAATGTTCACTGCAGCACTGTTTATAATAGCCAGGACATGGAAGCAACCTAGATGCCCATCAGCAGATGAATGGATAAGAAAGCTGTGGTACATATACACAATGGAGCATTACTCAGCCATTAAAAAGAATACATTTGAATCAGTTCTAATGAGATGGATGAAACTGGAACCTATTATACAGAGTGAAGTAAGCCAGAAAGAAAAACACCAATACAGTATACTAACGCATATATATGGAATTTAGAAAGATGATAACAAAACCCTGTGTACGAGATAGCAAAAGAGACACTGATGTACAGAACAGTTTTATGGACTCTGTGGGAGAGGGAGAGGGTGGGAAGATTTGGGAGAATGGCATTGAAACATGTATAATATTATGTATGAAACGAGTCGCCAGTCCAGGTTCAATGCACGAGACTGGATGCTTGGGGCTGGTGCACTGGGACGACCCAGAGTGATGGTATGGGGAGGGAGGAGGGAGGAGGGAGGAGGGTTCAGGATGGGGAATACATGTATACCTGTGGCGGATTCATGTTGATATTTGGCAAAACTAATACAATATTGTAAAGTTTAAAAATAAAATAAAATTAAAAAAAAAAGAATGAAGGAAAAATGTGCAAATGTTGTAGCTATCTAAAACACCAAAAAAGAAGATGAATATATGGAAAGCTATCTTTTAAAAATATTCCATATTACTTATTTTTAAATTGGAATATATTTGCTTTACAATGTTGTTAGTTTCTACAAACTGTCTTATGTAAAGACTGTCATAAAAAAATTGTGGCTAAAAAAAACCTATGTCACATAAAATTGACTATCTTTTTTTAAAAATTTTATTTTATTATTTAACTTTACAATATTGTATTGGTTTTGCCATATATCAACATGAATCCGCCACAGGTATACACGTGCTCCCCATCCTGAACCCTCCTCCCTCCTCCTCCCCATACCATCCCTCTGGGTCGTCCCAGTGCACCAGCCCCAAGCATCCAGTATCGTGTATCGAACCTGGACTGGCGACTCGTTTCATATATGATATTATACATGTTTCAACGCCATTCTCCCAAATTATCCCACCCTCTCCCTCTCCCACCGAGTCCAAAAGACTGTTCTATACATCAGTGTCTCTTTTGCTGTCTCGTATAAAATTGACTATCTTAACCATCTTTAAGTGTAGTGTTCAGTAGGGTTAGGTATATTCACATTGCTGTGGAGCAGATGTCCAAACCATTTTCATCTTGCAAAACAAATTCTATAGCCATTAAACAACAGCACTCCGTTTCCCTCATCACCCAGCCCCTGGCAACTACCTTTCTACCTTTTGCTACTATGAATTTGAATAGATATCTCATATAAGGTGAATCATATAGTATTTGTCTTTTTGTGACTTACTTCACTTAGTATGATGTTCTACAGGTTCATCCACAATGAAGCTTGTAACAGTATTTCCTTCCTTTTTAAGGCTGATAATATTCCTTTTATGTATATATCACATACCATGAATAGACATGTGGGTTGTTTCTATTTCTTGGCTATTGTGAATAATGCTATAAACATGGATTTGCAAATATCTGAGACCTTGCCTTCAATGTTTAGATAAATACCTAGAAGTGGCATTACTGGATCATATGATAACTCTATTTTTAATCTTTTGAAGAACAGTTTGAAAACTGTGTATACTTTTGGATAATTCAAGTGGTTTGCCAACTGGACTCCTACTTATTAAACTTGAATTAAACAGCTTATTAGTACAATTCAGATTAATTCTGGGTGCTTACTTTTCCCAAAATAATTAAACTCAGGTGGGCTCCATTCCTCCCCTCCTTTACCTATAGAATTAGAAACAAAATTTATACTGAGGGCACTACATGTTGGGCACTGGGCATTGTGTGCCAGAAAAAAAAAAAAAGTGAAAATTTCACTGTGCCCTCTCACATCTGGCCTTTTTCCTGTAATTGTTAAAGAATTACAGCATTAGGGGGACCATGAATAACCCATCTGCCTAGAACCTGGGCTATATCTTAATATGCCCAACAAAAACTATTTTATTTTTCCATCTAATTTATTGTCTACTTTATTATTAATTATAGGATTCAACTAAAGTTGACTCTCTGACATTCAGTTACAATATTCATTACTTTCAGTCCATCCTGATTCCTTGTATTTTATGTTAAAAGGAACCACATTAGTACTTCTTCCAACGAATTACAAAGAAAAAATGCTCATAAGGTTAATCAGAAATTTTATATTGAATTAAACACCACTGATGTATCTCTTAATACACGCAAAACTAACCACTGCAATTACTAAAGTAGGATCTAAACTTTTAACCTACTAGAAAATCATCATGCTTTCTCTTCAGTATTCTCTAAGTCAGTATCTTGCTTTTGACTCTAGGGCCCTTGTGTTCTGTAGTTACAGTGTGGAAGTCAAGAATTCAGACTCTGAGCCTTGTATCCAAGTTTAAATCCTGGCTCTTTATATTACTAGCTCGATGACACTGTATAAAAGTTACTTAACCTACATATGTCTCTTTCCTCATTTGTAAATTTGGGAGAGTATTACCTAATTTATGGGGTTGTGGTTAGGATTAAATGAGTTAATATATGCAAATTGGACAGAACAGCACCTGACACCTAATTAACACTAGTATTACTGTAATTATTATTTTATATTGTAATTACTATTTATTTGTATTGTAATTATTATCTATTTGTAAAGTAGTTTTGTCCGTCTCTTTCCACAAGAACATAAGATCACTAAGGGTAGCAGGCATGTCTCTCCAGTTCACTCACTGTGTATCTGATACATAGTATGGTGCCCACGACAGAGAATTTGTTCAATAAACATAAGAGAACAAATAATCTCACTCCCTTCCATAATCAAGTGGTTGTTTAATGATACTTTCTCCAATACTACCAGTATTTCATATGCGATTATCTCCTGTTTAGATGGAATGTACCAAATTACTTTATTAGAGCTTTTATTAGTACAATCTACTTTGGCCACCTCATGCAAAGAGTTGACTCACTGGAAAAGACTCTGATGCTGGGAGGGACTGGGGGCAGGAGGAGAAGGGGACGACAGAGGATGAGATGGCTGGATGGCATCACTGACTCGATGGACATGAGTTTGAGTAGACTCCGGGAGTTGGTGATGGACAGGGAGGCCTGGTGTGCTGCGATGCATGGGGTTGCAAAGAGTCGGACACAACTGAGCAACTGAACTGAACTGAACTGATGTTAACATTTTAACTATTCTAGAAGTTCAGCTACAAAAACTGTCATCTTTATATTTACCTTAATTTATAGTACAGGCCCTGTGTGAGATGATGCCTAAGGAGTGCCTTTTCTTTCCTCACTATAGAAATGAGAAACATTCCATCTGACTTGTGATGTGGGAGAGAACAATGGAAAGAAAAATCAGGGGGACAAGCATTGTGCCAACATAACTTTAGGAAAAGCAAACCAAACTTCAATCAACAGTCAGTTCTACTGTGGGCAGGGGGTGTGTAATGGGGCAGAAGGAAGGAAAATTCTTTTGGAGATGGTAATTTAGTTGATACTCCGTTGCTACCAGGAGTTTTAGGCTGCCACATGGACGGGACTGGCTGAGTGATAGAGCCAGATCTCTGTTCTCCACAATTAAGTCCAGTGCATACTTACTTTCCCTGTTTATTCCTTTCCACAGAGGACCTGCCATTATGCTTGTGCTTACTGACTGAAGGTTTGTTGACTCAAGGTGGGAGGCTGTCTGGGTCCAATGGCCAAGAAGGGTGGATAACAGGAATTATCTGCATTACCTGATAACAACACACATGCAGGACACACCTTTCTAAAGCTTCAACTTCACACCACCTGTTCTAAGTAATGGGGAAGTGGGGACAATCACCGTTCCCAACATACCAAGTATATAAATTCTAGGTCAGAAGCAAGGTAAATTTTATTCTTGAAAAAAAAAAAAAACTTTTGGAGTTTCTTGGCCCTGACCTGGAATCAAGCTCTGATGAAGTAGGATACAATAATTACTTATTCCACAATGAAACATTTTGACTTTAGAACACTTGACATTTGTTCTCAATCTTTTTCTGCCCTAAATGCAGGAGAGGATAAACGCTGTACTTTTCTTAATAGCAGATTAATCACTGACTTAATTTCCAAAGGTATTTAGAGGCTTTTATTTTGTCCCCATCTTTTCCCATTTTCTTCTCGTATTTCTTTTCCTGTTCTTGCCCTTTTCACCTTATCTGGCATAATGAGTATTTAAATTCCAGTGAAGTAATTGCCTTAATGTTTTGTTTTTCGAAGAATCAGTGGCATTTACTTCACCTCTGCATCTTCACAAGACTATATTTATTCAACAGAAATCTATAAATAACACTATTAAGGGCTTTGGGGTTACATATGGCTCAGACGGTAAAGAATCTGCTTGCAATGCAGGAGACCCAGGTTCAACCCCTGGGTCAGGAAGGTCCCCTGGAGAAGGGAATGGCTACCCACTCCAGTATTCTTGCCTGGAGAATTCCATGAGCAGAGGAGCCTGGTGGGCCACAGTCCATGAGTCGCAAAGAGTTGAACATGACTGAGTGACTAACACACACAAAGAAGTATAACCAACCTCCTCCATCAACACGGCATACATTTTAAAGGAGACAAGAAATATTTGTGAGGAAATTAAATAATAATGTTATTAATATAAACGATGTTTCAAGAAGGTCATATAATTGAATGCTACAAGTTATTAGTGATAGCAGTAACATTTAAAGACATACCATTTCCACATGAGTTCATTACGTTTTATCCTTATGGCAAGTCTCTGCAATGATTTTCATAACTTCTATGTTAAATATAGGGAATTGTGGATTAGAAAGGTTACATGCTGGAGAAGGAAATGGCAACCCACTCCAGTACTCTTGCCAGGAAAATCCCACAGCTGGAGGAGCCTGGCAGGCTATTGTCCATGGGGTTGCAAAGAGTTGAACACAACTGAGTGACTTCACTCACTCACTGATGATTATATTAAATACCATTAGGGGATATAAGTGATAACAAATAATTCAAGGTGTTAACTACTTCGAACTGTGATGGTAAACACTGTTTCCTGGTGGCTCAAAGAAAAAAAGAAAAAAAAAAAAAAAGGTTACATGGCTCATCTAGAAGGCATAGTTTTTAAGTGGCAGAGATAGGTCTCCATCCCAGGCTTAACTCCAGGCTCCAAACTGCTAGCAAAGGATGCAGAGCTTGTGGATAGGAGTGGCCAGGAAAGGGTTCCTGGAGGATGCTGGGGAACAAGCTGGCTCCCCAGTAAACTCACAGGATGGTTCAAGTGGAAGGAAGGGATGGGAAAAGAAGACTGGAAGAAAGGTGTGAACAACGTATGTAAGTAGGAACACAGTGGGACAGTTTACATTGAGCTGAGGGTTCAAGGCAAGAACAGCGGGACACACAGTAGTAGAGGCCGAGCCCGAATGGGGAAAGTCTTGCCCACAAGAGGTGAATATTCTCCTAGGCAATATCAGGCTCTGAGCAAATAAATGACAAGACAAAGACTGCATTCTAAGTGTATTACTATCCATGTTGGAGAAAACAAATGACTGCAATATAGAAGAAGGAGCATAGAGAATCAAAGGCTGGGCCAGATCTCTGTTTAACCACTTACTAGTTGTTTTATTTGAAAGTCAGAATCCCTCACGCCGCAGCTTCTGCATCAGAAGAGGGGATGTGAAGTTTTTTTTTTATAGATTCGAATTGAATAGCAGACATGAAAGCACTTTTAACATCAGAACGTGCTACACAAGCAGAATGAGAGCGGAACAGTCTTAAGGCAGAGACTTCAACTGCTAAGGATGGTAGTGTTTAGAAAAGATGATGAGAGTCTGAGGTAGGGTGATGGCAGGAAAAACTTAAGTATGGTAGTGTTCAGGACTGGAACAGTATTATAACTAATTTTTATCATGAGCATTGCTAAGGAAGGAGGAGGTATATAGTGCCTGAACAGAGAATGGCAGAAACAGGAACTGATGGAAGGCTGGGAAGCAGGGTGAGGGGGCAAATTAGATTTCTGGACAAGTGAAAATGACCACCAGGCACACAGTAATGGAACAGGAAAGGGAGGGGGCAGGGCCAGGGATGGAGATTTAGGCCTGGACCTTCTTTTCTTGATCCTGGTTCACCCGCTCCCTAAGGGGTCTCCTCCAGATGATTCTGAGTGCTCAAAGCATTTTCAAACCTGCTAGGCACTCTGGCTCCACCACCATCTCCTGAGGCCATACCACCATTCCCCCCCCCGCTCACTGGAACCCCTCTGATGGCTTGTCTACAGTCCTACACACATGCCCCCCACTACCCTGCTTAGAACCTGCCAACTACCTTCCATTGTGCAGAGAACTCAGTCTAAGCTCTTCACTCTAGTAGAGGAAGCTCTACATAATTTGGCCCAGATTCCCTTCATGTCATCATCTTCTACCATGTTCAAGAAACAGGGATCTACTCTCCATTTCTGGACCATGCCAACCTTATCCTCATCTTTGGGCCTTTGCACTACATATTTCCTTTAGGGGAAAAAATAGATAATACTTCCTGAGTCCTTGCTATGTACGTGCATTGTACGTATCTTAACCCACTTAATCCTCCTATCTCTATGTAAGGTAAATATTGATATTAGATCTATTTTACAGAGTTGACATATGATCCAGAAACCCCACATCTGGGCATATATTCTGAAAAAACCATAATTTGAAAAGATAAACGCACCTCAGTATTCACAGCAGCACTAGTCACAATAGCCAAGATATGGAAACAACCTAAATGTCCACTGACAGATAAATGGATAAAGAAGATGTGGTAAATTTACATAACGGAATACTACTCAACTACTCAGCCATAAAAAAGAACAAAATAATACTATTTGCAGCAACATGGATGGACCTAGAGACTATCATACTCAGTGAAGTGGGTCAGAGGGGGAAAGACAAATATATGCAATCACTTATATACAGAATCTAAAACACAAAATAAATGAACAAACCTACGAAAAAGAAAGACTCACAGACACCGAGAAAAGATTTATGGATGCCAAGTGTGAAGGGGTGGGGGAGGCAAGGACTAAAGTTTGGGGTTAGCAGCAAACTATTATACATAGGATGGATAAAGCACAAGATCCTACTATATATCACAAGGATACACATTCAATACCCTGTGATAAACCATAATGGAAAAGGATATTAATGTGACGTTGATGTATGGAACAGTCTTATGGACTCTGTGGGAGAGGGAGAGGGTGGGAAGATTTGGGAGAATGGCATTGAAACATGTAAAATATCATGTATGAAACGAGATGCCAGTCCAGGTTCAATGCACAATACTGGATGCTTGGGGCTAGAGCACTGGGACGACCCAGAGGGATGGTATGGGGAGGGAGGAGGGAGGAGGGTTCAGGATGGGGAGCACATGTATACCTGTGATGGATTCATTTTGATATTTGGCAAAACTAATACAATTATATAAAGTTTAAAAATAAAATTAAATTAAAAAAAATAATATATATATGTAAAATGGAATCACTGTGCTGTACAGCAGAAATTTACACAACATTGTAATCAACTATACTTCAATAAAAGTAAAATGTATATATATATGTGTGCAGGTATAAGTGTGTGTGTGTGTGTGTATATGTGTATATAAGTCACCAAAAAGAACTATTTTACAGATGGGGAAACAGAGACTCAGAAGAGTTAAGGAAACAGTCCTAGGGCCTATGGTTTGAATTGTAAACGGCAGAGTTTGGACCTGAATTCACTCAGTGTGGCAATCAATAAATATTTGCTGAATGAATGAGGATTAAGAAAAGTTTGTTACCGTTATGAGAAATTTGGAGTTGCAAAGCACCTTTGAAATAATAATTTCAACATCCTTTTTTATATCTGAGAAGAGCTGTTAAAGACACAATGCCATTCTTATACAGATGGCCAAAATGCACATGAAAGTGAAAGCGAAGTCACTCAGTCGTGTCTGACCCTTTGCGACCCCACGAATCGCAGCGCGCCAGGCCTCCCTGTCCATCACCAACTCCCGGAGTTCACCCAAACTCCTGTCCATCGAGTTGGTGATGCCATCCAGCCATCTCATCCTCTGTCGTCCCCTTCTCCTCCTGCCCCCAATCCCTCACAGCATCAGAGTCTTTTCCAATGAGTCAACTTTTCGCATGAGGTGGCCAAAATATTGGAGTTTCAGCTTCAGCATCAGTCCTTCAAATGAACACTCAGGACTGATCTCCTTTAGGATGGACTGGTTGGATCTCCTTGCAGTCCAAGGGACTCCCAAGACTCTTCTCCAACACCACAGTTCAAAAGCATCAATTCTTCGGCACTCAGCTTTATTCACAGTCCAACTCTCACATCCATACATGATCACTGGAAAAACCATAGCCTTGACTAGACGAATCTTTGTTGGCAAAGTAATGTCTCTGCTTTTCAATATGCTATCTAGGTTGGTCATAACTTTCCTTCCAAGGAGTAAGCATCTTTTAATTTCATGGCTGCAGTCACTATCTGCAGTGATTTTGGAGCCCCCAAAATAAAGTCTGACACTGTTTCCCCATCTTTTTCTCATGAAGTGATGGGACCAGATGCCATGGTCTTAGTTTTCTCAATGTTGAGTTTTAAGCCAACTTTTTCACTCTCCTCTTTCATTTTCATCAAGAGGCTTTTGAGTTCCTCCTCACTTTCTGCCATAAGGGTGGTGTCATCTGCATATCTGAGGTTATTGATATTTCTCCAGGCAATCTTGATTCCAGCTTGTGTTTCTTCCAGTCCAGTGTTTCTCATGATGTACTCTGCATATAAGTTAAATAAGCAGGGTGACAATATACAGCCTTGACGTACTCCTTTTCCTATTTGGAACCAGTCTGTTGTTCCATGTCCAGTTCTAACTGTTGTTTCCTGACCTGCATATAGGTTTCTTAAGAGGCAGGTTAGGTGGTCTGGTATTCCCAACTTTTTCAGAATTTTCCACAGTATTAGGGAAATGCAAATCAAAATTACCATGAGGTATCACCTCCCACTAGTCAATATCACCATCATCAAAAAATATACAACAATAAATGTTGGCAAGGGTATGAAGTAATGGGAACACTTCTATATTGTTGGTGGGAATGTAAATTGGTATGGGCACTATGGACAACCGTATGGAGTTTCCTTAAAAACTTAAAACAGAAGCACCATATAATCCAGAATTCCTACTCCTGGATATATACCCAGAGAAAATCATAATTTGAAAAGATACACACACTCTAATGTTCATTGCAGCACTATTTACAATAGCCAGGACATGGAAGCAGCCTAAATGTCCATCGACAGAGGAATGGATAAGAAAGATATGGTACATATATATACAATGAAATATTACTCAGCCATAAAAAGGAATGACATAGTGCTATTTGAGGCAACATGGAGGAACCTAGAGACTGTCATACTGAGTGAAGTAAGTCAGACACAGAAAGATAAATATCAGATGATACTGCTTATATGTGGAACCTAAAAAAAAAGCATACAAAGAATCTGTTTACAAAAGAGAAATAGTCACAGATGTGGAAAACAGACTTACAGTTATCAAGGGGGGAAAAGGGTGGGGAGGGATAAATTGAGAGACTGGGATAGACATATATACATCACTATATATAAAAAGGTAACTAATAAGAATCTACTGTATAGCACAGGTAACTCTATTCAATACTCTGTAATGCCCTATATGGGAATAGAAATGAAAAGGAGTAGATATATGTATAACTTATTCACTTTGCAATATAGCAGAAACTAATACAGCAGTTAATTATACTCCAATAAATATTTTAAAAAGAGAATTAATGGTGAATATTTGTTCAAAGAATTCTTTAAAATAATAAAAATTATATCCTCTAATTCATAATCTTATCATTTCTAAAAATTCTGGCCATATAAATGGTGAGTAAATGGCCATATACTTTAGGTGAGAATTTCAGCTCTTTACTAAATAAGAAGTCAATCTATCTCAAACAAACAAAAAAAAAAACCACCATAGTGCCCATACCAATTTACATTCCCACCCAGTCTTTAAACTTTCAGTTTAAACTCCCCAAAGCCAAAGAATTGATGCTTTTGAGCTGTGGTGTTGGAGAAGACTCTTGAGAGTCCCTTGGACTACAAGCAGATCAAATCAGTCAATCCTAAAGGAAATCAGTCCTGAATGTTCATTGGAAGGACTGATGCTGAAGCTGAAGCTCCAATACTTTGGCCACCTGATGTGAAGAACTGACTCATTAGAAAAGACCCTGATGCTGGGAAAGATTGAAGGCAGAAGGAGAAGGGGACGACAGAGGATGAGATGGTTGGATGGTATCACCGACTCAATGGACATGAGTTTGAGTAAGCTCCAGGCGTTGGTGATGGACAGGGAAGCCTGGTGTACTGCAGTCCATGGGGTCACAAAGAATTGGACACAACTGAGTGACTGAACTGAACTGAAACTCCCAGTGCGCCCAGTGTTCCTGTTGGTGCAGTTAAGCAAAACTCAAGCTAAATGCTGCAGACTAGGCTTCACATGGTCAATACTATCAGTATATTCTTATAACTAAATCTGACCCTGTCCTGTCTCAGGGTACACATGAACTCTAATAAGAAAAGCACTACTGCTGGCTTTAATTTCTTCAGGGAAAGCTGTTTTTATATAGACAGAACTAAAACAGGTATCCAACTAATTACACAATATAAAGAAGAGGGAACTCAGAGCAGAGCTGAAGATGAGCTACTATTTAACTGAGTCACCGTGAGCTTTACAAAATTTGAAATAGGGCCATTATTTCCACTATAGCCTACAGCTGGATGATGAGTTTTCATGAAACAATGAAAATGTGTGAGATCTCAGGATTCCAAAATCCAAAAAGAAAACTCAACAGATTATAGTATTATATGAATTATTCAATTAGAGTTCAACAGAAATCAATTTTTAAAATAAAGTATAATGGTATGGGTTGTCAGTGCATTTTAACATGTTTGATGTGATGGGGTGTGGGGCTGTTAAAAAGGAGTTTAAAAGACCTAGGAAATTCTGTGAAAACAAAAAAGGTCTAGAAAAGCAATATATTAAAATAAATGTAAGCAATATTTTAAAAAATGTTTAAAAGTACATCTACAAGCAAGATTAATCCCCTAGATTAATCCATGCACAAAGAAATTATATTGGTTTATATTAGAAATGAATATCATAGTTATATTTAGGAAATAATAGTGCCTAACCTTTTATATGTCCCTGGACATTTTTCTTTCTTCCAAAATATACTTTTTTCCTACCTTTAGGGCAAATTTCCTGCTACAATACTGTCAATTGACTTGAAGCCCTATCATGGGGAAATTTACAAACTAAAGAGAATCTGGTTTTCTAGAAAATCACTAAACTGTAACCATATAATATGAATAGGTTCCAGGAACTGTTCTAAGCTTTATATGCATTATACATATATAGCTATATATACATTTACATACATATATATTCGCATATGCTAACAACCACTAAATAGGATAGCTAATACTATTATTTCTAGTTTGCAACAAAAGAAATGAGAGGCTAAAAAACTTGTCCAAGATCCTACTTTTAGAAAGTAATGAAGTAAAGTTTAAACCAAGACAGTCTGGCTATGTCAACCGTTTTAATTTTTATTTCTAATTAGAGGTTACTTACTTTATAATATTGTGATGGTTTTTGCCTGTGATGGTTTCTTCATTCAACACTGGCCATAGGTATACATATGCCTCTCTCTAGAACCTTCCTCCCACCTTACACTGTCTTTCTATGCCAAATTACATAAAACTTGAACCACGTCTTATTACATCTTGATTTACCACAGAATAGTTCCCATGACCCATCAAGATAATTCTTTAGGCTTACCAAGGGACAAATTTTTGCTTACTAGCTACATTAAGAAGAATGAGATATCATATCACCAGTTTCTCTTTAACGATGAACAGGGTCTCTGTTTTTTCCAACTGTAACTGTTAAATCTTTAAAAATCAAAGTGATGTGACATTCTACCTGAGCTCAATCTGAAACAAATATATTCCAATCAACATGTTATTCAATCACAGATTCTAGAGAACTCATCAAAAGCTAAGTCCTCCATCATTTACATTCTACTTTGACAACAAGCTAAGTCCTCCATCATTTACATTCTACTTTGACAACAAACCTATCTGCATCCCCCCACTTTTGTTATCTAATAGAAACTTTAGAGGAGGCAAGACAAATTTAACAAAGACTGTAAGTTATGGTAAAAAGCTGAGAAGCTTAAAAATTTAAAGTTTAAAAATCCAAGTTGAAAAATTCAGCCAGTCATAATTTATATTAATGCACCTTAAAATGACTACTCATTCTACAAACAGAGCATTTTTTTCCTTCATTCCAGAGATAGACTTATTTTTATGCTTCTCATAATATTTTCTTAATAGTGTTATTCTGAAGATTGTTCTTTTGTAAACAATAAGAAGTGTCATTATGTGTAAACAATGAATGATGCAAATGATCACTATATCTGCATATCCAGGATTCTTTTCTCAGTTCTCTTTCTCCTTGATCCCTTTCTATAGTTCATTATTTCCTGAAATTCCATTTTCTTTGGCTTTGGTGATGCTTCACTAGCTTATATTCCTCTTATCTCTCCAAATGTTTTTTCTTATCACTTAGTATAGAAATTTCCCAGCATGCCATTGTTTTTGAAGAGTCTGTCCAGTTTGTCTTCAAGAAGACAATGAATGACTTCCAAACTCTAGCTCAGCCAGATTTTACTCTTATCTAATTACAGCTGCTTAGCTCTTGATCCCTAATGGATAATTCTTGGGAAGTAGTAGGAGAAGAAGAGAGGCTACACAAGAAATTGTGGACCAAATCACTTAAAGACTTTGAATGTTATGGTGGAAGAAAGAAATATCCTTGAATTAAAGTCTTGGAAATAAGAGAGGGAGGGGATCTGATTTATATTTCAAATAGGTATTTTAGTAACAGTGTGGATTTGGACTGTATGAGTGAGAGGGAAAAGGAAAACCAGTTAAGAAGTTATCAGAATCAAAGAGGAAATGAAGAGAACGTGGAGGATGCTGAGAACACTAAAAGGGAGAAAGAACTCTAAGTCAGCTAAATTTGAATGAGTCACAAGCCACTGCCCTGGCATACACACTCATATATTCACATGATTGGGATCTCTATTACAAACCCCACTGCAACACTTATCACAACTGTAATTCAATAATTATTTAAGGAGTCTCTCTGTTCCCCCAGAGAGTACAAGCTCCCTGAGGGTCTGAACCATGTTGTTTTGCCAAGAGCTGGCACATGGTCTGCTAGTACATAGTATGTACTCAAAAATATTTGGTAAGTTAATAAATTTGCCAAATATATAAAAATTCTAGAAACCTAAAGTCACAACAAAATCATAATGCTGAAAAGAAATTCATGTATCACCTAATAGCAAATAAAAGGTAAGAAAAGTTAAATGACTGTTTCAAGTCACAAAACTAATTTAATAACAGAGGGACTCATAGCATTCTGCTCCTCTATGACTAGAGGGAAAAAAAAGAACCTGCACATACAGAAGGTAGATATGGGGGTATAATTCTGGAGATTATTATATAAGTGTACATACACACGCCCACATGTAATGCTGAGAATATAAATTTGTCACTGGATTTTGTCAACAGCTAGGAAATATGTCTCAATGCAGATATTTATATATATTTGCCTGTGTGCCTAAATCTGTCGCTTGTCATTACTGAAAGATGATGACAAAAGTTTAAAAGGTCAATGGTTATTTTTAAGATTATGCTCAAGCAAGACATATGGCACTAGTTTTTACTTGAAATCTTACAGACAGCAGCCATGACATTAATAAATTGAATTTTCTTTTAGAGGTATGAAAAATATGTAAAACATTCAAAGTTAGCATTTCTGGTATTACCTGGGATTACTGGATTTTTCACTGTATATTTGACAACTTTACATATTTTTTCCATGCATCTACAATTTTAGGAAAAAATACGTAAGTAAAAATTGGACTAAATGGGGAGATACGTCATTTTACTGAATGAATGGCTCAACATTAAATATCTCAACTATACCTAATTAAACTTAAAAATCAATGGAAATTTCTTAATCTAGAAAAATATTCTGACATTATGGGAGAATATATGCTTATAATTACCCAGGAAAATCCTGAAAAAGAAAACTGAAGTGGAAGAATACCATTTTTAAAGTAAAAATGTTTATATTGCTCATTCTTTTAACTATTAAAAGTGAATTCAGTACCTAAATATTTTAAAAATTATAAATATGTTGAGATAAAATATAGGAGAATATTTAATAATTTTAGATTCCCATACCATACCATTTCTAATATCCAAATATATTCAAGATTTAATTATGAAAATACAATACTACAAAAATATTGAGACAATATAAGCAAATATCCTATAACTTTGATGTAGGTCTTTTCTGGATAACACCAAACCCAAACAACACAAATTGATATACAGGATTAATAAAAGTTTTAAACTTCTTTATGGCAAAGAGAATTATGAGGTTCAACTGTGATTTACAAGGTGTGAGTATTTTCAATACGTAACAATAGAGTAATAGCTGTACTACTAAAGGAACTCTTACAAATCAGTTACCTGAAAGAAAACTCCCACTAGCTTAGAAAAACTGAAAAAAAGACAATTCACAGAAGAAAAATTGTATGGGGACTCAAGCTTAAATAGGTTAAACCTCACAATAAATATGTAAAATTCTTTATGAGAAATAATATTCACTTACTATATTGAAAAATATGAAAAAGAATAATAACATCAGTACTGGAGAAGGTGTGGGAATGGGAACACATTTGGAGGTGGGTGCTCCAGCGTGAACTGGTACAACCTCTCAATGAAAAAAAATTTTGATGATACAAATATTCTTTGACTAGGCAAGTCCACTTCCAAAAGTACATTCAAAGAAAATAGTGAAGTGTGAAAAATGTATGTTCAAGAATAGTCTCTGCAATGCTGTTTATAGGGGAAGGAGTTACTGAGCGGTGATTAAGAGCTTGGAATCGAGGAGCCAGACTGTCTGGATTTAGACTTCTGACGCAATCCTCTTCCTACCCATGTGATCTTCAGCAAGTTAAACTTTCTGTGCTTCAGTTTCTTCATGAGCAGAAACAATAATAGTAATTGCCTAATAGCATTTTAAGAATAAAATAGGCAAGCAAAAAAAACACACCCAGAACATTGCCAGGAACTTAGTAAGCACTCAATAAATGTTACCTATTATTATTATTATTGCTGAGAAAAAAATTCTGAAATGCTATTTATAGGGATGGCTTAAGTAAAGCATATTGATCAAAAGATCAGAACACTATGCAGTCCTTAGAAATGATGAGGTGAAATTACAAGTATGGAAAAATGCCACCATAGATGACATTAAGTTTTTAAATAAAGGTGATAAAGTATTAATATACTACCCCATCTTTAACCAAACAAACGCAAATATATATGTGAGCATGCAGAGAAAAGAATATGGAAGCATGTAAACCAAAGTATGAACAGTGACTGAATCTGGGTATAGAATTATGGATGATTTTCATTTTCATCCCTATATTTGTGGCTTTAGGGTATGAAAAAAGTTTTTTTTTTTAATTAATATATGTTACCTTCATAATATAAAATGAACATACCCATTTTGGGAAAAAAGGCAACTGGAAAGTTAATTATCACAATTAGAAGTGACGAGGGATTGATAATGCAGTTCAGGCAATGAAATAACCAGGGAAGGGATAGGTCCAGGTTTCATCAGAGGAAGACCAAATTCTCCAATTATCCACTCTTTAATTGCTAAAAAACATGTTTATAGATGATGATATATACAGTTGTGCTAAAAATTATATGAATGGCTTGGATTTTACAAACAGATATGTTAACAGGCTATGAATATATGAGACTAGGGCTTGGGCTTAATTTTTTAAAAGATCAACCATCTACATTTTTCAATCTGAATTACCAATTTCCCAAAAGTAACATTTAGGCCACCAACCAACCAAAGTTGCTCAGCAGCAGTAGATGACAGGATGATGGTAATATTATTAGGCTTATCTGTTTATGTCTACAAATTTAGCTGAACTCATCTAATATTAATTGATGCAGTCCAAATACCTAATTATACACATATGCACACACACATCATGTAACCATAGGTTACGAGTTATTGACTTGGTACCACTAACTGTGTTATTTTTCTGAAAGATTTGAAAGAGGTCAAGGAGAAGCCCCAGCAAGACAGTAGGAGGGGCAAATTTGCATTTAGAACAAACCCCATTCCCGCCAGAGACACTCAGAGGGCTCAAACAAACCTTGTGTGCACCAGGGTCCAGAGGCCCCACAGAGAGTGGGACAGACCTGTGTTTGAGTGTCTCCTGCCAAGGTACAGGTCAGCAGTGGGCTGCCACAGAGGCAGGGGCTCTGGGTGCAGCAGACTAGGGTATGGCATAAGCCCTTTTGGAAGAGGTCACCATTAACCCCACCATAGAGCTACCAGAACTTACACAGGACTGGGAAATAGACTCTTGGAGGACACAAACAGAACCTTGTGTGCACCAGGACCCAGGAGAAAGGAGCAGTGACCCCACAAGAGACTGACCCAGATTTGCCCAAAAGTGTCCAGGAGTCTTCGGCAGAGGCGTGGGTTGATGGCAGCCTGCTGCAGGGTTGGGGGTACTGAGTGTAGTAGTACATGCATGGGAACTTTTGAAGAGGTTGCCATTATCTTCATTACCTCCACCATAGTTTGGCCCCAGGTAAATAGCAGGGAGGGAACACAGCTCCATCTATCAACAGAAAACTGGATTAAAGATTTATGGAGCATGGCCCTGACCATCAGAACAAGACCCAGTTTCCCCCTCAGTCAGTGTCTCAGGGAAGCTGCCATAAGCCTCTTATCCTTCTCCATCAGTGGGCAGACAGAATGAAAATCACAATCATAGAAAACTAACCAATCTGATTACATGGACTACAGCCTTGTGTAACTCAATGAAACTATGAGCCATGCCGTGTAGGGCCACTCAAGATGGACAGGTCATGGTGGAGAGTTCTGACAAAATGTGGTCCACTGGAGAAGGGAATGGCAAATCACTTCAGTGTTCTTGCCTTGAGAACCCCATGAACAGTATGAAAAGGCAAAAAGATAGGAGACTGAAAGATGACTTCCCCAGGTTGGTAGGTACCCAGTATGCTATCGGAGATCAGTGGAAAAATAACTCCAGAAAGAATGAAGAGATGGAGCCAAAGCAAAAACACTACCCAGTTGTGGATGTGAATGGTAATAGAAGCAAAGTCCAATGCTGTAAAGAGCAATATTGCATAGGAACCTGGAATGTTAGGTCCATGAATCAAGACAAATTGGAAGTGGTCAAATAGGAGATGGCAAGAGCAAATGCCGACATTCTAGGAATCAGCAAATTAAAATGGACTGGAATGGGTGAATCTAACTCAGATGATCATTATATCTACTACTGTGGGCAAGAACCCCTTAGAAGAAATGGGGTAGCTGTCATAGTCAACAAGAGTCCAAAATGGAGTACTTGGATGCAATCTCAAAAACGACAGAATGATCTCTGTTTATTTCCAAGGCAAATCATTCAATATTACAGTAATCCAAGTCTATGCCTCAACGAGTAATGCTGAAGCTCAAGTTGAACAGTTCTATGAAGACTTTCTAGAACTAACACCCCAAAGAGATGTGCTTTTCATTATAGGGAACTGGAATGCAAAAGTGGGAAGTCAAGAGATACCTGGAGTAACAGGCAAATTTGGCCTTGGAGTACAGAAAGAAGCAGGGCAAAGGTTAACAGAGTTTTGCCAAGAGAATGCACTGGTCATAGCAAACACCCTCTTCCAAAAACACAAGAGAAGACTCTACACATGGACATCAGCAGATAGTCAATACTGAAATCAGACTGATTATATTCTTTGCAGAAAGATGGAGAAGTTCTATACAGTCAGCATTAACAAGACTAGGAGCTGACTGTGGCTTAGATGATGAACTCCTTATTGCCAAATTCAGACTTAAGTTGAAGAAAGTAGGGAAAACCATTAGACCATTCAGGTATCAAATCCCTTACGATTATACAGTGGAAGTGACAAATAGATTCAGGGGATTAGATCTGATAGACAGAGTGCCTGATGAACTATGGACGGAAGTTCATCATATTGTACAGGAGACAGGAATCAAGACCATCCTCAAGAAAAAGAAATGCAAAAAAGCAAAATGGCTGTCTGAGGAGGCCTCACAAATAGCTGTGAAAAGAAGAGAAGTGAAAAGCAAAGGAGAAAAAGAAAGATATACACATTTGAATGCAGAGTTCCAAAGAATAGCAAGGAGAGATAAGAAAGCCTTCCTTAGTGATCAGTGCAAAGAAATAGAGGAAACAATAGAATGGGAAAGACTAGAGATCTCTTTAAGAAGATTAGAGATACCAAGGGAACATTTCATGCAAAAATGGGCATAATAAACGACAGAAATAGTATGGACCTAACAGAAGCAGAAGATATTAAGAAGAGGTGGCAAGAATACACAGAAGAATTGTACAAAAAAGATTCTCATGATCTAGATAACCATGATGGTGTGCTCACTCACCTAGAGCCAGACATCCTGGGATGCGAAGTCAATTGGGCCTTAGGAAGCATCACTACAAACAAAGCTAGTGGAGGTGATGGAATTCCAGTTGAGCTATTTCAAATCCTAAAAGATGATGCTGTGAAAGTGCTGCACTCAATATGCCAGTAAATTTGGAAAACTCAGCAGTGGCCACAGGACTGACAAAGGTCAGTTTTCATTCCAATCCCAAAGAAGGGCAGTGGCAAAGAATGTTCAAACTACTGCACAATTGCACTCATCTCACACACTGGTAAAGTATGCTCAAAATACTCAGAGGTTTCAACAATATGTTAACCATGAGCTTCCAGATGCTCAAGCTGGTTTTAGAAAAGGCAGAGGAACCAGAGATCAAATTGCCAACATCCGCTGGATCATCGAAAAGCAAGAGGGTTCCAGAAAAACATCTATTTCTACTTTATTGACTATCCAAAGCCTTTGACTCTGTGGATCACAACAAACTGTGGAAAATTTTGAAAGAGATGGGAATACAGACCACCTGACCTGCCTCTTGAGAAACCTGTATGCAGGTCAGGAAGCAACAGTTAGAACTGGACATGGAACAACAGACTGGTTCCAAATAGGAAAAGGAGTACGTCAAGGCTGTATATTGTCACCCTGCTCATTTAACTTATATGCAGAGTACATCATGAGAAACGCTGGGCTGGATGAAGCACAAGCTAGAATCAAGATTGCCTGGAGAAATATCAATAACCTCAGATATCCGGATGACACCAACCTCATGGCAGAAAACAAAGAAGAACTAAAGAGCCTCTTGATGAAAGGGAAAGTGGAGAGTGAAAAAGTTGAATTAAAACTCAACATTCAGAAAACTAAGATCATGGCATCCAGTCCCATCACTTCATGGCAAATAGATGGGGAAACAGTGAGAGACTTTATTTTGGGGGCTCCAAAGTCACTGCAGATGGTGATTGCAGCCATGAAATTAAAAGATGCTTACTCCTGGGAATAAAAGTTATGACCAACCTAAACAGCATATTAAAAACAGAGACATTACTTTGCCAACACAGTTCCGTCTAGTCAAAGCTACAGTTTTTCCAGTAGTCACGTGTGGATGTGAGAGTGGACTATAAAGAAATGAGTGCCAAAGAATTGATGCTTTTGAACTGTGGTGTTGGAGAAGACTCTTGAGAATCCCTTGGACTGCAAGCAGATCCAATCAGTCCATCCCAAAGGCAATCAGTCTTGAATATTCATTGGAAAGACTGATGCTGAAGCTGAAACTCCAATACTTTGGCCACCTGATATGAAGAACTGACTCATTGGTAAAGACACTGATGCTGGGAAAGATTGAAGGCAGGAGTATAAGGGGACGACAGAGGATGAGATGGTTGGATGGCATCACCGACTCACTGGACACGAGTTTGAGTAAACCCCGGGAGTTGGTGATGGACAGGGAGGCCTGGAGTGCTGCAGTCCATGGGTTCACAAAGAGTCAGACATGACAGAGCGACTTAACTGAATGGAATAGCAGTTTTAAGACTATTGTGATGCTGCCTCTAAGCAAAAACACAGTATCTCAGAAGCACATTTCGAAGGCCTTATTATTAAAAATCTAAGACTGATTAATCTCTGAGCATCAGAAAGACCTTTAATATTACTGATTAACTTATTAACATTTAAATATTTGTTTCAAAGGATGGGATTAATTTATAGATCTCTAAACAAAAAACAAGGAAAGCAAAGGGATGAGGTAGAATTTGATCAAAACGGCTTACTTATCTGTAGAAATCAGCAGATCTGCTTTAATTACTAGATATTTTGATGTCATTGATTTTATTAAATGATGGAAACTGTATACAGCTGATTTAATGCCAAGGGTCTACATAATGAGTTTAATGCAAAATGTGAAGAATATTAACCCCCTCAAACTCTCAGCAAAAGCATCATTAGAGGGTATTTGGTCTCTTCATCAATGTCTATTTAACAGACAGATTTTAAAATTAAGAGTAAATACAAATATTTAGATTTTCCTAATATTCTCAGTTTTGAATACTTTTTCTCAAAGGAAACTTGAAACTCAAAAGTGAAAGTGATAAGTGTTATTCACTCAGTTTTGTCTGACTCTTTGTGATCCCAAGGACTGTAGCTTGCCAAGCTCCTCTGTCCATGGAATTCTCCAAACAAGAAGAATGGAGTAGTTAGCCACTCCCTTCCCCAGGGATCTTCCCGACCCAGGGATGGAGACCAGGTCTCCTGCATTGCAGGAGAATTCTTTACAGTCTGAGTCACTGGGAAAGCCCCCAAACTCAAAGGATTCATGTAATAATAGTGAAGAAGTAAAAATTTTATAGTGGCTGCTGCTGCTAAGTCGCTTCAGTCGTGTCCGACTCTGTGCAACCCCATAGACGGCAGCCCATCAGGCTCCCCCGTCCCTGGGATTCTCTAGGCAAGAACACTGGAGTGGGTTGCCATTTCCTTCTCCAATGCATGAAAGTGAAAAGTGAAAGGGAAGTCGCTCAGTCGTGTCTGACTCTTCTCGACCTCATGGACTGCAGCCCACCAGGCTCCTCCATCCACGGGATTTTCCAGGCAAGAGTACTGGAGTGGATTGCCATTGCCTTCTCCATTTATAGTGGAGTTGCTGTTTATGAGGAAATCAGGTTCCAAAGCTGGAATGTGGAAAAAAAATCATGCATAGCCAATGTTATTCTTTAAAATTCTTAAAGTACAATAGCCTCACCATGTCTAAAGAAAATAGTTTTCTTCCTGTATTGTTACAGCCTGCTGGGTCTTCAGGTACACAGTGCCTTAGAGCAGATTCTCAACAAAAACAAACAAAACAAAAAACATCTGAGACTGAGGCAAGGATGGGAATGTTAGTAGATTACTTTGAAGTAGGGGACAGGTTAGCAAGGGTGAGGAAAAGCAGCAAGTGGGGATGTCAAACAAGAAACAATATGCATAGCTATTTTACAAGAATACCAAGACACACCACAGTTCATTTAAAAGATGCTGTGTTTGAGAGCCTGGAATTCACTAGATGGGATACAAGGGGAGAGAGGCTATGGGATGGAAGATTCCACAGAAGGGAGAAAGCAGGCATCTACCTGGTTTCCTCCTCACTCCTGTTCCCCAATGCTATGGTTCACTCAGAGACATTTAACTGTTCTAGACTTCCAAGTTACTTTATCCAGTCCATCAGGAATTCAAATCCTAGTCCAGGGCCCAGAAGTGATGGGGGAAGCTATGGGCAGGTGGCTGTTTGGCTCAACTGCAAGGCAGAAACCCAAGGAAAGGACCCAGCATTCCCAAAGCAGGTGAAAAATCAATCCCTGGACTTCTCTGGTGGTACAGGGTTAAGAATTCACCTGCCAATGCACAGGATGTGAGTTTGATCCCTACCCTGGAAAGATTCCATATGCCGCAGGGCAACTAAGTCCACGAGCTACAACTACTGAGCCCGCCTGCCTAGAGCTCATGCTCCAAAACAAGAGAAGCGAGCACACCCCAACCTGAGAGTAGTCCCTGTGTGCAGCAACAAAGACCCAGTGAAGCCAAAAATAAATAACACAACAAAAATAAAATTTAAAAACCCCAAACTTAAAAAAAAAAAAATCCCTGGTGGTAGATTGGTCCTGGAGGTTGGTAAATACCAAGGCAATCTAGGGGAGGTCACAAGATATATGTCTAATAATTTGAAGAAGTTGGTTTGCATTTAGACGTTTTACTAGATAAGAAAAAATATTTTCCTTAAATATTAAAAGACATATTCAATACTCTAAGAAATAATATATTTCAGAAGAAAGTAAAAACTAAGACAAATGAAGTAAAAAGAAAGTCATGCCTCTTGTATTGTTTCTAAGGAGCCCAATTCATTAAGCTTGGTATGATGGCAAAACCTGATCTTCCCCTTAAAGCAACTAACTGTACATATACTTCAAAACCACTTTATCAATTATCTAATAGGCACCAGGACTTTCTCTTATGGTCTCACTTAAGTTTCAAAGGAAATTCTGTAGGTCCCATTTTACAGAAAACTTAACACAAAAACAAAGCAGAAAGTCAAACCTACCAAATCACAGAACAAAGACTAGCATAATTTTTTTATTATGCCATGTTATCCAAACCACTGAAAATCCAGTACCCATTTTAATAATTATCAACACTTGGAAAAAGAAATTTCTTCCAATCTCTAACAATAACATTCTTTAGGAGGACTTGTACTTGTCTTAGAAACCAGAATAGGCATCTGCCACCACCAAGGCGGGGCTGAACAGGGAGGCGCGGGCTGCATTGCTTAGGGTAAGGACGGGGCCTGAATGCCCTGAGGGTAATCTGAGGGAGCTAACTGAGATAGCAACCCAAACTGTGGGATAGCCAAAGAGAGAGAGAGAGAGAGAGACAGAGAACTTTCCTGCAAAAAGCCCTAACCTAAGGCACTGCCAGGCCCGCTCACAGAACAAAGGACTGAGTGAATACCAGAGGACAGCAAGCTGGCTGTGGACTGGCCCGTGCCCCACCGGAGACAGAGAGGCAGGCAGGTGGCATCTCGGCCTCAGAGACAGCATCCTCTACCAAACTGCGAGCAGGCTCCCAGTTGCTAACCAAGTCTTCCTGGGATCCTGGACGGTTGACATCCACCAGGAGGGCTGCAGTGAGATCAGCTCTCCAGAAGAGACACACGGCACACCTGAGACAGGGGTCCTAGGAAACCGAAAGCCTGGGACAGGGGAGGCGATAAGACGCACCACACTTGGGGAGAGTGCGTTCACCAAGCACCTGGTCACCTGAGCTGCTCGGACCTGGGACGGGCACAAAACTAAGGCCTGACAGAGGCTGCACCTTTGTGGAGTAACCAAGAACCTGAACCTGAATGGCTTAGACCTGGGGAGTGCATGCAACCCAGGGCCTGCTTTAGACAGTTCCCCTGCAGAGCAACCTGGAGCCTGAGCAGTGTAGACTGGGAAAGCACACATGCTGGGGGCAAACCCAGTGTAGCTGAGACACTGCGAGCACTCCCCACACACGCCAGTGATATTTGTTTGCAGTGTTCCTCCCTCTCCACAGCACGACTGAAAAAGTGAGCCTAAATAAGTGACCACCTTTGCCCCCTTGTGTCAGGGCAGAAATTAGACACTGAAGAGACTTAGACTTGCAAACAGAAGAAGCAAAAATAAACAGAGGGAACCGCTTTGGAAGTGACGTGCAACAGTTAAAACCCTGTAGTTAGCACGGAGTACATTGGAAGGGGTCTGTAGATCTTGAGAAGTACAAGCTAGAACAAGGAACTATCTGAAACTGAACTGATCCCACACTGCCTGCAACAGCTCCAGAGAAATTCATAGATATATTTTTACTATTATCATTTTTTAAATGTTTAATTTCTTTAATTTTTAAGTATTCTATTATTTCTTTAATATTCATTTTTATAATCTACTATTACCTCACAAAAAAAGACCTTATTTTTAAAGCAAACTTCATATATATTTTTTATAATTTTTGTGATTTTGTTTTTTTAATGTATTTTTGAGAGTCTAACCTCTACTCTAGATTTTTAATCTTTGCTTTTTGGTATTTGTTATTAATTTTGTACCTTTAAGAATCCAATCTTCAGTACCCATTTTTACTTAGGAGTGTCATTACTGGCTTGATTGCCCTCTCCCCCTTTTGACTCTTCTTTTTCTCCCCTAGGTCACCTCTATCTCCTCCCTCCCCTTCTCTTCTCTACTTAACTCTGTGAATCTCTTTGGGTATTCTGGGCTGTGGAGAACACTTATGGAACTGATTACTAGCTAAATCTGTTCCTTTTGACCCCCCCTTCTCCTCCTGGTCACCTCTATCTCCTTCCTCCCTCTTCTTTTCTCTATGTAACTCCGTGAACCTCTCTGGGTGTCCCAGGCTGTGGAGGGCACACAGGGATTTGTTTACTGGCTAGATTGCTCTCTCCCCTTTTGATTCCCCCTCTTCTCCTCCTGGTCACCTCTATCTCCCTTCTTCTCTTCTCCATGTAACTCAGCAAACCTTTCTGGATGTACCTCTTTGTGGAGAATCTTTTATCCATTAACCTAGATGTTTTATCATCAGTGCTGTATGGATGGAGAAGTCTTGAGGCTACTGTAAGAATAAGTCTGAAAACCAGAGATAGGAGGCTTAAGTCCAAAATCTGAGAATACCAGAGAACCCCTGGTGTTACATTAATTGATAAGAGCTCATCCAAAAGCATCCATACATACACTGAAACCAAGCTCCACCCAAGAGCCAACAAGTTCCCGAGAAAGACATACCATGCAAATTCTCCAGCAACACAGGAACATAGCCTTGAGCTTTAATATACAGGCTGCCGAAAGTCACACCAAACCCCTAAACATCTCAAAACTCACTACTGGACACTTCATTGCATTCCAGAGAGAAGAAATCCAGCTCCACCCAGCAGAACACCTATGCAAGCTTCCCTAACCAGGAAACCTTGACAAGCCACTCGTCCAACACCACCCACAGGGAGGAATCTCCACAATAAAGAAGAACCACAAACTGCCAGAATATAGAAAGGCCACCCCAAACACAGAAATCTAAACAAGATGAAAAGGCAGAGAAATACTCAGCAGGTAAAGGAACATGATAAATGCCCACCAAACCAGACAAAAGAGGAGGCAATAGGGAGTCTACCTGAAAAAGAATTCAGATAATGACAGTAAAAATGATCCAAAATCTTGAAAACAAAATGGAGTTACAGATAAATAGCCTGGAAACAAGGACTGAGAAGATGCAAGAAAAGTTTAACAAGGACCGAGAAGAAATAAAAAAGAGTCAATCAATAATGAATAATGCAATAAATGAGATCAAAAACACTCTGGAGGGCAACAACAGTAGAATACTGAGGCAGAAGATAAGTGAGGTAGAAGATAGAATGGTAGAAATAAATAAAACAGAGAGGAAAAAAGAAAAAAGAATTAAAAGAAATGAGGACAACCTCAGAGACCTCTGGGACAATGTTAAATGCCCCAACATTCGAATCATAGGAGTCCCAGAAGAAGAAGACAAAAAGAAAGGCCATGAGAAAATACATGAGGAGATAATAGTTGAAAACTTCCCTAAAATGGGGAAGGAAATAGCCACCTAAGTTCAAGAAACCCAGAGAGCCCCAAACAGGATAAACCCAAGGTGAAACACCCCAAGACACATATTAATCAAATTAACAAAGATCAAACACAAAGAGCAAATATTAAAAGCAGCAAGGGAAAAACAACAAACAACACACAAGGGATTCCCATAAGAATAACAGCTGATCTTTCAATAGAAACTTTTCAGGCCTGGAGGGAATGGCAGGACATACTTTAAGTATGTGATGAAAGAAAATAACCTACAGCCCAGATTACTGTACCCAGCAAGGATCTCATTCAAATATAAAGGAGAAATCAAAAGCTTTACAGACAAAAAAGGCTGAGAGAATTCAGCACCACCAAATCAGCTCTTCAACAAATCTTAAAGGATCTTCTCTAGACAGGAAACACAGGAAAGGTATATAAACTTGAACCCCAAAAAACCAAAGTAAATGGCAATGGGATCACACTTATCAATAATTACCTTAAATGTAAATGGGTTGAATGCCCCAACCAAAAGACAAAGACTGGCTGAATGGATACAAAAACAAGACCCCTATATATATTGTCTACAAGAGACCCACCTCAAACCTAGAGACACATACAGACTGAAATGAAGGGCTGGAAAAAGATATTCCACGCAAATGGAGACCAAAAGAAAGCAGGAGTAGTAATACTCATATCAGATAAAATAAACATTGAAATATAGGCTGTGAAGAGAGAAAAAGAAGGACACTACATAATGATCAAAGGATCACTCCTAGAAGAAGATATAACAATTATAAATATATATGCACCCAACATAGGAACACTGCAATATGTAAGGCAAATGCTGCCAAGAATGAAAGGAGAAATTAACAATAACACAATAAAAGTGGGAGACTTTAATACCCCACTCACACCTATGGATAGATCAACTAAACAGAAAATTAGCAAGGAAACACAAACTTTAAAAGATGCAATGGACCAGTTAGACCTAATTGATATCTATAGGACATTTCACCCCAAAACAATGAATTTCACCTTTTTCTCAAGTGCACACAGAACCTTCTCCAAGATAGATCACATCCTGAGCTATAAATCTAGCCTTGGTAAATTCAAAAAAATTGAAATTATATCAAGCATCTTTTCTTATCACAATGCAGTAAGATTAGATATCAACTACAGGAAAAAAAACTATTAAAAATTCCAACATATGGAGGCTAAACAACACATTTCTGAATAACCAACACATCACAGAAGAAATCAAAAAAGAAATCAAAATATGTATAGAAACGAATGAAAATGAAAACACAACAATCCGAAACCTAAGGATTCAGTAAAAGCAGTGCTAAGGGGAAGGTTCATAGCAATACAAGCCTACCTCAAGAAACAGGAGAGAAATCAAATAAATAACCTAACTCTACACCTAAAGCAACCAGAAAAGGAAGAAATGAAGCACCCCAGGTTAGTAGAAGGAAAGAAATTATAAAAATTAGGGCAGAAATAAATGCAAAAGAAACAAAGGAGACCATAGCCCAAATCAACAAAGCCTAAAGCTGGTTCTTTGAGAAGATAAAATAGACAAACCATTAGTCAGCCTCATCAAGAAACAAAGGGAGAAGAATCAAATCAACAAAATTAGAAATGAAAATGGAGAGATCACAATAGACAACACAGAAATACAAAGGAGACTACTATCAGCAACTATATTCCAAAAAAATGGACAACTTGGAAGAAATGGACAAATACTTAGAAAAGTATAACTTTCCAAAACTGGACCAGGAAGAAATGGAAAATCTTAACAGACCCATCACAAACACCAAATTGAAACTGTAATCAGAAATCTTCCAGCAAAAAAAAGCCCAGGACCAGATGGCTTCACAGATGAATTCTACCAAAAATTTAGAGAAGAGCTAACACTTATCCTACTCAAACTCTTCCAGAAAATTTCAGAGGAAGGTAAACTTCCAAACTCATTCTATGAGGCCACCATCACCCTAATACCAAAACCAGACAAAGATGCCAAAAAAAGAAAACTACAGGCCAATATCACTGATGAACATAGATGCAAAAATCCTTAACAAAATTCTAGAAAACAGAATCCAACAACATATTAAAAAGATCATACATCATGACCAAGTGGGCTTTATCCCAGGGATGCAAGAATTCTTCAAGATTTGCAAATCAATATGATACATCACATTAACAAATTGAAAGGTAAAAATCACACGATCATCTCAATAGATGCAGAGAAAGCCTTTGACAAAATTCAAGATTGATTTAAGATAAAAACCTCAGAAAGCAGGAATAGAAGGAACATACCTCAATAATACCTCATAATAAAAGCCATATATGATAAACCCACAGCAAAAATTATCCTTAATGGTGAAAAATTGAAAGCATTTCCCCTAAAGTCAGGAACAAGACAAGGGTGTGCACTCTCACCACTACTATTCAACATAGTTTTGGAAGTTTTAGCCACAGCAATCAGAGAAGACAAAGAAATACAAGGAATCCAGATTGGAAAAGAAGAAGTAAAACTCTCACTGTTTGCAGACGACATGATCCTCTACATAGAAAACCCTAAAGACTCCACCAGAAAATTACTTGAGCTAATCAATGAATATAGTAAAGTTGCAGGATATAATATTAACAAACAGAAATCCCTTGCATTCCTATACACTAACAATGAGAAAAACAGAAAGAGAAATTAAGGAAACAATTCCATTCACCATTGCAACGAAAATAATAAAATACTTAGGAATAATTCTACCTAAAGAAACAAAACACCTATATATAGAAAACTATAAAACACTGATGAAAGGAATCAAAGAGGACACAAATAGATGGAGAAATATACCATGCTCATGGATTGGAAGAATCAATACAGTGAAAATGAGTATACTATCAAAGCAATCTATAGATTCAATGCAATCCCTATCAAGCCACCAATGGTATTTTTTAGAGAATTAGAACAAATAATTTCACAATTTGTATGGAAATACAAAAAACCTTGAATAGCCTAAGCAATCTTGAGAAGAAGAATGGAACTGGAGAAATCAACCTGACTGACTTCAGGCTATACTACAAAGCTTCAGTCATCAAGACAGTATGGTACACACAAAGACAGAAATATAGATCAATGGAACAAAATAGAAAGCCCAGATATAAATCCATGCACCTATGAACATCTTATCTTTGACGAAGAAGGCAAGAATGTGCAATGGAGAAAAGACAATCTCTTTAACAAGTGGTGCTGGGAAAACTGGTCAACCACTTGTAAAACAATGAAACTAGAACACTTTCTAACACCATACACAAAAATAAACTCAAAATGGATTAAAGATCTAAACATATGACCAGAAACTATAAAACTCCTAGAGGAAAACATAGGCAAAACACTCTCTGATGTAAATCATAGCAGGATCCTTTATCACCCACTTCCCAGAGTAATGGAAATAAAAGCAAAAATAAACAGTGGGACCTAATTAAACTTAAAATCTTTTGCACAAGGAAGGAAACTATAAGCAAGGTGAAAGACAGCCTTCAGAATGGGAGAAAATAATAGGAAATGAAGCAACTGACAAAGAATTAATCTCAAAAATATACAAACAACTCCTGCAGCTCAACTGCAAAAAAATAAACGACCCAATCAAAAAATGGCCCAAAGAACTAAACAGACATTTCTCGAAAGAAGACATACAGATGGCTAACAAACACATGAAAAGGTGCTCAACATCACTCATGATCAGAGAAATGCAAGTCAAATCTACGATGAGGTACCATCTCATCCCAGTCAGAATAGCTGCCATCCAAAAATCTACAAACAATAAATGCTGGAGAGGGTGTGGAGAAAAGGGAACCCTCTTACACTGTTGGTGGGAACGCAAACTAGTACAGCCACTATGGAGAACAGTGTGGAGATTCCTTAAAAAACTGGAAATAGAACTGCCGTATGACCCAACAATCCCACTGCTGGGCATACACACCAAGGAAACCAGAATTGAAAGAGACACGTGTACCCCAATGTTCATTGCAGCACTGTTTACAATAGCCAGGACACGAAAGCAACCTAGATGTCCATTGGCAGAAGAGTTGATAAGAAAGCTGTGGTACAGTTACACAATGGAATATTACTCAGCTATTAAAAAGAATGCATTTGAATCAGTTCTAATGAGGTAGATAAAACTGGAGCCTATTATACAGAGCAAAGTAAGCCAGAAAGAAAAACACCAATACAGTATACTAATGCATATATATGCAATTTAGAAAGATGGTTAATGATTATCCTATATACGAGATAGCAAAAGAGACACAGATGTATAGTACAGTCTTTTGGACTCTGTGGGAGAAAGCGAGGGTGGGATAATCTGAGAGAATAGCATTGAAATATGTATATTATGAAACAGATAGCCAGGCCAGGTTCAACGCCTGAGACAGGGTGGTCAGGGCTGGTGCACTGGGATATCCCAGAGGGATGGAATGGGGAGGGAGGTGGGAGGGGGGTTCAGGATGGGGAACACATGTAAACCCCTGGCTGATTCATGTTAATGTATGGCAAAAACCACTACAATATTGTAAAGTAATTAGGCTCCAATTAAAATAAATAAAAAATAAAAAAGAAAGACATCCCATATTCATGGATTGGACGATCATCGGAAAAGCAAGAGTTCCAGGAAAAAAATCTATTTCTGCTTTATTGACTATGCCAATATGTGACTGTGTGGATCACAATAAACTGTGGAAACTTCTGAAAGAGATGGGAATACCAGACCACCTGACCTGCCTCTTGAGAAATCTGTATGCAGGTCAGGAAGCAACAGTTAGAACTGGACATGGAACAACAGACTGGTTCCAAATAGGAAAAGGAGTACATAAAGGCTGTATATTGTCACCCTGCTTATTTAACTTATATGCAGAGTACATCATGAGAAACGCTGGGCTGGAAGAAGCACAAGCTGGAATCAAGATTGCCGGGAGAAATATCAATCACCTCAGATATGCAGATGACACCACCCTTATGGCAGAAAGTGAAAAAGAACTAAAGAGCCTCTTGATGAAGGTGAAAGAGGAGAGTGAAAAGGTTGGCTTAAAACAACATTCAGAAAACGAAGATCATGGCATCTGGTCCCATCACTTCATGGGAAATAGATGGGGAAACAGGGGAAACAGTGTCAGACTTTATTTTTGGGGGCTCCAAAATCACTGCAGATCACCATCATACACTGCAGCCATGAAATTAAAAGACGCTTACTCCTTGGAAGGAAAGTTATGACCAACCTAGATAGCATATTCAAAAGCAGAGACATTACTTTGCCAACAAAGGTCCATCTAGTCAAGGCTATGGTTTTTCCAGTGGTCATGTATGGATGTGAGAGTTGGACTGTGAAGAAAGCTGAGCACCAAAGAATTGATGCTTTTGAACTGTGGTGCTGGAGAAGACTCTTGAGAGTCCCTTGGACTGCAAGGAGATCCAACCAGTCCATTCTGAAGGAGATCAGCCCTGGGATTTCTTTGGAAGGACTGATGCTGAAGCTGAAACTCCAGTACTTTGGCCACCTCATGTGTAGAGTTGATCACTGGAAAAGACTCTGATGCTGGGGGTGATTGGGGGCAGGAGGCGAAGGGGATGATAGAGGATGAGATGGCTGGATGGCATCACTGACTCGATGGACGTGAGTCTGAGTGAATTCTGGGAGTTGGTGATGGACAGGGAGGCCTGGCATGCTGCGATTCATGGGGTTGCAAAGAGTCGGACACGACTGAGCGACTGAACTGAACTGAACTGAATATAGCAATAATACTCCCCAAACTGACCTACAGATTCAACATAATTCCTATCAAAATCCCAGCTGGCTATTTTTTTTTTTTTTTTTTTTTGCAGAAATTTACAATATGACTCTACAATTATTATGCAAACAAAAGGGGCAATCTTGAAAAAGAACAAAGTTGGAAGATGAACACTATTTAAATTCAAAACTTACTAAAAAGTGACAGGAATCAAGACAGTGTGGTAACCACATAAGGATAGACATATATCAATGGAATAAAACTGAAAGTGCATAAATAAGCCCTAACACTATAGTTCGGAGAAGGCGATGGCACCCCACTCCAGTACTCTTGCCTGGAAAATCCCATGGACGGAGAAGCCTGGTAGGCTGCAGTCCATGGGGTCGCGAAGAGTCGGACATGACTGAGCGACTTCACTTTAACTTTTCACTTTTCACTTTCATGCATTGGAGAAGGAAATGGCAACCCACTCCAGTGTTCTTGCTTGGAGAATCCCAGGGACAGGAAGCCTGGTGGGCTGCCGTCTCTGGAGTCGCACAGAGTCAGATACTACTGAAGCGACTTAGCAGCAGCAGCAGCAGCAACAATATAGTTAACCAATTTCTGACAAGAGTGCCAAGACAATTCAATTTTCAACAAATGGTACTAGGACAATTGCACACCCACAGGCAAAAGAATGGAACTGGACTCCTTTCTTATACCACACAAAAATTAATTCCAAATTAACTCCATAGACTTAAGTGTAAGAGTTAAAACAATAAAGCTCTTTTAAAAAATCTTAACAAGTTAGGCAAAACCTTAGATACAATACCAAAAGCATACCTAACAATAGAAAAATTAAATATATTTGCCTTTATCAAAATTAAACATTTTCTGTTTGAAAGGATACAATTAAAATGAGAAGACAACTCATAGGAGAAAATATATGCATATCCCACATCTGATAAGGGACTAATATATAAAATATACAAAGGACTTTTACAATTCAATCATAAAGACAAAATCCAACTAAAAACGGTCTGAGGATCTGAATAGACATTTTTCCAAAGATATACAAATGGTCAATAAGCATATAAGAAAATATTCAATGTCATTAGTCATCAGAGAAATGCAAATCAAAACCACTTACCATGGAGACTCCAAAATTCCTCTTAAAGGGTAAAGATACGGAGAACAGGAAGGAAACATACAAACACCAGAAACAAATTCATTTATGCAGGAAAGTAATATGTGATTGAGTTGGTATTGTAAATTAGCAAAGAGATGTACTACTCAATGAATGGTCTAGTAATAATTAGCTATCTACTGGAAGAAAAATCAAACTGGATCCACATGTGATACATACAAAAAAAATTCTAGAGAAAGTAAAAACCTAAGCATAAAAAGTCTATAAATGTGACAAAAGAAAAATATGTGTTATAATATTTTTATGATATATCACTATTAAGCAAGAGAACATAATTAATATTATTTAGAAATATTATTAAGACCTAAATCCTGATAAGCAAAAAGAGGAAGAGTTGATACATTAAATTAAAATTTAAAAAATTTATAAAGCACCATAAATAAAACTAAATGACAAACAACAGAATAGGATAAAATGTTTGCAATGTTTATAACAGACCAAAGATTATTTTCCAGAAGATCTAAGGAACTCCCACAAAGCAGTAAGAGAGCTGTACATAAAGAATCACACTCAGGAGGTACACTATAATTCTGTTTTAATATCAAAAAATTGACAACCTCAGCCCTCATCAACTGAGGTAGAGCTAAGTTAGAATAAATTCCCATTATCTAATAGTTAAAAGAATGAGGTTTATAGATCTTTTGACATTAAAAGTTCTAGTGCTACCATAAAAACAATCAAGCTTCACAGTACACACACACCTTGATCCCATTCATATTTTAAAATAGATTTATGGCTGTGTTCAAAAAGGATACACACCTGGCTACTAATTTTCTCTCTAGAGAGGAGGTTGGAATGGGAGGAACTACTGGAGGATATTTTTATTCAATATACCTCTACACTGTTTGAATATTTTACAATGATAATATTACCTAGTCAACTAAATTTAATAACCTGTAACTGGAAATACATGTGAAAACATAGTAATTAAGAGTCACCTAGAAGTCTAGTATCCAGAACACCAATCATACATTACTGGTGTATTTTCTTCCAGCTTTATGATTGTAGATTTCTTAAAAATATCACCTTGTATCTAAAATTTATAGCCTTTAATGAGGATTTCCCCTTTGGAAAAAAAATCCTCCTCATCTACTGACCATCTCATTCTATTGACCATACAATGTATACATTGTTTTCGCCTAAGTTATTAAGAAAAGTATTTCATTTGTTGTTCAGTGCTTCATGATGTGAGAATTGTCCTTAAATGGCAGACTTTCTACCAATGATCTTTATTAACATTTATGGACTATAGTCACTGACCTAACTGTGGTCACAGGAACTGAACTATTTTTTTCTTATCCTAAATATGGGAACTTCAAAATAAACCAATTCTGCCTCTTTGGACTCAATCAGATAAATGAGTACAGCACTTAGTACTGTACTCAATAAACACGGTGCTCTCTCACATTACAAAGGAGATAGTTGTTCTAGGTAGAACTTTTCTCCACAGAAGACTGTAAATATCTTGCAACCCTGTAGTCACTATGATCTAAGCTAGAGTTTATATTTAGAGTCATCTGAAGATTGTACTATTACTAATTCCATGCAGCTGAATGAGTCTGTAAATTAATGGAGTGGATAAGCAGATATACTATTAAAAAAAAAAAAAAAAACTTGTTGAGAATTTCTTAGAGCTTTAAACTGTGAATGTTCTTTCTTCATCTTTCCTTATAAGTGGAAGGAATGTATTTGATATCAGAAATATTGATAGGAAAGCTAAAAGCAAAGTCTCTGGTTTTCAAGATCATATTTCGTGTATTAATGATTAAACACCTTTGAGGAATAACAGGGAAAATATAAAGCTTTATGAAAAGTTCTTGTGCCTAGTGATATAGCATCTACCAAGGAGATTAGTTTATTTCTAATCTATTCCTAGAAAACAAATGTAGCTGAAGTTACATTTTTCTGTCACTGACATATTCCACTTGTTACTTTCCACCCATTAGCAATGATTTACAAAAAAATTACATACTATATCAAACTCATTCCCTCTTTTTCTAATCAATTTTTTAAATTGATTTTTAAATGTTGTTTTTAATAAAAGTAATACTAATTCCCAGAATTTTAAATAAAGTTGTTTGAAACATTAAAAATTATGGTTTCATAAAAAGGCACAGCTTCCTTCTCAAAAATTGGGATTAAAAAAAGGCTAAAATGCCCAATACCAAGACGGAATTTCTCCAATATAAACTGGTTGACTTCTTAGTCCGAAATATGCTTCTACATCGCAGTAATTTTAGGCAGTTATAAAGGAAAAGGGGATACGTGATGAAACTAACAGCAAAAGTTCACCAACTTACTGAAAGCAATTTGGCCCAAATACAGTGGCAAGATTGTGAACATTCATGCGGTTCTGCACATGGTGCTTGGCTACTTTCGTCAAGAACTGGCAAAGGTACTTGAGGAGGCAGTAGTGGGTATCTGGCAGCTCTTCTATTAAGGCTCTTAAGTTACTCTCTTGAGCATCATTTCTGTCATCTGGGAAAAAAAAAAAGAAGAAAAATTGTTCTCAGGTATATTTTACAGTAGTAAAAAAGATACACAAGTACAATATATCCCAACATTTAATTCAGAAATCATTTCCAGGGACTGAGATGTGACATTATAAAGAGGCATTTTTGCTTTTTCTTTGATCCTCAAGCATTTAATTTTCAAGAATAACTGACTTATTCAAGACATCCTGAAAACCACAAGCTTTTTATTCAGTGAATAAAATAGGGTGGTATTTCAATTCTGTGTTTTCTTGCCATAAATTAAGATAACGGCTGGACTTTTATCCATAGCACATCTTCCATTTCATTTTTGCCTTCAAGTCTGTTAAAAACAAGAATCTCTTGGTTGAAAAAACTTGATGTTAAGAGACCTACGTGGATCACCATGAGTGACACCAAACTCAATAATCAGGGGTCTGTGCATAGAGAAAATGGACAGAATCTTTAAATTTTTAAGGAGATTTTTAATCACCCACATGTCACAGAGTTTAGAATTTGATATATGCTTCATACAAAAGTCTAATAACTTTGTGTGTGCCTAGTTGCTCAGCTGGATTGAGCTTATCTGACTCTTTTCGACCCTTTGGACTGTAGCCTGCCAGGATCCAAGGATTTCCTAGGCAAGAATACTGGAGTGGGTTGCCATTGCCTCCTCCAGGAGATCTTCCCGACCCAGTGATTAAACCCTAGTCTTCTGTGTCTCCTGCATTGCAGGCAGATTCTTTACCCACTGAGCCACTGGGGAAGCCCCAGTAACCTTGTATGAAGCCAAAAACATCCAGCAATGTACCAAAATTCACAGGCAGACATGTGAAAAGTTTCCCTCAATTCTCAGAGATTTGTTTTGTCGATATTTAAATAGTAAAGTTGCCATCTTAAGTAATTCTGTATACTACTTTCTATCATAGGGACAAACAAATCCTTTACAGAAGATACTTTCAGGGAATAATGACAACCTATCAGAGATCAAATTGTCAACATCTGTTGGATCATAGAAAAAGCAAGAGAGTTCCAGAAAAACATCTATTTCTGCTTTATTGACTATGCCAAAGCCTTTGACTATGTGGATCACAATAAACTGTGGAAAATTCTTCAAGAGATAGGAATATCAGACCACCTGACCTGCCTCTTGAGAAACGTGTATGCAGGACAGGAAGCAACAGTTAGAACTGGACATGGAACAACAGACTGGTTCCAAATAGGAAAAGGAGTGCGTCAAGGCTGTATATTGTCACCTTGCTTATTTAACTTATATGCAGAGTACAACATGAGAAACGCTGGGCTGGAAGAAGCACAAGCTGGAATCAAGATTGCTGGGAGAAATATCAATCACCTCAGATATACAGATGACACCACCCTTATGGCAGAAAGTGAAAAGAACTAAAGAGCCTCTTGATGAAAGTGAAAGTGGAGAGTGAAAAAGTTGGCTTAAAGCTCAACATTTAAAAAATTAAGATCATGGCATCTGGTCCCATCACTTCATGGGAAATAGATGGGGAAACAGTGGAAACAGTGTCAGACTTTATTTTTGGGGGCTCCAAAATCACTGCAGATGGTGACTGCGGCCATGAAATTAAAGGATGCTTACTCCTTGGAAGGAAAATTATGACCAACGTAGACAGCATATTAAAAAGCAGAGACATTACTTTGCCAACAAAGGTCTGTCTAGTCAAGGCTATGGTTTTTCCAGTGGTCATGTATGGATGTGAGAATTGGACTGTGAAGAAAGCTGAGCAGCGAAGAATTGATGCTTTTGAACTGTGGTGCTGGAGAAGACTTTTGAGAGTCCCTTGGACTGCAAGGAGATCCAACCAGTCCATCCTAAAGGAGACCAGTCCTGGGTGTTCATTGGAAGGACTGATGTTGAAGCTGAAACTTCAATACTTTGGCCACCTGATGTGAAGAGCCGACTCTGATGCTGGCAAAGATTGAGGGCAGGAAGAGAAGGAGACAACAGAGGATGAGATGGTTGGATGGCATCACTGACTCAATGGACATGGGTTTGGGTGGACTCTGGGAATTGGTGATGGACAGGGAGACCTAGCATACTACAGTTCATGGGGTTGCAAAGAGTCGGACACGACTGAGCAACTGAACTGAACTGAACATTTAACACACATTGGATTCTTTAATTTAGATAGGCCAGCTGCTCCAGCCATTCAATAGTGTAAGAAACAGAAAAGTGAGGCAAGTAAGATGCAAAGGAAGAAGAGTGCCGGCATTACAGATACATAAGTAATGTCCAATAGCAAGAAATGAAAACACAGAAAGTCATAGACTGCCACTGACAGTGGCTGTAGACCACAGGATAAGAATGCAGGCTAGGAAGCAGGTTTAGCTACCTACTACTTTTGTGACCTCAGACTCTTCACTGCACTGTTTCCTTATTTTTAAGGGTAATATCAACTGGAGAAGGCAATGGCACTCAACTCCAGTACTCTTGCCTGGAAAATCCCGTGGATGGAGGAGCCTGGTAGGCTGCAGTCCATAGGGTCGCTAAGAGTCGGACATGACTGAGCGACTTCCCTTTCACTTTTCACTTTCATGCATTGGAGAAGGAAATGGCAACCCACTCCAGTGTTCTTGCCTGGAGAATCCCAGGGATGGGGTAGCCCGGTGGGCTGCCATCTATGGGGTCACGCAGAGTCAGACACGACTGAAGCGACTTAGCAAAAAATGCAAATCAACTATGAAACAGGGTTGTGATGAGGATTAAATGAGTTGACACTTGCAGAGTATTTAAAACAAAGTAGGTGACACATACTAAGTGCTATGTTAAGTGTTTGTTAAATAAGCAAAGTAATGTTTTGCTTTACCTTCATTACCTTGGTTTTATGAATGCAGTGAGGTTTCAGTGAAATGTCTTTTAATACGAACCCATTTCACCTTTATGAATGTTAGAATAAGTGATGCTGTCAAAAATAGCAATGCTGAAAATGTATAGATGTCCCCTCTTTGGTAGAATCATATTGGAGAACATTCTATTTATGACTGGAATAACTCCATTTCTTATTGATCACAAACAATGTGATCCAGTAAACTATAATTTCAGGGCAAATAGATCTCTTGATACTAGAAATTATTCATAGTAATTTTTTTGGCTGTGCTGGCTGTTCTTATCTCCAGTTGCAGTGAGCAGGGACTACTCTGTAGTTGGGGTGTGCAGGCTTCTCATTGCAGTGGCTTCTCTTGTTGCAGAGAACAGGCTCTAGGGCATGAGGGCTTCAATAGCTGTTTCACGTGGGCTCATCAGTTGTGGCTCCCGGGCTCCAGAGCATAGGCCCAAAAGCTCTGGCACATGGGGCTTAGTTGCTCAATGACATGTGGGATCTTCCCGGACCAGGCATTGAACCTGTGTCTCCTGCAATGGCAGGCAGATTCTTTATACTGAGCCACTGGGAAAACCGGTTTTTTAAAAAAAATCATATCCAAATATTTTGATAATCCATAAAGATGTGGTATGTTGCATATTATCACATCATTTTCCACTGTACTATGATCTTGCCTAGTAGAAATACATAAGAAATGGAAATAATTGTTGGGAGTGATTAAAAATGAATTGATAACTATCCATTTCTCATACCTTTATATTAAAAAGACAAATGTGAACTAAGAGGGGCTCCCCTGGTGGTTTAGGGTAAAGAATCTATCTGCTAATGCAGGAGACACAGGTTTGATCCCTGATCTGGAAAGATTCCACATGCTACTGAGCACCTACGCCCATGCACCACAACTACTGAGCCTGGGCTCTAGAGCTCGAGAGCCACAACTGCTGAAGCCCACATGCCCTAATGCCTGTGATCCACAAAGAGGCCACCGCATTAAGAAGCCTGTGCACTACAACTAGGGAGCAGACCCTGCTAGCTGCAGCTAAAGAAAAGCCCGCATAGCAAGGAAGATGCAGCACAGTCAAAATAAATACATAAAATAGAACAAAAAAGAAACTAACAGAAAATGTACTCCTATTTGCCTTTTTTTCCTTATGGTGACTAAGGCAAAGTGAGTCTGGATGTTTTCGTGGGTGTGTGCTCTCTTTCTAAAATGTGGATTAATTCCCAGCATTTCAGGGTATAAGCAACAGCTTTCCAACAGTGTTGACAATGGACATCTGGCCGCCCTTCTGGCTCTGAAATGAAACTTCAAACCCTATGGCAGGCAATGTGTGAAGACACTAGATCAAAAAAAAAAAAAAAAAAAATTAAAATAGTTAGGATTTTATGACATCTTTGAAAAGCTGCAGTACTTTGATGATTTACTTCCACTATTTTGAAATATAATGAGTAATTTCCCAGGAAATAAAACTGACCAAAAAATGGGAAGGGAGACATCTATTCAGAGAATCTCCAACTTAGCAAAATACCATGAAATCCTTCATGGCATGAATGAAAAAATCACTAAATATGGTCTCCAAAGCAAAAATAAGTATGATGGGGAAAACATATGTATCTCCTCCTACCCACAAGCATTCCCGCTTCCTCTGATGGAGGACAGATTCACTGGTTCACCCTACTTCAGCGGCTCTGACAGCAGTGCACCACACTTGGACCTTAATATTCATTATTTACCTCCTGAGTCTTTGTTCAAACATATCGGCAGTGAAGTAAAGACTTTATTAGCATAACATTTCTTTTCATACCAAATAATTACATGAGACGTGAGTTAAGATCCCTGAGTTGGGAAGATCCCCTGGAGGAGGGCATGGTAACCCACTCTAACATTCTTGCCTAGAGAATGCCATGGACAGAGGAGCCTGGCAGGTTATAGTCAGACACGACTCAAGCAACTTAGCACCCACAATAATACTGAGGATCTGCAATTTATACTGCTTTTCCAGAAATCTGGGGTAAATATCACCTTTACTGCCCACCTGCAGCTATCCCACAGATAAGTCTTCCTCCATATAAGATTAATAACTGCTCCACACATTTATAATGTCCAGCCTAGCACTGAGTAGGCAAGTATGGGTGCAAATGTGCCTAAGAAGATGCTTTTTGATGTTTTCTAGAAACAAAGTTCATAATAACTATTATTGTTTGCATTACTTTTTGATTCACTGATACCTAAATATAATAAAGAGTACCGTATTCATTCACATCCTTACATTTATACTGGTTGTGACAATGTCTCAAGGTCTCACATCATAAATAAGAATGAGCAGTGCTTCTATCTTGGGCACACTTATTCCTAATGTATACTTATCCACACTATGTGTGGTGTTGATCACATGCTTTCTGTGTGTCTGACTGTCTCTAACACCAGGGATACAGCACTAAACAAAATAAACATCATGCTTTTATTAAGCATATTCTATTTGGGGAAAGAGGGACACGACTGAGCAACTATGCACTGCACAATGCAGATATATTAAAATATTTTAACTGTTTCAGAAAAGTGTGGTTACTTCTAGAACTAAATTGGAATAAAAATTAGGATGTGTATAATTTATGAACCCAAAGAGCTTAAAAAAACTTTGTACATGGAATAATGGTTAATAATTGAAACAGTCATCATTTTCCTTAGTATCAATCTTTTCCTAGGAGAAGAACTAACTTTTTCTATTAGTGAAAAGTGCCATTTCAAATTATTCATGTTTCTTACAAGATTTTCATTATTGGCTGAATGTGACCCGTTTTTTTGTGTGTGTTTTTTTTTTAAGCTAAACCATGAACAAAAAACTAGCACCCAGTATGTGTGGTATACAGGTAAATGACTCAGCAGTTGAAGAAAACTGTACCACCAGAACTTCTGTTCCAACTCAGCAGTTGAAGAAAACTGTACCACCAGAACTTCTGTTCCAGATTAGGTAGCAAACACTGAAGCATGTGACAAGTATTTGCTCTCATTAAAAAGAGATTACAATCATAATCAGCAATAATGGACCTAATCACGGGATGGCACCCTACTCTTATCTGGACATTCCTCTTAGTGCTTGTCATGTGCTTTGACTTTTTGATGACCAGGAAGTTATACTGTACATACAATCTTAGCCTCAAGAAAAAAAAAAAAAACACAATTGACAAAATGCTAATCTCTACTACAATATATCTCAGGGCCATGGGAAGGTCAGCTATTAAAAGAACCAAAATATTTAGCTTCATGGCGCCAGATTATTGAAGTAGCTTTTTATTTCCTCATTAATGCTCACACAAGGATTTATGAAAATTTGCTAATCTATTAGAACAGTGAGTTGATGCTGACTCTGAAGCTAGAGAAAGGCCACTAGCTCAGGAATGTGGACCGCCTCCAGAAAGAGAAGCCAGCAAAAATCAGGGACTGCGGCCTCACAGCCACTTAGAACTGAAAGCTCCCCAAAACTCAATGAGCTTGGAAGCAAGAACTCAGGCCGACACCTTGGTTTTGACCTTGTGAGACCTGAAGAAGAGAAACCAGCTGAGCCTACACAGTTCTCATAGAACAATGAGATAGCAAGTATGTGATGTTTTAAGCCACTATATTTCTGGTAATGTATCACAGCAGCAGTAGCAATCTCACACATTCCCAGCTAGAGATGACTAGACTGAAACAGAGACATTCATTAACTTTTCTATGTTCATACAACTACCAAGCAGCCAAGCTGCAACTCAAATCCTGGCAGTCTGACCTCAGAGCATAGGCTCTGATCAGCGCATGCCTACAAAGCTCACTTATGAGTATCACTATCACACAGAACCTAGCACACTGTCTCAAATATGTCAATATTTAAATGTTTCTTGAATCAACAAATAAATAAGCAGAACTGGTGAGGAGTAGTAGGAAACTACTACTGGGAGTAGGAATCTCCATTCATTTACAATCAAATATAACATCTTAGGTCCCGGGGTATATGTGGGGAACAGCATTTTAATAAAAGACTCTTAAGAATTTCTGGGCACAAAATGCTTCATAAAACAACTAAGAATAAACAAAACACAAATTCTGTTTCTTTCTAAACATGCAGAAGAATGGGGAAAATCATCATAAAATGCCAGCTATCCTGGATTAGACTTGGTTTTACCTCTGCATTTTATTTCTTGTGAGTGGAACCATGTCTTTTTAGAGTGATGAGAAGTTTATATACATAATTCTATCTTATGATTAATGGAATTGGTATTTTTCCATGTGAAAGGAGAAGTTATATTTTTACAGCTCTCTTGCAACCCTTGCCCATGACAAAGTTCTCAAATCCTCACACAAATTTCTCAAAGGGCGGAATGATAAAGTAACTAATAAAAATTAATAAATGACAACCTGTTCTTAGACGTTATTAATAAAACTACAAATCTTATCTTTCTGATTAGCTCCTGCAAGATGTAGAGTTATGTTTATTGCCAAATTAGCCTGTATCTAGATTGACACTGCCACTCCCAGAATGGACCTGCATGTGAAAGCAAAGGCAAAGGGTGCAGGAAAAACAAGAACTAGATGATGCTTTACATTTCAGTCCTATAGCCAAAAACTAATGCTCAGTGACACCAAGTAGTACATCAGCAAATCTATGCTGCAGACATTCACTGAATGCCTGTCAGTGGAGATGAAGACATCAATTAAAAACATAGCAAGCATTTAAATAATCTATCCATATAGCAAAACTGGGAGCTCACATCTAGGCTAAATGTGAGACACAAGGGTGTAACAGCTGAAGATTTTGTTTATAATGTAGGAACGTCTATACACCAGAGAATGGGAAAAGCTATCATTCTAATATAGGAGGGGCAGCCTCCCACAATGACACTAATCTTCAAAACTACTGGCAATATTGCTGCCAATAAAACTTGGCTTTCTCCATAAAGCTAGTGCTATCGTAAGTGGGCAAAGTACAGTAAGTATGTAGTTTCAGTGCAAATCGTGTTACTACTATTCTATCTAATCCCCACTACTGAGCCAGCTGACACTATTGCTCAGCTGTAAGTGGACTGGACTTATTTGATGTCCTGTGACTTAAACCATTACCCAGAGTTATTTAAGGTTGTTTTGGATGTCCCCTTCTTCCCCTAAAGTCTTCAAATTGTTTATAGACTCAGTGTAAAAGCTGACTATGCTCACGGGCTCAGCAAAGCAAGGGTTCAGGACCTATGCTCATGGGCTCAGCAAAGCAAGGGTTCAGGACAGAGCTTAACACGGTTCAGGTAGAGCTGCAGGTGGCTAGCAAGCTGGTCACTTGGCATTGCTTCAAACCAATACAATTTAAACAATAAACAAATTTTCAGTATTTTATGAATTGATTCTATTGATACAGGTTGTTTTACTTTTTTTTTTTAGTAAGTCCTTTGTTGGCTATTCTCTCTTTCCCTCTTCCAGCTCAATCTAAATAAGACTTCTTCATGAAAGCATTCATGAAGAGTGCAGAATTTACTGAAGATTTCACTCAGTTTGTGATAATTTATTCCAACCCCCCCCCCCCACAACAGGCATTATTTTCATGGCCCTGGAGCTTCTGGATCTCTCTTTTTCCCCTTCAAGCCTATAATTTTCATGTTATTATAAAACTCCAATGCCTGTACTATGAGAATAATGAAAATGAAAAACACAGACAATAACAGGTATTGTTGATGGTGTAAAGAAATTGAAACTTCCATTAATTGCTGATGAGAATGCAAAATAGTACAGCTACTTTGGAAAATTGTTTCTTAAAATGTTAAAGTCACCATTTGGCTCAGTAGTTTCACTCCTAGATAGATACTCAAGAGAAATGAACACATATGTCCATATAAGAACTTGTACATAAATGTTCATAGCAGCATTATTCCTATAAGCCAACAGGTGAAAACAACCCAAATGCCCATCAATTAATGAATGAATAAATACAGTGTAGTATAGTCGTTCAATGGAGAAGGCAACGGCACCCCACTCTAGTACTCTTGCCTGGAAAATCCCATGGACAGAGGAGCCTGGTGGGCTGCAGTCCATGGGGTCGCTAAGAGTCGGACAAGACTCAGCGACTTCACTTTCACTTTTCACTTTCATGCACTGGAGAAGGAAATGGCAGCCCGTTCCATTGTTCTGGCCTGGAGAATCCCAGGGACAGGGGAGCCTGGTGGGCTGCCATCTATGGGGTCACACAGAGTTGGACACAACTGAAGTGACTTAGCAGCAGCAGCAGCAGCATAGTCGTTCAATAGAATACTGCTGCTGCTGCTGCTAAGTCGCTTCAGTCATGTCCGACTCTATGCAACCCCATTGATGGCAGCCCACGAGGCTCCCCTGTCCCTGGGATTCTCCAGGCAAGAACACTGGAGTGGGCTGCCATTTCCTTCTCCAATGCATGAAAGTGAAAAGTGAAAGTGAAGTCGCTGAGTCTTGTCCGACTTAGCGACCCCATGGACTGTGGCCCACCAGGCTCCTCCATCCATGGGATTCTCCAGGCAAGAGTGCTAGAGTTGGGTGCCATTGCCATAAAGGAACAACACACTGATTTATGTTCCAAGATGGATGAATTTTGAAACTTATGCTAAGTGAAAGAGGACAGTCACAAAAGACAATATATTGTGTGATTCCATTTATAAGAAATGGCCATAACAGACAAACCTGTATAGATGGAAAGTAGATTAGTGTTTGCCTACGACTAGTAGGAGAGGAGGGGGGAAGTTGGGAAGGAATGGGGAGTATATGCTAATAGGCTTGGAGTTTCTTTTGGAATGATAAAAATATTTTAAAACCAGATAGTAGTGATGACTGCCCTCTCTGAATACATTAAATACCACTTTAAATTGTACACGTTAAAAAGGTCAGTTTTATGGTATGTACACTGTATCTCAAGAAAAAATAAGGCAATTCTGTTGACTTTAAAATCCAGTGTAGGAAAAAGTCAGAAGAAGAGAACTTTCCATTAAAGATGAGTTTATCTACTTTTCCTCTTCATATCTCACTAAGATGACAGGAATTTTTTAAGGTGTAAGCCAACAAGGATAAAGAGAACACAGCTGAAAAGACAAGAGTAAACCAAGGATTTCAGCAAATTTACATACACGCACATTCACAACACATACATACCTCAAGACCAGTTGTTCTAATGCAGAATAATTTTGCTCAGTCTTGACCTTTCCAAATTTGCATAATCCCACGCATTACTTAACATTATCTCACAGTGTCAAAGGCCATTAAGAGGAAAATATTTATATGTACTCAGTAAACCAAAGATCATCTAGCTATTAGGATCTACAACCTTAGAGATCATAGGGAATTATAAATAAGAAAGGCTTTTTTTCCTGTCATGTGGATCTGGATGGAAGCAGGACTAACTGGAATATCATAAAAATGTATAAAGTCATGTGTGGAAACCTGCGTTTCCTGGCACCACGTTTTCGATTTATTCCAGTAGAGGTTTCACACATCTGAGTGACTGGCAGCTTGGGCAGATGGCAATGCTTTAATTCTGCTCTGTATTTAGGTCTTTACCCAGGACAAAATGCATAATTTATATATTTAGCACTGCTTATAGAAAACCTAAAAGGCACACTCTGAAAATGCAAAGGGCTTAGACTTGGAGTTTAATATAATGATTGTTTTTCATAGAAACAAATGTGTGAGTTTAAGAATTTTGAAAGGAAAGGAACTTCTCAGTAAGAAGGAATGAACCTAGGGAAGGAAATATTTCATTTTTCCTATGGTGCTCTTACTACCCAAGAGGTAATGACTTAATAACTAGTACATTATAATTTGCAAGGCAAAACCATTCAGCTCACATCAAACAATGCCAGTGACACTATGATATAGAATAGACAAAAGACAGCCTTAACTCAAACTTACCTAGTGAATTCCTCACGTAAGGAAAAAAAAATAGTGCAAGGCTCAAGCCCCAAGTCAGCAAATGAAATAAGCTTTCTTTACAATCAGGCATTATGCTGATTAAGATAGTGTTACTAGGGTGGTTTTCTTACGAAAAACAGATGCAATCTAAATTATCAAAGCTCATAAGCTAAAATTCAGAGGCACTTAACTCTCACACATTGTTTACACAGCTGCTATTATAAAATTCTCCCCATTTAAAATCAAGCATGGGATGGGTGAAAGGTAAAGGAGAATGTCCATTTAAAGAGACAAACTGATCACATATTCTTCCCAAAACCCTATTTAAATGACAGTAAAATGATGCTTAAAAAGTGTAAGCACCCATGGGCAAAAAAAGAACAGCAGAGAAGACAGAAGGAGAGGAGATTTCAAAGCCATTTGGAAGTGAATGGAAGTGACTGAAAACAGACAGACTGCATGCAAGCCTGTCAAGCTTCAGGCAGCCTCCACCACCCCAGTACCCAGGCAAGCGAGCCAGCAGGCAAGAGTGCTGAGGCTTAGGCTCTGCATGGCATCAGTGAATTCTTGGACATCTGAAACAGCTAAGGTCTACAGTGAGGAAACAGCAGAAAACGGGAAGATGAGTGAAAATGTGCCAATAAATAACAGGCCCATTAGCATACTTCCCATCTCCCTCCCACTCCTGCTCAAGGAACTCAATAGCTGAAGAGAAAAATATGCCCACATACTGACATTTGTGGTTCCCCAATGAAACAGCTAGAGTTTCCTCTATCCCCACCATCTAATCCTCCTGAAGTGAAGCACGCCAGTAGGCAAGCTCACTGGTCCACGTACAAAATGCTACTCCTAAATCTCGACAGCCAAAGATCCTCATATGTTTGAGTAAAGAGAGAAAAAGAAATCCCGCAAACAGAAATATAGGGGGGAAGAAAACCAAACCAAAGCCACATAAACAAACATCCCCAAAAGCCTTATTTGTATCTCAGAAAGAAGAACACAGTGCAATAAAACAAAGTACTTCGAAAAAAAATAGAGCATGAATATGTTCAATATTAAAGTCAAAGGCTAAAATTTTAAAATAAGGTCAGAAAATAAAATTTATTAAATTTCACAGAAAACAGAATTTAAAGACGATAATCAAACCTCTACAGGAACAATAAAAGATAATACAGGTACATTTCCAAGACCAAAAGACAATATTTTCCAGGCTGAAGGGATCTGCTGAGTGTCCAACACAATAGAGAGAAAAGACTGCCAGGAAGGGCAGGTCTGGGAAGACTGGGGAAGGAGGCTCAGGGTGACACCTACTACTGGGGTTTAGATGAGAGAAGAAAAAGGGGCCAAGAGCAATCTCCCCAGAAATAAACAATTGACAAATTATTTGACATTCTGAAAAAAACAGGCAATGGTGGATGCATTGGAGCAATCTAAAAAATGCAGATTATTTTCATTCACACAATTCCCTATAAATCTGAGATATTAACATCAGGCAATACACTTCACACAAGTACACACCCTTACATAGTGCTATAAAGGCACACCTTAATTAAATACGTACAAAAATTATCAGCTAAAATTGTGGTAGAATGATACTGGAGTAAGTAACAATGTAACAAAGCTAATCCTGCACATTTCTTTAGCAGAAACAATGAGATAATATCCGGAAGTAAGTAATCAAGATAAAACATTATATTATCAAATGGAAAGAAATATCAAAAGAACAGCTAGACAAATGAAAACTGATTTCCTCTGGGAAAGAAAATTAAGGGCAGCCAAAGCATGTTTAGGGTTTTACTATGTAAATCTTTCCACTTTATTTAATTTTTTAATAAAACCATATGCATATATTAGTCTGACAAAAAGATTTCTTTAAATAAAGGAAAATGTTAAAAGCAATAAGATGATGAATTTTATCAAGTAATAAAATTACTTAAGAATGTGTCACTTCAGTATTTGATTAAAAATGTTACTGACAAACCACCAAACCGATTGTATTAACCATTCATCCCCGCCTCTTCCCTAACACATGCTATGTTCACTGTTGCAATCATGTACCTCTGTTTTCCAAACACCTTTGTTTTTGTAATCCTTTTTTCCTAAAGCACTCACCATTTGTGGTAATTCTACCAGCCCTCCAAAAGTCCCAGTTCAAGGATCACTTCCTTCTTTCATAAACCCTTCTTATCATCTGATTTAGTAAGGATTCCTCCCCTCAAACTCACTCTGTTTTGTATATCCTGGCTTTCTGTGTACCTGTTCTATTCCCCTAATAAACCTGTAAGCTCACTGTTCACAGGACAGTATCCTACTTTTCTATGTGAGCAATAAAATACCAAACAATGCCTTTGCGTGTGTGAATGCTCAGTCGCTGTCATGCCTGACTCTTTGAGACCCCATGGACTGTAGCCTGCCAGGCTCCTCTTGTTCATGGGATATTCCAGGCAAGAATTCTGGAGTGGGTTGCCTTTTCCTCCTCCAGGGAATCTTCCTGATCCAGGGATCGAACCCATGTCTCCTGCAGCTCCTGCATTAACAGGTGGATTCTTTACCACTGAGCCAACTGGGAAGCAACAATGCCTTTATCTCAATTTATAATTAAAAAAATTTTAATCACTGATTTCATATAAAGGAGTCCGGTACTATTTGTAACATGCAATATTTGCAGGCTCACACTTTCATTAAAATTATATAAAACATTTCAAAAAATAAAAATTGATAATTGATAGCTATTCCAAAAATATTCCTGATGAATTTCTGGAAGATTTGGTCCATTTTGTGTGATTTACCAGGCGGAACAACAACCAAAAGTTCAAGCAGTTTCAATTAATCTGGGCAAGAATTTTGAAATCTTCATTTAACTCCAAACTGGAACTCACTTTCCCCCCTTTCCTTCTTCCTCCTTAATCATTAGGCAGGTAGGTGCATTCACTCTTCTGTAACTTTGGTAATTTTTTTATTTAGGAAACAGGGACATTAGAATAAAGGGACTAATTTTAAGGTTAAAAGTTAAAAACTTGAAGGAAATCACACTAAATGGTTCATCTTTATATAATCAAGAAACCAAGGGGTGGGAGCAAGAGCTGAGGATAAACTGATACATAAGCATGGGGATGGAAGGTTGCATTAAAACTATGGATGCCTGTGTCTCATCTCTAGAGATGATGATTTAGTTTGTCTAGGATGTAGTGATCTCTGGGATTTTTCAAAGCTTCCCAGACAATTCTTATGGGTTGCCACAATTGAGAAGCACAACTTAACATTTATTAAATATATGGTACCAACACTGTTCTAATTGCTTCAGTGGATAAATCAGTATCCACAACAAGCTCAGGAAGTGCACTCCATAGTAGTAAAACTATGTGTGGTGGTTTTTACAGTGTCCACAAAGTCCGACACTTCTTCCTTCAAAAGATGGTGCCCAATTCCTCTCCTCTTGAATATGCTCCTAATGAATATAATGTAGTACAAGTAATGCTATTTGATTTCTGGGGCTAGGTCACAGAAAGGATGGCTTCCATCGCTCCTGATGTGCTCACACTCTGGGGGAAGCCAGCTACATGTTATGAGAACACTCAAGTAGCCATCAGGAAATGCTCACAGAGAAAGGAACTGAGGCGTCTCACCAAGAGCCAGCACTACACTGTCAGCCATGTGAATAAACCACCCTGGAAGCAGATCTCCCAGCTCCAGTCAAGCCTTCAGATAACTGCAGCCCTTTGACAACTCTTGAGAGCAACTTCCTGACAGAAAATACATGTTTAATGTAGTTTTCAGACAACTGTTAGGTAGCAATAGATACCTAATATACTAAGACACAGAAAGGTTAAGTAATCGTCCATACTAATGCAGCTGGAAGCAGGCACACTAGTCAGAATGGACCCAGAGCCCATGCTCTAAACCTCAGGCTGTAATATCCTCCTCCAAAATGAATCTTATTTTCTCTGTATCTCATTAGAGTTGATGCTGGAATCAAAAGAGATTATATAAATAAAGTAACTTCTAGGTATTACGCAGTGAGTAGTCACTAACTAGCACCTATTATCACAAGAAGGAATAAATTCTTACAGAGAATCAATATTAAAATATAAACAATTTACAGAAAATTATACAAAAAAAAAACAATACCCAGTAGTATTTTTTAGACAGCTTATCATTTATTTTAAACTCATTCCTTATTCCTATCTCTGCTAGTCATTAAAGATTTCTAAGAAAAAATCATCAGTTCTGTAGTAATTAATGATTTCTATTCTAGACAGTATCTAATTAGCATCCTCTGTAGGCATTTTACTAATTAATTTTTAATAATACATACAGAAAATTGTGATAATTAAAAAAAAAAAAAAGCAATACTATGGACTGAATTATGTCTCTACAAAGTCACGGGTTAAATGTGACTTATGTGACCTAAACTCCAATATTTGGAAGCAGGACCCTTACAGGGGTAATTAAGGTTACACGAGGTCATAAAGGTGAGGCTCCAAGACCCTCTTCAGATTCAATGCAATCTTATCAAATTACTATGACATTTTTCACAGAACTAGAACAAAAAAGTCTTAAAATCTGTATGGCTAAACAAAAGGCCCCAAATAGCCACAGCAATCTTGAAAAAGAAAAATGGAGCTGGAGAAATCAGGCTCCCTGACCTCAGACTTTATAACAAAGCTACAGTCATTAAAACAGTATGGTATCAGCACAAAAACAGACACATACATCAATGTAACAGAACAGAGAGCCCAGAAATAAACTCACACACTTATCAACTAATCTGTGACAAAAGATGCAAGACTATGTAATGGGAAAGGACAGTTGTTTCAATAACTGGTGCTGGAAATCCATACAGTTATATCTAGAAGAATAAAATCAGATCATTTTCTCACACCATATAAAAAATAAACTCAAATTGATTAAAGACCTAAATCTAAGACCCAAACCATAAAACTCCTGGGAGAAAACATAGGCAAGACACAAACTGCAGCAGTATTGTTTTGGATCTATCTCCTAAAGCAAAGGAAACAAAAGCAAAAATAAACAAATGGGGTCTAATTAAATGTAAAAGCTTCAGCATAGCGAAGGAAACCATTGAAAAAAATGAAAAGACAACCTATTAAATGGGATAAAATATCTGTAAAAGATATGAGTAGTAAGGGGTTACATCCAGAATATATAAATAGCTCATACAATTCATTATCAATAAAAACCAAATCAATTAAAAAATGGGCAGAAAGACCTGAATAGACAGACATTTTTCCAAAGAAGACATACATTTGGCTAACAGGAATATGAAAAGATGTCCAACATCACTCATCATTAGAGAAGTGCAAATCAAAACCACAATATGCTACCACCTCGTACTTGTTAGAATGGCCATCATGAAAAAGACCACAAACAACAAATGCTGCTGAGGATGTGGAGAAAAGGGAAGCCTTGTACAATATTGATGAGAACTGGTGCAACCACTATGAAAACGAGTATAGAGTTTTCTCAAAAAACTAAAAATAGAATTACCATTATGATCCAGCAATTTCACTTCTAGATATACGTATATCCAAAAAAATGTAAACACTAATTTGAAAAGGTACATGTAGCCCAATGTTCACAGTGGCACTATTTACTATAGCCAAAATATGTAAGCCAACTAAGTGTCCTTTCATAGATATAGATATAGATAGATAGATAGATAGATAGATATCGGAGAAGGCAATGGCACCCCACTCCAGTACTCTTGCTTGGAAAATCCCATGGACGGAGGGGCATGGTGGGCTGTAGTCCATTGGGTTGCTAGGAGTCGGACACGACTGAGCGACTTCACTTTATTTTTTCACTTTCGTGCATTGGAGAAGGAATGGCAACCCACTCCAGTGTTCTTGCCTGGAGAATCCCAGGGACAGGGGAGCCTGGTGGGCTGCCGTCTGTGGGGTCGCACAGAGTCGGACACGACTAAAGTGACTTAGCATAGCATATATATATATGTGTGTGTGTGTGTGTGTATATACACACATATCTCAGCCATAAAATAAAATGAAATTTTGACATCTGCAACAACGTGGATGAACCTGGACAATATTATGCTTAGTGAAATAAGTCAGATAGAGAAAGACAAATATTGTCTTATCACTTATACGTGAAATTGAAAAACATAAAACAAATGAATACACATAACAGAACAGAAACAGACTTGGAGAAATAGAGGACATCCCAGTAGCTACCAATGAGAAGAAAGAAGAGATAAGGGGCAAGACAGGTAGGGGTAGGGGATTAAGAGGCACAGATTATTACATATAAAATAAATAAGGTACACGGATATATTGGACAGCACAGGGAATACAGTCAATATTTTATAATAACTTTAAATGAAGTATAACATATAAACATTTTGAATTACTATGTTGTACACCTGAAACTAATATTATATTGCAAATGAACGCTACCTCAAAGAAAAACAGATGCTTAAGAACCTCTAAACAATCAATTTTAACTTCAACTATATAAAACAAATACTATTTTAGGACTCAATACTGCTTATGAGAAAGCACACTAGTGACTTTTCAGTCTCAAAGGACACTAAGCAAACACAATTTAATTAATATTCCCTACACAAAATTTAATGCCTCAGTACTTCGATGGCAGTCACTAACTAGTCAGAAAAGAATTTCTTTGGCCCAAAAGCACCAGAGGTTTTAACTATTATGTCATTTATATATTCATATGCCAACAGTCTTAGAAATTATATTTAATAATAGCATTTCATAATTTAGTATTATTTTAGGGTAGAAGGTAAGGATCTAGAATAAGATAGCAAGGTGACAGTAATGGAGGAATTGTAAATATTTAAAATCTGTTAGGTGAAAAATAAAATTGCTTTAATTCCTAGAAGGATTTGGTGTACTGACCCTGAAAGAGCTGAAGGAAGCGAGGCTGTAGCGTGGAGGTGATCACACTCTCGGGCAGCTCCCTCAGGAAGAGCTTTAACAGGCTGGCCGCCGCACACACGTCCCCATCTCGCCCTAGCTCCACGGGCACCCCGCTCTCAAACTTCCATCGAAGCTGTTCTACCACCTTGACGTTGCCATTCACCCGGAAAAGGCCTTCCTGGGTGAGTCCTGAAACAGCCAAGATGACACAGAAAATAAACAGAGGTCTCTCACAAATACAAACTCGAAAGAACAGTAACAAATAAACCACAGTATAAACTTTCCTGAATAATTATCAAGCACTGGAAGATTTTCACAATTTATAAAAATGTTTTCTTAGAATAATACGTTTTCCCATTTACTACATATCAACCCAAAACATCATACATGATTGTTGTGAAAGCTGACCTCTAAAAATAAGGGCAGGACACAACAGACACAGAACACACACTACTCTACAAAGAAATGTCATTCATATAATCTTCTACGGTATACAACAGAAATTTACTCTGGGCTCCATAAACAACTTATCATTTTGAGAACAACTATTTAAAAAAGAATAACATGTATGCAAGAAACTTAACTGTATGTGATTACCTTTGCAATTATTTGATAAAGAACCATTACTTCTTTAGTAATCAATAAATACAAACTGTAAGACTTAGAGACTGCAAAGTAGTTAAGAAAAGATCTTGGCCTTTGGCCTATTGATCTGTGATTATTTGTGTTAGTTGGGCTAAGCAGAGAAGGCTTCATAGAGAAGCCTCTCATTTATTGGGGCCCTCTCCAGTGCTCTATCCCTGTTTCTGTACTCTTAATTCTGTATTCTTTCTCTTAAAGAGGGCCACAAAAGGACTAAGCATCACAACCCAAAAAACTTAATTGATCCCTGACAAAGAGAAACCAATATATGAATAGAGAAGCTGAGAGAGGAGAACAGAGAGTAGGTAGGCAGGTGGAAATATGGAGTGTTTATCAGTCATGAGTTAATAAAATGGAAGAAATGGTTAAGTATAAGGTAATGCATGTCAAGACAAAGGGCAAAGACTTTATCATAATTTATCAATGGAGCATTAAATGTGTGTTTGACTGTGGCAGACAACATAAACAAGGTTGAAAGAAGACCTAGCTAGCTAAGTAGAGAACGCAGAGGGCAGAGAGCTTGCCTTAGGGTGACTACAGTCTATATAAGGCAGTAAGACAGAGACTATGGTGGGAAGGGAATGCAAAGGAAAGAATAAAGATGATTTGGGAACTTGGTGCATACAAAGGAAACAGAGAAGTGGGGAAGACTGAAAAGTAACTTTAATATTTGAAAACTAGGGATTCAGGAAAAAGTACTGTAAAGAATGAGGTGGAGGCGGGGTGTGGTAGAAGGGTGGCAGCTGGTTTGAGGTCGAGGACAATGATTTCCAGCTCAGTGTGCTGGGTTCAAGGAGACAAAGTACCATGAAAGCAAGTGAGTCAGATGGTGGAGGAATGTTGAAAGTGGGAGAAACAATCGAAGAAAAGAGTAACCCACAGACTCAACTCGCCACTCTCTTTTTGAGAGTCCAATGGTGAATTTCAGCGAACCACCTAAGCACTGAAGCCTATCTGAATTATTTAGATGGCAGGTGTTTGTTCCTATCAGCCCTGGTTTCTCTCTCTTTCCTCTAACTGTATTTCTCTTTCTAAAGAAAAAGAAAGCTAATTTCATTTACTTTGTAATTTGATAAGACATTCATGAATCCTTTAATTCAGCAAAATACCCTGCAGTATGTTAGGTACCAAAACAAAAAACCAACTATAAGAAAAAAACTTCAAATACCACCAGGATCCTTATGGAATTTGTCATCTGATAAGATGTTTTTGTACTTCTACATATACACATATTATTGGGTTATGAAGAACACAAGTATCAAAAATGGATATGAATTTTAGCTCAATTTTGGCAAAAATTGGTGAAACCAGAGATGATATTAAAAATATTTCACAATTGGTATGGCTAGGCCACCATGTAATAGAGGAGACAGCAGGCAGTTTGTGAGCTAGGCAGCTTCTCGACCGGCCCTAGTGTCTGACCCTCACCTCTTGGTATCCATGCCATGTGGAATCCCCTCCCCTCCTTGAGTGTGGTCTGGACCTAGTGACTAGCTTCTAAACAAGAGAACGTGATGAGGTTGCAACCTCACTTCTGAGATTAGGTTATAAGACTGTGATGTCTACATTGCTTGCTTGCGTTCTCCCTCTGACTGTTCTTGTTTGCTCACTATGATGAATCAGCTGTTATTTTGTGAGCTCCCTTACAAAAAGGTCCACGTGGTAAGGAAGTGAGGGCAGTTTCTGCACAACAGTCAGTGAGTAACCCAGACCCTCAGGTCAACAGGCCACAAGGAACTGGATCATGCCAACAACCACATGCAGGAGCTTGGAAGTGAACCTTTACCCAGTCGAGTCCTGATATGAATGGTAGCCTCAGCCAACACCATGACTGCAGCCTTAAAAGAGACACTAAAACAGAAGACATAACTGTGTCTGAATTTCTAACCCATAGGAACTGTGGGATAATAAACAATTTTAATTCTGAAGATACATAATTTGACAATATAGTCCTCTATCTACCCAGCTTGAGAGCCTGCTTTTGGCCCAGCAAATGCCCCTGGATCTGATTTCACAGTAATTTTCTAGCTTTGACCTGAGGTTCCCTCTTCCAACAAGGATTTTTGACCCTTCCCTCAAATAAATGTACTTTCAGTTATTAAAAAATAACTAGCCAGCTCCAAGAACTGGCTTTAGTCTTAAACATTCCTGATCCCTGTGGACCTTAATAAAGGACAGAGAAGCAAATAGAAGTCATCAAAGTCAATGCTTCTAAACCATTTTTTTCTGCCCTGATTTCACTTATTTGCAAAACTCTCTTCCCTCAGGAACTTTTCTCACCCAAACAACGCGAAGGATATTTAGTGACTTTTCAATCAGGACATGGTTATTTTACTCTGGCAAAAAGAATCCATATAGTTTTTTGAAGTCCCTTATGAACTTATATACAATACCCATGTGAAACTTACCAGACTATACAGTCTCTAATGTTTCCTATTATAAATTTTTAGGAAATGATTACAACAGAAACGTTCAGAGGGAGGAGATGTTTAGAAAGCTTTATGGAGTTACCCTCGTACATTTGAGATTCTGTCACATTTGATTTCAGGAGATGTAGATTAATCATAATGAAACATCAATTTAATGGATTAGCAATGCCAAAAAATAATGTATACAGCACTGACAGCTACAATTGAAGTATTTAAAAATCTAATGAATACATATATGATCGTATGAATCCATCAACAGAAACTGAACATGCCAGAAGTCAGAATTTTTCTTATTAGCACACTGGCCCAGACAGTCATATGACAATATGTATGCATATTCTGACATCTGGTGGTAAGTAGAGAATCCTACACTATTTAAATATCCCACAGCATCTTCATGTTAAAGTAGAAGCAATCCAGTAACACAATAAACAACATTAGTTATTTTAAAATAACTAATCAGTATAACGGAGAAGGCAATGGCACCCCACTCCACTACTCTTGCCTGGAAAACCCCATGGATGGAGGAGCCTGGTAGGCTGCAGTCCATGGGGTCGCTAAGAGTCGGGCAGGACTGAGCGACTTCATTTTCACTTTTCGCTCTCATGCATTGGAGAAGGAAATGGCAACCCACTCCAGTGTTCTAACCTGGGGAATCCCAGGAACGGGGGAGCCTAGTGGGCTTCCGTCTATGGGGTCGCACAGAGTCGGACACGACTGAAGTGACTTAGCAGCAGCAATCAGTATAAACATGATATGACTCATAACTTACAAGATTTTCCTTTGAATGGAAAAATACATGTAAATTTTGTGGGTTTTTTTGGTTTTTATAAAAACCCAAAGCCTATTTTTGTTGTTCAGTTGCTCAGTGTGTCTGACTCTTTGTGACCCCATAGAGTGCAGCACACCAGGCTTCCCTGTCCTTCACTATCTCCAGATGTTTGCTCAAACTCATATCCACTGAGTTGCTGATGCCATCCAACCATTTCATCCTCTGTTGCCCCCTTCTCTTGCCCTCAATCTTTCCCAGCATCAGGGTCTTTTCCAATGAGTCGCCTCTTTGCATTAGGTGGCCAAAGAAAAGTCTATTTAAAAGATCTTAATAGAGAGCTTGATAAGCACTTTCTGTTTCAAAATTCCTTTATAATAGGAAAAGGTTTCCCTCACAGCAAGTTGTTAGATATCTACATTTACATTAAACAACAAAGTATGACTATAATTTCTAAATATGGTTAATTATACAACCAATCATCCCTAATCCCATATCTGACAGAGTGCCTACTGTCTCACAGGTGCATAATAAATACTTGTTGACTTAAGCTATAAAACAGTGAAACAAAACCAACTGAAGTATCTTGCCCTCAAACTCCATTTTGTTTTCGTTGTTTAGTCACTAAGTCATGTCCGATGCTTTTGGGACCCCATGGACTGTAGCCCACCAGGCTCCTCTATCCGTGGGATTTCCCAGGCAAGAATACTGGAGTGGGTTGTCATTTCCTTCTCCAGAAGATCTTCTTGACCAAGGGATTGAACCCAAGCCTCTTGAATTGGCAGACGGAATTCTTTTTTTTTAATTTTATTTATTTTTTTAATATAAATTTATTTAATTGGAGGCTAATTACTTTACAATATTGTATTGGTTTTGCCATACATCAACATGAATCTGCCATGGGTGTACATGTATTCCCCATCCTGAACCCCGCTCCCACTTCCTTCCCCATGCCATCCCTCTGGGTCATCCCAGTGCATCAGCCCTGAGCATCCTGTATCATGCATCAAACCTGGACTGGAGATTTGTTTCACATATGATATTATACATGTTTCAATGCCATTCTCCCAAATCATCCCACCCTCGCCCTCTCCCACAGAGTCCAAAAAACTGTTCTATACATCTGTGTCTCTTTTGCTGTCTCGCATACAGGGTTATCGTTACCATCTTTCTAAATTCTATATATATGTGTTAGTATACTGTATTGGTGTTTTTCTTTCTGGCTTACTTCACTCTGTATAATAGGCTCCAGTTTCATCCACCTCATTAGAACTGATTCAAATGTATTCTTTTTAATGGCTGAGTAACACTCTATTGTGTATATGTACCACAGCTTTCTTATCCATTCGGGCAGATGAAATTCTTAACCACTGAGCCACCAGGGAAGCTCCTCAAACTCCATACCACACTTCAAACTTACACGGGCCCTATGGTTTATTAAAGTAATAGTTTCAAATACAGAAAGCAGCTTCAGGTTGTCTACAGTGTGATTAACTACATAGCTTTTCAAAATACAGGGCAGGTGCCTGTCAAGACTCTGATTCAGTAGATCTGAGGTACTGTCGATGAATGTATATTTTGAACACATATTCTTAACCAGGGTATTCTTAACCCTGGCTAAGAATGATGGACTGAAGGACTTCCCTGGTGGTCCAGTAGTTAAGACTCCGTGTTTCCAGTGCAGGGGCCATGTGTTTGATAGCTGCCTGAGCCCACTAAAACATTTAGTTTTGTATTACCTGAATACACCCTATTAAAGTACAATGAAGGGTACACTAAGGAGAAATAGAAGACACGCAATCTCTAATTCAAAATTTGCCCAGATGTTCATACACTGATGGTGTGAATGTAAACTAGCTCAATTCCTAAGATTATTAGTGCACATATCTTTTGATCCATAAGCCCATTTTCAGAAGGTTAGTCTGTAGGCACATCACAGTGCTCGATACATGTTAAAGGTCGGTCACTGAATCATTGTCTGCAAACATCAAAAGACTGGAACAATTCAATGTTGATCACGATGTGACTAGTTAACACAGTGACACACATATAAAGTGTAACAGCATGCAGAGGAATAAAGAATTAAACGAGGAAAGCTCTTTATGCAAAATGGAACAGTCTTCAAAATATACCATTGAGTGATTTTTTTAAAGAAGATTCATAAACAGTGTGCATGATGTGCTAATGTTAAAAGGGAAACAGAAAATACACAAATTTGCTTATATATTCAAATATCTTTGCAAGAACGTAGCAAAAAATAGTTTAGTAGTATTGTTTTGGGGAGGGCGAGATGAATGGTCAGGGGACAGGGTTTGAAGGGAAAGACTTTTCACTGTATACCTTTCTGAATTTCAAACCACATACATTTAGTAGTTATTCAATATTGTTTTAAAAGATTAAAAATAAAAATGATTTCACATAAAGTGTTAATCGCTCAGTTGTGTCCAACTCTTCATGATCCCATGGACTGCAGCCAGTCAGGCTTCTCTGTTCATAGAATTCTCCAGGCAAGAATACTGTTATGGGATGACATTCTGTTCTCCAGGGGATCTTCCCGACCCAGAGATCAAACCCAGGTCTCCCCCATTGCAGGCAGATTATTTACGGTCTGAGCCACCAGGGAAGGCCAATTTTACATAAGAGTAACCTCAAAAGGCTATTACTTAATCATTGTTGGGTAAAAGGTCAGAATATTGGTGATGCCATAATGAAAATATTATCTTAGGTTGTCACATCTGGCATCCAAATGAGTAATACCAAACAACCCTATTTAAGATATTAAATGAATTATCTAGTGATCGTCTTGTATCTAAGTCAGAGGTCACAGTTTTACTTAATAGTGAGTGTGTAACTAAGTCCTGTCAAACTTCTAACTCTGTAACACCTGGCTTCAAGATTTTGTAGGCCAAGGGCCCATCTTCCTGCCATACTGCATATAACACCTTTGTGTTTAACCTGCTTAATGTGCTTGAACAAACCCAGAACTCTTCTCTAAGAATCTCACTCTCCTGCAGCTATCTTCCTCCCAAAACACTAACTCCTAGGAGGTAAGAATGCAATGAGTCCCTGGCTCTTCAGTTTTCAAAGCAAAATACTATCATATTTTCTCATCTACATACCAAATAACCTGAGCAAATGGCTGTTTTTCAATTAACATAAAACACCTTCTGAGGCCTGAACTGTCTGCCATTCAGTCCCTGTTACAGCACATACATGTTCCTACATAGGAAAGGTGGAACATTTCCCTGCAGCCTCCTCCTCAGCAGGGGCAACTGACTTGGAATCATGCCAAGAGTCAGGCGAAGCAAACTGCCCAAAGTACAGAATATCTTCCAAATCTCAAGTTTTACCTTTAAAAATACTCACAAGTTTCATATTCTACTCTGCAGAGAGTCTTGTTTTAGTATATAAATGTTTGTTTCAGCATAGAAAATGAAGATTACAAGCTCTTCCCTCAGAACAGCTTCTTTCCAAATCTCTTAAAGTTTATTGATATTTATTATAGTTTGGAGCTCTCCCATCACCCTGCCCTCATTTGATAAGCATCATTCTCTCAAACTCTTGAGGGTCCCTTGGAGAGCAAGGAGGTCAAACCAGTCAATCTTAAAGGAAACCAATCCTGAATATTCACTGAAGGACTGATGCTGAAACTGAAGCTCCAGTACTCTGGCCACCTGACGTGAAGAACTGACTCACTGAAACAGAACCTGATGCTGGGAAAGACTGAAGGCAGGAGGAGAAGGGGGCATCAGAGATGAGATAGTTGGATGGCATCACCAACTTGATGGACATGAGTTTGAGTAAACTGTGGGAAACAGGCAGGAAGGGAACCCCGGTGTGCTACAGTCCATGGGGTCACAAAAATTCGGACAGGACTGAGCGACTGAACACCAACATTCTCTCAAGTCATCAAGGTTTTTAAGTCTTATTTTAAATAAAATAATTTAAAAAGCTGTAAAACATACTTGCTCTCACTAACAAAGAGAGGATATGATTTTCTTTTTATCATTCAATGTTCTATGGCAGTCTTCAATTATTTTACACAATTTTACCATTCCAAATGTTAATGCCCCCTCCCAACACCACAGTAGGTTATACATAATACTTTCTTTTGCTATTTCTGCTGAGTTTTGAAAGCAATCAACATATTCAATAAGTTCATGACTGACCTCAAACCAAAAGAGATACTCAAAGTATTCTGTTACATTAAAAAGTATTGACTCTCAGAGGGAACAAGTCAAGAGAACTCAGCATTAATATTAAAACAGTGTCTTTTAGTACTTCACACTAGGAATCATTCCAAACTAGAAACCTCAATTACTAAAGTGATTTCTCCATGGTAAGCTGAATTAAGTATTTTACAAATAATGTTAAACAGTCATAATGCTCTTAACATCCTCTTATAAAGGCAGGGTATATTATGCCATAATTCAATATTCTGATTAAGGTGTTTTAGGGAATATTCTAATAATGCATGATGAATTCACACTGAAACATTCTTTTGTAAAAATAGCAGAGTCACACAACATGACTGGACTCACCGTGCATGGTCAAGTACTCCACTATGCTCCCCACGATAGCTGGAACACCGTTCTCGGTCAGCCCCTGCTGGTGAAGGTCCTGGAGACTGACTCCAAACAACTTGGTATAGGTGGGATTCCTCTGCTCGTGTAGTGGCACCGCCACTATCTTTTTCATGTCTTCTTTCAGCCGAACCGCTGTTTTACTTTGCTTAAAATAGCGGGAGAAAAAAGAGCAGTCAGTTACATTTACCACAGGAGGCTGCATGCTTACCACACAGTCACCTGAGCTGAAGGGTAAGTATTGGAGGCTGTAGAGGAGTGGTCTTCACTTATTTTTATGTCAACTCAAACCTAAATCCCTAACAACTCTCTAATGCTGCTCAGTGTTAGGAATGGCATACACGGATATACTGATTAAAAGAAGTGAAAGATAATGAGAAACCTAAAGCCACAACTTAACCGTATCTAAGAGAGGGAGCGATACACTGCAGTATCTAAGACAGATTACTACAGTAACCGGGGGTGTGACTCACAAGTACCTGCTAACAAGAAAAGAAAACGTTTGTCAGAACACTGAAATCCCATGCAGATCCTGTAATAGTAAGACACTACCGAAAACGAAGATTTATCTAGATGTCATCTTAAGGTAGCTTTAATTTGAGGGACTAGAAAATATAAATATGTAGAAGGAACACTTATGTCTCTGATTTGATTATATCTGAATATCTCACTGATATATTGGCACATAAAATCAACTCAGTTCTCTTTGACATTCAAAATGCTATAATCTCTGAAATAGCAAAGTTTCAGGTAATCACAACTTAAGCAATTTCAACAAGACTGTACGTTATAACTAAAAATGCAATTTACAGTTCATTCACGTTATCACAGTGAAAACCTCATATAGGTTTGTTTCTTCCTTTTAATAGAAAAATTGTCCCCAAGGAAGTAATTTAAAAGATAAATTTTAATATGGTTTAACATAATTAAGTGAGGGTTGTTTTTAATAAAGCATGTGTCCTATGTAAATGTATGCATCTGTAACTCTAAACCCTAAAAAGATGGCAAAAAGCAAAAAATTTTATTTGAGGACAAGGGAAGCAGATTAGGGGAAATATACCCTTTTCAGAATGAATGAAACTAACTAAAGTGTCAATATTGTAAGTGCAGGTTCATGTAGATTTTACAATCTAAAAAGAGAAACACTATCTCCATCATAGAGATGAGGAAACAAAGATCAAAGAGTTAAGAAGTAATTTGGTAAACGTCATGGAGCTGGTAAGAGTTTCATCATACTCCATGTTCCTCTCCTTAATTTAAATTTATATTAACATTAAAGTAGTTTGTATATAATTATAGTAACAAACTATGATAACTACTACATGTGACACATGACAGCTACACAAAGAAAATCCTACAATTGTGATTTTTAGTAGGATTTCTGTAGTTACAATTTGATTTTGAATCTTATAGTCTATAAAATCACATCAACTTTCATGGACATCTTTTAATAGGTCATACTTGAAAGCCAGATTTCCCTAGTAAAATTCAGCAAATGTATAAAGTTATAAACGAGTTTGAGCAAACTCCAGGAGATAGTGAAGGACTGGGAAGCCTGGCATGCTGCCTTTCACGGGGTCGCAAAAAGTCAAACACAACTGAGCGACTGAACAACAACAATACAGTTGTAACACAGATTTAGTATCTATTAATATTCTAAATAAGGCATAGTGTTAGCTACTACAGAGTAGTATGGGCAAGAACTGTCACTTCTGTTACCAAGGAAGTTATTAAGTCAAATCTGTAACCACTACTACTTTGGTGTGAGTTTAAAAACCTGTATCTTTCAAAAGAATACATGGAAAATTTCAGTCAACCAGGTCTATCTGGTGAGTAAGCAGCCAAAAAGTAACCTGTAATAATGAAACTTTGAAAGCAGTCTTAAATGTAGCATCAGAAACAGCTGACAAAGAGATCAGATCATACAAATTTTATCATTTTCTTACAGACACAACATAGCATACTGGCTTAGAGCATGGACCGTGGAACCAGACTCTGTTTTGAATCCCATTCCAATATCATTAGCCATGCAAACCTGGACAAGTCACTTACTCTCAGGGTCCCCATCTATGAAATGGGGATACCAGGAGTTCCTGGCGTATAGCCATAAATGAGGTTGCAAGCAGCTCAAATATATGTAAGAATAAGAGTGTCTGGCACACTTAGTAAGTACCAATTGTTACAATCATGATCATTATCATCCTTCTTCCAGGAAACTACTCTGATTTCTTCTCAAAACAATTCAGAGATCCTTAACCACTTCTGTACTCAAATGTTTGTGTGAACTAAAGACTGAGGTTGAAAAAGGCACTGTGGTCAAGGCTTGTGGTTGGTAGATAGTCTAATGATCTAATTATTCTCCTAGGATCTCAATTTCTTAAAATATACAGGTATGACTTTTGAAAGATAAAGATAAAATCATTTTGCACATTAGTATCAAAATTTATAAAATTTTTATTAGAAATTCAAAGTTTTCTTAGAAATCCTGTCTATATGTTTAAAACCTAAATTAACATTCTTTCTGCTAACAGTCCTGTTCTTTATTCTATCTTTTACTCAGTACAGTCAGTATGTTGCATCTATTAACAGATAGTGTAAATAGGCAATCGGCATTACGGCTCAATATTTTCAAGGATGAGACATGTAATTAACCTCACACATTTTGAACTGATTACAAATTAAGCTAACTGTTTACTCAATATAGACCCCTACTACACAGCAAGTTTATATATAATCAAAGCAGTAAAGGAATACTTGATTCATCATTTTTAATTGATAATTTATTTTAGGTTAATACTTTTAAAAAGATAAATACTGTTTTAAAGAAAACACTATGAAACAAAACAGCTATATTTTCAGAGACATACAAAGCAGATTAAGCAGAAAAGTAAATCAACAGAAGACAGAGAAGCTATAAAGTCCAATATGTGTATTATTGCTGCTAAAGGCAAAGATGGGACAGGAAACTTATCGCAGACATCACACCAGCTCTAGGAGGAGTCTGGGGAGGATCAGTAGGAGCCCAGGAGTGGATGTTCTTAAAAATCTCCTACAAATATGTATTACTTTAAATATAGAGCACACTCTGGGAGCTGAACAGGGCTCAACTTCGTAGAGGAAAAAGGTATAGAAAATATCTACAGGGACCCCAAGAGGCAGTTATCAGGAGCACCAGGAAAATTCACCACCTAATAGTTCATGATCTTGGAGAGCAAGTTTATGAAGAAAAGTCAGTAGAGCTCTCCTGACCAGGTGAGCTTCTGAGAGAAGGCGGAGCAATGGGCAAACAGAAGGGCCACATTCAAGAAAACAGTCCTTTGGTAGCAATACAGGAGGGAGTCTCAGCGTTGAAAACTTGAAAAGCTACCTTGGCCTCTCATTGCTACACCCCACAGGACCGTCTTCATACTGAAGTACAAAAATCCATCTCACTGAAATGTGAGTAAGGAAAAAGGAACATAGCAACTAAACTGACAGTATTTTTAAAAGAATAAAGGAACATCACAATTTCCTTGAAATAACTCATTAAAAAAATGTTGCCAAGAAACAAATAATAGCTGTAACCTAACAAAATAACCAAAGTTAATAAGGATACCAAAAAGCACATGCAATAAAGACAAAGAAACTGTATTTCATTAAAATGAAAAACTTTTGTACATTAAAGATACTATCAGCAGAGTGAAAAGACAATCCACAGAACAGGAAAAAGTGTTAACAAATCATATATCTGATACAAGTTTAATATCCAAAATATGTTTAAGAACATATACAGCTCAACACAACAAAACCCATTTCAAAAATGAATAAACACTTCTCCAAAAATGATAGACAAGTGGCTAATAAGCACAAAAAATGCTCGATTTCACTACTCACTAACCATATGCAAATCAGAACCACAATTAGATATACTTCACACCCATCAAGTTGAAAAGTGAAAATGTTAGTCACTCAGGCGGGTCTTTGCAACTCCATTCATTCTCTTCTCCAGGGGACCTACGTGACCCAGGGATTAAATCTGGGTCTCCTGCATTGTGGACAGATCCTTTACTGCCTGAACCACCACACAGTCCCCCCATTAAGATAGTTACTATCAAAAAAAAAATCAGAAAATAAAAAGCTGGGTTCAGTTCAGTTCAGTCACTCAGTCGTGTCCGACTCTGTGCGACCCCATGAACCGCAGCACGCCAGTTCTCCCTGTCGATCGCCAACTCCCAGAGTCCACCCAAACCCATGTCCACTGAGTTAGTGGTGCCATCCAACCATCTCATCCTCTGTCGTCCCCTTCTCCTCCTGCCCTCAATCTTTCCCAGCATCAGGGTCTTTTCAAATGAGCCAGCTCTTCACATCAGGTGGTCAAATTATTGGAGTTTCAGCTTCAACATCAGTCCTTCCAATGAACACCCAGGACTGGCCTCCTTTAGGATGGACTGGTTGGATCTCCCTGCAGTCCAAGGGACTCTCCAGAGTCTTTTCCAACACCACAGTTCAAAAGCATCAATTCTTCGCTGCTCAGCTTTCTTTATAGTCCAACTCTCACATCCATACATGACCACTGGAAAAACCATAGACTTGACTAGACGGACCTTTGTTGGCAAACTAATGTCTCTGCTTTTCAATACGCTATCTAGGTGGTCATAACTTTCCTTCCAAGGAGTAAGCGTCTTTTAATTTCATGGCTGTAGTCACCATCTGCAGTGATTCTGGAGCCCAGAAAAATAAAGTCAGCCACTGTTTCCACAGTTTCCCCATCTATTTGCCATGAAGTGATGGGACCAGATGCCATGATCTTCGTTTTCTGAATGTTGAGCTTTAAGCCAAATTTTTCACTCTCCTTTTTCACTGTCATCAAGAGACTCTTTAGCTCTTCTTCATTTTCTGCCATAAGGTTGGTGTCATCTGCATATCTGAGGTTATTGATATTTCTCCCAGCAATCTTGATTCCAGCTTGTGCTTCCTCCAGCCCAGCGTTTCTCATGATGTACTCTGCATATAGGTTAAATAAGCAGGGTGACAATATACAGCCTTGACATACTCCTTTTCCTATTTGGAACCAGTCTGTTGTTCCATGTCCAGTTCTAACTGTTGCTTCCTGACCTGCATACAGGTTTCTCAAGAGGCAGGTCAGGTGGTCTGGTATTCCCATCTGTTTCAGAATTTTCCACAGTTTATTGTAATCCACACAGTCAAAGGCTTTGGCATAGGATGTAGAAAAATTGGAACCCTTATGCACTGCTGGTGATGATGTAAAATGATATAGCACTATGGCAAATAGAAGTTCCTCAAAAAGTTAAATATAGAATTACTCTATGATCCATCAATTACACTTCGAGTATATACCCTAAAATCAGGAACTAAAACAGGTACCTGTAGACCAATGTTCATAGTAGCATTATTCACAACAGTCAAAAAGTAGAGATTACCATTCAAAAGCTTATCAAAAGATGAATAAACAAAATGTGGGGTGTGTGTATATACACACACACACACATATATAAAGGCAAATGTAACTATACTATTTGTATATTTACCTTGCTTTTGCTTATTTTGGAGGCCTTCCCATATTAGCACATATATTTGCTAATATTACACTATAAAGACACTATAACTGACTTAACCAATCTTATTTACTGATGTTTAGGTTATTTACAGTTCTTGATATTACAAGTATTTCAGCAATAAGCAATCATGCAAACATTTCTACATAATTGTACAGATACCTATAAGATAAATTCTTAGAGGCACAATTGCTAGATGGACGGGCTTATAAAGCTGTAATTTTTTTAATATTACCTCCAAGAGTTAAAAGAGGAGCTTCTTGCTACTAGATTATATGAAAGCAAAATAAATTTCCCTTTAACTTACTGTATGCTGCTACTGCTGCTGCTGCTGCTGCTAAGTCACTTCAGTCGTGTCCGACTCTGTGCGACCCCGTAGACGGCAGCCCACCAGGCTCCCCCGTCCCTGGGATTCTCCAGGCAAGAACACTGGAGTGGGTTGCCATTTCCTTCTCCAATGCACGAAAGTGAAAAAATAAAGTGAAGTCGCTCAGTCGTGTCTGACTCCTAGCGATCCAATGGACTACAGCCCACCATGCCCCTCCGTCCATGGGATTTTCCAGGCAAGAGTACTGGAGTGGGTTGCCATTGCCTTCTCCGAACTTACTGTATAAATTATAAATTTTAATAAGTATTGCCACATTGCCCTACAAAAATGCTTTCATGGTTTACAGCTTGATTCATAGCATATGAGAGTGCCTGTTTCCCATTTTATCAACGAGTATTAAAAAATTTCATGAATTAACTATGAATGAGATTGAGCAATTTTCTTTGTGAATTTGCATTTACGTTTCTTGTTTGTGAGCCTTCTAGTCATAAGCTCTGCCTAATTTTAATTGGGTGGTTTCCTTTTTCCTACTGATCTGTAGGATTTTTTTTATATTAAAATAATTAATCTTGTTTTAGTCATGTGTGTTTTAAATATACGCTCTAGTTTCCTTCTGGCATTTAACTTATGATATTTGTGTTGTACAGACATTTTGGTTATTTGGCAGAAAACTTTACCCATCTTTTTCTTCAGGGCTGGGTTTCCTTTGAAATACATTCCTTGATCCAAAATTAATCTTTAAATTCACACATGTGTTATTCTAGTATTTTTATGACTTCACTTGGATATTTATATCTTTGACCCATCTCTAGTTGAAAGAGGAAGAAATACAGCAATTATCTTTCTTCAAGTAGCTAGTCATTATTAAACTGTTTTAATTCCTGTTATTTTAATATCTGATATGCTAAACTCTCCCAACTTAGTCTTAAAGGAGTAACTGTAATAATTCAGAATTGTCATAAAATAAAATCATATAGAATCCTTCCATAAAACATTCATTTTGAATGATAAATTTAAACAGAAATCTCCAAACTGCCTGTTACCTATATGAACTTATATTTAATTATATGACACATAAACAATTATGCTATGACTTGCTGCACTACCCCTTCATCAACTGTTGTCAATTCATCGTTACAGAGAACAACTCAAATATGCTCTCTTATGATCTCTATTTCAGAAATTACTGGACACAAGCTTCTTCTCTGAAATTTAATTTCCCTAAGTCAGCTTTAAGATATGAAACAATTAATCAAAGTTATTATAGTATAGTCTTCCCTACTTAACTGGCCTAATTCTTTCATGCTAGTTTGCACTTTCCACCACTGTAACTAGAATTTCCCCCAAATCTTCTGCACAGGCATTAACCAATTAAACCCATCCACAGAGGCAACCATTCTTCCAAAAAAAAAAAAAAAAAACCTGAAATAACCTAGATACTACTGACTTTATCCACACTGAGTAGATACATTTCTCTATCACTCTGTTATTGACCTATTTTGACTTCTGATTCTGAAGGGCAAAGATGAAAATTCTCCTTGCAACACAATTTAAATGTGAAGACATACACATCTTTGTTTGACCATTAATCTAGTCGTCTTCAGTACTTGGTTTATTGCTTAAAAAAAAACAAAATTAAATGTTTAATCCTGTTTGAAATTTGATCTAAATCCAATAATATAAATAGTCCCTTCAGATCATAGAGTTCCTTTTGTATTATTTAAGACAGATAATGATAGTATTAAGGACACCACCTTAAGGCAAGCAGATAGCCATGCAACAAAGATAATACTTTATGATGCTGTACTGTTCACAATGTATTTTCACATTAGTGTTTGTTTGGTTTCTCACAACAATCCAGTTCAATACCCCCTTGTGACAGATGGGAAGTGAGAGGTTAAACGTCTTGCTCAGGGTCATGTTGGGCAAGCCAGGAAGTGGCTGAGCCAAGACTCAAAGCCCTGTCTCCAGCCTTTCAAATCCTGCCTCATTCCAATGCATGATGAGCTTCCCCAAACCACAAAACAGTAAGCCACCAAATGATGAGGTGTATTAGTTGTTTCTGATGCAAGCAACTGAAATTCCAGCTTGAACTAGCTAAAATAATAATGACATTTACTAACACATTAAACTACTACTAAGGAGTTGAGAGGAATGGAAGCCTAACTTGGTAGGTGCAATGGCTTGTGAATGTCACCACTACTTGCCATTTATTAATCAATTATCTAAAAGCAGGTCTTTAGGCTGCCTTCTCTCTTCGTATCTGCCAGCAGCACTTGGTGTACTTAATTCATTGTTTACATTCAGTAGGGAGTTGGGGACAGACTGCTACCCTAATCATGGAACATATGTCCTTCTCTTTGTTTGGTTTGAGCAATTTAGGTTACCGCCAGGGAGACTGTTTGTTTACACATGAACCAACTATCTTTGCATTTAGGTGGGAACATGTGACTAGTTCAAAGCAATGAATCATGAGAAGAGTAATGAGTCACTTCCAGAGTGAGACAGATAAAAAGCGTGTGTGCCTCCTCCATTTCTTTTCCTCAGATAACTTAGGGGATACATGCTAATATGCTAAGATAATAAAGAGATCACAGAATGGAGTAAGCCTACATACCAGAGCCACCAGATGGGAGAGAGATTCTGACAACTTGCATGAGACTCTGAGTTATCTACAAGTTAATTTTCATGCCTCAAGCTACTGAGATTTCAAGCTTTATCTATTGGAACATGCAGTGCTAGTTACTTCGATCGAAGCAGATTACATGCCCACCTGAGAGAAAGCTACACACTGGCCAGACTGAACATCATCTGAGATGGAATGGATGTGTGGGATCTTTTGACTACATGTGACTTCACAGTAAGAATTCTTGAGATATTCAATTGGAGACTCAAACAGTTAAAAGTACAAAACATTTATAATTGTCCTGCTAATTCTTGTTAATAGAAAACTGCATTTACACACAAAAAACACCACCAAGAAGATAGATGCCTTTGCAGATACACTCTCAGATTCTTGAAGGTCTTCAAAAATAAAATATACCCAGGGAACTGCAAAACCTAGGCCATGACTGATCTGTCCTATGCAAATGTTTATTGAACAACTACTACTGCCCAGTCCTGAGCAAAAAGCAAGTAATGCAAATAAGACATGATCCTTTCTGTCCAAACTGCTGCCTACTGTGCTGTTGTGCTGTGCTTAGTTGCTCAGTTGTGTCCAGCTCTTTGACACTCCATGGACTGTAGCCCACCAGGTTCCTCTGATTGTGAGGATTCTCCAGGCAAGAATACTGGAATGGGTTGCTATGCCCTCCTCCAGGGGACTTTCCCAACCCCGAGATCAAACCCAGGTTTCCCACACTGCAGGCAGATTCTTTACCATCTGAGCCACCAGGGTTGCCTACTAGATGACAGAAATTATGCTAAGAAGTTAAACAGATGGTCAAATAGTCCCCAAAATCTACTATCAAGGTAGCATACTGCTCAATAATGTCTGAGATCAGAGTATAGTAACATAACCAATATTTAAACTCAGGTATGCCAGGCTCCAAACAAAGCCCATGCTTTTCAAAAATCTCAAATAAAGCTTAAAAAAAACGAAATTCAGTATGGCATTTAAAAAACCTAAATGTAGTCTGCATGGGAGGAAATTGGTACCAAATAATCAAACTAGAAACTACCAAGACGATATCTCTGATAGTCTTGAAACTCTGCTCTTACATAATATTTGTTTGCTGTATTATTTAGGAAGATTTGGTTCAGCTAAATTGAGAACAAGAGAAACTGTAAGGAGAACAGATAGAACTAAGTGTTGACAGTACATAGGACATAGGATAGCTTGGTAGACATATTCTACACAGAAAAAGTTGAAGATGATTAAAAAGAGATGAAAGAACCAAGTTAAGCACCTGATATTTATGAGACACCAATTATTTATGTCTTTACTAAGTCGCCCATTGATTTTACCCATTCTGGCCCCATGCGCTTTCTGCCTGAGATATGCACATAAAAATTCATAGCTGTGCAGTGATGTCTTAGCAAGTTACAATTATACCTAGGCACACTTGCCCCCTCCATCTGCTGAGCCAGCTCACACTCAATACTGGTCTTCAAAAATGTAACATGATCAAAGAAGGTTGATATGGCCAAGAAGGCAAGAAAGACAGGAAAGATGAACATTATGTAACACAGGACTTGGGGAGTGTTGTCTTTTGGTCCCATTTAAACCCTTTCCAAGTAGGTAAACCTACCTCATCTTTTCCCCCTTGCTTTATGTGGTGTCTTGCTGCTGCTGCTGCTAAGTCACTTCAGTCGTGTCCGACTCTGTGTGATCCCATTAGAAGGCAACCCACCAGGCTCCCCCGTCCCTGGGATTCTCCAGGCAAGAACACTGGAGTGGGTTGCCATTTCCTTCTCCAATGCATGAAAGTGAAAAGTGAAAGTGAAGTCGCTCAGTCATTTCCGACTCTTAGCGACCCCATGGACTGCAGCCCACCAGGCTCCTCCATCCATGGGATTTTCCAGGCAAGAGTACTGGAGTGGGGTGCCATAGCCTTCTCCATGTGCGGTGTCTTAGGTTGGTGCAATAAATCTACAAGAGTATCCTGATTTGGTCCGAAAGCCTTTTTGTACTGTGGCCTGTCTGCGCTATGTGTATAATAAGGTAGCTGATAGCACCAGGTGGTGAAGCTACAGGAGTGGATGTGCCCACATTAGGGACAAAGGCTATAAAACCTGGGATACCCCTCAAATTGTAGCCAGCACTACCAAGAGTTGGGGCTAAGTCAGGACAGAATGATAGCCGGGACCTGACAATACCAAGAGAACTGAGCCCCAAATTCACCAGTCACTGACTTGGTCCCTAAATTCACTCACACAGCAGAACAGTCAAGAGTATAAGAACCTATACATAGGCATTCAAGGCCCCCCCTTTATTCATCCATTAGAACATCCACTCCCCAGTCTCAGCCCACCTATCCTCAAACTGACCACATGGCACCTTGGACAGAACACCTGGAAGGGCAGGGAATCTGAAAGACTCAGGATTCATCTGAGAAGGCTTGAGTCATCCAAAAATGTATTAAAAACTAGAAGAAACTAAGATAATGCCAGTTGGCAAGTGTAAGTTTCCTGTTCTGCCTGGGGGTGATTACTGAGGAAAAGTAAGTATGTCCTGGTAAAGAATCAACCTCTTCTATGTAATTTAAGTAAGTTTCTGAGTCCATTACAGTTTTACTAACAGCACTAGCAATTTGGGAAACAGAAAATATCAAAAGGAAATGAGGATGAGAAAGTCAATAGAACTAGGAATTGAAAATCTTTAAACCTGTCTTCCCATTTCAAGAATTCATTCACAGACACCCACACACACACTTTACAAACATTTGGTACTCAATTATTTTGTCTGAAGAACAGCTATCTTCAGTAACAGGATACTGAGCAGTTACTACACATATGTCTAGGCAGCAAAGTTCCAAACTATTAAGTTTATGAGCCCACATGAATTCATTTATGTTTAAAGTTCTCACTTTTCTGTCAGAAACATAAAGTGTTTTCATCTTCAATAGCCTTTTTTCCAGAAATACCATGCTTCGATTCCTAAAACTGTGCTTCCCCCTAGAGTAAAATTGGGACACAGCACAATCAAAGACCAAGCTAAAGTTAAAGAGTAGGAATGATTAAGAATTATTTCTCCTGGGAGCAAATAATCTCTTAAATTGTAAGATTTCTATATCAACCTTAAATGAAATTTTGTATATGTTTTGGATATAAATTAAGGAAAAATATGGAATTTTGTATATGGGTTAGTTTGCATTTTAGTCAAGGTAGAGACCAATATGGAGAAGGCAATGGCACCCCACTCTAGTATTCTTGCCTGGAAAATCCCATGGATGGAGGAACCTGGTGGGCTGCAGTCCAGGGGGTTGCTAGAGTTGGACACGACTGAGTGACTTCACTTTCACTTTTCATTTTCATGCATTGGAGAAGGAAATGGCAACCCACTCCAGTGTTGTTCTTGCCTGGAGAATCCCAGGGACGGGGGCGCCTGGTGGGCTGCCGTCTATGGGGTCGCACAGAGTCGGACACGACTGAAGCGACTTAGCAGCAGCAGCAGAGACCAATATATGTAGAATAAGAGCAAGTAGCAAAGATCCAATCAAACAATAAGATGTCTGCAAATGTCAGGGCTAATAGGTCAATCTGCTGCTTTACTCTACACATTTCCAGCTCTAAAGTCTCTCTTTCATAAAGCTGGAAAAATGCAGACCTGTGCAGTCAAATATAAGCTCGTTATTTTCCACAAAGAAAAATAAGATCTTGAAGGAAAGTCTTTGGAGTGATAAAAAGATTCCCAGCTGCGCACCTAGATGCTACAGGCAACCAAGCATCGGGGCTGAAAGGAAGAGTTAGGAAGACACAGGATGCTGAGAAGTTCTGAGCTGAAAACCAGGGAGTTTTCCTACAGTTTTACTAAAAAAATTCAATCCATGGGGTTAGTGCACCATCTGGTGGCCACTCTGGGCCTACGTGTCAAAAATTTCCCAGATGTTTCTAGATATTTTAGGATGCCACCAGAACTACAACAAAAATACAGTTCATTGTGACACTTCACAGGATCTGATCAAAATGTGATGAAACACTCGAGAGCAGTTAAAGATGACAATACAGAGTAAGCTATTTCTCATTTAGTAAACCTCCAGGACAAATAAAATGCCCCTTGGAAAACAGTACCAATTTGAGATAGATGTATTTTCTGTGTATTATTTAAAAAGATGTAATTACAGCATTCTGTAATTTATGTAATTGTAGATATACTGGGTTATTGCAAAAGGGTACTCGTAAGCACCAAGAGAATTGCTTTTTTTGAAAATTCATGAATTTCAGCCCTAGAAATACACACCTTTCTCCATGGATTTTATATCCGTGTTTTTTATTACTGCTACTGTATTATAACCAGAAGTTTGTACGGGTGGTTAAGGATTTACACACGTTTATCAACTTAGCTCTTTCACCATCACTTTTAGAACCATGCTAAAACAAAAATTCTAGAATTACTAAATTAAAACAAAAATGTGAAATAGAAAAATGTTACATACATTCTTGGAAGCAAAGACATTGACGGTTATTTTCATTCTTTTAGTTTGCTCTAAATCTAGGCACAAGATATTTCTAATAACTACAATTTAACTCATACTTAACTCAGAACAAGAAAGTCTAAAACACTGGAAAAAAAATAAATAAAACACTGGAGAGTGATCTACATACAGTATGTAAGTTTACTTAACTGAGTAAACTCAGCACACATCTTCCTTCATGTGGAAAAGGAAACTGGACGATAACATGGAATACCACCCCACATACTGCTGAATGTCCATATGAATAGCTAGGAATTTAACTTAACAAATCTCCCCACACCTCCTAAGAAGGAAAAACAAAGTCACACAGACATCTCCTCCAAACCAGGAGGGCAGAGGCCTCTCCTGGGCCCTGGCAGCGTCCACCGAGACAGAGGCGGCCTGTACTCACACAGATGGCGAGAGCTCCAGCCCCCATCTCGCCTGGCAGATCTGACGGAGGCTGGATGAAATGATCAAAACAGCAGCAAAACACTAGAATTCCATTTGGTCGATATGCTCTGATATAAAACACAGCTCCAGATCCAGAGGCCCCACGGAAAGTCCAGGGCAGCTCCTAACATTTTCGGAAGTGTGGGTTTGCTTCTGATTTGGCTAAACCCACATGGCTGGGAGGACTGCCTGGAGTTGAAATTTGATCCACGGCTTCTAGGACTGGTGAACTGACGGAGTCACGTGACCTAGGTCTTAAGTCGCTGACATCTTTTTCTTAAACCTGACTTGTTAGATGCCACACACAGGCTTCTTCGGTTCAGAAAGCACCAATTACCTTAACAGGTGGTGTTCATTTATTAACACATTTAACTAAGTGCAGAAAGCAAAGGCACATTTGCTTCCATCGATACTCATCTCTAAGAAAAATTCACCTATTTACACTCAAGTTTAAATCTGAAAGCATATTCCTCACTTTTCTAAGGAAGAATCAGTTAAATTTTATCAAAATTTTCTTCCTTCCACCTTTATTCTGTCAGCATTGCTCCAAATGAGAATGCTCTACTTTATTTAACTGTTACATACTGCTTCTAATTAGCTTCAGATTATCTTACATACATTGGTGATAAACACAGACAACATGTTTCTAGACATCTACAGTTCAACATATGCGATTTATGGTCTGGAAAGTTAGCCTCCAGCTGACTTTTCCAGAATTTTCTACCCCATATGCTGCATCATTAGAAAATCTCATTTGACAATTTCCAAATATTTGAGCAGATAGGTAAAAATATCCATTTCATACAAGCCAGAAGGAAATGGTACTTTTTTTTTAATTACCGCTTTTCTGTCAAATCTTTTTAACTGGCACATTTAAGAGAATGGTAACAAGTATTACATGGGAAGTTTCACCTGACCCAACTTTAAAAGACTTTAATTGCCCCCAACTACAAAACATATTAATATTTACTCTTAAGGGGAGGAGGTAGGAGGAAAAGGGAAAAATGAAATCAGATCCAATTACAATACTTTTCTCCAAATATAGTATTCTTTGTTTAACTGCAGCCAACTAAGAGTACCTGCAAAGGAGCCAAGACAGCAAATCGTGTTAAGCGATCCATAAGACAACTATGTTTTATTTCCATAGGTGCACATGTAACACTGCACAGATTCTACTTTCACAAGGCACAGCAACACAATCCCAAGGCCATACAAGGGAATGGTGGTGGGACAATGGACAGAATCCTCTCTATTACAAAGATACATTTTTTTTTTCACTTCTACATTAATCTAGACTTTAATCACTCTGCTTCCCGTTCAACCATTAGAAAACTAGGCTGATTACTAAAGAAAATCGTAACATAAACTTTTTCTAACACAAAATTTGTCTTCTTTTTCTGATTATATATATTGCTGGTCCATGGTGAAAAATAAAAAAATTAGGTCATCTCAAGGCCCATCACCCAACGTTACCCAATCAATATGCATTACCTACACTGGGCCAGGCGCTATATACCTTACCAACAACGTATGTACCTTTTCTCCTAGATCATCCAATGGTGGGAGGGAGGAGTCAGTAAAGAAACCTTTTGATTAATAAATTAGAGATGCTAATAAAGAAGTCAAGATGTAGCAAAAGAATAACAGAGGACACCCAGAAACATTTAACATATTTACTTCCAGGATCTTTTCTATGCTTTTTTTAAAATGTAATTTAAATCCAATTTCTGATCATTTTAAATCCTAATATTTTTACTTAACATCTCATCAGATCCCATACTGTTAGTGCTATAAACTATTTTAATCATGCATAATACTACATTCTGTATATATAACCATTTAGTCACTTTCCCTAAAATGTTTTTAGACATTTATATGGTTTCCAATTTTATCTGTGTATGATTTTAAATAATGCTTTGTTCTCAATCTGATCTTTTTCTTTCTAGTAAAGACTCCTGAAAATGAAATTTCTGGATCACAGAGAATATGAACATGTATCAAGGCTCCTGACACACACTGGCTCTGGCAATTTTTATTCTTCAACTTACCCTATCCAAGGTCTGAATATTTTGTAAAGTATTTCCTAATTTAGTGAAAATGATTTCTCATTTTCAAACTTGTATTTCTTTTTTATCATAACATTAAAGATATGAAAAATCCTTATTAGTCATTTGTACTTCTTATTCTGTGAACTCTCTTTGATCTATTTTGTTTACCAAATGGAGTCTTTTCCATTGCAGTCTCTTTTATAAGGTCATTGTAATAAAGCACTGATATTTATTACCATTTGCCCGGTGCTATGCTATGCTAACAATTTTGGATGCTTATCACATGGTTTGACTATATATTTCTACTTGGAATTGTTTCAAAGTATGGTAAAAGATAGGATCTAAATTGATGTTTTACTTTCATATAACTACTATGGTCCAGATTGTTAACTCTCTCCAGTATATATCATCTCTCTTTCTGATAATATTGGAGCTCTTTCTTCCCCCGAGTTGTGGCTGAGCCCACGGTTACCCAGCTGGAGACGACATTTCCTAACCATTCACACAGGTAGACAGGGCCAAGTGATCAGATCTGCATGAACAGAATGTGTACGAATAGAATATGTGCACCTTCTGTGTCCTATGCTTAATAGGAAATTCCTTGCTTCACGTTTACTCTCCCTCCCTTTCATCACAATCCCCTCCCCTTCATCACAAGCTGGAATGAGGATGCACCAGAAACCTAGCTTTGACCATGGAGAAGATGGACAATGTCCCAGAAGATGACAGAGTAACTTGATAGAACAAACCCTAGAACTCTGAATGACCTTGAGGAGTACAGCATTCTTATAAGACTAGACCAAATAAAATTTATGTGGGAATGAAACAAGACTCCCGGTAAGATACTATATTTGAAGGTCCTATATGTGAATATACATGCATGTATATAGAACAAGTTTGTCTTTAGCCTAATTCATATACTCAATAAAAGGACTCCGTACCATGTATTCGGCAAATTTTTCATTTCCCACTTGTGATACTATGTATACTATATATTAAACTCATAAATACACACACATATACATGTACATACTGGGGTATATTTTTCAGGCTAGTATATTCTATCTAGTTTTTTATCCTAGTTCTAAATAATTTTTATAATATTTGAATAATTTCTTTTTTTAAATTTTATTTTATTTAACTTTACAATATTGTATTGGTTTTGCCATATATCAAATGAATCTGCCACAGGTATTTAACTTTATAATTGATTTAAATATCAAACAAAAATAGTCTTTTTTCATTCTCCATCTCTTTCAAAATTATTGCTCTTCTTCCAATTTTTAATGATGAATTTGAAAAGCATTCAGTAATATCAGATCAAATTCGAGAATCAAAAATTATACTTTCTGTTATAGTTTCTAATAGGTATATATTTATCTTTTTTCTATTTTTGGATAATACTATAGAAGGACGATGGAAGGAGGGAAAAAATTTAGTCCTAATTTCCATAACTTCTTAAATACCATTATAAAGTAAAATTAGTACTGTGATAACAAATTTTTATCCTTATTTTTCTGTGGTGACTAGATATCATTTGTTAAAAGAAACCCTGAATAGGCCATTTAACAAAAAGCACCAGAAGGCTCTCTTGACTACAAAGTTTGTTTCTTCGTAGAATATATCTGTTATCATAGCCTGAAATATTACTATTTTCCTGACCCTCAAATGAATGAAAGCAATAGTAGAGTTCAATTAATTCCAGAAAGCTCTCTGAGCAGTCATACACGTATATTCCTGATTATTGATTTATAAAGAACTTAAGATACACAAGCCACAGTCAAGAGATTTGCTTATATGAACTACTGATTCTTCCTAGAAAGGATAGAGGGATTTTTTAAAAAGTGCTTTACTGAAGAATCTGCTCTGGTGGGCTAACTCTATGACTACTTCCAAAAATGCTGAAAAAGCATGGCCAGGACAAAAGATGTCCTATTTTCAAGAAGATTCCTGGGTACCCTGGAGAAAGATGTCAAGGTTATTTCACAATGGATGGTCTGGCCCCTTGGACACTGTCATTTAAGTCACCCTTTGACCTGGGAAGATTCATGGAGGAAAAGGACCAGGTCATCCTCCAGCCTCCAAAACACCTAAAAAAATGCTTTGAAGCCAGTCCCTCTAATGTCAGATGGCAGAGCTAATGGATATCAAAGGGCACAATCTCTTTACTGGGAGTAGCTATAACAGATGCCAGAAGAAGAGCAGCAGCCTGTAGACACAGTACCATCAGCCATGTAGCAAGGACCAGCAAATATCAGGGTGGCTTGTGTGGTAGGTGGCAACTGTAGCATGAAGCACTGGTGGCCCATTAGAAATGGGACAGTGGAGACTTTTTTGGGGTCCAAAAAAGACTCCAAGCTGGAGTCATTACTCCAGCTCCTGCCCTATCCCAGCTATTTCTCAATGAGACTCCCAACCTGGCCCAGAATCAATGACATTCGGCTAGACAGTATATCAGAAGTCAGCCAGTCAGCAACTATTTAGTATTTACATACTCTCTGTCAGACAGAAGGGTTCAGATATTTTGGTGTTTGGATCCCTCACAGTGGATGCACTTGTTCTATATCAGGGTCAGCAAACTAGCCTGAGTGCCAAATACAGCTTTGTTGTTGTCATTGTTGAGTTGCTAAATTGTGTCCAACTCTCTTGTGACCCCAAGGACTATAGCCTGCCCAGCTCCTATCCACGGGATTTCCCAGGCAAGAATACTGGAGTGGGTTGCCATTTCCTTCTTCAGGTGATTGAACCTGTGTCTCCTGAGTCTCCTGCACTGGCAGGTGGATTCTTTACCACTGAGCCACCAGGAAAGCCCTGCCAAATGCAGCTGCTCCAGACCAAATCTGGTCACATGAATCTGTTTACACATGCATACGGATACTCTGGCAGTAGCAGTACCAAGGCAGAACTGAGTAGCTGCAACACAGACAGAACATATGACCCAAAAGTCTAAAATATTTACATCTGACCCTTTATAAAGTTCACTGACCCTTGCTCATTACTGGGCATTAGAGTCCTCATATACCTACTGAAAGACTAGTCTATGGACTCTGGTTTCTTAGAAAACAGTAGGAATCAAGTCTTTATTGGGTGTGTTAATCTGCTTTGTGACAACAGCTACATTTGAACCTTCTCCTATGTATTTTCTGAAAGGCTTCCCTGAAAAAGGACCAGTTTAAAGCTGATGATCTCCTCTCTGTTCTGAATTTAGATGCATTTCCATTCCACTTCAGGAGAAAAACAATTACCACGGTCCTAGGAAAAGACTGATTACTTTGTAGCCAGGGAAACCAATAACCAAAATAACTAATTTAAATCTGTTCAACTGGTAACCTGCTTCAGTAAACCAATCGTTTTTTTTAAGCCAACCCATCACTTCTGGCCAACAAAGAAAGTTCTAATAAACATGCCTCTGAGTGCCAACCAATCAATAAACACCTTATTGGAGTAACCACTCTCCTTCAGATGATGCCAACACCCCCCAAAACTGCACCAATTCTAATTCCACACTTCTTAAGATAGCCATCTGCTCTGCTCACAAGACTGCCTGACCAGCATAGCTTTCCCTTACTACAATAGTAAAAAATTCAGCTGTCTTTTCAGGTTTTGAGTATTGATCTCATTACTCTTGGACACAACCCAAAGTTTAGAAACCCCGAATCTGTGGGTCATTCTTTAAGCTGCATTGTTTGATCTGCATTTCTATTACTTCCTTGCTAGCTTCCTACTGCCCCTTCTTCTAGTCCTATTTATAGCTCTGCTTCAACTCTCAGCATGCCTCTTGGCTGAGGCTAGACTGCTTGACATAATTTCCTTCTTGCTTGGAAGCCAAAGCAGATCCACCACACCAATCTCCATAGCAGGAGAAAATCAGGGCCCAGCCCACTACGAAGTTGACAAGAGGGCTGATTTGGGAACAGGAAGCACTAAATATCTATGGTAATCCTCTTAGCCTCAGGCCTGGGAAACAAGAGAATAGTCACATTTTATTTCTTTTTTTTTAAATTGAGGTATAGAACTCCGGGAGTTGGTGATGGACAGGGAGGCCTGGCGAGCTGCGATTCATGGGGTTGCAGAGAGTCGGACACGACTGAGCAACTGATCTGATCTGATACATGATTTACAACATTATATGTTTCGATTGTACAACAAAATGATTCACAACTCTAAAGGTTATACTCCATTTATAGTTACTATGAAATATTGGCTATATTCCCTGTGTTGTACAATATATCCTCATAGCTTATTTATTTAATACTCAATTTTTTGGAAAAGTTTTACTTTCCCAATAAATTTGTTAAAGCCACAATTTAACTTTTCAATTTCACAAGCACTTATATACAAAGCACAATGTATACCTTATTAATATTCTAGGAATTATGGCTAAAGAGATGTACAGGAAACGGTGTATTACTTGAACTATGAAGTGTATGTAAAAATATTTAGGACATCAATTGCACAATTTGTGAAGGTATTCTGTTTGACCATTTTGTATCACTTCCATAGTGATTTGAAAGGCCATGGACCTCTACATGGGTGAACATCACTATTGCTAGCAATCAACATGTGTGTGCATGCTCAGTTGCTCAGTTGTGTCCAACTCTTTGCAACCCCACAGACTGTAGTTTGCCAGGCTTCTCTACCCATAGGATTATCCAGGCACTCAATACCTACTGTCTGTCATTCTGCCAGCTTCAGTTTACAACTATCTTATGGCTCCTGAAGGCACTTGAGTCTTAATCCTTCAATTACCAAATATAAAACACTAAATTGTATAATCAAATTTGAAATGTGAACTTAGTCTTTTTTTTTTTTTTTGAACTTAGTCTTTGAGAAAAGTCTAAAATTGGAAGACAGAACAAGATGGGATGGACGAAAGTGATTGGAGCTAGACCACCAAGAAGGCAGGTGTTGAGCTGACTTATACAGAGGTCACTGACTAGGACAGAAGGGGAAAAAGAGGGCATCTAACGTGGGTCTGTGTGATGAACAGGGGAACTGACACTAACTGGAAAAGCAAAGAAACACTGGCTTGACCTCATAAACAATGAGAAACTACTCTAAGTTCTTAAGTAGAATGAACAGCTTGAGTAAACTGGTGCCACGCTGCTGTGCTGTGCTTAGTTGCTCAGTCATGTCAGACTCTTTGTGACCCCATGGACTGTAGCCCACCAGGCTCCTCTGTCCATGGGGATTCTCCAGGCAAGAACACCGGAGTGGGTTGCCATGCCCTCCTTCAGGGGATCTTCCCAACCCAGGGATCGAACCCAGGTCTCCTGCAGGTGGATTCTTTACTATTGGAGCCACCAGGGAAGCCCAACTAGTGTCATATTCACCTGAACATCTGATGAGAAGGTGCTAGGATAGGAAGGAGACTCCTTACAGATAAATGGACTCTGTTAGTAATAATCCAGCTGAGATGAACAGGTCTTGAATTCATGTAGTGAAGGATAAGTCACATGAATTTTGTAGAAAGAACTCTTAAGATGAATAATTAACTTAAGAGGCAAAAAAGATATCAACCTAATCAAGAGAGGTATGGAAAATGATTTTAAAGTTTTGTTTTCCAGGACACTGGAGCAGTGCCTAATAATGTGGGTACTCCAGTTTGCCTGGGAGAGTTTCAATTTATGTTTGCTGACTTAATGTAATTATTAATCGGGTCCCCTTTTACTCTTAAAAGTGCTATGGGAAAGCTGAGGTTAAGAGTGAGTGAGTGAGTGACGTTGCTCAGTCGTGTTTGACTCTTTGCGACCCCATGGACTTTAGCCTACCGGGCTCCTCTCTCCATGGGATTTTCCAGGCAAGAGTACCGGAGTGGGTTGCCATTTCCTTCTCCAGAGGATCTTCCAAACCCAGGGACTGGACCCGGGTCTTCCGCGTTGTAGGCAGACGCCAGCAAAGGCTATTGCCAGGGTATCAGAAGGATCCTCTCCCCAAGGGTCCTAAGAACCCAGACTCACCCAAGTCTGTCTTGCGCTGGAAAAGATCTTTTCACTCCCCTCTGCACTAACACCAGGGCAAAGTCCCATGGGCCAGTTCATGAAATGGGAATTAAGGAGGGCTTTGTTGACCACCCCAGCATACTCTATGTACCGGGGGACTTTCTGGACTACAGCCTTAAGTAGCAGTAAGAAAAAACTGTCCATGAAGGGGGTTTCCTTATCTTCCTCTCATGTGCTGAATTTTCTTTCATCATCCCCATGCACTGAAAATAATGTGAGTCACTGCCAGTGTTGATTCAGTCTTCAAATTTGCTGTATAAATCCAGAACCACAAGAAACTTGAGGCTTTTTGTCTCTCTTCAAAAGTAATTTTGAATTCTTTCTCACCTTTGGTTTAAGTAACTGTATTAGTGAAGCGATTATACCTTTGGCCTCGGAAGCTATAAAGAAATACAAATTTTAGCTTGGTGTTTTAAAGTAAGTTTGACTTAATATTTTAAAAATGGCTCTAAAAATCATTGTCCTAATTGGGACTACTTGTTATACAGTGACCCTACTAAAAGGAGACATTAATTAGCTGGCAAACAACATGTTTGAACAGAAAGTTGCATTTGATTTCAGGTAGACTCCAGAAGTCAGCACAAAGTAAGAAAAAATTTCAGTAGGAAATGTACAGTAGGATCATTTTCATAAACATCTCAAAGGTTGCTTAAGCCTCCTCTGGCTTCTTTTAATCCCTCCCTAGAAAATCTAGTCCCATGGACGGAGGAGCCTGGTGGGCTGCAGTCCATGGGGTAGCGAAGAGTCAGACACGACTGAGCGACTTCACTTTCACTTTTCACTTTCATGCACTGGAGAAGGAGATGGCAACCCACTCCGGTGTTCTTGCCTGGAGAATCCCAGGGACGGGGGAGCCTGGTGGGCTGCCTTCTATGGGCTTGCACAGAGTCGGACACAACTGAAGCGATTTAGTAGTAGTAGTAGTAGAAAATCTCCACAGCCTATTTATTCTACCTCTTAAAAGTTTTTCAAAGCAATTTCCTCTCTGTTCCCACGGCCATTTAAAATATTTAAATATTTTAAATGCGGATCTCATCAGTATCTCTCTGGTACAATTACAACCCTATATTTCTGAAACAGGTTTTTACTGTGTTCCTCTCCTGCAGCTTCTTTTTAGGTCTAAGGGCTCCAGAGATGGGGTTCAAGGGTTCTGTGTTCATCCACCTAATTGTATTTGGATTCTGAGTGTGTGCACAGTGAAGTGAGCATCCAATACTTTTAACTTTTATAAGAATAAAAAATGCAGGCATATAGATGAAATTCCAAACTCCTTAACACAACTTCAAGGTTTTTTAAAATTAAATTCTCAGTCGTTTCCAACTCTTTGTGACCCCATGGACTGTAGCCTGCCAGTCTCCTGTCCATGGAATTCTCCAGGCAAGAATTTTTTCCAATTGCCATTTTTTCTTTTTTAAATTGCTATTGCTATTATATACCTTAAACTCTAGTCTTTTGATCATGGTAGGCTGGATAATAACCACCCAAACATGTTCACATCCTAATACCCACTGTGAATATGTAACCTTGCATGGCAAAAGGATTTTGCAGATGTAGTTAAATTAAGGATCTTGAGATGGGGAGGATTATCCTGCATCACCTAATCGCAAGGTGGCAGTAGTAATGTTAGTCACTCAGTCATGTCCAACTCTTTGCAATCCCATGGACTGCAGCCCACCAGGCTCTTCTGTCTGTGGAATTCTCCGGGGCAGAATAGTGGAGTGAGTTGCCATGCCCTTCTCCAGAGGATCCCCACCCAGGGATTGAACCTGGGTCTCCCACACTGTGGGCAGATTCTTTACCACTGGGACACCTCTAATAACATGAGTCGTTATAAGACGACAGGAGGGTCAGAGCTGGAGGAACTGTACTCAGATTTGAAGGTACTGGCTTGCAGAGAGAGGAAGAGGCCACAGCCAAGGAAAGAAGGTGGCCTCTAGAGGGACAGGAATGACCTTGATTTTAACCCAGTGAAACTGACTGCAGACCTCAGACCTTTTGAACAATAAATAAAATTATGTTAAGTCACTAAATTGGTGGTAATTTGTCACAGCAGCAATAGGAAACGAATACACTGTTGCCCAGGAATTAAGTAAGGCTTATATTTTCCTACTTTAGAACCTTTGTTCACCAGAACGTCCTTGTCTCCTCTTTCCACTTGGGGAAGTAACACACTCACTTCAATGCCTGGCACCAGTGTCATTAGCATTCCTGATGAAAGTTATCCCTTTGGTGGACCCATGTCGGATTTCAACCACTAGTATAACATTTACACATGGCACTGCTCTTGTCTGCAAACCTATTTTTCTAGATTGAGAACTCCTTGAGGGATAGAGCATTATCTTATTCAATTTCTTGGTAAGTTTCATAACATAAATATTTGCACAATTAACGTATTAAATGTGTAGCAAAATCTTGGATTGCCCCTGCAAGCACTCTGGGATCATTTAAAAGTTAAAAGAAATAGGGATTACGTGAGAGTCATCAGACAAAGAACTGAAAAGTGTGAACATGAATACAGCTTCTAAGGGATTTCAGAGAAAAAGTTTGGAGATCTGAAGGAGGACAAAGAGTCAAGAATAATAAATATGTGATGAAGTAAAAAGGTAGTTAAAAGGTGCAAACTTCCAGTTGTGAGAAAAGTAAGTCCTGGGGATGTAATATATAGCATGGCAACTTTAGTTAACAATATTGTTGTATATTTGAAAGCTTCTGGAGAGTAGATCTTAAAAGTTCTCATCACAAGAAAAAAAAAATGCAACTATGTGAGGTGATGATATAACTCAACTTACTGTGGTGATCATTCGACAATATACCCCTATATCAAGTCATCAAGCTGTGTACTTTAAACTTACACAATGTTTACATCGTTTACATCTCAAGACCACTGGAAAAATAATACTTATATTTTTATAAAAAATTAGAACATAAAATTACATTCTATAATTATATCTGCAAGCACATAAAATCTCTAACAGAAGAAACAAGGAGTGCAGTGCTTACGGAAAATATGTTTGTGGCCTTTAATATCTGAGTTCCTTATTTTCAACCTCAATCAGGAAGATTCCACTGAATTTTTCAAATCTTAACCCTTAAGTTAAAATCCTTAAAGCAGTTACTTCTGATTGTTTAAAAATAAGAATTTAGTTACCTAAACATTTTTTATTAATATGTTTTAAAATATATGACCTGTGGTCAGCACAGTACCTAACTCATTGTGAGACTATAATAAATAAGATGGTTTAAACAAATATTTTTTAAAAATCCAGAAAAGTAAAAAAATAAGTCATGAGCTAATAAGAAAATAGTAACTGAATAATTACTCCCAGAACTAGAATTAAAGGTTGTTTTAACTTGTGAGGGGGTATAGGAAAAAATCACTGCTGCTGCTGCTGCTAAGTCGCTCAGTCATGTCTGACTCAGCAACCCCATAGACTGCAGCCCACACAGGCTCCTCCGTCCATGGGATTTTCCAGGCAAGAGTACTGGAGTGGGGTGCCATTGCCTTCTCCGAAACAATCACTAATGTTTGTTTATTGCCAAAGTCTTTCACATATGTTCTCATTTAGTTACGGTAAAAATTCCACAATATAGGTAATATTCATGTTTATCAAATGAGAGACTGAAGATCAACAAAGGTTCAGACTTACACAGCCAACAATGGACAAAGCTACGTTTCAAACCCAGGCTTCTCTGAGATTAGTGTTCTCACAAATGCAATACAATACAATCAGCAAATCCCTTTTTAGAACACATCTGATTTCCAGTTGTGACAAGACTAAGAGTAAAGGCGTATTATGAACATCACTGCTAATTACAAGGAATAAACAGTAAACCAATATTCCAACTGAGAAATACTAAAGCAAAAGATTTTTAAAAATTACTCAGCACATTTACCTGTATTATCTCATTCAATCAACATAAAAAAACATAGGATGCAAATGCCATCATTCCCATTTTATAATGAAAAGATATTTGAAACTCAGAAATCAAGTTACTTGCCCAACCACTGCTGGAAAGATGTACAAACAGAATCAAAACTCAAAATGTCACTTATTTATTTAACAATAAAGTAATTATTAAGAAAACATCATTGCAAACAGTGGACTTTTTATGGATATAATTTATAATTATAAAGCATTAAAATGCATGAATATGCTAGACTATTATGGACTGTTAGGAAAGACGGAAAGAGCATTACTATAAGATTATTGTACATTCATGTGGCAGCTAACTGTTCAGTAGGAATATTTCACGTTACTATAGCTCTATTTGTTTGTTTTGGCTTCCTGGGTGGCTTAGAGGTAAAGAATCTGTCTGCCAATGCAGGAAATGCTGGTTCGATTCCTGGGTTGAGAAGATCCTCTGGAGACGGAAATGGCAACCCACTCCAATATTTTTGCCTGGGAAATCCCATGGACAGAGGAGCATGGCAGGTTACAGTCCATGGGGACGCAGAAGAATGAGACATGACTTAGTGACTAAAATAACCACAACAAATAATTTAATCACTATTTACAGATATGAATTGCTACTAAATCCCCACTTTATATATAACAATGTGTGTTCCCCTTCACTGGAATATGGTAAAATGCCTAGTGGACTTCCCAGGAGGCATGAGTGATAAAAACAAAAAAAAAAATCCACCTACTAATGCATAAGACTTAAGATATGTGGGTTCAGTCCCTGGGTTGGGAAGATCCCCTGGAAGAAGAAATGGCAACTCACTCCAGTATTCTTGCCTGGAGAACCCCATGGACAAAAGAGCCTGGCAGGCTATAGTCCATGGGGTCACAAAGAGTTGGACACAGTTTAGTGACTGAGCACAAAATGCCTAGTGGTCAAGCAATTAACTGCTGTAGCCTGGGATAAATCACTGCAGATGGTGACTGCAGCCTTGAAATTAAAAGACGCTTGTTCCTTGGAAGAAAAGCTATGACCAACCTAGACAGCATATTAAAAAGCAGAGACATTACTTTGCCAACAAAGGTCCATCTAGTCAAAGTTATGGTTTTTCCAGTAGTCACGTATGGATGTGAGAGCTGGACTATAAAGAAAGCTGTGTGCTGAAGAATTGATGCTTTTGAACTGTGGTATTGGAGAAGACTTGAGAGTCCCTTGGACTGCAAGGGGATCCAACCAGTCCATCCTAAAGGAGATCAGTCCTGGGTGTTCATTGGAAGGACTGACACTGAAGCTGAAACTCCAATACTTTGGCACCTGATATGAAGAACTGATTCATTGGAAAAGACCCTGATGCTGGGAAAGATTTAAGGTGGGAGGAGAAGGGAATGACAGAGGATGAGATGGTTGGATGGCATCACCACCTCGATGGACATGAGTTTGAGTAAGCTCTGGGAGTTGGTGATGGACAGGGGAGCCTGGTGTGCTGCAGTCCATGGGGTTGCAAAGAGTTGGACACTACTGAGAAACTGAACTGAGAAAAATAAATTTCATAGTCATGTGCAAAGACTCTCAAAATATGCAAAAGGGAATCCTTCAATCAAAAGTAAAAAGATAAAAAGTGTAAGGGAGGGAGGGAGGGAGGGAGGGAGGGAAGTTGGTTAGTTGAAGTCAATACTGCATTTGAAAGGTACGTCAGAAAAACTACCTAAAAACCTGCTCTTCAGGGACTGTAGCAATAATAAATTAAAGTCATCTACTGGTTACAAAAAAAAATTCCAACAACTTCAGAACAAGGTCAGTGCAAAATAATTCCTGTGTTATGGTAACAGAGATTATTGTTAAATTTATCAGCCTGTTTCTTTTTAACATGACTGGAAACAAACTACCAACTGAAGTGAGAAATTTTAAAAGTCCAGTCAGCATTATAATGATAGATTTAATAAATCCATAAATTTTTTCTAAAAGAAGCAATCATGTAATTGCACATCAATTCAGCACACTGTTGACAGGGGTTTTCCAAATTGTTAGCTAGTTTCACTATTACATCCCCAAAGGAAAAGAACACAATGTAGAAGATAAAGAAAAAGGGGGAAATAGAAATTTGTGAGATCTACAAGCATCATTATAAAAAGAAAAGGGTAGGGGTCAGGAGCTACCCCACACCCAAGGTCAGGGGCAGCAGCCGAGAGGAGCAACCCCATGTCCAAGGAGCAGTGGCTTCGTGAACGCAGGAGGGCCAAGAGGAGCTTCTCCATGTTCAAGGTCAGGAGGGGCAGCGGTGAGGAGATACCCCTCGTCCAAGGTAAGGAGCAGTGGCTGCACTTTGCTGGAGCAGCCGTGAAGAGATACCCCATGTCCAAATAAGGGAAACCCAAGTAAGACGGTAGGTGTTGCGAGAGGCATCAGAGGGCAGACACACAAACCATACTCACAGAAAACTAGTCAATCAAATCACACAGACCACAGCCTTGTCTAACTCAATGAAACTAAGCCATGCCATGTGGGGCCACCCAAGACGGGCGGGTCATGGTGAAGAGGTTTGACAGAATGCGGTCTACTGGAGAAGGGAATGGCAAACCACTTCAGTATTCTTGCCTTGAGAACCCCATGAACAGTATGAAAAGGCAAAATGATAGGATACTGAAAGAGGAACTCTCCAGGTCGGTAGATGCCCAATATGCTACTGGAGATCAGTGGAGAAATAACTCCAGAAAGAATGAAGGGAGGGACCAGGCAAAAACAATACCCAGTTGTGGATGTGACTGGTGATAGAAGCAAGGTCCGATGCTGTAAAGAGCAATATTGCATAGGAACCTGGAATGTTAGGTCCATGAATCAAGGCAAATTGGAAGTGGTCAAACAGGAGATGGCAAGAGTGAACGTCGACATTCTAGGAATCAGTGAACTAAAATGGACTGGAATGGGTGAATTTAACTCAGATGACCATTATATCTACTACTGTGGGCAGGAATCCCTTAGAAGAAATGGAGTAGCCATCATGGTCAACAAAAGAGTCCAAAATGCAGTACTTGGACACAATCTCAAAAAACGACAGAATGATCTCTGTTTGTTTCCAAGGCAAACCTTTCAATATCACAGTAATCCAAGTCTATACCCCAACCAGTAATGCTGAAAAAGCTGAAGTTGAACAGTTCTATGAAGACCTACAAGACCTTTTAGAACTAACACCCAAAAAAAGATGTCCTTTTCATTATAGGGGACTGGAATGCAAAAGTAGGAAGTCAAGAAACACCTGGAGTAACAGGCAGATTTGGCCTTGGAATACGGAATGAAGTAGGGCAAAGGCTAATAGAGTTTTGCCAAGAGAACGCACTGGTCATAGCAAACACCCTCTTCCAACAACACAAGAGAAGACTCTACACATGGACATCACCAGATGGTCAACACCGAAATCAGATTGATTATATTCTTTGTAGCCAAAGATGGAAAAGCTCTATACAGTCAGCAAAAACAAGATAGGGAGCTGACCGTGGCTCAGACCGTGAATTCCTTATTGCCAAATTCAGACTTAAATTGAAGAAAGTAGGGAAAACCACTAGACCATTCAGGTATGACCTAAATCAAATCCCTTATGACTATACAGTGGAAGTGAGAAATAGATTTAAGGGACTAGATCTGTTAGATAGAGTGCCTGATGAACTATGGACAGAGGTTCGTGACACTGTACAGGAGACAGGGATCAAGACCATCCCCATGGAAAAGAAATGCAAAAAAGCAAAATGGCTGTCTGGGGAGGCCTTACAGATAGCTGTGAAAAGAAGAGAAGCAAAAACAAAGGAGAAAAGGAAAGATATAAGCATCTGAATGCAGAGTTCCAAAGAATAGGAAGGAGAGATAAGAAAGCCTTCCTCAGTGATCAGTGCAAAGAAATAGAGGAAAACAACAGAATGGGAAAGACTAGAAATCTGTTTAAGAAGACTAGAGATACCAAGGGAACATTTCATGCAAAGATGGGCTCAATAAAGGACAGAAATGGTATGGACCTAACAGAAGCAGAAGATACTAAGAATAGTAGTGGCAAGAATATACAGAAGAACTGTATAAAAAAGATCTTCATGACCAAGATAATCACGATGGTGTGATCACTCACCTAGAGCCAGACATCCTGGAATGTGAAGTCAAGTGGGCCTTAGGAAGCATCACTATGAACAAAGCTAGTGGAGGTGATGGAATTCCAGTTGAGCTACTTCAAATCCTGAAAGATGATGCTGTGAAAGTGCTGCACTCAATATGCCAGCAAATTTGGAAAACTCAGCAGTGGACACAGGACTGGAAAAGGTCAGCTTTCATTCCAATCCCAAAGAAAGGCAATGCCAAGAATGCTCAAACTACCGCACAATTGCACTCATCTCACACGCTAGTAAAGTAATGCTCAAAATTCTCCAAGCCAGGTTTCAGCAATACGTGAAATGTGAACTTCCAGATGTTCAAGCCAGTTTTTGAAAAGGCAGAGGAACCAGAGATCAAATTGCCAACATCCACTGGATCAATGAAAAAGCAAGAGAGTTCCAGAAAAACATCTATTTCTGCTTTACTGACTATGCCAAAGCCTTTGACTGTGTGGATCACAATAAACTGTGGAAAATTCTGAAACAGATGGGAATACCAGACCACCTGATCTGCCTCTTGAGAAACTTATATGCAGGTCAGGAAGCAACAGTTAGACATGGAACATGGAACATGTTCATGGACATGGAACAACAGACTGGTTCCAAATAGGAAAAGTAGTACATCATGGCTGTATATTGTCACCCTGCTTATTTAACTTATATGCAGAGTACATCATGAGAAATGTTGGGCTGGAAGAAGCACAAGCTAGAATCAAGATTGCTGGGAGAAACATCAATAACTTCAGATATGCAGATGACACCACCCTTATGGCAGAAAGTGAAGAAGAACTAAAGAGCCTCTTGATGAAAGTGAAAGAGGAGAGTGAAAAAGTTGATGTAAAGCTTAACATTCAGAAAACTAAGATCATGGTGTCCAGTCCCATCACTTCATGGGAAATAGATGGGCAAACAGTGGAAACAGTGGGTGACTTTATTTTTAGGCTCCAAAATCACTGCCGATGGTGACTGCAGCCATGAAATCAAAAGATGCTCATTCCTTGAAAGGAGAGTTATGACCAACATAAACACCATATTGAAAAGCAGAGACATTACTTTGCCAACAAAGGTCCATCTAGTCAAGGCTATGGTTTTTCCAGTGGTCATGTATGGATGTGAGAGTTGGACTGTGAAGAAAGCAGAGCACCAAAGAATTGATGCTTTTGAACTGTGGTGTTGGAGAAGACTCTTGAGAGTCCCTTGGACTGCAAGGAGATCCAACCAGTCCATCCTAAAGGAGATCAGTCCTGGGTGTTCTTTGGAAGGAATGATGCTAAAGCTGAAACTCCAATACTTTGGCCACCTCATGCGAAGAGTTGACTTATTGGAAAAGACTCTGATGCTGGGAGGGATTGGGGGCAGGAGGAGAAGGGGACGACAGAGGATGAGATGGGTGCATGGCATCACCGACTCGATGGACATGAGTTTGGGTGAACTCCGGGAATTGGTGATGGACAGGGAGGCCTGGCATGCTGCCATTCATGGGGTCGCAAAGAGTCGGACACGACTGAGCAACTGAACTAATCTCAACTGAGGGGAAAATGTATCACACACACACATATAAATTGATATATGTGAATACACACCCATATGAAACAAAGCAAAAAAGGAAAAATATGAAAAGCCAAGGAAAAGAGATAATTATCACCTACCACCACCTTTCAGATTTTTAGTGTCAGGGTTTAAGTTGAGAAAGAAAATAAATACAAATAGGAAGGGCAGAGTTAGACTCTGCCACTATTTTACAAAGGAGAAAAAGATAATAATAAAGTATATTTCAAACATATCTCCAAAAGGATGACTCTTTGAAGACTGTCAATTGCACCATGCTGCTGCTGCTGCTGCTAAGTCGTTTCAGTCATGTCCAACTCTGTGCGACCCCATAGACAGCAGCCCACCAGGCTCCCCCATCCCTGGGATTTTCCAGGCAAGAACACTGGAGTGGGTTGCCATTTCCTTCTCCAATGCATGAAAGTGAAAAGTGAAAGTGAAGTTGCTCAGTCGTGTCTGACTCTTAGTGATCCCATGGACTGCAGCCTACCAGGCTCCTCAGTCCATGGGATTTTCCAGGCAAGAGTACTAGAGTGGGGTGCCATTGCCTTCTCCAAATATAGAAAGAGTTACCACTAAAACAAAACTAAAGAGAACACAATGAATGACTAAGAGAAAGAAAAATACAAGAAATTCAAAAGGAGTTAGCTATAGCAATTTAGCACAAACCAAAGCTCATAGATTTGTCAGATAAAAGGACGCCTAATTTCATCCACAAGTCATAATTTTTTCTTCTGACTAGATGGCCAGAATTTATCACAAGAATCCTTAAGTGACTGCATATCATGAAAAATATTGTCCACATCAGTTGTGCTAGATATAGAGATGTTCGTCAGCAAGTTCTTTATGTCTCTTCTCTAGCAAAGCCAGGCTTCCTTGGTAACCTGCAATGCAGGAGATCTAGGTTCGATTCTTGGGTCAGGAACATCCCCTGGAGAAGGGATAGGTTCCCCCCTCCAGCATTCATGGGCTTCCCTGGGGGCTCAGATGGTAAAGAATCCACCTGCAATTCTGGAGAGCTGGGTTTGATTTCTGGGTTGGGAAGATCCCCTGGAGAAGGGCATGGCAACCCACTCCAGTATTCTTGCCTGAGGAATCCCATGGACAGAGGAGCCTGGCGGGCTACAGTCCATGGACTCACAAAGAGTCAGACACGACTGAGCGACTAAGAACAACCAGGAAAGCCAGTGGAAGAACAGTAAATTGTAATACTTTAAACTTATTATTGTAACTCTATTGTGATTTAATTAAAAACTGAACTAAGGATCTGAATAGATGGCACTGCAAAAAAAAGATATATGAAATTGGTAAATAAGCTAATCAAGTCATGCTCCAATGAGCCATAAGGGAAATACAAGGCAAAACCACAACCGGATACCAGTTTACATCTGCTGGGATGCTGTGAACAGAAAAGACAGTAACAAGTGTTGGTGAAGACACTAGAGCCTGCTGTGGTCTGACAGTCCTTGTCCCTTCAAAATTCCTATGCTGAAATCCTAATGCCCAATATGACAGCCTGAGGTGGCAAGACCTTTGGGGTGTGCTTAGGTCTTGAGGGTGGAGCTTTCACTAATAGGTTCTAATAGAAGAGACCCACAGAGATCCCCCACCCCTTCCACCAAGTGGTGACATGACAAGAAGGCATCTGTCAACCAGGAAGTCAGTCCTAACCAGCCATCAGGCCAAATCTGCTGGCACCATGGTTCGAGACCTCTCACCCTCCAGAACTGTGAGAAATAACTTTCTGTTGTATATAAGCTACCTGATCTGTGGTATTTTGTTATAGCAGTCTGAATAAGATTGAGTCCTCACATACTATAAGATGGTGAATTGCTTTAGAAAATAGCTCCTCAAAGGGTTATACATAAAGTTACCACATGAACTAGCAACTCCAATCTGTGGTACACCTCAGAGAAATGAATACATATGTGCACTCAAAAACTTGTACTTGGATGTTCACAACAGCATTATTCATAATAGTCAAACAGTAGAAACAAGCAAAATGCCCATCATCTGATAGATGAAACACAGGGTATCCATATAACAATTATTCAGTAATAAATTGATGCAGTGATGCATGCTACAACAGGATTAAACTTGCAAACATTTGATTAAAGGAAAAGAAGCCAGTCACAAAGGGCACACACTGTATGATTCCATTTATATGAAATACCTAGAATAGGCAAATCCATAAAGACGAGTGGTTGCCAAGGGCTGAGGAAGAGGACGGAGGGATGGAGGGAAAGGGGGTATTCTTTTGGGTGATAGAAACTTCTAGAATTGATCAAAACTGAGTTTCATGAACACCATCACGAGGCGTTAATAACTATCATCTTCAAGCATAAGGGAGTCTCATAAGGTAGAACTACAATGACTAGCCAGTTGCATTAGGGATAGCTTCAAGGTTGAAAGAATTAATAATTATTATTTAAACTTTTTTGAATCTTGGAGCCTTCGAGTATGTGTTGAAAGCTTTGAACAAGGTAAGTATGGTGTTACCCTGAGGAATGTAATTAATTTCATAGACATTAGAGAAGGATTCTCCATGACTGCAATCAATCAAGACAAAAACAAGATCACTCTTTAATCCTGCCTGAACAGAAAATCTCACCAGGAAAGAAGGGGAAAGCTATGTTACCACAAAAATGATCAAACACCCTCCTCTCCAGGTTAGTAAGAGTGACTACTGCTTCTTCTCCAAGGACTCTAGCCAGTTCCTCTGGCTTCTGGAGTAAAAATTAAGATGCCTAATAGCCAAATGGCCTCTGCTTTCTAACAGCACCCATCCAAAAACAAACCCTTCAATTCCTTTAAATCTCTATAAAAATCACCTTACCCAAATCCTATAATAAGCTCTACCTGACTCCCTCTTTTCTGAGACTCTCTGTTTAGTAGTAAGCCCAACTGGGCAAAGATGTGTTTCTGACGGTATTTGGTTGATTAGAATCAACAATATCTAAAATATTTATAATGTGTTAATAAACACATGTATATAATTTATGTATATAACTTCAAATTCTTACTGAAACATGCATATACATACACACATTACATATATAATAATTACACTGATGAAAGAGGATGGATACACACCAAAATATTAAGTGTAGTTATTTCTGAATATTGGTATGCTTGTTTCCTTTTTTTTCTGTATTTTATATCTTCCTTCAAATATTGCATATAATTTAAGAAGGTAGGAGGGGAAGAGAAAAGAAAAACTCTCCCAAAAGAATGTTTTGAGAGAGGAATCTCATTCACAGTGGTTGTCAATGTATAAGGCTTTCAATCTTTAGCCTATTACAAACACTTGTGATGCTCACCGAAAATAAGGATTCCTGAGCTTCATCCTGGAAGTGGGTGCCAGAATCTATAAGTCACACACCAGGCGATTCTCATCCATAGGGTATAAGGAATCTTGAAAAACTCAGCTTTGGGGACAAACTAGAAACTTTGTAGCCTGCAAAAGACTTTGTAGGCTAAAGAAGAAGAATGAGGAGCCTGAAACCATGACGCTGCATTTGCCATGGAGAGGGAGAGGGAGGCACCGGAGGCTCTCAATAAACCTGATTTGATCCACCTGACAAAACTGTGGGCTCCTTTAGCAAACAGCTGGACACTGGGCAAGTTTGGAAACATAAGGCGGGCAGTGTGTAATCTCACTCAAATTCCCCACCCACATTGTTGACATCAATCAGCAATTCACTGGTTCTTCAATTTATATCCACCTGCTTTCCTAACTTTTAACATTTCCACCAGCAATTTTCCCTCTTCTGACCCTATTAAATCTTTTCTACCCTCCCAGGAACTCATTCTCTTATCTGTGCCTATACTGCCTATCAGCTGAAAATCTACCGCCAGCCAACAAAGAAATATGGAAAACTAAATTAAGTTTAAAAGCCCCTTGAAAGTGGAAGTCGCTCAGTCACGTCCGACTCTTTGTGACCCCATGCCTATACAGTCTATGGAATTCTCCAGGCCAGAATACTGGAGTGGGTAGCCTTTCCCTTCTCCAGAGGATCTTGCCAACCCAGGGATCAAACCCAGGTCTCCCGCATTGCAGGTGGATTCTTTACCAGCTGAGTCACAAGGGAAGCCATAAAAGCCTACTGAGCATCTATACAACACAAGACTATAAGTCACCTTTCAGTATCATAACCTTTTCTTTTTTTTAAGGAAAAGGACTTTCTGATGAGCAATCTGACCTCACACTTGGGGCAAGAAATTTAAGTGGGAAAGTGTTCCCCCCTTTAACTAATTTAAAAGAAAACGTTTATAATAAAAATGAATAAGCTTTTGTCTACAATATACAGTAAAATAACTTTACAGCTAAAAGAGACTTCAAAGTACAAACTTTCATTTTATTGATGACTGCTTCTTCTCCAATGAGGAGAAGCCTGTTCCTTTGGCTTCTGGGCTAAAAATGAAGATGCCTAATAGTAAAATTGCCTCTGCTTTCTAAAAGCACCCAACCAAGAACAGACCCTTCACTTTCTTTAAATGTCTCTAAAAATCACCTTCAGTTCAGTTCAGTTCAGTCACTCAGTCATGTCCAACTCTTTGCGACCCCATGAATTGCAGCACTCCAGGCCTCCCTGCCCATCACCAACTCCCAGAGTTCACTCAAACTCACGTGCATTGAGTCGGTGATGCCATCCAGCCATCTCATCCTCTGTCGTCCCCTTCTCCTCCTGCCCCCAATCCCTCACAGCATCAGAGTCTTTTCCAATGAGTCAACTCTTCACATGAGGTGGCCAAAGTACTGGAGTTTCAGCTTTAGCATCAGTCCTTCCAAAGAACACCCAGGACTGATCTCCTTTAGGATGGACTGGTTGGATCTCCTTACAGTCCAAGGGACTCTCAAGAGTCTTCTCCAACACCACAGTTCAAAAGCATCAATTCTTCCATGCTCAGCTTTATTCACACTCCAACTCTCACATCCCTACATGACCACTGGAAAAACCATAGCCTTGACTAGACAGACCTTTGTTGGCAAAGTAATGTCCCTGCTTTTGAATATGCTATCTAGGTTGGTCATAACTTTCCTTCCAAGGAGTAAGCGTCTTTTAATTTCATGGCTGCAATCACCATCTGCAGTGATTTTGGAGCCTAGAAAAATAAAGTCTGAAACTGTTTCCACTGTTTCCCCATCTATTTCCCATGAAGTGATGGGACCAGATGCCATGATCTTCATTTTCTGAATGTTGAGCTTTAAGCCAACTTTTTCACTCTCCTCTTTCACTTTCATCAAGAGGCTTTTTAGTTCCTCTTCACTTTCTGCCATAAGGGTGGTGTTATCTGCATATCTGAGGTAATTGACATTTCTCCCGGCAATCTTGATTCCAGCTTACCCAAATCCTATAATAAGCTCTACCTGACTCCCAGCTTGAGCTTGTTTCACAGCTTGTTAGCACTAAAACACAACCCCAAATTATTTTTTAGTTTAAAATTCCCCTTAATATTTTATGTCTCTTAAAATAGGTAACAGTACATTTTTTTGAAAGTGACAGATTTCCCATTGGCAGTAAAAATTTCAATTAACAGAGAAATACTACTTGATATTAAATCAGTTTAATACACATGGAATGATGTTAACATGTCCTCATCCTAAGCTTACTGGAGTAATTTCAGGTATCAAACAAAAATTTCCAAGTGCATGAGGTTAGTGATGAACTAAATGGAAACCTAAAATGCAGTGCCTATAAAATCAAGAATTTATTCTAGAGGTCTCCTATTCCACTGCAATACTATTATGCATTAAGAATAAATTTAGGGCTTGTAAATGGTCAGAAACATAAGCCACTTTCAGGTGATTTGGAGTAGTTTTAAGAAAACCCACATTCCATAAACCAAATGCTGTGTCTGATCAACTCAGTTGCAGACTTAGAAGTACTCTCAAGCAAGAATGCCTTTTTGGTAGGTTATTGTCAAAAGTTTCATTTTAATAGACTGAGACTTTAATTTTTCAAAAAAAAAAAAAAAACCCCACAAGTTTACTTTCCTGTTTTCATGTGTTTGAGTTAATACTTCAATTGTGATAGTGTGGGCAGAACACGCTTCAAAGTCAGATTAATCTCCATTCAACAACCTATATTTGATACATTCATACATTTCTTTAAGCTTTGCATCCTTGTACATAAAACAGAGGTAACACAAACTTTACTATTAGAAGGATTTAGGAGAGACTGCATATATGCAGAAGGAAAGACATACTGGTGGCAAAATTCCACAAGGAGTGACGTGTCTTTTGATTAGGGTAAGGGACAACTGGAAAACAGATACAGAATATAAAGTTGCTCTGTGTAATAAAGGAAGAAGAATTGTAAGATTTCACAGGTGGCTGAGAGAGAAGGACAGAAGGGACCCTGAGACAGAAAAACACTGGAGAGAAAAGGGAAGGACGACACAGCAAGACAGAGCAAGGCTGTGACACTCAATGGAAAGAACTGGCAGTAAGCAGTTCCCTATGGCCAGCCAGTCTCTTAATAAAACAAGGCTAACATGCATTCTATTTTAAGGTCTCCCTACTCTTATAGCTAATATATTGATGTATCTACTGCAATTAGTGACCCCTCCCCTCCAAAAAAGGAACAAGTCTGTTAGATGAAAAAAATCTTGTCTAAAGCTGTCTTGGGCAGACAAGGGTCTCCTACGAAGTAGTGTTTGAGGAAAACAAGAAATGTGGGCTATGTTCCAAATTTGAACTTACACAAGGTGATGAAAAGGGAACAGCTATAAGAGATAAGACACCAACAAGCTGGAGAATTCAGCAGAAACAGAGAGGATCCGAGAGGTGTCTGGAAGGAAATGAAACCCCAGAGATAGAGGGGGATAGAGGTAAGAGTCAGAGTTCATTTTATTTAAATATTATGGGGCCAGTAGGCTGTGAGAGGGGAAAACCAGGCTAACTTCTGGCTACATGTAATGTCAGCTCCCTTTCCTTCTGAGGAATGAATAATGTTTCATACCTCAGATACACCTGTTGTCACGCTTCTTATTAAATATCACTGGAGAAGGAAATGGCAACCCACGCCAGCATTCTTCCCTGGAGAATCCCATGGACAGAGAAACCTGGCAGGCTACAGTCTAGTCCGTGGGGATGCAAGAGTCGGACACAACTTAGCGACTAAAACACCTCCACCACAGCTATCACAGAAAAGAGGCTAACTTTAAAACATGATACTAAACTAGCACGAAGTTTCATTTTAGCCAATATAGTGGACCAAGACATGAGGGGAGGGAGAGGAAAAGCAGACATTTGTCAAAAACCACTTACAACTTCAGTATAACTAGGAGATCAAAGATTTTCCAACACGTCAGATGGGGAAAAGCTGTGATTTTGAGGAAGGAAAATGAGCAGTTTGGGTGAGGAAGTCAGAGAATTAGAAGCCTTAAAATCATCTCCGCAGTAAGACTGCTCAGGTCAGTTCCCTTTTGAAACATTCTGGCAACAAAGTGGCGTTTGCAAATAAATGACTAATTACTATGCTACTTTATGTGAACGAAAAAGGTTAGACATTTATGTTCAGAAATTCGAGAGGCTTAACTAAAAGACTTGCATTTTTTTCAAATTGTACCAAAAAAAAGAGTAATAAAGGACAGGCTACAGGCGTGCCCTCGGTAAACAGGTGCTGCAGGACTGTGTAGCCGCTCGCTTCTCTAGGGAAGGCTCCCGGCCCTGCGGGGAAGCGAGTCCCGCCACGCCGGCAAGGCACGGTCCCTCGCAGCGGTTATAACGGCACAGGTGTCCGCAACTGATTCATTTAAAACGCCCAAATAGAAACGTAGTGTATCTCGGATTCAAACCAACCAAGGGAGTCTTTGTTAAAATTCCCTTACTTCTACCTAGAGGCAGAGAGAGTGAAGGGAGCGGCATGAAATTCACGAGGGAGCTTCCCACAGGCTCTCCCGTCTCCCGGGCTCCGTCAGCTTCTCAAAGAGTAGCTTCTACAGAGACTGAGACTTCACCCGCGAGCAACCCAGCAGGAAGGCGACCGGATACGCAGTTTGACCGCCCTCGGCGGCGCGCCCACCTCTCCGGGGCTCGCTCGGATGGATGTTGCAGAGCTCAGCCCTACGTCCTCGCCTGACCCCTTTCCCCACGGGGAGCCAGCCTCCCTGCCTTCGGCCAGCAGCCGCGTCCCCCCGCTTATACCTTGACTCGGGATTCTTGCTCCGGCTCGTCCTGTCCTGGCGGGCGGGCTGGGGACTCCCGGGAGTCTGCGCTGCGAGGCGCGGACGCCCGGGCCGCTATTTGTAAACAAGCTCCACGTGCGCTCGCCCTGCCCCATTCGCATCGCGCTCAAGGCACCCGAGGCGGCGCAGCTTTCCCGCGAGCCCTCCGAGGGTGCGATTTTTATTCCCCGTAAGAGTGGGGGGAAGCCTCGCCCACAGAGCCGGGACACTGGGAAAAGGGCTAAGACAAGGTGAGCTTGCACCGCTCCCTGCTGGCGGGCGAAGCAGTCTGCAGGTTGGAGCAGCCCGGCCCTTAGCAGCAGCCACGCGACGCCCTGAGACTCCAAGGAGGTTGGGCCCGCCTCCTCTCACCCGCTCGCCCGAGACCCCGCCCCCGGGCCGCGCGCGCTCGCTCGCGCAGGCCCCGCCCCCTCGCCGACACAACGTTCCTGCGGGGGCGCGCGCGTGCCCCCTAATCCCCCGCCTTCCGGCTCCGGCGGCGACGCTCGCTTCTTGCCGCCGCCGCGCTGCCGGTGTCAGCCTCCCTCGGGAGACTCCATTTGCTCTCAGATTGGTCTGGTCGCCGCGAAGTCAGGCAGAGAGCGATGTCCCCGGCCCGTGGACTGGTGTCCCCCAGGCCAAGCGCCCTCTCCCTCGCTGGCTGGCTTCGGTGGTGACATCCTGGTTGCTGGCGACCACGGAGGAATCCGGGCTCCCTCTCCATGAGCAAAGACGTCCCGCGTTTCTGCGGGGAAAGGCCCTCGCTAACACGGCTGCTCTCTGACCTCTTAATTTCAGGAGGTAGGCAATTCAGGTCCCGCTCCTTGACACTGTGTGTGTAATGCCCCAAAGCAGTGTTTGTTGTATTTAGCCATCACATTCATAGGAGGCGTTAATTTTCTCAACACAGTTGCAGGATAGGTGTGGGTAATGCCACAGACCCTGATATTGAACGAAGAATGTTTTTGGTATTTTCCTTTAGGTTTTCGGAGGCTTGGAGTGCCTATACAGCCCCCGACAGGAACTGCTTCTGTTGGCCCATCGAGGATCATCTTTCACCAGGATTATCGTAACATCTTCACTGAGCCTTCCACCCCATAGTCTCTACCATGAGTCCTGATTTCTGCCACTGAAGTTTTTTTTTTTTTTTTTTACGCTTTCTTTAATCATGTGACACCACTTCTGGTCAGCCTTTTCCCTTTTCAGTTGCCAAACACATTAGGTGGAAGTTTGTGTCGTGTTAAAGTACGGAGTTTCTTGCTTGTCCACTCTCAGCCTTGTTTGCACTGCTCACTTCTGTTCAGCTTGCCTTCTCCTGCTTGCCTATGATTTCCATTATCACTCTCTTGCGTAACCTGTAGCAGTCCTTGCCCGGGGAGGCAGCATTCCATACAGTGCACTGCCTGACAAGGACAGCAGTCAGGGGGTGAGTTTTCCCATTATAATTTCTTATTAAGTTTGCAAGTCCTGTCTTAAAAACTTTGTTCCCTAGCACATTTCTCTAAATTCGTCCACCAGTGACTTAGTTCCTTTAACATAGAGCCTCACCCATAGGATGGCAAAAACAATTAAGTACACAATAGGACTGTTTTAGAGACCTTGCTAATACAGTATGGATTATCATCACCATTGAGATTACAGTTCATGAAAAGATCTTAAATTTAGGAGAAGCAAGATAGAAGATAGGATTAATTGGAGCTAGTTTTTGTTGTTTTGAGTTTGTAAATTTTAAAAGAGCAAAGTGAAGAGAGTCACATAGGCTTGGCCTGGAAATTGGCCAACACACTGTCCATCTAGGTCCTAGTGGGGCAGGAAAGGGATCTTAAAACACCATTTTTTAAATCTCATTGTGTCCAAATCTAACTTATTAAAGGTCTTGTTGTAGTAATCCTCTAAAATATTAGGTACAATGTTGGGGAAACGAAAGCGTGTGGTGTTGACAATTAAGGACAAGCTTGACATTATTAAGAAATTGGAGGAGGGCATCTCTTTCAAAAAGCTTTCCGTGGTATATGGAATTGGTGAATCCACAGTTCGTGATATTAAAAAGAACAAAGAAAGGATAATAAACTATGCCAACAGTTCAGATCCTACAAGTGGGGTATCCAAACGTAAATCTATGAAGTCGTCCACATATGAAGAACTTGACAGAGTTATGATAGAGTGGTTTAACCAACAGAAAACAGATGGAATTCCAGTGTCGGGAACGATTTGTGCAAAACAAGCCAAGTTCTTTTTTGATGCTCTGGGGATGGAAGGTGATTTTAATGCATCCTCTGGCTGGCTGACTCGATTCAAGCAGCGCCATGGTATTCCAAAGGCTGCTGGTAAAGGAACAAAATTAAAAGGAGACGAAACTGCTGCCAGTGAGTTTTGTGGTAACTTTCAGGAATTCGTTGAGAGAGAGAATCTACAACCAGAACAAATTTATGGTGCTGATCAAACTGGATTGTTCTGGAAATGTCTACCATCAAGGACATTAGCTCTTGAAACTGAGCAAAGTTCTTCTGGTTATAGATCAAGCAGAGAGAGAATCATTATTATGTGTTGTGCAAATGCCACTGGTTTACACAAACTTAATCTTTGTGTTGTGGGAAAAGCAAAAAAACCTCGTGCATTCAAAGGAGCTGACCTTTCAAACCTTCCTGTCACTTATTTCAGTCAAAAAAGTGCATGGATAGAACATTCTGTTTTCAGACAGTGGTTTGAAAAATACTTTGTGCCACAGGTACAGAAGCATTTGAAATCCAAGGGGCTTCTAGAAAAAGCAGTGCTCCTTTTGGACTTTCCTCCAGCACATCCAAATGAAGAATTGTTGAGTTCAGATGATGGCAGAATAATTGTGAAATATTTACCACCAAATGTCACAAGTCTCATTCAACCTATGAGCCAAGGAGTTCTAGCCACAGTAAAAAGATACTACCGAGCAGGACTTCTCCAGAAATACATGGATGAAGGAACTGACCCCAGAATGTTCTGGAAGAACTTGACAGTGTTAGATGCAATTTATGAAGTGTCAAGAGCTTGGAACATGATAAAGTCAAGTACCATAACCAAAGCATGGAAAAAACTTTTCCCTGGCACTGAAGAGAATTCAGGCATGAACATTGATGAAGGAGCCATTTTAGCAGCTAACTTAGCAACAGTTTTACAGAACACAGAAGACTGTGAACATGTTGACCTTGAGAATATTGATCAGTGGTTTGACTCTCGGAGTAATGATTCAAGCTGTCAGGTCCTAACTGACAGTGAAGGTGTGGAGGACCAGGCCAGGCCTGCCGAGACCAAGCCTTCCAGTAAGACGAGAAAAACAGAACTGAATCCAGAGAAGCATATCAGCCATAAAGCTGCACTTGAATGGACCGAAAATTTATTAGATTATCTAGAACAACAAGATGACATGCTTCTGTCTGATAAACTGGTATTGCGAAGGCTTCGAACCATAATAAGAAGAAAGCAGAAGATCCAGAATAACAAAAGTCATTAATAAGGCTCTTAAGAGTTTCAGTGTATTTGCATCTGTGTGACTTTATCTGCAGTGGAACTTAATTTCTTATTTGAATTGCTGTGGATTTCAAAGCCAAATGCATTTTATAAATGACTTTAGAAGTAGATGCCATTTTGGATTACGTAAATTACTGCACTTGAATGTTGATTCTAGGAAGTTGACATGTACCTTGTTTGTCTACTGTTCCTAATCTGTATTGTACTAATTTAGATCATAAGGTACCTGAGGCCAGGGCGCCTATGTCTGTTTTGTACCTGAATGTCATTGTCTAATAGAGGACCACGCACACTATAGGCAATCAATAAATCTTTCTTAAATTGAAGTTTTATGACTTTCTCTGAACTTCAGTTTCCAAACTGAAATACGTTGGGGGAGGGGTGGTAAGTTTCCATGTCTATGATTTTTTCTACCTGCTGAAAATTGTAGAATGCAGCAAAGATTATACTGGAAGTACATGTATTTCACTGTGAAAGCAGAGAACTTAAGGAAAATAGTTTAAAGCCTGAAATACGGCATTCTGTACCGACAGTATTTGGACAGCCAGCAGTTCAGATTAGGTCTCTGAGTGTAATGAGGGAAGAAGAAAATCAGGTTAAAACGTCCTCAGGGAAAGGGCTTGCACTTCACTTTTATTTCATGTGACAGTAGGGAGAGTTCCTTCGTAGTTGTGGAAAGAATGCCATCACTCTTCCAGAAAAATAGATTTCATTTTCCAAATCATTGCCTGTTAGAAGAGAGTGAGGGTTAAATTGTATTATCTGTCATTTTGACCCTTTATTAGTAGAGATATGTCAGTAGTTTTTAATAAGCTATTTGATATAACACTTTAAAGCTTCCCAGTACATCATTTGCTTTCATATAGCAAATTTTTCTGTAAGAATTCAATAGTGGGAATATAAGCAAACATCGCATTTGTGGGACCATCACATGAACAATGGATTGACATTAAATCAAACCTGAGAAACAGCCTACACTGCTGAGGGAACCATGGGCAAGTTACTTAACCCGTCTGTAAAATAGGAATAGTACCTGCCTGCAGGAGTTTTTGTGAGGAGTACATGAGTTAATAAATGGGTTTTAAAGTCATAAAGACTTAGAAAAGGACCTGGCTCAGAATAAGTTCTCTGAGTGTTAGCTACTGTTACTAGCTACTGTTACTGAGTTGCAGGAATAAGGAGTTTCAGACATGTGCTCAGCAGATCCCTCATGTAGCTACATTTTAGGGAGGTGAGTTAAAAGAGATGCAGGTGACTAGATTCAGCTGAAATACAGTCATAATGTATTTTAGTGAAAACTGGAAGGTTAATCCAATTTAGAAGTCATTTCCTGACCGTCTACTGCTAGGCACAATGGGGTATGCAGGCATATTTAAGACATCTTAGTTTGAATTAGAAAAGGAAATGGGAATGGAATTGTAGTTTCTTTGCTCCAGGCCTGCTAATAACATACATAGTGGCTTTGTTCATAGAATCTGTTACTAATATTGGCCTCATTCACTGAAGTAATAAAATATCTCTAAAGCAGATAAAATAGCAGTTAGCAGAAGACTTAAAATATCAAACTAAACTAACAGATCAGTAGAACATCAAGGCAAAAGAAATGTCACAGGAGACTGTTTACAGTAATTAGGTTCAGCCATATAGGGAGCTTTGTTGTGATTAATTTGAGATTTCAGAAGCTCTGACAGTCCTTCATGAGGACTGTTAGAGCTCAGAATTCTGCCTTTTGACAAAGCAGAAATTTTAAGTTCGAGAGAGGCCTTTTCAGACAACCTCTAAGAAGATATTTTCTTTGAGAGAATTCATACATTATTATTAATACATATTTCATCTTCTAAAAAGGCTTGAGGAAATGAAACTTTATGCACATAAGCCCTGAAGCTGTTTGGCTTCGTGGGTGCAAAGGGATTCTGAAACCTGGAAATGACGTGTTTGAATACTGCTTTGCATTTTTCACACACAGAGCTTTTTTGCTAACAAAAACTTCTCAAACTTCCTTCAGTCATGACATTGAAATGGTTTAATTCTGTTTTATCATAACAATGATATAAATGGTGCATTCTAATCCCATAATTAATTGTAATTCAAAAAAGTTTTTCCTTTAGCAGGTATTGTTATATTAATTATATTCTCTAGGACAACACATTGTGTTATCTTGGTTAACCCCACGCTCCTAATATGTATCCTAGTTTAAGAAGCCCAGAAATAATGTGCTCTCATTTGACCTTGTGCACTGTAAAGAAAAATATCCAAAAGTTTATTTTTAAATAAATGTATAAATGGAAGTTGATATTTTTTTAGAGGATTTGTAAGACTAACAGAACTCAGACCAAATGGAAAGTGTTTGGCAACTGTGAGTATACTTTTAAAAAAATTGTGTAGTAGGAATATTTACTATTTCATAATTCAATTTCAGAGAATAATATAGGAGTTGACTGGAAACCTTTGAGTGCTCAGTAAATATAATAGAGTTGGCAAGGCCCAGATCAGTGCCACAGTCAATTCAAGCAGAATTATAGGATTATAATGGTACTCTTGTTCTGGGATTCTTTTTTGTTCTCAATCTAGCTTCAGACTGAACTCTCTGGTCACTTCATTATTTTTCCCAACTTAGCTAAGATCATGGACTAAGTGGCACAGCAGACATGAAGCAGGGCACAGCTATTTAGGCCACGATCTCAGAGACCCTCTGCCTCCAGTGCTGTGGCCAGAGCCACACAACATACTACAAATCAAAGCTAGGACCTGCATTCCAAATTTAGCCTGCCTTCAGGGGTACTAGGTCCACTTACTAATACTTTCATAAAGTTGACCTTTTCTCATTTAAACATATGCTTTAGCTCCATCCTAAGCAAAATCACAGGTCTTATGTGCCAGTTGCAGTTTCTTTCTAGTTCAGATAAATATAAACTTAAAAAAAAATAACATCTGTAACCCAAAATTATCTTATATATATCATTGGCACACTTTGTGAAGAGCTTCCCTGGTGGCTCAGTGGTAAAGAATCTTCTGTCACTGAAGGAGGCGATGGGTTCCATCCCTGGTCCAGGAAGATCCCCTGGAGAAGGAAATGGCAACCCACTCCAGTATTCTTGCCTGGGAAATCCCATGGACAGAGGAGCCTGGCGGGCTACAGTCCATGGGGTTGGAAAGAATTAGATATGACTTAGCGACTGAGCAACAACACTGTGAAACTCTGGCCAAGCAGAATGAGGGTGATTGTTGTTTTACAGTAGTAGCTAAGTTGTGTCTGACTCTTTGTGACCTCATGGTCACAAAGGTCCTCTGTCCAAATACCAGCTTCTCTGTCTTCTCCTTAGATAACCTTGACAGCTTTTCAGACCTCTCTGAACCCCAAGTTTCTTCATATGTAAAAGGGCTGTGCGCTAAATGGGCACACTCCAAGCATTCATAAACACCACTATTAGGCACCTAGGGCTGCTCATTGACAACCCTGGTTGCTAGGCTTGGCCTGGAGAATGGTGGCTCTGTGCAGACCTCCAGGAGGCCTGAGCATCCTTGTTGAGGTCTAGGGCACTGCCTTATCACGGGGAATGTTCACTGGGGTGCCTGCACAAGTGAGAGGGCAGTGCTGAATTCCACAGACCCTTAAAAATACAGTGTGTGCCATCAGTCACCATAAGGTCTCATCCAGCGGTCAAAACATGGGGGTGGCGGGGGAGTCCCTGCCTTAGCAGTGATGTGGGATAATGGAGCTCACAGAGAAATGGGTTCTTCCAAGCAGCTGAAGGCATCTTTGTGAGACAATGAGCTTGTATGCTAAAGGCAGAAATGCAAACTGCTTCTGTAAATGAGGGAAACTGGAGGAGCAGACTGGCACCCGGTCAGGAAGCAGCACTATCAGCACAGACCCCGTGTAACGATGAGTCCAGGGTCACCGGGCCCGGTTTGCTCAGCAGCATCCCTGGTTTATGTGATTATCTGGTGTGTTACAACACCCTTTTTACTCTCAAATGTCCCAGTTTAGAGGAGAAATTAGATGATTTCCCTACCAAGACCCTGAGAAGAGGTTTTCATCTGCCCCAGGTCACACAGTCACTAGGCGGCCAAGAAGGAAGTAGAAGCTGCTTCTCTCAGCTCCGACAGCGTGGCCTAGTGGCCACGGGTAGGGGCTTCCTCTAGACTGCACCTACGAGGGCTGGATTGCAATCCCAATCCCACTCCATGCTGGAGTCCAGCCCAGCACCTGCTTGCTTGATACAGGTGGGAGGACCCTTACTGAGATTCTGTCTCCTGAAGGACAAGAAATGTTCCCAGTTCATGTCCTGAATGTCTGCTATGTACCAGGCATGTGTGATCCTTAATACCAATTTGGGGATGTATAATACCCCTTTCAGAGGGAGTTCCCAAAGGAAGCTGGCAGAGACCCAACCAAACACTGCTATCTGAGACAACGACAGGGATCACAGCACTTGCAGAAAGCAGAGGTCCTCTTTATACCCCCTCACCCCCTCGGACATCGAGATTGCAGGAATCTATGAGGCTCTCCACCAAGGTCTTCCTTAAAACCACCTTTAGCTGAGTGTGTGTCATTCCAGAGAATGCATCCACCAGCATCATTCCCCAGGCAGCTGCATATCACTGTAAATCTATCAGGCTCAGAAAAATCTTCAATGTAGCTCCACGCAACTGACAGGTATAGTCATTATGAAGGCATCTTTTAAATTTTCTTCTGATCAAAAGATCAGATCTGGGGGAAGAAGTAGATCCAACCATGCGTCCCTCCTCTGGTTACCAGGGTGGCCAACATCCTTTCTACATGGAAATCACTGGGGATAGGGGGCACTGGAGCCCATCCTTGTTCCTAACTCTACTTTTCCTCCTGGTCTAGGTTACCCCAAACTTGTCTGGCTTGTGTACCCATGTCAAGAGAGTACCTGTTTAGTATATTTAGAAAGCCAGAAACAAAAGGTGCTATAAATGCTGAATGAAATGTGTAAGGCATACTGTCTTCCACATTTTTTGGTTAACCTAAAGATGGATATGAACATACTTAGTATAGTTCCTTTATGGAATTCTAGGTGTAATTTATGAATATCCCTAGAACTTCAAACATAGACCTTTGGGTTTTTATATGTCCATAGTGACTCTGTAATGAATGGCTAATATCACTGTAGCTAATTAAATCACTGGGGGATATGATATATTAGACTTACTATACAGATATTAAAGAAATCAGTGAGATTTTGGAACATTTAACTTTTTTCTTAAACTAGAAGAGAAAAAATTGCTTGTAACACTCAGCTTCATTAATGTGTGAAGTAACTATCAAGAGTGCTTTTATTCTCAAGAGAAACCTTAATAGCTAAACTTAAAACCAAATCATGTGTAATTTCTTCTAAGACCAACAGATACCCAATTCTTTCCTACATTTCAGAATATGTTGATCATCTGGAACTTATCAATAAAACACAATTACCTTTGAACCTAAGAAAAGAAAGCCTAAGGAAAACAGTTCTTTTTTTCAATCCATTGAAGCAATTGATCTTTTTTAAAAAGTCATATAACAGAATAAAATCTTAAAGATACTGTTTTTTTTCTAAATGAGAAATGCATATAAACTTGCTGTGTTAATTTATTTTGACAAAGAACACAGATTTTTTAGATTACTTTTTTGGCTTTAAAAATGTAACTTAAAAGATGCATTCAATAGGAGTCTTGATAATCTATGTGATCTAATCCAAACTAACATATTGTAAGCTGTTTCAACGTAATAATCATAACACAAAGCTGACTCACAAAGTTTGTTTTTTTTTTTAATTATTGTTATTGATGGACAATTTTTAGGGAACAGTATTTCCATTTTTTGATTTTTGTTTCCCCCAAAATCAGATTTTGGGGGCCATTTGCTAACATTTTAGTGTTTAGGGGAGTTTGTATCTCCCCTCATTGCATTAATAAGATATTTTATCTTACTATATGAAATACCTAAATTACTTTTCTATAAAAACTAGAGAATGAAGGGTTTTCTCCTGCACTACACAAATATTCAGTACCATACTCACCAATTAAATTGGCACAATGTATAATAAAAATGTTTCCACCATGAGAAAAACTACTGTATTTCACTGATTCTAAAGATAAACATTTTAATACCTGCAAAACTGGGATACTTCTTACAATCAATCTTGTCTTACAGTTAGTTGACAGCATTTGTCTTTCTTAGTGGTATGTAAAATAATTATATCTTTTAGGTTCTTTGAAATATAAATTTTTTTGTAAATCTTGCCTTTTTTTTGAAAATAGAACTAGAGGTAATGGGGTACATAAAAACTGCCTTTAACAGATATGTTTTTATAAAAGCACAATTATATGAACATACAAAAGTTAGATATTTAAAAGGTAATCTAACTTCAGAATTGTTTTTTCATAATGCTGTTGATTGCTCTTGCATAGACTTGTGTTTTACTAAGTTAGGAGTAAAGATAAGGTAACCTTTTAACTACTGCATGTTTTTTAAATGCATACTACTTTATTTCATTTATTTCATTCAAGTAAATTGTAGAGCTATCAAAATGTAGCCAAATAGCAATTTTTACTGGTCAAACTTCTAATGATTTATATGTGAATTAATCATTAAATTATATAAAATTTATTATATATTTAAAAAATAAATTATATAAAAATAAATCATTTAAAAAATTAATTTATATGTGAATTAATTATGTTAAATTTATACATTATTTAAGAATAACGCATTTTGTTTGTTTATATGTTCTATCCATATAACTTAATGTAATAGTTTTGTTTTTTTTTTTTGCTTATATCATTTTTTAATGAAATTAAAACAGACATTTGTAGGGATCACAAATGTAGAAAATTCTTATGATGACACAGTTGTGATTTACTAAATTAACATATTTTATCCACAGCCATATTTATGAGACAAGAGTATTCAGTAAATTACTATTGTTACTATCACTTCCATGAAGAATATAATTTACAGGATTTCTAAGAATAATATATTTTCACAACTCTTTTAACAGCTAATATCAGCTTAATTAGCAAGTAATTGAATTTTAAACTCAGGTGTCATAATCTTTCAGTCTTTGAATATAGAATTCTCATGAATCTAGAGTAGTAAAAGGAAACACTGATGTCTCAATTCCTTTTTGATAAGAATCTGAATGCTGTCTTCACATCTTACCTAGTGAAAGGTCTTCCTGAATCTTCCTTTTCTTTTCTTCATTTCCTACATTATCATCAGAACATAATAGGTTTTTGTTTGTTTTTCTGTAACTAATTCATATTTCCTTAGTTTTAACCTAATATTGTTTTCTGTTCCTGGATCTCACCACATTACATTTAGTTTTCATATCTCTCTAGGCTCCTCTTGGCTGTAACAATTTCTCAGAATGTACTTGTTTTGATGACACTGACAGTTTTGAGGAGTAGTGATCAGGTATGTTGTACGCTGTCCCTATACCCTGTACCTATTCCATGATTTGTTGTTCTTTGTGCATTCCTTGCCTATTCTAACACAAAGCAGATTGTGAAGGTGTCTGATTAAAGATACATTATAGAGAAATAAAATATGAGAGAAAGATAAATTTTGATGAGGACTGGGAAGGCTTCTTGCCATTGAAGCAGTTAGTTGAGTCTTCAGTGGGATCGGGGGAATAAATATGAGGAATGCAGATTACCTTCTCGTAACAAATGAATATGATTCCAGCATGATCTTTATTAAAGGTGTGATTACAGTATTGGTATCAAATTTGGTAGGAGCCTGGAGGGTATTTTCCCCTCCTGACACCAAAATACACAGTGTTTTCTCCAGCTGACACTGACTAGATGTCCTGCAGTTCTGACCCTAACTAATGCAGCCAGACCGCACAGGTTTAAGGGCTCAGCTCCACAAGACTGCCCTCACTTATGGTGTTAGCGGCAAGTATCAGGACCCCAGGTTACTCTCACTTCTGTCTGACTTGACTACAAAACTGGGGGTTCCCACAACCCCCCAAGTACTATTACACGTTATTATAAAGGATACAAATGAACAGTTAGATGTAGTGACATGTAGGGTAAGGTCCAGAAGGGTCCTAAGAATAGGAGCCTCTGTCCCTGTGGAGGTAGGTGGGCCACCCTCCTGGTACATGGATGTGTTTCCCAGGTTGAAAGCTTCCTGAACCCTGTTGCTTAGGGGTTTTTAATGGAGCTTTAATCCTATAAACAGGCATGGTTGGTTAAATCAACGGCCATTGATGATTAACTTAATCTCCAGTGCCTTCCTTTACCCCAAGGTTGGGAGATGGGTCTGAAAGGCCCAAGCTTCTAATAAAAGCAACCCCCACCCTGAAGCTATCTAGGGGCCCCTGAAGAGTCATCTCTTTAAAATAATTATCACCCTTGTTACTCAGGAAATTTAAAAGAATAGAGGAAAAATAGAGAATGAAAAGACACACAAAAGTAGAGAAGCACATATAAATGTTTGAAGTAGTAAGACTAAAAATAGGGGACTGAAATGCAGGCAGAGATGAGCAGGTCCCCATCTTTTGAGGGAGAAGCCTGGAGAAGGAGGAGGTACCCCTCAGAGCCATTGTCATCATCTTATTTGCAAGTGCTCTTAAATGATGTGTGTATACATGGCAGAGCTGTGGTAAAAAGCAAGACATTCAAGAACACTACAAGTGTTGCTGGGCTATTGCTTAGGTTTCTACTTGTAGACTTTTCTATTCCAGTTAAGCCAGTTTGTTCTCCTTTTGAGCCCTACCCGACAACTCTGAATCTAGATTTGGTTCTAGACTGCCTCCTTAGGTAGCTGATTGTAACTCTCTCGGTCCTTTTTGCTGCTGTTTCTGTAAATGTAACCTTACCCTCTTTTGTGGCTGACAGTTATATCTTCTTTCCTCTTACTACTCATCACTGGATAATTTATTTCACTAGTGCTTTTTTTGGTAACACCTCCAGTGAAACCTAACAACCTTAAGCTCCAGGACAGCAAGGACTTTGAAAGCCTTGACAATCTTTGTATATCCAGAATACAAAATAGTCCTGGCACGAAAGTGTTCAATAAAGACTGGCTGAAAGAATGAATCAATACCATTCAGAGCACTATATTTATGACTAAGATAAAAGTTCTGTTCTCGAGCATTTCACAATAAAGACATGGGGCAGCATCATCCACTCAAATAACTACAGTAAAGAATTGTTTAATAAAAGCCAGAGAGAGAGGAGAAAAGGTCCCATAAAGTTGGGACCACAAAAGACTTACATCTTCAGTGAAAAGAAATTAGAAATAAACTTGTGGCACAGGGGGCTTCCATTGTGGCTCAACTGGTAAAGAATCCACCTGCAATGCGGGAGACAGGTTCAGTCCCTGGGTTGGGAAGATGCCCTGGAGAAGGGAAAGGCAACCCAGTATTCTGGCCTAGAGAATTTAATGGACTGTATAGACAAAGAGTCGGACACGACTGAGCGACTTTCACTTTTCACTTTGTGGCTCAGGAGGAGCAACAAGAAAACTCTCCTGTATTGACCCTGTTACTGGGTGAGAGGAACAGAAATATCTTTCCTGAGAATCTGTAAACATGAGCCTGACTTTGTGTAGGTTTCCAATATGAATTTACTCTGTCTATCCAGACCATCCAGCTGACAATTTAATTTAGGTAGTGTGGGTTGCAGAACGTTGGTAGGAATGAACATAAATCCCCTCTGAAGGGATACAACTTTAACACGATCCTCAAAAAATTTCCACGGATAAAGTTCCAAAGAACAAGATCTCACAAGGCACTTTAATTAAGAGCCAGCAAAAACAACCAAGGGCAGCAGCAGACTCACTGAGACTCTACTTATAGGAATCACTATAGAATGCAAACATAGCAAACTTTAGCTTATACAAAGAGAGGTATGTATCTCTTTAAACTATGAGCAAGAAATAGGAGACTTAAAGATCAAGCAGATTTGGAAAGGAACTACAGAGAACTTTGAAAACTAAAACATAGTTATCAATATAATATTTACAGGTAAGTCATGATGACCCTTAGCAGAGCAGGATCATTGAGGGATGGAGGCAGAATCCAGTAACAGTCAATTGAAGAGGTAACGACAGTAAATGTGTTATGTGGGGCTTCCAGGTGGCTCAGTGGTAAAGAATCCACTTGCCAACCACTGCAGGAGATGGAGGAGAAGAGAGTTCAATCCCTGGGTCAGGAAGATACACTAGTGAATAAAATGGCAACCCACTGCAGTATTATTGCCTGGAGAATCCCATGGACAGAGGAGCCTGGTGAACTACCATCCATGGGGTGGCAAACAGTTGGAAATGACTGAGCAAACATACACACGTGATTTTCTGTGTGTGTGTGTGATATTTTACAATTTAAAAATATTAAATAGATGATAATGAGAGAAGAAAAATTAGAGTGGTTAAGTACAAACTGATTCTAGTATCTTTCAGTGGTGGCAGAACACTGATGGTGATGAGGAGGGGAGTCTCTTCCTCCATCAGCATATCTCAATACTCCCAGATACCAAGTCTATTTCCTTAACTAAAGGAAAATGGAGTTGGTCAAAAGGGAGGAAGAGCGAAAAGATGAGGGAAAGGAGGGAAAGAATAGGAATGAAAATAAAGGCGAATTGAGGGGTATAAGCAGGAAGGCGAGACCCATGTGGCCACACTGAGTGAGCCCCTTGGCCCTGTGCTGGACTTCGTGACAATGTCTCCAGTGTCTCCAAAGTTGTGGAGGACAAATGAGGAACATGTGAAGCACATTCTAAAGCAACTGCCTTGAAAATTAACATTAAGACAGTTTTTTCCACTGTAAATCATAAATTTCACTTACAAGTGTTAATGCTAATCTAAATTTCCTTTTCAGCTTACTATGCTGGATTTGAACCTAACTGAAAGCAACAGCCTCCACTCTGCAAACCTTGAAACATCCCTACCTCTTAAAAATAAAAAGGGTAAAGTAGGACATTCAGTTGTCAACATAAATTACTTTTCCTTTTTTTTTTTTTTGTGGTTTTAAAACACCACAGCTTGTGCCTCTCAGAGGCAGGCCTAGGGTGAGGGGAAAGAGAGGAAGCCCACTGTTAGAGTTCATAGATCTATAGAAACAATTCATATTCTTGATTTTGTAGGTCAAAGGATTAAACATTTATTCTGTCCAACTACTTTGAATGTGATTTAAAGTCAGGTAATATTGAAACAGGGCTTCCCAGGTGGCTCAGTGGTAAAGAATATGCAGAAGACACAAGTTTGATCCCTGGGTCGGGAAGACCCCCTGGAGAAAGAAATGGCAACCCACTCCAGCATTCTTGCTTGGAAAATCCCGTGGACAGAGGAGCCTGGCAGGCTACAATTCATGGTGTTGCACAGAGTTGGACATGACTTAACAACTAAACAACAATATTGAAAAGCACAACAATTTTTAGACAAATCAAACAGATATGTCCATTTCAGTTCTTTATAAAACAGCAAGTCAAAGAAATTTTCAAATAAAAAGATAACAATATAACTATAATTAGAAGCAATATTTCTCAATTTGGATGATCATTCTTCCACTTTATTTTACAAAGTACTTAAGAATGACCTTCACATTTTCTCCATATTGTGCTTCTGCCTGAAAAGTAGCCTGACTTGCATTGTTAAATTCATTATGCCTCTTCATAATGCAAGTGTCATACTTTGACCCATACTGGTTTAAAAGGAGGAATGCAATAGGTTATTAGGCACTAGATTTGAAAGTCCAGGGGGGAGCTTGGCTTTAGATGTGGCTTGATTAAGGACTCTACCCATGTTCATAGTGTCCATCTTTGTGATCAGCATCTTGTAAGTCAGCTTCACCCCCATTTATGTGATAGCTTCTCTCATCACAGAAACATGTTGTTGAGCTCCAAGACCCATGCTCTCATAGCATCAAATCCACCTCCAGCAAATGTCTCCACATCCCTAATTGTCTCTGATAGCTTATGTGTGTGCCTAAGCCTGAACTGTGGCCAGCACAAGGGTCCCACTGCCTGGCTTAACCCAATCAGTGCCCACTCTCTCAAGCTTAGGGCAGGGACTGTCCCTTCTAAACAGCATTGCAAAGTGTAGAAGAGAGAAGATTTTCAAATAAAACTGGGATGACAATTAACTTGATATTTTAGGAGGAGGAATGGATGCTAAAGTTTGCTCTGAAAAAAATATTGAAAAAGTAAACTTTGATATTTTCTCTCATTTTGAGATTTTCCACATTCACACCCTTCCCCTCCATGTTCAGTTATTACTTTACTCTTGCATAGCAAGATCCTTGCTTTCTGAAGTAAGGCTCATTGTTCATATATATTTGGTGTCAACCTACAATGGCAAATATATTGTCAGTCAGTATACAATAAACACCAAGGACTGGGTTCTCACTTTGACATATCAGTTTGTATTGACCCTGAAATTTTAGAAGAAGAAAGTATTTCTTAAATGTAAAGTCTATATAGAATAATGCTGACTTAAGTAAAATGTTACTCAATATAAAGTGTTAGAGAACAAAAGAGCTTTAATTATTTATCAGTTATAAATTTGGATGATCTTTTTGTACTCATTCCTATCCACCAAAATAGAAAATAGAAATGTGAAATCTAATGTCACCAACAAGAATTTTATTTTTTATATAAACCAGTTTAAATGATAAATATAATAACTATCCAAGCATATTTTACTTGTATATTTTGATCAAGACATATTTTCCTCTTTTTTTTGCCATTTTCCTATAATTTATTTATTCAGCACATAAATCAAGTACTTCCTAAATTCCAGGTACTCTTTTAGGAATTGGGAATACAAGATTAAATGCTTTGTTATATCACTCACAGTGGAATCCCAGTCATATATCCACAATAAAAGTCATTTTGTTTTGATGGATGATAAGGAAAGAGGAGTCATATATATGAAAATGAACATAAAATTGTTATCATTTCCAGTATAGCAAGGATAATATTCTGGCTTCCAGGAGAAGGAACTAATTTTATTTAGACACATAAAATCTCAATCTGAAAGGAAAATTTTTCTGTTTGGGACTAGAATGGTGTTCAAAGTTTTCTCCATCACCGTTGTCTATTCCTAGCGGAGCTGCTCAAACCACTAGTTGATAAAGAGGATATGGAACATCTAAACAGGGTTTTTCCTGAAATGTGGGACAGGTTTGTTTAAAGAAAAAAAATTTGCTATTACTAGCAATAATAGTAATTATTATTACTAGCTATTATTAGTAATAGCTAACTTTGCTATTACTTATTGTTTAAGCTTAACAAGTTAAAAATTAAAATTCACATATGTGAGGCCATCTTATATTAATAAAAAAGAGAAGACAAATATATAGCTCTTTTGACTAATATATTTTTTCTCTTGGATATTTAGGTTATAAAACCAGGGCCTGGGAAAACGAGATTTTCATGAAATTCCTACAAAAAGATGTTGAGAATCCTTGTTGTTTCAGATGCAGCAAAACAACATCTGATTTGCAAGTGGCAACTTTGGGTTTTCTTCCGGTTGGCCAAAATCCTAAACTTGGTTTTCACAATGTTCTGTTGCCTTGTTATCCCTGTGTTGTAGAGAAGCAGAATAATAGTAAGGTGGTGAAGAAAATGACTACGGGTCCTGCCTGCCTGGGTGGGAATTCTTACTCTGTCGTATGCTGGCTGTGTGATTGTACTCTCCATTTCTGTTTCCTCATTTTATAGATGAGGAAACAGATCTCATGTAGGGACTAGATCTACCTTAGGATGCTGTGAGGATTAGCTGAATAAACATGTGTAAAGTGCTTATAACAATTCCTGGCACACAGAAGGTGGTATGTGTTTGGTTAAATAAACACACTCACATATACAGTAATTTCTCACATTTTGTGTAATCAGTCTGGGATTATGACTTTACAATACCCTTATATAACTATAATAAAGAAACATTTTCTTACTTGACTTAGCTTATTCACCGAGGACTGTCAAAGGATAAGTCTGGATATCTAACATACAAATGAATTTTCCAACTCTTCCACTAAAGATCTCTTATCAGAACCATTAAATGTTCTTATATTTAATGGTCATTGTAGTTCAGTCACTAAGTTGTGTCCCACTTTTTGCAACCTTATGGACTGCAGCACACCAGGCTCCTCTGTCCTCCACTATCTCCCAGAGTTTGGTCAAATTCGTGTCTGTATTATATTTAATAGGTGATAAATAATGTCATCTTTGTGTGTGTTTCTCAACAAATCCACAGTAGGTATAAAAATCCGCAAGGTAAAAACCAAAGAGGTGTAAAAAGGTCTCACTTCTAGTTACAGCTCCTAGTGGTGTTCATTGTTCACTTCTGAACACACATTGGCAATGGAAGTATAAAGATCAGAAGCTCTTCCACTAGGCTTCAAGAAAAGCCATTGCATACTTAGGGAATTACAAGTGAAAGTAAAAGGATTTGATGAGACATCTGGGAGTCTTATTGTTCATCATTTCCTCCTAATACATGAGCTTTTGATATATGCAGTATTTCTTAACCAGGGCAGGACTGTTTTAGGAGAAGCACTTAAGAATGTGCAGATACTATAATGGAGTTGGAAATAATGGAGTAGGAAATGGCAACCCACTCCAGTATTCTTGCCTGGAGAATCCCATGGACAGAGGACAGAGGAGCCTGGCAGGCTACTGTCCATGGGGTCTCAAAGAGTCAGATATGACTGAAGTGACTTAGCACAGGTACTATAAACTTGACATAGTGTTATCTATCAATTACATCTCTCTAAAGCTGGGGGGAATGTGGAGGTGCTACTAGCATTTAATGGGCTTGGCATTGGAATGCTAGATAGATTGCAAAGAGTGGGAGAGTCCTGCAGATTACAAATTGAAATGCTCAAAGTGCTGGTAGTACCTGATCTTCCTGCATTCATGCTCACAAAGAAAGCTGTAAGAGAAACAACTCTGGCCTGTAAATAGGAGACATACATCATAGACCTGCTTTAACCCATAACGAGGTACATGACCTTGTGAAAGTCCTGGAATCACTCTGAATTTCATCCTCTTGTAAGTATAATAATGAAAGTCACCGCTGTTTCTTTAAAAGTCTAAAGATGGTTACTTTGTCTTCATGTTTAGCAATAACTTTACATTTTAATAATATCCTCTCCCAGTAACAGAGTGACATGATGTAAACTCATTTGAAGCCACACTGTGTGCAAATATTGCCCTTTAAATATTCCAAGAAGTCTTTAACAGTAATAGTTAGTTTTCATTGGAGCAAAAAGTTTAACAAATTTGAATTAAATATTTAATGTGAAAATATAACTATTCTCTAATTTGACAGATCTTGTATTATATTTCAATCTGTTCCTATGCAAGATCAAAATAGAAAGCTGCTTCCAAAAATCATTTTAATTAATATTATATTCCTCCTTTTCATAAATAAATATTAAAGAATGCACATGATAAGAAAAGGCCTATTTAACAAGCAAAGTTAATAGTCTCCTTTATAAAGAAAATTATTCACCAAATTCTGAACATATTTAGAGTTGATCAATTTTAATTTTGTATCTTCAACATGATAATAACTATAACTCACCCAAAGTTATTATGTTAAATCTGAAACTTCTAATAAAGGGTTGCCTGATGCATAGCATATCCTTTAAATACATTTACATTGTGACCACTCAAAGTTCTTATTATATAACTACATATTTTTATTGTGTAACTAGGTTAATTCTAATTCTATATAAAGTGAACATTCGTTAAAAATTGATGTAAGGTAATAAGAAAGAAATCTAATGCAATATACTCTGCTTTAGCTTTGCTAAAGCCCAAGGATGAAAGGACACCAAAAAAGATGTCCTTTTCATCATAGGGGACAGACATGCAAAAGTAGGAAGTCAAAAGATACTTGGAATTAACAGGCAAGTTTGGCCTTAGAATATACAATGAAGCAGGGCAAAGGCTAACAGAGTTTTGCCAAGAGAATGCACTGGTCATAGCAAACACCCTCTTCCAACAACACAAAAGACGACTCTACACGTGGACATTACCAGATGATTAATACCGAAATCAGATTGGAAGAAAGTAGGAAAAACCACTGGACCATTCAGGTATGACCTAAATCAAATCTCTTATGATTATACAGTGGAAGTGACAAATAGACTGAAGGGATGAGATTCGATAGAGTGCCTGAAGAACGATGGACAGAGGTTCATAACATTGTACAAGAAGCAGTGATCAATACCATCCTCAAGAAGAAAGGCAAAAAGGCTGTCTGAGGTGGCCTTACAAATAGCTGAGAAAAGAGAAGTGAAAAGCAAAGGAGAAAAGGAAAGATATCCCTATCTGAATGCAGAGTTCCAAAGAATAGCAAGGAGAGATAAAAAGGCCTTCCTAAGTGAACAATCCAAAGAAACAGAGGAAAACAATAGAATAGGAAAGACTAGAGATCTCTTCAAGAAAATTAGAGATACCAAGGGAACATTTCATGCAAACATGGGCACAATAAAGGACAAAATGGTATTGACCTAACAGAAGAAGAAGACATTAAGAAGAGGAGGTAAGAATACATGGAAGAACCATACAAAAAAATCTTAATCACCCAGTTAACCCAGTGATGGTTTGATCACTCACCTAGAGCCATACTTCTTGGAGTGCAAAGTCAAGTGCTCCTTAGGAAGCATCACTACGAACAAAGCTAGTGGATGTGCTGGAATTCCAGCTGGGATATTTCAAATCCTAAAAGATGATGCTATGAAAGTGCTACACTCAGTATGCCAGCAAATATGAAGTACTCAGCAATGGCCACAGGACGGAAAAAGTCAGTTTTCATTCCAGTCCCAAAGAAGGGCAATGCCAAACAATGTTCAAATTACTGCATAATTGCACTTATCTCACACACTGGCAAAGTAATGCTCAAAACTCTCCAAGCCAGGCTTCAACAGTATATGATCCAAGAACTTCCAGATGTTCAATCTGGATTTAGAAAAGGCAGAGGAACCAGAGATCAAATTGCCAACATCTGTTGGATCATAGAAAAAGCAAGATAGTTCCAAAAAAACATTCATTTCTGCTTCACTGGTTATGCTAAAACCTTTGACAGTGCAGATCACAACAAACTGTAGAAAATTCTTCAAGAAATGGGAATACTAGATCACCTTATCTGCCTCCTAAGAAACCTGTATGCAGGTCAAGAAGCAACAGTTAGAACCACACATGGAACAACAGACTGGTTCCAAACTGGGAAAGGAGTACATCAAGGCTGTATATTGTTACCCTGCTTATTGAACTTACATGCAGAGTATATCATGCAAAATGCTTGTCTGGATGAAGTCCAAGCTGGAATCAAGATTGCTGGGAGAAATATCAATAACCTCAGATATGCAGATGACACCACCCTTATGGCAGAAAGCAAAGAGGAACTAAAGAGCCTCTTGATGAAGGTGAAATAGGAGAATGAAAAACCTGGCTTAAAACTCAACGTTCAAAAAACTAAGCTCATGGCATCCAGTCCCACCACTTCATGGCAAACAGACAGGGAAACAATGGGAACAATGATAGACTTTTTTTCTTGGGCTCCAAATCACTGCAGATATTGAATGCAGCCACGAAATTAAAAGATGCTTGCTCCTTGGAAGAAAAGCCATGACCAACCTAAACAGAATATTAAAAAGCAGAGACATTTCTATGCTGACAAAGGTTCATCTAGTCAAAGCTATGGTTTTTCCAGTAATCATGTATGGATGTGAGAGTTGGACTATATAGAAAGCTGAGCATCGAAGAATTGATGCTTTTGAACTGTGGTGTTGAAGTCCCTTGGACTGCAAGAAGATCAAACGAGTCAATCTGACAGGAAATCAGTCCTGAATATTCACTGGTAGGACTGATGCTGAAGCTGAAACTCCAATACTTTGGCCACCTGATGCAAAGAGCTGACTCATTAGAAAAGACCCTGATGCTGGGAAAGATTGAAGGCAGGAGAAGGTGATGACAGAGGACGAGATGGTTGGATGGCATCAGTGACTCAGTGGCCAGGAGTTTGAGCAAGCTCCAGGAGATGGTAAAGGACAGGGAAGCCTGACATACTGCAGTCCATGGGGTCGCAAAGAGTCAGTCATGACTGAGCAACTGAACAATAACAAAGGATGAAAAGGTTTCCATTTAATATTTTTCCTCTTAAAGGAAATTGGTTGTCGATATTATGCAAGCTTCTGTGTGAAAATGGGCTTGGTAAACTCTTCTGAGACCAGTTCCTTGAGAAAATATTTTTCCCACTTTTAGTTGAGAGGTGCCTTAAGTGCTCTGCACACAGACACTCAATCCATTCTAACATATTCACTAATCTGTCCTGGCTTTGCAGTTTCATTTTGTGACCCAGAATAAACCCTATAAAAGCCATTGCTGTGCCATGCAGTGCTTGGTCGCTCAATTGTGTCTGACTCTTTGAGACCACGTGGACTGTAGCCCACCAGGCTCCTCTGTCCATGGGATTCTCCAGCAAGAATACTGGAATGGGTTGCCATGCCCTCCTCCAGGGGATCTTCCTAACCCAGGGATCTAACGTAGGTCTCCCATGTTGCAAAAAAAGCCATTCCTGAAGGACAGTTGGCCAATTCTGATCCAAAATAAATTTTTAAAAAAATTCTCTAAATTTTTGAGTTCCTGATTGGACCTACTACAACAACAAAGTGTTTGTGGCAAATTAATCAAAATAACTAAAGTCATTTCTTCATCATCTAGTGATCTTTTTACTCCATGGTACTATTAAGCATGCATTTTCCATAAGAGAGAGGAAAGAATTCATGAAAGGGTTTTTCATTTGTTTTGCTTACTTTGTAGGAAAATAAATTACTTTTTATTGGAAGAAAGTGTCTCTTCACAAATCTTTTGAAACTCTAACTTCTAATAATTGTTTATGTCTTGATCAATAGTTATTTCTAACAATTGATACTATCAGTCATATCTGTCACTGGAAAGACTAAATTTTTTTTTAATCTTCTCTCAAGAAATATAAAAAACATACCATGCTTCCACTTCAGGGAAACTCAGATCCCACATGCTTTGTAGCAAGGCCCCAAAAAAGAAAAAATTTAAAAAGAAAAACATAGTCTAGTAGTCATAGCTACCTCAGCTTTTAAAGTACCTTTTATATGGCAGATATGAACATGTGGCTATTCATTTATATCGTGAACTTAATTTACTTTGAAAAGTTAAAAATTATATAAAATTTAAATGATTGATTTTTCCCATTATAAAATGATTGTGTGCTTATTATAAAACTTTGGATAATAATGAAGGTAAAATTAAGAAAAGTATGTAAAGAAAACCATAGTTAACATTTTGATATATATATATAAATACTTATAAAATTTTATTTGTGAAATAAATTAATATATACTGATGCAAAGGAAAAATGGGCATAGTTTTAAAGTCAAAGAATACTATAAGATTAGTAACAGCAAATCCCTTTCCTATCCCTAGGTCTCTATCCCCAGACCTGACAATTATTTTCAATACTTTTTATGTGGTTTCAAATATTGTCTCCACATTCAAAGATATCCACAACCTAATTCCTGGAACTTGTGAACATGTGACCTTACACGGTAAAAGGGACTTGCAGATCCTAAGGTTAGGTTCCTCAGATGGGAAGATTGTCCTGGGCTACCTGAATGGGTCTAGTGATAAAATCACAAGGGGCCATATAAAAGGTAGGTAGGGGGATCAGAGTCAGTAGTAGGAAATGCAGTAACAGAAGCAAGAGGTTGGAGTGATTCAAGGAAGGGGTCATGAGCCAAAGAATGTAGTGTTTTTTACATGGTGAAAAAGGCAAGGAAATAGATTCTCTTCACAGAGCCTCCCGGAAGATGCAGCCCTTCTGACACCTTGACTTCAGCCCAATGAGACTGATTTTGGACTTCTGACCTCCAGAATTATGAGCTCATATATTTGTGTTGTTTTAAACCACTTTGCCTTTGACTATATGGATCACCATAAACGGTGGAAAATTCTGAAAGAGGTGGGAATACCAGACCACCTGACCTGCCTCTTGAGAAACCTGTATGCAGGTCACGAAGCAACAGTTAGAACTGGACATGGAACAACAGACTGGTTCCAAATAGGAAAAGGAGTATGTCAAGGCTATATATTGTCACCCTGCTTATTTAAATTATATGCAGAGTACATCATGAGAAATGCTGGGCAGGAAGAAGCACAAGCTAGAATCAAGATTGCTGGGAGAAATATCAATAACCTCAGATATGCAGATGACACCAACCTTATAGCAGAAAGTGAAGAGGAACTCAAAAGCCTCTTGATGAAAGTGAAAGAGGAGAGTGAAAAAGTTGGCTTAAAGCTCAACATTCAGAAAACGAAGATCATGGCATCTGGTCCTATCACTTCATGGCAAATAGGTGGGGAAACAGTGGAAACAGTGTCCGACTTTATTTTTCTGGGCTCCAAAATCACTACAGATGGTGACTGCAGCCATGAAATTAAAAGATGCTTAGTCCTTGGAAGGAAAGTTATGACCAACCTAGATAGCATTTTCAAAAGCAGAGACATTACTTTGCTAACAAAGGTTTGTCTAGTCAAGGCTATGGTTTTTCCTGTGGTCATGTATGGATGTGAGAGTTGGACTATGAAGAAGGCTGAGCGCCAAAGAATTGATGTTTTTGAACTGTGATGTTGGAGAAGACTCTTGAGAGTCCCTTGGACTGCAAGGAGATCCAACCAGTCCATTCTGAAGGAGATCAGTCCTGGGTGTTCTTTGGAAGGAATAATGCTAAAGCTGAAACTCTAGTACTTTGGCCACCTCATGCGAAGAGTTGACTCATTGGAAAAGACTCTGATGCTGGGAGGGATAGGGGGAAGGAGGAGAAGGAGACGACAGATGATGAGATGGCTGGATGGCATCACTGACTTGATGGACGTGACTCTGGGTGAACTCCGGGAGTTGGTGATGGACAGGGAGGCCTGGCGTGCTGCGATTCATGGGGTCGCAAAGAGTCGGACAGGACTGAGCGACTGATCTTATCTGATCTGATCTGATCCTCTCATCTCTCTGAAGATTTTTTTAAATATAAATTAACTTACCTATTATTCTGCACATTGTCTCTGATTTTAGGGGATTCTCTTTTCTGGTTTGTTTCCCTGATTTTATTGTTTTATTTTCTTTGGCTAGCCATTTATATTTAAGAGTTAAATCCTAAAAATCTGTGAGGAAGCATTATCTAAGTGAGTAGGTTTATCCCTAGGAGAACTTCACTTGTTTAGGGTAGAAAGTGAAAGTTAGTCACTCAGTCATATCCAACTCTTTGTGATCCCATGGACTGTAGCCCACCAGGGTCCTCTGTCCATAGAATTCTTCGGGCAAAAAGCTGTTTCACTGAAAGCTCCCTATTTCTGTTCCTGTTTTTGTGGATTAAAATGATAATTTTATTTTATTTTTAATTCTTGGGCACTTTTGTGGTTAAGAATTCAGGATAAGCTCAGTTGGGCAGTTTTCAAATGGGGTATTGCATGCATTTGCAGTTAGATATCAGTTGGAATTATGGTTATAATGTGGCTCATTTGGGCTGGAGTCTAAAACAGTTCACTCCCTTGGCTGACAGTTAATGTTGCCCTTTGGCTAGGTGCTCAGATGGTCTGTCAGCTGGATCGCCTGCATGGCATGTTGAGAACAAAGTCTCAGGTGGAAAAAGCATCCTAGAGAATGAGATAAAATCCATTTGGTCATTATGTATTATCCTTTATATATTTTGTATTCGGTTTGCTAAAAGTTTGTTTAGAATTTCTGCACCTGTGTTCAAGAGGACCAATAGGCCATAGTTTTGCTTTCTTCTAATGTCTTTGTCTAGTTTTTATCTCAGATCAATGCTGGCTTCATAGAATGAGTTGGGAAATAGTCCCTATTTTTCAATTTCTGGAAGAATATGTGTAGACTTGATATTATTTCTTCCTCAAACATTTGGTGGAATTCACTCCAGAAGCCATCTGGGCCTGGGATTTTCTTTGTGGGAAGGTTTTTTAACTAGAAATTTAATTTAAAAAGTAGATATATGGCCTTTCACCTAATCTATTCCTTTTTGGCTGAGACTTGTAATTTATGTCTTGCAAGGTGTTTTTTCTAATGTGTTAAATTTACTGGCATAGAGTTGTCAATAATATTCTCCCATTTTACTTTAAATATCTGTAAAATACCTAATAATGTCACTCCTCCCATTCCTGTAACTGCCAGTTTGTGCTTACTTTTTGTTCTTATCAGTCTGATTAGAGGTTTATCAATTTTATTGATCTCAAAAAACTAGCTTTTAGTCTTATGCATTTTTTTTTCTATTGTTTTTCAACTTCATTGACTTCCACCTTGATCTTTATTATTCCCTTTCTTATACTTGCTGCTGGTGCTGCTGCTAAGTCGCTTTAGTTGTGTCCGACTCTGTGCAACCCCAAAGACGGCAGCCCACCAGGCTCCCCTGTCCCTGGGATTCTCCAGGCAAGAACACTGGAGTGGGTTGCCATTTCCTTCTCCAATGCATGAAAGTGAAAAGTGAAAGTGAAGTCACTCAGTCGTGTCCAACTCTTCACGACCCCATGGACTGCAGCCTACAAGGCTCATCTGTCCATGGGATTTTCCAGGCAAGAGTACTGGAGTGGGTTGCTATTTCCTTCTCCAGATCCATGAGTTATCTTGGAGTATATTATTTAATTTCCAAATACTTGGTGATTTTGCAGAGATTTTTCTGCTATTGATTTCTAATTTAACTCTATTTTGTTCAAAAAACTTTCTTTGTATGAGTTGATTCATCTTATGGCTCAGTGGTAAAGAACTCGCCTGCCAATGCAGGAGATGTGGGTTCAATCTCTGGGTCAGGGAGATACCCTAGAGAAGGAAATGGCAACCTACTCCAGTATTTTTGCCCATGGACAGAGGAGCTTGGCGGCCTACAGTCCATGGGATCACAAAAGAGTCGGACACGACTTTATGACTAAATAACAAACCTTATTGAGACTTGTTTTCTAGCCCAGAATATGGTCTGTCTTCAAGTGGACACAGAACATCTATGGTAGATGTTCTATGTCTACTTGAAAATAATATCTATTTTGCTGTTGGGTAGAGTGCTTTATAAATGTCAAGTTGTTTGATAGTACTGTTCACATTTTCTATATCTTTACTGATTTTCTATCTACTTGGTCTATCAATAATTCAAAAAGACATACTGAAATCTCTCATAACTCTGGATTTGTTGATTTATCTGTTCAATTCTGTCAAATTTTGCTCCATGTAATTAAAGTTGTGTTGTTATATACATAAACAGGATTGCTATGTGATCTTGATGAATTGACCTCATTATCCATAGGAAATGACCTTTTTATCTCTGGTATTATTCTCTGCTCCTAAATTTGTTTTCTTTGATACTTTCTTTTGGTTAGTGTTAGCACAGTATATCTTTTTCTTTACTTTTACTTTTAACCTGCTTGTGTCTTTATATTTGAAGTAGACTTCTTGTAAGTAGCATATAATTGGATAGTATTTTCAAAATCAATATATCTCTGTTTTTTAATTGGGGTATTGAGAGCATTTTCATTTAATGTGTTTATTAATGTGGTTAAGTTTAAATATATAATTTTGCTATTTGTTTTCCAACAAGAATCTTTTTTTTTTTTTTTTTTTTTTACCTTTTCTGCTTTTCCTGACTTTTCTTAGATTAGATCTTTTCTGATTCTATTTTATCTCATTGGTTGCTTTTAAGCTATAACTCTTCTGTTAGTTTAGTTGTTGCTTTAGGGTGTACATATGTATTTTTAATTTATCACAGTATATCTTCAAATGATATTATACCACCTCATATATAGTATAAGAACATTTTAATAGTTTACTTCCATTTCTCCCTTCTCTATCTTTGCACTTATTGTTGTAATATACTTTACTTTCACAAATGTTATAAACCATATGTTACTTTGTAATTAGTTTTAATTACAGATTTTAACAATAAGAACATTAAATTAAAAGAAAAAAATTCTTATATGTTTAACCATGGAGTTACCTTTTCTAATACTCTATTCCTTTGTATAGATTCATATGTCTGTCTGGTATCATTTTCCTTCTGACCAAAGAACTTCCTTTACCATTTCTTGTAATGTGGTCCTGTTGCAGATGAAATTGGTTGGTTTTTGTACATCTGAAAAGTGTTTTGTCTTCATTTTTAAAAGATATTTTGGGAGTTATAGTATTCTGATGGCTTTTTCTTTCACTGCTTTAAAGATTTTACTCTACTCACTTCTCACTTGTATAGTTTCTGATGAGAAATCTAATGTCATATTTACCTTTGTTTCTCTGTATCTAACAAGCCTTTTCTCTAGTTGCTAGGATCTTTTCTTTACCACCGGTTTGGAGAAGTCTGATGTACCTTGACATAATTTTCTTCTTAGTTCTTGTGCTTGGGTTTGTTGAGTTTCTTGGATCTGAAGTTATTACAACACAGGGCTTTCTTCAGAGAGATACTAATGTCAAAAAACTCTTATAGATGAAATGAAAAAGTTTCTAAATGTTGGTACAAAATGATTAATTTTATTAAAGATCAGCTCATTCCAAAATGTCTTAAAATTGTGTTATTATATCTAAGAAGATCACATAGACCTATTATATATAAAAATATGTGACTAAGCAGAGGAAGAGTTTGCAATGCGTGTTTTAGCTAAAATGTGAATTATAGGAGGATTTTCAAGAAACAGTAGGCCAGATTTTGTGGGGTGTTTTGATGAAGGGAGGTTACAGCAACTAGCTACTTAAGAGGCATTTTTAATCACATGAACCTGCTGAACAAGTATCCACAAGACCCTAAAGAAAGTTCTGTTTAAGTAACAAGATTCTTTGATTTAAAACAATCTGAATCTCTGGAAAAATTACAGTGCAATTGGAAATTTTGAAATTCTCTCACTGCTGCTGGGGTTTGAGAGTAGAGATTATTAGCCAGACTTTAAGTGAAAGTGAAGTCACTCAGTCGTGTCTGACTCTGCGACCCCAAGGACTGTAGCCTGCTAGGCTCCTCTATGATTTTCCCTCCGTGAAAATCCCTCCTCATGGGGTTTTCCAGGCAAGGATACTGGAGTGGGTTGCCATTTCCTTCTCCAGGGGATCTTCCCAACCCAGGGATTGAACCTGGGTATCCCACACTGCAGGCAGACTCTTTACCGTCTGAGCCACTGAAATCACCCAGAAGAACCATGGTGCTTTCCAAGTGATGCTAGTTGTAAAGAATCTGCTTGCCAATGAAGGAAACATAAGAGACGTGGGTTAGATCCCTGGGTAAGGAAGATCCCCTGGAGAAGGAAATGGCTACCCACTACCGTATTCCTGCCTGGAGAATCCCATGGACAGAGGAGCCTGGTGGGCTAAGTCCTTTGGGTCACACAGAGGTGGACATGACTGAAGCAACTTAGCATGGAAGAACCACAGAATAAAATGGAACAGTATTATCTCTTTCTTCCAACAGAGGAGAGAGACCCTTTCTTTGAATCATTTGCTCAGCCTTGAGAACTTGACTCTGAGAGAAGAGTAAGAGCTTGGTAAGCTGTGGTCTGATCGTGCAGTCAAGATGAGGCTTACTGATCTTCCCCTAGACAAGTTCTGGATTTCTGGGAAAGAAGAGTATTCTGTCATTCATAGGAAGGCAGAGAACATTTTGTTGCAGTTTCCTACTCATTACATACGTGAGCAAGCTTTGAATTGTGTAACAGTCATTATCAGCAGGGATTAAAATCATCTCATTTTAGTTGAAAATTAAATGCACCTGTGTTTTCCTTGTTAACTCCAGAAGTGAGTAACTGTGCATTAGAAAAACAAGTAGAAGTTTCATTTATTTTATTGTATACTCCTAGTTTCAAAAATGACAATTTTATGTATAAGTAAATGGCACCCCACTCCAGTACTCTTGCCTGGAAAATCCCATGGACAGATGAGCCTGGTAGGCTGCAGTCCATGGGGTCGCTAAGAGTCGGACACGACTGAGCGACTTCACTTTCACTTTTCACTTTCATGCATTGGAGAAGGAAATGGCAACGCACTCCAGTGTTCTTGCCTGGAGAATCCCAGGGACAGGGGAGCCTGGTGGGCTGCCGTCTATGGGGTCACACAGAGTCAGACACGACTAAAGTGACTTAGCAGCAACGGGTATATAAAAGAGATTTTTAAAAGTTAACATATATATGTAGTAATTTCATAACTGCTAGGCCTAGGCGCCTGATAAGTGTTACTCAGGAAAAAAATAATTGTTTCAAAGTTTTGTATAAAAAACTATCTTAAGAGATACTTTTATTCATATTCTCTTGTCTTATGGTTTAGTAGCTATACTGATTGTACTGTCAATAATTTTCAAGTTGCAAATAACATTGGCTAAATCAATTTATAAATTTAAATTAACTAAGTCTATCTTAAGAAAAATAAATCACATTTTTTGGTATAAACCAACTATTTAACAGAAATTTCTTATGCTTGTTTTATATGGCTCTTGACATGCATATACTGCTATATTTAAAGTAGGTAACCAAGAAGGACCTACTATAAAAAATTATGAAAAGGAAAGAAAGGTGTTAATTTCAGGAAAAGTAAGCTAACCGTAACTTCTTTTTCAAGAAAATTTGGGTAAATAGTCATTTTAGTTTTAAGTAGAGTGGGGGGAATCACATAGTCTAAATCTCATTAGCTACTTGTAGAGTGGACATTTATGATAAAGGTTTTGGCCATCTTAGGTGTGATGGCAATGAGAGTGTGCTTTGCAGAGGTTTAGCTACAGGGAACCTAACTGACCAAGACCCCAGCTGCTGGGCTCTGAACTCCATGGATGTGTTGGTGCTAAGGTCACACCCCAGACAGGAGCACGGAAGCAAGCCTATACCTTGATAGCATCAGACCCTTCTGATGGCTGACTCTGCTTCAGAGACTCGCTGAGAGCACTGAAGACCCTTCCTTGGACTTCACAGCCATGGAGACCATTTCCACCTAACCTTTCTTCCTCTCGCCTTCATGCAAGCTCATGTGTGCCTTCATGGTCCGATGGCTCTCCTAGTCTTCTCAGGCTCTTTCTCTCAAAGGTATTTCTCTCATAAAATCCTTGCATGTTTAATCCTATCTTGGTGTCTTGGAGAACTTGCACTAATGCACTGGATATGGTTTAAAAATCAGGTATGAAATAAAAATAAAAAGGAAGCCAAATTTTCTCTGCCTACACTACCAACGTACATTAGAGTTGGTGTCTTTTGTGGGGAGAGAGAAATACACTTTGGCTAATAAATATCCCCAGTAGTCAAATGATTGACAATCTTTTTTGGATTACTATATCTATAAATTAGGACTTCCCTGGTGTGACTCAGTGGTAAAGAATCTGCCTGTCAATTCAGGAGATGCAGGTTCGATCCCTGTGTTGGGAAGATACCCTGGAGAAGGAAATGGCAACTGACACCAGTATTCTTGCCTGGGAAACCCCATGAAGAGAAGGGCCTGGTGGGCTACAGTCCATGGGGTCACAAAAGAGTCAGACGTGAATTAGCAACTAAACAATAAAATCTATAATTTTGTGATCACATTAACATTCTGTGATTTGTAGGTATAACAGTATATATGTGGGAATTCCTTGAGACTTGAAAATTATTTAAAGAATTCTTCTGGGGTAAACAGATTAAAAACTAGCCTATTTCTGACAGGCTTCAATTCAATTTCATTTTATTCCTTGATCTTATGGGTGTTGTATTTTGTGTTGAAGCTGAAATACTTTGCTCCCACTTTGTAGCTCAAAGTAGCTGAGTCCAATTCTTGTCAACACAGAAGTCATCCTAAATGCCATTTCCTATTTCCTGTCCCTTCATGTGATTTATAAAGGCTGTGCTAAAGTCTAGCTGCACTGCAGAGTTAAAAGACAAGAGTTGAGTCCTAGAGGGACTACAAAATTTTTCAAGGTTTTTAGGACAAAATTTATGTTCAAAGGCATTATAGGACTAGACTTTACAGATTTAGGGGAGAAAAAAACCCTGCTGTTACATGTGATGTTCTGGTTAAAAAAAAAATAGCAAGTTTGTTTACAGATTCAAGATAATTGGCAAATAAGCATTTGCCCTAATAAATGAGTATGAGCACTTGTATGGATGTGAGAGAGGAACCATAAAGAACTCTGAGTGCCGAAGAGTTGATGCTTTCGAATTGTGGTGTTGGAGAAGACTCTTGAGAGTCCCTTGGATGGCAAGCAGAACAAACCAGTCAATCCTAAAGGAAATCAACCATGAATATTCATTGGAAGGGCTGATGCTGAAGCTGAAGCGCCAATACTTAGGCCACCTGATGTGAACAGCTGACTCACTGGAAAAGACTCTGATGCTGGGAAAGATTGAAGGCAAAAAGGAAAAGAGGGTGGCAGAGGATGATATGGTTAAATACCATCACCAACTCAATGAAGATGAATTTGAGCAAACTCCAGAAGATAGTGAAGGACAGGGAAGCCTGGCATGGTACATTCCATGGGATCTCAAAGAGTTGGACACGACTTAATGACTGAACAACAACAACTTCCTCCTTAGTAGGCTATGAATGCTATAGGTTATGAAGAGGATATAAAACTGGTCCAGAAAAATCTGACCTTTTAAATGTGATTTAAATTGAGTAGTGATGTGAAGAAGAAGAAAGGTTTTAATATAACCTTTAGACTATGCATCAGAAGTCTGAGTTACTTAACCATACTTGACATCAGTTTCCACCTCTGAGAGAGAAAGCAGTTCAACTACCTAATCTAATTCCCTGCTAAATCAACCACATTGTGATTCTGACTGTGATGGGCACTTGAGGAGCTAAAGACAGTTTACTAATAGCTACATGTGTCTCCAGAATATAAAAGTAAATCAATTTATTAGATAGCAGTGGTAATTTTTAAAAAACACTTATTAACAAAGATATCCATTGGAAAGTATACCAGTATAAAATGAAGAAAAATTTAGGCCCAAGTACCTTGCTGTGAAGCTACTAAGTCACTCAGTTCAGTTCCGTCACTAAGTCGTGTCTGACTCTTTGCGACTCCATGGACTGCAGCCCTTCCGGCTTCCCTCTCCATTACCAACTCCCAGAGCCCACTCAAACTCATGTCCCTTGAGTCGGTGATGCCATCCAACCATCTCATCCTCTGTTGTCCCCTTCTCCTCCTGCCTTCAATCTTTCCCAGCATCAGGGTCTTTTCTAATGAGTCAGTTCTTCGAATCAGGTGGTATTGGAGTTTCAACTTCAGCATGGGTCCTTCCAATGAATATTCAAGACTGATTTCCTTTAGGATCAACTGGTTTGATCTCCTTGAAGTCCAAGGGACTCTCAAGAATCTTCTCTAACACCATAGTTCAAAAGCATCAATTCTTCAGTGCTCAGCTTTCTTTATAGTTCAACTCTCACATCCATACGTGACGAGAACAGTATACAGATGCCTCAAAAAGTTAAGAATAGAACTACCATGTGATCCAGCTATTCCACTTCCAGGTAGTTATTTAAAAACAATAAATTTTAAATAACTATATGTACCCTTATGTTCATCTCAGTATTATTTACAATAGCCAGGATATGGATGTCCTGGATATTTTTCTTGCTAAATGTCCATCTACAGATGAATGAATAAAGACAATGTGGAGAAAGACAAATACCATCTGATTTCACTCATATATGAAAAAATAAGTAAATAAGATGTGAATAAACCAAACCAAACAACATAGTTGCAGAGAAAAGAGTAGTGGTTACCAGAGGGGAAGGAAGGGAAGACCAAATAGGTAACTGTATGGTAACAGATGAAAACTAAACTTTTGGTGGTGAATGTGGTATATGCTGTGGTGTATACCAAAGTTAAAATATACAGTGTTGTACACATGAAATATATATAATGTTATAGACCAATATCCCCTCAATAAAAAGTTTTTAATTATTTTAAAATATTTATATACTTTTAGCATATAGGTACAACTACAGATAAACATCACTATTTGTTGATTTAAATATTCCTTTTACTGCTAAGTCACTTCAGTCATGTCCGACTCTGTGTGATCCCATAGATGGCAGCCCACCAGGCTCCCCCGTCCCTGGGATTCTCCAGGCAAGAACACTGGAGTGGGTTGCCACTTCCTTCTCCAATGCAGGAAAGTGAAAAGTGAAAGTGAAGTCGCTCAGTCGTGTCCGACTCTTAGCGACCCCCTGGACTGCAGCCTGCCAGGATCCTCTGTCCATGGGATTTTCCAGGCATGAGTACTGGAGTGGGGTGCCATTGCCTTCTCCAATTCCTTTGAAGTGGCCTTTAAAAAAATGGATGTGTCATTTTAATGTCAATTATTTAAACAGTTATCAAGTCTTAAAATTTTGGCCACAACTCTGTTGAGCTTGTTTGTTCACAATTGGGCCCTTATTTTAAAACTGAACAAAAACATGTTAAGATATAAAAAGCCTTAGCACTTATGATGTTAGGGTCAATTTTTAGCCCATATGTTTAAAGGTATTATCTGTGTCTAGAACTGAGAGTTCCAAAGGCAATGAATTACCATATTGCTTTGCAAACTGCTGTATTTTAAGACCTACTTAGATTAAATTTAATTGTGGTAATCTTTTAATTTCATTGTTTATTCTATGGTAAGTAGTATATAACTTTTTACTTTAATGGAATTTTTTCCATATGTGTTTTATAAGCAATGACAATCCATGTGTAAAAAGTAATATCCGCAAGTGGATGATAGTTAAATTTTACATGCAACAGCAATGCTGTAGGTGAAGAGAGAAATCTTCGATGGCCCCTGTCCTTGAAGGCACCAGGACATTACTGCCAGATACCACTTTTAGGAACTGTAAAGTGTCAAAATCGCCAAACAATTCACAATATTTTTTTCTAACTGAATATGCATGCTGAGAAATACTTTTAGAGAAGCAATATTTTAAGTCCACAAGTGCTTTCTGAATTATACTCTAAAGGATACACCTCACAGTACACTCTAATTTTTTTCAATAGCTCATTATCATTATTTTATTATTACATTTCTGACTTATTAAAACATGTAGATGCGTCAAAAAGTATTACTTAATGAAACTGATCATTGTATATTAATACATACCCAGTTAAGCCAGTTAGTGATTTCCTGAGTGAAATACCTTTATTACTTGATTCCCAAACAAGTGCTATTTTATTTCAGGAAAAATCATCCTGTTTCATTAACGTTAACAGTATGAGGTAATCACATTATAGGATTATTATACAAGCCTTCATGTAGATTAAACTATTTTTAAATTATTAATATTTTTGTTCATAAAACAGTTTTATGTCAGCTAGAAATATATAAAGTCCAGCTTATAAAAATGTGTTCATTATACATGATGGCTGGTCTGAATATCACTTGAGGTTTGGGGTCTTTCATTTTTCTATATCTGATAGCAAATATAGTCTGAAAACATAAACTTAAATCTTAAAGTAATGTTGGACCAGATATGGAAGAAGGGAGAAAGGCTATTATTAGGTGAGAAAATTAGTAATACTATGATCATCATGGGCAGATTTAGCATTTTTAAAGATTTTTTTTTAATATGTACCATTTTTCAAGTGTTTATTGAACTTGTTACAATATTACTTCTGTTTTAAGCTTTGGGTTTTTGGCCTCAAGACACATGGATTCTTAGCTACCTGACCAGGGATTGAACCTGCAACCCCTGTACTGGAAGGTAAAGTCTTAACCACTTGACTCTCAGGGAGGCCCTCACATTTTTAGATAAGTAGTTTTAGAGTAGATTGCCAGTGTGCAAAATGGTTTTCATTAGTATGGATAAATCTAAGGCATTATAAAGTTGATATGAAATTGGACACTTTAAAAGTAGTTCTAATAACTCCTTTAAGTTTCAGTCTAGGAAATAGCACTATTAAATTAGTGTGATTCTGAATCCAGATATATTTTGAGAAAAATTCTTACCTTGATGTCCAGAAAACTTTGTGACTTCATTGTCCACAATTCTATTAGCTGGAAGGTCACAGGATATATCCATTGTATATTTTAGGACATTCAGTTTTTTTTCTGTAGGGTAAATAGGTAAAAATTATATTGTATGGTAATTACATTTAGGTTCTAAAGAAAAGAATCTGCAGGGAAATCTATGTAATATATAATTTGTCCAGATTGCTTTTCATTTGAGGAAAGAAGTTTTAAAATATCCCCAAAGCAGTTTACTCATCAATTCAAAGTCCTTCAAAAAAAGAACTTGGAAAACTGTGGTATGTTGGGTAGAAAGAAAAGCTTTTTGGAGGGAATAATTTTAAAAATACTTAAATAGCTGTTTATTTGGTGCAGTTAAGATTAAACTTGTTAATTTTAACATTGCTGTTACATCTGAAATAAACATCTGAATAAACTTACATCGAAAATAAAAGTTAAATTCCAGCTAATAGAATTGTTTTACCTCAATGATATTTTTTATATTTCAAAATAACCAACTCAACATCCTATTAATAGTTGTATGAAACCTGCTTATATATGCCTTCCCTGTCTTTGTGATAGGTGTAACACCTTGAAGCCCGTGCACATGAGGTCTACACTGTTTTCTAAGTGCAGAAGCCTTCCTTAGGGTGGTTAATTCAGTAGGAACATTTCTAAATGAGATAACAAGACTGGTCCTGACTTTCAGAAGCATAGAGACATTTTTGGTCTGACCTCATATCCCATTATAGCTGAGTTTGGAAGCACTGGGTTAGGAGGTCATGAGAAAGATCAACAAACCAAAACATAAGACAACCTAAGAAAAACTCCCCAAATCGAAAAAAGACACAACATCTTTAATAAAAAAAACTTAGTGTAGAGCTATCAGTCAATTCATAGCTCAAAGACTCAACCTGGTGGTTAATAGTTTAATATCCAGTAATCTACAGTTACTTAGGGATCTTGCTTCATCTTCAAATAATATTATCAAAGTTACTTTCTGCCAGAAATCATGCTAATTGCTTCACAGATGTTGTGTTTTTTAATGCAATAAAACTGTAAGAAACTACAAATATTATCCTCATCTTACAGGAATGAAAATGAAGCTTAGAGAGTTTAAACAACTTGCCTAATGCTGCATCACTAACAAACAAGTGAGCCAAGATTTAGACTTAGATCTAACTCCAATGATATTTCTATTCATTATCTAATCAGAGGCTTGATAGAATCCCTGACTGGGCATCTTTCCCGTCTCCCTGCTGTTAGGTAGCATATGGGCCTTCCTGCTGGTTAAGCACTGGGTCATCTCTTCATCTGAGGTCAGTTTGCAGTATAATCCTTTCTTCTTTCAGGCCCTAGGGATTTGATCTGCTTACTTTTCTTTTCTCCCCAGCTGTCACTACTGATTCACCCTCTTGTGATTCATCTCATACTAGAATTCTGGAATAGAATAAAGATTGCTTTTTTTTTTCCTTTCTGTTACTTCTGATTTTTTCAAAAAGATTCAAATTTTTCATTAGAATCCCACTAGCAACTTCAAGTTGTAATGTAATGATATTAACAACTGTTTCTGTGATGCACTTGCAAAAGGTTACTTTTGCTACTGCTGTTAAATTTACTTTTCATAATTATTTTCACATATGGTCTTAGGCACTAAAAAGGCAGTACATAGAATTTTAGTTTGACTCAATTGCAATTTCTTAACCTTTGCTCTTTCTGCAGGCTTACAACTGCCCTGATTTATCTTGCTATAGCTTATACTTGAAAGATAAAAGCATTATTGAAGATTATATTATGAAAATTTACATTTTAAGAAATAAACTAAAGATGAGAGACCTGAATATGTGGAATTTCAGAAAAAGCACTTCTTTTAGCCAACTTTGCCTTTTTTGAGACTAATATTTATTGAGTACTTAATGTTCTAAATGCTTCTTATATAAAAGTCATGATGATGATTATCTATAGTTTTCTGATGGAGAAATTGAAGCATAGAATCTGTTCAAGAATACATAAGTGATGAGCCTATACCTAAACCCAGGTCTGTATAAACAAATGCATAGATTTTCAAAAATGTAGTATATAAATACAAATCTTGAATATTATGTAAAGAACAGATTTCATTTTCTGTATTTCTTATCCTGCAATTCCTTTTAATCTTAAATGGCTTTCACACTTGATGCTTTTGAAAAGTGGATCTCATTTTACTTTAAAAAATTTTACAGTTAAATAATAGATGAAATGCTTTGTAAATGTGAATTTTTTTAAATTGAGCCATTGTGAGTCTAGTTGATTAGCTAATTCTTTTGAGATCCTTGGCTTAAATTAATACAATCTCTGAATATATGCCATTTTTTAAAAATGTTCACATGCCTTTATCTTTTGGATTCCTTGATAAATATAAATCCATTACACAGATATGATAGAACTTCAGATATATCATCAATTTTACAGTCCTCTCATAAACTTTACCAGTTGAAACCTTCTTACTGCTGTTGAGTGTTTTTTGTATGTATTTAACCCAAGAATACTGAATTAATTAATAATTTTTATAGATTTGTTTTTTTTTCTGTTGTCTCTTTTTGAAGTAAAGAGCAAAAATGCCCCTTCCCAACCCCAAACCAAAACTTCTGAACTCAATACTTGTGTTTAATAGACAGCTCTATATAAAAATGTTTAGTAAACTATGCATAGTTATTTTGAAAGAATGGTTCTATAATTTCAGGAAAAAGTTTTTTTAATCAGAGATTAAAATGAAGATTATTGGCCAACAATAGTATATTCATTTTACAGTAAAAATATATACTGCATAAAATGGGTCTCAGTTGTTCAGTCGTTAAGTCGTGTCCCACTCTTTGTCACTCCACAGACTGTAGCCCACCAGGCTCCTCTGTCTATGGGATTTTCCAGGCAAGAATATTGGAGTAGGTTGTCATTTCCTTCTCCAAGGGACTGTCTCGACCCAATCCATGTCTCCTGCATTGACTGGCAGATTCCTTACCACTAAGGCACGAGGGAAGCCCCAGATGGCTATCTACTCATAGTCATAAATTTCCTTGAAAAACTACTATGAGCTCATGACATAGATGACATTGGTCTGACAGGGTTATCTTTTATCCTGTTAGATTCTTTAAGAATTAAAAAAAAAAATCTTTAAAAAATTGAACAGAAAATATCATGAGTGAATGGGAAACATTTTGAAAGTTATTAATAACAGCTAAAAATCAAAGATGTTACTCAACTGGAAAGACCATTTTGGGAGAAGATTATCTTATCAATATTTATTCTCACATGATATATTTCCCCTTTATATCTACAGTGAGTTCAAGTTTAAAAAACTGACTCTCAGAGGGAGGAAATCAATAGAACTTTGTCTGTAGCATTTTTAAAAGACTCAAAGTTATACTATAGATTATCTTTGTAGAAATGCTTACATATTTTCAAATATCCAGAGCTGTGCTGGCCACATTTCAAGTTCATAATTGCAGAAGGAAATTTCTGCCACCACTGCAGAAAGTTCTACTGGATAACACTGCTGCAGAGGGTCATAAATAGTAGTAACATTTTAATTTTTAGATAGCTTATTAATATATTGATACATCCAGATATTTGGTAACATTAAAAAGTAATTAAGAGTTATTTTTCCTAATATAGAGAAGACTAAATTTAGAGATGACAAAAACTTAAATATTCATTTATCAAAATTTTAATAAAATTCATTAATATGCTAGGCCCTAGTTAGGCAAAGGTGAAAAAAGTGTGATTTTTTTTTTAACCTTAAATGATTGTAGTCTTGTGGATAAGTTGGACAAGTATCTGATCACTATACAATGTGAGTTTTGCTATAATCATAAAAAGAAGATATTGGCTCTGTCTGGAGGAATTGAGGAAGACCTCAAATAAAAGTTGATAGTTGAGCTATTACATTTAAAAGCTATTTTTAAAGGATGTGCAAAATGTGCAAAATATGAAATAAAAGGCTTAATCTCTTTTGATGTTTGTATAAGTAAATTTGGGAATGACTATGAGGCAACCCAACACTCTATAGCCACCCCCTTGGGAATCTATGTTCACGGAATACTATTCTAGAGCCATAAACTGGATTTTAGGGATGTAACTTGGCTTGTGTTGTTGTTGTTTAGTTGCTAAGTTATGTCCAGCTGTTTGCCACGCCATGGACTGTAGCCCGCCATGCTCCAGTATCCATAGTATTTCCCAGGCGAAAATACTGGCTGCTGCTGCTAAGTCATGTCAGACTCTGTGCGACCGCATAGACGGCAGCCCACCAGGCTCCCCTGTCCCTGGGATTCTCCAGGCAAGAACACTGGAGTGGGTTGCCATTGCCTTCTCCAGTGCACGAAACTGAAAAGTGAAAGTGAAGTCGCTCAGTTGTGTCTGACTCTTCACGACCTCATGGACTGCAGCCTACCAGGCTCCTCTGTCCATGGGATTTCCCAGGCAAGAGTACTGGAGTGGGGTGCCATTGCCTTCTCCAGTGGATCTTTGCAATGCAGGAATCTAACCCGCATCTGCTACATTGCAGGTGGATTCTTTACCACTGCACTGCCAAGGAAGCCCAGCTTGGCCTAGTGTATAGTTTTTTGGAGGAAATGCTAAGCTAACAACTAGCACTACTATCACTCACAGGATGATGGACATGAAGTGATTAAATAGTAAAGCCTACACATTTCCAAGCTCCTGCTGCCAGACCATGATGAATGGTATAACACATACAGAGAAGGTCCACGGCTGCAGAGTGGGTGGCTCCATTCTCAGCGTGACTCTTCTAGGCTTTTAAGTGGCCCTCCCAACACTACGGCTTGAGAGAATGTGGATAACACCCCAGAGAATGTGAACCAGGGGAGAATAAAAGAGTAGTGGGCTAAGGCTGAGAGCACTGAGCATCCCTGTCTCTGATGACCTTCCAGCAGGGACACCGCAGGACTGGAACATGGGGACATGGGAATCCTGGGGTGGATTGAGGGGTCCAGACAGAATCAGAACACAGATTATCCTTGAGCTATGCTGGTTAAGCATAGTCATCAGCTCCTTCAGTGAGAAAGATTGGGAGTTAATGAGCCACCACAGTATATTTATGTAAATATGTGTATGTCTTTGTGTCAGTCAAGGTTCAGTCAGAGAAGCAGAACCATTAGGAAATACATCTGTGACAATCAGTCATTTGGATAGGGATTGGATTTTATGCAATGGTGGGAGTTGGTAAAACAGTCTCTGTAAAGCTATCATTCTTGTTGCTGGAGTTTCAAGTCCATGGGGCAGGTTGTCAGGAGGAGAAGATGGATGGTAAGTGGGGGAGAGAGAGAACAAGCTTGACCTATGAGCAAGAGCTGGAGTTCAGGAGAGACTGAAACCTGTCTTTCATGTCTGAGGTTGAGGATATGGGAGTCTTGCAGAAGCCAGGAGCCTTCATCGTGCAGCTATTATAAAAACACTCTAGGCCTAGGAGCTGGAAGTAATGAAGCTGCTGCTGCTTCTAAGTCACTTCAGTTGTGTCCGACTCTGTGTGACCCCATAGACGGCAGCCTACCAGGCCCCGCCGTTCCTGGGATTCTCCAGGCAAGAACACTGGAGTGGGTTGCCATTGCCTTCTCCAATGCATGAAAGTGAAAAGTGAAAGTGAAGTCACTTAGTCGTGTCTGACTCCTAGTGACCCCATGGACTGCAGCCTACCAGGCTCCTCCGTCCATGGGATTTTCCAGGCAAGAGTACTGGAGTGGGGTGCCATTGCCTTCTCCAGAAGCAATGAAGAGGGTCCTGGAAAAAATGGAGCAGCTGCTTTCCACCAACAAGGTAAAAAAGCTGATAAATGACAATGTGTGTGAGTTATAAAAATGTCTGCGGCTTCACCTCCATCCTTCAAATCTCACACAAGAATCTCCTGAAGGCTGAATCAGAGACACAGAGGAAAGAGAGTTCTAGGAAACAGAGTTTAGCCCAGCCAGGTTGGCATATTGCAAAAGCAGCAGTCTCCTTAGGAAATGGCGTTTTGGTCATAGGCAACATCTTTGATTAACTTCATGGAACTGTGTGTTAAAACAACCAAAAACTGTCTTAGAGACAGTATTTATAGAGATACACTAAATGGAATAGATTCTAACTATTCTACTTGAGTCTAGTGTTTCAAGTGGGAAAAGATCAAATATCACTTCATCTTGGTGAGGAAAGGCCTTTGTAATGTTAACCTTCATAGCCACACAGACTTGGCTACCTCCTTCTTGAGGGTTAAAATGACAAATTATATGTAGACTTCTTCATAAGTATGCAAAAACTAATTAAACAGAAGAAACTGACTAGATAAAATTCTTAGGTATTGACTGACAGTACCCTTGGGAATCTACCCTGTACATGAAAATGAGTATGAACCACATAAATGTATCTCACTAAACCCAATCTAAATGTATCCCTTGCTCAGCTTCTGCTTAACAGGATCTCAAAATGCCTAGGCACTCTAAAAGCAATGAACATGAGCAGAAGTAGAGATTCAAAGAGATAGTGATCTTAACTGATTGTGGTTTAAATTTCTCACTTTATAAATTTTATAAAACTATAGAAACATGTAAAATCACTGCCAAGTCTCCTTGGAACCATGAAAGTAAGACAGCTATCCTTCTGTGTCTGAGGGGGACAAATGATAGGACCCCTGCCAGATGCCAAAATCCACAGACGCTCAAGTTCCTTATATAAAATGGTGTAGCATTTGCATATAGCGTGCACACATCCTCCTGTATACTTTAAATCATCTCCAGATTACTTATAATACCTAATGAAATATAAGTAACATGTAAATACTTGTGAATAGAATGCAAATACTATATAATTAGTTGGCAGAGCATGGCAAATTCAAGTTGCGCTTTTTGGAACGTTCTGAAAAGATTTTTCTCCTGAATATTTTCAATCTGCTCTGAGTTCAGTCTACAGACGCAGACCTTGCAGATATAGAGGAGAGTGGCTGTACACAGAAGCTTAAGCTGCTTTAGGTGTCTGGTCAATCTGCCTCTGGATCATGGTCTATTATAATTAACTGTGAAGTCCCTTAGATCATCACACACTTCTTAGCACTTGTTTGTCTCTTATTTAAAGTGTGTTGAAGGCAAAATCAAGAGGAGAGAGAAAGAAAAATGAAGAGGGAGGAGGGAGAGAGGAGCAAAGAAACAGAGAAAAGTAAGGAGGGAAGAAAAAAGGAAGGAAGGAAGGTAGCAGAGAACGAGAAAGGGAGGAATGGAGGAAGGAAAGAGGGAGGCAAAGGAGAGAAATGTACAAGGTCATTGAATCAATTAAAGACAAGTCTTGGATCAGAATCCAGGTAGTCAGTTTCTTAAGAAATCAAATAAAACCTAGCATCTATTTTGTAGACCTATAGGTAAAGAATCCACCTGTAATGCAGGAGAAGCAGGAGACGCAGGTTCGATTCCTGGGTCGGGAAGATCCCCAGAATGAGGAAATGGCATCCAAGTCTAGTATTCCTGCCTGAAAAATCCTATGGACAGAGGAACCTGGCTGGCTACAGTCCAAAGGGTCACAAAGAATCAGACACAACTGAGTACACACACATGCATGCATAAAAGTATTAGAAATATCCTACATCATATAAATGTTGATTAGAGCATGATGTAGAAAAATAATATTTATGAGCAAAAAAATAATGCTTTGTTCTTTAAATATACCTTATTCAAAGAAGACTTCTATAGACTTGTAGGTTCTTAATGAAATTTGTTTTTGGAAGTTTTGATGTCTAATATTTCCTTACTTAGTGATCAAATATTAACTATATTAAGAGTCAGGGATGATTAATTTGGGGTCTCTGTATCCAAAATGGCTCATGGCTTGAACCCAAGTGGTCTGTCAACTTAGGAAAAAATAACAATATTTTTGTAATAATTTTTAACTATAGTTTAGCATTTCCTTCAAGTATGAATACAAGCAACAAACCATAATAGCATTAGCCTGTGACACACATTTTCAAATCACATTACATGTTGTCAGTATCTCAAATATATTTACACTATTTACTTATTTGAGATCAAAGAAGTTATTAGACTGGCCACTAGATTTACTTAATATATTAATGAAGAAGTATACATGCTGGTTTATGGTACATTTGTCATTTAAAATTTCCTTGTTACTATGATCTTCCTGACCCAGGGATCAAACCCGGGTCTTCGGCATTGCTGGCAGGTTCTTTACCGTCTGAGCCACCAGGGAAGCCCTATTAATGAAGAAGTATACATGCTAGTTTATTATACATTTTTTATTTTAATCTTTTGGTAACTGTATTTAGAGTTTCTAACTCTATTATTTTATTTCATAATTTAAAAACATTATTCTAAAAAGAGATCCATAGGTTCCTGAAGAGTCCCATGAGCACAAAAAGGATTAAGAAGCCCCTCCTTTTAAAAGGACAATATGTCTCCATTGCAGTATTTTTTTTTTTTTTTCGGTTAGTATTCTAGAGATGAGAATGGGAAGTAATGGTGCTTACAGGCACAGTACACACGGGGGCAGCACAGCACAGTTCAGTTTCCTCAAATTAAATTCCCTCACGCTCGGCCACAACTGGAGACTAAGTTCAACTAGAAGATAATTAGAATGTATTAATAATACATTAAGAAGAGCTTTTGATACTTTTCAGCCATATAATGTATATTCGTATACTCTTTTCTGTGAGATATATAGCACACAGAAAAACGTTTCTCAGTTTGAGAAACAGTAAGAAATGAAGTTAAATTATTCTCAGAACTTTCTCTAAATATGTTTCCTAACAAAAAAACCAACCCAAACTCAAAGAACCAAAATACACACTACCCTTATGAAGAAAGACTTTTTTCTTATAGGCACCATGGTCTCATTTACAAAAATATGATCTATGTGCTCAAAAGGTAATTGGTGAATTACGTAAAACTTTTTCCACTAACACACATGATGTGTAATCACATACCCTCTCTAATGTAAACTTATGAATTTTTAAAGTGAAAAAAAGGAGCAGAGAGGTAGAGATAGTGAAATGCTCTTTGCTGGAGTAGGTGGCAAAATGGCTATAATGCCTCATTCTTCCCATGATACCTCAAGTGTTTTTCTGTTGTCTGTCCCCAGGACTGGAGATGGGCTTACTGCCGCACCTCAGGGAAGAACATGTCTGGGGAAACCTGCTGGGAGGATGTGAGAGACATGGAAAATGAGACCTGGAAAGATGAGTTGTTCCAGCCAGATGCAGCCCAGAAAGACACGCCAGCCAATAGGTAATCTACTCCCAGGCAGACAAGAGAGGCCAGGAGAATCACACGGGCTAAGTCTGTGAGCTGTGCCTGATTGCAGCTGTATGAACAAGACACACTTATTATTTGTAGCCACTGAGTTTTGGGATAGTGTTTTAGGCAGCATTGTTTGCAAAATAGGTAAGTGTTGCAAACTATTCTTCATTACTAACTAGACACAAGCTCATGACCAACCCAGAGGACATCTCTTAACAAAAGGTAGAAACTGTGAAATACCTAGCATTCTATTGCATCAGACATTTTGACTTGTGTGACTTTTACCAAGAGTTTCTAGCCATTTAGCAAATTAGTTTTGACTTTAGGTATAGGAAGTGGGGGTAAACAAAGAAATTGAGTGTGGACATAGGGAGGAATAGTTATATATGAGTGTTTGTGTGCCCCTCAAATCCATATGTTGACACTCTAACCCCAGTGTGTCTGTCTTGGAGATAAGGCCTCTCAGGAACCAATTAAGGTTAAATGAGGTCATAAGGGTGGTGCTCTCATAGGACTGTCTTTATAAGGAGAAATATCAGGGATCAATCACTTTCTCTCTTGACCCAGTGTGCATGCAAAGAAGAGGTCACGGGAAAACACACAAGACCAGCTGCTGACAAGACAAGAGAAAACGCTTCAGAATGAAACCTACCCTGCTGACACCATGATCTTAGACTTCCAGCCTGCAGAACTGTGAGAAGTAAATGTCTGTTGTTTAAGCCACCAAGTCTGCAGTATTTTGTTCTGGTAGCTGAGCTAACTAATAGAGAGTGGGAAGGCAAAATAGAGGGAAAATAATGATAAGCAAGAACACTGGAGTGGGTTGCCATTTCCTTCTCCAATGCATGAAAGTGAAAAGTGAAAGTGAAGCCGCTCAATCATGTCTGACTCTTAGCGACCCCATGGACTGCAGCCCACCAGGCTCCTCCATCCATGGGATTTTCCAGGCAAGAGTACTGGAATGGGGTGCCATTGCCTTCTCTGAATAATTATTGTTTCCCAGCATTAGGACTTAACGTATAGATTTTATTTAGTCTCCCACAGCAGCCCAATGGGGTGGATACTAGTATCCTCATTTTATTCACAGACCAGAAAAGTAACACAAAGAAAAACTAAGTAACATGACCGGTTCTCACAGCTAATAAGTGGTCAAGCTGGAACTGGAATCAAGATGTCTGTCTCTAGAAGCTGTGCTCTTAGCCGTTATCATTCTTTATACTGCTAGGAAGGCATAAGCAGTGGCAAGTGAAGGCAGGGAAAGAAAGAGGCAAGAGAAAGTGGTTTATAGGATAAGCTCAGTGATAGAGGTCGGAAACTCTTGTCTCCCAGGCTTTTCCTGACTGAGAGTTTACCCCTGAGAGATACAGCTCAAGGCTGGGTGTCCATGGAGGCCCAGCTCAGAGTGAGACCTTGTTTATGGAGATGCACACAGGACTTTTAATTATGTTCTCCATTCTCTTCTTCCATTGTTTTCATAGACTAAATTGCTAAATTTTTTTAGGACTCCTTGGCCCTTACCCCCAAAAGCTGCCCTTGGGTTGAAACAGGATCATGTCAGTCTTGCTAGACTTGATGATAAATGCTGTGTGGTCTGGTACATGACACAGTGCCACATACAGCACGCTGTTTTGTGGAAGGTATGAATAGGCATGTTTACTGTAATAAAACAAAATTCTATGCACACATGTAGGCATGATTAAGAAGGTCTTTAAATGCATTTATCTAGCATTGCTCCATGTTGAATACATATAGATTGAATTTACAAATCACTCATGTTAATTCTACCTAAAAGTTAGAAGATTAAATTGCTGATGATTAGGCCTCCCATATTTAATTGGTTACATAGAGCATGTAAAAACAACAACAACAACAATTTCCCAGGCTTCCTCTTAGCCAGACAGATAAAGAATTGTTCCTGTATTCATGTAAGTAAGAAGGTATTCTAAAATTCTGTAGCACTCTGACAGACAAGCTGGAGAAGCTAGGCTCACTGAGAAAATTAGTCCCCATCCCCCCAGTGACCCTCAGTCCCAGAGCATATAGAAGGGAAACAAATCAATTCCCATACTCTCTGTGATGCGTGAGGAGGTTCTGAGCATTGAAAGCCACTGTGCCTGCTTGAGGGTCTCTATTCTGGGGAGAGAGTAGATGCTGTTTGTGAGATTGCAGGGTGACTTGATAATATGGCAAAGTTTCAGTGGATTAGCAGCACTAATATAAGTCAAGGGCAAGAGCAAGGTGGGGACAGTGTGCAAAGTGGGAAGACCAGGAACTGCCTGTGGAAGAGAACAGATGCTCCTAGTTACATTAGCCTCGGAAGCTTCAGCAGCCAGCGAAATGAGAACACAGAACATCCCAAGGTGAGGCTGGATGAACTGCAGCTTAGAGAAGATGAATAATGCACAGATTAGATGGGTCTCCTCAGCCCCATTTCACGACATTAAGTAAGCTTCTTCCTCTTACTTGGGAGAATGAGGGAAAGGGAAAACATGTAAGAGGGCTGCTGTCCAGAAATGAAATTTGGAGTTTAAATAGACCAACTGAATTCCCAAGAGAGCAGGACTTACGCTTGAACATTGCTTTTAATTAGCTTCTGTCAATAAGCCTCATTTCTTGCATACCTTCAACACATCGAAACCACGTGAAATAAGGAATATGTGAGCAAAGTGAACTCAGCTATGGAGATTTATGCCTTTGTGAGTTGTGGCTATAAAAATAAAGCTGTTATATGTCCAAAACATATAGCAAGAATCGAGTCTGCTACATGTTATCAGTTCTGATATCCACCTTCAGTTCAGTTCAGTTCAGTGGCTCAGTCGTGTCCAACTCTTTGCGACCCCATGAATTGTAGCACGCCAGGCCTCCTTGTCCATCACCAACTCCTGGAGTTCACCCAAACTCACGTCCATCGAGTCGGTGATGCCATCCAGCCATCTCATCCTCTCTCGTCCCCTTCTCCTAAAGCCCTCAATCCTTCCCAGCATCAGAGTCTTTTCCAATGAGTCAACTCTTCACATGAGGTGCCCAAAGTATTGGAGTTTCAGCTTTAACATCAGTCCTTCCAAAGAACACCCAGGACTGATCTCCTTTATGATGGATTGGTTGGATCTCCTTGCAGTCCAAGGGACTCTCAAGAGTCTTCTCCAACATCACAGTTCAAAAGCATCAATTCTTCGGCGCTCAGCTTTCTTCACAGTCCAACTCTCACATCCATACATGACCACTGGAAAAACCGTAGCCTTGACTAGACGAAACTTTGTTGGCAAAGTAATGTCTCTGTTTTTCAATATGCTATCTAGGTTGGTCATAACTTTCCTTCCAAAGAGTGAGCGTCTTTTAATTTCATGGCTGCAGTCACCATCTGCAGTGATTTTGGAGCCCCCCAAAATAAAGTCTGACACTGTTTCCACTGTTTCCCCATCTATTTCCCATGAAGTGATGGGACCAGATGCCATGATCTTAGTTTTCTGAATGTTGAGCTTTAAGCCAACTTTTTCACTCTCCTCTTTCACTTCCACCTTACACAATATCAATAGAGATTCTGATTATAGGAAAAGGAATGTGAGAATTGTTGTCTGCACATCTAATTTGCCATTTTGAAAAGGTACTTATACACTTACATTATAGACATCAAAAAGTATTTTTCTAAAATGTAGTGAAAAAGTGAAAGTGTTAGTCACTCAGTCATATCCGACTCTTTGTGACCCCATGGACTATAGCCTACCAGGCTTCTCTGTCCATGTAGCTCCTCTGGCCAGGCTCCAGGCAACAGTACTGGAGTGGGTGGCCATTTCTTTCCCCAAGGGATCTTTCTGACCCAGGAATTGAATTCAGGTCTTCAGCATTGCAGGTGGATTCTTTACTGTCTGAGCCACGAACGAATCCCAAAATGCAGTGAGGTGAGGTGAAAGTTGCTCAGTCATGTCCGACTCTTTGTGACCCCCATGTACTATACAGTCCATAAAATTCTTCAGGCCAGAACACTGGAGTGGGTAGTCTTTCCCTTCTCCAGAGGATCTTCCCAACCCAGGGATTGAACCCAGGTCTCCCACATTGCAGGCAGATTCTTTACCAGCTGAGCCATAAGGGAAGCCCAAAATGCAGTGGGAAATATTAAATATTTAATACAAGTGTACTAGGTATCCATTGCTACATAACAAAGCACTCAAAATTAATTGGGTTACTGTAAGTGAGACAGCAAAAGAGACACTCATGTATAGAACAGTCTTTTGGACTCTGTGGAAGAGGGAGAGGGTGGGATGATTTGGGAGAATGGCATTGAAACATGTATAATATCATGTATGAAACGAGTCGCCAGTCCAGGTTCGATGCACGATACTGGATGCTTGGGGCTGGTGCACTGGGACGACCCAGAGGGATGGTACGGGGAGGGAGGAGGGAGGGGGGGTTCAGGATGGGGAACACATGTACACCCATGGTAGATTCATGTTGATGTATGGCAAAACCAATATAATATTGTAAAGTAATTAACCTCCAATTAAAATAAATAAATTTATATTAAAAAAAAAGAAAAAAAAAACTAATTGGGTTAAAATGACATTCCCTATCTCATAGTTTCTGTGGGTCCAGAATTCATCGAGGACACAGCTGGTATGTCTGGTCTCTGCTCAGCAATGTCTGAGGCCTCGGATCAAAGACTTAAAGGCAGAAGGGCTAGAATCTTTGAAAGCTGGAGGATATACTTCCTAGTTGGCTCTCACATGGTGACAAGGTAGTATGGGAGAGCTGGTTCCTCCTTCGGCTGCATGAGTATCCTCATGACATAGCATCTGTCTTTCCCGAGAGTTGACTCTCCATAGGTTTAAAGAGGTTGCACTAGTTTTTAGAAGCTTTTCTTCAGAAGTCTCACACCATCACTCCTGAGTAGTCTACTGGTCACACAAGGCAACCTGATTGTGTGTGGGAGGCAACTACATAGGATATTGTATTAGTTATCTGTTGAAGTACTAAAAATTACCCTGAAAATTGGCAATTTAAAGCAGTAAGCATTCATTATTCACAGTTTCTATAGATCAGGAATATAGGAGTGGTTGAACTGGGTGGTTCTGACTCAGTATCTCATGAAGCTGTCTCCTGGGGGTGCAGTTATCTGAGGTTTGACTAAAGAATCTGCTTCTGAGCTCCCTTGTTTGTGGGTAGGTTTCAGTTCCTTGCATGTGGGCCTCTCCTGAGGCTACCTAGGTGTCCTTACAACACTGTACTGGTTTCCCTCAGAGTGAGCTGTGCAAAAGATAGACAGATGGAACCCAAGATGGAAGCCACAGTCTTGTATGACCTAATCTTGGAAGTTACGTACTGTATGAGTTTCCCATTGTGGCTGTAACAAATTACCGCAAACTCAGTCGCTTAAACAACACAAAAATTTATGATATTACAGTTCTGGAGACCAGAAGCCCAAAATGAGTTTCTTTGAGCGAAAATCAAGGTGTGGACAAGGGCTGTGTTCCTTTCAGAGGAGAGTCCACTTCTAGGCGTTGCCTTGTTTCAGCTTCTAGAGGCCATCCGCATTCCTTAGCTCATAGCCTTTTCTCTGTCTTCAAAGTCCTCAGCATAGCATCCTCAAATCTCTGACTGCCTCTTTTATCTTGTAAGAATCTTTTTCATTACATTGGACCGGCCCAGATAATCCAGGATAATCGCATCTCAAATTTCTTTGAATTAATCACCTCTGCAAAGTCCTTTTTTCCATGTAAGGTAATTTATTCAATATGGTCATAGGTTTGGGATGTGGGAGTTAGGGTGTAGATGTATTTCAGGAGCCAGCAGTCCACCTACCATACATACCGTCCCTTTTGCTATATTATAGTGGCCACACAGATTAACTGGTACAATGCAGGATGAGATTACTTATGCATGTGAATATCAGCAGGTTGGGATCACTGGGGACCATTCTGGAGGCTGGCTACCATAACATTTTTAAATGACTCTTACCTAACTTTGAAAAGTATGAATTATTGCTTCAAAATACAATCCTGAAAGACAAATCCTATGCAACTATTAACATTTTGTTCCTACTAGACTGAGAAAGAATAATAATAATGATAAAATCACAATAGCTACTATTATTTATTGAGTGCCTAATTTGTGCTGGGCACAAAAATAAGTACTTAACATAACATTTCTAAATTATATAGCATCTTGAAATATGAGATCAATGATTTTATCATTCATAATGACACATATAAAGAAACAGATTCAGAAAAGCTTTGAGTAAGTTCACACAGAGTAATAGGCAGAGAGATAGAGATGATCTAAACTGAGTCTGTCAGGTGTTAGGATATGTGGGCAGAGGAACTAGAGATTAAATTGCCAACATCCTCTGGATCATGGAAAAAGCAAGAGAGTTCCAGAAAAACATCTATTTCTGCTTTATTGACTATCCAAAGCCTTTGACTATGTGGATCACAATAAACTGTGGAAAATTCTAAAAGAGATGGGAATACCAGACCACCTGACCTGCCTATTGAGAAATCTGTATGCAGGTCAGGAAGCAACAGTTAGAACTGGACACGAAACAACAGACTGGTTCCAAATAAGAAAAGGAGTATGTCAAGGCTGTATACTGTCACTCTGCTTATTTAACTTCTATGCAGAGTACATCATGAGAAATGCTGGGCTGGAAGAAGCAAAGGCTGGGATCAAGACTGCCAGGAGAAACATCAATAACCTCAGATATGCAGATGACACCACCCTTATGGCAGAAAGTGAAGAAGAACTAAAGAGCCTCTTGATGAAAGTGAAAGAGGAGAGTGAAAAAATTGGCTTAAAGCTCAACATTCAGAAAACTAAGATCATGGCATCTGGTCCCATCATTTCATGGCAAACAGATGGGGAAACAGTGGAAACAGTGGCTGACTTTATTTTGGGGGGGCTCCAAAATCACTTCAGATGGTGATTGCAGCCATGAAATTAAAAGATGTTTATTCCTTGGAAGGAAAGTTATGACCAACCTAGACAGCATATTAAAAACCAGAGACATTACTTTATCAACAAAGGTCTGTCTAGTCAAGGCTATGTTTTTTCCAGTAGTCATGTATGAATGTGAGAGTTGGACTATAAAGAAAGCTGAGCGCCAAATTGATGCTTTTGAACTGTGGTGTTGGAGAAGACTCTTGAGAGTCCCTTGGACTGCAAGGAGATCCAACCAGTCCATCCTAAAGGAGATCAGCCCTGGGTGTTCATTGGAAGGACTGATGTTGAAGCTGAAACTCCAATACTTTGGCCACCTGATTTGAAGAACTGACTCATTGGCAAAGACCCTGATGCTGGGAAGGATTGAGGGCAGGAGGAGAAGGGGACGACAGAGGACAAGATGGTTGGATGGCATCACTGACTCAATAGACATGAGTTTGGGTGGACTCAGGGATTTGGTGATGGACAAGGAAGCCTGGCGTGCTGCGGTTCATGGGGTTGCAAAGAGTTGGACACGACTGAGCGACTGAACTGAACTGAGGATATGTGGAATCCAGTCCTTCTTTTCCACTAACTACCTGTGATGCTGCTGCTGCTGCTAAGTCGCTTCAGTCGTGTCTGACTCTGTGCGACCCCAGAGACGAAAGCCCACCAGGCTCCCCCATCCCTGGGATTCTCCAGGCAAGAACACTGGAGTGGGTTGCCATTTCTTTCTCCAATGCATGAAAGTGAAAAGTGAAAGGGAAGTCGCTCAGTCGTGTCTGACTCTTAGCGACCCCATGGACTGCAGCCCACCAGGCTCCTCCATCCTTGGGATTTTCCAGGCAGGAGTACTACCTGTGATAAGTGACTGCAATCACCAAGTTTTCCTTGTTGATGTTAATTGGACTATAGATTCCTTAAAAGTATGATCCTGAAAGAATAAGAATCACAGGTATTCATGTAATTTATCATCAATCTATAGGTGGCACTTTTGTGTTAATCAACATGTGTATAGAAGCTCAGTTTTGAAACTCTGGTCAAAAACAGTTATACCACAGAGTTAAGTTCCCAGGCACACAAACAGCATACCATTGTTTTTGGCTATGCCAAAGTGAAAGGGCAGACAGAGAACATCAGGTGAAGATTTTCCACATGGATTCTAATCGACTCATATATGCCACCCACTGAGACAACTTAAAAAGAAAAGACCCTTTACACTGCATAACCTCAGGTTGCAGAAAATTCATATTGTGACACACCAAAGTTCTATTCAAGAACAAAACAAAGGAATTTTTGATACCTTCCCCCATTTCCTTTCTCCCTATTTATGTACAGAGTCTTTTCAATAACAAATATCCACCTGATTTTCCTTAATTGGCTGATCTGAATAGCTCATTTAGGAGAACACTTCTGGAGAGTTATTAAATTTTATGTGGTCCTATTACATCCCCACACATTATCCCATCACTAAAGCAGTGCCAGGAGATGTAGTTGGGAGTATCCTGGAAGGATTACTATAGAGAATATATTCTCAGAGTTAATATTTCAACTTGGACATAACAAATGGAAGTGATCTGCATCATAGTGGGAGGAATTAATGCCACACATAAATGGCATTTTATGCAATGCATGATTTAAAATTGTGTTCCTGTGTTACTAGAAGAGGGAATTCCCAGTCCAACACATTTTAAAGAAAATCTCACAGGTATTCCTTTCTCTTTAAATCCTTGAATTTTGCTGATCCACTTGACAGATAATGGCTTTAAAGCATCTATATTCACTTTTGTCTAGATTTTTCTTATTGATTCATCACTTTCAGGCACATACTGCTTGCTATGTACTTTATTTATACATGAAGTGAAGAAATACAGATTGAGGATCTACTGCATATGAAGGCCTCCATTAGCTATTGGTGCAGGGACAGGACTTCAAAGATTAACTTAGTCCAGCTGCCTTCCCCCATGAATTCATAACAAGGATGACTCATTCATGACAAGAGTGCCATCTTTGCCTTTACCCTTTGTGCCAATGGCAACAGTCGACCAGAGAGTCTTTCCAATGACTTCAGAATCCTTTTAATACAGCCCTTATAGCTGCTGCTGCTGCTGCTGCTGCTAAGTCGCGTCAGTCGTGTCCGACTCTGTGCGACCCCATAGACGGCAGCCCACCAGGCTCCACCGTCCCTGGGATTCCCCAGGCAAGAACACTGGAGTGGGTTGCCATTTCACTTTCACTTTCAGCCCTTATAGCAGATACTATCAAAAAAAGAGTTTTTCGGAGGACAAGACAGGAACATTCAGAAAGTTACCTCCTGATACTACTACAAGCCCCACCCTTTCTTTCAAAAAAAAAACAACACTCATATCCAGAGACCTTATGGTTCAATGAGAGACTCGTGGTTCTTGCCCTTAAAGAGTGGGAGCTCCCAGTGAGCTGAGATATAAAACGCTCACATGTAGGAGAAGCCTCAAGAATAAACACAGAGGTAAACACATGCAAACAGATTAAATGCTAGATTTGTTTCATACTCAGGAGAAATAAGGAAGGGAGTTAGTAACAGATGTGCCTAGAATGTGCCAGAACCCTATGCTAGATTTTTGACAAGTATTACATCACTAAATGTAACTATGAAGTAGGTATTAATCTCTCTCAACAACTACGAAGTAGGTATTAACATCTCTCAAACAGATTAGGCTGGTTGCTCCTATCACACCTAGTCTTGGGCCTCGGTTTGGTTCAGTTCAGTTCATTTGCTCAGTCATGTCCGACTCTTTGCGACCCCATGAAGCGCAACACACCAGGCCTCCCTGTCCATCACCAACTCCCAGAGTTTACCCAAACCCATGTCCATTGAGTCGGTGATGCCATCCAACCATCTCATCCTCTGTCATCCCTTTCTCCTCCTGCCCTCAATCTTTCCCAGCATCAGGGTTTTTTCAAATGAGTCAGCTCTTCATATCGGAAGGTGGCCAAAGTATTGGAGTTTCAGCTTCAACACACTCCTAGTCTTGTGTAATTCCCAAAGTCCATTTCTTTGCATTGCAGTGAGCAGTCAAACTAACCAGCCAAACTCTCTAGTTATAGAATGGAAGAAACTCAAATTAGGTTGGAAAAACAAATGTGGATATACCACAAGTAACTTTGCCCAATTATTGAAGAAGCAAAGTTTCAGTGTTAATGTTTTTTCAGTTCTGTCCTTGACGCAGAAATGAGTATCCAAGATCTAACACAGCTTCACGGATTTCTTTCCATCTCAAATTTACAACACAAATTATTCCAGCTCTAAAATTTCTATGATTTACAACAAATCTAGTCCATGGCTAAAAAGAGGTACAATTTAAACCTCTCACATACTAAAATCTTAAGAGAGGGAGGATAATTTAATGGGGAAAATGTAAGGATACTGAAATCAGGTAAATTTTTTCTTTAACTCTTTCATAATTCTAGGACCTTAGACAGATCATTTAATATGTTTGGAAAAAAAGAGTAAATAATACTTAACTTTTCTTCCTACCTATGAAAATACTTTTTTTGGTTTCTTCTTTACTTGAAACTGGGGAAGGAAGAAATCTGAGTTGATACCTAAGGAAACAGAATGTCTTACATTTGAAATTTCACCAAGATCTAGCGTTATAACTGTCTTAATACCTTCAGGCCTGAGCCTTTCTGTCTTGCCACATTTATTTTCATATTTGTGTATAATGTAGCTGAGGAGAACTCAAAAGAAATAACCCCAGAAATAGAAAAATTGCTTCCTATTATAACAGACAGATATAACCAAAAAAACAGCGATAGAAAAATCAGCTTTTGTTACTTTTAAAGGCCTAATGACAAATTTTGGAATGATGTATTAACACAAAATACATACTTTCTATCTCCTTCTGGAGGCTTTGTCTTGTCTAGAAATTTGTCCAGTAGGAAATCTTTGATATAGCAAGTCCACTCTCAAACAGATGGCTTCAAACTGCTCTTTTGTTCTTGAAACTAGCAATTATTCTGTTGCTGTGTGCTTGAGACTTGGATGGGAATGATTTTTTCCACAACTATCAAGCCCTGCATGAATGAACAGAGCCTTTCATTTACTGGAAATAGACAATAAGAATAGAAATCTCGATTGCACATGTTTTAATGTTTTTGCATAAAACAGTCTTTCTTTTTATCGGCAAGTGGTTTGTAAATATCAACATCACTCCAAAACAAACAGCCTGGTTTATAATGACATATTGAGTGGTATTTCAATTTGTAATATTCTGTGCCAAGCTTAAAGTCTTATACTCATATTTCAAGTAAACTGCTTAATTAAAGCTTAAACAAGGGTCTCCAGAGCCTTAATAGTAAAGCACTATATTAGAAAACCAGGTAATGAATTGTAAAAAAAAATAATTATGGCCTCCATACGTTAGATAATAAAAGTCTATGACATCTTGCCAGGATATCTTGCAGGATATTACAGATCCTACATTCTGAAAATCTTGTGTAATTACTGATCTAAAATTATATGTCATATACCACATTTTGTATTTACTTATTTATTTGATCAGCAGCAGATTAACCCTAGGTTTGATTTCCAGTGCTGACACTTAGAAGCTATTAGACTTCTCTGAGCCTGGGTTTCTTCAGCTATAAAATAGGAACAACATCACTTAACTCATGGGGTTGATGCAGAATTTAACTGAGTAAATGTAGGGCTTTCCAGGCGGCACTAGTGGTAAAGAACCTGCCTGCCAATGCAGGACACATGAGAGATGGAGGTTTGCTCCCTGGGCTGGGAAGATCGCCTGGAGGAGGGCATGGTAACCCACCCAGTGTTCTTGCCTGGAGAATCCCAGTGACAGAGGAGCCTCGTGGGCTACAGTCCATTAGGTCACAAAGAGTTAAACACAACTGAAGCAACTCAGCATGCACACATGAGAAACGCAGTGCTCAGTGCAAGGTAGATGCTGATGAACCCTGCTTGCCCTCTCTCATCCCATTCCAGTGGTACACACTCACTCTCATGAGACACACTCATAGGTGTTTCTTAGAAGTCAAGGGGGAAAAACGCAAAGAAAAAAGTGTGTCTAACAGGGGCAAGTGCCTTTCCTTCAGCTTTGGCATTTTCTACACGGGCTAAATCAAGCTGGACAGAAAGAGGAAGTATTTTGTTAATGGAAAAGTCTTTAGTTCCATGGCTCTTGATGCTGCTCTGGAATAGCTACATAATACCAAGAAGAGACTGAACTTTCAACATGATTTTACATAGTTCTCTAATCGGAGACTCATGTTCAACAAATCGGGAAATCTTGCCAATTTGTATTTTAATTTTTCTCCTCTGAAAGGAAGTATTGCAGTGTGAAGAAAGGACACACTTAACTACTGAATTGCATTTTTATAATCCTAAAATATTATTTAACTATATTCTACTTGAGGTAGAATCAAGTGTTTGGCAGTAAAAAGCTTTGGAATCAGTTTTAAATATGAATCTTGTTCCCTCACATATTACTTGTGGGACTATGATGAACCAAAAATAGTCCATGAGCTTCAGTTTTTCACCTGTAAAATGGGCTACCCACCTCATGGTGTTGTGAGGATTAACTGGGATAATATATGTAAAACGTTATTTCATTGACTTTGAATAGTAAGTACTCAAAGAAGTGAGCTGTTATTATGGTAAAGTATTCCGTGTGTGTCTTAGTCACTCAGTCGTGTCCGACTCTATGTGACCACATGGACTGTAGCCTGCCAGGCTCCTCTTCCATGGGATTCTCCAGGCAAGAATACTGGAGTGGGTTGCCAGTTCCTTTTCCATAAGCATTCCATACATCAGCTTTAGTTGAAATTTTCAGTTGCTGGCTATTCCTTGCTAGTATCTTAGCTCGAAACTAAAGCAAGAAAACCATTTGATGAATGTCAATATATGTCAATTCTGAAGGGTGAAGGAGAGTTGCTTTTAAAATAAAATAAAATAAAGAATGTAGGAGAAATTATCCAGCTTATATATCAATGTGCTCAATCAGACCAACTCAACATAAAGGTACTTGTCACTACCTTATCTAAATAGATACATGTAATTTCTGGACCATCCCAAGGTCAAGTTCAGAAAGTCAGCAGTAGGAGGCTGAGACTGCAAGCTCCCTGTGAATATCACGAATAAATCAAGTGCACTCACCTTTCTGAAAGCAGGGAGAGAAAGTACAAGAGGCCTTTGTTAATCAGACAGGAAAATCATAGCCTGAAAATGCTGACAATGACATTTCAAAAGTCTCACTTACTTAGTAATAGATAAGAATATGTGAAGAAGGATAAAAAAAAAAAAAATGCCCTGAAGTTTTCAAAAGGAAAAAAGGATCAAATATCTGTTTTATGTGAGAACTTTATCATGCGAGGTTACTTTAGTTCACATTTCCTAAATGGGGACACCTCTCCAGAGGGAACAGGAGGCTTCTCTTGTGAGGTACTGTGCTGGTAACTGGTGACAATGACAAATGCCATCTGACTGATGGCCCCGCCTATCCCACTTTAGGCAGTCAGAGATGTACTGAAGACAGTGTCATCCAAATCCAAGTTCACTTATGAAATAACAAAGGGAACAGAACCTCCCATGCCCTCCAGCTCCTTTTCCACCGGGGCTGTAAGGGGCCCAGAAAAGACACACCCTCTCACTGAGATTGGCCAGTGATGGGAGACACTGAGGGGACCAGTGAGCTCCCCAGGTACATCCCAGGCACAGAAGCAGATAGGACCACATTAGCCTTGAGTAGTGATATGATGCCTTCCTAGGTGGTGCAGTGGTAAAGAACCCACCTGCCCATGCAGGAGATGCAAGAGATCCGGGTTTGAACCCTGGGACAGAAGAATTCCCTGGAGGAGGAGATGGCAACCCACGCCAGTATTCTAGCCTGGAAAATTCCATGGACAGAGGAGCCTGGTGGGTTACAGTCCATGGGGTCCCAAAGAGTAGGATAGGACTAAGTGACTGAGCAAGTGATTTGGTGCCCTCTACCCTCACCCCACCTCTTTCCTCTTGAACAACCTCTCCTTCAATTTCTCTCTTTTCTGTCCAGAAAACTTCTGGGGGTCTTAATAACTGAGTCATTTGCCCTGAGGAAGCTGTTCCTGTTTATCCACTGACCCCTTTTCCCAACCTCACCTTCCCACCCACCTCCAGTTATGTGTCATTTTGACATCTGGGGGGTTTAAATGGTGATATACCACCTGGGCTCAGACTATAACTTCTTCAATGAAACATAAACTCCATTGTGTCACTCATAATAAACCAAATTTCCATGAAGGGAGCACCGGTCTATATTCTTAAATCTTAAGAAAATCAGCTAAGTGGTCAGGCAGTTGACCTGGGAGGATTCTGTCTCTTTTTACAGCAGCCATAGCATTTCCATCAATGCTGTCTCTATCTTTACTGCTGAAGGACTTGAGAAATCTCCATGCTGAGAAAAGGAGCATGCTGCTCCCCACATCCACTCTCTCCACTTAGCCAAGAACACCAGGTCAAGGTAAGGAAGAACATGGCAGAGGGCCCAGAAATGACTGGGAACAAGGAGGCGACAACCTCAGACTCACAAAGGATATAAGCAGGAGGTAGAGACTTCCGAGGTATGCAGGGAATTGGCACAGAAATGAACTTGGGTCACACAATGAATAGCGGGGAAAAAAAGGTGATTGTCTCAGGTTAAAAGCTCTTGTCTTTCTTTTGTTACAGTAATAATCACAACTAAAAGCATGGAGGATTTATAGGCTTTTAAGAAGTACATCTCTTTTTTTCCCTTCAATAAAACAGTATCTTTAAAGACAAACAGGATGACAAGTGAATTTTTTTAAACCCAAAGGATACATTAAAAATCAGGAAACAGTGTAAACATAAATATTTTCATCCAGTCATTGAAAATGTTTCAGCAAGCATGAATAAATGACCTTTAAGCTATTGTAATACAGTCCAAAAGGATAATTTCAGCAAAGGAAGGTTTATTGAGCTCCACACAGATAACAAAATTTATAGTTTGGAATTAGATATAGATGTTTTCACTTATAATCCAAATTGCTATATGACTTGGGTTGCACTGCTACCAAAAAGTGCCATGGAGTTCTGGAACAAAACTTCAGTTGGCAGTGGTTCTGGCTTTGTATCTCTGTGACTTTGCGAGAGTTCTTGAGTCTCGGGCCCTCATCAATAAAAGGAGGGGGCTGGGGTTTAGATGTTATCAAAGTCCTTCCTGCTCTAGAATTACTTCATTTTCAAGATTTATACAGAAAGTATTGTAAAAGCACAATTAGCCTAAAATTTTGGCATTTTCCTGTCCATATTTCCTCAAGGGATTCCTTGGCCCCTTTCTTAAAAATGACAAGCAGAACTTGTTAGTTACACTGTGGACTTTGGCCACAGCCAGACCTGGGATTGGTCTCATTTCTGTCACTCCCTGGCAGTGTGATGATCAACAAAGGACCATGCCTCTCTGGGCTCACTTTCTCATCAGTTAAATGTAGTCTTATCCCACAGGGTTGATAGGGGAATAAAAAGCTATTAATCACATAAAGAGCTCAGCACAGCACCTGACACTCAGTGAGTACAGAAGTGATATATTATAAACCATATAAATTATTACAAACTTTATAAACTATATCAATTCTTTTACACAAACATTTGTCTTCTACAGGCACTGGAATGTCATTTAGACACTTCATTCTCTAATGAGTCAGGGGAGCTCCTTAAGGCAGTGGTAACCGGCTCTAAACTCTTGGCTGGTGAATTGTATCTCTGATTAGTAGGCATTTTATGTGTGTTAGTCACTCAGTCGTGTCTGATTCTTTGCAACCCCATGGACTATAGCCCTCAAGGCTCCTCTGTTCATGGAATTCTCCAGGCAAGAATACTGGAGTGGGTAGCCATTCCCTTCTCCAGGGGATCTTCCTGACCCAGGGATCGAACTGGGTCTCCCACATTGCAGGCAGATTCTTTGCAGTCTGAGCCACCAGGGAAGCCCACTTAAGGTGGTGGTGGGTTAGTCACCAAGTCGTATCTGTCTCTTGTGACCCCACAGACTGTATCCTGTCAGGCTCCTCTGTACATGGGATCCTTCAGGCAAGAATACTGGAGTGGGTTGCCATTTCCTTCTCCAAGGCATTCTACAGTTGGATCTATAACAGGCAAAGTGTTTGAAAGAGTTGGCATAACATAGCAGGTAAGTGCATGGACTCCAGAGCAAGACTTCTTGGGTTCAAATTCTTCTGTGTCATTTCTTAGCCACTCTTAGGGGAATCCTTGGGTGGTGTAAATGAGTTAACATTAAAAACACTTAAAACAATATCCAGTTTGAGGGAGATGCTAAATAAAATACTTAGATCAACTACTAATTGGAAGCTGGAGCCCAGAACATATTTAAGCAAACAAAAAATTTTTGTAAAATTAGCAGCCTAAAGTGTAATTACTTTAAGCACCTTCTGTTTAAACTCATTCACACAAGTATTTGTCTTTTACAGGCACTCAAATGTCATCAATTTGTGGGTGGGGGCAATGGTATCTCCTTAGACACTACATCCTCTAAGGAGTCAGTGATAACTGGCTCTGAACTCCTGGCTGGTGAATTTTATCTCTGATTAGTATGCATTCTTTCCAGCATGACATGAAACTATGAGATGAAATTAGCTGCCTTTGTGCTACTAAAATAATAACTGAAATATTATAGCAAATGAATTTTGTGACATTTCACATATAGTCTTTGAGCTCAGGGCTTTTATAATGAAGTTCTGCCCTTTCCCGTCTGCATCTCTTCAAAATGCTCTTGATTTTCCATTTACTGGAAAATATGTGACTCACACAAGCCAGCAGAGATCTATACCTCATTATCTGATCTTGTTTTATGGTTGAGTTAGAACAATATGTTAGGTCTTTTTCCATGCAATATAAGTCTTTCGGTGAAGAACATTAAATTCGAGTATCTCTGATTAGTGAAATAAAAGATTTTAACAGTGATTTCAGGGAGATGGAGATTCATAGTACAGATTAAAAAGTCAAGTATCTTCTGTGATATAACTTATCTGTATGCATTAGCTAAAGTTGTAGAAAGTGATGTTAGACTTGTGCAAAATAGATTCCAGTTAATGGACCATGAAATGATGAGGCTTTATTTTTTTGAATTACAGGAATATCCTAAAAACCACTGCTCTGTGTCCCAAAGCAGATTTTACTCTGATAGTAAAAATGTGTGAAAACTCACGTTGCTTATATGTGCTCTCAGTGTGTTTTCAGGAGGGAATGTCAATCATAATTAGTTACTTTGATCTCAAAGGTCCTTTTTATCTGTAAGATTCTGACTCTGATTACTGAACACCCACATCATGGAAGGCACTGTTGGCTTTTATATCAGGTATTGAAACAGGCTCCAGAATTTCCCCAGGGACCTTCCCCCACACAAGCAAGCATACTTTTCGATCACTGGAGCATTCTTTGAGTAACTCATTGTGCCTTCAAAGATACATCTTAATTCTATTATGGATTTTCTACTGAAATGAAGATTTCTTGAAATACTCAACTGCCAATCCTTTTAACATTCACAAATCTTTGAAGAGCCTCTTCTGTTGACTCCTTTTCTTGTATCTACTTTATTGTCAACCATCTAAAAATTTGGAGAGGGCTTGGTATCATTCAAAGTGTTAGATACATGAAGTAGCTTGGTGGTTATTTTAAGAAGTATGAAACATACCATGCTTGGCCCATTTTAGTTCAAAATAAAAAGCTTTCAAAAATCTGCATGCTGCTGCTGCTAAGTCGCTTCAGTCGTGTCCAACTCTGTGTGACCCCATAGATGGCAGCCCACCAGGCTCCCCCGTCCCTGGGATTCTCCAGGCAAGAACACTGGAGTGGGTTGCCATTTCCTTCTCCAACGCATGAAAGTGAAAAGTGAAAGTGAAGTTGCTCAGTAGTGTCCGACTCTCAGCGACCCCATGGACTGCAGCCTACCAGGCTCCTCCGTCCATGGGATTTTCCCGACAAGAGTACTGGAGTGGGGTGCCATTGCCTTCTCCGAATCTGCATGCTAGGTAATGCATGTAATAAGTATATGGTCTAAACATCATTCCCATTTACAAAGAGAGTCATGGAGGCCCAGCTGGTTGCTTAACACACCTGAGGCCTGCTGGTAAATGGCTGGGCCAGAACTGCAGCTATGATGTCTGCTGCTGAAGCCACTGTTCTCTCCCCTAGACTACACCGTGTTCTTAGAGCAGCTTCATAGACACGGCACTGAAAACTGTGGGAGCCTGGGAAAGAGGTAATGGAGTTTCTATTTTCATGTTTATCTCTCTTTTTTTCTCATTCAGATAGCTGATCGATCAACAGAAAAAGAAAACGTCCTCAAAGTGTTCAAGAATTTCATGCTGTCTTGAGCAGACATCATGAATATATGGGCCCAGTACCTTGAATCCCAGAAAGCCACATATCATGGGCATTTTATGTGCGTGGCAATCAAGTTGTTCTCTAAAGATAAAACTTCCCTGGTGGCTCAATCGGTAAAGAAACCACCTGCAATGCAGGAGTCTTGGGTTCAATCCCCGGGGCAGGAAGATCCCCTGGAAAAGGGAATGGCAACACAATCCAGTATTCTTGCCTGGAGAATTCCATGGACAGGGGAGCCTGGCAGGCTACAGTCCATGCTGTCACAAAGCATCAGACATGACTGAGCAACTAACACTTTCACTTTCTAAAGATAAAACAGATTTATGTATCTTTTCAGAAACATTGAGCCCAAAGATATATATGTAAACTTGACTGGCATGAAGACTGCTGGGAGAAATATCAATAACCTCAGAAATGCAAATGACACCATCCTTACAGCAGAAAGCAAAGAGGAACTAAAGAGCCTCTTGATGAAAGTGAAAGAGGAGAGTGAAAAAGCTGGCTTAAAACTCAACATTCAAAAAACGAACATCATGGCATCCGGTCCCATCACTTCATGGCAAATAGATGGGGAAAAAATGGAAACAGTGACAGACTTTATTTCTTGGGCTCCAAAATCACTGCAGATGGTGATTGCAGCCATGAAATTAAAAGACGCTTGCTCCTTGGACAAAAAGCTATGACCAGTCTAGACAGCATATTAAAAAGTAAAGACATTACTTTGCCAGCAAAGGTCCATCTAGTCAAAGCTATGGTTTTTCCATTATTCACGTATGGATGTGAGAGTTGGACTATAAAGAAAGCTGAGTGCTGAATTGATGCTTTTGAACTGAGGTGTTGGAGAAGACTCTTGAGAGTCCTTTGGACTTCAAGGAGATCAAACCAGTCAACCCTAAAGGAAATCAGTCCTGAGTGGTCATTGGAAGGACTGATGCTGAAGCTGAAACTCCAATACTTTGGCCACCTGATGTGAAGAACTGACTCATTTGAAAAGACCCTGATGCAAGGAAAGATTTAAGGCAAGAGGAGAAGGGGACGACAGAGGATGAAATAGTTGGATGGCATCACTGAATCAATACACATGAGTCTTAGCAAGTTCTGGGAGTTGGTGATGGACAGGAGAAGACAATGGCACCCCATTCCACTACTCTTGCCTGGAAAATCCCATGGACAGAGGAGCCTGGTGGGCTGCAGTCCATGGGGTTGCTGAGAGTCGGACACGACTGAGCGACTTCACTTTCACTTTTCACTTTCATGCATTGGAGAAGGAAATGGCAACCCACTCCAGTGTTCTTGCCTGGAGAATCCCAGGGACGGGGGAGCCTGGTGGGCTGCCATCTATGGGGTCACACAGAGTCAGATACGACTGAAGCGACTTAGCAGCAGCAGGGAAACCTGGCATGCTGCAGCCCATGGGGTTGCAAAGAGTTGGACATGACTGAGCAACTGAACTGAATATAATACTTACAGAAAGGTTGTAAAAATTATAAAGAGAGTTATTATGTAAGCAGATTTTCATAAGGGTTAATTTCCTTCTCTTCCTATGCAACATAAATTTGGTCTGTTTTCCTATTTCAAAATAAGAGCTTTGAATATTTCCTTTCATCTGATTTGGCTTCTCAGCATGTGTGTATGTGTATATATACACACACACACACATATATATATATCTTTCCAGGTGGCACTAATGGTAAGAACCTGCCTGCCAGTGCAGCAGATATAGGAGACACGGGTTCTATCTCTGGGTTGAGAAGATCCCCTGGAGAAGGAAATGGCAACCTACTCCAGTATTCTTGCCTGGAGAATCCCATGGACAGAGGAGACTGGTGGGCTATAGTCCATGGGGTCACAAATAGTCGGATATGACTGAAGCAACTTAGCACTGCATTGTTATATATAAAAATCAACAGAATTTAGTTTTTAGAGTAGTTTTATGTTCACAGCAAAACTGAGAAGAAAGTATAGAGTCTCCATATACCCACTGTCACCATACAGGCACAGTCTCTCCTACCATCGATATCCCATCAGAGTGGTGCATTTGTTTTAATCAATGAACCTAAATTGACATATCATTATCACCCAGAATCTATATTTTACACCAAGGTTTACTTTTGGAGTTGTCCATTTTCTAGGTTTTCACATGTAGTCACAATTATAATATCATACACAGTAGTTCTGCCCTACAAATCCTCTGTGCTTCATCTATTTATACTTTCCCCCACTTCCCCTAGCAACCAATGACCTTTTCATTGTCTCCATAGTTTTGCCATCAGAATGCCATATAGCTGCAATCATATAGTATGTAGTCTTTTCAGATTTGCCTTTTCACTTATTAATATGCATTTAAGGGTATCTTGTTGCTTCCAAGTTTTAACAATTATGAACAAAACTGCTATAAACATCCATGTACAAGTTTTTGTGGAGATAAAAATTTTAAATTCATTGGGTAAATATCAAGGAGAGTGATTCTTGGATTATATGTTAGTTTTGTACGGTTAAATATTAGTTTTGTAAGAATCTGACATATTGTCTTCCAAAGTGGCTGTACCATTTTACATTTCTTCTGGCAATGAACAGAGAGTTCCTGTTGCTCTATGGTCTTGCTGGCATTTGATGTTGTTAGTTTTGGATTACTGTTGTTCTCAGAGGGGTTGTTCTATAACACCTTCTAGAACTAACACTGGAAAAAGATGTCCTTTTCATCATAGAGGACTGGAATGCAAACGTAGGAGATCAAGAGATACCTGGAATAACAGGCAAGTTTAGCCTTAGAGTACAAAATGAAGCAGGGCAAAGGATAACAGAGTTTTATAAAGAGAACACATGGGTCATAGCAAACACCCTTTTCCAACAACCCAAGAGACGGCTCTACACATGGACATCCCCAGATGGTCAATATCAAAATCCAATTGATTATGTTCTTTGCAGCTAAAGATGGACAAGTTCTATATAGTCAGTAGAAACAAGACCTGGAGCTGATTGTGGTTCAGATCATGAGCTCCTTATTGCAAATTTCAGGCTTAAATTGAAGGAAGTAGGGAAAACCACTAGGCCATTAAGGTATGACTTAAATCAAATCCCTCACCATTATACAGTGAAGGCGATGAATAGATTCATGGAATTAGATCTAGTAGACCGGGTGCCTGAAGAACTATGGATGGAGGTTCACAACATTGTATAGGAGGCAGTGACCAAAACCATCCCAAAGAAAAAGAAATGCAAGAAGGCAAAGTGGTTGTCTGAAGAGGCTTTACAAATAGCTGAGGAAAGAAGAGAAGCAAAAGGCAAAGGAGAAAGGGAAAGATATACTCAACTGAATGCAGAGTTTCAGAGAATAGCAAGGAGAGATAAGAACACTTCATTAAATGAACACTGCAGAGAAATACAAGAAAACAATAGAATGGGAAAGACTAGACATCTCTTCAGGAAAACCAGAGATAGCAAGGGAACATTTCATGAAAGGACAAAGGATAAAGGACATGAAAGGATAAAGGACAGAAACAGCAAAGACATAACAGAAGCACAAGAGATTAAGAAGAGGTGGCAAGAATACACGGAAGAACTGTACAAAAAAGGTCTTAATGACCCAGATAACCATGATGGTGTGTTCACTCACCTGAAGCCAGACATCCTGGAGTGTGAAGTCAAGTGGGCCTTAGGAAACATTACTATGAACAAAGCTAGTGGAAGTGATAGAATTCCAGCTGAGCTGTTTCAAATCCTAAAAGATGATGCTGTGACAGTGCTGCACTCACTATGCCAGGAAATTTGGAAAACTCAGCAGTGGTCCCAGGACTGGGAAAGGTCAGTTTTCATTCCAATCTCAGAAAAGGGCAATGCCAAAGAACATTCAAACTACTATACATTTGCACTCATTTCACATGTTGCCATGGTTATGCTGGAAATCCTTCAGGCTAGGCCTCAGCTGTATGTGAACCAAGAACTTTCAGATGTATAATCTGGGTTTCAAAGAGGCAGAGGAACCAGAGACTAAATTGCCAGCATCATTTCGATCATAAAAAAAGCAAGAGAATTTCAGAAAAACATCTACTTCTGCTTTACTGACTACACTAACATGTTTGACTCTGGATCACAACAAACTATGGAAAAGTCTTGGAGAGATAAGAGTACCAGACTCCCTTACCTATATGCTGAGAAACCTGTGTGTGGGTCAAGAAGCAACAGTTAGAAGCTGACATGAAACACAGACTGGTTCAAAACTGAGAAAGGAGTATGACAAGGCTGTATATTGTCACTTGGCTTATTTAATTTATATGCAAAGTACCTCATGTGTAATGCCAGGCTGGATAAATCACAAGAAGGAATCAAGATTACTGGGAGAAATATCAACATTCTCAGATATGCAGATGGCAGAAAGTTAAGAGGAACTAAAGAGCCTCTTGATAAGGGTGAAACAGGAGAGTGAAAAAGCTGGCTTGAAACTCAATATTAAAAAAACTAATATCATGGTATCTGGTCCTATCACTTCATAGCAAATAGAAGGGGAAAAAGTGGAAGCAGTGACAAGAGGTCTGAACTCAGAGAAAACCTAACCTATTAGAGGCTTCAGCGAAAATCCTGGTGACACCAGGACCAGGGTGGATGACCTTGACTTAGGCAATGCTAAAGTATTTTCTTAAGGGAATTTACTCTACCCAGAAACCATATAGTGATAAAAAAGCATGAATTCCTTCAGAGATCTGAGTTTATATCTTTACTCCTTTTACAAATAGTATGACAACCAAGTTAATTAAATTCTCTAAACTATTTCTTCATTTAAAAATATGAATAAGAATACCTACTTTATGAAATCATATAAGTTCATAGATTTTCAAACTCTTGAGGTAGTATAAATGCTTATTTTATTTTTTTTCTTAATATTAGTTAACTATGAAATTATGAAAATTTATGAAAAATTCATCAGGAGTCTTGGTTTGGAACCTATATTGCTTTTTGCAGGACAAGTTTATGGAAAGTATGTTTACTTTCCTTCTCGAATGTGTTGGGTTACTTTTCAAATGTTCTAAAATATTGGAAATTTCATCTCAAATCTGGATAGTAGCAATTTCAGTTAAAACTGGGCTAATGCAAGTTGGACCATAAAGAAGGCTGAGTGCTGAAGAATTGATGCTCTTGAACTGTGGTGTTGGAGAAGATTCTTGAGAGGCCCTTGGACTGCAAGGAGATCCAACCAGTCCATCCTAAAGGAAATCAGTCCTGAATATTCATTGGAAGGACTGATGCTGAAGCTAAAGCTCAAATACTTTGGCCACCTGATACAAAAAGCTAACTCACTGGAAAAGACCCTGATGCTGGGAAAGATTGAGGACAGGAGAAGGGGACAGCAGAGGATAAGATGGTTGGATGGCATCACTGACTCAACTGACATGAGTTTGAGCAAACTCCAGAAGATAGTGAAAGACACGGAAGGCTGGTATGTTGCAGTTCACGGGGTTGCAAAGAGTCGGACATGACTTAGTGACTAAACGACAACAACAACGATGCAAGGACCAAACTGTGAGTGTTTGGATGCCACAATGGAAGACAGTTCAGTAGATAACAGTCTTGGCTGCAGTTCCATACCCAATTCATAAGCTAAGTCTGGCAGCCAGAAAGTGATATAAAACTTCCGAGTTTGTACAGAGTGTACAAGTTTGAAAAATCAGCATAATCTAATTAACATTATGATGATATATCTATCTGGGCTTCCCAGGTAGCTTGGTGGTAAAGAATCCACCTGCCATTGTAGGAGACATAAAAGACGTGGATTTGATCCCTGAGTCAGGAAGATCCCCTGAAGTAAGAAATGGCAATCCACTCTAGTATTCTTGCCTGAAAAATCCCATGGATGGAGAAGCCTGGTGGGCCACAGTTTATGGGAATGCAAAGAGTCAGACATAACTGAGTGACTAGCATGCAAGATATATCTATTCAATTTTGCATCTTTTTAAACCTCCCCCTGCTGCTGCTGCTTAAGTCGCTTCAGTCGTGTCTGACTGTGCGACCCCATAGATGGCAACCCACCAGGCTCTTCTGTCCACAGGATTCTCTAGGCAAGAATACTGGAGTGGGGTGCCATTGCATTCTCCCAAAGTTCCCCATACATATGCTTAAAAGATTATAGTATATGAAGTTAGAAAACTCTTTATCTAGTTTTTTATTTCTACATTAAAACAAAGAATATACAATCTCATGCAATGGAAAACCAGTTTGATTGTAGGGATAGGAGTGACTGTGCCAATTTTTTTTTTTTCTTTTGGAGGAAAATAAGAAACTAAAATTTCCTCAATTCTTAGTCTCTATATAGACTTTCTCTGTCTTAAATAATGATTTGTTTTTGAAATCGTAATAGGGCAAAACATTATATGTTGAAAACTTAATTACTATTAAAAAGTTACTTTAAAAAGGACTTCTGAGTCCCCAAATCAGAATAATTTATACTAGAAACACTCTAGTCTATTAAAGTGGAAAAAGTAGATAGGGAAAGGTGAGGCAGCCTATAGGGGTTAGGGGACTGGGAAGAGGTGTTCCACCAGAACCCAGACCAGCAGTCTCAGTAGCTGGTGCCCAGAGGAGATCCTGCAAGAACTGTCACCTCCCTGTCTCCCCTCTCTCATCTTTCAATCTGCCTTTAGTGTCTCTCACAGTCTGAAGAAGCTAGGTAGCAAGGGGTTCTAGGAAACAGTTGCAGGGGTTAACTCCCTTTGCGCAGAACAGAGCTTGGGAGGGAAAGCAGAGAGATCTGAGAGCAAATAGGTATGACTGGCAAAGTCATGGCGCAAAGCAGTTTCTCAGCCTTAACACATAATATAGTCTGTTTCTATGAGTCTGACTTTTTCTTTCTTCCAGATTCCATACACAAGTGATACCTTACAGTTTTTTTGTCTTTATCTATCTGGCTTATTTCACTTAACATAATGCCTTCAAGGCCCATTCATTTTGTTGCAAATGGTAAGATTTCCTTCTTTTCCATGGCTGAAAAATACACCATATCTTCTTTATCCATTTATCCATTATCAGAACACTTATTTCTTTCTATATCTTGGCTACTGTGAATAACTTTGCAATGAATGTGGGAATATAGATATCTCTTTGATATACTCTTTCCATTCCCTTTGGTGATAAACGCCCAGAAGTGGGTTCCCTGGATCCTATGGTATGGTGGGGAAATAGGGAAAGTGACAGTGAGTACCTCAGTCATGTACGACTCTTTGTGACCCCATGAACTGTAGCCTGCCAGGCTCCTCTGTCCATGGGATTTTCCAGGCAAGAATACTGAAGTGGGTACCCATTCCCTTCTCCAAGGGATCTTCCCAACCCATGGATTGAACCCCAGTCTCCTGCATTGCAGGCGGATTCTTTACCATCTGAGCCACCAGGGAGAGGTTGGTAAATAGTACGAACTGCTGGCTGTAAGATAAATAAGATCTGAGAACCTAATGTAAAACATGGTGACAATAACTGATAACATTATAAAATTGAAATTTTCAAAGAGTGTAGAACTTAAATGTTCTCACACACACAAAAATAGATAAATATGTGAGGTGAAGGATGTCTTAATTAACTAGACTTGGGGATCTTTTCAAAATATATGAGTATATCAAATTGCTCATAGTGTGTACTTTAAAAATCTTACTATATATTTGTCAATTATGTCTCAATAAAGCTAAAAAATACAAAATAGTTCTCAAAAATGCAAAAAAAGGCTTAATTACTAAGCCAGAATAGGGGTATTCAATGAAACACTTCATAAAACAGAATTATCATAGCCCAGTTGAATGTTTTCCAGTATTTTACTGCTTCAGATACTAAGTTAATCACTTTCCATCCACTAATTCTTTTATTCTCAGCAAGGATTTAGGCACTATTATCATACAAAACAGAAAAGGATCAGAGAGATTAAATAATTTTCCCAAAATTATTTACTTAATTAAGCAATGAAACCAAGATTTGAACCAAGCTCTCTCAAACTCCTATGCTCTATTACTACTTCAGATATAAAAATAGTTAAATAACCATTTAATAAATGAAATATGCCAATCAACATATAGGCATATTTATTTATAAATTATATATATTATATTTAGTATGTATACTAAATATTGAGAATTTGGATTATATCACTTAAACTAGACAAAATCAATATAAGTTCATGTCATTGGTCTCAGGCTTATGATTATTTTTTAACTGAACCCATATTTCTCAGCATATCCTCTGACTCATTTGGGGAGCCTGTTAGGAAGTTAGGCCTCATTTCATACATGCTTAGCAATGCCTGCCTGCTGCTGCTGCTGCAGCTAAGTCACTTCAGTCGTGTCCAACTCTGTGTGACCCCATAGATGGCTGCCCACCAGGCTCTCCCGTCCCTGGGATTCTCCAGGCAAGAACACTGGAGTGGGTTGCCATTTCCTTCTCCAATGCATGAAAGTGAAACGTGAAAGGGAAGTCGCTCAGTCGTGTCCAGCTCTTCACGAACCCATGGACTGCAGCCCGCCAGGCTCCTCTGTCCATAGGATTTTCCAGGCAAGAGTACTGGAGTGGGGTGCCATTGCCTTCTCCGAATGCCTGCCTAGGGATCTGCATTTGAAAAAAGGTCCATAGCAGATTCTTAGGCACATTAACATTTGACAATCCACATAGTAATTCTGTATTTGGTCACACTAACTCTCTTATTAAGAGTTATTTTAAAATAATTTTCTTTTTAAAAAAGGAAAACAAGTTGACCAAAGTTAAAAAATAAACCCACAACACCCTACCTTGACCAAAACCAAACAACCTACTATCTTCTACATAGAATCTTAATTCAAAGATGCAAAGCCAAAGATAAATACCATAGAATTTCACTTATATGTGTAATCTAAAAAAATAAAACAAATGGACAAACATAACTACAGAGAACAAATAGGTGGTTGCTGGCAGGGGGTGTGGGGGAGGGGTGGGGAGAGGAGATGCGTGAAATGGGCAAGGGAGATTAAGAGCTACAAACCTCTAGTTACAAAATAAATGAGTCATGAGGATGAAGTGTACAGCCAATTACATCGCAAAATCTTTGTATGGTGACAGATGGTAACCAGACTTATGATGGTGATCAATTTGCAATGTATAGACATATCAAAATACTACATAGAAAGGCACAGTTCAAATGTTAAATTTTCAATTTAACATTCTATCTTCATGCACTTTGAACACTTTTATATTATCTCAAAAATTATTTTCTCAGTATGAATAGCTATTTTTAAAGTCTTTGCTTATTACATTAGCTTTAAAGGTGGAAGATTTTCATTGTTTTCTCATTTTTTTCTTACACCATATATGATATCTCGCATAGACCAATATGCTTTTTGTATTTCTTTCAATTGACAAGTTTGTTAAACTATTTATTTATATAGGCTGTATCTACTAACATGTTCCAAAAGTTCCTAAAAATACATTTCTTTGTCTCATTCTAATAAAAACAAAATAAAACAAAAACAGGATGATTCAGGAAAACATACAGCTTCTTCAGATTGGTGATATACATAAAGAGTAATGTGATATAAAATTTAGACATTTGACTTCTAAAAATTTAGCCAAGTTACAAAAATCCAGGTTATGTAGTAACTTTAAAATTCAATAACCCAAATTTCTTATTAAAAAAAAGAAGCTTAAAGGTACAATATTTTAGTGGAAATCTTAAACTCTTCCTGAAGAGTCACAACTACTAAATGATTAATTACTTCATAAGATTATTATTACTATCAGCAGCAATGGATACCTAGCTCTATTCACATTAAAATTAATTTTGTTACCTAATTCAAATTAGCAATAATTTGAACATAATATCCTGATTCCATTTAATACATGAAAAATTGGGTCTTTAGTTGCCTGAAAATACGTTTATTTCATTTTTATCCTTCTGATAGAACTTTCCTCAGTTTTTCAATTCCTGAGAAAATCTGAACCAGGAAACAAAATAATTTTATAATATAGAATCATATAAGAATTTATGATGACTGCTAGGCAATTAATATTTAACAGATGAATTATCTAATCCAAATCATAAACTAGTCATATATACTCATATATATGCTAGTCATTTATATAAATACATGCATGTATTCATGCTAAATCGCTTTAGTTGTGTCCGACTCTTTGCAACTCCATGAACTGTAGCCTTCTAGGCTCCTCTGTCCAGGGGATTCTCCAGGCAAGAATACTGGAGTGGGTTGCTATTGCCTTCTCCAATATAAATACGTTGTATAATCCAAATCACAAGCTTATTCAATCATTCAGTAATCACTTATTGAACATTACAAAACACAGGTAGTGTCTAGGTTCTCAGGACGCATTAGTGAACAAATAAAAAACCTTGTCTAATGGAGCTTGTATTTTAGTAGAAGGAGATGATAAACAAGCAAAATAAAGGACCACATTACATTGTACGGCAGAAGGTAACAAGTGCTATTGGATAGCAGAAAAATTAGGGCAGCATAAAGCATGAGGTAGATGCTATTCTTAAATACAGGGGCCAATGTAGGCCTCATGTGAGCAAACTTTGAAGAAATTGAAAATAAGTCATTTTTGTTTTATAAATATGATCATACATAATAAAATACAACTCTTTCTAGAAATACTCCCTTACACATTAATTTTTCTGAGATAAATGATCTTTTATTATTTATGTGTTTTCACTTTTGTTAGATTCTCATCTCCTTGAAGAGAAGACCTTAGTCTTATTCATTTTTCTTTTCCAAGCCCCTGGTACTGTGCTTGGTACAATATTTGGAGAATGGAAATTGAATTGCTTAGTAAGATATGTTTATAAAGAGCTTTGAGAATTCTGGCAATGGGATTTTCATCACTGGAATGAAAACAAACCCCTGCCATATTTCTTCTTGTTTCTTTAAAACTGTATATAAACCATATTCCATGAATCCCCAATTTTACAATTTTCTCAGAACTAGGAGAAAATTGTCAATAGTGGAGTTCTAGTATGCATAGAAGGAAATAGAGTAATTCTTAATTTTGTTTTTTTATCTTAAATAACAACAATTTAAATATGTGTTAACACATGCAACCTACAAAAGTCATATGAAACAGTTAAGCAATTAAAAACCCAGGATCTTCAACCAATCTACCTTTTTAATGGTGTAAGTTAGACTCCAGTGATTTTGAGTAGTAGGCAGAATTCTTGGGTGTTTGGACAATTACTCTGTTTCCCCACATAGGCCATTTATAACTTCATCACAGCTGAGATAGAGTGAGAATTCCTGGGTAACAGTAATAACCAGACTGTAAAAAAAAAAAAAAAAAGGAAATCAAGCACTTTTGGAGGTAAGGTTGATAAAGTGAACTTTGAGAAACTGCTATCAGAGAGATGCAAAGAAATAATAATCCCAAAATAGGCATCAGGTTCTATGAACAAGAATCACGAGAAGATCAGTAAAACAAAAAACGTCACCAACAACTATGTCTCTATATCTGGATCTGGATCTATATCAGCAGCCATGACTACATGGGTGAATACAAGAATCAGATATAGACATAAATCTAAACTTGGTCTCAAAGGATTTCTCCAACATCCTTATGACACAAGACTGGAAATTAATACCAGAACTACACTGCTTTCTTAGTGCTTTATAGTATATAGCCTAAAACATATTCAAAATTAATATAATAATAAATTGCATAAAGGTCATGGTCAATTCAGTAATTCTTAACTAATGGTCATTATAATTTTTTTATAGTAACTTAAGTTAAAGAATATCAGATTAATTATGGATAAATTTTGGCTCTGGCTGGACCTAACTGAATATGGCAGCACTATAATCTGTGTTACTTTTGGTGTGTAAACTATTTGATAAGTATTAATTTTAAAAAATTGGAGTGAATTCTCTCAATTTAGATATCCAACACAACAAAACCCCTAAACTCCTTTCTCAAAGGGTTGATTATTGCTAATTCCTTTCTTGCATAAATTTAGGCTTCAGCCCCAGAGTTGTCTTGAACGCTAGTGAGCTCTTATTAACATTTTGTATTTGGTTTCCATCTTTTGCTAAAAGCAGGACTGAAATTTTAAAAGTGCTACAGAAGGTGCTAAGCACTTTGGTTTAAGTGCTGCACAGTACTGGCAGGACCAAATGTTATCCTCTGAAAGTGTTTGACACAGCAACTCTTGGAATATGTACTGAGAATTTCTGAGAAATCTGTAGGTGATGCCTTGTAAATTACCCACATTTAACAATTTCAGACTTTGCTCACACATCAGGAGTGGCCACTGAAATGATGACCAACTGTCCCCAGTGCCACCTGGACTTTAGTGGTCTCAGTAGAGCCAAGGGAGAAGGAATCTTCCGGCTTGGACAGGCACTCAATTCATAGAAAGGAGTAACAACCAATGAACAGCATAAATTTATGTTACTTACTTTCTCCCAAGACAGTACAAATTAACAGAAAGTTCAAACAGCAAGGGTCTACTTTTCCTTTCAGTCCTTACCTTTTTTAATACATAAAATTATCAAGTTTCTTTTTAGCCCTATTAAACAAGGAATAAGGAAATTTGCTACCATAAGCCTGGAACCATTCCATATGCATAGCTTTGGAACCATATCATAGCCATCACAAGAGAGGAACCATTCTCTCTCTGAATAAACAAAATCCTCACTTCATTGCATAGGGCACAGGTAAATATAGCTTTGAACTCAATTCTGCTTTCATTCTGGCCAACTTCACAGTGACCTCTGGCAAATGACTACTTTTTTGGTGCCCCTTTTAGCAGACAAAAAGAATATACAAGACAATCTTTTGACCCTTAGTTGATGGTTATAAAAGTGCTCAAATTTTAGGAAAACGTGTGTTCTCTGACAAAATATCACTTTGGGTAAGCTCTTTTTGGAAATCATATTGAGGGCAAATACATTTTAGGAAAATGAAATTGTGTTAAGAAACCACAGCCTACATGTTACTTGGTTGGTAAATGCTTACTGAGTCCCTTCTAGGAGATGGACGTGTTGTTAGATACACTGCTGTATTCACAGAATGATATGATGTTTGTGCTAAAGAGGTGAATTTCTTGTGGTTAAAAAGCTATCATCTGCCGGTGCCAGCTGGCAAAGTCGATCAGGTCCCAAGAACGTGCACGGCGGGGCTAAGAAAGAAACTAAAGCAAGAGACTACAACAAAGATGGGGTCAAGAGGTTCAGACACGTCTCCACGAAGGGACGCAGTCTGACACCAACTTTATTCAGCATCTTATATTTATACAGAAAAGCGTGAGAAAGACAAGACAGTTGACATTTTTTCTTGGTTGGCCTATACATCTTACAAACAGTCACAAGAAATCTTGAGAGCATGGGAATGGCACCCTGTTATTATTTCTTACACCAGATAACATTTCTCTGTGTGTGAGAAGTTTGCACAGAACTCCAGATGCCTGCAGTAAATAAGCGCCTAATCTCTGGGGTGGTGGGACAGAGAGCTATGTTTGCAAGCAAACCCTCAAGGACTGAGGCAGCTCCCAGAGCTGTGTCCTTCGGACAAAGGACCCCATTCTCATGGGCAGCTCCCCGCAATCATCTAGAATCAGGTGGATCTGGTTTTTAATTCAGGCTTCATCATTTACTAATTGTACAACCTAGAGCAGGACACAGACTGTTTAAACCTCAGCTGGCTCATTTGTAGAGTGAACATTACAACTGCACTTGTCTCGCAGGGTTATTGTGAATCTTAAATGAGATACATGGCATAAAGACACTAATTTATAGCTATTATACTTATGGTATAGAAATCAGCAGGAAGGAACTGTTACTGTTTTATTTCCTTCCTTTCTTTTTGCCCCTCCATCACCCTCCCCCTCTCCTTTCCTCTTCCTCTCTGAGGTAGTCTGAATCCCTCTATTTCTGTGGCAAGGGTGGTTGCAGCATAAGGACAGTTTCCTTTGACGGTGATAGGGCTCAGGACAAACTACCCCATTCACATCTTGATGTGTGTGCCCGTGTGCTCAGTCACTTCAGCTGTGTCTGACTCTTTGTGACTCCATGGACCGCAGCTCATCAGGCTCCTCTGTCCATGGAATTTTTCTGGCAAGGACAGTTCAGAAAACCCTCATGTGAGAGGTGCCTTTCCTGTACCAGGAGGAAAGGCACATCCTTGTCTCTGAAGACAGAGGGATGCCAAGGAAGACTCCCAACAATAGGCCCTGCTGAGTTTCCCTCAGTTACTACACTGACCTCCTCAACTTAGCCCACTCCTCCAGGACTATCCACTCTTCCTCAAACCTGGCATGCAATGCTCAGGTCTAACTCCTCCCTTGGATCTTCATTTCCTTATGAAGTCTCCTGTGTCAGGTAAAACTTTTAATATTAAATAAAACGGTAAGCTTTTCTCTTATTAATGTGTCTTCATCAGTTTAATTTTCAGACCCAGCATAAGATGGCCCCTGAAAGTGAAAGTTGCTCAGTCATGTCTGCCTCTTTGAGACCCTATACAGTCCATAGAATTCTCCAGGCCAGAATACTGGAGTGGGTTGCCCTGTTCTCCTCCATGGGATCTTCCAAACCCAGCGATCGGACCGAGGTCTCCCGCATTGCAGGCAGATTCTTTACCAGCTGAACCACAAGGGAAGCCCAAGAATATTGGAGTGAGTAGCTTATCCCTTTGCCAGTGGGTCTTCCCAACTCAGGAATCAAACTGGGGTCTCTTGCATTGCAGGTGGATTCTTTACCAACTGAGCTATCAGGGAAGCAAGAGGGACCCTAAAAGGGTTGGGAAAAAAATTTTTGTTTTTTTGCATATGTGTAAACTTAAGCTTATTGCTGGAAATATACCAGAGAAAAGGAAAGCAGAGGTAGCAAGGAGGAGGAGAGAGACTTTTCCCAGGCTGGGATGAGTCCAGAGATCTGTGGATCCCAAGAGGAGTGGGAGCCTGAGCCCACATCTACTGTCCTGGCGGGTGGCAGCATAGCCTTGATAGGCACTTCTGTGGTACTCCTCATAGGTGGGACCCAGGCACCCAGACTCCCAGCCTCGAAACATCCCCACAACCAGGCTTGGCACAGAAATGCTAAGACTGCTTGCTTGGCCATTTTTATGAAGTTTATAATAGCTGCATAAAAGGGGACCAAACAACACAGAGGCTGTTCCCCATTTTCTGGAAAGCACACAGAACTCACATGCTTTTGGGTGATCCCAGCAAAGAATAAAACTGAGATTTTCTAATGAGTTTGGCAGGATTGGGTCTCATATATAATTTGATTTAAAGACTGTAAAGATATACAACTTTTTTATATCAGATTCAACATAGTGTCTGGCAAATAGTAAGCATGTAATTAGTGATACCTACTATTATGGCATTTTTTTAACTACTATAGAAAACATTTGGAGAAGGCGATGGCACCCCACTCCAGTACTCTTGCCTGGAAAATCCCATGGACGGAGGAGCCTGGTGGGCTGCAGTCCATGGGGTCGCTAAGAGTCGGACACGACTGAGCGACTTCACTTTGCCTTTTCACTTTTATGCATTGGAGAAGGAAATGGCAACCCACTCCAGTGTTCTTGCCTGGAGAATCCCAGGGGCGGGGGAGCCTGGTGGGCTTCCGTCTATGGGGTCGCACAGAGTCTGACACGACTGAAGCAACTAAGCAGCAGCAGTAGCAGTATAGAAAACATTCTTGTTTCTTTAGTCCTTCTAAAATACTAGCTGTTTGGAAAGACTGCTAGGTTTTGTGTGCTACATTAGCCACCACTATCTGAGTAGTTCATGTGTTTTGATGTATTGTAGAATGGATGTAATATCCAGACTGCAGCACAGCAGAAATGTATATTAAGATATGGATTGGGAATTGTCAAATATCTGGAGCCATCACCTCATTGTCAGCTAAGATTTCTGTCCATGTGCTGATATGAATGAGACAGAGTCCATCTGAAAATTTCAGGGCAAAGCAGTTATGAAATGTGTTTCTTCAGTCTCTCTGGCCATACAGTTGAACTTGGAGGCTCAATGCTGGAACAGAAGTCATTATGTGGAGGGAATGGAATAAACCCACAGAGGTTTTAACCAAGTCCAAGTCTAACCTAGCTGCAGGAAACCTCACTTAACTTGCAGATCTTTGTATTAGTGTAAGTAGCTTTTTGCAGGAAAAGAGCTCTTTGCAGGAAGGAGCTCTCTGCAGGAGACCTCTTTTGTCTTGTCACTTTGGCAAAGCTATATTTTAACTAAGCGCCAGACTAAGCACGCCTTTCAAATCTTTTGATCACACAGCACTTTGCCTAACCTGTTGGTTCTTTCCTTAGATCAAAGAAACAGAAATGAAAAATAAGTAATTAAAAGATGAGCACATCTTTTCCTCAGCTTCCTCTGTAGTACTCTTATGAACTAACTGTGAGAAAGATAGCATCCAAAGAAAGATGACAAGGGTCAACAAGCCTACAGATTTGTGACACAAGTCCACCCTCTCTCAAGATTGCTAATCTTCTGATTAAAATAACGTTTTCCATTTCTACCAACACTTGTCTCTTGTAGGGAATTTTAAGCAGCCAGACCTGACTTTGGTTAACATTCAGTTCAGTTGCTCAGTCGTGTCTGACTCCTTGTGACTCTCATGGACTGCAACACACCAGGCCTCCCTGTCCATCACCAACTCCCGGAGTTTACCCAAACTCATGTCCATTGAGTTAGTGATGCCATCCAACCATCTCATCCTCTGTTGTCCCCTTCTCCTCTCGCCCTCAATCTTTCCCAGCATCAGGGTCTTTTCTAAAGAGTCAGCTCTTCTCATCAGGTGGCCAAAATATTGGTGTTTCAACTTCAACATCAGTCCTTCCAATGAACACCCAGGACTGATCTCCTTTAGGATGGACTGATCTCCTTTAGTTGGATCTCCTTGCAGTCCAAGGGACTCTCAAGAGTCTTCTCCAACACCACAGTTCAAAAGCATCAATTCTTCTGTGCTCAACTTTCTTTATAGTCCAACTCTCACATCCATACATGACTACTGGAAAAACTATAGCCTTGATTAGACGGACCTTTGTTGACAAAGTAATTCTCTGCTTTTTGATATGCTATCTAGGTTGGTCATAACTTTGTTTCCAAGGAGTAAGCATCTTTTAATTTCATGACAGCAATCACCATCTGCCATGATGTTGGAGCCCAGAAAAATAAAGTCTGACACTGTTTCCATTGTTTCCCCATCTATTTCCCATGAAGTGATGGGACCAGATGCCATGATCTTCGTTTTCTGAATGTTGAGCTTTAAGCCAACTTTTTCACTCTCCTCTTTCACTTTCATCAAGAGGCTCTTTAGTTCTTCTTTGCTTTCTGCCATAAGGGTGGTGTCATTTGCATATCTGAAGTTATTGATATTTCTCCCAGCAATCTTGATTCCAGCTTGTGCTTCTTCCAGCCCAGAGTTTCTCATGATATACTCTGCATATAAGTTAAATAAACAGGGTGACAATATACAGCCTTGACATACTCCTTTTCCTATTTGGAAGCAGTCTGTTGTTCCATGTCCAGTTCTAACTATTGCTTCCTGACCTGCATACAGGTTTCTCAAGAGGCAGGTCAGGTGGTCTGGTATTCCCATCTCTTTCAGAATTTTCCACAGTTTATTATAATCCACACAGTCAAAGGCTTTGGTTTCTTGCTTTTTCAATGATCCAGCAGATGTTGGCAATTTGATCTCTGGTTCTTCTGCCTTTTCTAAAACCAGCTTGAACATCTGGAAGTTCACGGTTCACATACTGCTGAAGCCTGGCTTGGAGAATTTTGAGCATTACTTTACCAGCGTGTGAGATGAGTGCAATTGTGCGGTAGTTTGAACATTCTTTGGCATTGTCTTTCATTGGGATTGGAATGAAAACTGACCTTTTCCAGTCCTGTGTCCACTGCTGAGTTTTCCAAATTTGCTGGCATATTAAGTGCAGCACTTTCACAGCATCATCTTCCAGGATTTGAAATAGCTCAACTGGATTCCCATCACCTCACGTCTTGACAGTTCCTGAGAACTGTACTGTCAGCACTCCTCTATCACCCTCACCCAGAAATTTAAGCAACAGAGAATCACAGAAGAGAAAGCCATGCTAACAGAGAATCACCAATAGTTCAAACATCCAAATTCTCAAAAAGAATAATATTAAGACCTCTATCTTCATTACTGCTCAAGTTACTCTTTTTGAATACCTTTTAATCTCTATCGGACTTGATTAAAGTATACCAAGAAATGTCATTTTACCAAATGTTTCAAAATTAGCAACTGTTTTGAAATGAACACTGAAATAGCTTCATCAACATGAAGCTTTTCATGTTCAAAAGCGTCAATGAACATGAAAAAGCTAAAGTAAAAATCTCTTTCTTCCATGGAACTGGTCCTTGACTTAAAAAAACCCAGCATGAAAACATCGCAACTGAATAAACAGGTAGGAAAATAGATGCACAGAGAGGTAAATAACTTGCTTAAAGTTATCTGGTTTAGAGGAGGCAAAGTTCTGTCTGCAGAGCTGTGCACTTAACCACTGTGCTGTGCAGTTTTGATTGTTACTTGTGTTCTAAGCTTCTTATTGGTGTCCTTTGCCCATTGTTATATCCTCAGAAATTATGTAAAGTTCTTAGAATGTTAAACCTTTGATATATACTTGTTTCGAACACTTCCTTCAGTTTTTTCTTTATCTTTTACATTGTTTATATATTTTGAAGGTTAAAAATATTTTTTTTGTTATTTAACAATTTTTTAAGTCAATATCTCTCAGTCTTTTGATACATATTTAACTACTCTTTTAGGTTATAAAAATACTATTTGCTTTTGTAATTTCCTTCCTTTCTTTTTTTCCTTCCTCCCTTCCTTTATCACTGGTGTTTTTTTAAAAAAATTATGAAAACAATAGACTGCACATATATTTTTTCAAACAATATCTCATTCCCTTCCAACCCCACTCCCATCCTAGAGACTCTAGCAGTCTGGAGGCAGTGTAAAAAATCACTTTTCAGCTTTTTACCACAGTTGTTCATCTGCTGAATCCTTATGTATTTTGAAAGGTTTAGTAAGTAATAATAACATATTTTATAGTCTTGAATTATCACCACTTTACTAGAATGAACCCAACATTGATATGATATATTGTTCTTTTAATATACCATGTGATAAGAATTTTATTTTAAAGTAAGAAATTTCCTGTAGGTCATTTTAACATGTAACAAATCATAAACCTCTTAACCAAATGGCTTTAGGTAAAGTGATTTAAATGACTGACTGTATATTTTGAGTCAATTTTGATCAATTAGAAGTGAAAGGAAAGAAAGAAATTCTAAAGTTATAAGTGAAAAGGGAAATCTGGTTTACAAAATTTGAGCTACATACATTTTCTGTGTACTGACTAGTTATGAATATAACTATTTGGGAGCCAGTTTCCTGAGGTAAGCACATGGATGAGCCTTTAAAACCAAATACCCAGAAATTTTAAATAGTTGAGTTTACTAAATCTTTAACTTACAGAACAACAAGCACAGTGAAAACTGCTTTATTCCAAAAAGAACCATGTTTTACCAGGAAAATGGAAACAAAGTGTAGTATTGGCTTGGAGACATAAAAATTTCATGGACATCTTCTAACCCCCTTAATTGTTGCTTTATGTTGAAATTGGTCATTCAATCAGGTAAGTTACCTTGGCATAATAAAGGCTAAGCTAGCCAGCACTTTCCAAGCCACCTCCTGTTGTTGTATTTTTCTGATTTTGTTGTTGTTGTTCAGTCATCCAGTCACGTCTGATTCTTTGCAACCCCATGGATTGCAACACGGCAGGTCACCCTGTCCCTCACCATCTCCTGGAGTTTGCCCAAGTTCACGTCCATTGCTTCGGTGATGCCATCCAGTCATCGCATCCTCTGATGCGCTCTTCTTCTTCTGCCCTCAATCTTTCCCAGCATCAGGGACTTTCCCAGTGAGTCAGCTGTTTGCATCAAATGACCAAAATACTGGAGCTTCAGCATCTGTCCTTCCAACGAGTATTCAGGGTTGATTTCCCTTAAAATTGACTGGTTTGATCTTGCTGTCCAAGGGACTTTCAGGAATCTTCTCCAGCACCACAGTTCGAAGGCATCAATTCTTTGATGCGTGATCTTCCTTACCGTCCAGCTCTCACAACCATCCGTGACCACTGGGAAGACTACAGCTTTGACTATACGGACATTGTCAGCAGAGTAATGTCTCTGCTTTTCAATGTACTGTCTAGGTTTGTCATAGCCTTCATCTTTTGGTTTCATGGCAGTTACCAACCACAGTGATTTTAGAGCCCAAGAAGAGGAAATCCGTCACTACTTCCACATTTCCCCATTCTATTTGCCATGAAGTAATGGGGCTAGATGCCATGATCCTAGTTTTTTTTAATATTTAGTTTTAAGCTGGCTCTTACATACTCCTCCTTCACCCTCATCAAGAGGCTCTTTAGTTCCTCTTGGCTTTTTGCCTTTAAAGTAGTATTATCTGTGTATCTGAGGTTGCTGATCTTTCTCACACCTATCTTGATTCCAGCTGGTAACTCATCCAGCCCAGCATTTATTCATGCTTTGCTCAGCCTATAGATTAAACAAACTGGGTGACAGCGGACAGCCGTGTCATATTCCTTTCTCAATCTTGAACCAATCAGTTGTTCTGTTTAGGGTTCTAACTGTTGCTTCTTGACCTGCATACACGTTTCTCAGAGCATTTCACATTTAAGAGTGTTCCACATTTTCCCATTTTTCTGATGGTGCAGTCCAATTCTAAGCCTAGTTTAGTAATCTGAGTTAGACTAGTTGCATTACAGCTGTCAAATTATTCAATATTTTAATACATTCAGGCTATCATAGCAAAATACCACAGCTTGGGTGGCCTATAAACAACAGAAATTTATTTATCACAGTTCTGGAGGTTGGAAGTTCAAGATGAGGGTGTCTACATGGCCAGGTTTTGCTTCTGGTGAGAGCCCTCCCCCTGGTTCACAGGTGGCCATCCGTCCTTTGTGGTGTAACTCGGTGGAAGCGGCTGGGGGGATCCATGGGACCTCTTTTATAAGGACACTAATCCCAATCTCCTAGCCATCTCCAAAAGCTTCACTTTCTAATACAATCACTTTAGGGGTTCACATTTCAACAGGCAAATCTGGGGGAACATAAACATTCAGGCCACTGAATTCAGTTACAGGAAATGGCCAGATGACTGTTGTTTACTTTCCCTTGGGGGAAGAAGGAATGAGAGGGTGAAGAAGCAGATTAAGTTAAGGAATACTTAGAGCTCAACTTCTCAAAAAATTGAAAATTTCCAGACACATGGATACATTTCTGGATTTTTGATTAATAGCTGTCCTTTTATTTACTCATAGACTCTGAGAGAAAAATAAATTAAAAAAATAATCTGGAAGAGTCAACTTCAGTTAATTTACTGAGAACTTTGATAAGCCAGTGTCCTCATGCCAAAGAACAGACCTTTTATGGTATTGTGATTGATGGATATGCATTTACTAAAGTTGCTGCTGAAATACTCATAGTCATCATTTAAACAGGATTTATTTCAGTTAGAAACATAAGGAGGTATATGTGGTTTCCTCTTAGAATGATGTGCCGTGCTGTACTATGCTCAGTCATGTCCAGCTCTTTGCGACCTCAAGGACTGTAGCCTGCCGGGCTCTTCTGTTCATGGAATTTTCCAGGCAAGTATACTGGAGTGGGTTGCCATTTCCTCCTCCAGGGTATCTTTCCAACTCAGGGATTGAACTTATGTCTCTTGTATCTCCTGCATTGGCAATCGGATTCTTTACCACCGAGCCACCTGGGAAGCCCCTTAGCATGATGGGATGGTGGTATTATGATCTCCTGGTGTGATAGCATCAGTACAACTTTAGTTGATGGAATGAGAAAAAAATTTTTGAAGAGGAAAGCAAATAGGAGAGGGGGAGTATAATAACAAAGAGAACCTCTAAACTCATTCCTTTAAAATTTAATAAAATATTTTAGAAAGTATGTGTTGAAAATTGTTATGGGCTGAAACTAGTCCTCATAAATTCATGTTGAAGGCCCAGGTCCTCAGAGTGGTATCTGGATGTGTATCTGGTATCAGAAATGTATACCATTTGTATCTGGTATCAGAAAGAGACAGGGCTTTTAAAGAGGTAATTAAGATAAAATGAAGCCATTCAATTAGGCCCTAATCCAATATGACTGGTGTCCTTCTAAGAAGAGGGGACATGAACACAGAAACACATAGAGGGAAGGTCATGTGAAGATACAGACAGAAGATGGCCAACAACAAGCCAAGTTCAGAGAGACCTCAGAAGAAACCAACCTAGTCAACACATTGACCTTGAACTTTCAGACTTCTGGACTGTGAGAAAATAAATTTCTGCTGTTTAAGCCACCCAGTATGAAGTGCTTTCTTATGATCACCTAAGCCAACTAAAGAAGTAAAGTGTATACCCATCTGAGATAAAAGTGAGAAAACATCAGTTCAGTTCAGTTCAGTCGCTCAGTCATGTCCGACTCTGTAACCCCATGAATCACAGCACACCAGGCCTCCCTGTCCATCACCAACTCCCGGAGTTCACCCAGACTCATGTCCATCGAGTCAGTGATGCCATCCACCCATCTCATCCTCTGTCGTCCCCTTCTCCTCCTGCCCCCAATCCCTCCCAGCATCAGAGTCTTTTCCAATGAGTCAACTCTTTGCATCAGGTGGCCAAAGTACTGGAGTTTCAGCTTTAGCATCATTCCTTCCAAAGAAATCCCAGGGCTGATCTCCTTCAGAATGGACTGGTTGGATCTCCTTGCAGTCCAAGGGACTCCCAAGAGTCTTCTCCAACACCACAGTTCAAAAGCATCAATTCTTCGGTGCTCAGCTTTCTTCACAGTCCAACTCTCATATCCATACATGACCACTGGAAAAACCATAGCCTTGACTAGACGGACCTTTGTTGGCAAAGTAATGTCTCTGCTTTTCAATATGCTATCTAGGTTGGCCATAACTTTCCTTTCAAGGAGTAAGTGTCTTTTAATTTCATGGCTGCAGTCACCACCATCTGCAGTGATTTTGGAGCCCCAAAAAATAAAGTCTGACACTGTTTCTCCATCTATTTCCCATGAAGTGATGGGACCAGATGCCATGATCTTTGTTTTCTGAATGTTGAGCTTTAAAAAAACATAACACTCTAAATAAGAAGTGATATGAAACCACACTTGACTCCATATTCCTTTCCTCCCAATGAAATTTCATTTTCTTGTTGACTGCTATTGTAAATCTGGAGTTGGTTTAGCACCAAATGGTGTCATGGAGCGGGAACGGCCAATTACATCACCAAGAAAGAGTCAACATGAGCCCTGATGAGGCCATGACTGTGGCTCCAGGTCAGGGTTTCCAGAGCTCCACCTCAGTGCGCTGAGGCAGTCTTCTCTCAGCAGAATGAGGATGCTGAGGATGTGGTACTTTGTAGAAGGAAACTCAATCTTAGGAAGATCTGTGTGAGACTAGAGGAAGATCAGCAGCTTGGTGTCTTGCCCATGTCAGTTTACATTGCAGGGTTCCCTTCGGTGGGATTCAGGACAGGCTACTCCAAAACAGAATACCTTGATGTATGAAATATTTTAAGCTGAGGGAGTTGGAGAAAACAGCAGAAGCAAGAAGATCACTCTAATTTTGTCCCCACCCTCTTTCCTAAAACAGATCATAAATTCCTCATGTGAGAGGTATCTTCCCTATTTCTGGAGGAAAGGAGCATCTTTACCTTTGAATACAAAGTATGCCAAGAAGAATCTGAATGGAAAGGACTTGTAAGTGTTCCCAGTTTGCTATACTTACCCATAATCCTTAACCTATCATACTGCTCCATGACTATTCACCCTTCATCAAAGCTAGCATCAAATACTCAGGTCGAACTATTTCTTTGAGTCTTCATTTCCTCACAAAGGCTCACAAATCACATAAATTTTAATAAATAAATGTGTATACTTTTCTCCTGTTAATCTGTTTTTGTCCCTTTAATTTTCAGATGCAGCCAGAGACCCTAAGGAGGGTCGAGGAAAACTTTCCTTCCTTACACCTTGGTAGAGCTTTTTGGACTTGAAACGCCTCCAAGAGAGACAGCAAGGCAGCTTCCTCAACTCCTATCCTTATCAAGAAACACTGCTGCATAGTAATGACCAGTAAGAGTTCCTCCCTTCTTTCCAAAGACACCATCAAAGGCAGATGGACTTAGGAAGAGAGGGTGTGTTTTAGTTTTTAGGTAACTAAGTCAGAGCAGTACCTGTAGGAAAAAGGTATTTTCTTCTGACCCTGCTATGCATCTGTTTAAATCTTTTTCTATTAAGAGTGAAACTTGTCTTTGTAAAAACAGGAGTCTTGCAATATAGTTAAACTGGTGTGACGTTCAGTGATCTGCCAGTAGATGTTGGTCTCATTAAACAAGTTATTTGGCCGGAAGGCAAATATGTTATGGTATTATCTGCTCATGCTGAAAAGCAAATATAAAATGGGTGTCTGTGCATAAGAAAAGAGAATAAATGGAGCCTCTGACAAGGCAACTGCTTTATCAAGCATTCTGTGCCTCCTCCCTGTTTTGCATTTTCAAATGCAGAAATCTAGGTTATTATAGCTTCCAATGGTGTTAGTAAAATATAAGTTCCTGATGCATGTTTGCTTATAATGAAATATAGGTACTTATGCATATTTGCTTTAAGCACATTTGGAGCAAGGAGATATTTCCATTTAGGTTTTGCTGACACTTTTGCAAACAGTAGATCCTCACATGCAACAAACTTTCCATGTAGCTCAGCAAGATCACCAGAAAATTGCAGCCGATGGCATCCTTTCTTTGTTCACTCATTTTCTTGTTTCTTGCACCTTTTTTGTGCTTCCTCATACAAATTTTGACTATTTAATTCAAATTGGGATTAAAATTCTGATTAGATGCCTGCTTATAATGGACACTGAAATACCACTGATGCAATAGAATCTCCTCAGAAATACAATGAAATTGAGAAAATGATATTGATCAGAATTCTTCCTGGGACTCTACTATTGCAACTCTTCAGGAGTAATGCATAGTTGTAGTTACCAGGCTGTCTTTCAGAAGGGTGGTACTGGTGGCATGCAGGATTTTATTTTGTGCTGAGTGGGGTGTGTTAGTTTGGGGCCAAATGAAATAGCTACAGGTCATAAGAGAAGGGTCAGACTGCAGCAGTAGTGCAGCACCATCTGCTCTTATGTAGCATTTACTACCACTTCACTATGACTATAATATCATATCAATCATATCATATTGATATGAATCAATCAATTCATATCATATCAATATGAAAAAATGTATTCAATACAGGGCTTCCCTTGTGGCTCAGCATAAAGAATCTGTCTGCAATGCAGGAGATGTGAGTTTGATCCCTGAGTTGGGAAGATCCACTGGAGAAGGAAATGGCAACCCACTCCAGTATTCTTACCTGCAGAATCCCATGGATAGATGGGGTTGCAAGAGTTGAGCACACCTTAGGGATGAAATCACCATTGCCATATACAATACGACAGAATTATGGAGAAAGGATAGTGAACTGGCAGATCACAGGGAACCCAAATAGCACACAAACATGAAAAGATGCTCCACTTCACTAGTTATCAGAGAAATGCCAACTAAAACCATAGAGATATTGTTCCACAGTCATCACATCATCAAAATGTTAAAAGCCCAATCATCTTAGGACACACAGCAGACATTACATTATTCTCTATGATTTTTGGTTTGTTTGTGACACATTTCAACATAAGTGGATTAAAAAAAAACAGAATATTGATTTGAAGGGATCAAATACATGATACATGATACATGTATACATGTCTTTCTGATTTCCTGTCAAATTCCAAGAACAGAAAGTTAGAGATTTTATGTTGGGCTGCTTGTCTTCATGATACTTAAAAATAGGTCAGAATTGTTAAGTCATGTGCTTTGGGGTTAGGCGAGAAGTTAAATAAAAATGTTTGACAGAAAATAACAAAATTATGTAAAACAATTATCCTTCAATTAAAAAACAAGTAATTTTTTTTTAATTAAAAAAAAATAAAGATACAAATAGGAAATTATTGCAGAGACGACACTACTTGTTCACCATCCATCATTTTGTCTGCTTTTTGTGCACGCAGGAAGGCTCCAGTTACACCCTTCCTGCTACAACTTGTGAACATGTGACTGAGTTCTGACTACAGCAAAGTAAATGGAAGTTGCCACTTGTACACCTGATATCAAATGCTTGTGTCATCTTCCACTCTGTCTTTCCCTGCCCATTTGTCTGGAAATGAAGGCCCGTGAGACGGTGGAAGAAAAACAAAAAAAAAGAATATTGAAGGTGATTCCCGTGCTGCCTGTGTGGCTCTGACACTCTGAGTCACCATGTGGAGTGGATCCTCTTGGGAAAGCAAGATAACCAGGAGCATCTACCTCAGGACCCTGTGTGCATGTAAGAAATACATCTCCTTGTGTTACGCCATTGAGATTTTGGAGCTACTTTAGTCTTAGAAATTAGTCTATTTTGACTTACCCAATAATTGCTCAGAATAACATATTCTTTTAAATGATCCAGGAAGGCCTTCAAATGTGCCAGAACAGTCATCATCTGAAATTTCTTAGTTAGACATTTCAAATAAATGGCTTTGGAGCAACTCAATCTATTTTCCTCCCAGGAATATGACATGCTTTCTGAAGAAATGATATAAAAGTTGGAGAAGAAAGAAGATTTTGAATTCTACTGTATACATCTCGGAGTTTGATCTCAGAATAAACTTACTATTTCCTTTCATGCGTTTTATGTGAATGAGTCATTTCCAGGGGTCTGGGCCTACTCCTTCTGGCAGTGGCAGCTCACCCAAAGACACTTACCTGGTGAGCTGACTGATATGACTCCTTAGATTTTATCACTGTTGCTTTTGGATTATACTTGTGACTAAGGCTTGGGGTTGTAGTTATGACTTATGTGGAATGGGTTTTATTTTTCAAGCAGGGTAATAAATAAGATGAGATGTAGTAAATTTTTGAGAACTGCTTCTGCTACTGCTAAGTCGCTTCAGTCGTGTCTGACTCTGTGCGACCCCAGAGACGGAAGCCCACCAGGCTCCCCGTCCCTGGGATTCTCCAGGCAAGAACACTGGAGTGGGTTGCCATTTCCTTCTCCAATGCATGAAAGTGAAAAGTGAAAGTGAAGTTGCTCAGTCGTGTCCGACTCTTCGTGACCCCCTGGACTGCAGCCTACCAGGCTCCTCCCTCCATGGGATTTTCAAGGCAAGAGTACTGGAGTGGGGTGCCATTGCCTTCTCCGTAAATTTTTGAGAACAGATCTGAGCAAATCACCCCCAAAATGAGATAGTGAATGGAGCACAGGCCACTTGAGACCAGGCAGGAGTAATCATGTGAGGGGAGATCATGGCATCATCCTTCATTCCCCCCTTTCCCTTTCTATTTAATCTGTCAGGATGATTCTGTGGTCCTTCTTTCAAAACACATCTTAATCTTAAATCCATTTTCCCTCCTGGATAATTTTAATACTTCTGGACTGTTCGGCCTGTGTCTGCCTTTACTCATGGTTTCCCGTGTCACTCGGATAAAGTCAACTCCTCAAAATGGCTTCCAGGTCTTACATTATCTGTGGCTTTCTCTCGCTTCAACCCTCTTCTACCTCATCTCTGACCCCTCACCCTAGCCTTTGTTTTGTTCCAGCCACAGTGACTTTCTTGATGTTTCTAGAATATATCAGACATCACATGCCTCAAGGCCTTCCATTTGCTATTCCCTCTGTTTGCACCTTCCCTCATTTATCCACACGGGTGACATGTCCTCAAATGTCAGCAAGGACTTCCCTGACGCCTTGAATCTAGCAAGTCTTTTCCTTAGCATCCCATCCTCTGGACCACAGACTTCTCTCCATCTCCCAACAGGTGCTTTCTGGCTCTTCCTACTTGTATTATTTTCCTCTGTAACACTTATTACCCTCTGATATACTTTTTTTTTTGGTCTCTCTCATGGTTTTTGGTTACCATTGTAACCATTTTTAGGGGCTTCCCTGGTGGCTCAGAGGTTAAAGTGTCTGCCTGCAATGCGGGAGACCTGGGTTTGATCCCTGGGTCAGGAAGATCCCCTGGAGAAGGAAATGCACAATTCAGCAGTGTAAAGTACATTCTCATTGCTGTAACAACAGACACTGAAAAAAGCAGAAAAGCTGTCTAGAACTTTATCTTCTTACAAAACAAACTCTATCCTCAGCCCCTTTCTACTTTCATTCCATGATTTTGACTTCTTAAACACTTCATATGAGTGGAATTATACAGTATTTGTCCTTTGCGCATAAAGTCTTTGAGGGGTATCCATGTTGTTACATGTGACAGAATTTCTTTCGTTTTTAGGGCTGCATAATGCCATTGGGTAAGGGCAGCTATAACAAAATGCCACAGACTAGGTGGCTTCTAAGTGACAGCAATTTATTTCTCATAGTTCTGGAGGCTGGAAGCCCAAGAACAAGATGCCAGCAGATTTGACTCTGATGAGGACCTACTTCCTGGTTCCTTCGTAACTGTTCTCTTGCCGTGTCCCCACAAGGCAGAACGGACGGGGACAAGGGACCTCTCGGGGCCTGGTTACATTTGTGAGGCCCAGTCCTCCTCACCAGCAGTCCCCAACCTTTTTGCACCAGAGACAGTTGTTGTGGATGACAGTTTTTCCACAGACTGCGGTGGGGGCATGGTTTCGAGATGATTCAAGCACATTACATTTATTTTGCACTTTACCTCTATTATTATTTCTATTATTAATACATCAGCTCCACCTCAGGTCATCAGGCATCAGATGCCAGAGGCTGGGGAGCCCTGCTCATGAGCTAATCACCACTCAAAGGCCCCACCTCCAAATACCATCACACTGAGGTTAGGATTTCAACATATGAATTTTTGGGGTCACCTTCAGTCCATTGCAGTCATTTTTGCAGAAACATTACCTAACTGGCATTGCAACCTTAGAGCATCCTCTGAAGGGCACATATGTCAGTTTGTCTCAAATGTAAAAATTAAATTAACCCCAGGCTTAGCAAGGGCTCAGTCTATAGGCACTCATATGCTGCTGTGTACAAATTTTACAAATGTTGTCCATATCATCAAATGAAAAAACTGCAGGAATTTTAGATAGCATGTTTAGCAAATAGATCTTTACTTTTGGAAAAAATAAGGTCAATTGTTTGCCTTCCCCTCTGGTGGAGAAGGAATGGAAAAGCTTGCCAAGCAGACACTGTGAACAGTGGTTTAAAGAATTATAAATTTGAGATTCTGAACACCACAACACTTTTTGTCATTATTGTCCTTGGACAAGTCATTTAGTTGCTGTTCACCTTGTTTCATCTCCAAAATGATGGAAAATCATGCTTACTGCTCACCTAATCTTCCTCACAAAGACACTGGTGGTCCAGGCCACACAAAGGTATTCAAGAAAGTACCAACTTTGTAATTTAAATGAAAGACACACAGAAAGACAACACTCTAGTATTAAACAGTTTTCATGATTAGCTGAACAGCAGTCCTTGGAAGCTGCAGTTTCAATATACTGTACATTTCTTAAGGAGTAAACAACAAAAGATACAGGGACAAGTATATCAGCCAGAGCTGATAGAACACTTAGCTTCAAAATCTCCCCTACACTGGAAAACCTGCCATCTTAAATACAACCTTGTAATTAAGATGAAGTCCCTTTTTATTACGAAAAATTAACAATGGGTCTTTTGTACAAGAGTGGTTTGGCATGGACCAAAAAAAAAAAAAAATGCTGAGAACTTTAAGATGGCAGAAGTAGAACATGTAACCAAGTGTTGAGCCCTTTTCAGTGGGGAGCTCTGTGTGAAAGCATAGGTCACATGTCCACAAGCTGGTTACTCAACAGTCTACATATTCCTTGAAACTTCCAGTGGTATGAGTGCGGGGTAGATGGGTCAGCAAGAGCCCAAGACATTGAATAAATAAGGGGAAGACGTAAGATCAGGTCATTGACAGAAAAGGCACTTTGAAGGCCCTAGCTAGATACCTAAGCTTTACAAAGGTAGGATTCCCAAGGTCTGGAAGCAATGAACTGCCAGAGAATGCCATGACAGCCCTACATGTGACCCTTCAATACATGAGAACTGGGAGACCAAGTTCCCACAGAAAGAGTAGCATCATCTGTGGAGAACCAAACTCTAGTCAAGGCAATGAGATAAAAAGAGTGCAATAATAATAACATGTAATTTTTAAACATGTATAGGCCTTATCTCAGAAGATGACTGGCTAAAGCATGGTTAATTTCATTAGGCTCCATTGTTTGGAACAAATATCATCTGTTTTCCAAATGTATACCAGTATTATAATGCCACTCCCCCAAAGCCTTAACCGTGAAACTATCCACTCTTATATAATGTTGATATTTCAGTGTCCAAACCTGTGGACCCACCCAAAGACTGGCAGCTCTACTATTTTGTGCCTATTTTCTGCTAGTTCTCTCTGAGGTGGGGTGCCACTCTGCCTGGTATTCAGCATTCCTATATGGCCCATATCTAATTCCTTTGTGAGTTCGGCTATGCCTTAAGATGGTTTCAGAGATAGGAGACACTACTCTCTGTTTCTCCCAGGACACGTTGAAATTTCTATGCCTTCCTGTGCTGTGCTGTGCTCAGTTGCTCAGTCGTGTCCGACTCTTTGTGACCCCATGGACTGTAGCCCACCAGGCCCCTCTGTCCATGGGGATTCACCAGGCAATAATACTGGAGTGGGTTGCCATGCCCTCCTCCAGGGCTATGCCTTCCTACTTGAAGATTTCCACATCCTTTCTTCTATAACTACTTTGGTTTCTTCTCTTAAAGTTATTCAAGTCTCATCCCACTCCCCAAAGGGATGACCAAGCACAATTCCTTCAGTGACTTTCAGCTTTTAAAAATAAAAACTTGAGGTTTGTCTATCCTCAAAACAATCCATAAGAAGTACAAAAATTCTTAACAACATACTATCAACCAAGATTGAATCATGAGGAAACAGAAAATCTGAATAGATTGATTACTAATAAGGAGCTTGAATCAGTAATCAAAAAACCTCCCAACAAACTGAAGTATAGGACCAGATGACTTCATTGGCGAATTTTACTAAACATTTTAAAAAGATTTAATGCAATCCTTCTCAAATGCTTCCAAAAAAAGAAGAGGAAGAAACACCTCCAAACTCACTTATGAAGCCAATATTACCCTGACACCAAGAACAGACAAGGACACCACAACAACAGAAAACTACAGGCCAATATCCCTGATGAACATAAATGCAAAAATCCTCAACAAAATATTAGCAAACCAAATTCAACAATACGTTAAAATGATTACATACCATGTTCAAATGGAATTTATTTCAGGGATGCAAACATGGTTTAGCATATGCAAATCAATAATGATGATACATCACATTAACAAAATGAAGGACAGAAATCATTTAATCATATTAATATATGCAGAAGAATCATTTTACAAGATTCAACATTCAATTATGATGAAACTCTCAACAAAGTGGTAAATAGGGAACATATCTTAACATAATAAAGACCATAGAAGACAAGTTTACAGCTAACTTCGTACTCAATGGTGAAAAGTTGAAACCATTCCCTTTAAAATTAGGGACAAAACAAGGATGCCTTGGACTGCAGTCCACCAGGCTCCTCTGTCCATGAGATTTTCCAGGCAAGGATACTGGAGTGGGTTGCCATTTCCTTCTGCAGGGGATCTTCCCAACCCAGGGATCAAACCCCGGTCTCCTGCACTGCAGGCAGATTCTTTAACAACTGAGCTACAAGGGAAGCCCCCATAGAAGACAAGTTCACAGCTAACTTCGTACTCAATGGTGAAAAGCTGAAGCCATTCCCTTTAAGATTAGGGACAAGACAAGGATGCCTACTCTTGCACTTTTATTCAACATAGTATGGAAGTCCCAGTCAGAGCAATTAGGGGGGAAAAAAAAAAGGCATCCAAATTTGAAAGGAAGAAGTGTTATACTATTTAGAGAGGACATGAAAGTATATATTGAAAATCTAAAAAAGTCCCACTCAAAATGTTAGAACTAATAAACAAATTCAGTAAAATTTCAGAATCAATACACAAAAAGCTGTTGTGATTTGATACACTAATAACAGAGCATCAGGAAGAAAATTGAGGAAACAGTCCCTTTTACAACTGCAACAAAAATAATAAAACAGTAATAAATTTAACCAGGGAGATGAAAGTCTCTACACTGAAAACTATAAGACATTGATGAAAGAAATTTAAGAAGACACAGAGACTGACCAAGAATCACTGCTTTTCTCATTGTACTCACCCTTCCTGGGGGATTTCATCCAACCTCATATTTTTTTAATAGTTTAAAAATGGCTTAAAACTTTATATCCAATACTTTCTAAATTAAAATCTCCAACCCTGAGGTCTCTGCAAAGGCTCAGACTTTCATATCCAATGGTCTCTAGCAATCTGTGCTGGGTGAGGAACAAACCTATTCCCAGAAACTCCTGTGTAGACAAATGCAGCAGTTCCCCAGTGCCTGATGATCATTTCACATATTGCTTAAAAATACTCATTGATCTCACAATATCACTGATAGTGGGGAAGTGTATGTGTGCAAGCTCACTCAATTGTGTCCGACTCTGTGCAACCCCATGGACTGTAGCCTGCCAGGCTCTTCTGTCCATGGAATCTTCCAGGCAAGAATATGGGAATGGGTTGGCAGTTCCTGCTCTAGGGGATCTTCCTGACTCAAGGATCAAACCCATGTCTCCTGCATCTCCTGCATTGGCAGGTGGATTCTTTACCACTGACCCACCTGGGAATACGTGTGCTGAATATTTTAGGCATTCACCAACCTTGAATACACAGAGTGCATGACTTTAATAAGCCCTGTTAACTTTGGAATGGTGTCCTGAGCTTAATCCCTGAGGTGTTCCATGGGCCTCAAGGAGTCCATATTCCTTGATGCCATGTATATGCCACCACCGCCAACCACAAAAAACGCAGTCAGCCAAACCCTATTTCTGGAATGGTATTACACTTGCCTCAGGTGAAGCTTTTTATGAAAAATATTTTTGGAGCAACAAAAAGGATGAAAAGCTGAGGCTTCATCTTTCTTAAAGAACGGGTTGCATGGCTGCATTGTGCCAGTTTGCTAACTGTGGCAGATTGTATTCTCACAGACTGATCTTCTACAGTGTGACCTTGTCACTCTCCCGTCAAGCTATAGGCACCTGTTTCTTTATCCCACTGAATATGGACTATTCCTGTGGCTGCTGGAATGGTTGGTGATAGAGTACAGCAGGAATGACTCTGCCAGTTCTGGGTATGGCCCTTAACTGCCCTGCTTCCAGATGCCGTGTGGTGGGAAGAAGCCAGGCCACAAAAAAGAGGACACACACAGGTGTTGTGGCTCCAACTGAGCTCCCAACCAAAGCCAGCTTTCAAACCAGCTGTGTGAGTAGCCATCATGGATATTCAATCTGTCTGTGCTCCAGCAGACATGACAACTGAGAGATCCCAGGGAAAAAAAAATCACCCAGCTGAGATCAGTTATACATCCGAACTGTGAGATATTAATAGTAAGATTGTTATTTCAGCTTTGAAACAAAATTTTTATTTTATGGGAAGACAAAAAAAATTAAAACAAAAATTTTCTCTGCCCTTTGGCCTTCCCTCTCCCTACATTCTGCATTGTGTATCTTTTCCCAACAGGAGAAATACCTGCTCAACCATAAGAAGCAACATTCCCCTAGCATCAACAAGGCAATTCCTTAAAGATGCCATTCCTTCTTCATCTCATAAGGGGTCACATGGAGCCTAGATCTGGATTATGTAAACTGTCAATCATACGTCATCTAATGTACAGCTCTCTGTCTCAAAAAAGTTATATAACTGTGCCTTGACTTCTAAAGAGTGGAAGAGTTCTCAGAGCTTTCTGAGGTGCTCGTCCTGAGTTATAATCCTCAAATTTGGCCTGAAGAAAATTTTCCATTTCTTTCTTAGATGGACTGATCAATTTTTTTTATTAACATACTTATTAAGTTTTAGGGTGGTTTGTTACTAGAGTAGAGAGTGGAACACTAATAAATATCTGTGTTTATGGCAGAATTTGGTCTGCAACTTGCTTTCTTTATAACCTGGTATTGAAGTCACAGGGAGGCTTAGCCCTTATTCACACTCCTTCAAATATCATTGCCTATTGAGATATAACTAAAAGAACCTACAAGATATATGTGACCAGACTGACTTGGGTAGATAAGGCATCTTATCTGGTACTAATAAAGCAAGAATTTCAAGCCTCAGAACCCAGATAGTAGGCTTGTGTAATATGGTCTGTGGAGCAGCAGAACTGGAGCTTCAAATGTTACCATGAGTTGCTGGGTGCGGACATGGCTGAGGATATAAAAGTCAGGAAAGCCCATAGATCTGTAATTCTTTTGTCTCGGTGGAAAAATTGTTCACATACACTGCCAAGACACTGCATTTGCAATGTGTCTCCTTAAGATAAAAGAGAGACAATGAGGAACTATGTCAGCCTGTCACATCCCTATCTTTACATTGCTTATTTGCTGCTTCAGGATCCAGGCAAAGCAAAAGCAACCTTGAATGAGTCCAAATCCATGTTCTCATCCATCCTGAAACCTGGACCAGGTGGCCTAGTACAATATCTCCATCTCAAAGCTCCACAGATGTCTCAAATGCACTGTGTTCCAAGCTGAGCAGATCACATTTCCTCTTAAACCTACTGCCATCACTAACTTGTCTCAGTAGGAAGTAATCTCTATTCACCCGTTCACCAGATTTCTCCTTTCACCCCTTTTACCACACCCCAACAATATCTAAGGCCAGCTAATATGACTTTCCAAACAGTTCTTAGGAATCTCTTCCTAATGCCGTTGCAAGACTCTGGCCTTCGTGTCTCATTTGGACATCCTGATTCATTCTCCCTGCCTCCAGTCGTGGCTATCTATTGGGCTGGCCAAGAAGTTTGTTCCAGTTTTTCCATAAAAAAAACCTGAGCGATTATTTTGGCCAACCCAATAAAATCCCGCCCCCCCTCTACTTAGCTAGCAGAGGAAGCGATCTACAATGTAAATCTGACCATGGGATTTCTTTGCTCCAAATCTGTTATCCTGATGCAGCACGTGGCTTCCTTGCTCACCTCTCATTTCACTTCCTACCTCTGCTCTCAGAACATCGAAAGCCTACTTACAACACTGCCCATTCACAAAACTGGAATGCTTGTCAGTTTCCTCTTCCTTGCCTCAGTGGCTTTGCTCATGCTGCTGTCTGTTTGACATACCCTTTCTCCATGCCCTTCTTCACTTACCCAGTCCTCAGCCTGGCTAGATTCTTCTCATTCTTTAGAACAGTAGAGGGTGAAAAGATCCTATTCCCTAAGAAAACACCCCAGGCCGATCATAATTGAATGTATGTAAGTGGCTCCCAGGAATCAGTATTTTTTAAAGCTGCCCAGGTAATTTCCATGGCAGCTCTGGCTGAGAGCTATGCTTTGGAGTCATGATGCGCCTCTTCTCCCCAGACTGAAATGTTCTTTTATGATCCCATAATGTTCCATAACGTCCTTTTATTGCACAGTCCACATTGCATTTTAATGAGCTGTTTACAAGTTTGTCTGTCTAGAGGACACGAACTTATTTAGGGTAGGAACTGGGTTTTTTTTTTTTTTTTCATATTTTCAGTATTTTGTTTAGTGGCTGGTAGGTACTAAATAATCAATCACCCTTTGTCAAAGAGAATGGATGAGTGAATGAGAAAACAATTAGATTTATGCTAATAAATGTTTTCAGAATATTCATATAAAAAGTAAGTGAAAATGTCATGTTATTTTACTCCAGCTCTCTTCAGTTTTGATAAGTCCCAAAACACATAGGTATGAGTAGGGTTAGAATATATAGAGTCTGCTTTGTGACTGGAAATGAAGATATTAACAAACCAGAGCAAGCACTGCAGATTTTGAGCAGGGTCCCCTGAAACAGGCACTGACAAGCCCAAGAATGTGACACGGGTTACTGAGTTGTAGTGAGAGGTAAATTCTTGCTCCAGAGAGAGAAATAGAAAAGGGGAACATTTAAGGTTTACTCAATAACTGAATATGGGGGAAAAAAAAACCCAACCCTTTTCTCCTATAATAGTTTCATGTGAAATTTTAATGGTTTGGGCTAGATATAATTGAGTATACATGTATACTTTTGAGAATTGAGAATATTGTAAAAAGTGAAATAATAATTTAGAGAAATAAATTACTGGAATAGAGAGTTAAATGGGAATGTTTGACATACACATCAATCTGAAAAAAAACATATTCTGGAACCACTTCAATTCACTAACCCATTTCTGAGCATCCATATTTCAAGTCACTGTGAACTGTGATGAAAATGTCCCTGATACCAAGAAACATAGTCTAATAATAAGGGTAATGGGATCAACACATAAATACATATTTTGAGCTTCTGTGAGGTGCTCGGCTTTTCCCAAAGATCTTTATGCATGTAAGATCATCAAATCTATAGTTAACTGGTTAATCTCACTTCTTTAGATGAAGAAACTGAGACTTAGGGAGGCTAAGTCATTCACCCAAGGTTGATAAACTAGAATTTAAACTCACATTTTTTGGGGTCCTAACCCTTTCTGCTTTCTTAACAGGGGAGATTAAACATGGACATCAATTATAAATGTTAGAATGTGGTATGTGCTGTAAACAAACAAAAGGCCATCAGAGTATGTAACAGTTTCACTTCTCACTGGTAGCGGATAAAAACAGACATCATGGGGAAGCTGTCTGACCCATTTCTCACAGGAAGAGTAGAATTTTGTTGTTCTACGCTTAGTAACTCTCTTTGTTTTCTCGAGTGGTTTTGTTGTGAAATATATTTGGGTTTACAGAACAGTTGCAAAGGAGTATTCCTGTGTACTCCTCACCCAGTTGTTCCTCCGGTGAACATCTTACATACTCTTAGCACAATAAGCAAAAGTAGTAAATTAACACTGATCCAATACTATTCACTAAATGACGATTTTATTCAGATTTTCCTCATTTTTCCCAGTAATGTCCTTTCTCCATTCCAAACTCAAGTAATGAATTTTATCAGGAGAAGATTGAAGAGGAAGATATTCCATAAAAAAGGGAAGTCCTTGAACAATGTGTAAGTCCAGGATACTTCCTCTAAGGTGGCCAATGATGTTTAATGAATCTAAATTGCTTTGTTAGCAAATGGAGAACTCTCCATTGCTCTTTACCTTTCTGTCTGGTTGAATATAAAGTGATGAATAAAAAGGGAAATAATTCATGTTATTCTCTTGTTGCTCTGCGGTGTTTTCCTTTTGCATCGCCAGTAATAGAAAATTAGGCTGTGTGCATTTCAGTGCTAATGGCACTCTCGATGGCTTTGCAGTCTTGGTCTGACAGTTCTAGCCTCATGGTAACATTACCACAGATCTGAGAAAAAATATGCCAGTCTGGTTGTGTTTCCCCAAATAACTTTTTCATTTTGCAGGGCAGAAAGAACCTGCTCTCCAAAACAGCATAAACAAAGCCATTAAGTTCATCCTAGGTCTTCTAAAAGGCTTTCAGAACAGTTACATTAAAAAAACAACCACCATAAACTCCATAGAGCAATAATACACTAGACATAAATTTAGAATATGTCTCCATTCAAAACAACCATCACAGAAACAGTCACCTGAGTCTCCAGAGAAATATGGATGAGAGGCCATGTTGAACCTTGTCAAGTCCTATGTGAAGAACCAAAGGAATAGTTTCTCAGAGGAACAGCACGTATGTCTCCAAGTGAATCTTCTTTTTCCTTTTTGGATTTGATGCATTTCAGCTATGTTCATGTTCATCTGCTTTTCTATTTTGCCCTGTAGATAATCATCTACATATATAATTTTAAAGGTGAATCAAAAGTTGATCATTTTCTTTTAAATAAGAGTTACTATCAACTCCTTTTCTTTGACTTTAAGGTAAAACATGTGACATATTCTGGCTGATCCAAGGCAGAGGCAAAGCTGACTGTGCCCATGTTACCAGGGCCAGTGACTCAAAGGTCGCCAGTCATCAGTATTTTTCCTGTTGTTTTCAGGAGTGCAAACTGGCACATTTTTAGTGACATTACTCACAACCGCACTTTGGCTGTTTAAATTGGAAGGAATGATAATGAGAGTAATTTGCGGGTAATTAAGCCTCTCCTTTCCACCTGTCAGTTATGCAAACTAGAAGGAGCCTAACAGCACAGTCATGTGTTGCTTCAATTAAGAACAGTTTCACAGGGGCTTTGAATATGTGGGTAGCCTACTAAAATGTTAGAGGAAAAAGTTGAAATCTGTTATGCTCTTAAAAAAAGTTTTATTGAGATATTTTATGTATCCTAGAATTTACCCATTTCTCTTAGGTAGATGTGAAAGACTGGAATTGCAAGGTCGCATGGTAAGTTTGTTTAATGTTTTTTAGGAAATGATAATCTGTTTTCCAATATAATTGTCATTTTACATTCTCACCAGCCATGCGTGAGTGCCAGTTTCTGCACATCTTTGGCAACCTTTGTTACTGCTTGTCTTTTTTGTATACCCACCTTAGTGGGTGAGAAATGGTGTCTGTGGTTTTCATACACATTTTCCTAATGAGTAAAGGATGACGTTGAGAATCTTTTCATGTCCTTATTGGTTTATTGATAGTTTCTTTGGATAAATGTGTATTCAAATCCTTTGTCCATTTTTTTTCATTTATTTATTTATTTTTTCGGCATTATCCATTTTTTTAATTTTATTTTTTAACTTTACAATATTGTATTGGTTTTGCCTTTGTCCATTTTTGAATTGGGTTACTTGCTTATTTCATCTCCCTGTCTCCTCTTGGAGGAAATCACTGTCTCAAATTTTAGGACCATTATTCCTTTGTGTATAACAGTTTTGTTTTTATAATGTATGGCTTAAAAAATTATTTTATCACATATTTTTAAACAAAACTGGTGGCTCAGAGATTAAAAGCATCTGCTTTCAATGAGGGAGACCTGGGTTCAATCCCTGGGTCAGGAAGATCCCCTGGAGAAGGAAATGGCAACCCACTCCAGTATTCTTGCCTGGAGAATCCCATGCATGGAGGAGCCTGGTAGACCCCAGTCCATGGGGTCACAAAGAGTCGGACATGACTGAGTGACTTCACTTTCTCTTTTCACTTTAAACAAAACAGTGTTTTACTTTGCTTCTTCTTGAGCTTTACAAAAACAGATTTATATACTCTTAAAAATTCAACTTTCATGTTGGATAAAATCAATTGTTTTCCAACAGTGGTTCTAGAATACTCAATGCATAAAGTTATCTTTAAGTTTTGAAAAAAGGTGTATAAATGAGAACTTGAAGCTGCTGATTCATGTCTTTTGGAAAACTTAATGGAGTTATTGTAAGTAGGGTATAAGGGTGACAAAATGGCCTCAGAATTGATGAACACCAACGATTGCACTCATCTGATATTAGAATGCACTGCTGTGTGCCTCTAAGCAGGCCTACCCTTCTGGGAATTTTTTAGTTTGTGAGACTAAGTTTTATAACTTTCCTGTCTCCTCTTTTCTCTGAATCTGATAATTACATCATTTATTCCTCTCACAGCTGTCAACAGGCTGTTTTCTATCTGACATAGATTTAGAAAACAGATAATTTAGAAACGGGATTGGGATTAGAGTGAATATTCTAGGCTCTGATTCAGAGTCTGAGAGATTCCCTTAGAGAAGAGTTAATAAGCTTTAGTGCATGGATTATGTGAAATTTATTTTGATTGCAAAAGCTTTTTTTGCTTCCTTTTTTCTTAGCTTTTCTGAGAAGAGATTTAAGAGAATGGATTTGAAGACTGAACTGGTTTTAAATCTTTGTTTCGCCATTTTATTGGCAACAAATAAAATAGTCCATATTCTTTGTTCTCTAAATGGTATTAGGATGATCTGTCACATATATTACACGATATCACAAAATAGGTGATATCTCTAAAGCATCTATCTCTAAGCACTCAAATTTGAGGATGTTGTCTCTTTTATAATATATAAAGAAGCTCATTAATATCAAATTATTCTCTGGTGACATCTAAGTAGGAAAAATAAAATCACTACGAACAATAGAAATTGTACTGCTTAGACAAGATGTATAATGCATGTTAGGAAAAAAGAGAATGAAGAACAAGTGTGGAATTGGTGGCAGGTCAGAGCAGTAGAAATGGCATCACTGACTCAATAGACGTAAGTGTGAACAAACTCCAAGAGATAGTGAAGGACAGGGAAGCCCGGCATGCTGCAGTCCATGGGGTCACAAAGAGTTGGACACGACCTAGTGACTGAACAACAACAATAACAGAGACGAACTATTCCAAGAAAGCCAATCAAGAAAACTCCCACATTCCTGGTGAGACAAGGTGATGCCAGGAGGGCTATACCATCAAGAGTACTGAATGGGGGCTTAAGCGTCACCCAGCTCAGAGTTCTCAAATTTTATCACCACTAAGATCTTTTTTTATTACTTTTTCCTCCACTGACTCCCTTGAATTAATCTGTTTCACCAAGAGCTCTGATGTTCCAGTGGATTAACTCAAGCGTGGGGGAACAGAGTCTGGACAGGAGAATGCTTTCCCCTCTTTTTCCTGTCGAGGAGAATGAAGAAGGGTTGGGTGGGGCTTCAGAGATTGTAAGACAGTGGTTGACAGCATGTGTTCTTTAGCTTTCAACTTGGCTAGGGCCCATGGCTTTATTTGGGCTTTATGGGGAGAAGTCATTCCGCTTCATTCTGTGCTGAATCTGGCTTCACCTCAGTGTAACAAAAACTACAGGGTGTACAAGCTTATCAGCAACTCAAGAGTCCTGTAGCACTGAAAGTCAAGCAGACAACCTCATGGGCCTGGCGGACCTCCCTAGACAGTGTCTGCAACCCAGGTGGTGGTGCTTACGATCTCGGATTTGCAGAGTGGAGTTATCATCGAGTTGGTAGGAGGGCAAACAGGAGTTCACTGGTTTGTGGGTATTTGTATAACTCTCCAGGTATTCTCCGGAGAAGGCAATGGCACCCCACTCCAGTACTCTTGCCTGGAAAATCCCATGGACGGAGGAACCTGGTAGGCTGCAGTCCATGGGGTCGCTAAGAGTTGGACATGACTGAGCGACTTCATTTTCACTTTTTACTTTCATGCATTGGAGAAGGAAATGGCAACCCACTTCAGTGTTCTTGCCTGGAGAATCCCAGGGATGGGGGAGCCTGGTGGGCTGCCGTCTATGGGGTCGTACAGAGTTGGACATGACTGAAGCGACTTAGCAGCCAGGTATTCTCAGAAGTAACTATGGGAAAAATGATTAAGGAGGTACCTGATAGTTATACGGACGAGGGTGATGTATCAGATAAATTCTGGATTAAATGATAAAGTCATTTAAATCCACAGAAGGATGCGGTCCCAAGATTTTTGTATTATGTAGATAATTTACAAATTAAAGCAAAAATAACCAAATGCATTAGTCTAGAGCCAAAGTAATAATCAGTCTAGCGCCAAAGTAATAATAACAACAACAACAAAACCCAGACCACCTTACCTGCCTTCTGAGAAATCTGCAATTTCTCAGGTCAATAAGCAACAGTTAGAACTGGACATGGAAAAACAGACTGGTTCCAATTGGGAAAGGAGTATGTCAAGGCTGTATACTGTCACCCTGCTTATTTAACTTATATGCAGAGTACATTATGTGAAATTCCGGGATGGATGAAGCACAAGCTGGAATCAAGATTGCTGGGAGAAATATCAATAACCTCAGATATGCCAATGACACCACCCTTATGGCAGAAAGCGAAGAAGAACTAAAGAGACTCTTGACGAAAGGGAAACAGGAGACTGAAAAAGTTGGCTTAAAATTCAACATTCAGAAAATTAAGATCATGGCATCCGGTCCCATCACTTCATGGCAAATAGATGGGGAAACAATGGAAACAGCGACAGACTTTATTTTTGGGGGCTCCAAGATCACTGTAGATGGTGACTGCAGCCATGAAATTAAAAGATGCTTACTCCTTGGAAGAAAAGCTATGACAAACATAGCATATTAAAAAGCAGAGACATTACTTTGCTGACAAAGGTCCATCAAGTCAAAGCTATGGTTTTTCCAGTAGCCATGTATGGATGTGAGAGTTGGACTATAGAGAAAGCTGAGTGCCAAAGAATTGATGCTTTTGAACTGTGGTGTTGGAGAAGACTCTTGAGGGTGCCTTGGACTGCAAGGAGATCAAACTAGTCAATCCTAAGGAAATCAGTCCTGAATATTCATTGGAAGGACTGATGGTGAAGCTGAAACCAATACTTTGGCCACCTGATGGGAAGAACTGACTCATTTGAAAAGACCCTGATGCTGAGAAAGATTGAAGGCAGGAGGAGAAGGGGACGACAGAGGATGAGATAGTTGAATGACATCACCGACTTGATGGACATGAATTTGAGCAAGCTCCACGAGTTGGTGATGGACAGGGAAGACTGGTGTGCTGTAGTCCACGGGATCGCCGAGTCAGACATGACTGAGCGACTGAACTGAAAGTAATAATTATTAAATTATATATTTTAACTAATAATTATGTCTTTAGAAATGTGATGTTTTGGCTAACATATGCATAGGCTGTTTGTATTTCCCAGATATTTGTGATTACATTTTAAACTCTTAAGGACCTTAAATTGGGAATAGTGATATAGTTTATCTTTTTCCATACAGACAGAGATAAATGAGGCCTGGAGTGATAAAGTTAGTATTGGAACTCAGCTCTCTTTTTCTAACTCAGTGGTTCTCTATTCTTATTCTCTGTTCCTCTCAGTCAATTTTAAGATCACTAGCCCATAGCCATCTGTTACATAGAAGGGAACTCGGCAAATGTAAAGAGAAATTAGTGAATTGCAAAGTAGTCACATTTGCTGGTATTCCATTACATCCTAGAGATAAAGTACGTTGGAGTTTTGGGTGGAACTGAGGAGAGAATGGTATCTCAGACTTGTGGCAGAATGTCACCTTGCTTAAAAATTGGGGAAAGTAAAAATGCAGTGCATACTTAGCACTACCTAAGCAGCCACAGTACACATCTCAGGAGAAGAAAGGGCCAGCATGGTGGCATAGAGGCTGTAGCAAGTAGCCTAGCGAGAATAGTGATGAGCTTAGTAGGCAGGAGGGAGAGTGAAGGGGAGCTGGCATCTAGTCCTATGCAGTCTCAGAGAGGTTGGTCATCTAGGCCTGTCCAGCAGAGGGCAGTCACAGCTTGGTTTTTCTCAGGCACTCCAAGCTTTCACACCTTGGTCTGAGCTGACTCTGGAGTCTCAAGCACAGGGTAGGGCGGCTCTCTCTTTTCTGCAGGAGGAGTCTCCCCCAGTCCATGGAGAGGGAAAAGGCTTTTTATCAAGGTCTCAAAATCCAGACAGGACCTTGGAAACTTAGCTACATTTTCTCTTTCAGGGCACAGAACTGAGGATCCATCCACCAAGATTTTCTTTTTGCTTCCCTGCTCTCAAGTTTGACCAGTTCTCTCTTTAGACCACGTCTGTTCAAAATGCAGTATGTTAGACAAAGGTTTGACTGAAATTATCGTTGCTTAACCGAAAATTTCTTGCAAGAGAGGAAATATAGGTGATTAAATGTAGAAAACCTAAAGTATTTAACAGATTTCAGAAATGTATAAGAAAAAAAAAAAAACAAACACCTACTTCAGGGACTTCAAACACCTAGAAGGCAGGTACTTGTATCAATTATTTTACTAGAAATTCTTGATAATAAAGAGTAGCGCACCACCTCAGAATGTGCCCTTTAGTATACTGGTTATTTTGAACTGTAGATACTTGAGAAATGGCAACTGTACAGACACACTCTCTCTGAACTACCCTTATAAGCCTAAAGACAGATCCTCCAAAAGAAACTAAATTGTCATAAATCCTCTTCTGAGGAGTTTCATTACAGCAGACACCCAGACAAACTTTGTCACTAACTATCATAACTTCAATCTATTCTTCTAAGGGACCATTCACTTTTCCTAAAAATCATTTACCCTGCCCCAAAAGGTCTATCTTCCCTTTCCCTTTTCCCTATGATGATATGTAAGCCCGAATTCTAACCAACCTCAGAGAGATGCACTTTTTTTTTTTTCCTGGGTTTCTCCCATGTATTCATGAAGTATACACGCTAATAACCTGCTTGCTTTTTTCTTATTAATCTATGTTTTACTAAAGAGGTCTCAGGTAAGAACTCAGACAGATAGTGGAAAAATTCTTTTTCCTCCCTTAGAATGATTTACTCAAGTCCATAGTCTACAACTCTTTTGTTAATTTACTCTGTACTCTGTATTTATTAATAGGAAAATGAAATGCTATTCCATTCTTACTAATAACCAAGTCTTAGATCATTATGTGGTACAAATGTTTTAAATTAAGTGCTCTTTTTTTGAGTTTGGGATTCAAAGGGTGTTTTAGCCAAATTATCCATGCTGTTTTTCTGTCCCTACAGGGAAGTTGTTGCAAGAGACTTAACTTTCCAATAAACTGCTGAGTATTTTTTCTAATAAACTTTTACCTACTGCATTCTTTTTGTAAATTGAAGTATAGTTGATTTACAATATTGTGTTACCTTTATTATAAAAAATATAAAAATTATTTTTAAAATGCTTTATAAAGCATTCTTTATTATGTACTTTTTGGACATATTTTCATGATGGATATAAAGCTACTAGTTACTGATATTATAACAAGTAAAGTACTCTTTGGTTCTAAATTGTTCTCAAAGATTCATCATCCAATTTTAGTGTGTATGTGTATCAGGGGTGGGGGATGTTTCCTCAAATTACCAAACAATTCTGGTGACCTACAATTCAACTCAATTCTGACACTCTCTACCTGGAGACAGTCCAAGTCCAGGCTGCCACCTGTCTTTCTGACCAAAAAGCTATAGGTCAGAGGTTCCAATGTCCACCTCCTTGAGCTTGATTAATTTGCTAGAGCAGCTCACAGAACTCAGAGAAACATTTTACTTACTAGATTACTGGTTTATCATAAAAAGATACAACTCAGGAATAGCCAAATGGAAGAGATACGTAAGGCAAGGCAATGCGGAAGGGCACAAAGCTCCCATGTGCATTCCATTTCACCAATCTCCTTGAAACTTCATATGTTACCAACCTGGAAGCTCTTTGATTCCCATCCTTTCTGGATTTTCTGGAGGCTTCATTACATAGACCAGAGAAGGCAATGGCACCCCACTCCAGTACTCTTGCCTGGAAGATCCCATGGATGGAGGAGCCTGGTAGGCTGCAGTCCATGGGGTCGCTAAGAGTTGGACATGACTGAGTGACTTCACTTTCACTTTTCACTTTCATGCATTGGAGAAGGAAATGGCAACCCACTCCAGTGTTCTTGCCTGGAGAATCCCAGGGACAGGGAAGCCTGGTGGGCTGCCGTCTATGGGGTTGCACAGAGTTGGACACGACTGAAGTGACTTAGCAGTAGCAGCATTACATAGACATGATTAAATCACTGGCCGTTGGTGATTGAACTAGCTTCCAGCCCCTCTTCTCTGTTGTTCATTTGCTAAGTCGTGTCTGACTCTTTGCAACCCCATGGACTGCAGCATGCGAGGCTTCCCTGTCCTTCATTATCTCTTTGCTCAAACTCATATCCATTGAGTTGGTTTTGCTATCCAACCATCTTTGTCCTCTGTCACCCACTTCTTCTCCTGCCCTCAATCTTTCCCAGCATCAGGGTCTTTTCTAATGAGTTGGCTCTTCGCATCAGGTGGTCAAAGTATTGGAGCTTCAGCTTCAGCACAAGTCCTTCCAATGAATATTCAGGGTTGATTTCCTTTAGGATTGACTGGTTTGAATTCCTTGCTGTCCATGGGACTCTCATGGGAAGCCTTTCCTTCTCTGTGTGTGCATGCTAAGTTGTCACTTCAGTTGTGTCTGACTCTTAGCTACCTCATGGACTGTAGCCTGGCAGTCTTCTCTGTCCATGGGATTCTCCAGGCAAGAATCCTTCTCTGAGTGAACCTCTAATCACATGATTAGTTTCCCCCCCAACTAGCCCCCATCCTTAGGTTTTGGTCCAAAACCCACCTAAGTTACAGAACAAAAGACACCTTTAAAGCTCTCATCATTTAGGAAATTCCAACAGGGTTAGCTCTGTGCTGGAAACAGGATGAAGATAAAATATTTACTTCTTACAGACTACAGCAACCTAATCAGAAATTTGAGTCCACAATCTCCCTCCTAATTCTGCCAATTCCTACACGAACCTTGGTTTAATTATTCCCACTGATGGATTCATTTGGCAGAAGCAAGTTTATATACTTCCAATTGGATATGAATATATTTAATGCAATTTTCATTTAAGAGGAAACATTTTGTCCATCCTTGTAAGAGAATAAATAAAATTATTTTCCCTACCCTGAGAAGAAGAAGAGAACAGCCATTATATCTCTAAGGACTGGGCCCTTCTTACTCGGATAGAGGGTGTGACAGACTGAAGATTATATGCTCTAAAGATGGTTGCATCAGTCTGTTTATTCAATCTCACATGCTTTTCTTACAAGGTGATTGACACTCCTCTCAGTGGGATTTATGTTCTCTTGCTCCCTCTCTCCCTAGAGTCTGGTCCTTGACTAATGGATATCTCAGTAGCAATGGTATGAGATATCCAATGCTAAATCCTAAAAAGGACTGAGTTTCTGCCTCTCCCTCTCATTGTAAAGGAATATAGGATTGTGTGCCCAGATGGAGGGGCATTGAAGGAGGAGTGGGGCTGATAGCTACAAATTCTTAACATTTTTGAGATACCATTTTCTACTATAGGCAATGATGTGGGCTCAGAGGACTCAGATTTGAATCCTATTCATACTATGGGAGGAGAAACTGAAATCTGCAGACGGAATAGCCAGTAGTGAAAAGAGGAGGTTTGCTTCTCTCTGACCCTTTTACATTAAACTGAGAGAATTTTCATTTTGAAGACTCTCCAATATCCCAAGAGTGGAAGTAGAGACAGAAAGAAAACCCAGGCCACACTAACCTGCCTTTCTCTGTGATGAAGACAGGCTTCACACATGAGATAAGCATCATGAGGTAGAACTGGGCAACCTCTAACCCTTGAGTTCCAGGCTGGAAAATAACCGTTTCTTTTAACATGGAAGGACATGATAGAGAGTTTTTGATTAATGGCATAATTTCTGATTGACTTCTGTTGCTTCTTGGCATTTCATTTTGAGGTTCATCACAACAGGCAAGATGTGGACAGTGAGGGGCCTGGTGGTCCGAACCGACTTCTTAGAGGCACCAGTGCGGTCTTACCACAAGTGGGCGGCCATTACCCTGCGTCCACCTCAAACCCTTACATACCGGACCCTGATGGCTGCGTGAGGCAGCCCCCCTCATGCTGTAAGTCCTGGGGGGCAGTCTGAGCACCTCAGGGTGGACTTTATCAGAGGCCCAAGGAGAATACAATGAGCAACTGACATTCTAGTTCTCACCTGTTTTGACCCACATGTCATCTCCACTCAAGAATGCCATGTGACTTACTGTTTTGTGTTAACAAACCCTGGACGCCAGCAGATCTTTTTAATCCTACTCTGACATGGTATTCTTTGTCATGCTCATGTTTCAGAGATCATGAACTCAATAGTGTCAAGGTGAAAGGAAACAATGGCCTCACATTTTTTTTCTATAACAAAGTATACTCTAAAACATTATATTAGGTCATGATGTACTGCCCTCAACTGCTGGTTCCAAACATGATTTAGGGGTTTTGGATAAAGAGGGCTCATTTCTACACATCATACCTCACCACATGTTACCTCATATCTTACTAATACATGTTTTATATAGTAAATATACTATCTGTAAGTGTTCACTCACTCAATTATTTTTCATGGTTCAGTTCAGTTCAGTTCAGTCTCAGTCGTGTCCGACTCTTTGCAACCCCATGAATTGCAGCACGCCAGGCCTCCCTGTCCATCACCAACTCCCGGAATTCACCCAAACTCATGTCCATCGAGTCGGTGATGCCATCCAGCCGTCTCATCCTCCATTGTTCTCCTCCTGCCCCCAACCCTTCCCAGCATCAGAGTCTTTTCCAATGAGTCAACTCTTTGCATGAGGTGGCCAAAGTACTGGACTTTCAGCTTTAGCATCAGTCCTTCCAAAGAACACCCAGGACTGATCTCCTTCAGAATGGACTGGTTGGATCTCCTTGCAGTCCAAGGGACTCTCAAGAGTCTTCTCCAAGACCACAGTTCAAAAGCATCAATTCTTCGGGGCTCATTTCATGGTACTACCCACTTAAAATGATCACAGCTCACTGATAAATGTGTGAATGTGTGAGAATATACATTAAACTTTACCAGTATTATGATATAATATATCCACTGACAAATAATTTGTGACATTACAAGTTCAGTCATGTCCGACTCTTTGCAACCCCATGGACTATACAGTCCATGGAATTCACCAGGCCAGAATACTGGAATGAATAGCCTTTCCCTTCTCAAGGGGATCTTCCCAACCCAGGGATCGAATCCAGGTCTCCCGCATTGCAGGTGGATTCTTCACCAGCTGAACCACAAGGGAAGCCCATGGTGGCTGAGACAGTAAAGAGTCTGCCTGAAGTGTGGGAGACTTGGGTTCCATCCCTGTGTCGGGAAGGTCCTCTGGAGAAGGAAATGGCAACCCACTCCAGTATTCTGGCCTGGAGAATCCCATGGACATGGGATCACAAAGAGTCGGACACAACTGAGCGACTTCACTTTCATTTTCAGTACAAGTTACTACAACTACACAGGCGTGCAAATGCACAGTGTGACACGCTACGCACTGTGTTCTCCTGTTCCCATCCTCTAACTTCTGGCTTGAACTCCAGAGAGGGAGTCAGAGCTTCACCTTCTGGGCTCCTGTGGTAACTGGTAAGAGTTCCACTGCGGACTTTCTGATACTGCTGTGCTTCGTGGTTTACATATCTGGGAAGCTATTAGAGTGTGGGTAATTCACATTTTCAACACACCTGTTTGTCAATGTCACACATGTGCTTGGTGGAGGTATCTAATTTATGTTTACTGAATGAAACAATGGCTCTTTTGATGTCATTTTGTTTAAGTCTATAATAGGTTCTTGGATTAAGATTCTGGTTGACATTTGACCTACTGTAGAAAAATTCCCCCAGTTAAAGGCAAAACTGGTTATAATGACCTGGAATGTTCTCAGAAGGAGAAATGATTTGTTTTCACTTTTTAAAGATTGAGAATATTTCTTCCAAGTCATCCAACGCCTTGGGAAAAAAAGAAAGTAAAGTCACTCAGTCATGTCTGACTGTGACCCCATGGACTGTAGCCTACCAGGTTCCTCCACCCATGGGATTTTCCAGGCAAGAGTACTGGAGTGGGTTGCCATTTCCTTCTCCAGAGGATCTTCCCGACCCAGGGATTGAACCTGGGTCTCCTGTATTGTAGGCAGACGCTTTACCATCTGAGCCACCAGGGAAGTTCAAAAGCCTTAGAAGATTAAGTAAAAAAATCTTCTCAAAATGAAATTATTACATCACTTACAAATTCATAATTACTTTAAATGTCTCAGTCCGTACATTTGGCCAATGTTATTAGAATTAGTATCTTTAAATGAGGATTTCACCTTCAAGGGAAAAATGAGGTTGTACTGGGCCTTGTTTTTTTCACAAAGGCAACTATAATTAAAAATTTATACCTTCTAATAACTGTATCAATTATTTTAAAATATGCTCAAGGCTTGTTCATATATTTTGAGTTACATTTCTAAAGTTCATAAAAATTTAACTTAATAATTAATTATTAAAACACTTGTGAGGGTAGAAAGCAATCTCATTTGCTATGAGACAAGAAATAACTTTCAATCAATTTGTGTTAACTGTACTTCAGATTGCACATAAAATAATGACTTCATACACCTGGATCCTTTTTTTTTTCTTTTTCCAGATAAGGGCATGTAATTTTATACAGTTTCAGTAAGCATTCTCCTGTTTTTTGCAGTCTTAGCATAGTTACGTGTTGTGATTGTGAATATGAGGTTCACATAGAGTATGAATGGATATTTTGATACCTAAACATGTTTTTTTTTTTTTAAATTCCCTCCCATTTCCACACTAATTAGAGGAAATACATTTGAGAAAACTTCATTTTCTCCTAGAAGTAATTGTTCTGTTTTCTTAATACTCCTCCCCTGGTTAGAGAAGGTTTGTTCCTTTGAGAGAGGCATTGCATAACACTTTGGAAGCCTGAGTTAATACAACTTTGTAAGGGCCAATAGATAGATCTTGAGAAAACCCCTAGATTTTGTTGAAGTAGTATCTAACATCCTGATATTGCCCCCCCCCCTTTTTTTTTGGTCATCAGCATTTTGTGTACAGTAAGGCAGCCTTAGTGAACTCGTGAGATGTAAGTCAATAACACTGCTTGAGTAGGTTTGAATCTTGGTGTCACCATCCACTAGCTATATGCACTGAATCTCTTTGCATTTCATTTCATCTACAAATTTCATTTTATCATTCATATGTACAATGGGCAGGACTATAATATTTCCATCACAGAGTTATTGTGAAGAGTAGTAGGAAATGTCTACTTCTGCTTTATTGACTATGCCAAAGCCTTTGACTGTGTGGATCACAATAAACTCTGGGAAATTCTTCAAGAGATGGGAATACCAGACCACCTGACCTGCCTCTTGAGAAATCTGTATGGATGTCAGGAAGCAACAGTTAGAACTGGACATGGAACAACAGACTGATTCCAAATAAGGAAAGGAGTACGTCAAGGCTGTATATTGTCACCCTGCTTATTTAACTTATATGCAGAGTACATCATGAGAAATGCTGGGCTGGATAAAGCACAAGCTGGAATCAAGATTGCCGGGAGAAATATCAATAACCTCAGATATGCAGATGACATCACCCTTATGGCAGAAAGTGAAGAAGAACTAAAGAGCCTTTTGATGAAAGGGAAACAGGAGAGTGAAAAAGTTGGCTTAAAACTCAACATTCAGAAAACTAAGATCATGGAATCTGGTCCCATCACTTCATGGCAAATAGATGGGAAAACAATGGGAACAGTGTCAGACTTTATTTTTGGGGGCTCCAAAATCACTGGAGATGGTAACTGCAACCATGACATTAAAAGATGCTTACTCCTTGGAAGGAAAGTTATGACCAACCTAGACAACATATTCAAAAGCAGAGACATTGCCAAGAAAGGTCGGTCTAGTCAAAGCTATGGTTTTTCCAGTAGTCGAGTATGGATGTGGGAGTTGGACTATAAAGAAAGCTGAGCACTGAAGAATTGATGCTTTTGAACTCTGGTGTTGCAGAAGACTCTTGAGAGGCCCTTGGACTGCAAGGAGATCCAACCAGTCCATCCTAAAGGAAATCAGTCCTGAATATTCATTGGAAGGACTGATGCTGAAGGTGAAACGCCAATACTTTGGCCACCTGATGCGAAGAGCTGACTCATTTGAAAAGACCCTGATGCTGGGAAAGATTGAAGGCAGGAAGAGAAGGGGATGACAGAGGATGAGATGGTTGGATGGCGTCAACGACTCAATGGACATGAGTTTGAGTAAACTCCGGGAGTTGGTGATAGACAGGGAGGCCTGGCATGCTGCAGTCCATGGGGTCACAGAGTCAGACACGACTGAGCGACTGAACTGACTGAATAGGAAATGTATCTAAGAAACTTAGAAGACTAGTATGTAGTCAACCATCAATACACCTTAGTTATTATTATTAATAGCAATAATACGAAAAAAATTACTAAAGTATAATCTTTTATATATGAAATTTAATTTAATTTGTGAGTAGGGGACAGATAATACTAATTGTCCTGTTTTGCAAATGGGGAAGATGAGGCAGATCATTTCATTAAGCTTTTGTCTTTTTTTTTTTTTTTTTAATTTTATAAGCTTTTGTCTTAAAAGCCCTGCCACGCACTGGTATCTGAGGCATCTTGTAACACTCTGGTACCTGTTTCACACCAGGAGGCTTCTCCTTTACTGAAAATGACATTTCCTGGTGGCTCAGACTGTAAAGAATCCACCTGCAATACGGAAGACCAGGGTTGGGAAGATCCCCTGGAGGAGGGCATGGCAACCCACTCCAGTATTCTTGCCTGGAGAATCCCCATGGACAGAGGACCCTGGGGGGCTATAGGCTGGGGTCACAAAGAGTCAGACACAAACTGAGTGACAAAGCATACACATCATACAGTAAAGAAAATCTTATATTCATAGGATCTACATTATTTACACCAACAAATGGTTTTCCAATTTTATGCAGTATTCTAACAGGGAGGTGGGAATAAGAAGATAATAATACTTTAAGGTCAAGGGGCACAGCTGGACATAGCCAGCCAAAAGATACAGAAAGGTATCTTAAGTCCCACATTTTATCATCTAAAAATGGACACTTTGAGTACTCTAACAGTCAAATTCTGTTAAGAAACTGTTGGCATTTTAAAATAGCATAACTGAAGAGAATTCTACAAAGAGATTTGTGCAAATATAGGTAGGTTTTAGGGCAATCACTAAATAGTAGTGGAGGACCAGGGGGCTAGTGACTGGGTGGGGGTCCCCAGCACATGAGTCCTAGGCTTGAGAAGTCAAAGGCAGGAGAAGTAACCAGGAGTCACCTAATGGAGAGGTCTGTCGGCAGGGGTTCTGGCTTGGTCAAGCATAACACAACGCATGGGGCCAATCCGGGAAATAAATGTCCCAGCCTTCCTCTCTCTTCTCCCTGCCACCCGTCTGCAGCCAGCACATGGGTGTTGTGGGGAGCAGCATGGCACAGGGGCTGTGGTACCCATCTGTTCAGGTCAGCCTCCAAGTGCACAGAGCAGGATGAGTCAGGGTGAAGAGCACAGGAGAGATAACCAGCACAACTAAAAACATCCAGGATCGCTTCATTGGTAAAGTGACTCAGGTACTTACCCATTAAAGCTCCCATCAGATGTTTCAGGAAAATGGATACTCCAGAATGGAAGGCTTCCTGTGTCTTGATTTGGGTGGCAAAGATAGAAACAAGTTCTTGACTTAGCAACTGGTCTTTGGCAATTTCAAATCCTTAATTGAGAGTTGTATCAGTTTTCCATTGCTATGTAACAAGTTACCAGAGATTCAGAAACTTAAAACAGTATACACTTGTTATCTTAACAATTTCTGTTGTTGTGCTGGTGGTCCGTCACTCATTCCCGTCTGATTCTTTGCAACCCTACAGGACTGTAGCCCGCCAAGCTCTTCCACCCTTGGAATTTTTCAGGCAAGAATTCTGGAGTGGGGTGCCATTTCCTCCTCCAGGGGATCTTCTTGACCCAGGGATCGAACCAGCATATCTTGCCTCCCTTACATTGGCAGGTGGATTCTTTACCACTGCGCCACTGTCAGAAGTACAGGTCCGGCATGTCTGGAGTCTCTTCCAGGTCCTGCCTGCCTGAAATCAAGGTGTTGGTCCAGGCTGCAATTCTCACCTGAGTTTAGGAGTCCTCTGCCAAGCTCATTGGCTGTTGGCAGAATTCATTTCCTTGTGGCTGTAGGGCTGAGTTGCTGTTTTTACTTCTCCTAGTCAGATGGCAAGGAGACTCCCAGCCCCTCGAAGGTGTCCCAATTCCTTGCCACTTGGCCTCCTCTCTACCAGCCAAATGGGATGCTTGTTTTCCCCCAGGCCAGACAGAATGTGTCTCCTTGACTTCTGGTACCAGCTGGAAAAAATACTATCTTTTAAAGGACTCATGTGATTAGGTCTGGCCCACTCAGATAATCTTCCTATTTTAAGGTCAGCTGACCTGGGACTTTAATTACAAAATCACCCCCACAGCTGTGCTTGACTGAATAACTGAGGGAAGATATGTGCTTATCAGAGGCAGGGAATCTCCAGGGCCCTCTTAGAATTCTGCCTACCTCAGTGCATCTGGTGGAGAAGGCAATGGCAACCCACTCCAGTACTCTTGCCTGGAAAATCCCATGGACGGAGGAGCCTGGTGGGCTGCAGTCAATGGGGTCTCGAAGAGTTGGACACGACTGAGCAACTTCACTTTCACTTTTCACTTTCATGCATTGAAGAAGGAAATGGCAACCCACTCCAGTGTTCTTGCCTGGAGAATCCCAGGGATGGGGGAGCCTGGTGGGCTGCTGTCTATGGGGTCGCACAGAGTCGGACAAGACTGAAGCGACTTAGCAGCAGCAGCAGCAGCAGCAGTGGGTCTGGATAAGTGGAAGAGGAATCACCTGGGAATCACCTGCCTCCACAACCCATGCAAAGTTTGATGTTGCCGATTTCTAAAATCAGGGGTAGATTTGGAGCCTCTGGACTAGTGGCAGTTGCAAATGCAATTGTTTTCAGGGGCCAAGCAGGTAGCAGGGCTCAGTCACATGAACTTCCAGTATTTTCTGTCCACACAAAGCTTTCCATCAGGTGGCAAGGTCATCATTAGTGACATCATCTGTTTCAGCTTTGGGGACCCTCCCCGATTCAGCAGACACAGTTCATTCAAATTGCAAATGCAGTCTCAACGCAAATTTTAAATGCCCAGTCTCATGGAGTAATCATTTTTCTGTTTACAACTGGAAGTTCCCTCCTTATCAGCCTCACAGACCCACACAAAGAAGGGGGTTGTGATTTGGCTTTTTGTTTCTACACCCCTAAAAGATTCTATTTCTGCCAGATAATCTGGATGAAGACCAGGGAGAGGTAGGAACAGAGGGGATCTGGAAAGTTCATACTTTGCTGAGTGTTGCACTCTCTGGCAAGGGCTTATTTGAACCTACGCTGGTGGGCATTCTGCAGATTCTAAGAGTTCTCCCCGTGCCCCTGCCTCCCTTACATGCAAACATGTGCTGTTTCTGGGTGCACGCACGCACACACTGATTCTCTCTCCCTCCCTCTCATGCACACATCTCTAGGGTTCTCCAACTTGCAGTTTTTTTTTTTTTTTTTAATACAGGTGAAGCACTCTCTTCCTACTCTTGCATGTAAAGCTCCTAACTCAGCCTTTGTAAATCTGGATGGTCTCCTCCAAAAGCATTCAGCTGTGAGGGGTAGAGATTTGTTAGTGGAGTTGAGCATATTTTCACAAGTTCATGATGCTTGCTTGTGCAGTTTGATGAATCTCTGTGTTGTATTCATCTTTTTGTAACTGGTTTGTAGGTGTTCTTCCTATTTTTCTAGATTCCAATATTTTGTCAGTTATATCACCTCTCTTAATTTGCATATGGAATCTTTTTTATCATATCTAAGTTTCAAATATTCATGTAAAGTTACCAATTGTTTCTCCCCTTTGCTCCTTTTTTGAATTGGTAATATTTTAATTAGCATTTAACTTTATATTTTAAAAATCATATTTGATGTGACAAAGTTAAACTAATCAAAATCTTTTACTAATTCTTAAGGATCTGATAACTCTAAACATTGGAATAGTGTTACCCTTATGTTTTGAACAAAAAGGGAAATATACTTAAAGTGACAATTTAGGTATGTCATAGTCATATTTAAACCAGTCTTAGTGCTTTTCTAGATTTATTAAAAAGTTTACTAAATAGAAGAAAGTGGCAAAATGCCAGCCTTTTTATAATCTAATGGTAAAGTTCAAGCAAAGAATACAAAACTCAAAGGAGTAGCCAGAGGAACTAACATTTTTTCTCCCTGTGTCATTTAATCCTCATAATATTGCAGAGTAAGTATTGTTATCTCCATTTCACAGGTAAGCTCACTGAAGCTCAAAATGATTAAGTGACTGAGCCAAGAAATTTAGTTTTAAAGCTGAAATTTGAACCCAGGATTCTTTGGTTCTAAGCCTGGGTAATTACCATGATATCTTTTTGAACATCCATTTTTTGAACATCCATTTCAAGTATCCAACCCTGAAAAAATGTGCAGTTTTATACAATACTTCCCAAGGTGGAGATATATGTAGAAGTGCCCAGAAGAATATTTAGCCCTTGATCATTACTCTTTGTATTGACTTTAGGAAAAAAGAACACAGAAAATAATCAAATACTTTCAGCCTTTTAAGAAGTCTTACCTTGCTTCTAAACACTTAGAATATCTTTGACAGTGACATTCTGTTTAGGTCTTTTTTTTCTTGTTTTGAATGACAGGCCAAGGTCCTTGTGTAGTTTGATTGAGAGGTGTCAAGTGGGAATAAAAAAAAAAAAAGGCGTAGGAAAATATCATCCCTGGGAAGCCAGTGCTCCCACCAGAAATTTCTTTGAGCACTTGCAGCTTCCATCCTGATAATATGAATTTCTACTATGTTAGTCCTGTATGATATTTTTAGAAAAACTGGCTGTAGGACATTAAGATGATTCAAAGAGTCTAAAGAATTTAGAACTCTGTAACTTAGCTTACTGATAGTCTAGAATGGTGTTAAGGGAAATTAAACAATATTGGTATTCATGCGTTCATTAAGAATATATGTTAGACTTAAAGAGTTCCTGTATGGTCTACAAAAGGTGTACTCTTTACAAGAAATAAGTATTTTGAATTCACAGTCAGTCCAGTGAAGCCAGATTATGCTAAGGCTGTTTTGTGTTTACTACTTAACATTAAAGATGTGGGTGTGTGAGAACAGTTGGCTGTAAATGGCACCTAATGATAGGAGTGCCTGCTGGTGGCACATAAACAGCTACAGGCACAAGGTAAAGCATCTCAGCCTCCTGAGGATCCTTGCACCATCTAACTTCTCCACAAATAGCAGTTATATCTTTGGAAATGTATGAAGTTTCATTTGCCAGAATGAATATCTCAGTGTTCAAGAGTTAGGTAATGGCAGCCCCAGGACATCAATTAAGGCTGGAATACTGTGTATTTATACATGCAATCATTGGAGAGCAAGGCCCTTGGAAGTTTTGAAACAATCACTGTTTAAGGTTCATGGAAAGTTCACTAAATCATTTTTTAAGATTGAAAGAAAGTGAAAGTGCTAGTTGTGTCTGACACTTTGTGACTCCACGGACTATGGCCTGCCAGGCTCCTCTGTCCATGGGATTCTCCAGGCAAGGATACTGGAGTGGTTGCTATTCCCTTCTCCAGGGGATCTTCCTAACCCAGGGATCAAACCTGGGTCTCCCACATTGCAGGCAGGTTCTTTCCCATCTGAGCCTTAGAGTTCATAAATGTTTTATCTATCCAACTCACCAGTTCTCACAGATTCAAGGAGGCAAAAAGGGATCTAACTATAGTGTTAGTTTTATTCATGGTTAAACTGGATTTAAGGCCATAGCTGGGTTTTCTGTCTCCTTCTGGAAACATAAACTGCAGGATGCTGATTTATTTACCAAGGAGCACGCAGAAAAGCTGAAACCCCACAGCAACACACCTAGTGGCCATGGGCAGAGGCATGAGACAATATAAGCTTGAATATAGGTTTCTATGCTTCCATAAGAGTAGATGTACCCGGCACCCTACCTCCTCCTATATTTCCATGAACATCAACCTCTCATCACCTCTCACTGAGCAAAAGTTCATACATGGACAGCCACATGGACACGTATACACATACCACTGTGCCGTGCTGAGTAGGAGAAACCACTGTCTCAGATGAGCTGCAGGCATGGGAATTCTATTTTAATGAATGGAATTGATACTTTCAGTGTAAATACTTTGAGCTTCACTGCAGAATTGTGTCACACTGAAAATCAGTTGATTCTAAACATCCTAGGGCTAAGGAACAACTTTGCCAGCAATGGCAGAAACAATAATAACAAAAAACAAAGACTGTATCTCTTAATCTATATTACGTTTATTATGGAAAGTGAAAAAAAGCAACAAAATCATATTTGACATTTTTTAAGGATAAAATTAAGTCATCAGTTGAATTTCATTCATTCATCCATTCAAAACTCAAATCCAAAATGAGGGTGGATGTGTAGGTAATTTCAAAATCTTGATCTATCCTCATGTAAATCATAATATTCCATCTTTTCTCCTAGGTAATGAAATTTTATTGATAGGTCAATTTACAGAGGATAGGAACTTTCTTAAGTAAGCAATTTAATGACCTTTGTCTATAGGCATCATGAAAAGACATAACTTTAGATTCATAAATGGAATTTCACTTTATTACTGTTTCTTCGGTGATTTAACATCATACTACACTTTTGGTCTTTATCCACTGAGTACACACATAAATGATTCTTATATTGATGTCTATAATTTTTCTGGTTGGCACTTAATACATGACTTCCAAAATAATTACATAAATTTAAATTTATCTTTTAAGCAACAGTAAATATTGACATGAAGATTTCATGTATGCCTTTCTAACATCCATTTTTGGTAGTTAAAAAACACAGCTAGGTGTAGTTGTAATTGTAGTATTTTTATGGTGTTTAACCTTTTTTAATCTAAGATATAAAGATGGCACATTCAGTCTTTAAAATATGAGTACCTATGAAATGGTATAATTGACTTTCTATTGAGAAGTGGTTATATTTGTACTTTACCATACAGAAGTTTCTGTTGATAGCAATTCTGGTATTTCTTTTCATAACTTCAACCTAATATCCAGCCAATATAATTATTAGTGTCAAAATATCAGGATCAACTCATATTAGGTTTTAAGGACCAGATTAGACTTTTCAATGTCTAACAGAGTACTTCCTTTTGAAGAAATGAGAGAAACTAAAACAACATCGATTCACTGACTGGAACTGTGATAAACTGACTACTGTCCAGTACTGACATGTGCTGGCTAATGACTCTAATCTTGTTATCTAGTCCACACAGTGTCACCAACTGTCAATAACAGTCATTTATTTGAGTCCATTTTAAGGAAATCCCAATTGCTAACGTCCTGTTATTCTACCAGTGTCATTTGTAACTTCTAAAAATAAAATCTTTACTCTTTGACTTGTCTTTGGTGTTGCTAAACATTGTTTTGCCAATCTCAAGAGAAGAATGCCTGCAATCAGGTTTCACCTTGAGTGATTATATACCCTTTTGAAATCTAGGGATACAGCTCTACAATACAGAGCTTTTCTGAGCCTGTGCACATAAACGCGCCACCAAACGCACAAAACGAGTCTATGAAGCACAACTGGTTTCCCCCGGTGTTTGTCATTTCCAGATAAAACATTAGGTACTTAAAGAACAGCACTAAACCTTTGCAGCTGCTCAAGTACCTGTCTGTGTCTCAAGTAATATCACCTAGATTTTCGTGACTCGGTGGGGCTGGGCTTTCTTGGCGCTTAGGAAATGTGCTACGAGGGAGTAACACCGTTAAATGAGGAGCATATAATCTGGTATCAATCTGCGTGAAACCAAACAGTCATGAAAAGATGCAATTTTCAATTAGTTGTTTTAATTTGTGATCGATTTAAATGTACCAGTATGAATAAAATGCATTTACGTGTGCATATATATGTGGGTAATCTATTTACAGTTATGTTACGTATACATTTTTATGTGTAGAAAACGAAAATTCACATTGATTAGCCTTTTTGAGGCTTTTGAGCAACTGTTTCTTCTTCCTACTTTCCACCGCTTTGAGAATTTAGATAATTCATACAAGGTATGTACACAATCACACCCATAGTATGTACATCCTAATCACACAACACAGAGAAGATGTGTGAGGAATGTAAATCAACCCAGTGGTCAAAGAACTGACCTTACCTGTGACTAATGGCATGGGGAATTAGCCCTGGCATATTTGGTAACAGGCCAATCTACTGATGACTGCATTCAGCCTTTGTGATAATTATGTTATCTACTCTGGGAGATGATAAAAGAAGAAAACAACAGCCCTTTCTGACCTTCAAAAACGAAAGGACAAATTCTGTCACTTAACACACATGCACACTTCTGTTGGTTTTATTCACTTTCGGCCATGTGCCTACCTGATGACAGAACTTGGCCTTAAAATGGGATGCAGCGTTTTTTTTTGTTTTGTTTTGTTTTTTTTCCTACACATAAAAATAGAAAACCAACTGCTCACAGACTGTACATACTTACAAAATGTACTGATGTACCACAACCAGCTACAGGGTAATGCACAATATAGTGTTTACATGTTAGTACAGCAGAGATAAATACATTTAGAAGTTTAGTAATTCTTAGTATATTTCCTTCTTGGGTTTACAGGCCCTGAAGACCTTTCTCAAATACCTGGGAAAGGTATTTCCAGATGCCCTTAAAAACAAGACTTAGTCTCTCCAACCCTTTAGGGAATGGGGAGTGTGAGAATAATACTGTAATCTTCCAAGTTACCAACATCAGAAATGATGGAAAACATTTTACAAAATAATTTATTCAAAGATGTGGTTAAATAAATGCTACGAAGTCTAAATGGGTAAGCCCCTTCTGCTCATTTCATAGTTTGCTCTATACATAACACAAAAACAATATGAACCATAAAAAAATGTTTAACTTCTCAAAAGTTTTGCTTAAAAATAATTTAATTTTTAAAGGAACAAAGAGTAATGCTAGCAGCAAGGTCAAAAAGCAAGCTATCCTTTTCACTCCAAAATAAACGGATGGCCTCCCATATCTTAAAAGATCGAGAAAGAAGTTAGTGTTTCTTCCCCACTCAATTCTCTTTAACACACTTAAATCATTAGGGTATTTGTCATCACAACTATCATCATGCTGGTTGATCATGAGTACCTTTTTCTAAAGTGTAAAATGCTGCTGCTGCTAAGTTGCTTGAGTCGGAAACACGTGATCTTTACTCCAGCCAGTTGATTTCGAGCTTGAACCCAAAAGAATACTTGGTGAAGAATTAGTATTTAGAAACGCCCATCTACAACATCATATTCACGTTTTAGCTAGTCCTCATCTGAGAACCCATTTATTTCATAGCTAAATCTGGTAATCTTCCAGGCAGAGTTAACTGAATTGCTTTCTTATAGGCTAGTATCCAGGGAGAGTAATTACTATACATTTAACCTTCCATTTCAACGGTGTTTCTGGATGAAGCTGTCTTGAATTTTAAGCTAGCAAGACTCTTGGTGATTCCTTTGGTCTTGACTAATGTTAAAACAGAGCTGTTAACCATCAGATCTAATGTTCACTAGTGTTGTGCCTCTCTATGGAGCTCTTACGTAAGTTTTTCCAGCAAGAAAGCAGAAATTATGCCTTTGCTACTTTTATCCCATGGGTTATGGTCAGTCTTCATGGAGCAAACCATAAATATATAATGGTGTGCCCATAATAGATGCACTTGGTGATATAACTGCCTCTTTTTGGCACATGTATTGCTTGACTTTAATTTCATTATCAACAGTCTTTATTCTCAGGATGAGTAGCTGAGATATCTGGGTCTTAGAAAAACACACCAAACTTGGGAATAACACCTTGTTGCATCATTCTGGCTCTCACAGTCATTTCACCAAGGCTTGCCGTTATTCAAATGTCCTTTTGATTATCACCTTGATTTACCTAACGGCCAACAGTAATTTTTCAGGGTTTTTTTGTTTTGTTTGTTTCTATCTACACATATATACCAATGTACTGGATTTGCTTTGAGAGAGGTTATTTGGTTGTGGCAAGTGAGTAGTTTAGCTGGTGAATGTTCACAGTTAAAAGTAGCTGTAATGAACTCTGGTAGATGTCACTGATTTGTGAGACAGAATTTTTCCACTTCAATCCATCTTCATTTATGTCCTTGGTCATTGCAAATCAAGTTTATTTTATTTCTGTAGCCAAGGAGAATTCATTTTTTTCCAACAGTAGGGTAAAGGTCATGGAAATATGTTTCAGTCTTTCCAAGACTAATTTTTCCCCTTTTGCAAAAAAATGTCTAAAACTTTGTAGATATCCTTCAGCCCATGTGTCTACACAATGACATTTATAAATTACTCAGCTGGCTGCAGAATTTCATTAAGAAGGATAAAGTTACAAAGTTGGACAGGAGATCTGGCACGTTACCTGTTATTTGCCAGGTGGCAGCAGCTGACCCACCTTTGGAGATTCAACCCAAAGGGCCACACATGGAACCAAGAACATTGCTAACAGAAAAGAAAATGCTCAGATGGGAATATAAAACAGCAAGCACTGAGGCAGAGGAGGGCGAGACTTCTGGTTCACTGTGTAGACAGAACAGGGATAGAGACAAGATGGTCAGTTTATTTATCCAAGATACTGCTGAGTTCACTGCATTATTATCACAAAGGGAAGTTCATAGGCTCTGTTTCTCAAATACCGCTTAGGACAAAGCTGGAGAGAGTAAACAGCGTCATCTCCATGGCAGCATTGGAGATGATTAGTAAATCAGACACGTAGAGGCCTACACAAGGCTACAAGTGACATTTGTGATATTCAGTAAACACACACACACATATATATATGCAAACCTTATCCTAATGTATTGTTTTCCTTTATACTGATTCTTAAAAAGTAGACAAGGGCTGTGGTAAATTATGTGGTACTAGAAATGGACAAATTGTTAAACACTTGCACAATATGTAGGAGGAAGAAAAGACAGTTTCTCACATTTTGGAAGCAAAACAGTAACAAAGAGGATACAACAGAGGCCAAACAATTTACATTAACAGCCTATTCATATAGGTCCTCTGTAAACAAATCTTAAAGTCACATCATATCCTAGTCTTCATGTGGTATATACAGATATTTCCCAAATGATAGGAAATCCCAGAGATGAGAGGAAGACTATCAGAATAAGCTAGAACAATAAAAACCTTAATACTCTTAGATACAACCCAAAGCAGTTTTCCTTTTCTGCTTTCTTAAGATGACAAGCTCTTGTTAAGAACTTGGTTCCAAAATTCAACCTCTAGGGTATATGGTACACATGCATATTCAGTCCAATTTATTCCAGTTATGATATTTAACCTATAACATGGAGAACACTGATATCCAAAATAATAAATATTCGACCATTCTAAAGATTAAAGATCATCAGAAATCAAATTATATTCAATAGAGCTGACTTGTCAAGGTAGGAAAACACAGTAATATTTTTTTATAAATACTTCATTTTGGATGCAAACAAAAAAGGTTTCTGGTCCACTTTGGCCTAACAAAACGTTTAACATGTGCCATGGATCCAAAACACAAAGCTTAATTAGGATTTCAGTGTATGTAAAGTAGTTGGTCTGTGGCATCAAGGGTAATACTCCAGAAAGACATAATTAGAAAAACACTGAAGATAAGTAGATACATGACAGTTGAAATGGTCACATTTTTCTTGTAGTCATAAAATAGAAAAATCGGTATTTAAATGAAAAATTTTCACTGGGTATACATCTTCCCATGTTAAACATATGGATGGCCTAAGTCATCCCTTTTTTCCTGCTGGTTTAAAAAATATCTTATACTGATCTACTTAATAAAGTATTCCCTCCATTTATTTCAACAACTAAAATACATTTAAAAGGACCAAAAGATAACTAAAAGAAATAAGGACAAAAACAGCTTTCAACACTGTGTGTGTCATGCAGGTAACGAATAAGCAGAGCAAGTTCAAAGAGTCTGCCATGAAAATTGTTTTGCAACTTCATTTGCTGAGTGAACCTAAGGAATCACAAATGATGTCCTGAATGTGTATGTGTCATAGATCCAAGTGAAAGAGCCTTTTCAAAACAAGGTTTTATCCTGAGAATCTTTGGGGGATCATAATGCAGAAACACCACTGTTTTGAATAGGCTCCTGTCTTATTTATCTATTTGATGAGCTATGTCTGTGACAGTTTTTTTCAGGACTTTTCCTTCTATAAGATTCAGTAAGTGAGAAGAAAGCTTTTGTAACATTTTGTGACAATCTTTAGAGTGTGGTAAAGATTGAAAGTAAAAAATTGAAGATTAAGAAGTAAAGGTTAGTTTCAGTCCCCAGAAAAACCAAAGTGACTCTAGCACACTTTAAGTTTTAATTGATTGAATTTTATTAATTTGCTTCTAATGTGTGACAACAACAATGTCTACAACTCTCTTTGGCCTCTGTTTCCTTTCACTATTTATAAATCACATGGTTACTCCAACCTCATGAAAACTAATATTATTACCAGATGCTAAATTCTTCCTTTTTTCCCATTTTAATGCAGGGACAGCCTGTTCTAGCCAGTTCAGAGCAGAGGGTGACCTGGGCCCACCCATCTGGAGTGGGTACTGTTGACAGCTGCCACTGTGTACAGAGGGTGTTCTCTATGTGTACACAGCACGTGGGAGGGAGACAGCCAGTGAGCGAGACAGGAGGGAGGTTAAACTCTGGCAAAGGCATCTCCTATAGAAGTGACATGAACACTGCAGCCAACGGGTATTTAAGGCCCAAAGAGAGAGTTTTAGACGCAATTCATTATTAATAATTTTGGCTGCTAATTTGATGGTAATTTCTACTTAGCCTTCTTAGTAGAGGCCAACTGGTAAGAAACAAACATGTGCTTTATTTAAAAATTCATTGTAAGTTTCAATTCTAACACCTGTAATTGCCATTCTCTGGCTCTGACTCTGAGAATGGCTCTGTGGTCTGCTTATGCACGCTTCATAGACCGTCCAATTACTTTGAAAGAAATTGATGACTATTGACTAATTTATGTCTGATGTAGCTTGTGGTGTTAAAGTTGAGGTATGATATCCTCCTGCAATATGTTCAGAATCTGCAAAAGAGAATCCAAATTAAAAAAAAAAAATAGAAACTTTGCATTGACTACACAAATGGCATTTATGAATCTCTGGAGAGATAGTATACAGCTGGACAATTCTTTCCTGGCTCATCAGGGCAGTGAGTTTAGAGAAAGCAGCCAGCGCCCCTTCATCACTAACAGTGATTCTCTAAATGCAAGGTGGAAACGAACAACCCCCAGGGCTCACTCCTCTCTTCCCCACTAGCCCCACTCGAGCCTGTTGGTCACCCAGCCAGTGCCCTGCACAACACTCATGGGCCCCAAGGACACGCTTCCATTATGGAGACAGGTGAGGGCTCAGCTCAAACAGGTGCCTATATTCTCAAGGACTAAGCTCACCCAAAGCTTAGTTTTAGTAAAGGCAGCTTTACTAAAGCTGTTTTAGTAAATGATGTTTTAGTAAAGGCAGCTTCTTTTAATGGGTTGGAAGGATGAGATATGATGGTATTTCTCTTAAAATTAATAGGCTTGAAGAGATTACCTTTTTACCACAGATTAGTCTTAAGCAATTAGATGATATTAGTCTGCATACAAAAGCAGCAAGGGAGCTCATTTCTATTTGACTACATTTTCTATTAGAAGCTAGCGAACCAAATCAAAACAAAAATACAAACTGCATCCTGTTTACAGGAGCCACAATTAAACCTGTTGTTTTTGTTACTCAGGAGACTTTCCTTTTTTCAACATAAGAAAAGGAGTGTTGGGTAATTGGCTATTTATAATTCCTTACCAGAACCTTAACATTCTCAGCAGAATGTTATTGGAGACAGCTGAACAACATAAAACTCAGTATTATCAATAATATGATAATTCTCTTCAAGAATTCAGTCACATGTATTTCCTCTTGGGCAAGGAAATATGAATTTAATCTAAGCACAATCACAGAGATGACCCTTGCCCTTAGTGTAGGAAAATGTATATACATAAATTCATGTTTTATGTGGGCAGTATTCAAATGGTTTGCTAGCTGTTTTCCTAATATAACTTTCTTATGTTTATTAACAGGTATAACAAGGTTTATAAAAAGGATTATATGCAGATGTTTACAAATATTATTTCATATTTGGCATTTTATGCATGTAAGTACTTTATTTATATCCTCTAGCCGAGGAATGAGTCAAATTTGTTTCCATTTTTTTTCCATGATATTTCTCATCACCTACTTAAATTTTGTGTGGTATCAGCATTCTTATTGCATTGGACTACAAAGTATAACTGTATTTGCTAACAGTGTCTTGCTACTTTTAATATAAAGCAGGGGTTTTAATGGAAATACCATAGTGTGATAAATTGAGGCAGTAATATAAAATGACACATGTGTAATGAGCATGTTATTCTAAAAACATCATATTAAAAAAAACAGTGTTATTTCCTCTTAATTAAGGTTGTAAACCTTCAGTGAAGCTTACTTCTTCACTTCCTTTCAAATTGAAACAATATTTTTTATTTATGGAGCCCCAAGCAAAGGACCCAGCAATTCTTAGTAGCAATTTCTGTGAGTTAATGCTTTCTCTTCCTGGTCCCTCAGAAAGAAAATTAAGTAAGCTCTGACATAGACAGATGGACACCTCTGAAGCTTGTAGCAGTATCCAAGGGCTTCTGGACATGTTCCTTTTCAATCTAACACAGAAGAAGGAGCAGGACGAATGCAGCAGGTGGGGCGTCGAAAGTTCTGCAGCATGGACTGGAAAACGCTGTGCTGCCTGCCTTTGAGCTTTTTATTAGAAGAAGTATCTGAGGAGATGGACCTCCGGCTCTGGCCGCTTTGAGCTTTGATTAACTTCTCGTGTTCTCTGATCTGTCTTTGTAAATGGTTCTGTATGGCGATGCCCAGGGACTCCGGGTCCAGGGAAGCGCCATACACCTCCCAGGTCATGCCCTGCTCGTCCCACACCACGTCCCGGACACGCTTGGACTGTTTCAACTGGAGCTTGGAGTCGGCACTCAGCTGCTTCTTCTTCTCTCCTGGAGTGAGTCCCACCTGGGCGGCAGCAGCTGTCACGTTTAACTTCTGCTCCTTGAGGAACTCGCTGACTCGGCTGGCCCGGCGGGGGCTGGCTTTGACGGAGCGAGAAGGGGTCCTTTTGCCAGAGCCAGGACTAGAGTCCCCAATGGCATCCGACGGCAGGCTTAGGCTGGCAGCTGTCTTGGTCTGTCTGTTTTCTTCCCCGGTGCCCTCCTGGCTCCTTCTAACTGGGGAGGGTGTAGGGCTGGCACCTGATGCCACGCCTCCACTTTCTTGAGATTTAGGATTGAGCAGTAGGCTTTTGGCCTCTGCCCTTGCCCTCACCTCCAGGATATCGATGCCAGGAGATTCTTGTTCTTTCATTATCTGAGGAGACGCAAGCTTCTTCTCTCTTGCATCCCCTTGATTCGTGAGATCCAAGCTCCTGGACTGGTCGGCTCTGCTGGCAGGGCCACAGTAGTCGGAGAGTTTGCAGTCGGGGTCTGGTTTGTGGCCACTGGTGGTTGCCACTGCAAACTCAGATGGCTTCGTTTCACATTTCCCTAATCCGTGACCTGTTTCAACTTGACGTCCTGCGCTAAGAGAAGTCTGGTCACTGGGGCTAGCTTTCAGGGAGGTAGAAGTAGTACCCGAAAGCTGTCTAAAGGTAAGCTCTTGCCCCGCTAGGGTCATTCCCGCTGATTTCCCGTCTTGTTTACACGTCTCCTGAGCATCACTGGATGACACGTTGATGGCTGAGGTTTTAAGGACCTCCCCCGGTAGGCTCCCTGACTTATTTTCTCCTTGGAAAGCTGCAGAAACAGCTGTAGCTGTCTGGATGTGCACCGCTGGCATAAGGTCACGGCACTGACCCGCCTCCCTGGGGTCTAGGGTGTTCTCAGACAGCTCCAACGTGTGGTTCGCGCTGCCGTGGCAAATGACACGCAGCTGTTCTTGTTCGAACCGCTCTGGAGCAGGGGTTTCCTTTAAGAATGCAGCGAGGATGCTGGGGCTGGTGGACGCCGATCTGCTCTGGACACTCGCCACTGCCTGCACCTCGGCATCTTGCTGAGCCCTGGGCGGGGTTTTCTTGATCTCATTTTCAGCTTGGCTGGTCATCGTACTTGCTTCTTTAAACCTTGACACTTGAGGCTGTGCTGCCAGCGGCACCTTCTCTGGATCTGGAGGAAACATGGATCCGTTGCTAGGGAGGTGGGATGGTTGAGGAATCACCGAAGTCATGGCCTGGGTGTCTGAGGTGGCGGCAGAGGGTGGTTTGTTCCCCGAACATCCATCTTCTCCTGTTGGAGAGCCACAGGACCTTGTCTGGGAAGTGCAAACAGCTTGCTGCCTTTCTGCTTCGGGTCCACCTACAGTAGCGGAAGTAGGACTGAACGACCTGGCTGCTGTATCTTCAGTTTGCACTATTCCCTGCATTGTTTCTTGAGAAGGAAAATCACAGGGCATTTGATCTTTGCCACAGATGACCACCACCGGACAACCTGACTTCTCAGGTTGCCCTCCATCTGCAGTTCTCTGTGATTTCACCAGGGTATCTTCAGGCCCTGACTGGGGGCTGGCATGGGGCTGGTTGCCTGGGACAACTGGGTGGATGTGCTGATTGGCTGGCATTGTAAATGTTGCAGGTATTAGATCCTTGCCTGCTGCAGAACACAGGGCTGGTGCTGTGGGCTCTCTGCCCCCTGACAGCTGAGTATTGCCAGGAGAGTTGAGTGTGGGAGATGCCTTCCCCACCTCACTGACAATGTCAGGAGAGGACATGGCTGCCTGCGTGGGCACATGCTCACTGGCCTGCATCAGGGCCTTGGCAGCTGTTCTGGGGCTGAGGTCTGGCTCTGCAGGAGTGCTGGAAAGGCCATTGGTGTTCTCACTCAGGACTTCTGGTCGAGGCTGGGGCGAGGCAACCTGCACCTCTCCCAGGCCCTCTTCTTCTCCAGAAGCTGCAATCAGGGATGTTTTGGCTGATCTCAGAGGGTCAGGTACAGTCCCCATGGAATCTCTCTCCGGGAAAAACCTTGGAGCTTGCACCTGGACAGCACTCCTTTAGGGAAGCAGCCGAAGCTCAAAGTGAAGATGCAATCAGGGGTGATTCCTCTGAAGGACCAATCTGTGAATCAAGGAAACAGTACCATTAATATAGTACAGTATCTGAGGGTTGAAACTATACCAATTTGTCACTTGTATAGGATCTCTCAAGCACATGAAATCTTTTCTTTCCACAACTGTTGATATAAATGCAGATCTTGGGAAGAAAGATTATGGGAAAATTATTTTAATTATACAAGTATTATCTTGATATGTTAGTTTCTGCTTCATCTCATTGCTGTCTAGAAAATAGGCTTTTAACATATTAATACTTACATATGCACTTACTAACAACTTCAAGTCATTTGTGTAATCTGATTTACCAGATATCAGAAAATCCTATAAAGCAACTGTAATCAAATGAATAAGTATTAAAATAAGAAATAAGCCCAAACAGATATGTAGACTAGATTATCTTGAAATAGATCCAGATATAAAATGAGGATTTAATATATGACAAAAGAGTCATTTCAATCTAGTGACAAAAGGATGGATCATTTAATATAAGGGGCTGGCAAACTCATTAGTCATCTTAAATAAAAGAAAACTCTCTCTTATACCAAAAATAAATCTTAGATAGACTTAGAGAGATTAAAGGTTAAAATATAAATATTTAAATAAAAAACTCTGTTAAGAAAATATAAGCTCATAAATATATCTAGGAGCATGGTAGATAGGTTTCTTTGGCAAGGCAGAAAATATACCCAGAATTATGAGAGAAAACATCAGCACAGATGACTAAAAAAAATGACAAAACTTTTGCATGGCAAAAGATGACACAAACAGATACAACAGGTTTAAAAACTGTTTTCAACCCTAGAGGACAGGCAAAAATATCTGAAATATAGTAGAAGTTCTTAAAAACTTATAAGGAGACAAAATAATCCATTGGAAAAATGGATATGGAAGCACAGTTTATAAGGTAGGAAATCCAATAGCCAACAACTTGATGAAAAGATCAAATTCATTTGTGATCAAAGAAATGCAAATAAAGAAACAATGAGATTTTACTCTATACCAACTGCACTTGCAAAAACTTTTAAAAAATGTTGTAACACCATGGCCTGGGAAGACCTTGTGAAAGGAAGTATTTCTATTAATTGTACGTGTAAATGTGTATTGTTGCAGCTTTCTTAGGGAAGTAGTTTAGCTTTTAAAACTAAAAATACACATGTCCTTCACTCAGTGATCCTATCAATAGAAATAAAATACCAGCATATGTAGATAAATATACAAGTATGTTTATTAAAAATGCTTTCCCTGGTAGCTCAGATGGTAAAGAATCCACCTGCAGTGGAGGAGACCTGGGTTCAATCTCTGGGTTGGGAAGATCCCCTGGACAAGGAAATGGCAACCCACTCTAGTATTCTTCCCTGTAAAATTCTGTGGAGAGAGGAGACTGGTGGGCTACAACCCATGAGATCACAGAGTTAGACACCACTGAGTGACTAACACGTGCACACATGTCTATTGGAGAACTATTTGTAGAGGCAAAAACTCAAACTGGTTTCCTTAAAAGGCGGAGAGGCAGAATAAATCATGATATAGCTCCACAGTAGAGCATTTTACAACCATTAAAATAAATAGCTAATGAGGTTATAACTTTTCACTTGGGAGAAATTTCACCAAGGTATGGTTAAATGAGAAAAGCAAGGTACATAAAAGAATATATGTTTTCATTTCTGTAAAACAATGACCAAAAACTCTACATACATATGTGTTATGTGTGTGTTTGTGTGTAGTTATTTAAGTCCCAAAAATATACATAATGAGACATATTAGGTGGCAAATGGAGTTTTCTGACTTAGAAATAGGGAAAAAGAGATGTAGGTATCCAAAAGTGGGAAAATTTTGGATGTTAACAAGTATATCTGAGTCTTTAAAAGTATATATGAAAATTTATTCATGTGTGTTTATGCATAAACATTTTTTTAGAAAGAATAACCAGACTATGTGATGAAGACACAGCAATGGTTCAGAAATTAGCAGATGACTGTTTTGATATTACTTCTATCACTCACAGGTTCTATGACCTCATGGGAATCACTTAATCTTTCTGCACCCCAAATTAACTCATTGGCAAAGTGAATTATATGATTTCTAAGGGCTCTTCCAGCTCCAAATTTCAAAGATCCTACTTTTTTGCATGTGATAGATAATAAATCAAACATCACAATCATAACTCCAGCTTTAGGGTCAAAGTAAGGCAAAGGTCAATCTGGTTGGGCCCAGATTTTGAAAATAAATACTTTCATGTTTTGGTTTAATGGTATTTGATTGCTCAATCATATGGCATTTAACAATAAATCCGATTTATCTTCTTTCCCAAACAGCTCTTCTTCTAACTTCATTATTCATATTGATGGGTTAAATATTTTCCCTTCCTTGGTCTTGACTGCTTTCTGCTCATTCAAATCACTTCCCCAGGTTTATGTTCCATTTCTTCCTTTCTAGAATTTTCTGTTGCAGTCACTTGTTGTGCCCCAAGCTTATTTTCCCTCTGCCTCTTTGGCATCTGTCTTTATTATACCTTTAGTACTACTATCTGACCTCATCTTCAAAAAGCAGACTTGTTCTTCAAAACCCCACTTAAACCCCATCCTTTCTGAAGGCTCCTAAGGCCTTTTAAGTCATAAAATCTCTCTCTCTTTTCAAAATTCTACAGCTATGGCCATCTGTGTTCTTTGTATTGTGCTTTTCATGTACTGTTTTTGTACTGTTGTTGCTTGTATAAATGTCTCATTTCTCCAGAAGTCCTTCAAGTCCCAGGAGGGAAGGGGACAATCTTATTGATTCTTTTCTGTTCACTCCTCAGGACACAGTGCAGAACCTTGTGCACAAAAAGGTGTTAATTGATCCCATTTCCCTCCAAAATGGCCATTATTAAGCCCTGCCAAATTTCAAAATAATAAGCAAATTTAAGCCATGACATGAAATAGTAATGAAAACACTATTTAAAAGAGTGCTGTTTTTTGGAAATAAAATAGTTGTATCTTATTTATGAGACTTTAAATAATTAAAAACAAGTCCATTGGCCACCTCCTATAAAAAGCTGGAAGGTCAGAACATCTGGTTGGGGGACATCTCCTTGTTATATGGCTGGAGCCAAGAAGCCTGGCTTGCCAGAGAGGACTGTAAAATATGAACACCTCAGAGTCCAGCAACTGAAGGCTGGAAGACTTAGAAAAGATGAGGGACTTCACTGAAATCTCATAAGTCACCGAGTTGATCCCCATTTCCCACAGAGAGCTGATTATACTAGTTTTCATTTAAAAGAACATTTTCTTTTTGTTTGCTTTGTTAGTAGCAGTTAAATTATCCATCAATTCAAGAAGAAAAGCCCAGATTGCTTGGTTAACACACATAATTTGAAATCTCTTGATTCATGAGTAGATAGGAAATCAACACTACTTGAAACATATTTGCTATTGTAATTGTCACTGCATCTCCATGAGCCCTGGACAGACTGCTTAACATCAAGAAACAATTCTCCTCCTTTTGCTCCTTTCCTCTCCAACTAAGTAGCAGAAATCTACAGTCTCTAATCGGAGAAGGCAATGGCACCCCACTCCAGTACTCTTGCCTGGGAAATCCCGTGGACGGAGGAGCCTGGTGGGCTGCAGTCCACGAGGTTGCTAACAGTCGGACACGACTGAGCGACTTCACTTTCACTTTTCACTTTCATGCATTGGAGAAGGAAATGGCAACCCACTCCAGTGTTCTTGCCTGGAGAATCCCAGGGATGGGGGAGCCTGGTGGGCTGCCGTCAATGGGGTCGTACAGAGTCGGACACGACTGAAGCGACTTAGCAGCAGCAGCAGCACAGTCTCTAATAGGTTACACAGATAGGTTATTTAAAAAATGTAATGACTTGGTGGTTTAGAGTGAGGAGTAAGTCTTTAAAATCAGTAGGATTACATTGTGATAAGATTTAATAACCTTTAAAATTGAGGTTATTAAATGAGGTGGCCCACAGACTGAATAAATTCCTTCCGCAGGTCTGTCTGTGTGTTTCTTGCGCAACTTTCCCTTCCATTTCCTTTCTCTTCCCCTCTCTCTCCTTTCCCTTTTTCTCTTCTCTTTGTCTATTGAAGAGATCATTCATAAAAATCCATATTTCTCTCTTCTCTTTCTCTGCCTTCCCCCGCCCTCCCGCCCACCTCAGAAGACAACACAAGGTGGCGATGTGAAGGTCAGTCTTTCTAGAGGGCAGGGGCATTCCAGACTCCACACAACCCTTCCTCACCTAGCCTGCTTCACTCCTTTGCATAATTTACCCTGGCTCCTATGGACGGGTAAGTTTGAGAGCTTTGTTTTAAGAGCACTGACACAGTAGACTTCCCAACCTAATTTTCAGTCTTCTGAGGACAGGCGGGCATTGTGTTTAAGAACATGAACCCTGGGGCCAGGCCCCCGGGTTCCACCACATATCAGTTCCACCACATAGCTCTAGCTTTGTGTGCTTGGGCAAGTAATTTAACATCTCAGGGCCCCAGTGTAATCCATAAATTGAGGCTAATAATAATAATACAGCCTCACTGAGCTGTTGTGAGGAATAGACTTAGCTCTTAAAACAAGTTATGTCTTGGCTCATGTTAAGCACCAAAGAAGTGTTAGCCTCTTTAAAAAACCTCATATTTATACTTTGATCTGGGGCTTCCCAGGTGGCACTAGTGGTTAGGAACCCGTCTGCCAATGCAGGAGACATAAGAGACACGGGTTCGGGAAGATGCCCTGGAGGAGGGCATGGCAACCCACTCCAATATTCTTGCCCGGAGAATCCCATAGAAAGAGGAGCCTGGTGGGCTACAGTCCATTGGGTCACATAGAGTTGGACACAATGGACACGATGAAGTACGAGTGCAAACTTTGGTCTGTGTTAAAGAGAAATTTATTCTGACACTTGTTAAAATGATAAGAAAGACTTCATTTAGGCTATTGCATTAAGGGTAAAGCCCATGGCAGGAGGAAAGAAAGACTGTGTTCAACTCCAAATACACAAAAATGTGTAGGGATTTATGACCAAGGAGTAGGTTTGTATGTGAATGGGGGTGGGGTGGGGGCGGGTCAGTGTATGGAAAATGATTAAGAAGAGACATCAAGGGTAGGGGGACTGTTGCTGAAGGCAACAATCTTAAAATTCAGCATTCAGAAAACTAAGATCATGGCATCTGGTCCCATTACTTCATGGAAAATAGGTGGGGAAACAACGGAAACAGTGACAGACTTTATTTTCTTGGGCTCCAAAATCAATGTGGACAGTAACTGCAGTCATGAAATTAAAAGACACTTGCTCCTTGGAAGAAAAGCTATGACAGACTTAGACAGCATATAAAAAAGCAGAGACATCACTTTGCTGACAAAGGTCCATATAGTCAAAGCTGTGGTTTTTCCAGTAGTCATGTATGGATGTGAAAGATAGACCATAAAGAAAGCTGATCAGTCCTGAGTGTTCATTGGAAGGGCCGATGTTGAAGCTGAAACTCCAATACTTTGGCCACCTGATGCGAAGAGCTGACTCATTTGAAAAGACCCTGATGCTGGGAAAGATTGAAGGCAGGAGGAGAAGGGGACAACAGAGGATGAGATGGTTGGATGGCATCACTGACTCAATGGACATGAGTTTGAGTAAGCTCCAGGAGTTGGTGATGGACAGGGAGGCCTGGTGTGCTGCAGTCCATGAGGTCGCAAAGAGTCAGACACGACTGAGCGACTGAACTGAACTGAAAGAAAGCTGAGTGCCGAAGAATTGATACTTTTGAACTGTAGTGCTGGCAGACTCTTGAGTGTCCCTTGGATAGCAAGGAAATCAAACCAGTCAATCCTAAAGGAAATCAACTCTGAATATTCATTGGAAGGACTGATGCTGGAGCTAAGCTCCAATACTTAGCCCACCTGATGCACAGAGATGACTCACTGGAAAAGACCCTGATGCTGGGAAAGACTGAGTGTAGGAGGAGAAGGGGGTGACAGAGGATGAGATGGTTGGATGGCATCACCGACTCAATGCACATGAGTCTGAGTGAACTTCCGGGAGATAGTGAAGGACAGGGAAGCCTGGCGTGCTGCAGTTCATAGGGTCCACAAAGAGTCAGACACGACTTAGCAACTGAACAACAACAAATTGAGAACAACCAAGACTGAGATCTAATTAAGAAATGGGCTCACAGGAGCCCAACTTGAGGTGAGTAAAGGAAGGAGTCCTTATCATCTCATCTCATTAGCAGCAGCAAATAAGAATTTTCTTACAAGATTCTCTGGGGCATTATGACTTCTTTCTGAATTGGGCATGAATTCCACAGAAGCTGATGGTATCATTAAGTCAGTTTGTTTTTAAGTCTGTTGGAGAACTGACCTTTTGACAGCAGGTCCCTTTGGCTTTTGCCTTTAAAATTGTGAACAAAGGCTTAAGCCTTGTTCCAGCAATGCAGCAAGCCTGCAGGGTAAACACTACTGACTTTTTACAGGGAAGGTAACTGAGGCCCAGAGACTGACTCGAGGCCAATCTAATTCTTGTTATAACTGAATTCTTATGAATGGTAATGCCTGGGCCCCTTCTATGCTGCCTCCTTATTATCTCTAACTCTGGAAAGAAAATGTAAAAAAAGAGGGGAAAGAAAAGTATCTTCAGAGGAGAGGGAAGTTTCTTTCTGTAAGTGGTTTGCAACTTAGCAGCAGCTTAGACAGTACTAACACCGACTACAATGGCATTCATCACTGGTCACGTTATGAAAAGCTCGACTTGTTGAAAGCTGACACCGCCACTGCTCATTCTGAAAATAGTGGGTTCCACTACTCAGCCGCGCTGCCTATTTTCATAACAGACACCCACGCTTAATAAGACGGGCAGCAGGGAATTGCAGCCCTTTGTGACTTGCTCCAAAGCTGCTCTGGCGGGAAGAGCATTGCTGCTGCTGCTGCAGATGCAAACAAAGAATGGGGAGAGGCTTGGCAGTCCTGGGCCAGCAAGATGCCAATATGCTGCAGATCATGGTGACAATCCTGTGGTAGCAATGACCTTTGCCTACTTAACGACGTCTGCGCTGCTAGAACAAGGGCTCCAGGATGTCATCAGATCTCTTTAGTGACATTAGGAAAGCGTTACAGGGACCCCGGTGTCCCTGCTTACACTCATCTGACTGCAGCCATCATTTGGATGTTCACAAAGACCCTTGGAGAACAGTGGGGTGAGAGATAAGAGACTGTTAATCCTCAAAATAAGGATAAAGAAAAAATATCATCTGGTTTCCTATTCAATCCGATTTGATTTGCTCCCTTTACTTGGAACCTTTGCCTAGATCATTTGCATTCTGAACCCAGCAGATCCTGCCAGTGCACAGCTTTAGCGGGAGGTGATTCAGTCCCAGGAAAACACCCACAGGCTAGGAAAAGCAGTTGCTGCTTCTTTCTTTAAAAAATCATACCCTCACACTAATAGCTGCCTCAAATGCACTCTTCAAAGATATCAGCTGAAAAACTGGTTCTTCCCTTCGAACTGCATCTAAAGTCAATCAGAAGGCTCAAGAGACAGGCAGTCTCTGCTGTGCGCCAAGACTTTTGTGTCCCAGACTTTTGGTTATAATGGTCATTTTAATAAAGGCACATGAGAAACAGGCTGCATCCCTTCCCCATTCAGCTTTTCTTTTGTTCCACAGTTTTTCAGAAAAACAAATGCATGGCTTGTGAGCTCATTGAATTCCATGGTAAGCAGGGCTGGACAAAAACAAAGATGTAAAAATGAGCTTTGAAAAGCATGAAGACCACAAATATATCCTTCCTTTTTGTCAAATATGATTTGAAAAGATGACTTCTAAGTTCACAACTGATTAGAAGCACACAGTACAGCAAGCATTCCCTTACTGTTCTCTATATTCCAAACATTGTTCTTTATGTGAATTTATTTGACTCAGAACAACTCCAGGTGGATGGTCCTACTCTGAGTTCCATGTTGCAGAACTGAAAGCTGAGGCAAGGTCATGCACGCGAGCAGTAAGACAGAACAGATTTAAATCCAGACCATATGGCTCCAGAGTCCAAGTTGTTAACCAATTTTACACAGGAGAGAGATGGGCATTTCTTCTAGAGGCAAGCTCAATGACCTGGTCAAGAAAGAAGCGTAGCCCGACAATGAAAGAAACAAGAGAAAACTCAGAAAACATAGCCTTGAAACCATTTACTAGCTCAGGCTAATAGAGGTAGACGAGGCAACACAGAAATTCCTGCTCTTCATAATGATTTATCCAATTTGAATGCATTAAGGGTCACAGAGTTTTCTCAGAAGCTGATGAAAACTATGTACTCTTTCTAGAAAAACATATGTGTATACACACATATATGTATGTACATAATTTTAGGAAATTCATGTCTGGAAAACTTTCTAAGACTGCACATGAATATCCTTTTGTCTGAAGCCTTGGAAGAATGTTACAAAATGGCATTTACCTGCCCCAGGGTTGTTATAGAGCTTAAATAAGTTAAACACTCTGCTGGTTCTTGGAAAATAACAGATACACAATCAGAAATTATTATCATTTAAAAATATTATTTTGGAGTCATTTACCTAAGAAGGTAGAAACCATGCAATCTATTTCTAGAAAGCCAACTTAAACGTCCCAATACTTAAATAAGTTTACAATATGTTCTCCCAAACCCCTGACCAAACACCATCATTTGAAGAGGAAAGTTTTAGCTAACTTAAAAATAAACAGTGAGCTCTATTCTTTTTAGATCATGTAGGAAATGTGACCTTTTCGGGTTTTTTCTCAGCAAAATCAAGACTCAAGCTTTAGTAACCTTCAAAAATTAACCCCTCAGTAGGTCCACTATCCTACCTGTGAAGATAACTATCTAAAGTTACCTAAGATCATTTCTATAAATATCCAAGATACTTAAGTATCTAAGGTATCAAATATCAAAGTTGCTGTTTCAAAACCGTCTTAAAAATATTTAAACTTGAACTATTCCAGGGAAGAGTGACTAAACATTTGTTTTGCTTTTTTTTTTTAACCTTTTCCTAATCAAGCTGTCTCGTACCATTTACTCGGCTTTTGCTTTCTAGATATTTGAATCTGAATGTTTTCTCCCGCAACTCAGCTTTGAAGATCTTCAGATGCAAGCTTGTCTTAATTGGAAAGAAGGCAACAGGATCTCAGGGCTAAAGGTAGATAAACAACAAGCGGTTGAAATAAACCCAGCAGTCAATATTTGCATATTTTTTTTGCATTTGCATTTTAAACTGCTGTGATAGACAGGATCAAAGCTGCCCTCAGCCCAGTTTTCTCCAAGATCCATTAGCGCCAGGGAGAGTTACAAACCAGGATTCTCGTCTTTGCTTCGTTTGACCTTGCAGGCCTGTTGCCACCCTTCCCCCACCCACACTGGTGCGTCTCATTAAAACCTGGCCTCTGGCTCCACCCACTTCCCTTCTGGCCACGTGCCTCCCCACGTGTGGCAGCCCTGGAGGGGGCTGTAGGCGGAGACCGCAGCTAGCAGCCAGCGGTAGGAAAGCTTACTAGTGATTTTGGCCATTTAGTTCAAGTCACACTGGGGCCTTGAACCGGACAATGAAGTGTCTGATGGCAGGATTTGTGGTGACCAGACACACATGTGAAAAGAGAGCTCTTCCCCAACTGTCAGTCAGGGCTCTTCTTAAGGCCAGTGGATTTGAGGTTCCTGCTTACCTGGGAAAGAATTCCGAGAGGAACTTATAGGTACGAAGTGGATTTATTTATCCGCCCTCACACATGCGGAGTGTGGGCCTCAGAAGGCCCACTTCAGAAGGAGAGAGAATGCGAGAGTGTGCGAGAGTGCAAGAGAAGGACAGAGAGAGAGAGACAGAGAAAGAGAAATTAAAAATATAGCGTGGTTAGTTTTTACGGGCTGAGTAATTTCCTAGGCTAAGAAGTGGGAGGACTGTACTAATTATTTTGGGGAAGGGGCAGGGATTTCTAGGAACTGGGCCACAGCCCACTTCTTGGCCTTTTCTCTTCCGCCTCAGAACTGTCATGGTGCTGGTGGGTATGGCATTTACATGCTAATATATTACAATGAGCCTGTCATGAAACTCAAGGTTTACTGCAAGTTGAATCTTGGACCTAGTTGGTTCTAACCTGTCTTTGTCATGTCTCTATGGCCATGTCATTCTTTCAAAGGTCATGCCCTGCTCCCTTTCCTCTTGTTTCATCCTCTCCTAGAGAACAAGGTGGGGAGGAGGGAGAAAGCCAAGTGAGGAAGCTGATGGATCCCTCGCAGCACAGACCTTCTGCTGTTGACCTGCATGTCTGGGACAGTCTGGGATACTCTGCTCTTCTTTTTTTTTCTTCAAATGGTTAGTCTTTATTTATTTTTGGCTGCACTGCACTGCAAGGTCTTAGTTCCCTAACCAGGGACGGAACCTGTGCCCCCTTCAGTGGAAGCACAGAGCCCTAACCACAGGACTTCAAGAGAATTCCCATGGGTGTTCTGCTTTTGAGAAGGAGTAGTTTCCTTGTTGGGAGAAGGCAATGGCAACCCACTCCAGTACTCTTGCCTGGCAAATCCCATGGACAGAGGAGCCTGGTAGGCTGCAGTCTATGGAGTCTCTAGGAGTCGGACACGGCTGAGCAACTTCACTTTCACTTTCATGCATTGGAGAAGGAAATGGCAACCTACTCCAGTGTTCTTGCCTGGAGAATCCCAGGGACGGGGAAGCCTGGTGGGATGCCATCTCTGGGGTCGAACAGAGTCAGACATGACTGAAGCGACTTAGCAGTAGCAGCAGCAGCAGTTTCCTTGTTGAGTTCAGAATCTGCTTTGGGTGAAGTCTGAGTTGTGATTAGCGAAAAAGATGAACCAACCTGTCACTCTCCTGCGTTATAGTCTGTAAAGTCCTAAGTTAGGCCTCACTGAGGTCCTTAAAATTTTTGATTTTGCCCTTCAGAAGATTTCAGTCCATTTGAGGAGACAAGACAAATTCAATCCAGAGCTATAAATGAGCAAGCTAGTCTATGATTAAGTGATTAATGATATAGTAATAAACCAGAGTTTATAGAAGGTTGAGTCAGGGGAGGGGCCCATACTTCTTCAGCTGACACTTCCTGGTACAATTCCTCTGTCTGCTAGAAAAAATTACTTGTGTAAGTCTGAAGAAAACTGAAAGTAAGAGAAAGTGAGCAAGTAAGAGTAAAAAAATAAATATATAAAATAAGTCACACTTTAAGTCACAATGAGACAACTAGAAAGTACTTTTATATCCATTCACTCATTTAGTAAGCTGAGTACCTTCTTGATGCTGGATATTCAGATATAAATAAGATACATTGATCTTTTTTGAGGAGCTCACAGTTCCTGTAAATCGTTAATTTCAATACAACATAAATGTTGGGGAAAAAACACAAGCAAATGTACTGTGAAAGCACAGAGGTCTCATTATTTCATTTGGTTACAGAGTCGAGGAGCTGCAGTTTTGTAAGATATATTTAATACAATCGGGAGGATGTAGACATTGATCTATGGTAGGTGTTCTTACTTTGCACTACTGATGTTTTGGACCAGATAACCCTTTGTGGGGAGGGACAGAGGAATGACGGTCCTGTGCCTGTACCCTAATGGCACCTCCACCTCCTTTTAGTGATAATAAAAAATGTCTCCAGACATTGCCAAATGTCTCCTGGGAGGCAAAACTGTCCCCAGTTGAGAACCTCTGATCTAGGAGACAAATGTATCCACTTGGATAGAAAGCATCTTCAGAATGAATACCATGAGTAGATGTGACAGCCTTTGAATTTACTCCAGGTACATATGAATTAATGATAGAGTTTTCTGCTTTCAGGTCAAACATAGTGTTCTTCATATTCTACCTGTGAGAATGCAAATTTTTTTGAGAATGCAAATTAATACAACATTTTTGGCACTATTTATCAAAGATACAAGGTCAAATACACTTTGACTCAACAATTTCACCTTAGGTACTTATGAGTAAAATACATGTACTAATTGATACATGTACAAGGTTATTCACTGCATGAAATAACAAAAGATTAGAAGCAATCTAAATATCCATTAATAGGGAGCAGGTTAGTTACAAAATTTATGGCATGTCCATCTAAGTTCAACTAGGTGAAAGTTGCTCAGTTGTGTCTGACTCTTTGTGACCCCATGGACTATATAGTCCATGGATTTCTCCAGGCCAGAATACTGGAGTGGGTAGCCTTTCCCTTCTCCAGAGAATCTTCCCAACCCAGGGATCGAACTGAGGTCTCCCGCACTGCGGAAGGATTCTTTACTAGCTGAGCCACAAGGGAAACCCAAGAATACTGGAGTGGGTAGCCTATCCCTTCTCCAGAGGATCTTCCAACGTAGGAATCGAATTGGGGTCTCCTGCATTGCAGGCAGATTCTTTGCTATATAAGCAGTCAGATTTAATAATGAGGAAACTTTTATATATTGATATGGAATGCTGCTGCTGCTAAGTCGCTTCAGTTGTGTCTGACTCTGTGCGATCCCATAGATGGCAGCCCACCAGGCTCCCCCGTCTCTGGGATTCTCCAGGCAAGAACACTGGAGTGGGTTGCCACTTCCTTCTCCAATGCATGAAAGTGAAAAGTGAAAGTGAAGTCGCTCAGTCGTGTCCGACTCTTATCGACCCCATGGACTGCAGCCTACCAGGCTCCACCGTCCACGGGATTTTCCAGGCAAGAGTACTGGAGTAGGGTGCCATTGCCTTCTCCAATGATATGGAATAGTCCAAAACATATTGTTAGGAAAAACAACAAGTAAGACAAAAACATAATGATAGTTAAAAAAAAAAAATCCCTAAGATACAGAGCAGTATGTTTCCAATGCTACTAACTATATTAGAAAGGGAAAAATGAGTAGCTTTTGCTTGTGTATACATAAAATATTTCTGCAAGGATAAATAAGAAATTGTTTTCAGAGGAGGGGAACTGGGTGTCTAGGGGAATAGGATGGGTGGAAGACTTCATTCATATTCTTTGGTACTTTTAAAATTTTAAGTTATATGAATGTACACATATTAAAAAATAATTAAAAATTTAAAAGCTCGTGCTCCCCTCCTAGGCAAAACTGAGAAAAATCTGCACCCTGAATCTTTTCTATCAGTGTTGATGGATTTGTGCTGATCTATCCTTTCACACTCTTTCCATCTACTCTTTGTTCTGTAAGGAGATCAGTCTGGAATGCAACCAGTTAAAAAGAAGCCATAATTTCCGTATCCATCTTGGTTATCTACAAGCTCCAAGCTAGGCGATATAATTATTTTTCAAAGTCAACAGCTGAGAAATGCTTTTTAAAGCCATGTCTGTTGGGCCACAAAATAAAGTTTACTTAAGATTCTTTTCCCAGACTCTCTGACTCCTGTTTATCAGTTGATTTCCTTTTTTTCCCTCCCTCCTTTCCTATTCCTGGTAGCTTGAGCAGTTGGTCCTCAAGTCATATATACTTCAAACAATAAATCCAAGAATGGCCTAAAGCCAGACTCTGGGAAACTGGGTCAAAACATCAATGAGAATGATTAAAAAAAATTATTTTGTTTATATTTTGAGAATTGACTAAATATTAAGATATACAGTTTAGAAAACATATTTTAATTGCCAGTTATCAAATCCACCTCTTGTGTCTCTACCAGGCTTAACTGAATTTATCATGTCTCACAACAGTGCAGTACCATACTACTTGGTCTCATTTAGCCAATTCTGAAAACGTACCCTCCACTTGCTGCCCGTGTTATCTTCCTAAAACAAACATACACTATGTCACTTCTCTGTTCAAAACAATTTTAATGGTTCTCCATTGCCTATAAAATAAGATACATGCTCCTTAACACAGTTTAAAAAATGTCCTTCACTATCTGATCCGGTTGTCTTTTAATAGTGACATCCTCTCTCATCATCTGTCAGACCTTGTATGTTGCTTACTCTTCTTTCAACAAGCTTCAGAGAGGGTTATTATCTTTATTTTACAGATGAGAAAACTGGCTCAGAGAAATCCAGCTCACCAAAGTTGCAAATTCAGTAAGTGGCATAGTTGGAATTCTAATCCTGGTGAGTCTGAACCCACACTCTACTGCTTCCAAAAGCACAAAATGAGGTAAAAATGAATTCATGATGTATGCATATTAAAGACAGCAAGAAGAGTAAATATGCATAGCTTTTTGGAATTATAATGTCTCCCTAGGACCTTTTCTGATTGTCCTATCTCTCATCTCCTGTAGTTAACTGTTGTACCAATGGCACTTCTTACCTCACCCTTTTGCTCCAGGCAGAGGGCACAACTAGTACAAAGGTGGGAACTTGCAGATAAGGGTGAGAGCTCAGCGTGGCAGCTGGAGCTGAATAGGAGGGCAAGGGAGTGAAAGCAGGTGAAGGGACAGCACAGGGCTTCTGAATGCCTTTGCTCAGGTATTGGCTTCCCAATGAGGTCCTCCAGACCAGCCCATTATTAAATCGCCAATCTCTGATTTCCACTCTCTGTTACTTCTGAAGTCCTACTAAGCTTATGTATAATTCTACTTCTGAGAAGTGAGCCTAAAGAAGTAAACAAAACAACGTGCAAGTGTTGGTGAACAATGACATTCATTGGAGGGTTACACAGCAGGAGCTCTCTAAATAACCTCCATCCAGCTAAAGAGCTTTCCATTCTCAATGTAGGCCTTACTGGTGAGAATCGTGACTCACGGAACCTTCACAGAAGGTAGCCCCTTCTCTGGTGGTCCTGCCCAATTCTGTTTCTATCACTTACATTGTATCAAAACCAAGAGTCAGGGGCTCTTCCTAAACTTGCTCATGTCAATTGCTCCTGTTTTCACCACCACATCATTTGACTACTGTATTGCATAAAAAAGGATAAAACTTGATGACAAAAGTGTTTTTGCTTCTTGGAAACCAAGGTGAATGCTTTGGTAAGACTTGACAAAGGTAGGTCACTAAAAAAAAAAAAAGGAGCAATCAAATTAGGAATGGGTAAGATGGCTATAAAAGGGGAAAATAACAACATTTAGTATTAGTATTCTTATTCTTAATTAGAAATTCTTTGCTTTACTCTAATAAAACTGAAGTAGAAAAGTATCAGAGTCCATTATGAGTTTATATAAGAAAAAGGATACAAAACTCCAACTAGGGGTTCCATCTGCCCTGTGTCAAACGGCTAGTGAATGATGAAAATTGAAATGTTTTATGTTGGAAGGAAAATAATAAGAATATACATATCATTTCATAATTTCTTATGTTCTCTAGTTTTGATCAATTATATCAGTAAGCTGTGATGCTATAGGCTATAAGAAATTTCTATCTAATGTAATATGTAGAGAAAACACATACAGAAAAAATATAGAAGGAAATATAGAAAATACTAGTGTGCGATATATGGTAGTTTTATGGATGACTTAAAAAATTTTATTCTTTTGTACTTTTAAAACCCTGTAGTCTTATTTCCACTGTGTAAAACTTAGTAAAAAATGTAAAGAATGGAAAAATATTATTACTGCCAAATCAAACTCCAGAACCCTGAGGTTTCCTATTTTATAACCCAGGTGAAAACTCTGGGTTCCCCATTGCTAAGAGTATCAGTAAGAAGGATGTTTTTCTCTAACATTGCACTTTCAGATCTTATTTTCTCTCGATTCACTTTGGATTTTCAGATGTTACACCAGCTCTTTACTTTGTCTAACTAAATCAGTTCTGCCCTCTAGTCCTAAGTATACAATGAGACTCCACTGGATACCTGAGAAGAAATCTGGGGTTAAACCTGCCTCATTGAGGTAGTTGCTGCCTTAAAGGTTTACAATCACCCTGATGTTTCTGGTTCAACAGCATTAACATGCCTTTTCTAGGAGTTATCACTGCTCCTCATCAGCCCTTGGCATTCTTTCCATTCTGGCCTGCAGTCAGTCTCTAGCTTCTGGTTTAAGCCATTGAAAAGGCACAGCCATTTCTCTCTCTTACTGCTTGTTTTAAGACATATTACATATCCTCTTTTTGTTTGTTAATATCTTTAAGTTCTACATGAATTTGACTCTGCCCTTGAATGATAAGAGAAGATTTCAACTGTAGTGGGGAGGAATTCAGAAGAATCCACAAAAAGAAGACACAGACATGGGGAAAATATACTAGTTGTTCAAGGAAGAGTAGGTTGTCCTGAAAATTCAAATATAGTGTACTCATAAGCAGGAATATCACTAAACATGTTTACCAGTTAATACATGCCTACGTGTCCCTGACTTATCGGATGCAAGGCTATGTATAAAACAACCAATACTGGTATGTAGTTACATAAAATGGTTATGGGGAGCCAAAAGCTGATACCATACATCAGGTGAGACTGGAAAGCCTTTATTGGCTTTGTTAACAAATTTGGGTTTCTTCAGTGGGCAGTAGAAAGCTACTAGAGCTTTTCCAACAGGCCAGTGAGACAATTAGAAAGTTTACAAATGAAGCGGATTTCAAATTACACTGACTAGTAGAAAAGAATCCAGTGAGGGAGATCAGTTACAAGGCTACTGCCACCTAAAAAGGTAGGGAGAGTCCATCAATGTTGTTAATATAAAGAATATAAAAAGAAAAGACATAAGAAAACTAGGGCAGAGGTGCCATGTGGGAGGGAAGCAAGGCTAGGGAGGAATCAAAGATGATTCCAAGATTTCAAATCAGAGTGACTGGGAGGATGTTGGGAAGGTTGACAAGATGATTAAAGAACAGAGAAGCACATGTACACATAGCTATATTTAAAATGGATAACCAACAAGAACCTACTGTATAACACAGGGAACTCCGCTCAGTATTATGTAACAACCTAAATGCGAAAAGAATTTGAAAAAGAATAGATACATGTAAATGTATAACTGAGTCACTTTGCTGTACATCTGAAACCATGACAGCACTGTTAATCAACTACATTCCAGTATAAAATAAAAACTTTTTAAAAAATAAAGAAGCTCTAACCTGAAGAAAAAAAAAGAAACTGAACAAGGACCAAAGCTGGACTGGAAGACTTTTAATGGGTGTCTGTGTGAAAGCTGGCAAATGGCATGAATGGGGTTACTCCTCTTCACTGCTCTTGCACTGCTCTGTCTGTCTGTGCCTCTTAACTCCAAATAAACATATAACCCAATAAAAACAGTGCACTTAATATACAGCTTCTCTTTCCAATTACATTGGTCCTGTGTATTCCTTTTTATATAGAAATTATGGAGCCACTACTAAGATACCTAAGTGATGAATGATGGGAATAGCAGGCCTACAAGCAGTGCTGGGCTGGATCTCCATAATCAGCAGCTCTATCAGTAACATCATGTAGCTTGAAACTGGCCATGGTGGGAGTATTTACAGAATACTGTAATACTGGCAACACAGAAACTGCCAAACTATAAACGAAGGGCTGTTTTTCTCCTAGAGAGCCAGTTATTAAATATGTATACCTGTCTTGAGAAATTGGCTATGAAAGCAAGAAAAATAGTGAAATTTTATATATGCTCTTGAATGATTTTAAGGCAACATTTAAGAATATCAGTTGGAAGGAGAAAAGGGAGAAGCATATAGTGTTGAGGTATGCTTGATATACCTGCTATCAAGGTTCAGGCAAGGTGGGATGGCAGAATTTATTCCCACTTAGAAGGAATTTCTAAATATTTCTAAGTTAGCTATTGTTTCCTTGAAGGAAAAGCTTTTGATTTTTAAAACAATATTTAATACTCTGGCATAAATATATTTTTCAAAGATGACCACTGTAGGCAATTCCTGCTTCTTATCCTTCCTGTAGCAGTTATCCTGCTGGATTTCCTCTACAAGTCTGGTGAATTATTCAACTGTGCAATAATGACTTTTCTTCAGCAGGCTAGCATACTTAATATGTGAGTGTTAGTCACTCAGTCATGTCTGATTCTTTGTGACCCCATGGAATATAGCCTGCCGGGCTCCTCTGTCCATAGAATTCTCCAGGCAAGAATTGGTAGCCATTTCCTTCTCCAGGGGATCTTCCTGACCCAGGGATTGAACCTGAGTTTCCTGCATTACAGGCAGATTCTTTACTGTCTGAGCCACCAGGGAAGCCCAATATGTAAAACAGTTATTTAAAAAGATAGTAATTCATCTCAAAGTTATATTACTAAACTTCTCTTTTAGGGCACCTTTCTGGAACTAGGTCTGTGTTAAAACATCTACCCCATCCCTCTACAACCCCATCTGCCTGGTCTTTCTCCTCCCTCCTACAAACAGCTAATGTAGTTTGTATTCACTCATTTCATAATTATTTCTAAGGCTTAATCCCTCAACTGTGAAATTTATTACAGAAATTATTAACCAGAGCAGACAGGATACAATAGGTTATTATGCCTAAATGACATTTTGTTTGGATTAAGGTTAAGATCTATGGTCCATGGCTGCTGCTGTTGCTGCTAAGTCGCTTCAGTCATGTCCGACTCTGTGTGACCCCATAGATGGCAGCCCACCAGGCTTCCCTGTCCCTGGGATTCTCCAGGCAAGAACACTGGAGTGGGTTGCCATTTCCTTCTCCAATGCATGAAAGTGAAAAGTGAAAGTGAAGTTACTCAGTCGTGGTCCATGGTTAAGATCCCCATTATTTAGAACCATATTTTCCCATACAGGACAAAATACAGTTCTTCAAGCCTCCGTAAGTATTAGAAAAAACTATAGATTGAGTGACAGAGATCCCCATGTAATTTTCAAGACAATGATGGCTGTGCTGTGCTGTGCTTAGTCACTCAGCCATGTTTGATTCTTTGCGACCCTATGGACTGTAGCCCACCAGGGCTTCTGTCCATGGGATTCTCCAGGCAAGAATACTAGAGTGGGTTGCCATGCCCTCCCCCAGGGGATCTTCCCAAACCAGGAATCGAACCTAGGACTCCTGTATTACAGGTGGATTCTTTACCATCTGAGCCACCAGGGAAGCCCAAGAATACTGGAGTGGGTAGCCTGTCCCTTCTCCAGGGGATCTTCCCAACCTAGGAATTGAAACGGGGGCTCCTGCATTGCAGGCAGATTCTTTACCAGCTGAGCTACCTGGGAAGCCCTAAGGAAATGATTAGGCATTATCAAAGAATCCAATCTCTTGTTCTGTGGTTTAATACATAATTGGTGCTCAAAAATATTTGTGGAGTGACAGGAGTATTTTTCTGTAGCAGTAGAGTTCTCATTGCACTAAGTTTTAAACCAAATATTTGAGGAACTTAGGCAATACATGTCCCTTTCATTTAAAATTCTATTGTATAACTGTCAGCCTAATTTAACCAACTAATAGCATGTAAAGCTTGAGTATTTATTCTTAGCTTGAGTATTTTTACTTCTCTGGGGGGAAAATATTATGAGACCTATTGATTAATTACTATTTTAAAATTACCAAAGCAGAATACATAGTGACATGAAAAAGTATAAAGGAAGTGAGGAAAGGGATGTGGTAAATTGATGTACAAAAGGACAACAGGAGTGGGGAAAAAAGAGAGATAAAAGGCTTCACTTTATCTGCTGGTCTTAGTACAGTTTCTCAGGGGTGAAGAAAGTGGCTTCACATTGATACCCTCTGGGGCCTATATCAAATCTGGTGACTAAGTCATTCTCCCTGCAATCTGCTTTGATACTGAGAAAACAAAGTTCAGTTAACTAGAATCAAATTAGCTTATCAAAGTTGCCAGACAAATGCAGACCCCACTGTGTTTGGAAATACAAATGGTTCATCTATTTGTTACTCTTTCAAACATATTTTTTCTTATATGTAATTCATCATATCTGGCATTTTAACCTTTTCATTTGCTATGGCACCTCTCCTATAAATCTCATGCTTAGAGATATACATAGAAGAAACAATACCTCATCACACATATTGCTAAAAGCCAAACGATGGCAGAAAACAAGGTGCAAAATGATGCAGAAATTGGAATGTGGCACAGCAGAGAAGGATTAGAGTGCATGGGAAAGGCAGCAATTGAGGGAGAAGGCAAACATCTCAGGCTGCCATGTTCAAGGACAGCTACAGTGGGAAGTCTGTGAATCAGGAGGATTTGATAATACAAATTCAGCATGTCACACTAAGGGAAGATGGGTATTGTTTGGAAGCACGTACACTCCATCATATAGGTTAGCGATGTGTTACGATATGGAAACGTATTTATTGAGCACGTACTATGCTCCAGGTGTTCTCGTGTCCTAAAGACTTCATAAGCTTTATCTCATTTAAAACCCACAATAACCCTTTTTGTTGTTATTTAGTGGCTAAGTTATGTCCGACTGTTTGTGACCCCATTGACTGTAGCCTGTCAGGCTCTTCTGTCCATGGGATTCTTCAGGCGAGAATACTGGAGTGGTGTGCTATTTCCTACTCGAGAGGATCTTCCCTATCCAGAGATAATTAAACCCCTGACTCTTGAGTCTCCTGCATTGGCAGACGGATTATTTACCACTGCACCACCTGGGAAGCAAGGCAATGGACAGGTGGTTAAAACAACAGTCTGGACTAACAGTGAGATGGGGAGTGGAAAGACGAAGGACATGGATGTGATACATCTTTTCAAGGAAGAATTACCAGGACTTGAATTCTAACTAGTTAGAGAGAATAATGGAAAAACTGGAAACTTGGCCTACATGTTGGTGAGAAGGCTGTAAAAATTAGGTTTTTAATATAAGACTGCAGGGAGTGGATAGAGAGGGGAAGGCAATAGAGTCACAAAATGGAACTGCTGATGTTGAGTACTGAGACAGGTCACACTGTACCACACCACACAGTTCAGTTCAGTCACTCAGTCGTGTCCGACTCTTTGTGACCCCATGAATCGCAGCACACCAGGCCTCCCTGTCCATCACCAACTCCCGGAGTTCACCCAGACTCACGTCCATCGAGTCAGTGATGCCATCCAGCCATCTCATCCTCTGTCATCCCCTTCTCCTCCTGCCACCAATCCCTCCCAGCATCAGAGTCTTTTCCAATGAGTCAACTCTTCGCATGAGGTGGCCAAAGTAACTGAGTTTCAGCTTTAGCATCATTCCTTCCAAAGAAATCCCAGGGCTGATCTCCTTCAGAATGGACTGGTTGGATCTCCTTGAAGTCCAAGGGACTCTTAAGAGTCTTCTCCAACACCACAGTTCAAAGGCATCAGTTCTTCGGCGTTCAGCCTTCTTCACAGTCCAACTCTCACATCCATACATGACCACAGGAAAAACCATAGCCTTGACTAGATGGACCTTGGTTGGCAAAGTAATGTCTCTGCTTTTGAATATATCTAGGTTGGTCATAACTTTCCTTCCAAGGAGTAAGCGTCTTTTAATTTCATGGTTGCAGTCACCATCTGCAGTGATTTTGGAGCCCAAAAAAATAAAGTCTGACACTGTTTCCACTGTTTCCCAATCTATTTCCAATGAAGTGATGGGATCAGATGCCATGATCTTCGTTTTCTGAATGTTGAGCTTTAAGCCAACTTTTTCACTCTCCTCTTTCACCTTCATCAAGAGGCTTTTTAGTTCCTCTTCACTTTCTGCCATAAGGGTGGTGTCATCTGCATATCTGAGGTTATTGATATTTCTCCCGGCAATCTTGATTCCAGCTTGTGTTTCTTCCAGTCCAGCGTTTCTCATGATGTACTCTGCATATAAATTAAACACATGTATACCTGTGGTGGGTTCATTTTGATATTTGGCAAAACTAATACAATTATGTAAAGTTTAAAAAAATAATAATAAGCAGGGTGACAATATACAGCCTTGATGAACTCCTTTTCCTATTTGGAACCAGTCTGTTGTTCCATGTCCAGTTCTAACTGTTGCTTCCTGACCTGCATACAGATTTCTCAAGAGGCAGATCAGGTGGTCTGGTATTCCCATCTCTTTCAGAATTTTCCAGTTTATTGTGATCCACACAGTCAAAGGCTTTGGCATAGTCAATAAAGCAGAAATAGATGTTTTTCTGGAACTCTCTTGCTTTTTCCATGATCCAGCGGATGTTGGCAATTTGATCTCTGGTTCCTCTGCCTTTTCTAAAACCAGCTTGAACATCAGGAAGTTCACGGTTCACATATTGCTGAAGCTTGGCTTGGAGAATTTTGAGCATTACTTTACTAGTGTGTGAGATGAGTGCAATTGTGCGGTAGTTTGAGCATTCTTTGGCATTGCCTTTCTTTGGGATTGGAATGAAAACTGACCTTTTCCAGTCCTGTGGCTACTGCTGAGTTTTCCAAATTTGCTGGCATATTGAGTGCAGCACTTTCACAGCATCATCTTTCAGGATTTGAAATAGCTCAACTGGAATTCCATCACCTCCACTAGCTTTGTTCGTAGTGATGCTTTCTAAGGCCCACTTGACTTCACATTCCAGGATGTCTGGCTCTAGGTCAGTGATCACACACACCATCGTGATTATCTGGGTCGTGAAGATCTTTTTTGTACAGTTCTTCTGTGTATTCTTGCCATCTCTTCTTAATATCTTCTGCTTCTGTTAGGTCCATACCATTTCTGTCCTTTATCGTGCCCATCTTTGCATGAAATGTTCCCTTGGTATCTCTGATTTTCTTGAAGAGATCTCTAGTCTTTCCCATTCTGTTGTTTTCCTCCTTTTCTTTGCATTGATCACTGAAGAAGGCTTTCTTATCTCTTCTTGCTATTCTTTGGAACTCTGCATTCAGATGCTTATATCTTTCCTTTTCTCCTTTGCTTTTCGCTTCTCTTCTTTTCATAGCTATTTGTAAGGCCTCCCCAGATAGCCATTTTGCTTTTTGCATTTCTTTTCCATGGGAATGGTCTTGATCCCTGTCTCCTGTACAATGTCACAAACCTCATTCCATAGTTCATCAGGCACTCTATCAGATCTAGGCCCTTAAATCTATTTCTCACTTCCACTGTATAATCATAAGGGATTTGATTTAGGTCATACCTGTATGGTCTAGTGGTTTTCCCTACTTTCTTCAATTTCAGTCTGAATTTGGCAATAAGGAGTTCATGATCTGAGCCACAGTCAGCTCCTGGTCTTGTTTTTGCTGACTGTATAGAGCTTCTCCATCTTTGGCTGCAAAGAATATAATCAATCTGATTTCGGTGTTGACCATCTGGTGATGTCCATGTGTAGAGTCTTCTCTTATGTTGTTGGAAGAGGGTGTTTATTATGGTCAGTGCATTTTCTTGACTCTGCTAATCCCATAAGGAATCTCCTTTCAGAGCTTTATGGTGGGTCATATCACTATGGCAGTCATGATTATCTTAGCACTTACTATTTTATGATTTCTAAAAATATTTTCTTTTCATGTTTTTAATCACTCTTTGGCCATTCAATTCAAACTTTCATTCCCACTGATTTCCTGATGGCATGTTTCCAACCGTTTGAAAACAACTGCAGTTAATGGGATTTTTGCGTCAATGGAATACTTAGGCTATCACAAATTTTTCTGTCAATATATTAGCTATACTAGTGGATTTCGAGCTTTTTGTTTTTTTGACACAATGTATCTTTAAAAAATACCTCACAATCCAGTACACACATTTTTATACAATTGTTTAGCCCACTAAAATAAAATGGTACTAAAAACAATACTTCTGATATTTCAATTCCATCCCATTTAAAAATGCTGACTAGATGCAGACTTACATATAGATTGGATAAACAAGAAGAGCATACTGTATAGCACAGGAACTATTTCAATATCCTATAATAAACCATAATGGAAAAGGATATGAAAAAGAATATGTGTGTGTGTGTGTGTGTGTGTGTGTATTCTTATATTGTTGTTGTTGTTGTTCAGTTGCTAAGTTGTGTCCAACTCTGCGACTCCGTGAACTGCAGCACACCAGGCAGGCTTCTCTGTCCATCACTATCTCCTGGAGTTTCCTCAAACCCATGTCCATTGAATGGGTGATGTCATCCAACTATCTCATCCTCTGTTGCCCTCTTCTCTTCTTGCCCTCAATTTTTTCCAGCATCAGGGTCTTTTCCAATGAGTCAACTCTTCTCATCAGGTGGCCAAAGTATTGGAGCTTCAGCTTCACATCAATCCTTCCAATGAATATTCAGGGTTGATTTCCTTTAGGGTTGACTGGTTTGATCTTGCTGTCCAAGGGACTCTCAAGAGTCTTCTCCAACATCACAGTGTGAAAGTGTCAATTCTTTGGTGCTCAGCCTTCTTTATGGTGCAACTCTCACATCCATACATGACTACTGAAAAAAATATAGCTTTTACTATATGGATCTTTGTTGGTAAAGTGATGTCTCTGCTTTTTAAAACACCGTCTAGGTTTGACATAGCTATTCTTCCAAGGGGCAAGCATCTTTTACTTTTGTGGCTGTAGTCACCATTTGCATTGATTTTGGAGCTCAGGAAAATGAAATCTGACACTGTTTCCACATTTTCCCCATCTATTTTCCATGAAGTGATAGGACTGGATGTCATGATCTTAGTTTTTTGAATATTTAATTTTAAGCCAATATATATATATTATTCGGAGAAGGCAATGGCACTCCACTCTGGTACTTTTGCCTGGAAAATCTCATGGATGGAGGAGCCTGGTGGGCTGCAGTCCATGGGGTCGCTAAGAATCGGACACAACTGAGTGACTTTGCTTTCACTTTTCACTTTCATGCATTGGAGAAGGAAATGGCAACCCACTCCAGTGTTCCTGCCTGGAGAGTCCCAGGGACGGGGAGCCTGGTGGACTGCCGTCTCTGGGGTCGCACAGAGTCGGACACGACTGAAGCGACTTAGGATAGCATAGCATAGCATATATATTATTATATATATATATATGAAGTATTATATACATAAAACTAAATCATACACCAAAAACACAATGTTGTAAAGCAACTATGTGTCAATAAAATACATTTTTAAAAAGTGTTGACTAAAATCCATCAAATTTATATCTGTAGTGACCCAAAGATTGAAAATCAGACAGCTTAACTGAGAGCTTCAAATAACAGGTAACCAGGTGGTCATCTTGGGCCTCTGGTGCCCACACAGAATCTAACATGCAAAGCTTTAGAAATGTTACAAATAGGAAAGAGGGAAGGAATCACATCTTTTGGGTAGATCCTCCATTTTTCTTAAAAAAGATTTGGTAAATTCATTGCATGACTATCTCAGTTTATGCCATCTGCAAACTTAGTAAATTTGTCCCCAAGTCCCAGACAATCCCAACTGTAGCATTAAATCCAACAGCCACAACAAATAGGAGTTTAAAATCATCTGAACTTCATGGACAGGCAATAGGAGCTATAGATGTAGCCAGAGGAGCTTCAGTTGCTATGGCAAGCACTGTGTCATGGTGACTTCTACATTTTCCAGGATGGGGACAGGCAACCTCTGTGTATGTATGTACGTGTGTGTGTGTGTGTGTGCACGCTCAGTGTGTACAATCACACATGGGTATGGGGGGGATGGAAGCAACTTTAGAGTAAAGCAGTGCCTTTGCCTGAGAAGAGAACTCAAATAGAAGACAGGTTTGGCCCTGTGACTTGAATAATAGAACAAATGCTGGATCTCTAATTTTAAAGCTTTACCAAGGATGTCTACATTTTATTATTCAAGATATTCTAATCAATAATAAAATAGTAGCATCCTGCCTAGAGCCAGCAGCCACTCAATGCCAGGCTGAGTCAGCACATTCTTGATCCTGATTGTATTTGAGTAATTTTGGTATCAGGAAAAAAGGAATCAAATTAGAGATAAAAGACAATAGGATAGCTTTCTTCTTCCTTCTTGAGAACAGATTTGGATTCCCCGACAGTTGTACTAGATCTGCTCTGGCAGTCCTGTGCTCCTGCTGACATTTGAGAACTGTGTCCATCCTTGGAGGAGGAGCAGAAAGTAGCCCTCCTTCCTCCTCACTCATTTCCTGCCAGCCCTGCAAAGAGCTCTAGGAAAAGTAATTGTGCAATCCCTTACTCGGCTGTTTATTTCTTCCTTAGTGAAATAGACCTTTGTCTGTCTCCCTGTCCACGTCAACAGGAATAACAAACTGTAATGTTGTCACCGTAATGCAATCTGGGTCCTAATCAGACTAGTTAATATTTGCCAACACATTTCATAAAAAAAAAAAGGGAAAATCAAAACCCCAACCTGCTTAACTGATCTTAACAGTGGGTCAGTTTCATGTGGAGCTCTCAGTTCCATAATGTCTACAATTAACCTAGGCCAGGCAGACTTAATTTTAAGGGAAGGTTCTCTGAGCCTTACCTGTCTCAAGGGGCTTGAATCCAGGAAATTCTTGCTTAAAAAAAGAATTACCTGTCTCAGAGCTCAGAGCTATTTTATCCCTCTGCCATATAGCAAATAATAGAGTATTTTTGATACTAACAATGAATTTAGTAACCATTCTCTCATATTTATTGATCACGTACTATATATTAGGTATAATCATGTATAATTATACTTTATACAATTCTTACGCCTTGTATTTATTCTACCGTCTATGTACTGATTTTTTTATTTTTTTTTATTTTTTTTATTTTTTTAAATTCTTTTTTTTTCTAATTTTATTTTATTTTTAAACTTTACATAATTGTATTAGTTTTGCCAAATATCAAAATGAATCCTCCACAGGTATACATTTTTTAAAAATTGATTTAAAACATTTTATTCAAGTGTGATTGACTTACAACATTTTATTAGATTCAAGTATATGATATAGTGATTCAATTATTTTTATAGCTTATACACCATACAATGTTATTGTGATATTACTGACTATATCTCCTGTGCAGTACATTACATCCCCATGACTTTTTTATTTTAGAACTGGTAGTTTGTACCTCTTAATTCCCTTCGCCTATTTTGCCCATCCTCTGAACCCCTTAGCCTCAGAGAGCAACCCATCAGTTTGTTCTATTTGTCTGTTTCCGTTTTCTTACATTTGTTTAATCTTTTAGATTCCACATATAAATTAAAATATACACTGATCTTTAGGTTCCTTTCAGAATATTTATTTTAATTAAATTATTATAGGTTTGCTAATGATATTCTGGAGAAGGCAATGGCAACCCACTCCAGTACTCTTGCCTGGAAAATCCCATGGATGGAGGGGCCTGGTGGGCTGCAGTCCCTGGGGTCGCTAAGTCGGACACAACTGAGCAACTTCACTTTCACTTTTCACTTTCATGCATTGGAGAAGGAAATGGCAACCCACTCCAGTGTCCTTGCCTGGAGAATCCCAGGGACGGGGGAGCCTGGTGGGCTGTCGTCTATGGGGTCGCACAGAGTCGGACACGACTGAAGCGACTTAGCAGCAGCAGCAGCAATGATATTCTAATTCACATTTTAATGCAACCTGTCCTGCCCTGTCTTAATTAGAGATTCATTTCATTAATTACTGTTGCACTTACATTTCTGTTATTGCTTAGAATTTGGATTTTCCTTTTCCTTATTATTTATACATGAAGAAAGACTAGCTGAAAACGATACCCTCAGTAGGTAGTTTCTTTTTAAAAAATTTTATGCAATAGAAAGAGATATATTGATATAATGTCCTTCTTATAAAAACATGTAAAAATGGCATGATGGGCTATGGGTGAATGATGAGGAAAAGGATAGAAGTGGGGTAAAAGGAAAAAGAGAAATTAATTATTTGATTAACTAACAAGACAGAGTCCTTTAAAGACCAATGCTCATAAATTAAAATGAGTTGAGAGCTAAGATTAATTCAACTATCACTAATAACTGTAACTTAATTTTAGAATATATAATATTTAAAGGATAAATTTTTCTAATCTTCAGAAATACTATTAAAATTTTTAAAATTCACATTTTATTTTTTTAGAGTAGTTTAAAGTTTATAGCAGATTGAGAAGAAGATATAGAGATTTGTTTTATATACCTCTGTCCCCATGCATTCGTAAAGTCCCCCACCATCAACATTCCCCGACAGAGTGGAGTGGCATGTTTGTTATAATCAGTGAACCTTCATGTGCATATCATCCAATGTCTCTAGTTTACATTAGGGCTCATTCTTGGTGTTGTATATTCTGTGGGTTTGTACAAATGTATAATGACATGTTTCTATCATAAGGGGAACCACACAGAGTTGTTTCAGTGTTCTGTTTCACTCTGTGCTCCATCTATTCATTCCTCCCTTCCCAGCCCTTCTTTTTTAGTATATGTGCAGCAGAAGCAAGCACCCTCCCTGTCCTTCTAACCCCTGGAAAACACTCATCTTTTTATTGTCTCCACAGTTTTGCCTTTTCCAGAATGTCATATAGTTGGAATTTTAAAGTATGTAGACTTTTCAGATTGGCTTCTTTCATTTAGCAATATGTATTTAAGGTTCTTCCAAGTATTTTCATTTCTTCTTAGCACTGAATAATATTCCATTGTCCAGATAAACCATTACATTCACCTACTGAAAGATGTGCTGGTTGCTTCCAAGTTTGGGTAATTATGAATAAAGCTGCTATAAGCATCCATGTGGAGGTGTGTTTTCAACTTATTTGAGTAAATACCAAAGAGTGCAACTGCTGGATTGTATGTTAGGAGTATGTTTAATTTTGTTAAGAAATTGCCCAAACTATCTTCCAAAGTGGTTGTACCTTTTTGCATTCCACCAACAACTGAATGACTTCCCTTTCACTTTTCACTTTCATGCATTGGAGAAGGAAATGGCAACCCACTCCAGTGTTCTTGCCTGGAGAATCCCAGGGGCAGGGGAGCCTGGTGGGCTGCCGTCTATGGAGTCACACAGAGTTGGACATGATTGAAGTGACTTAGCAGCAGCAGTAGCAGCAGCAATGAATGAGAGTTCTTATTCTACATCCTCACCAGCCTTTGGTGTTATTTTGATTTTTTGGATTTTAGTCATTCTAAATGATGTGTAATGGCATCTGGTTGTTGTTTTAATTTGCTTTTCTCTAATGAAGTATGATGTGGAGCAGCTTCTCATACGCTTATCTGCTCTTTGTATATTTTCTTTGGTGAAGTGTCTCTTAAAGATTTTTGGCCCATTTTAAAATCATATTGTTTGTTTCCTCATTGAATTTTAAGAGTTCTTTGTATATTTTGAGTTAACAGTCATTTTCCAGATATGTCTTTTAAAAATATTTTCTCCCAGTCTATAGTTGGTCTTCTCATTCTCTTGGCATCATCTTTCATAGAGCATAAGTTTTTAATTTAAATGAAGTTCAGTTTATCAGTTCTTTCTTTCATGGATTGTGCCTTTAGTGTCGTATCTAAAAGGTCATCACCATACCCAAGGTCATCTGAGTTTTCTCCTCTGTGATTTTCTAGTTTAATAGTTTCACATTTTGCATTTAGGTTTACGATCCACCATTTTGAATTAGTTTTTGTGAAGGGTGCAAGGTCTGTTTCTGGACTAATTTTTTGCTTCAGTTCAGTTCAGTTCAGTCGCTCAGTCGTGTCTGACTCTTTGTGACCCCATGAATCGCAGCACGCCAGGCCTCCCTGTCCATCACCAATTCCCGGAGTTCACCCAGACTCATGTCCATCGAGTCAGTGATGCCATCCAGCCATCTCATCCTCTGTCATCCCCTTCTCCTCTTGCCCCCAATCCCTCCCGGCATCAGAGTCTTTTCCAATGAATCAACTCTTCGAATGAGGTGGCCAAAGTAATGGAGTTTCAGCTTTAGCATCATTCCTTCCAAAGAAATCCCAGGGCTGATCTCCTTCAGAATGGACTGGTTGGATCTCCTTGCAGTCCAAGGGACTCTCAAGAGTCTTCTCCAACACCACAGTTCAAAAGCATCAATTCTTCGGCACTCAGCCTTCTTCACAGTCCAACTCTCACATCCATACATGACCACTGGAAAAACCATAGCCTTGACTAGACAGACCTTTGTTGGCAAAGTACTGTCTCTGCTTTTGAATATGCTATCTAGGTTGGTCATAACTTTCCTTCCAAGGAGTAAGCGTCTTTTAATTTCATGGCTGCAGTCACCATCTGCAGTGATTTTGGATTACCTTTGCTCTTTTCTTGATGATCAGTTGACTATATTTATATGGGCCAAAATCTGAACTCTGATGACATTTTATTACTCTATTGATTTATTTGTCTGTTCTTTAACCAAGATCAGACTGCCTTGATTATTGTACCTTTATAGGAAGCCATGAAGTTTGGTAGCATCAGTCCTTCAATTTTGTTCTTCTTTAATATTGTGTTGGCTATTCTAGGTATTTTGCCTCTCCACATAAACTTTAGAATCAGTTTGGCAAGATCACAAAATAACGCTGAGATTTCAATTGGTGTTGCATTAAATTTATAAATCAAGTTGGGAAGAACTCGCATTTTGCCATTTTTGAATCTTCCTATCCTAGAACATGGAAATATCTCTTCATTTGATTTCATTCACCAGAGTCTTATAGCTTTCCTCATAAAGTTTCTACCTATTTTGTTAAATTTATACTCAAGTATTTCATTTGGGGGAGGCTAATATAAATGGTGGTTAGTTTCCTTTGATAAACTAGACATTGCTGTTATGTTTCTCTATAGAAATAACAAGTAATCTGGTACACATGAGAAGTACATCCTCCCCTCACTCACCCCAAAGCCTCTGAAAGTAAAAGAGAAGAAACATAAATGTACTAGAAAATAAAGTGAATTCTTCGTAATATGCAAAGAAATGGGGAAAGACCAGTCACAGATTATTATTATTATTGTTGTCAGGCGAATTGTCATTGTTTCCTAGCCTCTTCTCTGCGATCCCTATGATAGGAAGTCAAAGGGATCTTTGATGGATCATTTCTCCCACCTTCATTTGTCGAGTGGATATGTTAGCTGGGAGATGCTCTGCCTGCCAAGAATCCAGCAGCAGGAGTTGTGCTCCTGCAACTTCAGTTTGAACATATACTTAATATTCCCATAATGGGTAGAGGGAAGATATACTCTTAAAATGATAGCATATAAGAATACATGTCAAAAGTAAGGCTGGATATGATAATGTAAGACCAGATACTATAAATCTTCTAGACAAAACATAGGCAGAACATTTTTTGATATAAACTGCAGCAACATTTTTTGGATTCATCTCCTAGAGTAATAGAAATAAAAGCAAAAATAAACAAATATGACCTAATCAAATGTAAAAGCTTTTGAACAGCAAAGGAAACCATAAACAAAACAGGGCAACCTACAGAATGGGAAAAATATCTGCAATTGATGTGATTGACAAGGGATTCATTTCCAAAATATACAAACAACTCATATAGCCCCATATCAAGAAAACAAACAACCCAATCAAAAAAATGGGCAGATTTCAACAGACATTTCTCCAAAGAAGACATAGATGTCAAATAGTCACATGAAAAGGTTCTCAACATTGCTGATCATTAGAGCAACGCAAATCAAAACTACATGAGATATCACTTCACACCACTCAGAACGGCCATTATCAAAAAATCTACAAATAATAAATGCTGGAGAGGGTGTGGAGAAGAGGGAACCATCCTACGCTGTTGGTGGGAATGCAAACTGGTGCTACTACTATGGAGGACAGTCTGGAGCTTCCTTAAGAAGCTAAAAATTGAGTTGCCATATAATCCAGGAATCCCACTCCTGGGCATATATCAAAAAAAAAAAAAGAACTAATTCAAAAAGATACATGTACTCAAGTGTTCATAGCAGCACTATTTACAATAGTCAAGACATAGAAGCAACCTGTGTTCATCAACAGATAAATGGACAAAGAAGATACATGGTGTATATACATACATAGAGATGTGATATACATATATATCATACTGTGTTTTTTTTTTCCCCTGAGAAAAACCCAAACAAACCTCCTGGCCAACTTGCAATATGTGCCAAAGTGCAATATATGCCACTTGCAACAATATGGATGGACCTAGAGGTTATCATACTAAGTGCAGTAAATCAAACAGAGAAAGACAAATATCATATGATCTCACTTACATGTGAAATTTAAAAAGATGATACAAACAAACTTATTTACAGAATAGAAATAGACTCACAGACACAGAAAACAAACTTATAGTTACTAAAGAAAAAAGGGGGGCAGGGAGGGATAAATTAGGAGTTTGGGATTGACAGATACAGACTGTTATACATAAAGTAGATAAACAAGAAGGATACTGTATCACACAGGGAAATATATTCAATATCATGTAATAATCTATAATGGAAAGAAATCTAAAAAAGAATACATATATGTGTATATGTATAACTGAATCATTTTTTTTAAAAGAAAAAAAGTATGTGTCAAATATGCTTGTTTGGGGGCTTCCCTGGTAGCTCAGCTGCTAAAGAATCTACTTGCAATGCAGGAGCTGCTGCTACTGCTAAGTCACTTCAGTCACATCCGACTCTGTGCGATCCCATAGACGGCAGCCCACCAGGCTCCTCTGTCCCTGGGATTCTCCAGGCAAGAATACTGGAGTGGGTTGCCATTTCCTTATCCAATACATGAAAGTGAAAGTGAAGTCACTCAGTCGTGTCTGACTCTTCTCAACTGGGATTTTCCAGGCAGGCGTACTGGAGTGGGTTGCCATTTCCTTCTCCAGCAATGCAGGAGGCCCTGGTTCAACTCCTGGGTCGGGAAGATCCCCTGGAGAAGGGATAGGCTACTCACTCCAGTATTCTAGTGCTTCCTTGGTGGCTCAGACAGTAAAGAATCCACCTGCAATGCTGGAGACCTGAGTTGGATCCCTGGGTTGGGAAGATCTCCTGGAGAAGGGCATGACATCCCACTCCATGAACTGAGAAGCCTGGCGGGCTGTTGTCCATGGGGTCACAGAGAGCTGGACATGACTGAGTGACTAAGCACACACACATGCTTGTTTGGGCAGACCTAAACATAACACTTTTTAAATATCTTTTTTCCTTTTCAACAGTTCATTCTGATTCATAAGCTTCTCACACATTTTGGGAAGGGCCTTCAGCCAAACAAAGAATTTTTCTCCCAGAACCTTTAAAGTTGGGGAGTGTTTTGACCTCAGAAGTGTCCATTCTCCATCACAGTGGCTTTTGAGATCACAGCTGAATTCTCAAAATGTTTTAGGAATTTTAGATTCCAGCCTAAATGGTGAAGAAAGTGGCCACTGTTCCCTCTTTTTGTGGGCTAACCTCTCAGGAGAAGTGGCAGATTCTGCCCTTGTGGGGTCTGTGTCTAGGTGGGAGGCAAGATGATCTCAGGGAAAGGCATGAGAGACCTGCAAAAGCAGAACACCTGTCCCCAAGGGACAGTGTGCAGTCTACACACTGTGCATTCCAGGAGAGAGGCGAGGAGCCCCAGGGAGCACAGGCTGAACTCTTCTGCTTCGGAACCACTGTGCTTCCTCGTGCAGATACTGTTCTGTGCGGCTGCCTGCCCTTCACTGCTCCACCTGTCAGATCTTCGACTTGGCTTTTCCCCTTTTGTCATGGGACCTTGGAGAGTCAGTCCACAATGGTGACCTTCTGGTTACTTGTCTGCAGTAATCAGACAAGAAAAAATTGTCATGTTTGTTTGCTGGGCCATCTGCTGGGCCTTAGTCATTTCAAACTCCCTTTTTCCATCCTCTGTCCTTGGGTTCTGAGGCTCCTGGATATATAATATTTTCTTGTCACTAGTTGCTCATGATTGACTCATAAGCCTTCATCCCTGCATTCCACCCAGCCTCATGCTGTCATCACTGGTGACCCTGACATATGCGAATCCAAAACACTTTCCAGCTTCATCTTAGTTGACCTCTTAGCCAGGTTCAACACATGAAGGTTTCTTCTTTGAAATGTGTGTCTCTTTTAGCTTCTATGACCCACAGTTTATTTGGTTTTCTTCTGTGTTTTGGTCCAGACTGCCTTGGGTAGCTTTTTTCCCTCAGTTCTAACTGCCAGAGTTTGTTAGATTTATTCCTTGGCTTTTTTCACTATCCCCTATTTTCCTTTAAAGGAGATCTTAATCCCATCGCTTTATCAGCCTCCTTATCTTTGCTGCAATATTGCTGTTTAACAAACTACCCTAGAATTCAATGTCAGATAGCCATGAGCATTTTCTGTCTGAGGAAACTGAGACTCAGAAATACTACCTTCTTATAGGGGACATGAGTGACATAAGCCTCCAAATCTGATGCTCCGGCCACTGCATTTTCTATGTATTATGAACTTAGAAAGGAACTATCATATCCATCTCATTTCTATCAATAGACAATGTGGAGTTATCACATTTCAAAATAATTTTTAAAAATTCACCCATATTTGTTCTCTAAAATTCTGTACAAATATGCCATTAGTGTCTCTTGCTAACCTCCTTTATCTGATACTTAAATGAGAACTTTCACCTCTCTCTAAACCATGGTAGTGGTCAATCCCTATGAAAGTATTAATTACATGAGATATTCAAGTTTAGTATACTATCATATAATGTTACTCACTTGGAATGAAGGAGGTATCCATAAAGATTCCTTGGTGGCACACAGATGATCCGGACTAGCTTACAGAGAAGGGGAATTTATCAGAAAAGTAATAACAAACACCTGGAGCATCTGCTTTGAGTAGAGACCATTCTAAGCATTAAAATCATCAATTCCTAGAGAACCCTGTATATAGGCATCATCACTAGTCTCACAGATGTGGAAACCAAGGCACAGAGAAGTTAAATGGTAACATGCTCCAAATCACACAGTTAGAGTGTGGCTAGTCTGGATTTGAACCCAGGCCATGTGGTTCCCAGAGTTTGGCACTATAGCCTATCAAAAGACATAGGGTAGTCATAGAATGGAAGAGAAAGCTACAGAAGCAGGGTAGAAGAGGGAAGAAACCAGGGTATGGTAAAAAACTGTCACTGGGATAAGTTATTTCTAATCACCCCCACTGCCATCTCCCAAACCCCTGCCTGCATCAATTAAATGCTCCAGATGCAAAGCCCAAGGAGAGAGGCATAACTGACCTTGCCTGGAGGAGGATAGGTCCCCTCATGTGATAGTTCTAAGGTTTGGGAAAGGTAGCCAGCGAAACATGCCCATTTCATGGAGAATGAAAGATTTTTATTCATATAACACAATGACCACATAGCAGCTCTCTGAGAGAGCCCAGAACTGCCTTAAGAACATGCCCTCATAGACTTCTTTATTTGGGAGAGATGTCCCTACTCATTTCCCACCTTCCACCTCTGCCCCAAGGCCACTCCGTAGACCTCATATTCTCCCATTTGAATTGAATCACAGCTTGTTTAAATCTCCATCAGGGGAAAACTCTTCCCTAACCCCATGGAGCTACTGATTCCACCAGAGCTCTGATTCCTCACAATCCACCATCTTGAAATGACAGTCCACGATCCCGACATACCTCCCTTCCTGTAGAGTCACTTCCAGATCACCATGGTCTTTTTTCTTCCTCTGTCATTCCTGTCATTCCACCAACACTGCCCTTGCTAAAACCACCAATGATTGTATTTTGCCAAAACAAACACTTTTCTCTCCTTATCTTTGTAGACTTCTCAGCAGCACTGACAGTCTGAACACCTTGTCCTTCTGGAAGCTCTCTTATCTCACAGATATGAGAGTTTTTTCCTCTTTTCTATAGAAGTCTCCTTCATAATGCAGTCTTTGACTTGTTTTTTTTTTTCTCAGTTAATTTCCTAAATGTTGGCATTTCCCAGAACTTCTGCTCGTCTCACTTTTTACTTTCAACTTGAGGGGCACCATTACTTATATGTTCATGAATCTCAAATCTCAAGCCAGAATTGTCAGTCAGTCTCCAAAACAGCAGCCCTCCACTTAGAAGTGTTATTACCTCAAGTAGGTTCAAATGCTAACACACCTTGATCTCTAATCATGTTCCTTCTTCTCAATTAGCTAAGCGAATGTCACCTCCATCTCCTCACATAGAGCCAGAAACTTCAAAGCCACTCTTGTCTCTCTGTTCTTCTCCCTCACACCCAACTAGCCACCATGTCTTAGAGATTCTTCTTTTTAAATATCTCCTTTATCGACCACTTTCTCTTGAGTCTCCCTACTGCTGATGTGATGTAGGCACTTATCACTTCTTGCCAGAATTATTTCAAGGACTTCCTATATAATCTCTCTATCTCCAATCTGTACCTTCTTCTATTCTCCACACTGCTGCCAGGAAGATTTTTCTAAAATGCAAATATAATCATGTAACTTCCAGAATTAAAATCCTTCTGTGACACCCACACATTCCATGAGGAAATTCAAATTCCTAAGCTTGGCACACAAAACTCTTTGTGATGAAGCTCCTGTTGCCTCTAAGCCTCATAACTTGTTAGGATCTCCAGAACCTTTTAATCCAACTGTAAACAAACATCCATGATGCTTCCTGTTTCTTGAATGCCCTCTATACTCTCAATACTGTCGCCAAAATTCAGATCCACCCATAACCTGTGAATGTAAGCTTAACCCACAACTAGTGTCTTTGTAGAAGGCAATGGCACCCCACTCCAGTACTCTTGCCTGGAAAATCCCATGGATGGAGGAGCCTGGTAGGCTGCAGTCCATGGGGTCGCTAAGAGTCAGACACGACTGAGCGACTTCACTTTCACATTTCACTTTCCTGCACTGGAGAAGGAAATGGCAACCCACTCCAGTGTTCTTGCCTGGAGAATCCCCAGGATGGTGGAGCCTGGTGGGCTGCCGTCTCTGGGGTCGAACAGAGTCGGACACGACTGACGTGACTTAGCAGCAGCAGCAGCAGCACGAGGTCACATTGGTTTAGGTTAAGTCCTAAATCCAATATGACTAGTTCATTAAGAAGAGGGGAAAATGGACCTAGACACAAATACTGGGGAGAAGCTCCTGTGAAGAGACAGGAGCAGAGCCTGGAGTGATGTGTTTACAATCTGAGCACTGTGGGCAACCACCAGAAGTTAGGAGAGGGACATGGAACAGATTCTTAGAGCCACCAGAAGGAACCAACTCTGCCCACACCTTGGTCTCGGGTTCTAGCCCGCAGAACAGCGAGAGAACAAATCCCTGTTGTTTCAAGCCACCCACTTTGTGGCATTTTTCTATGACAGATCTAGGAAACTAATACACTCCTCCTAACTCTTTATTCCCTTGTGAACCTCAGTTCAGCTCAGCATCTCCTCCTCTGGGTAACTTTTTTAGACCTCTCCCACCCTAAGCGTTTCCCAACCCCTGATTTAGATACCTCCCCTCTGTTCTCATTGCATCGGTGCAGGGGCATGGCCCCTTTATAAGGTATTGCTTTGCTGTCAAACATTGAGTTGTGTTCCTTTGTTTTTATTTGTTAAGCAGTAAGGTCTAAGAGTGTAAAGAGAGTGCCTATCTGGCAGGCCTGGTATCCTCCCTGGCACTGGCAAGAAAAAAAAAAAAAACGCGTGCAGTTAACACTGGTAAAAGTTTAACATGCCTCAAAAGAAGTGTGCTCTTATTTCCTTCAAATAGAAAGTTATAAATCATCAAGTAGAGTGGACATAAGTTAATGGGAAAATAAGATCTCACATTAGACCAATAATGTGCAATGTATTGCCAACAAAATCACTTTAACATAAAGGAAGAGCTGTTTCTATTATTGAAGTTTTTATTCACTAGCTATGATGAGAATCATGTCCATGCCATCGCAACTCATGAATTGTTTGCTCTGCATTTTTATTCACTGCTTTGTCTAGCAGTTTTTAACAAAAATAAATATTCTATATCCTTTTTAAACAATAAAATAAATGGAATCCAGGCAAGTTTACATCATGCCTTGTCAGCCTGACCATGAGCAGCTGTGTTCTCTCTCTTGCTTCAGCAGTGCACATTCTTTATTGGGATAAACCCACAGGTTTAGAAGAATTAATTAAGAAAGGATCAATCCAAAATGTGTAGGCGCTACCCTGAGAACGAACTTTGCAGATGTGTTGGTGCTTTTCATTAAAAATGACCTCTTCATGGCCTGAAGTGGCTTAGTGGGCTATTCCCACTTGATTATCATGGGGATTATGAATTTATGTCAGAAATCTCACAAATCTGTGGAAATTCACCTAATATAGTTATAATGAGCTGGACTTGTTTGCTTTTAAGAATTCATTAATATAATAATTTGTCATACATGCAATTATATTACTCTCAGATGGTAATGGAGGCTATTTTTTTCTAAAAGTGATAAGAACATCACCCACATCTGCTCAGGCCTAAGAAGACCACATGTTATTAAGATTAACCAAGCTTGCCAAGGGCCTCAGCATGTAGCTTTGTAAAACCTCTTGCTTAACTGAAGGTTATAAGATGAGATGAAGGTAGGGCCTTCACAGTAATTATTTTTGTATCCACTCAACTCTTATACAGCTAAATAAAGGGCCTGAAGTACTAAATATGAAACATACTACTACTTTTTTTTAGCTATTCAAAATTTTTTAACATACACTAGTGCTGGGCCTGGGGTAGGTACTAGAGAGACACAGAAATGAGCAAAACTTCATTCCGGCCTATAGGGGTTGGCATCTGCTGGGGACAGAGGCAATTTAAGTGCCAGAGATTTCAACAGGAACACAAGAGGAAAAGGACTCATTCCAATCTGTGCAGTCAGTGGAAGTAACCACAAAGATCATAGTACATGCAAAGTGGACTTCGGGAACAGCTCCAAGTTTAATGAGGAGTAAGGGGGAAGGAGAAATGGTAAGGCAGCAGGCACAAAAGGTGGAAATAATGTTATTTATATGTATTTATATATGTGACATTTAAACATGTATATTAACTCATTAATTCATTCATCAAACATTATCTAGCTTTTGCTACATCCCAGGCACTGACAGTATCATGATAAATATACCAGTTCTCACCTTCAGGAAGTTCCTCCCTAGGGGGGAAGGAAGAAACAAAAAGGGTTGATTGGAATATAATATAATGAGCTTCATGAAGGAATGAGATACAGGGCATTAGGAGATCACACTGTTGGTGAAACTGAGAGAGGGCCTACCTAGGGAATCTGAGAGTAAGTGACAGCAAGGCTGCCTTGAAAGTCAAGCAGGAATCCTCAACAGCATATTAACAAATCCAATCCAACAATATATAAAAGAGATCATGCTAAGTCGCTTCAGTCGTGTCCGACTCTGTGTGACCCCATAGACAGCAGCCCACCAGGCTCCTCTGTCCATGGGATTCTCCAGGCAAGAACACTGGAGTGGGCTGCCATTTCCTTCTCCAATGCATGAAACTGAAAAGTCAAAGTGAAGTCGCTCAGTCGTGTCCGACTCTTAGTGACCCCATGGACTGCAGCCTACCAGGCTCCTCCGTCCATGGGATTTTCCAGGCAAGAGTACTGGAGTGGGGTGCCATTGCCGTCTCCAAAAGAGATCATACATGGTGATTAAGGTGGACTTTTGCCAGAGACACAAGGATGGTTCAGTATGTGCAAATCTGTGATACACCATATTAATAAAGGGAAGGATAAAAATCACACAAGCATCTCAGTAGACACAGAAAAGGCATCTGACAAAATTCAGGATAAAGACTCTGATCAAAGTGAATAGAGGGAACATATGTCAACATGACCACACCAGTCAGAATGGCTGTCATTAAAAAGACTACAAATAATAAATACCAGTGAGGATGTAGAGAAAAGGGAACTTGTGTACACCTTGGGTGGGAATATAAATTGGTGCAGCCACTATGGAAACTGGTATGCAGTTTCCTCAAAAATCTAAAAATAGAACTATCATACGATCCTGCAATTCCACTTTGGGTATATCCAGAAAAAGAAAAAAACACTAATTAGAAAAGATACGTCCACCTCAATGTTCAGAGCACACTATTTACAATAGGTAAGATATGGAAGCAACTCAAATGTCCATCAACAGATGAATAAAGAAGATGTGGTAAAAATAGATAATGGAATATTATTCAGTCATAAAAAAAGAATGAAATAATGTCATTTGGAGCAATATGATGGACCTAGAGAATATTATGACTTGTGAAATAAGTCAGAGAAATACAAATACTACATGATATTACTTAGATAGAATCTAAAAAATAAAACAAATATAAGTACCAAAACAGAAAAGACTCATGGATACAGAAAGCAAACTAGTGGTTACCAATGGGGAGAGGGGAGGGAGTACAAATCATGCGCATGAGATGAACAGATACAAACTACTAAGTATAAAATAGATTATATTTTAGGGAATTGTCACCACTGTCTTATAATAATTTATAATAACTCTAATGGAGATAATCTGTAAAAATACTGAATCACTATGCTGTATATCTGAGACTACCATAATACTGTAAATCAACTACATCTCAATTAAAAAAAAAGAAAGTTGAGCAGGAGTTGTCAGCGAAAGGGAGAGGGCATTTCATGTGCACATTGAGAACAACTCATGGACAGATGTTAGAAGAGACAGACAGCTTGTTGGCAGGAGTGGTCGAGGGTGGGGTGGGGTTGGAACGATGTATTGTTGAGCATTGCTGGAGCTCCATCCAGATCAGGGCTGATAGTGCAAAGCAGCCATCTATCAAGAGATGAGACTAAAGGGAGCAACAAACTGAGACTGCGCTGGGCTTTCCCCTTGCCAACAGGCAAGTCACTGCGGGCCTGACGGGGCAGGTGTGTGGAGACTGGAGGGAAAAGGACCTTTCAGAAGGTGACTGCAGGAGGTACTGAGAGAACCAAGGTATGGTCACAGGAACAGAGAGGAAGGGATGGATCTAGAAATACTGAAGCTATGAAACCTCCTGTGCACCATGACTGACTGGATGTGAGGGATGAGTTAGCTGGGCTATCCAAGATGTCAAGATGAGGCAGTACAGTAACAGGTAAGTGCTGTGATGAAGGTGCTCATAAGACACCATATAAGTCTGTGAGGGAAGGGACCCCACCACCTTCAGGAGGGTTCTGGAAAGCTTTGCTGAGCAGGATGACCCCTGAACTGAGACCTGAAGGGTGAAGAGTTAGCCACGTGAAGGAAAGAGTGGAAGGGAGGAGGTCACTCAAGGCAAAGAAAACAGCATGAGCAGGGGCAGGAGACTGAACACAAGGCATTAGAGAACTACTAGCAGTTTAGAGTTACTGTGGACCTTATCTTTGAGAAACATTTCTCTGTGGGAGAGGCTCCATTAGCAAGACTGTTAAGAATTTTCTAGAATCTGATGATTTGGATTCACACCCAGCTTGCCACTTATGAACTGTGTGGCCTTGGGTAAATGACTTAACTCCTCGGCGCCTAGAGCTTATAACAGAGGGATGGAAGTCGCATCTACCTCATGGGGTTGTTGTGAGCTCTTGGAAGAAGGCTTTGCACAGTGTTGGCTAGCAGCAGCAGCAGCAGCAGCATATGTGGTGTTAGTCGCAGTACAACCACTTGCAGGTTCTTACTAATCAACTTACTGCCAGGTAACCTTCCAAGTCCACTGCCCCTTCCCCACCTGCCTTCCCTTACTCCATCCACTCCATAATCACAGAACCACCAAAGGTCATGGTCCATAACTTGACATTTTAATTCTGAAAATATTTTGGAACCTTAGGCTGCACTGAAAAGATCTCAGTTCTCGACTCTGTCCTCCAATGCACTTCTTTTTGCTTTTCTCAAATCTTACTATGTCCTTTCTGCATAATTATTTCCAAAAGAAATGATCAAGATTCACCTTTTATACAAAATGGAATTGACACAGATTGGGGAAAAGTCACATAAAGTAATTCAGCGTCCAAGAACTGGCAGAGAAACTGGGTGTTTGGGAAGGAATCACTATGAGCAAGGAGCTCATTAGAACATCCACTCTTTGCCTAAATCTCTAACTCTGCTACTCCAGCTGCTTAATCTATCCTCAGTGGACAAGAAGTCATACACTAGTTTTCCACTTAGATACATCATTTCCTAGCTTGACTTCATCAGTTGCTTATCTTTTCAACTTTTTCCCTTTTTCTTTTGCAAAATATCTATGTATCTTTTTCTTTAACTGATAGACATTTTCCTTTTCATAGAGGTTGCTCAATCACACTCACCCCTTTTTTCTAATAGAAGGAATATATTTTCCTCATGTAATTACACATAAAGATTAAGAGGACACAATACTTAAGTAGTTGTCATGTTCTCTGAATGTTTTAACAAAAGTGGTAAAAGGAATTGTTAATAAAAGTCAAGGATACTGATTTGCAAAACACAAAAATGTTCATTTCAAAAGCTGAACTGCTTCAACAAAATTGTGGTTTTTTTGCTGATCATCTTGTTAAAGTTATATAGATAACAGTATCAGGTGGGTGATGCTCATTATAACCATTCTATCATGATGACCTAGAAATCTTGTCCTCAGCTTTTTGATTCTTCATACTCTGGATGGGACTGACTTCAAACCAGCTTTGATATTTCTCTTCCAGCAAAATTCACCTTTCATTGGTGCTTTCCTGTATTCTGTCTTTATCACATCAGATAAAGACATCAGATAAAGGTTCTTTTCATCTGAGAATCTACCTCATAATTGGAAAGCTTACTTTAAAAAAATACTATAGATCCTTTGTCCTTTTTTTCATTTAAAAAATGTGACTCCAGCTTCAATGTATTTGCATTTTCTTTATACATCTCCTCTTATACATTATAAATACATTCCTATCTATTTTATCTCTTATCATTGGTTCCAGGAGTTTTTTGACTTTCAGAATGAGTAGAAAACAAAAACCTCAAGGAAGAAAAGTCACCAAGTACTGACTGGGAAATATATGCTTTATTTCATTACATTAAAGATGCTTTAAATATGATAAATATCTTAGATACAATACAGCCACTTAAAAAAAACAACTGTTAATTTTATAAGGATTTAGAAGTACCACGAAAATACTTATAAAGCAAATTATTATTTTTTACTCTACTATGCTAGTCTCAAATTCCTGAAGAATTTCAACACTGAACTCAATGGAAAACTGAACTAAGTAAACATTCATTGAGGAGTGCTATGCTTAAGGCATTATGTTAAGTTTGGGGGGTGGGCTATGCCAGAAAAGCTGGCTGATAGGCTCCAGAACTGAACATTTTAAGGAAGATATACCTCTAAGAACAACTACCGTACTAGGCTTACTAAGGAAAGCGCTAGGAGAGTACAGGAGGGCAAATGTTCAATGACACTAGAGTAAAATTCAAAGGCTTTTTGCAAGTGCTGGTAAAGATTTTAAGAAACACATATAAGGTTATTTCCTTAAGCCTTGACATTTTGGGGTTATATGTTATTAGAAATTAGTCTACTGTGGCTTACACATTTGAACTGACTAAACTGGACGGTGTGCTATTTCATAGCACATGGTAAGGGTGTTAGTTGAGGTTTTAAAGTTGAGCTTTGGGAGTGAGGAGACAGCCTAAGGAAAGATTCAAACATGGGAAATTATAGACTTACTGTGGTCCATTGTGCCTGGAACTTAAGAGTATATAAAGGAGGAGAGCTGGGAGTTGTGTGAAAATGGGGTATGGTTTGGGATATTCATTGGGAAATATGGCTCTCAGTCCAAGTCTATTATGAATAGACTTCAGTGCCAAGTTAAGAAATTGAATTTTATTCTAGAAATTATTTCAAAGGCCTATACGTTGAAATAAGTAAAGAATAAATCACTAACTAAAATGTAGAATGAAAGTACAGAAAGAAATGTGTATATTTAGAGATGTTTCTGAAAATTCAGCAAATCACAATAAATCCTAAAGAAAGATTGATGATCTTAATTTATCTACTTAAAAATAATTGTAATATATAGTGGGACTATATGTAACTTCGTTCTGTATTTTCCAAGTCTCTTGTAAATGTGTTATCATACTTTTATAATTTACAAAATAAAAAAGAGAAAAGAGAAATATTGATGAGCTGGTTCCATGATAAGATTCATTTTTACTGATTGCTATATAGAAGAAAATGTGCCTGATTTCAGTGTTGGGGCAGCAACTCATATCAAATGATGACAAAATGTGTTATCAATTTCTTTGGGAGGTCCCATAGTTTTTTTTAATTGACATATAGTTGACCTACAATATTATGTTAGTTTTAGAATTATACTACACAGTGATTCAACATTTGCATATACCATACAATGATCACCACAAGTTAGTAACCATCTGTCACTATACAAAGTCATTACAATATTATTGACCATCTTTGTTATGCTGTATAACATCCCAGTGGCTTATTTATAACTGGAGATTTGTACCTTTTCATCTCCTTAACCTATTTTGCCCCCTGCATCCCTTCCCTCTAGCAATCACTCATTTGTTTTCTATTTGTCTAGTTTCATTTCATTTTGTTTGTTTCATTTTTTAGATTCCCACATATAAGCAAGATCATACAGTATTTGCTTTTTTATTGACTTTTTTCACAGTAATCTCTAGATCCATCAACGTGGTAAAAAATAACAAGCTTTCGTTTTTATGGCTGACTAATATTCCATTGGGTATTCAGTTGACTCTTGAACAGTGTGGTTTTGAGCTGCTCAGGTCCACCTATATGCAGATTTTTTTCATTATAAATAAAGTGCTACACAGTCTTTTGGGGGTTGGCATGGCCTACTGGTGGGCAAGGCTGTGTCCCTAACACTAATAGGTTATAGAGACAATTCCAAAATAGTGATTGCCAACGCTGATGTTATTGTGGTAGAATGAGTTCCCAAAGAAGGCTCCCAGGGGGAGTCCCAGTTGCCTCCTGTTTTTCCAGGAGGCTCTCCAAGATCATCAAGTAGGTTTGACCCTGGCTTCTTTCAAACTGCTGCCTGTGCCAGGACTCAGAGAGAAGCTGATAAGGGGCTATTATGCTCTGATCTTTCAAGATCCTCATGGCTCTGAAATTCAATGGCACATTACTTCATGTGTTTAAATGATTAATCAAAACTTGTAGAGGGAAAGTGGCCAAGATGGCAGAGTAGGAAGACTCTGAGCTCACCTCCTCCCACAGACACACCAAACTTACAGAGCAACTATCCATGAGAACAACCTGGAGACGTGCAGAAAAGATTTCCACAACTAAAGACACAAAGGAGAAATCACAGCAATATGAGTAGGAGGAGCAGATACACAGTGTAGTCAGGACTCATCCCCCTGGACTGTGAGCCATGAATGGAAGGAATGTCCCAATCACAGGTCCTCCCCAAGGAGCAAAGGGTCCAAGCCTACAAAGGGCTGAGCTTGGGGTCCTACACCAGGAAAACAAGCCCAGAACATCTGGCTTTGAAAACCAAGGGACTTATATTCAATGTGCCAGTGAATTTCAGAGCCCTGAGGATCTTAAAAGATACAGTATCCTGCTCCTTGCCTTGGATAGTGTTCCCCAGAGTAACTGCCAACGTCCCCAAGCCTTTTGTGCTTTCTCACTGTTTCTTTAATAGCGTACATTTTCAAGGTGGCTGGTTTGAGATGAGACACAAGATGTGATCCTGGAAGATTTTTTTCCACTGTTTTAAAGGAAACTGGTTTTTACCTGAGTCAAAGCAGAGATGCTCAGTTTTTTAGATAAATCTAAAAAATAATCAGCATGGTACAAATAGATTTTATGATTATTCTATGCTGTCTGGTCACTTATTCATAAGACAGTGTAAAAGTGTACATATAAAACTGATATTCTTTTAATTTTTCTCCCCCCCACTAGTGATTTTCTGAGTTAACTAAGTTTACATTTCCACCTTCAGGATTGAAATATAGCATTAATTCCATATAAATCATACATTTCACATTAGGGAAGCAGCAGGAAACAGACAGGCAAGTTCTTAACCTGTGTATCTTTGCTTTAACTTTGGCAGGGATAGAAGAAATTTTTTTCAAGCAGGACACCTTCATGAATCACTGAAAAATAGTATGCTCTTGTCAGGACAGTATGGAGCTCTTCTTAAATGATGGTGGAGCTCGGTTTTATGCTTTAAAGGTTGGTAGACGTTAATTATGCTGCAAATTTAGCCTATGATTTATGTTTTATAAAGGAACACGACACACAAAACTCACAAGGCCTGGGTAATTACATTTTTTTTTAATTCCTAAAAGATATTGAAAATGAGACTTCATTTCTAATAGCAATAGAAATGCTATAATAACAGCTCGTATTTTAAGACTATTATGTATAAGATATTGCTCTAAGTCTTATTTATTTTCCACAATAAGCCAGCAAGGAAAGTATTACTTTATTAATTTTAAAATAAGGAAACTGAATTTTATTACTCATCTGCCGAGAACTCCAGGCATGGTTTTCACCACTGAACCCTTCTGACATTCTTCCTAGTTGACTTTCATTTCCACTTTTGGACAGTCCCTTTGTAGCCTTAGATGAAACTGTTTCCTTTTCTGACCCTTAAACATGGGTTTTATCAGGAATTTTTCTCTTTAGTCCTCTTCTTTCCTGTCCTTGGAAATCTCTTTCACACTTAGAGTATCTAATGGTGCTGATCTAATAGCTGTAACTTCTTTACAGGCACCACTTTTCCCCACTCTCCCATCCTCCTACATTTTACAACTGCGTACCTGCGTGTTATGCCAGTATCCCAAACTCAACATGGTACAGTGACTGGATGGTGAATTTGGCTATCCCATATTCGACATCATTCTGCCAAAATGAACTTTCCCTCTTGACATCTCTGTTCCTATTAATAGCACCAGTGGTCACCCAGCCAGGTCTGGCTTAAAATCCTGGAACGGTTTTGACAGCTTCAGATCCCTCATCCCCTATAATCATGCAGTCCCCAACTCCTGTCACAGCTCTGCCAGAAATATTTGCAACTTTCCTGCCTATAACCAAGACTCAAATAACAATACTTCTCACATTTATATAGCTCTTTTGAATATACAAAGCTCCCACAGATATTCTTTCTTATAATTTCCACATTAACCTTTCAGATTAAAAAGAGTAAGGCTTCAGGAACTTCTGTGATTTATACCATAGCTCAGAAGCAGAGTTAGGAATTGATCCCAGGGCTTCTGACTCTTGTTTTCCAGTTTCGATCTTCCAACTCTTGAGCTCTCCAAGTCATGCTTGAGCTGGTATAGGTGCCTAAGGTATGGTTTTTTTGCTTTGCTTCAATACAGCTTATATAATCAGTAATAGTCACTGTCTTATAATCACTGTCAAATGACATTATCTTAAAAGACTGATCACTTCACTTTCAGCTTAGAATCCTTCAGAGGCTTCCTATACTGAAACATGTTCATATTATTTAACATTCACTGAAGAATACCTCCAGTTTGATTTCAACACCATTTTGATTTCACCACATTGGTTTCCACAAGCCCCCTAATACTCCAGCCAGACAGAACAACTCTCAGTTTCTCAAACATGCATCTCTCAAGCATTTGCCTGAATTTCTGTGCTCAGCCCATGTCCCCCTGGTGTGTGCTCTCCACCTCTGTCTTTTATTTCATTTATTAATTTTAAAACATTGATGTATCAATAAAACATAGTGTATCAGGGACTGGATGAAATATGGAAGAAACTAGTAAATAAGATAGAAAAGACCCATTTCTCAAAGACCTTAGGAACTAAGAATCTCAAAGTTCAGGACAAACACCATCTTCTCCTCAAAGTAAATCTTTCTGATACTCCTGGCAGGAAGTGGTGACTTCCGTCTCTCAACAGCCACAGTCCAGTGAGAAGACCTTTATTACAGGATTTATCATGTCTTATCTCTCACCCTAGGTTGTAAGCTCCATTTTTGATATAGACTCTAAGTAGCTCGGTATTAGTGCTCACAGCATGTAGTTTAGCACTTCCTTTATAAGACCTTAATAAATTAGATTGGAGTGAACAGTCACCTTCAGGGTCTGTGAACGTGAGATTGGTGAGAGAAGGGGTCATAGCCCATTCACACACAGCCAGTAGAAGACACAGCAAGCGCACAATACCCTCACCTACATCCACCATATGGTTAACGTAACAGCATTTTTGGCAACAGAATTCTTAGCTGATATTCAGGGCCCCATGATCCCTGCCTCCATCCATTTAAAGAGAGTTTTGAGATCTAAACTAACCCAAGATTTCTGGACATCAGAGCACAAATCTGTTCAGTCTGCACATTTTTCTATGTCAATAAACAGAGAATAGGATTAGCATCTTCTCCATATGGCCTGATTTTCTGATCTCAGAACAAAGAGGATGCTAAACTATGGACCATGATTCAAAGCTGAATTTATTTTTTTAAGAATTAAAAAAAATATGTACAGTAATATTTACTTTTGGGGGGTACAATTCTATGTGTTTTGATAAATGCTGTATAACCACCACCACAGTCAAGATACAAAACTATCCTGTCATTCCCCAAAGAAAGTCCTTGACTGTTGACCATTCATTTGGAGTCAAATTCTCCCCCACTCTTAACCACTCATTTGTTTTCCACTTCTGACTTTGCTTTTTCCAGATTGTCATGTAACAGTAAAAGTACAGAGCTATTTCAGACTGCCTTCTTTATTTGGCATAATATATTTGAAATTCATCTGTGCTGTTGGTTGTATCGATAATTTCTTCCTTTTCACTGCTGGATAGTATTCCATTGCACAAGTGTGCCACTGATTGGTTATACATTCTCTAGTTGAGCTATATTTTCAGTATGTCTTGTTATGGCAATTATGAATAAAGCCACTAGAAATAGATCTTTGGGTTACTGTAGGTTTTAATTTCACTTAAGTTAATAGGAGTGGAGGTGCCAGATCATGGGGTAACTGAATGTTTAACTCTATAAGCAACCGCCAAAATACGTTCCATAGTCCCTGTACCATTTTGTATTCCTATTGGTGACATGTGAGAGTTCCAGTTATACCACATCTTTGCCAACACTTGGTATTGTCAAGTTTTTGTTTTGTCCTTGTCATTCTAGATGCATAGTGTGGGACAGTATTTTAACACTTCATCTTTTTAGAACCAGAATATTTCTATTTCCATATTAGGCCCACATTAAACACTTGCTCCTCTCCCTCACTTGAATCTCTGTATTATCTCTCCCACTAGATTACAGATTTATTCTTGGTAAGAAGTAAATCTTGGGCTTCCCCAGTGGCTCAGCAGTAAAGAATCTGCCTGCAATGCAGAAGATGCAGGAGACGTAGGTTTGACCCCCAGGTTGTGAAGATCCTCTGGAGGAGGGCATGGCAACTCACTCTAGTATTCTTGCCTGGAGACTCTCATGGACAGAGGAGCCTGGCATGCTACAGTTCACAGGGTCTCAAAGAGTCAGACGTGACTGAAGTGACTGAGCACGCACACGGAGTAAATCTTAGCCACCTTTGTATGTATAGCCCTGCTGCTGCTAAGTCGCTTCAGTCGTGTCCAACCCTGCGCGACCCCATGGACGGCAGCCCACCAGACTCCCCCGTCCCTGGGATCCTCCAGGCAAGAACACTGGAGTAGGTTGCCATTTCCTTCTCCAATGCATGAAAGTGAAAAGTGAAAGTGAAGTCGCTCAGTCGTGTCCGACTCTTAGCGACTCCATGGACTGCAGCCCACCAGGCTCCTCCGTCCATGGGATTTTCCAGGCAAGAGTGCTGGAGTGGGGTGCCAGCGCACTGTCACCCTAACCCAAGTGCAGAGATTTGCAGCAATAGGCAAATGACACATGCTGCATTGGGCTTCCCTGGTGATTCAGATGGTAATCTGCCTGCAATGCAGGAGACCCAGGTTTGATCCCTGGGTCGGGAAGATCCCCTGGAGAAGGGAATGGCAACCCACTCCAGTATTCTTGCCTGGAGAATCCCATGACAGAAGAGCCAGGTGGGCTACAGTCCATGGGGTTGCAAAGAGGTGGAGAAGGCAGCTTATCTCTAAATGAACCTTTTCTTTTCTGTAACATTATATTATATGAACCTTCTGCAGCACCTACGGAAATCTAAAAATGGAGTTTGGAATCTATTGTGGCAGAAAATATGTTCATCATTACATCATTCAGCCATGTGCTGAGTTAATCTCATTAACTTCTGTATTGCAAGATGATATATATTTTGAAGTGATGAGCTCAGTGGCTTAAATGACATGAATCCAGGAACTTTTTTTTTTAATAGATACTACTTTTGAAGCTTTAGTCTTTGAGTGTAAGTAAACCAACAACTCATAGTTGCACACAGAAGAAAATTTGTATAAATAGAAGAAAACATCTTAAACATAATCCATGAGCAGACTGGAACCTGAGTCCTTCAGTTTAAAGGATTCTCACAGAACTCAAAAACAAGGGGCTGTCTGACCGTAGACATTTCTCTATTTATTGACTAGTTTCCATGATGGTTTTGTACCAGTTGCCAATTTAGTTTAGATGGAAACCCATTTCCAGAATTCTCTTCTCTAAATGTTTCTTCATTACACTTGGCTACAAGGAAAATCTAGGTGAGCTTTGGAAGGCAGAAGTGAAGCAGTAGTGTTACAACTCTCAGAAGGGCCATGTGGTGCAACAGGTGCTGGCACAGATCTTCCAGCTCACCTTGGTGAAGTCAAGTAGCAGCCAGGTTGTGGTTCTTTGCCTCCCACCAAATCCACATCCCATGAAGAAGGAACGGCAACCCGCTCCAGTATTCCTGCCTGGAAAATCCCATGGGTAGAGGAGCCTGGCAGACTACAGTCCATGGGGTCACAAAGAATTGGACATGACTGAGCACACAGATCCCCATCTTCACCTTCTGGGCCAGGTGCACAAACAGCTTTGCAATGCAGAGTGCCAGCTCCTTCTACAGTTCTCCCAGATCACTGGGACTGGATGGGACAGTTGTCCGACATAGCTTCCAGTGTGCCTTTGCCCATCCTCACTTAACATCCAGCTTTTCTTCCCACTACCAGCTCTGTTAGGGCTTCCCTAGTAGCTCAGATGGCAAAGCATCTGCCTGCAATTCAGGAGACACGGATTCCATCCCTGGATCAGGAATATCCCCTGGAGAAGGAAATGGCTACCCACTCCAGTATTCTTGCCTGGATAATTCTGTGGACAGAGGAGCCTGGCGGGCTACAATCCACAGGGTCACAAAGAGTCAGACATGACTGACTAACACACACACAACACACACCAGCTCTGTTAACCTATGATGACTTCAGACCCAATACCAGATGCAAAAGCAACTACTTTTCATAAACTTTTCTATAAGCTCCCACAATTGTGCAAGGTCTAAAATTTATAATAAACCCATTATTCCATATCACCATAGTGGTGAGTCAGTTCAGTTGCTCACTCATGTCCGACTCTTTGCGATCCCAGGGACTGCAGCACGCCAGGCCTCCCTGACCATCACCAACTCCTGGAGTTTACTCAAACTCATGTCCATTGAGTCGGTGATGCCATCCAACCATCTCATCCTCTGTCATCCCCTTCTCCTCCTGCCTTCAATCTTGTCCAGCATCAGGGTCTTTTTCGAATGAGTCAGTTTTTTGCATCAGGGAGCCAAAGTATTGGAGTTTCAGCTTCAGCATCAGTGCTTCCAATGAACACCCAGGACTGATTTCCTTTCGGATAGATTGGTTGGATCTCCTTGCAGTCCAAGGGACTCTCGAGTCTTTTCCAACACAACAGTTCAAAAGCATCAATTCTTCGGTGTGCTCAGTACCATACAGTACTGCTTTCCTAACTGATACAGTTTCCATTAAATCATTTTTATTCAGAATATATGTGTATGCACACTCAGTCGCTCAGTCATGTCTGACTGTTTGCGACCCCATGGACTCTAGCCCACCAGGCTTCTCTGTCCATGGGATTCTCTAGGCAATAATACTGCAGTGGGTTGCCATGCCCTCCTCCAGGCGATCTTCCCAATCCAGGGATCAAACCCACATTTCCTGCCTCTCCTGCATTGGAAGGCGGATTCTTTACCACTGAGCCACCTGGAAAGCCCCATTCAGAATACATACTTGGTTACAAATGTTCTTTTTGTGCATGGCTTTCTTTCTTTTTAAATGTATAATAGTGTTAAGTGTAATCATACTGATTTATTAAATCTAAGTACATCATTTTACTTTGTCTTTGAGAAAAGGACTTGGACTATGCTCTTCTGCCCAATTCCCCTCAAAATTACTGGGCTAGGAAATCAAGATTTTGGGCTATCACTAGAGAATACAGAACTAAGAAACTACTATAATTTGAACTTTGGTGTAATTACTAGCATTAAAAATCACCTGTTTAACTAGCTGTTTCTTCAAAATATGTTTCAGTGTGACACTTGGAGTCTTATATATGCTAAGATATATGCTAACTTTTGAGAACAATTTCACAGTTTTTAATCACAATGTATGTACATCAACCTCTTTACTTTTTCTTAATATTACGAGTTTATGGTCTTTAAAGGCATTTTTCATCTTTATATCCTCTTTTACAGGAGGACATGGATAAGTCCTTATTAAACATAATTGAACTGAGTAAAGAGTAAACTTCAACTTCCTGTTTTTTTGCAAAAAAGAAAAGAACAGCAGTGCATGAACGACCACAACGAACTGATCCTCTGATGCTTTTCTCACTATTATATAGAAACCCCAGCAGGAAACCACAGCTATATCCTTTTTACCAGTACAGGAAAATCTTATGAATTGCTGGCAAGCATAAAAGAACTCTACTGACATCACACAGATGTTTGTGACAATTTCTACTCACCACACTCAGGTGCTTTACAATACTTTCTCAAACGTTTCTCAAGGACAAATTCCCAAAGAAAACTAGTGATAATAATAGTTACACCATAACTATGTGTTTGGGCTTCCCAGGTGGCTCAGTGGTGAAGAATCCGCCCACCAATGCAGGAGACGCAGGTTCAATCCCTGGGTTGAAAAGAGCCCCTAGAGTAGAAGTGGCAACCCACTCCAGTATTCTTGCCTGGAAAATTCCATGGACAGAACAGCATGGAGGGTTACAGTCCATGGGGTCGCAGAGTCAGACACGATAAGTGACTAAGTATCATGTGTTTGCAGGTAAATTATACAGAAAAACAGTAAACACTGCTGAAACTCAATTCCTCCCTCAGTGTCACTGAATTAAAAAACACCTGACGTGTTAAAATTCCTCATTTCACTCAGACCTGTAAAAATGTCTAGACAACCAACTGTATTACCCTTTACAGAACAGGTTCGATGCAGGATACTGGATGCTTGGGGCTAGTGCACTGGGACGACCCAGAGGGACGGTATGGGGAGGGAGGAGGGAGGAGGGTTCAGGATGGGGAACACATGTATACCTGTGGCGGATTCATTTTGATATTTGGCAAAACTAATACAATTATGTAAAGTTTAAAAAAAAAAAAAAAGTACTGTATTTTTCCCTTCATGTTCAAAATGGCCCAAGCATTAGACCATTCTAGCTATGAAATATAGAAAGTCCTTTTTGTCTATTCTCATATATAATCCTACTCAGGATTTATACAGCACATGTTTTAAATTTGTAATATGAGCCTTGATAATGTGCTTTTATCAATGAAGGGACTTTCCATTGAGGATCTCTTAGTCATTCAGGAAGTACAAAGAAAAGATTATGACGTAAGTCCAGCGTTTCTGAGGGTTTTAACTTTAGTGGGAACCACAGACATGTATACTCATTTAAGAATGAAGTCAAGGGTATAGAATTGCGCAGCTTTCTTGTTTGCCCACATTACCTAGGATGTACGTTCTCCATAGAATATTTGTTTCAGGAGTACCCGGCATAAATGAATGAATGCATGAGTGCTTGGTGCTGACAGAGGAGGGGGGCAGTTAAGAAGGGTGTCTTTAAGATCTGGAAAAGGCTGAAAGACTTAAAATTCAGTAAATGGGCCCAAGGATAAAGAAAAAAATGCAAGCCTGTTAAAAATAATTGGGCTTTAGAGCTAGAGTTGATCTTAGGGATTTCTGGACCAGCCTTCTCATTCCTAGAGAGAATCTGAGATGCCTAGGGCAATGACATTTGCCCTAGGGCACTGCGTAGGGCAATGGTTTCATATACCACCTGCACAGATTGCGACATTTGTGTACCTCTCTCATGATTTCTGGTTTATGTACTTATCTAAATGATTTTTCACTTAATATTTTCATTTACAAAATATTTTACTTAATAGTTTTCTTTGTGACCCCATGGAATTCTTCAGGCCAGAATACTGGAGTGGGTAGCCTTTCTGTTCTCCAGGGGATCTTCCCAACTCAGGGATCGAACCCGGGTCTCCCACACCGCAGGCAGATTCTTTACCAGCTGAGCCACAAGGGAAGCCCAAGAAAACTGGAATAGGTAGCCTATCCCTTCTACAGCACATCTTCCCAACCCAGGAATCAAACCAGGGTCTTCTGCATTGCAGGTGGATTCTTTACCAACTGAGCTACCAGGGAAGCCCTCTTATCTAAATGATTTTTTACTTAATATTTTTCATTCAATTGAATGTAACTGGTGCACTAGTTAAAAATACTAGCCCAGCCTTAGGAAATGGTACCTGTAAAGTCACAGGTTTGTTGTATCAGTGATATATTTTTCATATAGCATATTTAAAATTATATACTTTACAATTTACTCTTTTTTCTTTCAAGATAAATTTGTAACTATTCAATACAAAGTAAATATGTATACTACCTAAGCTCATCTCACAGGTCACTGGTAGAAACCTCTCGCACTTTGGAAAGCAGTGCATTCTACTGTGCCACACTCTGGAACAAAGACTTTGGGTTTTGAAACAACACCAAGTGGTAAAGACATTCCAGATTGAAGCTAAGAGTCCAGCAATAAGCCTAGTGCCTGCAGGGGACTTCTGTTTTGTTTTTATTTTTAACTAGAAAAAAAATCAATTGCTTATTTTTAATATTAAAAAAATTAAAGCAGCAATCATGACTTTAAACCAATGAGTGAATTTTCATGTTCAAAACAGACAAATCTATGTATACTCATCCTCCTGTCACGTACCATTAGTTTATTAGAAATAGAGTTTTAAGAAGAAACTTGTCTCAAATGGGCCTCCTGTGCATAGATTACCTTTTGTTCATCTTTCAGTCTGCAACTAGAACACTTAGCGGCAAGCTATAATAAGGAATTGCTCACTTTCATAAGTAAATGACTGTCTGTGATTAAAACCTCAATCACGGAAACACTAGTTCTATAAATAGTTTCTAGGTCCAAAGTCCAGAGGTGAAGCTAAACACAGACTTGCCCGGTTTTCTTTCTTGTTATATGTGTGTATGCGCACATGTGTAAACCTGTGACTGCGTAGAATATATTTGGTTTTTCTTTCAAGAAACAAAGACGTTGTTTGTATGACATATGTGTCACCTGGATATTCTGAAAAGACATTTTGTTCTGCAATTTTTCTGCCTATACTATGACTTATGAAGTTTTAACTTAAAATGTTTGTCCTTGAGCTCACCCTGTTTGCTAAAAGAATGACTTATCACTGATCTAGAAGCTTTCATATTTTCTTTTTAAATAACACAGAATGAAATCTGAGATAGGAAAAAGCAGACTGTAAGATCCTGTCCATTCCTAATATTTTGACCCACAGTATTAATAACGTTCATAGTAAAATATTGCAAGGTATATAGCATAGTGGTAAAGGGTGTAGCCTTTAAAGTTAGACAACTCTGGATTCTCAGCTCCATCACTTAGTATCTGAGGGACTTTGGGGATGTTTTTTAATCTGTTTCCTCCTCTCCAAAATGGGGGAGATAATAGTATTATACAAACCTATGTTGTTGTGTAGTCGCCCAGTCATGTCCAGCTCTTTGTGAACCCATGAACTGTAACCTGCCAGGCTCTTTGTCTGTGGGATTTCCCAGGCAAGAATACTGGAATGGTTGGCATTTCCTTCTCCAGAGGATTCCTGACCCGAGGATTGAACTCATATCTCCTGCAAGGGAAGGTGGATTCTTTACCACTGACCCACCAGGAAAGTCCAAACCTCATAGATTTGTTTAAATGAGAAATGAGTTTAGCAGATGTTATTGGCAGACGAGCCTAAAGAATGAAGTTTTGAAAGAGCTGGAGGTCATTAATTATACCAACCTATAAACTTCCCTGGTGGCTCAGACAGTAAAGAATCCACCTGCCACGTGGGAGTTTTGGGTTCGATCCCTGGGTTGGGACAATTCCCTGGAGGAGGGCATGGTAACTCACTCCAGTATTCTTGCCTGGAGAATCCCCGTAGACAGATGAGTCTGGCAGGCTACAGTCCATGGGGACGTGAAGAGTAGGACACAACTGAGAGACTAAGCACAGTATAATCTGCTCATGTTTAGTTTCCTTACAGTGGAAAGCAAATAGATAAAAAGAAATGTAGTCCATTCTCTCATGCGCCGGAACCAAGATGACAAAGTGGCCAGAGTGGGTCCTTTGGTCTCTTGCTCTTATTTATCCCACTTAAATTCCTCTTCTCTCTTGTGTCCGGCTGGCCTTTTGTTCTCTCCACTCATCATCATTAGTTCTGTAATCCAGGTACCGTCCCCCTTCTCCCTGCACTACTGCCTTCTAGGCAACAAGGCTAGGAAGTTCTGTAAGTAGGGGCAAGCACACAGAGATGGGCTCATTCACCAGGGCTTTGCAGAGACGTGGATTACCATTGGAACTTCCAGGGTCCTAACTCCGAGGAGGAAAACCAGGGGAAAGTGATGAGCACCACCTTAGAAACAAAAGACAGCATGAGGGTATGAGGCATTTTGCCAGGCAACTATGAAAACAGCCAGGTATTTTCAGTGCCCTGAAGTGGGTACACGACCCAGTAATGATCTAACTCAAAGTCATCCCCCCAGGGTGGACGTGAACCCTGAGAATCTAAGCAATACTCTAAAACCATGACCTTTAAACCATCTAATAATTCACTAGTGTATCACAAACAGTTTATGAGCAAAGATAAAGTATCAATGACAGTAAATGATTTCTTAAAAGAATAATTAAAGCAGTTCTTTCTAATGTCAACCATGCTGATCTCGATAATAAAGTCACTTCTATAATAATGTTACTCTTATTCACCTCACTTGCATTTGTAGATATTTTCCTGAATAGAGAAAAGAGAAGGGGATGGAGTTACACAGAGTTTCTTATATACTCATGGGGAAGAAACTCCCTACAGTATTCAGACTAGCCACCAGCAGAAACTCAGAAGATTTCTTGATCTTCTCTCTACCCCATCTTGGTCACTCTTGTGATCTTCTGTTTCTTAGTTGTTTTTAGCAGGATAAAGTTGAAAGTACATGTGCCTACATTTTTATTTTCAAATTCATGAAGGAAGTATAGTGGGGGGGGAAGACTTCCAGTTTCCATGCTGGCCTGGCTGGGGAAAAAAGGAACCCAGGTGTGATGAACAGGTAGTGAAGCTGTGAAGACGGATGGAAAGTGATCTGAATCACTAGGGCCTAAGTAAGGAAGAGGGAGGCACGGGGGTGTGTGTGGTTGGGACTGAGAAAGGAGCCTGGTTGTTAGGCGACTAGGGGAATTCCTGGAGATCCTGACAGGAAAAGAGCTCACTGTCACTTTGCTGAGCCACATTGATCAATAAATTTATCTAATCCAGTAGTCTGGGAATTATTTGAGAATTCAGACTACGTTTTATCCAACTATGAATCCCTAGCACATAGCATAGGGTCTTACTTACTTATGAAGTACTCAATATCCAACTTACCAAATGAACCAAACATTTGGTTTGGTTCTTAAATCAGGGCCGTCTTCCTTAAATCAGGGCCTTCTGCCAATCCCTTCTCACATTCTGTACTTCAGCTCCTAACTCAATTCCTATTTCCAGTTTGAGGAATGTTTTTATTTGATTTACCAAACGGAAGTGCTGATGTACCCTCAACCCAGTCCAATTCAGATTACTAACTTTTATCATCCCTCCTGAGACCTGGACCCAGCACTCAAAAGCCACAAACCCCAGAGGGATGATCTTTAAAAGCCCATCGCTGCAATTTTAAACGTCAAAATAACCACCAGGGGAAAAGGAGGATAGTTTCATAAGAGAACATAAAAGTTTTAGTGTAAGCCAATTTAAGTCACTGGACACCTCTGGTTTTATATATATTATCAATATACTTCAGGGGATATGATGCCTATTACTTAAAGACAGACAATATTCTAGAAGGAAATGTACTCTTGTCCCAAGGAAGCATACAGTTGATGTGGCACCGTGTCCTCTGTTGGCCTCCATTGATACTATTCTCAGCATTGTCTTCTTGGAGTGAAGCTGCCGAAGCACCGACACTTTGGGATTAATAATTAGGTGCGAGGATGTTTTTGGAAGTAAAGTGGGAGGCACGATGTGGGGGTGGCAGGCATGAAGTATGCACGAGGAAGGAGAGTGGCAGCTGAAGTTGAGAAAGTAGCAGAGATTTCAGAGAGCTGGGAAGAGCTTTGTCTACTTCAGGGCTCTGCCTGCGTTTTCTGCCTGTTGTCTCCAAAGGGCATTTGCTTTTATTTGCAGCATGAATAAATCAACACTGACAGGGTCACTTCATTTTCAGCCATATTAACAGAGCAGTTCCACACAGTGTAGTGGTCAGACTGCACAGGGATTCAGGCCGCTGTGGCCACGGGTTGGAATAGTTACCAGTGACCGTCATTAGAGACCCTTCCTTAGTTGCACAGACACAGTCACAAACTGGGACACAAGTCAATACCACCCCTGACAGTTTACTCTCAACTGCCCAGTCTACCAAACACCATCCACTGAAAGCTTGAGATATGCTTTGCGCTTTCAGGAGGGTACACATGTGTAGAGTCTACAGAAAGAGTTGTGAATAAAACAAAGATATGGTGCATTAAAAATATATGAAGCTAACCAACAAGGACCTACTATAGAGTACAGGGAATTATACTGAATATTTTGTAATAACCCAGAAGGAAAAAGAATCTGAAAAGGAATACACACACACACACATAACTGAATCACTTTACTGTATACCTTAAACTAACACAATATTATAATTCAACTGTACTTCAATACATAAAGCAACCCAATGTAAAACTGATAACTGATCAAACTTTTTGCTTCTTTGTTTTATATTTTCCAATGTGGTACAATAAAAAGCATGCAAGCAAACAAAAATTTCCACCAGTCTGTTCTTAACAGACCAGGTCAACTCAGTTTGCATTCATTACCCTTTCACAGAATTTACATATTTTGATGATGAGAACTGTTTAGATTCTCATGAGAGTGTATAGGAATTAACTACACACTGCACAATAATCTCTCTACTCTGTAGAGGCCCATCAATTTCATGAACACACTCAGAGCACTGGAGAGCTCAGTGGTACTCAGAAAACATCTAGTTCAGGCTTTGAGAACCCAGTACCTATAGCTCGCACAATTAAGCGAAGCTGTTGAGTACAAGGGATTATACGCAGTTTCAGTGTCAGGGAGACAATAGGGAGCAGTGGGGTCTGAAGTGTAATAAAGACTGAAGTGTAATATAGTCTGAGGTGTAATAAAGGCACATACTGTAGTCAACTCTGGCTTAGAGAGTGTGGGTTGGTGTTTCATTTTTATAATAGATCTTCTTATTTTTAAATATTGGCTTAATTAAAAAGAAATACCTGCAGATCAGATAGAACATGATCTTCCTGTTGGCCAGTTTTCAATTTCTGATCTAGTACCTACATTCTCAGGCTTCCTGGGTGGCTCAGCGCTAAAGAATCCGACTGAAGTAACTTAGCACACACATACATCCTCAAACCTGTCTGAGAGGTTTAAGTGAAGCACACCAGGCCCCTCAGATGCTAATGACAAAGGACTCTCCTGCTCTGTGAATCTACATATGCAGACAAGAAATCACCCCCCAAGTGAAAGGAAAGGCAGAGGCATTTTCACTCAGTTGGAGCTTAGCCCCTGACCCTGACACTGACAGATTTCTTTCTGTTGTCAGACTGATTTCAGAACTTGTTCAACACGAAAACAAGGCCAGTCCTCTACACCCATCTGTCATAAGCAATTTTTACTCATTCAAGGATGCAGGGGGAAATGTACATCGATTTATTAACCTTAGCTCTGATTAAAAATCTCATTAGCATAAAAATTCTAGTCACTTCATTTTTTGCTTGCCTATTTCAAGGAGAAATCATTTATAGGATTCAAAGTAAGGCATGCTTAGAGAATAACACAAGTAAGGATAAATTACAAATTCATGTATAAAATAGTACTTAGAAACAGGTCTAAAGAAGCATGGAGAGTTTGCTGAATTAAATGAGCTTTAAACCATGTTTTGAGGGGATTGAGAAACTAATTTCAGATGAAGTAAGCGTTCCAAAATGATGTAACGGCAAAAGCAAAGATCAAAGTCCAACAAAGTAACACCCACAATGAATCGAATATCTTTTGCATTTTTGAACAACAACAAAAGTTTTTAAAGTACATCATGAGAAAACACACATCAGAATGAATAAAAAACAGTTCAAAAATCCTATGTTATATTCAGCAGCCCTGTCCTACACAGATATAATTCAGAATAAAAACCCAGAGGCGATACAAAATTCTGAATCCTGATAATATTTGCCATATTGTCCTTATTAAGGCAGACATACAAGCATAGGGTATTAGATTTCAGAAAAAATTTCAACAAGAATTCAAACAAAAAGATGCTCTTATTACTCAGAAAATACGCTGAACAGTTAACTCCCTCAAGCATTTCATTGACTCCAAGCTTTATGTTATAAAGAAAGAGTCTCCCATAGACACAATATGGTTAGCTTAATTTGAGTCTATTTAGAAGTCAATATTCTGAAAAAACAAAATCAAGAAGCTATCCCCATAAACCATCTTGATTAATACCCCCTAAACTAGATCTCTTACTTTGTTGGGCCGTATGCAATTCAGGCTTAAAAAAAAAAAAAAGGTATTCTAACTCCTTTCCCTCCAGAAAATTAGTAGATGCAAATGTGATTTTTTAAGGAGCTCTGAGGTCTCTGTCCAGCTTTCCATTACTGAATTAGCAGCAGTCCTGAGGTCCTTCAAGGTGCTTGTGACTTTATAGATTTTCACTCTCTAGTCTTAAGTTTTTTCAGGATTTGCTTGGTTCTGCTAGTGTCACAGGCTGTGACTACTGATTAAAGCAATCTTCCTAGGGATAGCTTGGGGATCTACGAGGTTTAGGACCCAAGAATTAACATTTTAAAATGGAATCTGATTTGTGAGGCCAAGAAAGTGGCCTGGTCTCAGATCACACAGTAGATCCTCAAAATTTTTCTGCCTCATTAGACCCTTGAGACAGAGATCACTGTACTGACTCACAATCCAGGAAGAAAGAGGCAGGAGTAATTGGATTTCCCTCCCCCTACCACTCAGGAGCCCCTCAGACCCTCACTTCAGGTCCTGCTCCTCCTCTCCTTTGCAGAGAATCAGTGAACTAGAAAGCGGAGGTCTAGGTTGTTTTGCCTCAGTGGTTTCGGACAATTTATTAACTTCTCTGGGACTCATCTGTAATCTTTCCTCTTCCTTATAAGTAAAGGCTGGACACTAAACAGGAGTGTCCACAACTGGCGATTAAAATCCTTTGTTAACTATTATAGAATATAGATTTCTAAGCCCTACCTACAGATTCAGATTCCATAGGTCACAGCAGCTAAGGGTGAGTTATTACTGACTGGAATTAATAATTCAGGCCCTCAGTTATGCTGCTAGCTTCAAAATAAAGTTGTCAGTCTAATTACAGGCATGTAAAATTAGAAAGCTGCTATTGTATTGCCAACTGTAACATGCCCAGATCAAAAGCTGTGAAAATTTTTCTCACTGGTATTCAAGACAGTACTTTGAATTGTAACAGTATGTATATATATGTATGTATTTATGTCTTCCTCCATGAAATTTAACAAATGCCTTTTCAACTCAAATGCAGCCCCTACATGTTTTTATTACCCAGACTTGACTCATGCAAAAAAGTTAGATTATCACGAATGTAAACATTCTGAAGTGGAGAAAGATGAAAGAGAAGTCCAAGACATATTTATAAAAAGTGAATTTCCATATTGATTGCCTTCCAGATCAACTAATTGAAGCACATGAGGCTCTATTTTTAACTGGCAATGGTTCTTTTGGTTAAAGGTTTATTCAAGAGGATATCAAATTCCTAAGATTGTTTTATTGCTTAGGAAAGACAGCAAGAGCTAACAGAAGCCCACCAAAAGTTCTCAGAAATACACATAACGCACTTTCTTCTCTGATTTTATCTTCTTAAAATAACTGTTTAGCTACAGTAGATGTTAATTTCTCAAAATGCATACAGATATATTTACAGATTTAATTAAAATGATGGACAAGTCACAGAGCAACTGTAAAAGAAATTCTGGCAGAATCCCTTCCTTTTGGGATTCTGAGTATCAGGTGGTCTGATTCATCCTCACAGAGCTGCCAGTATCGAGCATGGGAGCCTACACCTATAAGGCACTCAGGAAAGAAGCCTGTTGAGAACAGAAGCAAGGTTTGCTCCATGTAAGACAATCACTTGATCACCCTTGCTGCTCTGTGCCAAAGACTATATTTGTGTTCCGAGAAATGAAATAATCATGCTATATTGTGGTATGTCATATAATTTCAGTAGTTCAACTATTAAATTCATTTGAAGCAAGGCTTAGCCAGTAAATTATTGCAAAAGAAATAAAAAATATGGCAGAAAATAACAGATAAGTGACTGACGTTATGGCCTTTCTGTCTAGCATTCTTAAAGTAGTAGGACTGAGAAAAGAAACCTTAGATAGAAAATAAATAACAATTTTCGAGTCGTATTTTAGTCTAAACAGAAATTCTGCTGTTATTTTCTCCCCCCACCTTGATATTCATTTTTTTTTTTTTTTTACCTTTCTCAAGGCAAGTTTGCTATTCAGTGGTTTAGTCACTAAGCTGGGTCTGAGTCTTGAAATCCCACAGACTGTTGTCCACCAGGCTCCTCTGTCCATGGGATTCTCCAGGCAACAATACCAGAGTAGGTTGCCATTTCCTTCTCTAGAGGATCTACCCAACCCAGGGATCAAACCCAGGGCTCCTGCATTGCACGCAGATTCTTTACTGACTGAGCTACAAGGGAAGCCCTATATTCTGATTGCTATTCAGAATATGGTGTAAATGCTTGTGTAGTAGATCTCTAGGTGACTTGCAAACTGGAAGTATCTCTTCTTTGTATCACTTAAAGCAGTAGATTTCAGACTTTTTAAAACGATGCATGATATGATATCCATTTTACCGTAGTCCAATGTGTGGAGTCATCTGGGACAATTAAATGCTTGGCGTATGCAGTATTTTCCATTCTTTTGCCCTGAGTACTGCTGGTCAAAAGATAAGATTCCCTGAATTTCTGTAAAACTGAAATCTCCATTCCCTCATTCTCTTTTATTTTCACAATATGCACGGTAGGTGGTAGACATTTCATGGATGAAGAAATTTAGGCACAGAGAATTCTGACTTTCTCAATGACATATCTCCCTTTTAATCAGGCTATTATAAATTCAGGTAAATATGGTTACTAGACATTTAAAAGAGATAAACTTGGGTAATGTGAACAACACAGAGCCTCAGTATGAATGTATTTACCTAACTCGTCTGGATCAAATGAGTTAACAGCTCTTCTGAACTTCAGTTTGAAGATGGATCCACTTCCTTCTCTATCCCCATCTTTGCATCTTCATCGCCTCAGTTTTTCAGCCACCTAGAACTACTTGTTCTTCTTCGGCCTCTGTATATTTTGGTCTCTATACAAGGAATGCCCTTCTTTGTCCTCTTTACCAGGCTAGTTCCTCATCCTTCACATCCCTGGGAACTGTCCTTACTCCTCTCCTCTCCCACAATGTGACTTTCATAGCACCCTGTGCTCTTCCTCCCTCCCTCCCGACATTTATAGGCTGAGACTTCTATTCTACAATCTAGGGCCATGTTGAATTCAGGATAAAAATATGGAGAAGGCATAAATGAATCAACAAGTGACCTCATAAAGAATGGCCACTGAAAAAGCTTGAATGTGATCTGGGACTGGAATTGTGTGTCTTGACCCTCCAAGGCCAGTCATTCATGACTTTATGATTCTATGACCATGATTTTAGTGTTTCCCTCAAGGGTGCAGATTTTGTGACTGGAAATTCATATAGTGAAGGACAGCTGTGTCTAATACATTCTTTCAATTTTATTTAGGGCACAAACAAGGGTGTTTTGAAGGGACAAATAAAGTAGTATATTGGGCAAGTGTACTGAGGCAATTTTAAAAAATTACTCAGATTTTAAAACTGCTGGAGCCTATTATACAGAGTGAAGTAAGCCAGAAAGAAAAACACCAATACAGTATACTAATGCATATATATGGAATTTAGAAAGATGGTAACGATAACCCTGTATGAGAGACAGCAAAAGAGACACAGAAGTTTAGAACAGTCTTTTGGACTCTGTGGGAGAGGGTGAGGGTGGGATGGTTTGGGAGACTGGCATTGAAACATGTATAATATCATATGTGAAATGGGTTGCCAGTCCAGGTTTGATGCATGATACAGGGTGCTCGGGGCTGGTGCCCTGGGATGACCCAGAGGGATGGGAGGGGGAGGGAGGTGGGAGGAGGGTTCAGGATGGGCAACACATGTACACCCGTGGTGGATTCATGTCAATGTATGGCAAAACCAATACAATATTGTAAAGTAATTAGCCTCCAAAAAATAATTAATTAAAAAAAAAAAACAACACAAAACTGCTGGTTGGAACCCACCCTGACCTCCAGTTAGGGGTTCTGACCATGCCTCAGATCTCCATTTCCCACATGAAGCTATGCACTTGCGATTTTGTCCTCATCATTTTCATTAGTCTAGTTAGTGATTAGGTGAAGTCTCACACACACATTCTGCATGGATTTTCATAAGTTCCTTTGCACTATTTCCAGAATAAATTCCAGTCATATAACATCTAGGCTTGCCATGGCAATTACTACTTTTTTTATGTTTATGAATCAACAACCAACCCCCCACCCTGCCAATAAACTAAAAGCAGCAAAACTCTTGAAAGATGTTCTTTGCGATCCTATTTGAAAAGAATATTCCCTAATACAAACTCCTGCCATTCCCAGATAGCAACAGAGAAGATTTTCTTCTTTATACTGTGACTCATTGTATCTTTATTCCCACAGCTGCTACTCAGGGCAGGCCAGTGGTGAACACAATGGAAAAGAAAGAAGAGTTTATAACTGGAAAATAAGCACATTCAGAAGAAGTACACTCAAAGCATTATCAAAGTAAAATATGCAGCATTACCAACAAGAGCAAACAAAAGCCCACGCAAGAGATGTGTAAATATTTCATGAAGCTAAAGCCTTAATCAACTCTCTCCAAATCTTGCTGGTGTTGTAAACACTTCAGTTTCCTCCAGTCCCACCATGACCCAGATTCTTTGCAAAAACAAAATGAAAACACGATCCAATGGATCTTTAACAAATGTGGTGTGAAAAATATTTATTAACAGATAGAGCATATCCAAGGTATTGCCTTAACAGGAAGAAGAGTATACCTTAATAAAGGTGGTTGCTTCTTGATGACTTTCAGAGCTTCCTTTCTCCCCTTCCCCTCCAAACCATTGCCTTTTCCCCACTGCCTATGCTACTCTCAGGACATTTACATCATCTTAACCTTGAACTACCTACACCCCAAGCCAAGGCCCCTCTAAAAAGCACTTTAAACCTGACCAGACTTTGCTGCCTTCCTACCAGCCAAAATCACTTTCGAGTGTCTAAATTCTTCCCCCTTCTTCCCCCCCGCCACTCTTTCACTGCCCATTGTTGCGTCTGAAATTTTGCCTGTATCTTTTGGATCTGCCTGGATGGCGTAGGGATCTTTTGTGTGTATTGGTTGACTGTTTTTCAGTGATTTCTTTTCTAAAATCCATCTCCAAAGAACTGTTTATAGCCTCTAGTCTACCCTGATTTAATGTGGTTCCAAAGTTCACCTCTAGATATTGAACAGGTCTCTACAATGATTTCCCTTTATCAACCTCTGCCTGCCCTTTTCTCTCTGCCTATCTCAAGAAAAACTATGTATGTAATGTGTGTATACACACGCATACAAAAGCATGTATATTATATAGAACGATAGTATGCGGACCTTAAACGGAGTAAGTGTAGAAAAATGAGAAAAATGTGTAGTATTGCCACACACACACACACACGCACGCACCCCTATTTGGATATTCACAGTATGCAGACCTGATTGCAAATCCCCCTCTCTCAAGAACAAGAACAACAGGCGTCTTCGCCGGTTTACCTTCAAAGCCAGAGCCTAAAGGAGCAATGACCTTGCCGAGAAATTTATCACCTGCGCGAAAGGCTGCCCCTCCTGGAGCTCAGGACGGGATGGGAACGAGAGCAACAGGCAAAAAGGATCACCTGGCAAAATGTGGGACCGAATCCATCTCCCATCAGTACCGAGCACACCGCAAAGCTGTGGTCTCCCAGGGTTGCAAGATGGGCAGAGGTGGCGCGGGGGGCGTCTCCTCCCGCGGCCGCCGGTCACCTACCTGCTGTTGCCCGGCTGTCTCCGGCGTGGCGGGGCCGCTGCCTGCGCTTTGGCAAGGGCTTCCCGTCGCATATCACACGCAGGGGCTCCCGGCGCCACACCGATGCCTCAGCGGGCTCGGGAGCGGCGGTCCTTTTCAGACCTGTTCCGGTAGGGAGCCGGGTGCTAGCAGGAACTGAAATTACTATGCAAAGAGCAGAGGCGGCGCGCAGGAGCCGGGCGGAGACCGCGGGGGCCACCCCACACTCCGGGACTGCAGCCGCCGCCGCCCGGCACTGAGCCAAACTGGAGGTGGGAGTTCACGTCCCCGACTGCTCGTCCGTCAGGCCCGGGCTGCGCCCATCTGTCCTCTCCGGACAGTGTTGCCCTGCCTGAGTATCCGAGGAAGGGGCGGCAGGAGCGCAGAGAGCGGCGGCCGAAGCACCGGCAGCACCGGCGGCGGCGGCGGCAGCAGCAGCAGCAGCAGCAGGACGCCGAGCTCCGCCTCCGCCGCGCCCCCGCCCAGCCTTCCGTCCCGCGGGAAGGGGTTGCGGCGGCGGCTGCTGCGGGCCAGGGGGCATCCGGGCCCCCGCTGGCGGGTTGCGGTGTTGCTGCAAGGAGACCAGCAGCAGGTGGAAAGTTCAGAAGGAGATTAAGATAGAGGGCCGGGGCCCAGAGCAGCTCCGCAGGAATTCTGGCCCTCGCTCCACCCGCAGGTCGCCAGACTCCATGGCTGTGTCTTGACTCCAGCACACGGGTTCCAGTAGAGCCAAGTGCAGAGATCTGAAACCAAGGAGACCATCCGAGGTTTCCTCGGTGTTGCAAAAAGTATGATGCCCCGCGTATTTGGAGAATGCATTGCTGACAGTGTTCCTGCCCCCTGCCCCCTACCGCCCCAACTCCCCTCTCCTGGGCATGGATGGTTTTGGAAAGCGTCCACTGAAAGTGGCTCCAGCAACACTGAATGGATGTGTAGTATGGTTAGCAGCTGCAGATGGTGCAAATGAAACTGAAAAGAGGTAATGCTCACCGACTATTTGTTGGCAGGCACTGTGCAAAATGCCTTATATGCAGTCTCTATAATTCTCTTAAGGACCCAATGAAGTGAGTGATATTCTCCACTTTACTGATGAGAAAACTAAAGCTTCAATGATTTAGACACTTTGCTTCAGGTCACACAGTAGTAACTGCATAACTGGAATTCAAAACACTGCAAAAGAGATCCTCTCATTCATGGGGATCACCTGGGGATCTTGTTAAAATGTAGGTTCTGACTCAGTAGGCCTTGGGTGGACCTGTGGATCTGTGGTTACTAACAAGTTCACAGGGGGTGTTTGTGTTGCTGGCCAAGGGACCAAACTTTCTAAACCACTAAGTCAGGGATTTTAATAAATTTCTTCTTTTATGCCAGCTCTAGATGATTGATTGCAACTTCCTAAAGGTAGGTTAAGAAGGATTCTAAGGCTGTGTCTTGGCTCTTGCACAAAGAATGTTGCACTCCATTGTGTGTGTGTGTTAGTTGCTCAGTTGTATCTGACTCTTTGTGACCCCACGGACTGTAGCCTGTTGGGCTCCTCCATGGAGTTCTCCAGGCAAGAATAGTGGAGTGGGTAGCCATTCCTTTCTCCAGGGGATCTTCCTAACCCAGGGATCAAACCCAGGTCCCCTGCATTGCAGGCAGATTCTTTACCATCTGAGCCACCAGGGAAGCCCATTCGCCATGTCCAGTTTGGTTAATAGAGGGAAGTTTGTGACAAGTGTGCTGGGTGGCCATCCCGGCAGTAGGCTATTTCTACCACTTTTAAAATAACATGTTGATTATTGAGAATTATTATAATGCAACATATAAGGATGGGTGTCTTCATTCCATACCCAACCCTTGTTAAGAAAAAAAAAAAAAAAGAAAGCCTTAACTTAAAGTTTTACACTTCACGTTTACATAACACAAAATACTTTACAAAATGCTCGTATGAATGATTTCATCTGTCTTCATAATGACTCTGTAAGGCAGGTATAATTTTACTTTGCAGGAAAGGAAACTGAGGTAGAGCAATTTTCCTGATATTACACAACTAAAAACGTGATAGGGGCTAGATTGTGACAGATCCCTAGCTCAGGCTTTTTTTAAAAAAAAATTATTAAACTACTCTATTAGTTTCCTGTTAGTCACTTAGTCATGTCTGACTCTTTGTGACCCCATGGACTGTAGCCTGCCAGGGTCCTCTGTCCATAGATTCTCCAGGCAAGAATACTGGAGTGGGTTCCTGTTCCCTTCTCCAAGGGGTTTTTCCAATTCAGGGATCAAACCCAGGTCTCCTGCAGTAGTTTTCTCCTGTTGCTATAACAGATTGCCACAAATTTAGTGGCTTAATACAACAAAAATTTATTATTTTATAGTTTCTGAGGTACAAAGCCTGAAAATTGGTTTTATGGGGCTAAAATCAAAGGTTCATCAGGGCTATGTATTCCTTCTGAAAGCTCTACGGGGAGAATCTGTTCCTGACTGTTCTTTGCTCAGTTTCTAGAGGCACCTGCCTTTCTTGGCTTGTGACCACATCACTCAGACCTCTTTTATCCTCTACCCTGACTCTGACTCTCCTGCATCCCTCTTTTATAAAGTCTCTTGTGATTATTTTGGGTTAATCCAGATAACCCAGAATGATATCCCCATCTCAAAATCCTTAATTTATCATATCTGCAAAGGCCCTTTTGTGATTCAAGGTAAGATAGAGGTTCCAGGGATTAGCTATTTTGGTAGGATCATTATGTCTACCAAAGCTTCACTTAGTACTTATCCTATAGTTTCTACTATATTTTACTCATCCATCTCTTCTGCTTGATTTCTCAGACTGCTGGGAAGTTCTTTCAATGCAAAAAATCACTTGAAAGTCATTCAAGAGACAATAACAAATGTATACCAGCAAGAGAAATCCCAAGGCCATGAAAAAGCCAAGAGGATGGCTAGGACTGTGGTCATGAAGTGGACACAGAGGATTAGGAGGTGCTTATTGGTCTGAGTGAACTGACGTAATCCTTAAGGCAAGTCCTAACCACAGTTATAGGCTCATTTTAGCAATACAGAATTTTTTTTAAAAATTCTGCTTCTCAAGGGTACGTTGTTCCATGATGAATAAAGCAATTCAAAACCCATACAAAATTGAGTATAACACCAAATTCCAAAACATAATAACTATCAGAGTGATGATAAATAGTATATCAGTACATGAAGCAAAGCCAAATCATATTATTGAATACCTTAAGGAATTTATAGAAAGACTGACATACACAAGTTTAAAATATCATTAGGAACACAGAGTTTGTGGGAAATGAAAATAATAAAGGATTTGAACAGAAGAAACAATAGGAGAAGCAATGTGAGTCGGTACATGATTAATTGTCAAGTGAATTAAAGTGAAAATTTTATTTGCAAGTTAGGTTTATGCAGGGGAGTGGAGATAAAGCTGGAAAGGTATACATGTGTTTGTGGCGGATTCATTTTGATATTTGGCAAAACTAATACAATTATGTAAAGTTTAAAAATAAAATAAAATTGGAGGGAAAAAAAAAATCATTAAAAAAAAAAAAAAAAAGCTGGAAAGGTAGATTAGAAAATTGTTTTGTAAAGCATCTTAAATGTCAAGTTATGGAGTTTAGACTTAACCTGAAATTATAATGACAATAACAATACGTTATGTCCACATAATGCCCAGTAATTTACCAAGCACTTTTTACATATTTTCAGTTATTTGACTTCTTCTCTGACCCTGGAGAAGCAGGGCAATGTGTTCACAGACACATGAACACAGATACACTTCACGCCACAAGGAAAAAGAAATACAGCCTTCCTATCAAAGATGTGTTCTCATCCATTCTATATGCAATAGCAGCTCCCTCCCCCTTTACCTGTCATTCTTCCTGTCCTCCCTAGCCTGCTTTATGTGTTTCTAGCAGACTTCCTACTGCATTCTGATAGAGTATATATTTGTTTATTGTCTCTCTACTGTTTTTGAGGGCAGGGGCTATGTCTCTTTTTTTGCTGCTAAATCTCTGTCACCTAAAGCTACACTATTAAGGGCTCAGCAAATTAAATGAATCATTACTCTAATTTATAAATCAGGAATCAAAATGCCAGATATTTAAATAAACTTTGTGATGTCCCACAGCTGTTCAGAGCCTTTACCAAGACTAAAGCCCAGGGTCCAGCCCAATGCTTTTTTGATAGTCTGTTTCCTTTCTTAGTGAAAGGTCTTCAGTTCAGTTCATTTCAGTTCAGTTCAGTCGCTCAGAGCTCAGTCGTGTCTGACTTTTTGCGACCCCATGAATTGCAGCACGCCAGGACTCCCTGTCCATCACCAAATCCTGGCGTTTACCCAAACTCATCTGCATCCAGTTGGTGATGCCATTCAGCCATCTCATCCTCCATTATCCCCTTCTCCTCCTGCCCCCAATCCCTCCCAGCATCAGGGTCTTTTCCAGTGAGTCAACTCTTCGCATGAGGTGGCCAAAGTATTGGACTTTCAGCTTCAGCATCAGTCCTTTCAATGAACACCCAAGGCTGATCTCCTTTAGCATGGACTGGTTGGATCTCCTTGCACTCCAAGGGACTCTCAAGAGTCTTCTCCAACTCCACAGTTCAAAAGCATCAATTCTTCAGTGCTCAGTTTTCTTCACAGTCCAACTCTCACATCCATAAATGACCACTGGAAAAAACAAAGTCTTGACTAGACGGACCTTTGTTGGCAAATTAATGTCTCTGCTTTTGAATATGCTATCTAGGTTGGTCATAACTTTCCTTCCAAGGGGTAAGCGTCTTTTAATTTCATGGCTACAATCACCATCTGCAGTGATTTTGGAGCCCCCAAAATAAAGTCTGACCCTGTTTCCACTGTTGCTGCATCTATTTCTCATGAAGTGATGGGACCAGATGCCATGGTCTTAGTTTTCTGAATGTTGAGCTTTAAGCCAACCTTTTCACTCTCCACTTTCACTTTCATCAAGAGGCTTTTGAGTTCCTCTTCACTTTCTGCCATAAGGGTGGTGTCATCTGCATATCTGAGGTTATTGACATTTCTCCTGGCAATCTTGATTCCAGCTTGTGCTTCTTCCAGCCCAGCGTTTCTCATGATATACTCTGCATATAAGTTAAATAAGCAGGGTGACAATATATAGCCTTGACGTACTCCTTTTCCTATTTGGAAGCAGTCTGTTGTTCCATGTCCGGTTCTAACTGAAAGGTCTTAGGGGCATTTAAACAGGGGCAGTACTGTATTTTAAAAGGATAAGAATTTGAGATGAGAATCTTCTCTAAATGTTACATCTTGCCTAAAAACTTCATCATTTTAGCTGGATTGGCAAGAAGTATCGACAGAAGGCAATCAAGATTGTGGGGAGAAATATCAATAACCTCAGATATGCAGATGACACCACCCTTATGGCAGAAAGTGAAGAGGAACTCAAAAGCCTCTTGATGAAAGTGAAAGTGGAGAGTGAAAAGTTGGCTTAAAGCTCAACGTTCAGAAAACGAAGATCATGGCATCCGGACCCACCAATTCATGGGAAATAGATGGGGAAACAGTGGAAACAGTGTCAGACTTTATTTTTCTGGGCTCCAAAATCATTGCAGATGGTGATTGTAGCCATGAAATTAAAAGACGCTTACTCCTTGGAAGGAAAGTTATGACCAACCTAGATAGCATATTAAAAAGCAGAGACATTAATTTGCCAACAAAGGTTCGTCTAGTTAAGGCTATGGTTTTTCCTGTGGTCATGTATGGATGTGAGAGTTGGACTGTGAAAAAGGATGAGCGTGGAAGAATTGATGCTTTTGAACTGTGGTGTTGGAGAAGACTCTTGAGAGTCCCTTGGACTGCAAGGAGATCCAACCAGTCCATCCTGAAGGAGATCAGCCCTGGGATTTCTTTGGAAGGAATGATGCTAAAGCTGAAACTCTAGGACTTTGGCCACCTCATGCGAAGAGTTGACTCATTGGAAAAGACCCTGATGCTGGGAGGGAGAGGGGGCAGGAGGAGAAGGGGACGACAGAGGATGAGATGGCTGGATGGCATCACTGACTCGATGGATGTGAGTCTGGGTGAACTCCGGGAGTTGGTGATGGACAGGGAGGCCTGGCGTGCTGCAATTCATGGGGTCTCAAAGAGTTGGACATGACTGAGCGACTGATCTGATCTGATCTGATCGACAGGAGGAAGTTAGCAACCATCAATTCTTGAGGACTCCCATCAGTGCTGCATGCTGAGTCATACTGTAAGTTATTTTGTAATTGTTTTCTGGTTAATTCATATGTGTGTATCTTGACACTTTGTATTACACTTTTTGGCTCAGGGACTATATAACTTTTTTTTATATATATCCATGCATTCTGCCCAGTTGTTATTCTTTAGTTGCTAAATTGTGTCCAGTTCTTTTGCAACCCCATGGATTGTAGCTCAACAGACTCCTCTGTCCATGAGATTTCCTGGGCAAGAATACTGGAGTGGGTTGCCATTTCCTCCTCCAGGAGATCTTCCTGATCCAAGAATCAAACCCATGTCTCCTGTGTTGGCAGGTGGATTCTTTACCACTGACCCACTAGGGAAGCCCATTCTGCCCAGTACTGGACTCTAAATAGATTTTATCACTGTGTGGTTACAAAATGGCTGCCATTGCCTTAAAAACCATATCCTTACAAACCACGTTCAAGACAGTGTAGGGGATTCAAATATGCCATGGCAAAATATGCCGCTTAGGCATGAGGATTATTTTGAACCAGAGGAAAATGAGAACCAACAGTTGCAGAAAGAAGCCTTCTTAGAGTTTCCCTTATATGACTAAAAGCAGAAACTTCTGAGAAGTGAGGATTACCGTACATCCCCTGTCCTGGGATACTGTAAGGCCATGAAGAGGATAGGAACCCTGCACCATGGTAAGTCTGCAAACAAATCGTATTAAAGGAATTCTTCCCTTTCCTTAGGTTTCCCCTAATATTTGCCTTCCCACAGTTTGCTGCCTCTAAAAGCCTAAACCCCCTTTTCCTTTGTCTTGTCATTTCTATACAAGCTTATTGTTCTTGTGAAAATGTTCTCTAAGACCAATTTCTAACTGCCCCTTTGAGTTACTCATCACTGAGTTTCTTCTGCATCTATGCCTGATACGTATTAATAAACTCTAATTCTTTTTCTCTTATTAATATGTATTTTCACTGTCTAATATGCAAGGCCCCAGTTAGAGACCCTAGGAGGATAGAGGGAAAAAAGCCTTTTCTCTCCTCTATAATAGAAAGAAAAGGATTCCATTGGAAAAGGGAACATATTCTTTTTATGGAGGAAAAAATATTTTCCAGAACCCACTCTCCTATTTCCAAGTCATTGACCAGAATACAGTCACCAGATCACCCAAGGAGTTTGTGAGAGTGAGCATGTAGCCAGGAAGAACAGGCTTGCTTTGGTTTTCCTAGGCTAGATGTCCTCGTGCCCCAATTGAAACCGAGGTTCTCTTATTGAGAGAGAAGGAAGGTAGGCTGTAGAATCAGACCTTAGCAGTTCTTTCACAGAGAAATCAGGATGGAAATGCTGAAGACTCACTACAAGGTCCATTTTGATGTTTCCTGACTGCCTTTCGAGTTCTGGCAAGTCATGTTAAATCAGGCTCCTACCTAGTTTCCTCCCTTTCTCCTTCTCTCTCTCTCTCGCCCGCTTCCTTCCTCTCCCCTTTGTCATTCTTCTTTACTTTTCCTTCCTTTTCTCCTTCACTCCTTCCCTCCCTCCTTCCTTCCTTCAGTTCCTCCTTCCTTCAATCCTTCCTTCCTTCTCCCTTTCTCCTTCCTTCTCCCCTCCTCTAATACTAAGTGGCTTTCCACAGCATCGTTTTTGGTCGTACTTAGTATTCTACTGTTGGAGAAAGCAATGGCAACCCACTCCAGTGCTCTTGCCTGGAGAATCCCAGGGAGGGGGGGAGCCTGGTGGGCTGCCATCTCTTGGGTCACACAGAGTCGGACACGACTGAAGCGACTTAGCAGCAGCAGCAGCAGCAGTATTCTACTGTACATTTAATCAGTGCCCTGCTATCAAATGTTTAGATTCTCACCATCAGAAATATTCTCACAATAGGCTTGTTCAACTGATTGGCTAAGAGACACTCAAGTAACTGCTAGTCGTACCAGTGTCATGTTTTACTGCTCCCTAAACTCATGTTTTCCATTCCTGCCCTAGTAGTTTGCAAACACAAGTATACTGTTCCACAGCACCATGACTTTGTTTTGATCTGTGCCCCCCTTAACCCACCTCCAGAGTGCCCTTTGCTCAGAGCCACTTACCAAATCTATCTGGCAAAATCTAGTTTAGCGATCACCTCCTCCTGGAATCCTTGCCCAGACCACCCATTCCCATATTTAATTACTTCTTCCTCTGTAAACCCACCTAGTACCAGTTTTTGTTGTAGTTAAAAATTGTACTATAATTTTATATTTTTATTTGTTTTTCTCCGCTAATAGACTCTGAATTCCAGAAGGATTAAATCTTGGCATATTATTTCTGTTGTCAAACTTGACACATTGCCTATTGATTGTTAACAACTTTTGAATTCCAGGCCAACTCAATTTTTAAAGGGTCTTACTATGCTTTAGTTGTTGTGCTAGACAATTTAAAGTTTATTAGTCTATTTAAAGTCAGAGATGATGAATGATCCTTTTATAACAACAGGCATGCAGTTAACTTTAAGATGAGCGAGGAGTCCTAAATTACTTTAGGCTCTGAACACTGGTTGTGCCGTTGTGCCTACGCTGTCTTCATAGGTATGCAGTGTGGCAGTGTTTGGTTTACACTTGGCTAATTTAGCCATATGTGCTGAAGGGTAATAATCATCACTTCTATTTACAAATTGCATGTCATACATGTAAAAATCTATTTTATACAGGACCATTTTTCAAATGATTATTTTTCTTCCAGGAATTTTCAGGCTATGAGGAGCAAACAATAAAAAATAAAAAAAAAACACAAATAACCCCACAAAAATGTGCTGAGTTGACATCAGCTACTGCAAACTTGTTTGAAAGATACAAGGAGGGAAGGACACACAAGGACAATTTATGGAAGGGAACTGCTGTTTCTGTCTTCTGAGCTTCCATTTACCCCTTGCTGATCAATTTTCCACTGAGGAACCACACTTCAGTCCACGTGAGTAGGTGGGTCTGACCTTGATCTAAGGTGAACATAAGACCTAGGATAGAGCAATAGAAGGTTCACCTGTCCCTGGCCACAGTGGTCAGTTCACAGATAGGTGCAAGACCCAAGCTATTGCTGGAACTCTTGGGAGAATGGGGTCTCCTGGCTAGTAAAATGTAAAACTGAGGCTACTAGTGGGGGCCACTTGGAGAACGTTTGCATGCTGCTGCTGCTGCTAAGTCACGTCAGTCGTGTCCGACTCTGTGCGACCCCATAGACGGCAGCCCACCAGGCTCCCCCGTCCCTGGGATTCTCCAGGCAAGAACACTGGAGTGGGTTGCCATTTCCTTCTCCAATGCATGAAAGTGAAAAGTGAAAGTGAAGTCCCTCAGTCGTGTCCGACTCTTAGCGACCCCATGGACTGCAGCCTACCAGGCTCCTCCGTCCATGGGATTTTCCAGGCAAGAGTACTGGAGTGGAGTGCCATTGCCTTCTCCAGCTGCATGAGGGAAACATAAAGACAACGGAAAGCAAAGCAGGGCTGGCAGATGAAGAGGAAGAGATGAGTTGTTTCTGGTGATATCATTTAAACCGCTACATTCAGCCATCCCCGGATTCAAGTTCTACTATTGAAATTTTCATTGCTCAGTCATTTCCGAGATGGGTTTGTTTCCTGCAAGGAAAGAGTTCTTGTAGGCTCTTACAACAGATGCACAGAGAGACTTTGTCTGTCCCTCAGAATAGAGCAGCACACCTGGTGTTTGGCGATGACGCTTGTGGTCCAGTAAGAAGGTCTCTGGTGACTTGGTCAAGCTATTCTTTTAGAAGCAGCCATCTGCTATTGCTTCTTTTTCTGAAGCCTGCAAATGACCTTGTAACTGTGTTTCTCTGCTTACACCACTATTCTTTGAATTCTTCTTTTTCTCTGCACAACCTGCATTCAAACTTCCCAAGAAAGAGAATCTGATTGGCTATTTGATACAGTCCCTTAAATATATGAAGTGCTTTTTTACAGGTTGTTCCCTTTGGCATGTTTTCTTGCGCCAGGGTCCCCCCCACCTCTTTTTGGCTGATGCCTATGCATCTTTCAAGTCTCAGGGAAAGCCATTTCCTCTACAAAAGCTATCTGAGACTCTGGAATTGGGTTAAGTATTTCTTTGTGTTTCTAAAGCATCTACCTGTTCATTACTTGGCATTTCATTGTCTATTTGTTCACCTCTTCACTACCACTCCTGGACTATGATTTCTTTGAGGACAGGATTTTTTTCTTGACTTATATCAAGCACAATACAGATAAAAAATAATTTTGGTTAACTATTGAATAAAATAATTAACAGTGAGATTAGGGTGTATCCCAAGTCTCTATCAGAAATACCATTGACCAAAACAGCAAGGGGTCTCCAGAGTTAGTTCACTCAATATATTCAAGGTGTAACATCTGGAAAAGGACTGAAATACAGCTTATATAAAGAAAACTGTAGAGTGAGTTGAAAGTTTATATGCACATTTAACTTATGTAAATATAAATATATAGTATTGGGAAGGGATGGTAAAAGAAATATAGCAATAATAATTTACATGGGATTTGGGCAGGACATTCTACCATTTAGCATCTGACCAGGGATTAGCATGCGATAAGAGACAAAAACCTGCTATTCCCTCAGTAAGGCTCTCATAGTAGCTTCTTCTTAACAGGCTGGGGATGATTTTGATGTTTAAAGGTCCATTCGCCCCCACCCCCCCACCCCATCTTAAAATATGGCATAAACACTATCTACCACTTGCTTTGGTATTAGACCAAAGGGTCAGAAATCTGTTCCAGTGCTGAAAGAAAGGGTTCAGAAGAGGAGTTACCACTTTCTTCTAATGAAAAGAATTGATGGATGATTGATAGATTGATAGATAGATGAACTAGTGTTGATTGTATCTTTTGATTACAGAGGCTTGGAAGTCACTGCTTTTCTCTCGTTCTACGTTGCTATTAATATAGGCTTTTTACCGTGTATGCTCAAGACTTCAGATCCAAAGCCAAGTCTGACCAAGACAGGTAGTGGACTTTCACCCTCTAGCTGGTAAAATATAGAAATAATATCACTAAATTTCTGCACTGAACATAAAATGACTGAGGTGGGCTCTGGGCTACTGTCCCTACAATGATGATCCCCCTTCATCTCTGTTCTCTACCATTTTTTCCTGGTTCATGTGGTCCCACTTCTGCCTGATTTCTCAGTAATGCTCCATTTGCTGGCATTTCAGCTTGCTTGCTGAAGACCCTGACCCTTCTTTTTCCTGCCAATCCTTTTTCTCCAAGGGCAATGGGCTAATTGTACCTTGGTGCTGTTTCTCCAGTAACTTAATTCTCCAGTAATTAAAGTTTCAGCTTTAAATTAGATGGACCTTCTGGAAGATCCCCTGGAGGAAGGCATGGCAACCTACTCCAGTATTCTTGTTGGAAAAACCCCATGGACAGATGAGTCTGGCAGGCTATAGGCCATGGGTTCTCAATGAGCTGGACACGACTGAAGCAACTAAGCATGCACACAGCTAGAAAGAGAGTGCACTAATACATGGCTTCAAGTATAACTGCTATCTAGAGGCTGGCTGCCTTGCCTAAGATGGCTTCACCTTCTTAGGGGAGCAGAGACTAAGACTGCTTCACCTTCCCCCTACTTTAAATATGTTAGCTGTATATTATAAAATTTTCTGGATTCTTTCAGGCACTATTACTTCTTTCAGCAGTTAGGCCCATAAACCAAATTAACTTCTATAGTACACACTTCCCTGGGTCTCCATCCTGCTGACATCACCAACATTCTCCATAGAAATACAAACATTATTCCACAATATCTGTCAACTGATAAATGGATACATAAAATGTGGTATATCTGTACAATATAACATTGCTTGTCAATAAAACAAATGAAATGTTAATACATGCTCCAATTAAAAAGTGGATGAAAGATCTGAATAGCTATTTCTCCAAAGTTCAGTTCAGTTCAGTTGCTCAGTCGTGTTGCACTCTTTATGACCCCACGAACCACAGCATGCCAGGCTTCCCTGTCCACCACCAACTTCTGGAGTCCACCCAAACCCATGTCCATCGAGTAGGTGATGCCATCCAACCATCTCATCCTCTGTCGTCCCCTTCTTCTGCCCTCAATCTTTCCCAGCATCAGGGTCTTTTCAAATGAGTCAGCTCTTCACATCAGGTGGCCATATAGTATTAGAGTTTCAGCTTCAACATCAGTCCTTCCAATGAACACCCAGGACTGATCTCCTTTAGGATGGACTGGTTGGATCTCCTTGCAGTCCAAGGGACTCTCAAGAGTCTTCTCCAACACCACAGTTCAAAAGCATCAATTCTTTGGTGCTCAGCTTTCTTCACAGTCCAACTCTCACATCCATACATGACTACTGGAAAAACCATAGCCTTGACTAGATGGACCTTTGTTGGCAAAGTAATGTCTCTGCCTTTCAATATGGTATCTACGTTGGTCATAACTTTCCTTCCAAGGAATAAGTGTCTTTTAATATCATGGCTGCAATCACCATCTGCAGTGATTTTGGAACCCAGAAAAATAAAGTCAGCCACTGTTTCCACTGTTTCCCCATCTGTTTGCCATGAAGTGATGGGACCGGATGTCATGATCTTAGTTAGAGAAATGCAAATCAAAACCACAATGAGATACTACCCCATACCCATTAGGATGTCTACTAACAAACAATAGAAAATAACAAGTGCTGGTGAGGATGTGGAGAAAATTGGAATGCTTATAATTGCTGATGGGAATTAAGTATGGTACAACTCCTTTGAAGAAGAGTTTGGTAGGCCTCCCCCAAATTTAAGCACAAAGTTAACCTGTGCTGTGCTGTGCTTAGTCGCTCAGTCATGTCTGACTCTTTGTGACCACATGGACTATAGCCTGCCAGGCTCCTCTGTCCATGGGGATTCTCTAGGTAAGAATACTGGATTGGTTTGCCATGGCTTCTCCAGAGGAACTTCCCTACCCAAGAATCAAACTGGGATTTCCTGCATTTCAGCCAGATTCTTTACCATCTGATCTACCAGGAAAGCCCAGAGTTATCCTATGAAATACCCAAGAGAAATTAAAACATATGTTCACCCAAAAACTTGTATGTGAGTGTTCATAGCAGCATTGTTCATGGTGGCCCCAAATTAGTATTAACCCAAATATACATCAGCCATGAAGAGATAAATAAAATTTAGTATATTCATAAAATATGATTTTATTCAGAAATAAAAAGTAACAAAGTATTGATATATGATACACCATAGGAAAACCAAGAAAACATGCTAAGTGAATAAGCGAGTCACAAAGAAACACATATTGCAGGATGCCACTGATATAAAATGTCCAGGATACACAAATCAATAGAAAAGAAAGTAGATTAGTTGTTGCCTCGAGGTGTAGGGCTGAGGGCAAGAGGGAATGGGTAATGACTGGTAACAGGTATAGGATTTCTTTCTGAGGTGCTGGAAATGTTCTAAAATTAGAGGTGAATACAATAAAAATATTCAGTTGTACACTTTAAAAGGATGAATTGTATGACACGTGAATTATATCTCAGTAAGTGATAGTAAAAGTCACTCAGTCTTGTCCGACTCTTTGCAACCCCATGGACTATACATTCTGGACTCTCCAGGCCAGAATACTGGAGTGGGTAGCCCATCCCTTCTCCAGGGCTTCTTCCCAACTCAGGAATCGAACCAGGGTCTCCTACATTAAAGGTGGATTCTTTACCAACTGAACTATTAGGGAAGCCTGTATCTCAGTAAAGCTGTTTAAAAATATTATCTTAACAATTAATTTAGCTGGATGGACCACTTTTTCAGAATCCTTAACTTGCATAATTCTAAGGCTGAGCATGCGAGCAACTGTTTTTCATCTCTAATTCAGTTTCCTTAGTGCATTACCCTGATCAATGATGCTTACTCTGCCAAGTACATCAACCATGCAAATAAATTGATACTCTGGTTTGCATGCCCATCTCTTGTGGTTTTTCCAGTCCAAATAATTCCCCCAGAGTTTGATCACACTTGAGATGAGCTGATGGAATTGATTTTAGCAAACTGCAAAGCTAAATGTCTGGCCTATATTAACCACATACAGATACTGAATCCCCAAGAGACCCTGCCTAAAATTATTAGTCAGTCAGCAGGTTGGCTTCTTGCCCTTTCTTCTTGATAGGTCCAAGCTACATTAAATTAGATGGAATGTTATTTTTTGATGCAAAACTATAAAGACTCCTGTTGTAAATGTGGAGTATCACATCACAGAAGAAAAATAAACCAAATATAAATGAAAATAATATATAGTTACTGATCTTGTCTTCTGTAGTAGATGTGAAACCATGGCAAGAATGAACAGTGATTTGGCCTTCAGCATCACTACTACATCAGTAATCAGTAAGAACTGAACTAATGAATGAATAAACTTATATCCTAAGCATATTGTTTGTAGACTGATGAATGTATCTCATTTGCCCCAGATGGATTGTTTATGTAATTATCATGAAATTGCACAACTCAACTTGTATTCTATATACATGGTGTTTTCCAAATTTGAACAAAATAGAACCTGACTTATTTGATAGAATGGTGGGAAAACCTGGCACCTCAAAGAAAAATTGTTTCTTTATATCCTATCTTTCCTCTTCCTTCACCCAAACGTAGAATTGTACCAGGTATCTCACTTTACTTTCTGAAACCTGAAGTCACTACAGCACTCATTATTGATGAGTCAATGGGATTGATGCCTACCCAAGATCCCAGAGAAATTTAAGCTATATTTGGTTTTAGTGATCTTATAGACTCATATGCATTGATATCTGTGTTAATATTGATATCCAATTGGCTCAGTTTTCTCTGGTGGACTTCACCATGAGGTGGTGGCTGAGACATTATTGATTTTTAGATAAAGATCCAAATAGAAATTGAACAAATGCATTTTGTAAACTCACATCTGGTTTGGCTACTGTGTCTTAAGCCTGTTCTTCTGGCATGGGTGAAGACAGAACCAAACATCTAATCAGTTCATGAAATGTAAGTAACATAGTGGAATAGGATTTCTAAAAGTCATGATTGCCTACCCTGGGAGGCATGGTTATTAACCATACTAAATATATATATACATATATATATATATATGTATACATACATGTACACATATATGTGTATATATAGAGAGAGAGAGAGAAAGAAGATGTCTTATGCATATAGACACATAAATATATGTCTGTATCACAGAATATATACATGTACAAGGGGATACACAAAGTCTAGATACACAGATAATATGTTTTATTTTTTACAGATTGAAGGTGTCTGTCTCTGACAGGAGTTACATTTGTCCAATTGTTACCATATTTTCTAGAAACCTTTTATACACATGGAAAATGAATGCAATAAAGACTTCTCTAGTTAAGAAAAAATACTTGATTTTACTAATCACCTCATGGGTTATTATAACTACTTGTGTGTGTGTGCTCAGTCATGTCTGACTCTTTGCAACCCCATGGAATGGGGCCCACCAACCTCCTCTGTCCATAGGATTTTCATGGCAAGAATACTGAAGTGGTTTTCAATTTCCTTCTCCAGGGGAGGTTCCAGACCCAGGGATCAAACCCATGTCTCCTGCATCTCCTGCATTGGCAAGTGGGTTCTTTCCCACTTAGCCACCTGGGAAGGAAGCTCTCTACTTGTTAGTTCCAGGATTAACTTGTCTCTCCAATTATCCATTTCCTATAAGGAATCTCCACATTTCTTTATAAGACATTGCTGCAAGTTACACCATTAAGGATATCAATGTGAAATGGATCTTTTTTTCATTTAGCAATAATGTTACCATTAGGCCTGGCTTCTCTGATCATGAATTCAACAGCAAAACGATCCAAAGTTAAAAACTAACAAATACTAAAATCTCTACAGTCATTTAAAATAAGATTATGTTCTAAATTTTATAAAATGACATAAAGAGGATGTGTGCATCAATTATTCATGGATCTCAATGTACAAATTACATCTATAATACTAAACTGTTACCACTTTACTGCATCATAATGACATATTTAAAACAAATAATCCAGCTCTAATAACCATTGCATTAATTATATATGATTCAAGGAACAATTTTTGTATTCTTGCAATTTGGAAGGAGCTGGGAGGAATCATGTTTTGCCAAATTCTTATTAAATCTGCTTAGGGAAGTCTAAGTGGTTGTTTTTTTTTTTTTCTCTTGATAAGTTTTTCTGCAGCAAGAAGTCTTCAAACTTATTGAACAGTTCTGATGAACAGATATTTGTTAAGATTCTACCATATGTCAGATATTATACTAGGCAATAAGGACACAAAGTTAAGGAATACACAGCCCTGCCCAGGAGGAATTAATTGTACTGTGGGGGAGACAGACACATCATCAGTTGACTTCCATACAGGAAGGAGTTATGTGTGAAGCACTATGGAGCACAGAGCAGCTGGAGTTTTGGGAAAAGAGAGGATGCTTGAGATGAGTTAAATTCAAGATGGATAGGAGTTAGTGGATGAAGTGGAATGAATAAGAGATATTTGTGAAAGAGGGTAACCTGGGCTGTGCTCAAAATGGGTCATTAGAAAATAGAGTCATTGCAGTATTTATATATGTGAAGTCTTTATTAAGAAACATCTTTCATTCAATAAAATTCTTCCTGAGTGTTTTATCATATATGGGGCAATGTTCTAGGTGCTGCAAATACAGCAATTATGAGACCATACTAAGTTTCTGACATTTAGGAGTCTACATTCTAGTGAGAAAAACATAAAAATGGAATGAACAAATAAATAGATGTTATAATGTCAGATCATGGCATCCGGTCCCATCACTTCATGGGAAATAGATGGGGAAACAGTGGAAACAGTGTCAGACTTTATTTTTTTGGGCTCCCAAATCACTGCAGATGGTGACTGCAGCCATGAAATTAAAAGACGCTTACTCCTTGGAAGGAAAGTTATGACCAACCTAGATAGCATATTCAAAAGCAGAGACATTACTTTGCCAACAAAAGTCCATCTAGTCAAGGCTATGGTTTTTCCTGTGGTCATGTATGGATGTGAGAGTTGGACTGTGAAGAAGGCTGAGCGCCGAAGAATTGATGCTTTTGAACTGTGGTGTTGGAGAAGACTCTTGAGAGTCCCTTGGACTGCAAGGAGATCCGACCAGTCCATGCTAAGGGAGATCAGTCCTGGGATTTCTTTGGAGGGAATGATGCTAAAGCTGAAATTCCAGTACTTTGGCCACCTCATGCAAAGAGTTGACTCATTGGAAAAGACTCTGATGCTGGGAGGGATTGGGGGCAGGAGGAGAAGGGGACAACAGAGGATGAGATGGCTGGATGGCATCACTGACTTGATGGATGTGAGTCTGGGTGAACTCCGGGAGTTGGTGATGGACAGGGAGGCTTGGCGTGCTGTGATTCATGGAGTCGCAAAGAGTTGGACACGACTGAGTGACTGAACTGAACTGATAATGTCAGATGGTCTTCCCAGATGGTGCAGTGGTAAAGAATCTGCTTGGCAATGTGAGAGATGCAAGAGACATGGGTTTGATCCCTGGATTGGGAAGATCCCTTGGAATAGGAAATGGCAACCCACTCCAGTACTCTTTCATGGAAAATTCCATGGACAAAGGAGCCTGGGGAGCTACGGTCCATGGGGTCACACACACAGCTGAGCACACATGCATGCATAATATCAAATAGTGATGAATTACATAAAGGAAAACAAAAAATCAGAGTGAGGGACTAGAGAGCGACAGGGTACTGTTTTTAGATGGAGGTGGGGGTCAGGGAATTCCTCTTTGAAGAAGTGGTTTTAAGCAGAATGAAATTAGAGGGAAAGTCATGTGAATATCTAACGGGAACAGCATTTAGGTTGTTAGGAACAGTCTGTACAAAGATTCTGAGATAGGACTTTGGTTTAATAGGTTTAAAAATAAACAAAGAGGCCAAAATGGCTGGAACACAGTAAATGAGGGGAAGAACAATAGGAAATGAGTCGAATACTTATCTTTACCCAAGTTGTTTTCTCTGCTTCTTAGTTTTGAAGCCATACTGTATTGCCTAGAATTCTTTGCAGGTGGGAGTGTGTAGCCATATAAAAGAGTTCTGACCCCTCAGTTCAGTTCACTCAGTCGTGTCTGACTATTTGCAACCCCATGGACTGCAGCATGCCAGGCTTCCCTGTCCATCACCAACTCCTGGAGCTTGCTCAAACTCATGTCCATCAAGTCAGTGATGCCATCCAACCATCTCATCCTTCATCGTCCCCTCCTCCTCCTGCCTTCAATCTTCAATCTTTCCCAGCATCAGGGTTTTTTCCAGTGAGTCAGTTCTTCATGTCAGGTGGCCAAAGTATTGGAGTTTCAGCTTCAGCATCAGTCCTTTAAATGAATATTCAGGACTGATTTCCTTTAGGATGGACTGGTTGGATCTCCTTGCAGTCCAAGGGACTCTCAAGAGTCTTCTCCAACACCACAGTTCAAAAATATCAATTCTTTGGCACTCAGCTTTCTTTATGGTCCAACCTTCACATCCATACATGACCACTGGAAAAACCATAGCCTTGACTAGACAAACCTTTGTTGGCAAAGTAATGTCTCTGCTTTTTAATATGCTGTCTAGGTTGGTCATAGCTTTTATTCCAAGGAGTAAGCGTCTTTTAATTTCATGGCTGCAGTCACCATCTGCAGTGATCTTGGAGCCCCCCAAAATAAAGTGTCTCACTGTTTCCATTGTTTCCCCATCTCTTTGCCATGAAGTGATGGGATCTGACCCCTGGAATGTGGTATAAGTGCTGTATATTACTCACAGTCTTACTCATGTAAATGTTCTGTGTAATTCTTTCATTTCCTTGATTTCCCATCTCATGGAGGATTCAGACCTTGGGCAGTCCTGGTCTCTAACTAAGCACATTCCTGTTTACTGACTAGGAATATTTGCTTTAACAAAATACAATCAACTATGTTAAGCCACAGGATTTAGAATTCTTCTCTCCCATCCTCTTCTCTCTTGTCCTTGGACATCTTTCACACTTATAATATCTATTTAATGATGCTGCCTCTGATGGCTATAATGCCAGGTATCATCAGCAATCACTGACCCTAACTATTAAAGCTTTTAGTAGGTGGGACTTGAAAAGAGGCATCTATTGAGTTTGGTACTTCAGTTCTTTTTTTTTTCTTAATCCTTTACCCGAAACATCACCGCATCAGCTTCCCTTGGGAGGGAAAACCTAATATAAGCAAAGTGGCCATAGAAGATCAATTTGAAGCCTTTTGTTTTAAAGAGAATGGGGATAGTCATCTTTTGTTTTAGTCATGCTGTGAGGTATGGACATGAACTTCATTGTTTGTAGGAGTCATAAGCTTCAGCCTCCTCCCCACAGCAACCTCTAAATGATTCATTATTCCTTAATTCATTCCCTGCCGAGTTCCAAGAAGAATAGCAGGAGTGATCAGAAGTGAGGAAAAAGAAAAATATAGTCATTTGCTAAGCAGATTGAGTTTGGACCACCTCATTCATAAATAACAAAAGATTATATGAAGAAAAGACTAGTGTATTAGAGAATTTGGCTGAATAATCAATCAATTCACCTTAACATTTATTTAATAATTCTCTTGTATTTGCATCTTTGGGGTGTAAACACATGACAAAGATAAAGTTGTCTTTATACTCTATATCTATTAATATATATAGCATTTTAAAACTTTTTTTTTCTCCCTGTAGGAATGTGCCTCTAGGTTCACTTTTAATTCTCCTATATTTGTAAAATCTCATGGTACCACAATGAACATTCATTGCTTCATTGTGTATTTTATTGGGCATATACTCTGTTTTTTGCACTGTTTTAGGTGCTAGGATATAAAACTCCCTGCTCTCATGGAGCTCAGAAAAAAAAAATGAAATTTGATTATAAATAACTTGGTTTTACTTTTGGTATTGGTTTCTAGTTTCCATGGTAAGAAAGTTCCACAAATTTAGTGGCTTGAAACTATAGAAATTCATCCTCTTCAAGTTCTGCAGGTCAGTTCAGTTCAGTTCAGTCGCTCAGTCATGTCCGACTCTTTGAGACCCCATGAATCACAGCACACCAGGCCTCCCTGTCCATCACCAACTCCCGGAGTTCACTCAGACTCACGTCCATCGAGTCAGTGATGCCATCCAGCCATCTCATGCTCTGTTGTCCCCTTCTCCTCCTGCCCCCAATCCCTCCCAGCATCAGAGTCTTTTCCAATGAGTCAACTCTTCATATGAGGTGGCCAAAGTCCTGGAGTTTCAGCTTTAGCATCATTCCTTCCAAAGAAATCCCAGGACTGATCTCTCTTAGCATGGACTGGTTGGATCTCCTTGCAGTCCAAGGGACTCTCAAGAGTCTTCTCCAACACCACAGTTCAAAAGCAGAGGTCTGCAAAAAGACTGCACAGGGCTAAAAGCAAGATTTGGCAGGCTTGGTTCTCTCTGGAAGCTCTAGGGGAGAATCTGTCTTCTTGTCTCTTCCAGCTTTTAGGGGTTGCTGGCATTCCTTGGCTTGTGGTCAAATCACTCCACCCTCTGCTTCGATCATCACAGTCTTTTCCTTTGTCTGACCTGCCCATGTTCTTTATTAGAACACTTACGATTTTATTGGGCCTACAAGCATTATCCATCATAATCTCACCATCACCAGATCATTTATGTAATCATATCTGCAAAGTTCCTTTTGCCATGTAAGGTACCATATTCACAGGTTCTGGGGACTAGGGTGTGAATATCTTCAGGGGTGGGAGGGGGTCAAGTGGGGAGCAAGTTTTCACCTAAAACACTTTTTCAATATTTAAGAACAAAGAATTTATTTCTCTTTGGGGAATGCTTCCATTGGGTTTTCGTAGAAGTTGTTTTTATAAAAGAATGATTTTGTTTACTTTCTCCTAGTTTGCAAGTAGAAGGCTGCAACAAGGCACATGTGAGTTCCATTTCACTAGTAAGCCGGGTGTTCACAGACAGTTCTGCCACTTTCTAGCTTGTGATGTTGGGCAAATTCCTTAGCTGCTGTGATCCTTATTCCTTTATCTCTGTAAAATGGTGATAATATTAACAGGACCTTTGTCAACTGTTGTTCTCTTTGTCTGTGGATCACCTGAGATAAACATGAAAAGTGTCTGGCTTACTGTAGGCAGTGTTTCTCAAATTCTGGTTCACAGGCTTGCAGAGGCTCCACAGATAGGATTCAGTAGATCTTTGATCCTCTGGATTTACAAGATTTTGTTTCTATGTATAAATACACTTTTTGTGTGTGTGGGAAATCTTATATCTATTTTTCATTACATTTTCTAAGGGTCTATAAACTTGTCAAATACTAAAAATCATTGTACTGGATAATCAAAATGGTATTTCCCTTTTTTCTTTCAATTTCTCCAGGAGTGGGATTGGTTCATTCTTTTCCCCCATCATAACCACAAACTTGACCTATAGGCAAATCTTCTGAGTGAATACTCACAGTGTGTGGTAACATCAGAGATGCATATTTTATCTTTTTATAATGGTAGTTTCTGGTACATAGAGCACATCCAGTTTAAAGTAGTTGATATGCTTACCTATCACAAGTCCGTATCTTTATGATATCAATATTTTATCACTTCTATTTCAACTTCCACTATTCTTCTTAAAGGAACAAGCATGACTTCAGCTGCCAGTAACAATTTAGCCTTTGTCTGTCTGAAGTTTTAAATTTCATTTCCATCCACTTGATTCAAAAGTCATCAAATGTCCTGTCTTTACTAGCACTCACTGGCAGCTTCTTCAACTTGCCCATTTTAGCCCAGTTTACTGAGCCACGAGCATGTTTTGGAGACTAAAGTAATTTGAATGGAGGGCCTTTATTGAGCCCATGTGCATGGCTTGCTTATTTCAGGACACAGAAAGCTGTGGCTCCATGATATGATCTTATCACATTGTATGATTATTTTTGTTCATTTCTTTTACCCCTTATACCCAATACCTTAATGTATGCTCAGTTGTGTCCAACTCTCTGCAACTCTGTAGACTGTAGCCCTCCAGCATACTCTGTCCATGGGATTTTCCAGGCAAGAATACTGGAGTGGGTAGCCATTTACTACTCTAATACCTAATACCATATCTAGAATATAGTAAGTGCTCAGGAAATATTTGTCATATTCAATCAAATGTTTATTAATGCCAATCTCATATTTTTTTCCTCATGTAATCTACTTTCCCTTCTATTTCCTTGTCTATTAATGATACCAACTTGAAACTGTGATTATTTATGTCAGGGGTCAGCAAACTATGGCCCTAAGGCAAAGTCTGGCTGCCGCCTGTTTTTGTAAATTGAAAGTTTAACAGGAACATGGCAGAGTTAAGTAGCTGTGAAAGACTGTGTGGACCATGAAGTTTGATATATTTGCCATCTTGGCCTTCGCAGTGTTTGCCAACTGCTGACTTAGGTGAAGATGCCCCAGCCAAGTTCTCTCTTGGGATGGAAAAGATTTCTGTTCACATTGCTTTCTTACATATGGACTTTTCTCCCTGATTTTCCCACAGCTCATTCTTAATTTCCACTTACACTGAGGTCTACCTTGTTGAACTCTTTGTAAATTGAGAATAATCGATGTGACCTCTGGAGGGCAGGAATTGTACCACATTTTTCCTGCATCCTTAATTGAACTCAGTAACTATTGCTTATGTGAGTGTGTTCTTCTCCAAATATCTGAGCAAATATCTTACTGTTTATGATCATCTCTAGACTTTGTTGTAGGTATATTATGTAGAGCATAAGGTTTTTTTTTGAAAGATATTTACCTGTATCTTAACTGCAGCTTCTGCGCAAGTAGATGCTTCAGAGCTAATTAAAGGAGAATCTTCAGAGTGGGCAAAAAGCCCAGAAATGGCATCATGGGAAACACAGAGAAGTATGCAAAGAGATTAAGAATAAAATACCCACTGATTTTCTACAGCACTTTTAATGATTTTAGAGTATATTGTCTATACTCTATCAATAATAATCAATAATAAGAAAAGGAAGATCTACATAGCATGAAGTGGCACTTTATGTTCCATCTTTTATCTAAAATATTAAAAATATATAAACCACTAATACAGAAGTGGGTACAAAACAACTTTACTTAGTAATGGTGAGAAATACATGTCTTACTCTGGATTGGCTGAGTGACATTACTGACTCATAGAGTTTGAGATGTGAGATGGATGAGAACAAATATTTAAGAATGTTTCTTTTTAGGAGTCTCCTCAGATTCTAGCCATGGGAAGGATCGGATACCCAACCTCTAGAATGTCATTGGAGGAATACTTAAAATTGATTAACCTATTTCCTCAGATACTCCACTCATCTCATGACAGAGAAATCTGAGCTTTCATAGGCCTTCCTGTAGTGTAAAGGGAATTCTTTGATGTTAAATTTCAGAACTTTATGCATACACATGGGCTTCCCTGGTAGCTCAGCTGGTAAAGAATCTGCCTGCAATGTAGGAGACCTGGGTTCAATTCCTGGGTCGGGAAGATCCTCTGGAGAAGGGATAGGCTACCCACTCTAGTATTCTTGAGCTTTCCTTGTGGCTCAGATGGTAAAGAATCCACCTGCAATGTGGAAGACCTGGGTTCGATCCCTGGGTTAGGAATATCCCCTGGAGGAGGGCGTGGCAACCCACTCCAGTATTCTCGCCAAGAGAATCCCATGGACAGGGGAACTTGGCAGGCTACAGTCCATGGGGTCGCAAAGAGTCAGACACGACTGAATGACAAAGCACACATACACAGAAACATATACCTGGGGACATGTGGCACACCTTTCTGTCACTTAGTGGCTGAAAAATAGCATAAAAAAACTCTCAGGTACATTGAGATAAATGGATTCACCCCAAACCTGAGCTCCCTACCTCATAAAGAGGTGAAAAGACAATGAAGTTTACCCTAGGGTAGGGATGGTCTCTGGGAAAGGAAGGCTGTGGGGCAAGGGTATTTGTTTTCTTTCTTTTTGTATCTTTTTCTCTGGTTGTGGCACCACAGGCTAATTCTGTAATTTATAACATATTCTAATGACAAGAAACTCAAAGTCCACAAAGGCATATTTGAGTTTAGTAAGAGGATGAGATGGCTGGATGGCATCACCGACTCGATGGACGTGAGTTTGAGTGAACTCCGGGAGTTGGTGATGGACAGGGAGGCCTGGCGTGCGGCAATTCATGGGGTTGCAAAGAATCAGACACGACTGAGTGACTGAACTGAACTGAATGTGCATTTAAAAATTCTGAATTCTAGAAATATTTCAATTAACCAAATTTGATCAAAATAATTAAGTATACACACATCACATGGAGACACAGACATATGCATTTCTATGTCTCTATCGATCTTTTTGCCTACCTACCTACCTCTATCTATTGCTTCATAGCAACATCTATTGCTCAGACAAGTTGTTGGCAATGTAACTACAGTAGCAATAAGACCTGTATAAATTAGGGTGAATAGTAATAAGATTTCCTCTTTTATATGTTGCTTAATAGCTGAGTCCTAGGAAACAGAGATAATACATTTTTTACTTATGGGTTACAGTCATGTACTATCTACCTTTACTCGTTTGTGGTCCGCTACTGCCTTTGAGAATAAAAATGCCACTCCTACTAGGGTACAGGAAGAAGTAGATGGCAACCCACTCCAGTATTCTTGCCTGGAGAATCCCATGGACAGAGGAACCTGGTGGGCTCCAGTCCATGGGATCGCAAGAGTTGGACATGACTTAGTGACTAAGCCACCACTAAGGTACGGATGAGTGACTCATTTATCACTAGGATAGGAGAAAGCTTCTGGATTCAGGAAAATTAGTTTTGCACAAATTTAATATACAAACCAACTCAATCATTAGTCTTACTGAAAACATAAAGCCTAAGTCCTCTTGGGCCATATCTAGATGTTACAAGATTATTGAATAGCCCTGGACAAGATTTAACTTCTATGTGAAGGGTAGGTCAATTTTTATTGCTGGTGAAGTCAACATAATTATGTAATATTTTACAAAAGTTTCAAGACAGTAATAAACCTCTGATCCTTCATGTCTTTGTATATACCTTGTTCTAACCTAGAAACTACTCCTCTGACAGCTCACGTTTAAATCTTATTAGGTATACACTGAAAATTATGCCAAAACCCCACCCCTGCCAACCACACTATCACCCTCATCACCTCCTACATTCCCTCTATCGTACTTAGTATTTCTAAGACGTTTTTAATCTTATTGTTTCCTTCTCCCACTCTATACCATAGTTAGTACTTATTTTTGCTCCACTTCTTGGATTTGAATATTATTCTGATTAAGAAGTGTCAAGCTTCAATCTCCAAATTTTCCTTTGCTCAAACATCTCCTTAAACCCACTCAAATCTTACCTCACCAGGGTCCCCGAGTGCCCCGTTGAGTTAGAGTCTAGTAATGTGGATTTCACTGTTCTTCCTGTTGAAAATGTAGACTATAGGTTAAATAAAAATCAAAACTAAAACCAGCAGTCTTATTTTGAGCTTCCTCAGTTCTTCTTTGTTATTGAGACCCTAACAATGGAAGGCAAGCCAGCCAGAGCAAGGGCAGTTTCTCCAAGGCTGGGCATCATTTTTAACCCTTCAGTTTAGCTAGAAGCATGAGGACTGTAAACCAGAATTATATTAGAGGAGAAGACAAATCTGTAAAGAACACCTGAATCAGTTGAGACACAAGTGGGAATAATCTCTATCCTTAACTTACCTGTGGGGCAAATTCTGGACTTCTCAGACGTATCATCTATAAAAGGAGCTTCATAAGGTCTAGCAGTTTATCATGAGAATGAGCATCATGTATCTAAAGCACAGTACCTACACATAAGAGGAACTCATTTAATGGCAGCTTTTGTTACTGGTCTTTCCTTCAGGGAGAGTAGGACTTGTAAATAAATTAAGAATGAGTCGAGATTTTCAGAGCCATGGTGGCAAACATATCCTTATCCTGGAATATCAGATAAACGTGAGAGGGAATCAAAAGGACTTGACTGTTACAAGATTTGTCTTCACTCATTTAGAAGCCATCGCTCATAAACCCAGTCAGCGCTTCCCTCACCAGGGTCCCCAGTGACTTGCCAAGTCTGAGGGTCTAGTAAGGTAGATTTCACTGTTCTTCCTATTGAAAATGTAGGCTATAGGTATCTTAATTTGGGCTGTTGTAACAAAAATACAGCCTGTCCCTGACTTAAAATAGTTCAAATTAGAATTTTTTGACTTTATGATGGTGTGAAAGCAATATGAATTCATCAGAAACTATTCTCTGAATGATGAGTGTTGATCTTTCCCGGGCTAGCATTATGCAGCATGATACTCGCACGATGCTTGGCAGTGGCAGCGAGCCACAGCTCTCAGCCAGTCACGAGGTTATGAGGGTGAACAACCAATACACTTACAACCATTCTGTTCTTCGTTTTTCAGCATAGAATGCAAGAAATTGCATGAGATGTTCAACAGCTTATTATAAAATAGGCTTTGTATTAGATTATTTCGCTCCAAAGTAGGCTCATTCATGTAAGTGTTCTGAGCCCATTTTAGGTAGGCTCAGCTAAGCTATGGTGTTCTGTACACTAAGTGTATTAAATTCATTTTTGAATTGTGATATTTTCAACTCCATCATAAGTAGAAGAAGGTTTGTACCATATCTAAGACTCCCATAGACAACAAGCATTTCTTTCTCATTGTTCTGAGGCTGGGAAGTCCAAGATTAAGGACTACAGCAGATTTGATGTCTAGTGAGACCCTGCTTCCTGGTTCACAGACAGTCATCTTTATTGTATCTTCACATGATGGAAAGGGGGCAAGAGAGTTCTCTGGGGTCCCTTGTATATCCCATTCGTGAGGATCTACCCCCAAGACCCAAATATTTTCTCTTTTTTTCCCATTGTTTTTTATTTTTAATTGGAGGATAATTGCTTTACAACGATGTGTTAGTTTCTACCATCAGCATGAATTAGCCATAGGTATACTTAATGGCCCCTCCGTCTTGAACTCCACCCCCCCAACTCCATTCCACCCCTCTAGATTGTCACAGAGCACTAGGTTGAGCTCCCTGAGTCATACAGCAAATTGCATTGGCTTTCTGTTTTACATATAGTAATGTGTATGTTTCAACCAAATAGTTTCTAAAGGCACCATTTCTTAATACCATGACGTTGTGGGTTAGGATTTCAGCATATGCATCATGAGGGGAAACAAATATTCAGAGCATTGAGATAGGTTAAGTAAAAAGTACAGTTAAAAGCAATAGTCTTCCTCCAATCCGTTAACCACCACCCCTCCCCTAAGACATGTTTTCTCTTTAAGCTAAAAAGTGACATATTGGATATATGCTCCAATGGCACCTGGGAACTTCCATTTTCTATTGGAGTGTTTAGAATGTAACTGTGATGTTCAGCTCCAAATTAGGGCAGAAGATGGCTCTGTTCTTGATGTACAACAAGATGAGAGGAGGCGAGTTAACCTGCTTCCTTTCGAAGGCCAGTTGTATGACATCATTAACCCAAGAAATTTAAGAATGTCTTGAAGATCTTCATCATTTTGGCCTCCAAAGTAGTTTTATGTGCTCAATTCGGAGAAAGTCACCTGTACAGGACTTATCTATGAGAAACAAAGACATGAAAGAGCTATCAAATTCCAGGAATTGGCCTCTCTTTTCCAGGTCCCACTACAAGGAACTTGTTGATTTCTGATGGTAATGGGGGCCATGCAGCAACATCATTGGGTTCTGCTTTTCCTCTGACAAAGCATATGACCTCAGACAAATTATAATCTATCTGGGTCTTGTACTTTTTATCTAGAAAATATGGGAATTGGACTAGATGACTACATTCCTTTAGCTCTAATATCATATCAACATCATTATTTTGATTACTGTTCTGAATTTTCACATCCTCCAGGGACCCTGGATGCAGGAAATAAAAGTTGGACAGGAAATTAGGAGCCCTGCTCCCTTAATGACTGGTGGAGTGAGAACAGTCTCCACTCTCTGGACCTCAACTTCGTCTTCTGTAATGGGGTTCAGTGAAGAACAAACCAGGCATGTTTCTTGCCCAGAGACCAGAGTTGTGGGTGTGGGAAAGAGAACATGGAGCAGGTGAGGTCAAGGGTCTTTCCACCTCTTAGATTCATCTTAGACACTTTATCCACCATTACTCAAGCAAAGCTGAAATTAGAGGATTCATGAAATCTAAATTCCTGGGTTTTGTTATGTTAGTTTTCTTTTTTTTGGCAGGTAGAAAGACTGACGAGTAAGGAGAAGAAAGCAATTCTTAAAAATAATTTTAAAATTCAGTCTCCTGATACATAGAAGGACTTCTCATAAACCCAGGGACAAAAAAATTTTTAGAAAAACAGAAGTTCACAAAACTGTTTTTTGTTTGTGTTAAGAGCATGAGTTAATGAGTGATAATTAATTAATATTAAACTCTTGCCCTTATTTGTTAAGAAAAACAAGGGGCAGAAAAATCTACATTGTGCCATTCTATATTATTAACCTTACAGATTGCCATTTCTGAGAATTACAAAGAACAATTAATCTTAATGATCAAAGAAAGGCGGTGCATTGCTCTTCACCACTGGTGAACTTCTAAGATGGCAATTAACTGCCCTTCCCAACTCTGAGATTTCTTGAGGTTAGAAAGGACATGCCATTATTTACTGCTCAGCAGTTGTAGATTGGTAAACCAGAAATCAGATTATTTTATGTTTACATTTCAATTAAGCAACAAGAAAGATAAACAAATAAGACTAAATATAGTGCTGCAGGAAAAACTCTTTCTGGTTGTCTTCTTTAAAAATTCCCAAGCTCAGATGACTATAAGAAATATAAACTAGAACCTTTTCTTCCAGATTGTGTATGTTGAGAAGTCTGTGACCCCCATTTTACAGATCAGCTAGGATCAAAATGTCAGGCGAGTGTATGCTCCTCGGTTCTGTCTCGTCACAACAAAGATTTGAAGTGACGGACATTAAAGCCCTCAGCGCGTCACAGCTCTCGGGTCTTGGACAGACTGTGTTATAGCTCTCAGGTCTCAAACAGACCGTGTCATAGCTCTTAGACAAATCAGTGTTCAGCTCTATTTTATTCGAGGGCTTTTCCCTTCCTTGTCTTTTAGCCACTGTCATTCTGTTCCCTATTCTAACTACCTAACAAAAACAATTGTCATTAATGAATAAGGCTTTGTAGCTATGTATGAGTGAGGAAGTAGAATACATAAATGAAACTTCTAGCTGCAACTTTAAAAAATATAGTTTTTAGTCCTTGATTCCTCAATACAAAGTAAGCATAGACCCTAATGAATTCTTGCTATTACTATTCTTTCCTTGGTTCTTTATTTCTTGACCAATGTACTGTCAAATATCCAAAGAGCTAAAGGTGTGTTTAAATAATGCTTGGGCATTTTTGAAAAATTAAATAATTAAAATATTTAGGTTCTTTTTTAATATAGGCAAATTTTTTAATATGATATAACATTGTATTTTTAAGAGTATAATTCTAGTGCCACAAAAAAGAGAGAAAATAGTGATTTATGAAAGAGAAAAAGCTGGCTTTGATGCTTTAGTTATAAATACTACTTTCCTTGACTGGAGAAAAGAATATGTTACTTAAGATCTTCACTTTCTAAGCTTTCTTTCTTTCTTTATTTTTTTCCTCTTGAGTACTATCTCCAGAGATTTATGACTAAGGAGCTCTCTGATTAATTCCCTTCAGAAGACATCAGGAGGCAGGTAAACTGGAAAGTGGAAAAATCATCCTGCCTTAAGCACCTAGGCCTTCTCTTCATTGTGTCACATCAGCTCAAGAGACTCATAAGTCTGGAAACTCTGTGCTTTGCCACAGTGGTGTAAAGTCACTACAAAAACAGACTAGTGAACCTTGGATGGCGACCTTGAGAGAGGCTCCAGGGCATCATCCCAAAGGCAGCACCATTCTTTAAAAAGCAGTCATAAGCTCATTTAGAATATTCTGAGAAAGTTTTGAAATATACACTTGTGAGCACGGTAACCCATGTGATGCCAGACTGTGGGGCCCTGGGGTCACTGAGGTTTTGTACAATAATTGCAGTTGTGTTTCCTTGATTTCCCTCCCCCATCCCCAGAATTCTCATGGGAACCCCCACCCTTGCTTGCCTTTCCTCTCTCACCTCCAGGGTTCTGGGGACTTCATATTCCTTCTCAGTGGCTGCTACAGCTTTGCTGCTGCCACGGCCTGGATCATGCTAACCCTGTCAGTGTTGCTGCTGTTGCTACTCCCATTCAATACTCTTGTTGCTTTCTCTTCCTAATTTTACTTTCCCTTGTCAAAACTTCTGACATCGGTCCTAACAATGATGGAGAAAAGTTTCTTTATCACTGGTAGGTGCTTTCTAGTCTTCCAAGGCTCCACCTGGCTGCTTTTTACTTACTAATACCCTGTTAGGAATTTTGGATATGATTACCAAAGCCCTAGGTTAGCACAGCAAATTTATTTCTCCTCAGTGATTGCTGAGTAACACAAACTGAGGCACACATTTTATCAGCCTAAGATTTCTGCCTTCTCTTGTGTTGTTTCTGAGGCCTCTCCTCCTACTCCTCTTCTTTGTGTGGCTGTGCTAAGATTAGGCCCAAAGTTTCTTCCCCTCAAACCCAGGAAATTCTGCTCATAGAACTCTTAGTGTTATGGTCTGATTTCCCAGACTCTCCAAGGCAAATACAGTGAACAGAATCTGTATTAGTTTTCTACTCCTGCTGGAGCAAGTGACCACAAATGTGGTCACTTAAAGCAATACGGATTTCTTATATTATAGTTTGTAGGTCAGAAGCCTGGTGTGTGTCCATCAAACTAAAATTAAGGTGCCTGCAGGCTGTGGGGAGATTACATTTCCCACTTATTTAGGTTGTTGGCAAAATTCAGTTCCTTATAATTGTAGGACTGAGGTTCTTGTTTTCTTGCTGCCTCCAGAGGGTCATTTCCAGCTTCTAGAGGACACCCCATTCTTTTGCTCGTGGCCTGCTTCCTCCAACTTCCAAGCTAAGAATGGCAGGAGGAGCCCCTCTTTTTTTTTAGATTCTTTCCTTATTCTTCTTCCACCTCATTTCTTGACCTTTTCTTCTGCTTCCCAGATCTGCTTTTAAACTTACATGATTAGATTGGGCCATCTAATCTCAAGGTCCTTATCCTTAATCACATCTGTAAAGAAATTTTTCCTTGTAAGATAATATCCTGGGGATTAGGGTGTGCATATCCTTGGGGGGCGGGTGGCTATCATTATTTTGCATACCAAAGAAACTGCTCATTAATTCTTGGTGTATTAGTATTTCCAAAATACATGACTAGCATTTAATGGAAAGTCACAAACTGAAATCATGCTCTGCATTAGATGACTTTGATTGAAGTAAGAAATCAATATGGGGGGGGGGGTGGGAGTTATTCATTACAATATTAAATGGAGAAGTTCAGGCAGTTTCAGGCACAGATTGATCCAGGAATTTGCCTTTCTTCCTCACATGCCACTCCACTTCTCTGTGCTCATTTCAAATTCAGGCAGGTTGCTTCTTTGTATCTAGATTTTTGCCTTATTGTTCTAGCAACACCAAAGGAAAGGTTTCATTTTTCAAGAACTCCAACAAATGTTTGGCAGACAATTCTCATTTATCCTGTTTTGTCATATTCACCTTAAAAGCAAACACCCTGTAGTTAGGGTAATTTGGTGCTTTGATTGTCTAGAGATGACTCACATGCCTAGCTCTGGAGCCAGGTGATGGGGTCAGGCCCATGAAATCACATGGATTGAAAGTGGATAGAGGTACTATTATTTGAAGGGGTGTGAATACTAAGTAAAAGCAACATATGTCTACCATTATTTCTCAGAATTTTAGGAAAATACTACCTAGAGATTTAAGTAAAAATATAAGGTGCAAGAGTAAGAGAAAACAGAAATAGGTGGCCTTTCTATAATGTACAATACAAAATATGTGAGTAAATCAAAATGACTTTTATCTTTCACGTACATGTTGTACATTTATGTGCATTCTACATATATTGTCTGTGTGATTTTAAGCACATTACTTAATCTCAATTTTCTCATATACAAAAGTAATAGTCCTTACTTTTCCAAGTTGTTGCAGGAACTAGAGAGAATACCAGAATTCCCAGGTTGTGCTAGTGGTAAAGAACCTGCCTGCTAATGCAGAAGATGCAAGAGATGCCGGTTCAGTCCCTGGGTCAGGAAGATTCCCTGGAGAAGTGCAAGGTAACCCACTTCAGTGTTCTTGCCTGTAGAATTCCTTGGACAGAGGAACTTGGAGGGCTACAGTCCATAGGTTGCAAAGAGTCGGACACGACTGAAGCGACTTAGCATACACGCAGATATAATACATGTGGAGGACCTACCACCATGTCTGGTAGGTGGGTGATGCTTAATGGATGAGAGATATTGTCATCATCATCCTTATCGTTATTTCAATAAATTCGAGCTTTCTCACTGTTTGAAGAACAGTTTAAATTATAGCACTTCTATATCTAAGTTTTCCTTGAGGGCAAATAAGCTGCTTGTAATGTTCTACTTTAAATGTCAGGCTTGAAATGAAATTTTGATCAATTTGTTCTAAAGCCATTAGGCCTCTTTATTGATTCAGCTCTAAGGAAAACTCCAATAGTTTAAAATATATCAATGCTGTTTGAAGTTAACTTTAACATAAACCAAAGGCAAAGTGCAGTCAGACTAGCAACACTGCCAACATGAAATTTGCATCCTTCCAAGATGTTCTTTCCTTGCTATTCATCCTTAAATCAAGTTTCATTTAATTAGCCCAAATGGATATGCTTTTGAACCTATATATCTCTCTTCTCAATCCCCTTTTTCTTATAGAGGGCTAACTACTACTGATAAGTAGGATTCTCTGCAAGCTCCATGATGGCAAGGGATGTTTCTTATTCACTGTTTTATCTGTCCAATAACCCTGTACTGAGTCTACAACTAGATGCCCACTAAGAATTTCTTGGTTGATACTTGTTTACGAGAAATCAAGATGCAGAGTATGCGTGCATTCATTTGCATGTGGTCTAGTAACTTGCTGGAGGTCTATAGCTAGCGAACAGCAGGGTGGATGTGAGCCCCAACAGAAGGCCTCCGCTGCCTACCTCATCACCACTATATGACCTACTTCACTATCCACCTTGCCCTAGTCCAGCCCTTTCGTATAGTCAGCCAGAAAGGATAAACATCCAAAGTCACAGCTCCTCTTGTGCCCCAGATGAAGGAAAACCAGCACTGAAGATAAATGGGAACCTTGTTCTCTCTTGTCAATGAAGTCTGAAAAAGTTTGCTGCTCCCCTAACCTCCTTCCCCACCCAAGTCTCACTGGAGAAACTTAGTTACCTGATTCCCAGGTAGGGCCATGGCTTCACTCTGCTCCAGGTCCTATTGGGGATGGGGGTGGCCTTTGTGGTGTTTCTCCTTCTGCCTTTTTTTTTTTTTTGCATCTCTGAGATTGGAGCCCTGTCCTGAACTCCACTCTCTTTACCTGGGTCCCTAAAATTCTCACCCCCTCCCCACTTGGCTTTTTAAAGCCTCCTTCCCTTAGAAAGTGGTGCTGCTGACAGGCTTTACTTGTAGCTTGAAAACACATTGCCCAAGACCTCACTGCATTGCTGGCCAGAAGTCTTTGTAGGTGTTCTGAGTCAGATTGCCTGGGTTCAAGCCCCAGCTGCGTAACATTTGTCAAAGTAATGATGTTTGCGAATTCTTGGTTTTCTCATTTGTAAAATGAGGGTAATAAAATACCTCCTCATAGGCACTGCCATCAGGATTAAATAAGATAATGCGTGTGAAGTCCACGGCACAAACCGGGGAAATGTTAGCTATTATTTATGTCCTTCTGGTAGTCTAAATCTTAAGAAGTTGCTCTCAGACTTGTGGCTTAGGATGTTGATTTCTTTTATAAAAAGGTTTTGCTTCTCTGTTCTGCTTTGCCGAGACCCTGGTCTGTGTCAGTGTGGGTCCCTTATTCCCAGTGCAGCTGGATTTACACCAATTATGAATAGCCGTGGTTCTGAAACTCTGAGGCCTTAGTCAACATAGGACCAGTGAGGGTCCAGATAGGAGCTCAGTATCCAAAAAGAAGTCCACACAGAATGGGGAAGAAGGAGTGGACAGGAAGTAATGTGGATTCAAGGGCTATGAAACCACCACCTAGCTCCCGAGTCAGTTGTTTGTTGGGTCAAATTGAGGGCAAGATTTATTTCATGCTCCAATGGAGAGTGGAACTTAGAGTTTTGATACCTTTCCTGGCCTTCTCATGAGGTTTTCAGGACCAGGAAAGGCCTGGACTTATAGGGTACACTGCAGTATACAGTGAGTATTGCTGCTGCTGCTGCTAATTCACTTCAGTCGTGTCCAACTCTGTGCGACCCCATAGACGGCAGCTTAGCTTCCCATAACTGCTATAACAGATTGCCACAAGTTTAGTGGCTTCAAACATCACAGATTTGTCATCTGAAAGTTCAGGAGGTCAGAAATCTAAAATGGTCAGCAGGACTGCGTTCCTTCTGGAGGCTCTAGGGAAAATCCACTTCCATGCCTTTTCCAGCTGTGTTCTTTGGCTACTGGCCCTTTCCTCCACCTTCACAGTCAGCAGTGTAGCCTTTCCGAATCTCTCTCTGTGTTTAGATGATGACTTGCTACTGGAAAAGGAGACTTCATTTACACAAAAACTTGCAAAATATTAAAAAAATGAGTAAACTCTTTTCCCAGTATTTGGTGTGTAAAACACGTGTGTGTGTGTGTGTGTGTGTGTGTGTGTGTGTTAGTTGCTCAGTCATGTCTGACTCTATGCGAACCCATGGACTGTAGCCCGCCAGGCTCCTCTGTCTATGGGATTCTCCAGGCAAGAATACTGGAGTGGGTTGCCATTCCCTTCTCCAGGGGATCTTCCTGAACCAGGGGTCAAACTTGGGTCTCCTGCACTGCAGGCAGATTCTTTACTATTTGAGCCACCAGGGCAGCATGAAACATGTGCATATCCTCAAAACCTGACAACTCTTTTTTGGCACTAAAATGAAGTGTTGATAGTTTATATAGCAAACAGATACACACACAGAGAGATATTTTTTACAAAATAATAGAGGAAAAACCCATATCAAATGTAGACTTAGCAATTTAGTTCAAAGATAAAAATATTAAATTCCCAGAGAAATATTCAATTGCCAGATAAAGGAAGAGAAATCACAGGGAAAGAATAATTTTTACACAGAAATTGCCATGAGTCCCCAGGATCCACAATGTATGCTTAAGATACTCAACAGAGGTCTTAAGGGGTGAAACATTAATTTTAATATATTTCCCCTTAAAAAAGCCTCTTCAGTGCCCAGAAGGAATTGGCATATATAGGAGAAAATTCATAGAGGTGGTAGATATAGGTGTGAAGCTATTAAAAAAACGTTTTCATGACTGTCATGTTCATTTATGAGCATAAAAGGAACCTTCCACCCCATCAAGACTCCAATTTGAGTTGTATTAGTTTGCAAAGGCTGCCATAACAATGTAACACAGACAAGGTGACTGAATCAACAGAACTTTATTCCCTCACATTTCTGGAGGCTGGAAGTCCCAAATCAAAGTATTGGCAGTGTTGGTTTCTCCTGAGGCCTTTTTCCTTGGTTTGCAGATAGAAGCCTTCTCACTGTGTCTTCACATGTTCCTCCCTCTGTCTATGTGTCTATGTCCTTCTCGCCTAAGGACACCAGTTATATTACATTAGGGCCCACCCATATCATTTCAACCTCTTTAAAGGCTCTGTCTTCAAATGCAGTCACATTATAAGGTTCTGGCAGTGGGTCTTCAACTTGTGAACTTGGGGGATACAATTCAGTTTATAACAAGGCTAACTAAATTTATTTTTTACATTGTCTTTTGATAGAGTAGTTTATTCCAGCTGTATCTATTACTCTTTTTGGTGAGAGAAGGGTTAAAAGAGCAGTAAACTTTATTGCCAGTCACCCCCTGGTATTTCCAAACGTGGCTGAATAACCAGTGTTGAATTTGGTTTGAATAACGTTCAGACCAAAGCAAGAGAAACCCATTCTGGGTCCAGTTCTCTGTCAAAATCATCCAGAACCGTGGGGATTTAGAGGTTACCACAGAAAGCTATTTAAAGCTATCCAAACTGTTATCTGTACCTTTTTTTAGCCTTTCACATTAACTCACAATCTTTTGAGGACAGAGGGTTAAATTCCTTGACTTTTGTGTTTCAGTCATTTTGTTTTCATATGTAGTGGGGTTTATATTTCAAGTCACCCTTTAGATGTGCAGAGAAGTAATTTATTTTCTATAACTGAACTCAACTGGCCCATGAGACCCCCAAATCTGGTCAGGAATGGGGAAGAACTATAAATGGCTCATTCAAGTTTTCTTAGTCACTTTCAGTTTAAAACTCTTATTTTCCAGAGTAAGTCAAGCCCCCAGGGTAAGCCCTAGGTCTCCGGGAGAGGCCATTGGTCCTTGCTGTATCATCCTGTCCTCCTTGGTCTTGCCTGAAGTATCTCATACCTGGAGTTGAAGGTACTGTACTGTTAATGAAGCTTAAACTTCAGGGCTTTTTCTGAATCCTTGGAAGGGGCCCAGGGATGGGTTCATATAGTCATAGATTTTATAACTTTTACAGAAATTAAATAGTTTAATAGCAACTGATTAAGAACACTGTTGTTTGCCACTTGATTTTCACTCCACCAAAACTTCACCTTTTATAAAATAGCTTTGGGATAGCTGTAAGAATTTTGGGGATCTGATTATGGGGAAGTTGAGATGGGGTACATTCAGTTTGTATTTAGTGTGATAGATTCATGTGGTTTACAGTCACTTCCGTGAATAGTTAAGTTATGGACTGGTCAATCTTGGTTAGAAATGGCTTCTCTAATAGAAATACTCCCGTCATCTGCTGTGCCAATTCAAAAGCATGGAAGGCTGGGGTCATATGGGGATATAGCGCCTACGATGCCTGGCATTAGAAGTATGTGGGCGAATGGAGGAGAAAAAACTTGGGAAAAAGCCTATGGAAGATTCTTGCAGTTACCAGAGGGGTAACATCGTAAGCAGAAAATTTAGTTCTCATTGACAGCTTGACATAGAGATTTTTCTTTTTAGGCCAGGAATACATTCAATAATGCAGCATATGCAATTATAAATGTTACATCTATTTTTTTTCTGACAGAAATTATGCAAAGTAGAACTTAGAATTCCTGTGTTTGTGAGGTACTGGCACAGACAGCAGGTGCATCCACGTGTGAGGCCACATGATTTATGCCTTCCAACTACCAGTTATAAAAAATGTCAGTGATCCTTGAGAAAGCCTCAATTATCTACCTTTTTATTATTCTCTCTGTAGAAACTATTACAAAATAGTTATCATATGAATAAGTGATCAAAAAGTATGCAGCCACAAATGTATGAAAAATGTTTTATAGAGAATTTATAATTTAATTATAATTATAAATTTATAAAACCATTTTTATTATCTAGATTTTATGATATATCTGTTAGCTTTTATATATTTGTTTTTTTCTTTTCTCAAATATTTAAAGAAACATTTACCTTCATTCTTAACATTATATTTATCACGTTATATTCTTTTTTCCTCACAGGGATCCCCAAAGCTTATAGGCAAACTTCATGCACCATGAACCCTATTCAGCTTTCCTTATGTCCTTTGAGCAGTAAACATTGCTGTGTGAGGGGTCTTGGATTCCGGCCCCTATGCAGTGACTCTGTGTTCTCATTGTCCAGATCGCAGCTGTCTTCCAGGCCTGTGTTTCCTGAGCATGCTCATTTCAGCCCACCTCACCCCATTTCTGAGTTCTAGGAGCACTTAATGCCCCAGTGACATTTGGGGTACCCCGCTGGCATGCAGGGACGTGTAGGACTTGTGAAGCAGAGGACATACTACTGCAAGTCCTGTTTCTGAACAAATGCTCCATGCCAGTGTACCTACTGCTCCAGGATCGGTGTGTGTGGCAGGGTGGGGGTGGAGATGGGGCACGGGACCCTCTGTGAGGTTATCTTTACACAGCCTGCTTTGTTTCTGAATTTTGAAACATAACTGGAGATTTTTAAAATCTGCTTCCTCCAAGTGTTTGGATTTCAGATTTGTTTTACCGGTAATCTCCAAGCACCGTCTCCCAAGCCCAGGATCTGCTTTTATAGCACCATGGCGCCATAGTAAAGAGTATAGCCAGATTGCACAGGATCAAATACTAGAGCCATCCGTTGCAAGCTGTGTCAGCTTGGATAAGTTACTTAACCTCTCTGAGCATCAATTTCCTTATCTGTACAGGAGGTTGTCATGAGGATGAGTGAATTAATGTGTCTGAAGTACTTGGAATACAAAATGCATGTGGTTCAGCTATTAAAATCTCCTTTTGCTATAGTGTACGCACTTGTGCCACATCTTTCTGGTCTGTGGCTTACAGGACATTACGCTATGAGGGTCAGGTTTGTTCCCTGATATTTAATGATAAGACTTTGGGACGTAAAACACTTTTTTTCCCTTAAATCACAAAGGCCCAAAAGTTATAATCAAAAGCCAGGATTTTAGGACTGTTGTTTCAAAGACGGGTTTCTAGTGCTTATTTTGGCAGTCTAGAAATGAATAAAAATATTTTGGTTATGTTTCCATCCCAGCTGTAAAGATACTAAATTTCTCTGAGGCAATGAAACTTCTGGCTTAAAAAGATACACTTATAAAAAAAGATTTTAAAAAGCACAAATATTAAAGCAATAACATATTTCAAAATGCTACATAAATAACAATAAAGAAGAACCAACACTTTTAATTTCCTTTAAGGGTGCCAATTTCAGGCCATGAAATTTACATTGTTTAATCTTTCCTGTAGCCTCATATAGATAGTTTTATTTCCATTTTACTGGTAGGTAAACGGAGGTTTGCAGAATTTCAAGTTACTTGCCCAAACTGTTTAGTGCAATAAGAGGTAGGCCATGATTCAAGCTGACATTTTGCTTCCAAAAGACATTCTTTTCCCATTTATTGCTTTTGATGGTTCACCCCTTATTCCCTAAAATTTAATTCTCTGAAAGAAAAGCATCTGACTGGGAAAGAGCATTTTTCTGTAAAGAAGAGGTTTCCATCATCAGCTGAAGGCTTGTCAATTGTTGGGGGCATGCTCCTGAATCTATCTACAAAATAATCTAGGATACAGGTTCCATGTGCACTGTGACATCTATTATGAAAGTATATCTCAGTGTGATTGTCTAGTCAATTCTAACAAACACTTCTCTTCCAGTAAATTCCGCCAATACATTGATTCTATTTAAAAAATTGAAACGGTCCTTGTGGAAAAACCTCATTGCATCTTTGTCAATTATTTGTTGCTTTGACTCTAAACCTCATCTTTATTCTCATCACAAATTCTTTAGAAAAACTGTTCCTCCCATTCCCATAATGAATTAAATAGATCATGCTTAAGGCAGTGACAATGAAATTTTGTTCTGAATTCAAAATAAGAATACAGAATAAATACATGAACTCATTGCTCTAGCTAACATTGAAAGTTAGCACCATATAAGGTGTTGTATGTGTTTTCAAGCTTGATCCTAAGTAAAATTACGAGAATGATAAAATTTCCTTTATACGGTCCTCTCCTTTCTTAGCAATTGCCACCTTGCATTTATATCCACCTCATGTCGCTATATCTAACAATCTTATTTCTTCTTCTTCTTTTTTTAATATCAGAAAGCTATCTTCTGGATTTTATTTCTTACTTTCATGTTTTTAATTGAAGTATAGTTGACTTAAAATATTATATTAGTTTCAGGTGTGCCACAATGATTTGATATTTTTATAGGATATGTGCTTAGTCACTTAGTTGTGTCCGACTCTTTGTGACCCCATGAACAGTAGCCCACCAGGCTCCTCTGTTCATGGGATTCTCCAGGCAAGAATATTGGAGTGGGTTGCCATTTCCTTCTCCATTATAGGTTATGTATATTGTAAATAATGCTTCCAGGAATGCAGGGGTGCCTGTAACTTTCTGAATTGGTGTTTTTCACTTTCTTTGGATATATACCCGGGAGTGCAATGGCTGGATCACATGATAGCTCTGTTTTTTAATTATTTGAAGACCCTCCATACTGTTTTTCATAGTTGTCAATTAACTTTTCCCTCAACCATATGCGACAGTTACTTTTTCTCTGTATCCTCACCAACACTTGTTATGTATTGTTTTTTTGATAGTAGCCATTCTAACAGGTGATATCTCAGTGAGGCGCTATCTTGCGGTTTTGATTTGCATTTCTCTAAATCATAGCGATGCTGAGCACCTTTTCATGTGCCGTTGGCCTCCTGCATTTCTTCTTTGGAAAAACATCTATTCGTCCTCTGCCTAGTTTTTAATCAGTTTGGTTTTTGATATTGAGTTGTATGAGTTCTTTGCATATTTTGGATATTAATCCCTTATCAGACATATAATTTGCAAGTATCTTTGCTCATTCAGTTATTTGCCTTTTTGTTGATGATTTCCTTTATTGTGCAAAATCTTTTTAGTTTGATATATTCCTGTTTATTTTTGCTTTTTTTGCCCTTGCCTGAGGAGACAGATCCAGAAAATATTGCTAAGATTGATGTCAAAGAGTTTACTGCCAATATTTTCTTCTAGGAGTTTCATGGTTTTAAGTCTTACATTTAGTCTTTAATATTTTGTACATGGTGTAAGAAAATAGCCTAGTTTCATTCTTGCTATATGTAGCTGTTCAATTTTCCCAATACTGCTTGTTACAGAAGCTTTATTTCCCTTTTTATTCTTGCTTTCTTTTTCCTTGATTAAGTGACTATATTTGTATAAATTTCTTTCTAAATTCTCTATTTTTCCATTGACCAATATTTTGGGTTTATGGCTGTACTGTACTCTTCTGATTACTATAACTTTGTAGTATAGTTTGTAGGGAGAATGATACCATCTACTTTGTTTTTCCTTCTTAAGATTGCTTTGTCTTTGTGGTTCTGTAAAAATTTTAGAATTATTTGTTCTAATTCTGTGAAAAATGCCATCAGTGTTTTGATAGAGATTATATTGAATATGTAGATTTCTTTGGGTAGTATGTAAATTTTAATAATATTAATTCTTCCAGTTCATGAGCATGGTATATATTTTCATTTATTTGTGTTGTCTTCAATTCTTCCATCAAATTTAAAAGAAGTTTTCAAAGTATAGTTCTTTCACCTTGGTTAATTTTATTTTTAGGTATTTAATTCTTTTTGGTGTGACTATAAATGGGATTTTAAAAAATTCCCTCTGATAGTGCATTATTAATACATAGAAATACAACAGATTTTATCCTGCGAATTTAATGATTCATTTATTCGTTCTAATATTTTTTTTTGGTGTAATCTTTTTTTGGTGAATATTTTCTACATAAAATATCATGTCATCTGTAGTAATGACAGCTTCACCTCTCCCTTTCCAATTTGGATGCTTTTATTTATTTATGATTATCTGCTGCAGCTGGGACTACTAACACTATGATGAGTAAAAGTGACAAGAGTGGGCATCCCTGTCTTGTTCCTGACCTTGGAGGAATAGCTTTAAGTTTTTCATCATTCAGTATGATGTTAGCTGTGGGTCTGTCATAAATGGCTTTATTATGTTTAAGTATGTTCCTGCTATACCCAGTTTGTTGAGAATTTTTATCATGAATGGATGTGGAATTTTTCAAATACTTTTTCTATATCTATTAAGATGATCATGTGATTTTTATCCTTTGCTTTATTAATTTGGTGTATCACATTGATTGGCAGATACTGAATCATTTTTGCATCCTTGGAATAAATCCCACTTGATCATGATGGATAGTCTTTTTAATGTATTGTTGAAGTAGGTTTGTTAATATATTATTGACAATGTTTGTGTCTATGTTTATCCTGGATGTTGGCCTATAATTTTCTTTTTTTGTGGTATCTATATCTGGTTTTGGTATCAGGGTGATGTTGACCTTATAGAATGAATTGGATATATTCCTTTATCTTCAACTTTTTGGAGTAGTTTGACCTGGATAGATATTACATCTTCTTTAAAAGTTTGATGAATTTCACTTGTGATTCCATCTGATCCTGGACTTTTGTTTATTGGAATTTTTCGTATTCATGATTCAATTTCCTTACTAATAATTAGTCTATTTATATTTTCTATTTTTCTTTGATTTAGCCTTAGAACAATGAATATTTCTGGAAAAGTATTCATTTCTTCTAGATTGTCCAGTTTGTTGTCATGTAATTGTTTGCAGTATTCTCTTATGATTGTTTGTATTTCTGTCATATAGGTTGTAACTTATCTTTTATTTCTAATTTTATTTGGCTCTTTCCTTTTCTTTCTTAATGATTGTGTAAAAGTTTATTAATTTTGCTTATCTTTTCAAAGAACCAGCTCTTAGTTTCATTGATCTTTTCTTTTTCTTTTTTCTTTCTTTTTTGCAATCTCTTTTATTTTCACTCTCATTTTTATTATGTCATTCTTCTATTAATTATGGGCTTTGTTTGTTCTTTTCCTAATTTCCTTAGGTATAAATTTAGTTTGTTTACTTGAGACTTTTCCTGTTTCTAGAGGTAGGCCTGTAATATTATGAATTTCTCTCTTAGAACTGCTTTTGCTGCAATCCTATAGATTTTATAAAGTTGTGTTTCTATTTTCATTTGTCTCAAGGTATTTTTTTGGATTCCTCTTTGACTCTTTTATTGACCCATTGATTTTTTAGTAGCATATAGTTTAGCCTCCACTAAACAAAAAGCATATGTGTTTGGTTTTTTGCAGTTTTTTTCTTGTAGTTTATTTCTCTTCATAGAATTGTGGTCAAAAAAGATGCTTGATATAATTTCTTGAATTTTCTTGAATTTGCTGAGATTTATTTTGTGACCTAGCAGTGATCTATACTGGAAAATGTTCCATGTGCACTTGAATGTGTATTTTGCTGCTTTTCTATGGAATGTTTATATATATAAGCCACATGGTGGTTCAGTAGTAAAGAATTCACCTGCTAATGTGGAAAACACAGGTTTGATCCCTGGGTTGGGAACATCCTCTGGAAAAGGAAATGGCAACCCACTCCAGGATTCTTGTTCTTGCCTGGGAAATCCCATGGACAGAGGTGCCTGGCAAGCTACAGTCCATGGGGTTGCAAAGAGTTGGACATGACTTAGAGAGTAAACAACAACAACTATATATATATATATATATATATATATATATATATAAAATATATATATATAAATGCCTGTTTGGTCTATTGTGTCATTTAAAGCTAGTGTTTCTTTACTCCCTATCTGTCTGGATGTTCTATCCATTGATGTAAGTGGGGTGTTAAAAGTCCCCTATGATTATTATCTTACTGTAAATTTTTTCCTTTGTATCTGTTAATAATTGCTTTATGTATTTCAGTGCTCCTGTGTTGAATACACACATACACATACACACACAACTGTTACATCCTCTTCTAGAATTTATTTCTTTTTATGTAATGCTTTTCTTTGTCTTCTGTTATAGTCTTTGATTTAAAGTCCGTTTCATCTGAAATAAGTATTGCTATCCCAGTGTTCTTTTGATTTCCATTTGCATTTAATATTTTTTCCATCCCCTCACTTTCAGTCCATATGTATCCTTAACTCTACCTACAATTTGCTTTTGTAGGCAGCATATTGATGAGTCTTGGTTTTTCATCCATTCAGCCACCCTATGTCTTTTGATTGAGGCATTTAGTTCATTTACATTTAAAGTGATTATTGACAGGTATGCTTTATTGCCATCTTGTTACTTACTTTCTGTCTGTTTCTGTAGCTCTTTTTTGTTCTTTACTTTTTTATTCTCTTCCCTTGTGGTTTGATGATATTATCTAGTGTTACGTTTGGATTCCTTTCTCTTTGTTGGGTGTGTACCTATTGCAGGTTTTTGGTTTGTGGTTAGCATGAGGTTCATATATATTGACCTATGTATATAACAGTTTGTTTTAAACTATTAGTCACTTAAGTTTGAACACATTCTAAAACCTCAAAATTTTCACTCCTTAACACTTTTGGTGTTTAACATCATATTTCATACCTTTGTGTATCCCTTAATTACTTATTTTAATAATAGTTGATTTTTATGACTTCTGTCTTATAATATTGATACTAACTTTTTAAGTGGTTAATCCACTGTCTTTATTATATGCAGTTGATTCTTGACAATGCAGGTGCCAAGAGTTCTGACCCCCCAGACAGTAAAAAATCTGAACAGGTGATTCTTCCATATCTTCTCTTCTGCAGCCACAGATTAAACCAACCACGGATTGTGGATTGTGTAGCACTGCAGTGTTTGCTATTGAAAAAATCCACATATAAGTGGATACATGCAACTTAAGCTCATTATATTCAGGGTCAACTGTATATGTCTTTACAAGTGAGCTTTTTTTAATCTTATTTCTTGTTGTAGCCTTTACTTTTTTGCTTAAAGCTGGCCCTTTAACATTTCTTGAAAGACCACTTTAGTGGTGATGAACTCTTAGTTTTTGCATGTCTAGAAAGCTCTTTATCTCTTCTTCAGTTCTGAATGATAACCTTTCTGGGTAGAGTATGCTTGTTTATAGAGTTTTCCCTTTCAGCACTTCAAATATATAATGCTACTCCCTTCTAACCTGCAAAGTTTCTCATGCAAAATCAGCTGATAGCCTTATGAAGTTTTCCTTGTAATAACTCTTTGTTTTTCTCTTACTGCCTTTAAAATTCTCTCTTTATCTTTTGCCATTTTAATTATGGTATGTCTAGATGTGGTTCTCTTTGTGTTCATTTTGTTTTGGAAGTCTCTTTGATTCCCAGACCAGGATATCTGTTTTCTTCCCTAGGTTGGTGAAGTTTTCAGCCATTATTTTATCTAATAAGTGTTCTGCTATTCTCTCTCTTACTTTCTAGGATCCCTATAAGGCAAATGTGGCAGAGGATGGGGTGTGTTGGAGCCAGCGCCTGGTGTGGGTTGGCATTTTCCTGGGGCACACCAAGGGCCACTGCTTCATCAGAGTTGGAAGTGCGGTGCTGGAGCCAGAAACTAGTTTGAGCTGGAGGGCTTGCTGGGGTGGTCTTGGCAGGCCAGAAATAGTGCCTGGGGGTTTTCATTCAGCTTCCTCTGCACTGAGACTCAGAGGGAGTAAGTTTGTGGGTGCACACTCTAAGAGTGGAGTCTCAGTATCCTGCAGTCCTTTGACTCTCTCAGTTGTAAGCCCTATTGGTTTAAAATCCATTAGGAGGGTTTGTCTTCCTGGTGTCAGTCCCCAGGGCTTGGATACCCAATGTGGACCTCAAACTGCTTGCTCTTTAGGGAGCACCTCTGAGTTTGTTGGAGAAGGAAATGGCAACCCACTCCAGTGCTCTTGCCTGGAAAATCCCATGGATGGAGAAGCTATAATCCAGGGGTTTGTAAAGAGTCGGACACGACTGAGCGACTTCCCTTTCTGAGTTTGTAATATCCTCTTCCTATCTTAGGTTGCCTGCTAGAGTTGTCCTGGCTCATTGCATCTCTGCCCCACCTACCTATATATCAACATGGTTTTTTCCTTTATATTCTTTAGAAAATCTGCCTTGTTAGCTTAGGTCATTCTCTGAGAGAGTTGTTCTATATTTGCCTCTGATTTTGCTGTATCTATGGGAGGAGGTGAGCTCAAATTCTTCCTTCAGGGAAGGATCTGGTGTACTAATTCAGGCTAATGTCATCAGACCTCATTTTTTCCCTCTTGTGTCTTCATTTTCAGTTTCTCCTATTTGTGACTATGCTTGTCTTCCTCCCACCTTCCATCCTTCACATAGGATTATTTCTCCTCTGGTCTTCAATTTAACTGAATCAGGAAGTGTTTAAATTGTTTCCATTTTGCCACATGGGAGGGTTTAAAAATAGGTTATTCTGCTCATAATCACATTATCATTTAACAATGTTCTGTATGTTCTAATTAATGTAATAAGATTGAAATAGAAGCAAGTTGTACATACTTTTGGAAACTGAGGGCAATATTGTTATTTGCAAATGTGAAGATATACCTAGAAAATATATATGATTCAAATAAAAAAATACATAATAAAAAAGTTTAGCAAAATGGCATACATGAAAAACATTTAACAATAGCTGTGTGTTATTCCAGCAATTTTAATTTAGAAAATATAATAAGAGCTCATTCACAATATTAACAAAATACACAAATTAAGTTAGAAATAACCTTATCAAGAATTATAGTTATTATTTCAAGTAAACTGTTTTTTATAAACATGTAGACAACATGCCTTTGGAATATTTGGAGAAAAATATTGTACTCTAATTATGTGAAGACAGAATATCACAATGCTATTTTCTTTCAAACAAATATGTATGTAAACTAAATAATTAAAATTCAAATGGGATTAAAAATTTTTAAAGATTTATAAATGTTTCCAAGGTTTGTCTGAAAAAACTAGATAAAAAGAACTGAATTTATTGCTAATGAAAGTTAGTGCATGCATATGTTCTCAGTCACTCAGTTGTGTCCAGCTCTGTGACCCCATGGACTGTGGCCCACCAGGCTCTTCTGTCCATGGGATTTTCCTGGAAAGAATACTGGAGTGGGTTGCCATTTCCTCCTCCGGGTAATCATCCTGACCCAGGGATTGAAACCTGTCTCCAGCATCTCTGCATTGGCAGGCAAATTCTTTACCACTGAGCCACCTGGGAAATAGTAGGGTTATAAAAGAAGTTGAAATAAAATATTGTATACAAAAATTTTGAGATTAATTAGAATTTCAATAAGTTGCAATTAAAAAAAAAAATTTTTATTTTTGGCTGCTCTGGGTCTTCTTGCTGTGAAAGCTTTCTCTAGTTGTGGTGATCAGGGGCTACGCTCTAGTGGTATGCAGGTTTTTCATTGCTGGGGCTTCTCTTCTTGTGGGAGGTTCTAGTAGTTGCAGCTCCAGGGCTCTAGGGTTCGGGCTCAGTGGCTGTGGTACACAAAGCATGTGGGATCTTCTTGCACCAAGAATAGAACGCATGTCACCTGGATTGGCAGGCAGATTGTTAACCACTGGACCACCAAAGGAAGCCTAAGTTGCAGTTTGTGTATGGTTATTTAGTACTTAGGTGTTCTAGAATTCCCCCAGTTCTTACCAGCCTGTTGAAGTCACATTAACATTAATTTCAAAATTGTAGTATTTAGCCTCTGATTTTGATACTGAAGGACATCTCCCTTCTCTGTCAAAGTTACCCCTAGTTATTTCTGGGATGTCAAGTTGTGTCACTAGTATCCGGGAACAAATTGACTAATGTTCTTCTTTAAGTGTCCTCCCTAAGGTGGCTCCTCTGAGCCCATGGGCTGGCTGCCAAACCCTCTCAGTGATGCCTGGCAAAGTTGGGGAGGAATGTTCACTAGGACCAGCAGTAATATTTGTGCTCATAGCCTCCAGTGTTTTTTTTTGTTTTGTTTGTTTTTTATTGGTTTCCTAAACTGTCTGCCCTTAATCCCTCTTATCACTAAAATCTAGTACCTGAAGCCAGAAACAGATAGATTCAAGCAATCCCTGTCTTCCTCAGCCGTATTCACCTTATCTTTCTTCATAGGCTTTAAAACTCCTCCATTCTATTTCAGCCCCAGAAGAAAAAGACCTGTGCATCATCAAAACACACAAATAGACTACCAGGTCTTCAATAGCCAGATTCTGAGTACAAGTTCATGCTCCAAGACACTCTACTATATAAGAACTCATCTAACTCTATTATAAATCATTCATTAACTGTGACCTGTTACAGTGTATGAGGTGTCAAGCAGAGTTAAAAAGTTAAAAAGTCATAGTTTCTGTGAGTCACAGAGAGGAGTCATACCTCTTATTTGCTAGGAAATCATGAGAGCACACCAAATATATTTCTAAACTACATAGACTACATTTTCCTACTTTACTAAGATAAACCTGTTACAAAAGTTTAGCCTGGCATGACTTGGTTACAGTTAACTGATACTGGCTCCCAGAATCCTTTATTCCATATTTAGTGTCCATTTGAGAGTATTCTTAAGAATCCACATCAAACTCACCAGAATATAGTGAAAAGTTAAATATTAGCCCATAGCCAGTCTTCTGGCAATACTCTGGTCTCTGCAGATCCACAATAGTGATTCACTGCCCTCCCACATTCTGTCAATCTGTCAATAACTTTGCATATAATATACTAAGGCAGGATGCCAGAACTCTGAAAATAATCATGCGCTTTCTTACAATAACTATACCCATGTTATAAATTGGCATGCATAATTATTAAGTAAATGTTGATTGAACAACTCTTAACTGGCAGCTATATTAAGTATGGAGGAAAATGGTGAACAAAGCAGTTTTGTCCAAAGATGCTAATTGTTTAATGGAGAAGACAGGCTTATAAATAAATGCTGATGATGGTCATGATGATGATAATGATAGTGACTATGGTATAATAATGATAGAAGTATAACAGGGAGAAGGATTTTTTAAATTCAAAAAACGGTTAATCAGCTGTCTACTGACCTCCACCTTACAGCATACTCAAAAATTAGTTCTAGATGGATCATAGACAAATACAAAAATAAAAGCAGTAACTTTTAGAAAATAACATAGGAAAATATCTCATCCCCTTGGGGAGAAAAATTTCATAAGCCAGACATCAAAACATTAAGATAGGATTGATAAATAGAATTTCACTAAAGTTAAAAACTTTTGTTCACCAAAGACACTAGTAATAGAGACACTGAAGAATAGGAGATAATATTTGTAATAGACATATTTGACAAATAACTATATTCAGACTATTTTTATATCAATGAAAAATATTCCAGAAAACACAATTAGAAATGGGGAACACACTTGAATAAGCACCTCACAAAGGCTGTACTGTTGCCCAGTACACATTTGCAAAGGTGGTGGACATGGTTGGTCATCATGGAAATGTATTAATAAATTAAAATACCAGTGAAACACCTTTACAAGAAAACTAAAGTTAAACAAACAAACAAACAAAAAAATGGACAATAGCATGTATTGGTGAAGATATGATACCGCCAGTTTGGAAAACTGGCAGTTAGTTACTAAAGGATCATACATTATTCAAAGCCTCTGAACAATAACGTTAATAGAAGCATTTTTTGTTAAGAGTCAACAACAACAACAAAACAAAAACAATAATTCGAAATTAGTCATTTGTCCATCAATAGTGGAATGAAAACTACACAACAGGGAAAGGATGGCCTCTTCAAATGGTGCTGGGAAAACTGAATATACACAGGCAAGAGAATGAAATTGGATTCCTACCCCCACACCATTCATAAAAATCAGCTCAAAATGGACTACATTTTTAAATGTAAGACCTGAAATATAAAACAACTAGAAGGAAACATAGAGAAAAATCTTCATGACATTGGTCTTGGCAATAATTTCTTGGCTATGACACCAAAAGCATAGGCCATAAAAGCAAAAGTAGATGAGTGAGATTACATCAAACTAAGAAGCTTCTGCAAAACAAAGAAAACAACAAACAAAATGAAAAAGCAACCTACTGAACAGGAGAAAATATTTGCAAACTACATATCTGCTAAGTGGTTAATATCCATAGCATATAAGAAACCCCTACAACTCAATAATAAAAAGCAAATAACCCAATTAAAAAATGGGGAAAGGATCCTAATAGACGTGCTTCCACAGAAGACATACAACTGGCCAACAGGTCAATGAAGAAGGTGCTCAGTGTCACTAGTCAGCAGGAAATGTAAGTCAAAACCACAGTGAGATATCAGCTCACACCTGTTAGGATGGTCATCGTCAAAAACAAACATAAATTTACAAGTGTTGATGATAATGTGGAGAAACTGGAACCCTTGTGCAGTATTTGTGAGAATGTGAAATGGTGCGGCCACTATTGAAAACAGTAAGTAATTTCTTCAAAATTAAAAATGGAACCATTATATAGTCCAGCAATTCACCTTCTTGGTGTTTATCCAAAGAATGAAATCAGAATCTTGAAGAGACATTTGCACTCCCATGTTTCTTGTAGATTTTTCACAATAGCCAAGACAGGGAAGCAAACTAGATGTGACTAAAGAATGAATGAATAAAGGAAACGTAAATACACAGAGTGAAATATTACATATTCAGCCTGAAGAAGGAACTCCTGTTACATGAGACAGCATGGAAGAAACTTGAAGATACAAGATAAGCAAACTGAAATAAGTCTGTCACAAAAGGACAAATACTACATGATTCAACTTAGATGAGATACCTAAAGTAATCATACGTCTATAAACAGAAAGTAAATGGTGGTTTCCAGGGATTGGGGTTTGGAGGAAGTGCAGAATTGTTGTTCAGTGTGTATGAAATTTCAGTTACATATAATGAAAAAGTTCTAGAGATTTGCTATACAAGGTTGAGTTAGAGTTAACAGTAATGTACTGTTTACTTAAAATTTTTAGAGGGTGTATTTCATGTTGCATGTTTTTTTCTAACCACAATAAAAAACCCAGTAGAATGAATAATTAAATTGAGGATGCATTTAGATAACAGAATATTACACATTATAGTAATCAAAATGAATGAATTATTGCTACATGGTATACTATACTAATGCTATCAAGATGGGTGGATCAAACAATCACCATGTTCAGTGAATGAAACCAGACACAAAATTGTTGTATCATACTATTTATATAGAACTAAAATCAAGGAAAACCAATCTATGGTGATAGAATTCAGAACTGTTGTTACCTTGCAGGAGGTAGGAGTGATGGGTATGGGAGGGGCCAGGAAGGAGGTTTTTGAGTGCTGATGAGGGTCTGTTTCTCACTTTTGATCTGGGCGGATATGCAGGTGTGTTTCACTATGAGAAAACTAATGGAGTTGTATATTTCAGAGCTGCACACTTTAAGTAGGTTCTGCCTTAATATAAATTTTATTTAGTAACAATAATAATATTTATTGAACATATTAGTTACCAGACACTCTGCGTATATTAACTCATTAACCCTCCCAACTGTCTCCTGAAGTAGGTATTATATTATCTTTGGTTTATAAATGAGGAAGCCGAGACACTGTGCCTTCTGCTAACTTGCCCAGTGTCACACAGCTGACAGATCAAGTGGTAACTAGCATTCCATTGCAGGCAGCTTGGCTTCCCAGTGCCCTTCCTGAGAACTGTGCACAGACTGTTTAATACATCAGAAGAGGAACCAACAGCTGTGCTTTCGGTGATTAAAACTTTCTGGGTTCATGGACAATTTCAGGGGACAGCTGGTGCTTGAGCAGCCTTAAAGGAAGGGTAGGTATTGTCCAGACATGAAAGAAAGTATCCCAGGCAGACAAATAACATGTGCAAAACTGAGAGATGTTGAACTGCCAGTAGTTTGGTGTGGCTCAAAAATAGTGTGAGTGCAGACATAGAAGACAAACTTATGACTACCATAGGGGATAGTTGAGGGTCGAGAAAGGGATAAATTAGGAGTTTGGGATTAACAGATAAACACTACTGTATATAAAATAAAAAGGACCTATTATATAGCAGAGGGAACATATATTCAATAGATTATAACAACCTGTAATGGAAAATAAGCTGTCATTTGTATATGAATCGCTTTGCTGTACACCTGAAACTTAATACAACATTGTATATCAACCACAGTTTAATTAAAAAAAAAAAAGTAATGTGAGGGAAGGATCCTTGAGAACCTGTGCATAGACAAATAGATTTGATTTTATTCTTGATGAGGATGAAACTATTTTAAGCAAGATAACTATAAGATTAAATTTACATTTCAGAAATAACATCCTGTCCGTAGTCTGCAGGATGGATGGGAGGGAAGAAATCCGAGTCAGCATGAGCAGTTAGGAGGCGAGACACTAGTCATGGTGCTGGGACAAGGTTGAGAATGGACATCTCAAACTGTGAATTCTCAATATTGTCACTAAATACCTGTTTGGAAGGAAAAATGTTTCTCAGAATTATGAAGAAAAATTTCTTCCTATAAAATCACATAGTAGCTATTTGAGTACCTTATCTGTGTTAGACAGATACACTGAACAACAAAATCTGCGTGAGGCATTGTCCAGAACACCTTTAGAGGCGGGCCACCCTCAGGCCTGTCTGCAGGTGTTGCAGGCCAACATTTCCACAATTTTGGCCAATAAAATGCTGTAACAGGCTTCAGTTCATATTTTTTAAAAGAGAAATCAACTAGGTTCATATTTTTAAAAAGAGAAAGCAGCTATTAGATGGTGTCACCCAGATAACTGTGCATATAACCCTATTAAAATTGTGTATGACTTTTGTAATAATAATAGTACAAATCTAAGTCATTTCAATAGTTATGGATAATCCAGCTGTATCCCATTTTTCCTTTGTCTTTTTAGTCAGAACAAAGGATGGTTCTTGACCATAAAGGACTGTATTTATACCTAGAAGGGTGGAACATCTAGATTAGAAAGAATGTGTAGGAATGGGTCTAAGAATCTGTCTAAGCATCACCATTGGATCAGTGGTGAATTTATTCCTCAAGTATAGGAATTCCAGACTTGCAGCACTTACTATTTGAGCTCCCTTCTCTCCAGTGGAGCTGTCAAGTTCAGAGCTCCAGGAGGGAAGGGAGGAATGTGGACAGTGCCTTCTTTCCAGGTGGGCGGGACTGTCTCCTGGCCTCTGCTCAGGTCCCCCATCAATACAGTGGGATGGTACCTTCTCTGGGCACCATCACATTCCACTTCTTAGGCCCTTGCATTCTTGGCTGTGGGCAACAGCCTTTCTCTGTTAGCATTCGCTCCATTTTACATTTGATGTGGGCAGCTTGGACCCTTGACCTGGCTGGCTGTTGCCCAGCCTGCCCTACAGGTAATAAACAATATGGCCCAGTGTGGCCTGGCTGTCTGCCTATGGGATCAAGAGCTTGTCGTCACACAGGAAACTTGCCAACCCTTCTCGAAGCCATATGCTCATCCTTTCCGGCCACATCTCATGAAAGTGTGTGGAATTCCGCAGTGAACTCTGTGTGGAGCTCTCTCTATTTTCTTGGGGCTGAAAGCCAGGTTTGAATTTCTGCCGTCATTAGCTGCATAATGAAAGGGGTACAATTTTAAAGGAAAGCAACCCTTGATTGCATGTGCAAAATGGTGTTTTTGTGTGTCTCCCTTCAATTATTAAAAAGACCAGAAAAGTCATCTTGAGTATTGCTGAGAAGGGAGAAGAGGGGAGAATCCAGAAGCCCATTTTGCTTCGGTTATTTTGTGTGTTGCTGAAAGAGAGATGCAAAAGCCAGACTCAAAGATCTGTAACCATGAGAGATGAGGCTTGCAGTGTTTCAAGGAGAAATAGGAGCTTAGAAGCAGTGACAACAGTAACAACTGTGTAGAGAAGTAGGGCAAGGATTGAAATAAGGAATGGGATGGATGGGTAGGTTAGGAAACTGAGTCATGGGATAAACATGCTGGATGTTGCTTTAGTGTGGTGTGTACATAAACCTTCAGGTCAAGGCGAACCCATCCACTACCAAACCTATATCCATACTCCTTACACATTGTCTGTCTCTGTTTCGATCCCTGTTTTAAAGGGAGATCTGAAAACATCCATCAGAGATCCAATTCTAGTGAAGGGTCCAGCTTGACTAGACTTTCATCAAATTCCTGTTATTTTCCTCTAATGGTGAGCTGGATTGGTAAACCTAAAAAATTCTCAACTCTTTTCTTTTCAAATTGGGATAATTTCTAAACCAAAGTGATCTGTAGGCCATCACTTATATCTGAATCATTTGGGGTCATTGTTAAAATGCAAATTTTAGTTCCTCCCAAATCAGTAAAGGCAATGGCACCCCACTCCAGTACTCTTGCCTGGAAAATCCCATGGACGGAGGAGCCTGGTAGGCTGCAGTCCATGAGGTTGCTAAGGGTTGGACACAAGTGAGCGACTTCACTTTCAATTTTCAGTTTCATGCATTGGAGAAGGAAATGGCAACCCACTTCAGTATTCTTGCCTGGAGAATCCCAGGGACAGGGGAGCCTGGTGGACTTCCGTCTATGGGGTTGCACAGAATTGGACACAATGGAATCGACTTAGCAGCAGCAGCAGGAGGAGGAGATTCTAGGAATCTGTATTTTAAACAAGGGCTTCCCTTGTGGCTCAGATGGTAAAGCGTCTGCCTACAATGCGGGAGAAACAAGTACTCTTAGTGATCTTTAAGAATTCTAAACTAGTAAGGAATGCTGCTAAGTGTCTTTCTTCAGCTCTTTTCTCCTGAAGATGCCTTGGGCTCATCTCTTTATATCTCTAGAGCTAAAAGGCACCAACAGGAAGAGCAAAACAGTAAATATGATCTTCTTAAAAATGTCAGGCTGCATTATTTTCCTGCTTTAAAATGTTCAGTAGCTTCCCAATGAGCTGGGAACAGAGTATTTCCACTGCTGTCTGCCCTTCCTTTCTGATCTCAGTCTCTCTTACCTCATTCCAGGCTTGCTAGCCTCTGGTTATAAGATGTATATAAAGTGTAAGATCTGATCCTTACAACTGCCATAATTATTTCCATCTGGGAGCCTCTGGATTCCCAATCCCAGCAAGGCAAACATTTCTCATACCTTCCCTCCTCTGACTCCATCTCATCATTCAGATCTCAGCTCCTGCTTTACTTTAGCTGCTCTCAAGAAGTTCTCCCTGGTTTCCCTTTGTAATATACACATGCTCCTCCTGTTATCTCTAGCTCATCAACCTATTTCACTTAGAACGTACTTGCTGGCATTTATCACCATCTGAAATCATTCAATCAATTACTCTTCCTATTCTTCTTTGTTTTTACTTATCAGTCTCTGCATTTGAAGAAGAATCATCATCTGTGTTATCATGGCTATATTTTCAATGCCTAAAACTGTGGTTGGCACAAGATGAATATTCAATAATTATTTCGTAGATGTTGAGTTAAAAACACCAAAAGTGCAAGATATAAGGAATTTTAAAGCTCTTCAAATACACAATGATTCCAATTCTTTAATTTTATGATAGCTTTTTTTTTCTTACCTGAGGAATTACCTTAAGCTTGATGATTCACTTTAGTTCAGTTCAGTCGCTCAGTCGTGTCCGACTCTTTGCAACCCCATGGACTGCAGCACACCAGGCCTCCCTGTCCATCACCAACTCCCAGAGTTTACCCAGACTCGTGTCCATTGAGTCGGTGATGCCATCTAACCATCTCATCCTCTGATGTCCCCTTCACCTCCCACCTTCAATCTTTCCCAGCATCGGGGTCTTTTTGAATGAGTCAGCTCTTCGCATCAGGTGGCCAAAGTATTGGAGTTTCAGCTTCAGCATCAGTGCTTCCAATGAACACCCAGGACTGATTTCCTTTAGGATGGACTTGTTGGATCTCCTTGCTGTCAAAGGGACTCTTAAGAGTCTTCTCCAATACCACAGTTCAAAAGCATTAATTCTTGGGTGCTCAGCTTTCTTTATAGTCCAACTCTCACATCCATACATGACCACTGGAAAAACCATAGCCTTGACTAGACGGACCTTTGTTGGCAAAGTAATGCCTCTGCTTTTTAGTATGCTGTCTAGGTTGGTCATAACTTTGCTTCCAAGGAGTAAGCATCTTTTAATTTCATGGCTGCAATCACCATCTGCCGTGATTTTGGAGCCCAAAGAAATAAAGTCAGCCACTGTTTCCACTGTTTCCCCATCCATCTGTCATGAAGTGATGGGACCAGATGCCATGATCTTCATTTTCTGAATTTTGAGCTTTAAGCCAAATTTTTCACTCTCCTGTTTCACTTTCATCAAGAGGCTCTTTAGTTCTTCTTCACTTTCTGCCATAAGGGTGGTGTCATCTGCATATCTGAGGTTATTGATATTTCTCCCGGCAATCTTGATTCCAGCTTGTGCTTCATCCATCCTGGCATCTATCATGATGTACTCTGCATATAAGTTATATAAGCAGAGTGACAATATACAGACTTGACATACTCCTTTTCCTATTTGGAACCAGTCTGTTGTTCCATGTCCAGTTCTAACTGTTGCTTCCTGACCTGCATACAGATTTTTCAAGAGGCAGGTCAGGTGGTCTGGTATTCCCATCTCTTTCAGAATTTTCCACAGTTTATTGTGATCCACACAGTCAAAGGCTTTGGCATAGTCAATAAAACAGAAATAGATGTTTTTCTGGAACTCTCTTGCTTTTTCCATGATCCAGTGGATGTTGGGAATTTGATCTCTGGTTCCTCTGCCTTTTCTAAAACCAGCTTGAACATCAGGAAGTTCACGGTTCACATATTGCTGAAGCCTGGCTTGGAGAATTTTGAGCATTACTTTACTAGCGTGTGAGATGAGTGCAATTGTGCGGTAGTTTGAGCATTCTTTGGCATTGCCTTTCTTTGGGATTGGAATGAAAACTGACCTTTTCCAGTCCTGTGGCCACTGCTGAGTTTTCCAAATTTGCTGGCATATTGAGTGCAGCCCTTTCACAGCATCATCTTTCAGGATTTGAAATAGCTCCACTGGAATTCCATTACCTCCACTAGCTTTGACCATACCTGTCCTTAATTATGTGTTAGGGCAGAGGAAGAACAGAGATCTGTAAAATACACTTTGTGATTTTTCTGAAAATGGAATCTTACTCTAATATGAGAGCTAAATGGGAAATCATTTCAGTCTTATTCTCTTAACGTAAAAATATTGACCTGTAAATGGTTGATTAAATCATCCAGCAAGCATTTATTGCTAACCAACTCAGGCCTATCTTAGGCACGTGGGGTATATCATTAGTAAGCAAAACAATGGTTCTGCCCTTATACAGCTTACTCATCATCCTACTTGCCAACAAGGCATTTGGTCCAATCAGGAGAATCTTCAAGTTGTGGAGAGCTGGTCCTTCATCCTGAATCATCTTCTTTATTTGTAAAATAGTGTAATAGTGATGTGTTTACAAACCTCAGCTCTTCTGAAATATGCAAATAAGTTGTTCTGAAACACTTATTTTTAAACATTTCCAAAATATCATTCATTATAAATTGAATATATATCAATGCTATTTCCAACAGGAAATCTTCCATATAATAATAAAGCTAAGAAAGTAGATATATTCAAAAGGAAGAATCAATAATAGGAATTATTGTAGAAAACTACAAACATCACTTTCTCTAGAAAGAGACACCATTCATTGACTAGATCATTATTCTACTTCCTTTGAAAATATCATCCTGCTCCACGTTAATGTGAGAAAAAATATTACTAGAGCAAAACCCATAATTTAACTCACATTTCATAGACAGATATTTGTGTATATGAAATAATCCCTTTAAAATTTATCTTAATTTTATAACTTTGTAAATCTGAGGAATTAGCAAGAAAAAAAAAAAAACAAACACCTTGCAATCATTCAAGATTAAAACTTTATTAAAGGATTTTACCAATATATCTAAGTACAGATAAAACCAACTCACTTAAAGTAAACGAAGGCAGATGTCCTTTATATTTAAATACATGATAAAGTCATCTTTATTTCTCTATGTAGCAGAGAGGGTCACTTTCCTTCTTGCCATCCTGGATGTTCTCAGGAAAGTCATAAACATTCACCCTTTATTCTGATACAAAGAGTAGCACACAAATATGAATAGGTCTAAGGTGTACAAAAATAGGAAATATCAACGCTTCTTTTTTTAGGCAGAGATGACTGGATGGTTTGCAGTTGTGCCCTTTTTATAAAGCATCCAAAAGCTGGGGAGAGAGGCAGGGACAGGACTGACATGATTCTTTTGAACAGTATAAAGTGAAAGAAAGTGTAAAGTGAAAAAGAGTGTTAATCACTCAGTTGTGTCCAACTCTTTGTAACCCCATGGACTACAGCCTGCCAAGCTTCTCTGTCCCTGGAATTCTCCAGGCAAGGAATACTGGAGTGGGTTACCATAAGCATGATTTCTGTTGTGTGTGGGGCCTGTGCAGATTGTGGTACATTTAGGAAATTTCTTTCTTCCTAAATTTGGCCAGAAACTACTCTAAGAATGAATGCATCTCTGTGGAAGAGTTTTATGTATGATTTAACTGATGCTCCTCAGAAGACTAGGAAAACCTGGATTCCCCTGTTTTCACTCTAGTGCACTAAAGACCTTGGACTGTCTAGAATCTCCTCTTTCCAGCCCAGAGGTTAATTAGTCTGCACTAAATCATCATAGTGCTGTGACATGCGTCATTAAGAGATATCTCTATTCTAAGAGATGTTTAACGATATGGGCATCTTTAAAGCAAAACCAACCTTGGGGCAGGGAATGAGCTTCCCTGCAGTGGTTTGGAGATGTACTTCTTATCTGAAGTTCTCTCTAATGCACTGCATTTGACTATGGGGAAGCATGACCAGGGAGTCCAAAGATCAAAGTAAAAGGGCAACTTTTTTTGATGCCTATTTCTTTGACTAATGAAACAGTTAAACTCATATAGTTAAAATTGTTTTTCTTTTCAGTATTCAAAATCAATGTATATTTCTTAATCCTTTGGTAAATTCTGGTAACACCATTACATTCTGATGATGAGGAGGAGGATAAAGGGATGAGTCAGTAACAAACAATGAGGCACATCTCATATTTACCTTTCCTCTGATGTGGAGGTGGAAAATCCTGGGATAGCTCAGGACCCAGGGTAGACCCATCAGAGCATGATCTGTGGTCCTGAATTGCTGAAAGTGGTACTTGTGACCAAAGTTTGTTGGGTGATGAGCAGCTAGGTGGCAGAAAGATGATTGAGGAACTAATATTAGACAAATCTCTTCTTTTTCCAATTAAAGTATAAGACAGTAACGGTGGAAGAGAGAGACTGATACTCAGATCACAGTTCAATGGAGGGAAAGAAAATACCCTCAAAATAAGACCTTTTAAATTTAAATAACAAATAATTTTTAAACTTTTTTAACTTTTCCAAAAGTAATGGTTTTCTAGAATTTGATATCTAATCATCATTTATCATACTTTCAGTTAAGACTAGCATTCAATCATATTAGGAGTGTTGAGCTAGAAAAAGGATCAATATTGATGCTCTGTAACAAAAGAGATAAGTAAGGTAGTACTTACTGTCACTCTGAATGAAGTAGAGTAGTCAATAAAAGAAAAGAACACCAAAATAACAGTTGACGAGATGTCTTGACTCAATAACATGTAGTCAATTCAAAGAAATAATTATTACTGGTACAGTGAATAAATTAGTAATATTGTACATGGCCAGTTCATTCTGAATTTTGTTAGAATGTATTAAGCTTGAGGATTTAAGTGATTTGATGATACACTGATTTAATCTTGTATATACCCCACTGCTCCAAAGGCATCAAACACAATACAGAAGAAATGAAAAGAAGTAATGTGATTTGGAGTCTGGGAGCTAGAGAGGGCGGTGGTTATAAAATCAAGTTCTAGAGTCAGACTGCCTGAGTTGGACTCCCCTCTGCCCAAGATCAAGGTGTTGGCAATGTTGATTTCTTCTAAGGCCTCTCTCCTTGGCTTGTGGATTGCTACCTTCTCACTGGGATCTCACATGGTCTTTCCTCTGTGCACAGCATCCCTGGGACCTCTTCCTCATTCATAAGGACAGCAGTGTTACTGGATGAGGGTCCTACCCTTATAGCCTCATTTTAACTTAATCACCTCTTTAAAGATCTTATCTCCAATATAGTTACATTCTGAAGTGCTGAGGGTTGGGACTTCAAAATATGAATTTCAAGGGACATGATTCAGTCCACAATAGCAAGTATTTGCTTATTACAAATAGTCAAGGCATGAAACTTGTACTTTGAATATTTTATAAATTTTAATGATAAAGTAATTCACAGTCATACATTCACATTGTAAAAAATAGAACAACACACATACAATAAAATGTTAAGTTCTTTTTACTGTTTGACCTTTCATCCTTCTCAATCTGGGCATCTCTGGTGGCAATAATTTGGTATGTTTCCCTAGAGAAGTTTTATAGATAAATGCATGTGTGTAATGTATTGTAAAATATATGTGTGTCCTTGTCATGATTGTACTATATAATTATATTGCATATGTAATATAATTAAATTCTGTTGTTCTTTTTTATTAAGTTATAGAATTAGCCTAAATAAATTATTCTGTTATGTGCTTTTAAAATTTTACTTCCTTTTTTCTTGATGATATTTGCATTTTGGTATACATATACCTAGCTCATTTTTTATTATTATCATACATTATAATTAACCTATATAAATTTTGTTGTTGTTGTTCAGTTGCTAAGTTGTGTCTGACTCTTTGAGATCCCATGAACTGCAGCAGTCTAGGGTTCTCTGTCCTTCATTATCTCCCAGAGTTTGCTGAAACTCATGTCCATTGAGTCAATGATACCACGCAACAATTTTATCTTCTTTTATCCCCTTCTCTCCTTGCCCTCAGTCCTTTCCAGCATTAGGGTCTTTTCCAATAAGTCGGCTCTTCACATCAGGTGGCCCCAAAGGGACTCTCAACAGCCTTCTCCAACACCACAGTTTGAAAACATCAGTTCTTCTGTGCTCAACTTTCTTTACGGTCCAGCTCTCACATCCAACTACTGGAAAAAATAATAGCTTGACTATAATGGACTTTTGTCAGCAAAGTAATGTCTCTACTTTTTAATATGCTGTCTAGATTACTCATAGCTTTACTTCCAAGGAGCAAGTGTCTTTTAATTTCATGGCTGTAGTCACCATCTGCAGTGATTTTGGAGCCCAAGAAAATAAAGTCTGCCACTGTTTCCATTTTTTTTCCTATCTATTTGCCATGAAGTGATGGGACTGAATGCCATGATCTCAGTTTTTTGAATGTTGAGTTTTAAGTCAGCTTTTTCACTCTCCTCTTTCACTTTCATCAAGAGGCTCTTTAGTTCCTCTTCACTTTTTTCATGAGTTGCTTCTTAATATGCTCTACATTTTTTCGTATTATGTCATCTTTTTCTTTCAGAGTTGAAGCTCTTTTTATTCTGAAAGTTAATCCTTTTGAAAGATACTCATTGCAAATATTTTCTCCCAGCACATATTTACATTTTATGTGTGCTTGGGGTATTGTTTGATTTTATGAATTTTGGGTATTATATCTTATTTAAGGAGGCCTACTCAGCCCAGTATTTGAAATTAGCTCCTATATTTTATTCTAGTATTTTAAACAGAGGAATTAGGCACTCATGAAAACTTCAGTTTTAAATTTTGGCTCTATTTATTAGCCTTTTGACAATGGGAAAGGCACTAAAGTTCTTCAGATTATTAACAATTTCATAATATCTTGTATTAACCCTTATCTAGACTTAATTGCAAGTTTTACTGATTCATTTGTTCACTGTTTTAAAAATAGTATTTGTTGAATTAATTGTAAAATGTTTGACTATTATGAAATTTTTCTAACAGAAAAATTATGGAGAAAAAACTTGATTAATTGTTTTAATACCAGTTTTATCAAATCTTAACATTTTGTCATATTTTCTAGACATGTGAAAAAGTATTGCAGACATAGTTGAAGCCATCTGTGTACCCCACCTCAAACTCAATACCTCCTTCACTGCTACTGTGAAATGATATGCATTATTCCCATGAATTTTAAACATTTTGAATATACACATTCATACAACAAAAATTCTTTGCTATTTAAATAACTGTGATGTGTTTTTGAGAATATGTTTTGGCTTTTCTAAAATAAATGTTTATTATTTTTTCTTTATTTTTAATTGAAGGATAAACACAATATTCTGTTGGTTTCTACCATATATCAACGTGGATCAGCTATAGGTATACATATGTTGCCTCCTTCTTAAGCCTCACTCCCACCTCCCACCCCATCCCACCCCTCTAGGCTGTCACAGAGCCCTGGTTTGAGTTCCCTGGGTCAAACAGTGAATTTCCCCCGTCTACCTATTTTACACACACACACACACACACACACACATGTTAGTGTCTATATTTCCATGCTACTCTCTTGATTTTTCCCACCTTGTCCTTTCTACCCCTACCCCAATATCCATAAGTATTTTCTCTATAATTTTAGATATAGAATATCTGGGTCTTAGCATATGCACACCTTCAACTTACATTGTTATTAGTAAATATTAACAGATATGACCAGATTTATTTCCCAGAGTGGTGGAACCAATTCCACTCAAACCATGAGTGTATGGATTCCCTCATTGTTTGTACCCTCATTAACAAATATTTTCTAAATTTAATTTCACAAGTTTAAAGTTTTGATTTTCACATTAAGTCTTTAATCCCCATGGGAATGCTTTTATCTTTGTAGAAGTGAGCTAGGGAGCCTAGTCATCGGGCTAATGAACAGTCCCAGCATGGTTTCTTGAGTTGTCCGTTCCTCCTTCACTGATGGTTAGCACTTGAGTTATGTGCAGTTTTCCCAAAGGCATCACCCTGTTTCTGGACTCTCTGTTAGGCTCTGTAGCACTGTTTGTCTTTCCTTGTCTTGGACCATACTGTCTTAATTACTCTGGCTTACTGTGTCTTGATATCTGTGAAGGCAAGCCCTCCTATTTTGTCTACCAAACTGTCTCAATCCTTTAGTCTTTCATACAAATTCTGACATCAGCTTAATTACATTATTGACCAGAGTGGTGGTCATTCAACCTATTGAGCATTTTTTGAAAGAATAAGTCATTTTAGTGTATAATTTTGTTTCTACCTAATTTCCTTTCGCCTCTCCTTTTCTGGGCTTTCTGTACTTCTGCACAGAAAGACCTGGTTGACAGATGTTGGAACTGATAGATCTATACTCCGTGTCTCATCTCCTAAATGTTCCCCCATACTTTTGATCATTTAGCTTTTATTTCTCTTTTGAATGGCATTCTGCGGCAGTCTCTATGATTGATTTTTCAGCTGCATTTCATTTTCTGTTCATTTCACTTATCGATTGTTTTACTAATTTCTTTCTCTTAGCAGCCTCATTATTAATGAGTGAGTTATCCTTTGAATCTTTCAGAGGTTCCTAGCTGTGCTTGTTTTCAAATGCTCCTTCATTGCTCAGCACATTTATTCTTTTGTTTGCAGATTTTATTAGTTTTCCTTCATGTCACTGTTCCTCAAATGGTTACTGAGTATTTGTTGTCTATTATACCTCTGGTTGATACTTGAGATTGCTCTTGGCAGCAGGAGAATATTTCCGGGTTCAGATAAAAGTTTATGAAGTCTTGGTAGTGAATATAGATTTGGATGATGACCTCACTCCTTCTGTATGTGCATATATGTGAATGTGTGCATGTAGCAAGAACGTGGGCAGGCTGGCTTTCTTTTAGAAAACACTTATTACGAGTCTTCCATGTGCAAGGAGGAGCTTTGTGTCCTTCCTGACTGCACTGGGTCATCTGGAGCCCCTGCTTCTTTGTCCCCAGGCTTCCATTTTTAAAGGACTCTACTTGTGAAAGGCAGTGGCTCAGAGTAAGCTTCTGGAAGCTGGGGACTGGTACAGCCAATAAGGAGAGTCATAGCTCACTCTTTCCCTAGACTCTACTACCTCTGAACTAAGTATTACTCCATGACTCAGCTCTGTTGCATTCTTCCCAGCACTTGATTCTCATCAGAAAATCCTTTCTGTTCTGCTGTGCTGATGATACACTTTCTGTCTTGACAGGATTGCTGAGGATTTGTTTATGTCATTTCAATGCGATTTTTTGTGAAGTAAGAATAATAAAGCTAGACATCTTGAACCAGATGTTGAGTCAGCAATTCAGAACTGAGTGATGCATCATTTACATTGTGTTGTGTGCTCTGATTAGAAACAAATGAAGTAATAAGTTCACTGCACAGAAAACCATGTCACATATTTAACTGTATTTTCCATGGTACTTAGAACAGCAGGTATTTTTGTTGTTGAATGATTACAACCACTTTTTCTCAAAATCATTCAAAATTTCAACAAGATTTATTCCTATAACATATTCAGGTAAATGTTGCAAAATTTTCCTCTTATTCTTTTGAAGTACTACTTTATTTTGCCTGAAATGCTCCAGATATCATCTCTTTATTCCCCAAACTAAGCTCAGAAAATATTTTGAGCTTTTGAATTTCAGTGCAGTATTTTGCCTTCCTTTACTTTCCAACTTCTAACGTGCATGTGTTAGGCCAGTTGTTACAGACTGAATGTTTGTTTCTGTCCAAATTCATGTGATGAAGCCCTAATCTACCAATGTGCTGATATTAGGAGGCAGAGGCTTTGGGGGATAATTAGGTTTAGAGGAGGTCAGTGTGTAGAGGCCCCATAATGGGATTAGTGTCTTTATAAGAAGAGAAAAAGACACCAGCACTTCCTTTCTCCACTGTGTGAGGATGAAGCAAGAAGACAGCTGTCTACCAGCCAAGAGGAAAGCCCTCAGAATGAAACCAGTCTTGCCAGCATGTTAATCTTGCACTTCCCAGCATCCAGAACTATAAAAAGTGCATTTCTATTGTTTAAGACAATCAATCAATGGTATTTTATATGGCAGCATCTTGCAGACTAAGACATCATAAAGACTGGAATTTCCTGCAATAAGATGTCCATAGTGGCGTCTCAATAATAAGGCTTCAAATGGAGAGTTGGAAGTAATTGGTTGCATCAACCTGTATTCAGCCCTTATCTTTTATTTCACTTGTAGTTTTGTGCTCCCAAAGAACAAAATACCTGCCTTTATTCTAAAATCTATTTCTCTTGTATTTAGACATGTGAGTACCTCAAGAGTGCTTTTTTTCATCCTTAATAATGTAAATAGAATAATTTCCGAGAAATAACAGTTACTTCTAAATGAATGAATCATATTTTTAAAAGCATATTTCTCTGTTATATAAGATACAAATAACTCAAAGGGGAAGTCTTTTTAGAAAATTGTTTTGAATCCAAACAAAATTTAAACTTATCTAATAGCTTAGCATTCATTATAGGAAGAAGTTCTATTACTGACAACTACAGGTCTTGCTTCTGAGCTGATGGTTAGCTAATTGACCAAATCGCATTATTGAATTGTGTTTTCAGGCCAAAGATCTGCCTCAGAAAATATGTTGACATATTCTAAATATTTTAGATTTTGATATGTACCCCAAGTTTTGAGAAAATATGTAGGTTCTTTCATTGCATTTTGAATCAAAATAATAAAAAGCAATTAAAATTCCTGGTTGTGAGAGATGGAGAACTGAAAGAGCCCCTTTATTGTGTTTTCTTCCTAAGTATGAATCATGATAATTGCTTTAGAAATAAACATGACTCAGCACTCTTATCAGTTACTGTTTCAATCCCAAAGATTTACCGTGTGGCCCAGTGAGGATCCCAAGTAGCTAAGGAACTCACTCAGGAAGTGACAACCACAAAATAAGCTTCTGTGTCCTGGTGACATGGGCCTTGCTGTGGTTATTACTAGAAAGCTATAATAAGTGCTGCAGGCCCCCAGTGAGGTTGGGTAATGAGAGTACTTCACTTCTGCTCAGCATTGTTTGCATATGATAAATCATTTTGACTGAATTACTAAAGTTTAATTTTGTTTGAAATGTACTAATCAAATAACAGATGCTGTGTCTTGGCTGAGGTTAGTGTGACATCACAATTGTTTCATAGTGGCTATAAAAAGCAGCATTGAGAGGTGTTTCTACAAGGGAAATGGTTCTCTATTGATATCACTTAAAAAATAAGAAGTAGTAAATAGTCAGGGGGTCTTTTGTTCGCTGTGAAAAGATCTCCAGGATATGATGCTTCATGAATCAATCAGTTTAATAAGTATACACTTTGTGGATGGCTTTTACATGTTTTATTTCTATCACCTTCCTTTGCCACCTATGTCCCCCTCCCCACTAATAAGGCATCCCACACCTTTGTGCACCACACAATTATTTATATTTAATTGCAAGCACATCATGGTGAAGAGGATTTGAGTCCCTTCCCAAGTAAATGGGAACGGAAACGTATGGAGGAAGTCCAACCATGATCTGTGTTTATGCTGCTGCTGCTAAGTCGCTTCAGTCGTGTCCGACTCTGTGCAACCCCATAGATGGCAGCCCACCAGGCTCCACTGTCCCTGGGATTCTCCAGGCAAGAACACTGGAGTGGGTTGCCATTTCCTTCTCCAGATCTGTGTTTATAGCCAGTCTTAATTGTCTAAATTTCCTAGTAACATGACACCTATTTCTGTAATTTTCTCACCAGCAAGCAATGTATGATCCTATAAGATGTACTTCATCTAAGTAATAAAATGTGGATCTAGACTATAAATATATCTTAAATCTATTATATTCCTACAATGCGTTATTTTCTCCATTTTAAGATGCTTAGGACATTCATCATTTTTATTCTGTTATTCTGGTTTGAGTTAGATGAAATTTCATAATTTCTCAGAACATCTTGATTTTATTTTCTTGCCAACTGGCTGATGTACTTTCAGGATCCTCCAGATGTGCTCTCTCAAAACTGGTAAATTAAAATGTCTTGCCAGTCTTCCCTGTGACTATCATTTTCACCAACCCTTGAAATTGACAAGTCAGTAAACCAAGCTCCCTCCTCTCCAAGCAAAGAATGCTTGCACTTTATAGAAGACCTGCAGATCCAAATTCTAATGCCAGCCCCACTTAATACTTGCTAAGTCATTAAACTACAGTGTAGCCTTATTTATTAAATGGATTGCTTTCTGACCTCCATGTGTTCTCTCTAAAGTAAACCTGAGGTACTTGTGCTTTGCAAGTAACATGTTGCTGCTGCTGCTAAGTTGCTTCAGTCATGTCTGACTCTTAGGGACCCATGGACTGCAGCCCACCAGGCTCCTCCATCCATGGGATTTTCCAGGCAGGAATACTGGAGTGGGTTGCCATTGCCTTCTCCCTGCAAGTAACATGTTTGGCAATAAAACAGCACAGTGCAAAAGAACTCTATTAAAATTGTATTACTAGAGGCAAATAATCAAAATTTTATAATTGTAAGAGTAGAAAACTACTAAAAAATGGTATTAACTGATGCTAAACTCTGAAGATTTGATACAAGTGTGAAAGTGAAAGTCTCTCAGTCATCTCTGACTCTTTGTGACCCCATGGACTATACAGAATACTGGAGTGAGTAGCCTTTTCCTTCTCCAGATCTTCCCAAACAAATGTGATGAAAGTTAAAACAAAACAAAACAAAACAATCCAAGGTTGTATTTGTACTTTTTAGTAATCTGGGTACACTTGGAGATTTTATATCCATTTTTTATAGGTGCATGTATTCATAAAATTGGAAGGGACTTCTGAAACTATTTAATCCAATTACATTCTCCATCTCATTCTCCTTGGGTTCTTGAATGCTTAAATCATTTCCATATTACCTTGACAAGAGATTATTTAGTATCAACTGAAATATCTCTAATGACATACACTTCAATAACTACATTTACCTGCTTGAAAATTCTCCCAAAGTCTGCTTCCTTATACATTTTACTTGGTGATATCTGTTTTTCTTTCTGAGGAAACAGGAAAAAAAAAGGAAATGAATCAAACCAAAACAAAACAACTGTATCTTCCATATTTAATAGCCCTTCAAATATTTGAAGAGAATTAGCATAGTCCCAAATGTCCTATTTCTCAAAAGACTTTCCTTTTCTTCATGGCATCCCATGGCATTGTTCTCTCTTCTGCTAGTCCTCACTGCTGCCCATAATCCATTTGGCATGTATTCTTTCAAAAGTCTGCAGTCAGACGAACTTGGACTCCAGGGATGCTCATAGTAGTCTGATGTGAGCTGAATTAGCCAATATGCTCTTGGCCTCATTGTATTGTGAACTAATCGGGCTCCATGTGCCAAGTATAGGACAAAATTGTCATCTTTTCTTTTTCATTCATTTACTCATTTATTCAAGAAATACTTTTTGAGCATATAGTATTTTCTGACATTTTCTTATGTGTTGGAGATCAATAATGACCAAGATAGAGTTGAAATTTGCCTTTATGGAATTTATAGTTCAAAAGAAGAGAGAGGTAGAAAACATTACAATTTGAGACTTGCTAAGAAGGCAATGGCACCCCACTCCAGTACTCTTGCCTGGAAAATCCCATGAACGGAGGGGCCTGGTGGGCTGCAGTCCATGAGGTCGCTAAGAGTCAGACACGACTGAGCGACTTCACTTTCACTTTTCGGTTTCATGCATTGGAGAAGGAAATGGCAACCCACTCCAGTGTTCTTGCCTAGAGAATCCCAGGGACAGGGGAGCCTGGTGGGCTGCCTTCTATGGGGTCGCACAGAGTCGGACACGACTGAGCAACTGATCTGAACTGAACTGAAGTAAAAAGACTCATTGGAAAAGACTCTGATGCTGGGAGGGATTGGGGACAGGAGGAAAAGGGAACGACAGAGGATGAGATAGCTGGATGGCATCACCGACTTGGTGGACATGAGTTTGAGTGAACTCCAGGAGATGGTGATGGACAGGGAGGCCTGGTGTGCTACGATTCATGGGGTCACAAAGGGTCAGACATGACTGAGCGACTGAACTGAACTGAACTGAAGTAAAAAGTGCCAAAACAGATTGTAATGTGGTAAAGGGAGGAATGTAAATTAGGTTGTCCACTCAGTTCTGTTCTGGCAGATGCCATTTCAGTTCAGTCATTAAGGATGAGAAGTAGCAAGTCTTTAACCATGTGTTTAGAGCTGTCCCCTGTCACTTTGCAACTCCACTGCCCATGATGGTTGTAGTTTTGTCCCTCTAGGGTGGCTGTCCATCCTGGCTTCCCACCTCTTCTGGGTCAGCCAGACGGGCTTTAAGAAGGACAACAAAGATAAATGGTAGAGTGGAACACTGAGCTAGGGCTTCAGTGAGCTGTTGAACTCACTGAAGTGGGGAAGAAGAAAAATTGACTTTTATTCTATCCTCACATTTTTAGAATGCTTTATTTTGTAATATGTTACAATATGGATGACAGAGGATAGATGGTTTGATGGGATCACTGACTCAATGGATATGGGTTTGAGCAAGCTCTGGAAGATGGTGGATGACACCAAAGGCTGGCATGCTGCAGTCCATGCGGTCGCAAACAATTGGACATGACTGAGAAACTGAACAATAGCAACTGTACATAAAAGCATGGTACATCTTCAGTACCATCTTTTACAGAGTCAGAGAAATGCAGTAATTTATTCCCTAAGGTGTAGTGAAACATGAACTATGCAAAACCCGGTCTTCCATAACTTTTTTACTTCAAAACTAACTATACACTTTATGTCTGTATAACTATGGGAAATATCTTTTTGGTAGCAAATAAATACAGGACCTGAGGATAAATTAGGAATTTGGGATTAACATATGCACACCAACTGATGCTTTCAAATTGTGGTGCTGGAGAAGACTCTTGAGAATCCCTTGGACAGCAAGGAGATCAAACTAAATAATCCTAAAGGAAAAAACCTTGAATATTCACTGGAAGAACTGATGCTGATGCTGAAGCTCCAATACTTTGGCCACCTAATGTGAAGAGTCAACTCATTGGAAAAGACCTTGATGCTGGGAAAGACTGAGGGCAGGAGAAGGGGACAAAATAGAATGAGATGGTTGGATGGCAAAACTGACTCAATGGACATGAGTTTGAGCAAACTCTGGGAGACAATGAAGGACAGAGAAACATGGTGTGCTGCATTTCATGGAGTCACAAAGAGTCAGACATGACTTAGAGACTGAACAACAAGAACATATAGAAAATAGATATCAAGAAGGACCAACTCCATAGCACAGGAAACTCAACTCAACACTCTGTATAACCTATACAGGAAAAGAATCTGAAAAAGAATGGGTATATGTATTCAGTTTCAGCTCAGTTGCTCAGTCCTGTCTGATTCTTTGTAACCCCATGGATTGCAGCATGCCAGGCTTCCCTGTCTATCACCAACTCCTGGAGCTTGCTCAAACTCATGTCCATTGAGTCCACGATGCCTTCCAACTATCTCATCCTCTGTTGTCTCCTTCTCCTCCTGCCTTCTTTCCCAGATCTGATCCCAGATCTGATGCTGGATCTTTCCCAGCATCAGGGTCTTTTCTAATGAGTCAGTTCTTCACATCAGGTGGCCAAAGTATTGGAGCTTCAGCTTCAGCATCAGTCCTTCCAATGAATATTCAGGACTACTTCCTTTAGGATGGACTAGTTGGATCTCCTTGCAGTCTAAGGGACTCTCAAGAGTCTTCTCCAACACCACAGTTCAAAAGCATCAATTCTTCGGCTCTCAGCTTTCTTTGAAGTCCAACTCTCACATCCATACATGACTGCTAAAAAACCATAGCTTTGACTAGACAAAACTTTCTCAACAAAGTAATGTCTCTGCTTTTTAATATCCTGTCTAGGTTTCTCATAGCTTCTTCCAAGGAGCAAGCGTCTTTTAATTTCATGGCTGCAGTCACCATCTGCAGTGATTTTGGAGCCTAAGAAAATAAAGTCTGTAATTGTTTCCATTGTTTTCCCATCTATTTGCCATGAAGTGATGGGACTGGAGCCATGATCTTTGTTTTTTTGAATGTTGAGTTATAAACCGGCTTTTTCTCTCTCCTCTTTCATTTTCATCCAGAGGTTCTTTAGTTCCTCTTCACTTTCTGCCATAAGCATGGTGTCATCTGCGTTTCTGAGGTTATTGGTATTTTTCCTGGCAATCTTGATTCTAGCTTGTGCTTCATTCAGCTCGACATTTCACATGATGTACTCTGCATATAAGTTAAATAAGCAGGGTGACAATATACACCCTTGACGTACTCCTTTCCCAATTTAGAAAAGTCTGTTGTTCCATGTGCAGTTCTAACTCTTGCTTCTTCCCCTGGATAAAGATTTCTTAAGAGGCAGGTAAGGTGGTCTAGTATTCCCATCTCTTTAAGAATTTTCCACAGTTTATTGTGATCCACACAGTCAAAGTCTTTGGTGTAGTCAGTGAAGCAGAAGTAGATGTTTTTCTGGAATTCTCTTGCTTTTTCTATGATCCAACGGATGTTGGCAATTTGATCTCTGGTCCCTCTGCCTTTACTAAATCTAGCTTGAACATCTGAAATTTCTCAGTTTGTATACTGTTGAAGCCTAGCTTGGAGAATTTTTAGCATTACTTAGCTAGCGTATGCTGCTGCTGTTGCTAAGTCACTTCAGTCGTGTCCGACTCTGTGTGACCCCATAGACAGCAGCCCACCAGGCTCCCCCGTCCCTGGGATTCTCCAGGCAAGAACACTGGAGTGGGTTGCCATTTCCTTCTCCAATGCATGAAAGTGAAAAGGGAAAGTGAAGTCTCTCTGTTGTGCCTGACTCTTAGCGACCCCATGGACTGCAGCCTACCAGGCTTCTCCGTCCATGGGATTTTAGATGAGTGCAATTGTGCAGTAGTTTGAACATTCTTCGGCATTGCCTTTCTTTGGGATTGGAATGAAAACCGACATTTTCTAGGCCTGTGGCCACTACTGAGTTTTCCAAATTTGCTGGCATATTGAGTGCAGCACTTTAATAGGATCATCTTTTAGGTTGTGAAATAGCTCTATTGAAATTCCATCACCTCCACTAGCTTTGTTCTTAGTGATGCTTCCTAAAGCCCACTTGACTTTGCACTCCTGGATGTCTGGCTCTAGGTGAGTGACCACACCTTAGTGGTTATCTGGGTCATTAAGATCTTTTTTGTTTAATTTTTCTTTGTATTTTTGCCACCTCTTCTTAATATCTTTTGCTTCCATTAGGTCCATACCATTTATGCTCTTTATTGTGCCCATCTTTGCATGAACTGTTCCCTTGGTTTCTCTAACTATATGTATAACTAAATCACCTTGCTGTATACCTCAAACTAACATAATATTGTAAATCAACTATCAGTCGTCAGTCAGTTCAGTCGCTCAGTCGTGACCGACTCTTTGTGATCCCATGAATTGCAGCACGCCAGGCTGCCCTGTCCATCACCGACTCCCGGAGTTCACTCAAACTCACATCCATCGAGTTGGTGATGCCATCCAGCCATCTCATCCTCCGTCATCCCCTTCTCCCTCTGCCCCCAATCCCTCCCAGCATCAGGGTCTTTTCCAATGAGTCAACTCTTTGCATCAGGTGGCCAAAGTACTGGAGCTTCAGCTTTAGCATCATTCCTTCCGAAAAACACCCAGGACTGATCTCCTTTAGAATGGACTGTTTGGATCTCCTTGCAGTCCAAGGGACTCTCAAGAGTCTTCTCCAACACCACAGTTCAAAAGCATCAATTCTTCCATGCTCAGCTTTCTTCACAGTCCAACTCTCACATCCATACATGACCACTGGAAAAACCATAGCCTTGACTAGATGGACCTTTGTTGGCAAAGCAGTGTCTCTGCTTTTGAATATGCTATCTAGGTTGGTCATAACTTTCCTTCCAAGGAGTAAGCGTCTTTTAATTTCATGGCTGCAATCACCATGTACAGTGATTTTGGAGCCCCCCAAAATAAAGTCTGACACTGTTTCCACTGTTTCCCCATCTATTTCCCATGAAGTGATGAGACCAGATGCCATGATCTTCGTTTTCTGAATGTTGAGCTTTAAGCCAACTTTTTAACTCTCCTCTTTCACTTTCATCAAGAGGCTTTTGAGTTCCTCTTCACTTTCTGCCATAAGGGTGGTGTCATCTGCATGTCTGAGGTTATTGATATTTCTCCCAGCAATCTTGATTCCAGCTTGTGCTTCTTCCAGCCCAGCGTTTCTCATGATGTACTCTGCATAGAAGTTAAATAAGCAGGGTGACAATATACAGCCTTGACGTACTCCTTTTCCTATTTGGAAGCAGTCTGTTGTTCCATGTCCAGTTCTAACTGTTGCTTCCTGACCTGCATATAGGTTTCTCAAGAGGCAGGTCCAATATAAAATAAAAAAAATTTAAAAAGTAATGAAAAATGTCTATAGTTTGGAAAAGTCAAAGGATCTCTCTTTGAGTCCCATTACTACTATCCTGGTCCAAACCACCATCATCTACAATTGTAATTATTCCAATAGTTTCCTAAACAGCCTCCCTGCAAACTCTTTAGTGGCTTCCCATTGTATTTAGAAGAAAATCAAAATTCTTTAATAGTGCATGCAAGCTCCACCTACTTGAACAGAACTGGTCTTGCCCACCTTGCCTTTCTTCAACTCTGCTATGCCAGTCATCTTCGTGATTTATCACCTTTAACTGACTCTTGTCTCATCCTACAATACCCTCCTCCTAGTTCTGACTTAATGCCTCTCATCATTTAACTCAAAGGTTATTATCTCAGAGAGACCTTCCTTATCTAGTCACTCTAAAGTCATCCTTTGGTGGTTATCATATCACATTGTTTTATTTTGTTTTTATAGCATGGATTACTCTGAAATGATCTTCTTTTTCATTTCCTAGTTGACTGTGTTTCTCTTACTAAAATATAACCGCACCAGAGTTAGGGGCTAGAGGGGCTTCTCTGTCTGTTCATTGCTACTTCCTGTCACTGTAATGTTACTAACTATTGTTGAATGAATGAATAAATAACTTGTAATTGGATAGTCTAGTATGAGGAAAAAGTGCTTTAATGAACTGGGTAGATCTAAACGAACAAAAGCTTGTTTATATAAAAATATAAAAAATATAGCTATATAAAAGTCTATGAAAAATATAACTTATAAAAGTCTCAAATTGAGAAGTATTTCAGAAAGAATTGGAAGCTTAAGAAACAGAATAGAACATGTAAAGAGGTGGAAGAAGCAAAGAATGAAGAGCACCAGCCATAGTGGTGGTGACAGATTAGAGCTGGCTATGCTGCAAATGGCCTAATATTCCACTGCAGGGCGCCCCAGGTGGTGCTAGTGGTAAAGAACCCGCCTGCCAATGCAGGAGACATAGAGACGTGGGTTTGATTCCTACGTTGGAAAGATCCCCTGGAGAAGGCAACCCACTCTGGTATTCTTGCCTGGAGAATCCCATGGACAGAGGAGACCAGCTGGCTATGGTCCATGGGGTCGAAAAGAGTTGGACATGACTGAAGTGACTTAGTACAAACAATATTCCATTGTGTGTGTGTGTGTGTGTGTGTGTGTGTGTGTGTGTATACCTCATCTTCTTTTTCCATTCATCTGTCTGTGGACATCAACATAGGTGGTCTTAGAAATTATCACACAAAGCGAGGTAAGCCAGACAGAGAAAGATAAATATCATATGATAACTACTTACATGAAGAATCCAAAAAAAGATACACATGAACTTATTTACAAAATAGAAAGAGATTGGCAGACATAGAAAACAAATTTATGGTTACCAAAGGGGAAAAAGGAGTGGGAAGAGGGATAAATTAAGAGATTGGGATTAACATATACACACTACTATAGATAAAATAGATAACCAACAAAGACCTACTGTATGGCTCAGGCAACTATACACAATATTTTATAATAACCTAAAAGGGGAGAGAATCTGAAAAGGAATAAAGAAATATGTATACATATAACTGGATCACTGTGCTATACACCTGAAACTAACATGATATTGTAAATCAACTATAATTTTAAAAAAAAGTTAAAAAAAGTACTGGCTATGTTGAAGATGTGTAATAAACACTGATGATGGAGAGAAGAGACAGCTGGCCAAGCATCTTGGATGTCTTGAGATGCAGAGAGCACACCTTTCTACCACAAAACCCTTACAGGAATGGATGTGTTCCACTCCAGGCTGACGAACAGCTGAGTTCAGTGGTTTTGGACTGGAAGGTGACATTGACTCTGTAGGGTGCTGTGGTTTCGGTAAAACTTTACATTACCAATATTCATAGCAAAGTCAAATTCTTGTGAGGATCAGGGCAGGTCATAGGAGAAGTAGGAGGAAAGCTTGTGCCCCACGAGAAGGACTAGCTGATCCTCAGCTGCAGTCACCACTGCCCCATGGGAAGATGGGCCCAGCATCATGAGATCTTTGGACTTTTCTAGAAGACCAGATATTTGGATTTTTATATAAAATTTATATGAAATTTTCCTACATGTCAATGCTGGCAACAAATCATTTACAAAAACACACCATGGGCCAAACAAAAACAGATCTGCAGTTTCAGCCTAACCCATAGAGAACCAGTCTGCAACCTCTCATTTCCAAGTTCTTTCCTAATATTATCCTTCTAGAAAAATCCAAGAACCTTCTGAAATAAATAGATGGAAATTTTAAATTTTTGATTATGGAACGAGCACATTCTTCCTTTAAAATAATTTGAAAATACAGGAGAGCATAAAAATTTAGAGATAAGATAGTCTGATGTGTTTCCACATTAGATAATATTCTGGTGTATTTTTTCTATAGTTAAGACTAATGATCACTAATAAAACACACATATATGCATATACACATGCCTATATATACATACATAGCCAAGTAGCTTTATCTCCTGTCTCTTTTAGCATCAGATTATAATATTAAAGCATTTTCTTGTTATTTAAATTTTTCAGGAATGTCATTTTAAAAGTCTACTCCACTGTAATTATGGATGGTCATTTACTTGAAGCTTTCTTCATCTTAGATGCTTATGTCATTCTCATTTTTTTATTATAGCAAGTAACTTGATAATGAATGTCTTTATACCTAAATATTGACATGTATTTCACATTATTGCATTAAATGTGATAGCTAGAAGTAAAATAATTGGAATGTTGTTGATGACTGAAACCAAATTAATTTTTAAAATTTTGCCACAAAATTCATATTCAAGAACAGTTTTGAGAATATATAATATATTCCTTTCTATCATTAAAAATGACATAAAGAAATATAATTTCTGCTTGATATGTTTGTTTAATTACTAGTAAGAGTGATTACCCCCTCTTGGATCACAGCCTTGTCATTGTGAAGGGGCTTGTATAAATCAATGAAGCTATGAGCCATGCCGTGCAGGGCCACCCAAGATGGACAGGTCATAGTGAAGTGTTCTGACAAAATGTAGTCCACTGGAGAAGAAAATGGCAACCTATTCCAATGTTCTTGCCTAGAGAACCCCATTGATAGTACGAAAAGGTAAAAAGATATGACACCGGAAGATGTGCTCCACAGGATAAAAGGTGTCCAATATGCTACTGGGGAAGAAGAGAGGGCAATTACTAATAACTCCAAAAAGAATGAAGTGACTGGGACTGTCAGTTGTGGATGTGTTTGGTGTTAAAAGTAAAGTCTGCTGCTGTAAAAAATAATATTGCATAGAAATCTGGTATGTTAGGTCTGTGAATCAAGATAAATTGGATGTAGTCAAGTAGGAGATGGCAATATTGAACATTAGCACCTTAGGAATCAGTGAACTAAAATGAATGGAAATAGGTGTCTTTAATTTGGATGACCATTATATCTACTACTGTGGGCAAGAATACCTTAGAAGAAATGGAGTGGCCGTCAGTCAATGAAAGAGTCAGAAACTTAAATGCAACCTCAAAAATAACACAATAATCTTGTCTCATTTCCAAGGTAAACTGTTGAACATCACAGTAATTCAAGGCTGTGCCCCAATCACTGATGCCAAAGAAACTAAAGTTGACTGGTTCTATGAAGACTTATAATATCTTCTAGACCTAACACACACAAAAGATGTCCTTTTCATCACAGGGAACTGGAATGCAAAAGTGGGAAGTCAAGAGATACCTGGAATAATAGGCAAGTTTGGTCTTAGAGTACAAACAGAAAAGCAGGGCAAAAGCTAACAGCGTTTTGTCACAAGAACATGCTGGTCATAGCAAACACTCTTTTCTAACAATCCAAGAGATGACTCTACACATTTTTATCACTAGATGGTCAGTACTAATTCAGATTGATTATGTGCTGTATAGCCAAAGGTGGAGAAGTTCTATACGGTCAGCAAAAACAAGACCCGGAGACTGAATGCAGAGTTCCAGAGAATAGCAAGGAAAGATAAGAAGGCCTTCTTATGAACAACGCAAAGAAAGAGCAGAAAACAATAGAATGGGAAAGACTAGAGCTCATTTCAAGAAAACTGGAGATGTTTCATACAAGGATGGGTACAATAAAGGACAGAAATGATAAGAGCCTAACAGAAGCAGGAGAGATGAAAAAGAGGTGGCAAGAATACACAGAAAAATTATACAAAAAAGGTCTTAATGACCCAGATAACCAAGATAGTGTGGTCACGCACCTAGAGCTGGACATCCTGGAGTGTGAAGTCAAGAGGACCTTAGGAAGCATCACTATGAACAAAGCTAGTGGAGGTGATGGAATACCAGCTGAGCTATTTCAAATCCTAAAAGATAATCCTATTAAAGTGCTGCACTCAATATGTCAGCAAATTTGGAAAACTCAGCAGTGGCCACAGGACTGGAAAAGGTCAGTTTCACTCCAATTCCAAAGAATGGCAATGCCAAAGAATGTTCAAACAATCATACAATTGAGCTCATTTCATATGCAAGCAAGATTATGTTCAAGACCCTCAACGTAAGCTTCAGTTTATGAAACAAGTGCTGATTATTTGCCTATTTAAAAGCTCTGTCACTGTAGGAAAATATGATGTAAGGAGCACTCTTGCAGCCCACATCACAGAAGCCTGGCTTCTGGTGCCCCTCCATGGGCTGGTGTGTCCAGATTGCTTTCTGTGTGAGTGTGTGGGTAACATACTGCAAGCTGAGCAGCTAGGATGATACAACATTGTAATTAGAGTCTGGAATTACAGGAATATTGAAAACATGATTTGCAATTTTTACTCTGAAACTGAGGGCTCTTCAATTTTTATAGAATCAAAATGAGCTTTATTATTCTACAACTGCTCTCACTGAAAAACTTTTCTTGTCTCTTTTTTTGCTCTGCAACAAATTACCTCTGATTAATCTTGTGGTTTTTTACATGAGCAGAATTTGAGCAGAAAAAATAGTTTGTGTTAATCAGTTGTGAATTGTTCATATTAATTGATTAAAGCACCCTAAAGCCATTCCTTTTTGGAATCTAAAGAAGGTTAATATTTTGAATTGATTATTATGTTGCCATTCTACAGCTGTCATGAAGTATTTCTTACTGCAAATGCTTGTATAAAAATGCAGTAGAGTTTGCTTCACAGATAAGAAAAAATAGAAGTTCTTCCATATAATAGGAAGATGAGGGGAGTCCTGTGGTTTAGAAGGATAGAAACATGTTTTTCAATGATGTAAAATAACAAGATGTCTGATGTTTTGTGCTTCAAAGCCTAGCCAGTGGTGCTCAAGTTTTCCCCTTGAGCCACTGGCAAGTTACAAGGATTCCTGATAGGCTTTGCATGACAGTGACTCGATGGACGTGAGTTTGCATGAACTCCGGGAGTTGGTGATGGACAGGGAGGCCTGGCGTGCTGCAATTCATGGGGTCGCAAAGAGTTGGACGTGACTGAGCGACTGAACTGAACTGAACTGTGTTTACTCACTCAAGCATAGAATAATTGCATTAATTAGCATTTCCTGGTTCTTAAAAAGGTAAAACATGGAAGCCAAACCTGAGATGCTTTCGGAACCATGCAGGTTTTTTTTCCACAGCCAACATCTTTTGACTAATATCTTAATGGATATTTTAAATAAAATCGTATTAGTATCTTTTAATAAAGATATATTTGGAGACATTAGCTTCCGTCAGATGGTTGGGTACTCAAGTCATGTTTTGGAATTCTTTGTAATTGTGGGCAAGTTAGTGCATCTCAGGCACTGAACTGTACAAGGAAGGTAACAATAGCCAACAACAGGGTGGTTGTGTGAACTAGGTAATCTAAAGGATATAAACTTCTTGGTTCAGTGTTTGGAATGTAGAAATAGTGAATAAATGAATTTACTCAACAATGTTTACTGGGGACTTATTCAGTTCAGTTCAGTCACTCAGTTGTATCTGACTCTTTGCGATCCCATGAATCACAGCACGCCAGGCCTCCCTGTCCATCACCAACTCCCGGAGTTCACTCAGACTCACCTCCATCAAGTCAGTGATGCCATCCAGCCATCTCATCCTCTGTCGTCCCCTTCTCCTCCTGCCCCCAATCCCTCCCAGCATCAGAGTCTTTTCCAATGAGTCAATTCTTCGCATGAGGTGGCCAAAGTACTGGAGTTTCAGCTTGAGCATCATTCCTTCCAAAGAAATCCCAGGGCTGATCTCCTTCAGAATGGACTGGTTGGATCTCCTTGCAGTCCAAGGGACTCTCAAGAGTCTTCTCCAACACCACAGTTCAAAAGCATCAATTCTTCCATGCTCAGCTTTCTTCACAGTTCAACTCCCACATCCATACATGACCACTGGAAAAACCATAGCCTTGATTAGACGGACCTTTGTTGGCAAAGTAATGTCTCTGCTTTTGAATATACTTTCTAGGCTGGTCATAACTTTCCTTCCAAGGAGTAAGCGTCTTTTAATTTCATGGCTGCAGTCACCATCTGCAGTGATTTTGGAGCCCCCCAAAATAAAGTCTGACACTATTTCTACTGTTTCCCCATCTATTTCCCATGAAGTGATGGGACCAGATGCCATGATCTTCGTTTTCTGAATGTTGAGTTTTAAGCCAACTTTTTCACTCTCCTCTTTCACCTTCATCAAGAGGCTTTTTAGTTCCTCTTCACTTTCTGCCATAAGGGTGGTGTCATCTGCATATCTGAGCTTATTGATATTTCTCCCGGCAATCTTGATTCCAGCCTGTGCTTCTTCCAGCCCAGTGTTTCTCATGATGTACTCTGCATATAGGTTAAATAAGCAGGGTGACAATATACAGCCTTGACGTACTCCTTTTCGTATTTGGAACCAGTCTGTTGTTCCATGTCCAGTTCTAACTGTAGCTTCCTGACCTGCTCACAATTTCTCAAGAGGCAGGTCAGGTGGTCTGGTATTCCCATCTCTTTCAGAATTTTCCACAGTTTATTGTGATCCACAGTACCAATAATTGTTCTAGACCCAAACTGTCTAACATGGTAGCCTCTGGCTTCATGTGGTTATTGAGCACTTGAAGGTGGTTGGGTTAAATGGAAGTGTGTATAAGTAAACATACATGCTGGTTTTCAAAGCTTTGGAACAAATAAACAAAAGAATGGAAACTGTCAGGTTAACATTTTTATATTGATTAGATATTGATATAATATGACAAATTAATACATTATGAAAATTAATTTTATACGTTTATTTTTTAAAATATAGCTACTGAGACATATATAGTTACATATGTGGCTCACATTACACTTCAAGTGGACAGTGCTGGTCTAGATGCTGAGGAAAAAGTGAAAACAAGAAAAACAAGCCAATAAACAGAAAAAGGCTCTTACAGAGTTTAGATATCAGGAAGGGAGTGTGCGTGCTAAGTTGCTTCAGTCATGTTCGACTCTTTGCAACCCTATGGCCTGTAGCCTGCAAGTTCCTCTGTCTATGGGATTCTCCAGGCAAGAGTACTGGAGTGGGTTGCCATTCCCTTCTCCAGGGGATCTTTCCAACCCAGGGATCAAACCTGAGTCTCTTATGTCTCCTGCGTTGGTAGGCAGGTTCTTTATTGCTAGTGCCACAGATATCAGGAAGAAGAAATAGATAATATAAAGTGAACTTTGAATTGCTTTTTATTATAGGGATGTGTAAGTTTTATAATATAAGATGCTGTATTAATTTTTCCATACTGTAGGTTTTTTGGTGAACAGATTCCTTCTTTTGAAAAGTATAATTTTTAAACGTCTGAATAACAATTACTTAGGTTTTCAACTTGATGTATTAAAATCATTTAAATGAATAGGGATATATTTAAATTCAGATACAGCTTAATTAAAAGAAAAATGGGCTCATATCTATCATTTACTTAAATTATCACTTATTTTTAAACCACCTTTGAAACATTTTTCATAAACAGCCTTGCATGTTTTTCACAAGCAACATCAATTGAGATAGAAATTATTATATTTACAAAATGAATAAGAGCCTCAGGATGAATTTAAAAAAAATAAAAATAAAAAAATAAAGTGAACAAATAAATACTGTTGATCCTAATTATTCATGGTTTTCTGTGACTTTACCTGGTTGCTAAAAATGTGTGTAACCCCCTAAATCAGTATTTGTAGTATTTTTACAATCATTCACAGGTATGTGCTGAGTGGTAAAAAATTTGAGTCACTGTGCAAGCATGTTCTCAGCTGAAGCCAATCAAGGCAATGGTCTTCCTGTTTCTGCTCTCATTCTAAAAACAAGTATCCTGTTTATGGACTATTTAGTGCTGTGATTTTTACATTTCTTGTTTGTTTTTTAGGGGGCTGATTTTGCTGTTTCCAATGACCCCCCTAGGGTAGTGCTAAAGTACTGTCTAGTCTTCCTAAGCTTAAGAAAGTTATGATGTGCCTTATGGAGAAAATATGCGAATTAGATAAGCTTTGTTTAGACACAGCCATTGGATGTGAGTTCAGTGTTAACAAATCAGCAGTGTGTATTAAATACAGTGTCTTTGAACAGAAACATTCATAAAACAAATTGTATATTGATAGGAGGTGAACATTTTGTGTTCAGAAGCTCACAGGAACTTAACCTTATATTTCCCTCAGGAGTATTGGTTAAGTATTTGCTAATTCAGTATCTACAGTGATTTTATAAAGCATAATTGCCATATATAGCAATAATTGGTTGTAATATAATGCAGTCAATGTCAGGCAGTGATTGGCTTCCCTGGTGGCTCAGATGGCAAAGAATCCATCTGCAATGCAGGCAACTCAGATTCGATCCCTGGGTGGGGAAGATACCCTGGAGAAGGGAATGGCTATCCAGTCCAATATTCTTGCCTGGAGAATTTCATGGACAGAGGAGACTGGTGGGTGGGTCCATGGGGTCACAGTCAGTCAGTCATGACTGAGCAAGTAATACTTTCACTTTTCACTTTCAGGCAGTGATATATGCTGTGTGGAGTATGAGGATTGAGAGGGATATATGTGATAGGGCTGGAAGAATTACTAATTTGGAAAAGACTGAGCAGAAAATCTCTCCAAGATTGTAGAATTTGAGAACAGTAGCAGAAGATGAACGTGAAAGCTTCCGAAAGCCAGATCCTACAGGACCTTAGGCTATGATAAGGACTTGGGATTTTATTCCATTGGTAATTTGAAGGATTGGAAGATTTCTGAAGGTATGATCAGTTTCTATTGTGTTTTAAAGGGCCACTCAGGCTTCTGTGAGGAGAATAAGTTGTCAGGGAAGAAAGAGGGGCAAGTCAGGTGGCTACCGCTGTAGTTCAGGTGAGAGGTGGTGACGGCTTGAAGCCCAAACTGGCTCTTACTACACTTCAGCTGTTTCCCTCATTTCCTGTCATATTTGCCCAGAATGCTAGGCATGCTTCTTTCTCTTGATTGCCTAGTTGTCCATGTTTTAGTTTTGGTTCCTCTCAAAGCTGATCATCTGTTAAGAACTTTCTTTCCTGGAAGTGATCCCAGGAGGCAGAAGCAAGGCACAAGGAGAGTGGGACAAGGTAGAAAGTACAATCAGCACAGGTGTCGTTGGGTTGATTACTGCTCCAAACAGCTGGGGCTCAAGCCCTCTGGGGACTTCTAAGAAGCCCTCAGAATTAGCTTGGGGGTTGCAGCTGCTTACCGTAGGAGATTGGGGCAACTTCCATCCCCACTGATTGAAGACTGTCCTTGGGGACATTAACTGTCTGCACTTCTGGGCTATCCTGAGCAGACTGGGTGTGCTCCTTTGGCTTCAGGGAAAGCCCGAGGCAGCAAAGTGGGGAGGCACAGTGAGCACATGAGCATGGGGTCAGATCATCTCAGTATGGCTACAGTGGTCGGTCGGTCAAGTGGAGGGGACAAGGGACACAAAAACCTCTATTCCACCCTCCAATTCCTTGCTGACAGTTTAACCTACCTATGAACTTTGGCATATATCACCTTGGAAACGTGTTTAGCACTTTCACTCCCAGGAAACTGGGTTCTGTACCAGATAGACTACCTGAGACCCTGGTACTCTCCTCATCCTGCTGCAGTGTGAGTACTGCTCCTTCCAAGAGACTCTCTTAGGTATTTGCTGCCATAATGGATCCTGGCTGGGCATGATGATTTTAACTACAGGCTAGCTTCCTTGGGCGGGGAAGGCAATGGTAACCCACTCCAGTACTCTTGCCTGGCAAATCCCATGGATGGAGGAGCCTGGTAGGCTGCAGTCCATGGGGTCTCTAAGAGTCGGACACGACTGAGCAACTTCACTTTCACTTTTCACTTTCATGCATTGGAGAAGGAAATGGCAACCCACTCCAGTGTTCTTGCCTGGAGAATCCCAGGGACGGGGGAGCCTGGTGGGCTGCCGTCAATGGGGTCACACAGAGTCGGACATGACTGGAGTGACTTAGCAGCAGCTTCCTTGGGCACCAGACCTATTGCTGAGTTAGTTCCAGTGCCAGTATTTGTTAGATGCTGACCTTGTAAGAGCCACAGAATCTCTGTTAACATCATTCTCTTTAATTAAGAAAGAAATGAAAATAGGACTTCCCTTATAAAGCTGTTGTGGAATTAAATGAAGTGAAGCAATAAAACTCTTAGCCCAGCACCTGGTACATAGTTAGATTCAATGTATGTTAGTGGTTACTGTTATCCCAAATGCTTCTGCTTTTTCCTTAGTGATCATTGCAAAGAAAAAGAGGAAAACAATAGAATGGGAAAGACTAGAGATCTCTTCAAGAAAATTAGAGATACCAAGGGAACATTTCATGCAAAGATGGGCACAATAAAAGACATAAATGATATGGACCTAACAGAAGCAGATGATATTAAGAAAAGGTGGCAAGAATACACACAGAAGAACTATACAAAAAACATCTTCATGACCCAGATAACCATGATGGTGTGATCAGTCACCTAAAGCCAGACATCCTGAAATGTGAAGTCAAGTGGGCCTTAGGAAGCATCACTATGAACAAAGCTAGTGGAGGTGATGGAATTCCAGTTGAGCTATTTCAAATCCTAAAAGATGGTGCTATTAAAGTGCTGCACTAAATATGCCAGCAAATTTGGAAAACTCAGCAGTGGCCACAGGACTGGAAAAGGTCAGTTTTCATTCCAATCCCAAAGAAAGGCAATGCCAAAGAATGTTCAAACTACCACACAATTGCACTCATCTCACACTCTAGCAAAGTAATGCTCAAAATTCTCCAAGCCAGGCTTCAACAGTACGTGAATCATGAACTTCCTGATGTTCAAGCTGGTTTTAGAAAAGGCAGAGGAACCAGAGATCAAATTGCAAACATCCATTGGATCATGGAAAAAGTAAGAGAGTTCCAGAAAAATATCTACTTCTGCTTTATTGACTATGCCAAAGCCTTTGACTGTGTGGATCACAACAAACTGTTGAAAATTCTTCAAGAGATGGGAATACCAGACCACCTCACATGCCTCCTGAGAAATCTGTATGCAGGTCAAGAAGCAACAGTTAGAACTGGACATGGAACAACAGACTGATTTCAAATCAGGAAATGAGTACATCAAGGCTGTATATTGTCATCCTGCTTATTTAACTTATATGCAGAGTACATCATGAGAAATGCTGGACTGGAAGAAACACAAGCTGGAATCAAGATTGCCGGGAGAAATATCAATAACCTCAGATATGCAGATGACGCCACCCTTATGGCAGAAAGTGAAGAGGAACTAAAAAGCCTCTTGATGAAAGTGAAAGAGGAGAGTGAAAAAGTTGGCTTAAAGCTCAACATTCAGAAAACGAAGATCATGGCATCTGTTCCCATCACTTCATGGGAAATAGATGGGGAAACAGTGGAAACAGTGTCAGACTTTATTTTTGGGGCTCCAAAATCACTGCAGATGGTGATTGCAGCCATGAAATTAAAAGACACTTGCTCCTTGGAAGAAAAGTTACGACAAACCTAGACAGCATATTAAAAAGCAAAGAGATTACTTTGCCAACAAATGTCCATCTAGTCAAAGCTATGGTGTTTCCAGTAGTCATGTATGGATGTGAAAGTTGAACTATAAAGAAAGCTGAGAGCCTAAGAATTGATGCTTTTGAACTGTGGTGTCAGAGAAGACTCTTGATAGTCCCATGGACTGCAAGGAAATCCAACCAGTCCATCCTAAAGGAAATCAGTCCTCAATATTCATTGGAAGGACTGATGCTGAAGCTGAAGCACCAATACTTTGGCCACCTGATGGGAAGAACTGACTCATTAGAAAAGACCCCGATGCTGGGAAAGATTGCAGGCAGGAGGAGGGGGAATGACAGAGGAAGAGACGGTTGGATGGCATTACTGACTCAATGGACATGAGTTTGAGTAAGCTCCAGGAGTTGGTGATGGACAAGGAAGCCTGGTGTGCTGCAGCCCATGGGGTCATAAAGAGTCAGACACAACTGAGTGACTGAACTGAACTGAACTTTGCCCCATTACCATTTTTCACTTAGTTCTCCTCTCCACTGGCCATGGTATGAAGTCTGAGGTGCTCATCAATTCTGGTAATGTTGTTACCAATAGATTTGCAAGTCTCTAGGGTCAGGACTCTGATCCTGTTTTTTTTTTTTTTTCTGACCAAGAACATTAGTTTTAAGGATCTTCATCTATGATGCTCTCTCATGAATAGATCCTGAATTAAATCTCACTTTCTAGTCATGATGTAGTCTATTTTATTCATGGATTTCTAGTTCATGTAAGGGCTTTTGTCAGATTCTTAGTGATAATTTTGTTTATCGAGTTGTTGCTATAGACATTATTTTTAGTTTCACGTTTTAATTTTAATAAAATTAAAATTTTTGATCTTTATCTTTAAAGGGAATAGTGATAGCAGAGAAAGGGGAGTAGTTCTGAGGGTAGACAATGGAAACTGGATGCCATCTATTCTCAGGTTATCTCTGCATAGTCTTCCTATAAACCTAAAGAAGATGCTCTGAGTCCTCTACAGAGCCTTGCTCCAAAATTTATCTTGGAAAGACTGATAGAGCAAGCTAAATTTCTATCAGGATAATTTAGGAGACTGAGGGCTATGTTTCTTCTGCAGGAGAGCAATGATATCAGTTCTGTTGAGAATCTAATAGTATGCCTGAAATAAACCTGCTTTCTGTGCTAGTTTTGAGAATGTTTCAAGCTTTTATGAGAGTATTTCATATGCTGAACTCTTCTTTATTTTTTTGCTGAACTCTTTGAATTCCCTCTGTGGTGAATCATTCCTAGCATTTGAAAAAAGTGCATAAAATACAGCTTCTTGTCTCAAGAGGCTTTTAGACTGGAGGGAACCTTACATGTATAACATATAGACAAATATGTGAAGTGTTATGAAAAGGTACAAAAGATAATGGTGATGTTCTTTTATTTCTTTTATTAGTAGAAGTGTTCATGGGAGAAGTCACATTTGAGCCATCGTTGTGGATAGGTGGGATTTTGGTACAAAGAGTTAAAAAGTAAAAGCAGACCCATGGGTATTAGAGGATAAAGAAATAGTTTGAGCAAAAGCAGAGGTATCAGAGTATATTGTAAGTTCATAAAATTGCAAATAGACCAATTGGACTGAAACATAAACTGCCTGGGGGCATCAGGTTGAAATTTCTTCATTTCCTTCTTCATGACTTCTTTATTTATTGGAAAAGAAATGTTAAATTTCCTAAAGTCCTAAAAAATAAGCAATGTATACACTTTATTCTCAATGGAGATGTCAAAGAAACATGCTATCACCTAAGTTAAAGTACATTTTCTACCTATTTCCTTGGCCTTTTTTTTTTTTTTTGCATTTTGGGAATCTTTTTTTCCCATGTGTTTGGTCTTTGTGAAATTTTTAATAATGTTCATGGTATAGTTTCATTAAGAGGACCGTAGAAATTATTAATATTAACACTAAGCTTTACAAGTGACTACTAAAGTGAAAAATCACGGGAAGTTTGTTGATTAAGGATCTACTTATTCTTTTAATTTCCTAGTCAAATTTATTTGACACATTCTCATTAGTAACATTGTGGCATGAAGATATACCAACTTGGGTTAAATTTTACCTCTGCTACCAGATGTATAACCTTGGACACATTTCTCAACCTCTCTGCCCCTCTATTTGTGTGTAAAATGGGGATGGCAAATACAGGCACACGGCAAGAGTTAGGTGGAATATATTCAATGTCTCTACTCAGCTATTGTGCAATGCAAGCTTGAAACACCATATGATCTACTTTTTTGACAAGTTGTCTAAATGCTTTCATGTCCTGCTGAAAAAGAGGTATATGGTACTGTGGGGAGACCAGTACAGATGTCCCTAGATAACAACATAAGACAGGGAGTCTGGCTGACTGGGCAGTGCTGAAGTGCACTGGACACCACTGTTCTTAATGGCCTTGACCTCTCATCAATCACACTCAGCACTCGTGCTGTCTTCTCAATACTGACTCACTGATTTCCCTCCGAAAAATGTGAAGGTGACTTCTTACCTTATGTCTTAATCCTCTTTGACTTATTTTGGTTTTGAATATACTTTTTCCATCTCCGAGGTCTTCTCACTGTTGGATCAACCGATACCAGCTGTTTCCCATTCCTGATATTGTCTATTGTTCTACCTGGTGGTAACTTTTCTGCTTCCAACAAAGCAGGAAGCAAATGAAGTTGCAAGAGATACATACAGCTCACTATCTGGCTAAAGATTTGACTTGGCAGTAGGTCACCTGGGAGTTGCCAAGTCAAATGCAATAGAGAATGTGTGATTTGATTAGATGAAATATCAAGGTTCCTCTTGCTGACCACATCTCCTCATTTAGGGGCAGCTAGAGTTCTAGGCAACCACGTGGGGCAGCAGAGAAATCAGATGATCACAGCAGAGGTCCTCTCAGAGTCTCTGTCCCTGCTCTCCAACTGTCTACTTTTCTCTTCCACACGAAGTTGCTCTGCTAGCTTGTCCCCTACTAAACACTTCATTTCCCCCCAAAGTCTGTGACTCCTCTAACTTTTCCTATCTCTCACCCATAATCATCCACATAAATCTTAAAATCAGAATCTTTGAAGTCATTCTTGAGCCTCCTACCTTCTTTTTCTAAATATGATTTATCACAAAGTTTGGTCAGTCTACTTTCAAAGTCATCTGCCCACTTCCTCAACAGTTTCCTCAACCGTTTCCTCATCCCAGTAACCATCATCTCTCATCTGGATATCAAAATTGTCCCCTAACAGTTCTCCCCGTGGTCCTTCTTGGTCCTTTGTTCCTATCTCCAACACATTCATCATACCACAAGAACATGGTCTTTCAAAATTTCAGTCTTATCAGCTTCCTCTTTTGCTAAAAGCCCTTTTATGTCTTTACACTGCTTTTAGAATAAACTCCTCCTTCCTTACCTTGTGATTACCTGTATTCCTACCTCCCACCTATTCTCCCAGGTGCCTTTCCTCCTGCTCCCTCCATGGCTCTCTGTGTCCACGTCATTCAAGTAGTGTCTCCTGTCTCCTTCTGATTCTTTAGTTAGCTAAGCTCTGCCTTGCCTTCCACCTACAGCAAGGCTCTTCTTCCACCTTCAAATAGATTGCTTCTCCTTACCATTCATGTCTCAGTGTTAAACATAATCCATCATGGCTTAATTCACAGTAACCCCCGTCCCTTGTTGTTATTTTTTAATAGCACAGTGGTTTCCATGATATATATATAGCATATATATTTTGCAGTTTACTCATTTAATATTTATATCCCATACTAGAGAGAAAGAGGAGAGTGAAAAAGTTGGCTTAAAACTCAACATTCAGAAAACTAAGATCATGGCATCTGGTCCCATCAGTTCATGGCAAATAGATGGGGAAACAGTGGAAACAGTGACAGACTTTATTTTCTTGGGCTCCAAAATCACTGCAGATGGTGACTGCAGCCATGAAATCAAAAGACGCTTGCTCCTTGGAAGAAAAGTTATGACAAACCTAGACAGTATATTAAAAAACAGAGACATTACTTTGCCAACAAAGGTCCATCTAGTCAAAGCTATGGTTTTTCTGGTAGTCACATATGGGTGTGAGAGTTGGACTATAAAGAAAGCTGAGTGCCAAAGAATTGATGCTTTTGAATTGTGGTGTTGGAGAAGACTCTTGAGAGTCCCTTGGACTGCAAGGAGATCCAACAAGTCCATCCTAAAGGAAACCAGTCCTGAATATTCATTAGAAGGACTGATGCTGAAGTTGAAACTCCAATACTTTGGCCACCTGATGGGAAGAACTGACTCATTTGAAAAGACCCTGATGCTGGAAAAGATTGAAGGCAGGAGGAGAAGGGGACAACAGAGGATGAGATGATTGGATGGCTTCACTGAATCAATGGACATGAGTTTGGGTAAACTCCAGGAGTTGACAATGGACAGGGAGGCATGGTGTGCTGCAGTCCATGGGGTCAAAAAGAGTCAGACACAATTAAGTAACTGAATTGAACTGAGAGAGTAAGACCCTTGAAAGCAGATATAAAGCCTCTAGCACTGTGTACTCATAGGTGCTTTGAATATTTAGTTTGAGCTGATAAATAGAATGAATATCAATAAGGACAGTGAATTCTGAATAGGCATGAAGCTAGAAAATGCTTTGTTTCTGTGTCAACCAGAGAGGTCACATTGATCTTTTATTTGAATCCTTTTGTTTCATTTAATAAAATTTTTTTGTCAGTAAAAGGCGATGAGGGTATTACTTTTCTTTTCAAAATCTTTAAGGAGCAACATTGTTCCACAAAGCTGGGCTAGTGGGGAGGATTATTTCCAATGCCAGGATCTGAGTTGCCACCCCTCTCCCAACACACATATCAGATAGAAGTAAGTGTCTTTGTTCTCTTCAGAATCACATTCTTAGTGAGCCAAAGTCCTTAATATCTCAGTAATTACCAGGCCTTTGCCTGGTCTCTCCATAGGTGAGTTTGGAGTCATATCTTTAGGCCATTTCTGTACACAAGCTGGCCAAATCCAACTGATTTGGGGAACATTTTCCTGTTGGGAACTCAGGAGAACCTTTTGTTTAGATTTAGCAGGGTCATCCTAAATGTAATAGCATTTAGTTTACACAGTTTTTCACATAATGCTGAATTTATCATCTGATTAGCAGGGATTTAGTTCATAGGACACTTTAAATGCTGAGTGTAATGGACAAAAAGTAGATGCTGGCTAGGATTGTGCCCAGGAACAGAGACAGAGTCTAACAATATATTTAGTATGTTACCTGTCTAGGACAAATGTCACTCATATTTTAAGAATTATACAGCAAATCACCTGAGCTTCTTGATTTACATGTGCTGTACAACCTGGGGATTGTTCTCAAAGTGGGCATAGTCTGGAAGTCATCCTTGTCAAGAAGATGCAAATGTAAGCGTCAGTGATACAAAGAGAGCAGACTTCAGAGAAAGCTGGATACAAGCTCAATAAACTCAAAGAAGCCAAAGTAATGAGGTCATGCAAAAAATGTAAAGAAATCATCCTGTGGCCTAAAGTTACTGATGGACAGTAATACTAGATAGTGGCTTTCTAAAAATTTTGACTGTGGTCCTCAGTAACAAATGCAGCAATTTTTATAAGGAATATTTACCCATAGTGTGGATGTACTTTTAACTTTCCTTTCCTTCCTTTCCTTTTCTTTCTTTTCTCCATCCCCACGCCTTCTTTCCAAAATAGCTCATTTCAATCCACTGGGCTAATTTCTTGACACTCTGATGGGTATTGACTTGCAGTTACCAGAACAAAGAAACAAAAACACATGAACAAAAGAAAAAACTAGCAAGCAATCAATCAACAAACAAACAAGCTTTGTTGTAGAACATTCTGGAGAGTACCAGAGTCAACCCCGCAATGTAATGGTTCTGTACTTGAAGTGAACTTTGAGCAAGCACATCAACAAAGATAGAATTTCCTGCAAATATTATAAGTGTCCTGATGCAGGCAGGGAATCAATAACCCAGCACTGAGTGGTGTGAGACAAGAGCCTTGTGGGCCACACACTGTAAGATCGATAGAAATTAATCAACACAAGAAGGAAGCATGTATTGCACCAGAATAAGTGGTTAAGACTGTAAATGTGTTTCTTAGCGAGGACTTAATATCAGAAGTCCATTTATTCTTTTATTTGTTTATTCAACCAATATTTTTGAAAGATCCAGATCATATGTGGGAACAAGACACACCCTGTGCCTTTAAAGAACTTCATAGTGAACCTGCTGTTTATGGTTTGATATATATGATATGACAATTAATATATAATCATATGTAATATAACAAATTGAATGGAAAGGGAAAAAACATATAATTCACATTTCACGTCACAGCTTTAGTTGTTTTCAGATAACCCTGCTTGCTAACTGGGTTATCTTTAGGTATTGTATGTAGATACTTAGACAATGTGGACATCAAATCACAATTGCAGTCAAGAGGCTTGTAGTTAAGGGTGGAGAGCTCAAGCGAGTAAAACCTTTAAAATAAAGTTGAATTTAAAAGTGTATTTATTTTTTGAGTATTAATTATTACACTCGTGTGTATTGAATGCATACTTTAAAAAGATAGTTTCCCTATGAGATTGTCATACTAATGTTGAGTTTTAGAGTACACTTACATGATTCAATTTAGAAATCCATTAGTGTTGCTTTTATTGATTTTTAATTTGGTTAATGTTTTTACCTACCTCCAACTAATTATAAACTCTTTAATGATAGAATTTTACTCTTTATATATTTCTTAAATGAGTGTAGGATATAAAATAAGTATTAAAGTTATGAGCTCATGAGATTATTACCATGGAAAATTGTTTTCCTTCCTGAAAATAAGGGGTAGAGTCATGACTTATAAGAATGTAAGGTTAAGAAAGTCATACCTCTATCTGTGATGTAGTTTTTTTTGTTTTCTAAATATCCTGGACCTCCTTATTGGTGCCGGAACTTACCCTCCAGTAGCCATAGCTACCTGGGGCCTAAGTAACCAAGAGTGTGTGAAGTCTGTTGCTGGTTTTCCCAGGCTGCCGTAATAAATTACCACAAACTAGATGGCTTAAACTGCACAGATTTATTTTCTCATATTTATGCCATTCCTCCCTCATAGTTTTGAGAGTTTGCTGGCAGCTTTTGGTGTTCCTTGCCTCATAGATGATCCTTGTCTTCCTGCATCTTCATATCATCTTTATTCTCTGCATGTCTGTCTTTGTTTTCAAATTTCCCCATTTATAAAAGGACATAGTCTGTTAGGTTAGGGTCCACCCTTACAACCTCATCTTTACTTGATCACATGTAAATAAGATTACACTCACAGGTAGGGGGTTAGTACTTGACATCTTTTGAGGGGACATAATTCAGTCTCAAAAGACTATATTGTGAGATCTTGGATTTTATTGAGAACATCACCTAAACCTTGTCAAGAGAGTTAGACAACATCCTTGTCCATGCCTGACTTAGACATTTACCCACTTTTATTATGAATTCTAAAGGCTCCTCCCAATTCCTGCTGCTATTTTGTCAAGGGATTTTGTCAGACTGGTTATTCTACCATGTAAAGTACCATCAAATAGATCATTTCTATATTCCCAGTAACCCCATTGTTGTGCATCAACCACCCTAAATCCCCTAGATTTTATTGTTACATGTACCCTTGCTCATAGGTGGGGAATCATAAGGAAAACTGCCTCAGAGATTTCACAGTTATTTGGAAACAACTGAAAAAATAGGATATCTATTTCAATATATGAAAAATATCCAGCAAGCTGAGACTAGATTTTTCTTGAGAATCCACAAAATAAGCAAGAAAACTCAGAAGTGTTACTTTTTCTGTTCACTTGAACTCTAGCATCCATAACATCCCTCACATGGTTAATACACAAAATATCTAGTATCTGAGGATATTAACAACTGTTCTACTATAAATTTATGCACTTTGAGGACTTTTCCCAGAAGCAATGACATATAGACTAGGTTTATTCCAGTCTCCCAGCCCATATTTTGCTTGTGACTAAGGACAAGCTGGTTAAGAAGATGAAATGGTGGCATGTTAACTGACCCACATGGGTATGAGTCTCACTTGTGATGAATACTAAATCCTGCTAATGTGAACACCAGAGGATATTACCCAAGCTCAGATAAAGTATTGTTAATTGATAAGATGGCTAACTGGAAGTGTTTCCCGTAAAGACACCAGAAAAGGCCAGGTGTTCACATCAAGATAAGAGATTTTAGAGTGAAAGAAAGAAAAAGGAATCTTCACATCAGATATGATTTCAGTGACTATTACATTTTTTTGTATATCTTTTCTTCAAAAATAGCTCAGTATTTTAGATAGAGACACATTCTGTCTGAAAAAGCATCATTTGGCTGCTAAAGTATTTTCTAGGTAATTTTGAGAAAATACATTTGTATATATATAAAATGATGACAATCTTTGTATCATCTTAATATCAATACATATAGCTTGCTGATTAAGAGCATGAAATCTGAAACCAGAATGTGTGGGTTTGACTACTAACCTTGTACTAAACTAGTCAGCAAAGCAGCAACAGGTGTCACAGGCAAAGTAGTTGTCCAGTGGGTTACTCACTGAGAAATACCTCCTGAGGAAGTATTTTTTTTCCTCATGAAAGTGCCTTTTAATTGACTGCTGTCATAGCCACTTGTTTTACTCAAGTGTTCAAGACACTTCCCTAACACGAATTCCAAGTCACTGAGGCTGTCCCCTGGCATTTGCGCTTTGTGAATTAAAAAGTCACGTTAAAAAAAAAAAAAAAAATCCTTGGAGGTTGTGATCACTGAGAAAGGCACTTAACTACACTTTGACTTTATTCCCCTCTTTGTAAAATGAGTCTAAAAATAGGCCTATCTCATACATCCACTGTGATAGCTAAATTATTTAATATACTGAGAATTAAACGACTTTAATACTTAGTGTCTAGCAAAGAAGAAAAGTGAAGGGACAGCCACTCAGTCTTGTCCATTCTTTGTGACCCCATGGACTTTAGAGTCCATGGAATTCTCCTGGCCAGAATACTGGAGTGGGTAGCTGTTCCCTTCTCCATGGAATCTTCCCAACCCAGGGATCAAACCCAGGTCTCCCTCATTGCAGGCAATTTCTTTACCTGCTGAGCCACAAGGGAAGTGGTATATAATTAATATTATCTGTGTGCAGTCTGGACTTCCCAGGCAGCTCTGCGGTCAAGAATATGCCTGTCAATGCAGGGATGTGAGTTCCATCCCAGGGTCAGGAAGATTCCCTGGGGAAGGAAATGGCAACCCACTCTAGTATTCTTGCCTGGGAAATCCCATGGACAGAGGAGCCTGGTGGGCTGTAGTCCATCAGCTTGCAAAGATTCAGACATGACTTAGCGACTGAGCAGCAGCAGAGCAGTGTTCAGTCTGTATTAAATATTTTAAAAAATTCAAGAAAACTATGTGTTTTGAAGTTTTATTGCAGGGGAATTATATCATAATTTGAGAATCAATTAAACTAAAATACATGTGATAGACGGCAATACAATAGAGTATGTCATTAGATCCCAAGTATTGTATATTATTTTCAAGGATAAGCACAACCTTTCTCCTATTCTCTCCCATTCTTCTCTGCAATGTGCCTTTGTGACTTGTTCCATCAAGAGACAGAGACTCTTTTCCCTAACCTCTGAGTCTGGACTCACTGTGTGCCTTATTTGGACCAACAGAATAAAGTGGAGGTGATGTTATACTGAGTCCTGGAGTTTACCTCTCCAGGGACATTGCAACTTCTGCCCTGACACTCTTGGAACTCTGCCCTAGGACTAGGGCAAAAAAAGTTGGTCTAATATACTGGAAGATGAAAGGCCCATGGAGGAAGATGAAGGTGTGATAATCAACACTAGTACCATTTGTCAGGCAGCAGGTGAAGTTGTCTTAGATCCTCCTGTGCAGCTGACACTCAAGGTGATGCTCCACATGAGTGAGCACAGCTGAGAAACTCCCAAGTCAACCTGCAAAATCATGGCAGACAGAAACTTGCTATTGTAAGATATTGAGTTTAGGAGTAGATTATTATACATCAGTGAAACTTTTAGTGATGCAGAGTAAAATGCAATTGCTTTTTAGGGGGTTAAAGAAAGGCACTGGGGCTTTGGGGTGACTAGGAAAGGCTCATCAAAAAAATGTGATATTTTAATAGGCCTTGGAAGATGTCTTAATCAGTTTGTGCAGCTATAATAAAATAGCACACACAGGGGTAGCTTATAAATAACAGGAATACATTTCTCCCAGTTCTGAGGCTGGGACATCTAGGACTCAGGTGCTAGCATGGTTGGGTGATGACCTTCTTCCTGGTTAATAGCCAGGCTCTTCTTACCATGTCTTTACATGGTGGAAGGGTTAGAAGTCTGTCTGGAAGCTTGTTTTGTTGTTTTTGTTTAGTCACTAAGTCATGTCTGACTCTTTTGCCGCTCTGTGGATTTTAAAGGACACTAATCCCATTCACAAGGACTCCACCCTCATAACTTAATCACCTCTCAAAGGCCCTACCTCCTAGAACCTTCACCTCACCCTCCCCCCTTGTGTCCCCCCCACCTCCGCCACCACCTCCTCCCTGAGATACTAAAGGAATAACTGACAAAGGGAAATTCTGAAGTTTGCTTATTAAGGTGGGAAGATAACCTTGATTTGGTTCAGGTTGAGTGATATTAGGACCGACAGAAAAATGATACCTCATAGAACAAAATGAGGCTACAGTGGAGGAGACAGAAAGGTAGATTTGACCATCATCTGAAGACAACTTCAGACAATGGTGAAAGTGGATGACTTCACTCAAGGAGACAGTATGTAAGAACAAACAGACAAGGGGTCAGAGCAGAATCTTGAACAATAAGAAGTACCAACAGCTGAGAATCAGAACTATTGCAGATTTCATGATAAAATGACTCCCGGAACTTATCAAAGGTTTCATTTGAAAAAAAAAGCTGCACTTCTAAATGTTCTGTCATAAGTGGCCATGAAAACATTGAAAGGCCCCTGGGAAAGTGTAGCTGGCTTTGGTGAACCTTAATTAAGTCTTCATTTAGATAATGCTATAGTTATCTCAACTTTTTAGTTATACCAATTTATTATAGAAAAAGCCACAAGATAATGTCAGCATTTAATCTTTCTCACCTCAGTTGGAAAAGAAAGTATCTCAAATAGACATTTTTGTTTCCTGTCTGTGGTTTCCATGATTCTTTGAACTAGTCAAAAATATAATAGCTGTAGGAGAATTATTTGTGATTAATGTTTAAAAAGCAGCACATTTTATTTATTTTAAAAGCAGCATATTTTGGTTTCCTGCTGAGACAGGTTCATTTTAGACATTAGGCATGTATAGGCAGTGTCTGATCCAGAAGTCTAGTCTCTGAATATGAATAAACCACTAAAAAAGGAACTTATGAACCATGAAAAATTTGAAATTCATAAGAAAGGTTTATGACCATGGACTTGTGTGGAAAGAGTCAGGTAATAAGTATGTGCACTTCATATGGTACTGTGTTCTTATCCTGTATGGCACATATATCTCTTGATTTCCTAATACAGACATAGGAATTTGTACTACCTGAGTCCTGGCAATTAAGCTCAATGGACAAAATTGAATAAGACAGTTATTTCCTTCAAGTCTCTGAGACAAAAGACAAGGCAGCGCTCTTCTTGGGGCCAGGTAAAAGCAGGAAAGAAAAAGAGGCATCCTCTAGGCTTTTTGAGCAACAGCTTGGAAACAAAGGCCACCATCATACAGACACTAGTTCCCTCTACAACATTGGCAGGCTCTGGGAAGGACAGAAAAATGGGGTACAGATATTGGTAAGCTGGTTATTTCAAGGTGTAAAGATGCATGAGATACTGTCTGATATTTCTATTTTAGGGCTGACTATAAAGCAAAGTTGTCAAATGAGAAAGATTTAGACGATAAGGGATGTAGAATTGAACATGAAAGTGAAAGTGCTAATAGCTCAGTCATGTTTCAGTTCAGTTCAGTTCACTCGCTCACTCGTGTCCGACTCTTTGCGACCCCATGAATCGCAGCACGCCAGGCCTCCCTGTCCATCACCAACTCCCGGAGTTCACTCAGACTCACGTCCATCGAGTCAGTGATGCCATCCAGCCATCTCATCCTCTGTTGTCCCCTTCTCCTCCTGCCCCCAATCCCTCCCAGCATCAGAGTCTTTTCCAATGAGTCAATTCTTCGCATGAGGTGGCCAAAGTACTGGAGTTTCAGCTTCAGCATCATTCCTTCCAAAGAAATCCCAGGGCTGATCTCCTTCAGAATGGACTGGTTGGATCTCCTTGCAATCCAAGGGACTCTCAAGAGTCTTCTCCAACACCACAGTTCAAAAGCATCAATTCTTCCATGCTCAGCTTTCTTCACAGTTCAACTCCCACATTCATACATGACCACTGGAAAAACCATAGCCTTGACTAGACGGACCTTTGTTGGCAAAGTAATGTCTCTGCTTTTGAATATACTTTCTAGGCTGGTCATAACTTTCCTTCCAAGGAGTAAGCGTCTTTTAATTTCATGGCTGCAGTCACCATCTGCAGTTATTTTGGAGCCCCCAAAAATAAAGTCTGACACTATTTCTACTGTTTCCCCATCTATTTCCCATGAAGTGATGGGACCAGATGCCATGATCTTCGTTTTCTGAATGTTGAGTTTTAAGCCAACTTTTTCACTCTCCTCTTTCACCTTCATCAAGAGGCTTTTTAGTTCCTCTTCACTTTCTGCCATAAGGGTGGTGTCATCTGCATATCTGAGGTTATTGTTATTTCTCCCGGCAATCTTGATTCCAGCCTGTGCTTCTTCCAGCCCAGTGTTTCTCATGATGTACTCTGCATATAAGTTAAATAAGCAGGGTGACAATATACAGCCTTGACGTACTCCTTTTCGTATTTGGAACCAGTCTGTTGTTCCATGTCCAGTTCTAACTGTTGCTTCCTGACCTGCATACAGATTTTTCAAGAGGCAGGTCAGGTGGTCTGGTATTCCCATCTCTTTCAGAAGTTTCCACAGTTTATTGTGATCCACACAGTCAAAGGCTTTGGCATAGTCAATAAAGCAGAAATAGATGTTTTTCTGGAACTCTTCTTGCTTTTTCGATGATCCAGTGGATGTTGGCAATTTGATCTCTGGTTCCTCTGCCTTTTCTAAAACCAGCTTGAACATCAGGAAGTTCACGGTTCATGTATTGCTGAAGCCTGGCTTGGAGAATTTTGAGCATTACTTTACTAACGTGTGAGATGAGTGCAATTGTGCGGTAGTTTGAGCATTCTTTGGCATTGCCTTTCTTTGGGATTGGAATGAAAACTGACCTTTTCCAGTCCTGTGGCCACTGCTGAGTTTTCCAAATTTGCTGGCATATTGAGTGCAGCACTTTCACAGCATCATCTTTCAGGATTTGGAATAGCTCCACTGGAATTCCATTACCTCCACTAGCTTTGTTCATAGTGATGCTTTCTAAGGCCCACTTGACTTCACATTCCAGGATGTCTGGCTCTAGGTAAGTGATCACACCATCGTGATTATCTTGGTCATGATGATCTTTTTTGTACAGTTCTTCTGCGTATACTTGCCACCTCTTTTTAATATCTTCTGCTTCTGTTAGGTCCATACCATTTCTGTCCTTTATCGAGCCCATCTTTGCATGAAATGTTCCCTTGGTATCTCTAATTTTCTTGAAGAGATCTCTAGTCTTTCCCATTCTGTTGTTTTCCTCTATTTCTTTGCATTGATCACTGAGGAAGGCTTTCTTATCTCTTCTTGCTATTCTTTGGAACTCTGCATTCAGATGCTTATATCTTGCCTTTTCTCCTTTGCTTTTTGCTTCTCATCTTTTCACAGCTATTTGTAAGGCCTCCTCAGACAGCCATTTTACTTTTTTGTATTTCTTTTCCATGGGGATGGTCTTGATCCCTGTCTAGTGGTTTTCCCTACTTTCTTCAATTTCAGTCTGAATTTGGCAATAAGGAGTTCATGATCTGAGCCACAGTCAGCTCCTGGTCTTGTTTTTGCTGACTGTATAGAGCTTCTCCATTGTTGGCTGCAAAGAATATAATCAATCTGATTTCATTGTTGACCATCTGGTGATGTCCATGTGTAGAGTCTTCTCCTGTGTTGTTGGAAAAGGGTGTTTGCTATGACCAGTGCATTTTCCTGGCAAAACTCTATTAGTCTTTGCCCTGCTTCATTCCATATTCCAAGGCCAAATTTGCCTGTTTCTCCAGGTGTTTCTTGACTTCCTACTTTTACATTCCAGTCCCCTATAATGAAAAGGACATCTTTTTTGGGTGTTAGTTCTAAAAGGTCTTGTAGGTCTTCATAGAACCATTGAAGTTCAGCTGCTTCAGCATTACTAGTTGGGGCATAGACTTGGATTACTGTGATTTTGAATGGTTTGCCTTGGAAACGAACAGAGATCATTCTGTCGTTTTTGCGATTGCATCCAAGTACCGCATTTTGGACTCTTTCGTTGACCATGATGGCTACTCCATTTCTTCTAAGGGATTCCTGCCTGTAGTAGTAGATATAATGGTCATCTGAGTTAAATTCACCCATTCCAGTCCATTTTAATTCACTGATTCCTAGAATGTTGACGTTCACTCTTGCCATCTCCTGTTTGACCACTTCCAATTTGCCTTGATTCATGGACCTGACATTCCAGGTTCCTATAATATTGCTCTTTACAGCATCGGACCTTGCTTCTATCACCAGTCACATCCACAACTTGGTATTGTTTTTGCTTTGGCTCCATCCCTTCATTCTTTCTGGAGTTATTTTTCCACTGATTTCCAGTAGCATATTGGGCACCTACTGACCTGGGGAGTTCCCCTTTCAGTATCCTATCATTTTGCCTTTCATACTGTTCATGGGGTTCTCAAGGCAAGAATACTAAAGGGGAGGAGGTGCCCCATGCCTGAGGCCAGGGGCGGCGGCTAGGAGGAGCGACCCCACGTCCAAGAAGCAGTGGCTGCGCAGGTGCAAGAGGGCCTAGAGGAGCTATTCCACATTCAAGGTGGAGGGGTGGTGGTGAGGAGATACCCCTCGTACAAGGTAAGGAGCAGAGGCTGCACTTTGCTGGAGCAGCCGTGAAGAGATACCCCACGTCCAAGGTAAGAGAAACCCAAGTAAGACGGTAGGTGTTGCAAGAGGGCATCAGAGGGCAGACACACTGAAACCATAATCACCGAAAACTAGTCAATCTAATCACACTAGGACCACAGCCTTGTCTAACTCCATGAAGCTAAGCCATGCCCTGTGGGGCAACCCAAGACGGACGGGCATGGTGGAGAGGTCTGACACAATGTGGTCCACTGGAGAAGGGAATGGCAAACCACTTCAGTATTCAGTCATGTATGACTCTTTGCATTTCCATCGATTGTAGCCCACCAGGCTCCTCTGTCCTGGGATTCTCCAGGCAAGAATACTGGAGTTTGTAGCCATTCCATAATGATGAAATAGTCAATTTGAAAGGTCATAAGATAAACAAAATTTCTAAGCATTGTTGTATGCCCCTTTGAGTTTTGTGGCCATAAAATATATTCAAACAGTTCAGTTCAGTTCAGTTCAGTTGCTCAGTTGTGTCTGACTCTTTGAGATGCCATGGACTGCAACACTCCAGGCTTCCCTGTCCATCATCAACTCCCAGTTTATTCACACTCACGTCCATTGAGTCGGTAATGCCATCCAACCATCTGATCCTCTGTCATCCCTTTCTCCTCCTGCCTTCAATCATTCACAGCATCAGGGTCTTTCCCAATGAGTCAGTTCTTCACATCAGGTGGCCAAAGTATTTGAGTTTCAGCTTCAGCATCAGTCCTTCCAATGAATATTCAGGACTGATTTCCTTTAGGATGGACTCAGTAGATATGTGTTTTTCTCCAGGAGAATTTGTTTGGTTGCAGGTTGAGACTCAATGTGTTAGTTGAGTTTAGTTACAACTGGGATTTAGCCAAGAGAGTATGATGCAGAGAGAAATGAGTGAAACAGCGTGTGACAATAAATTATTTAAGTGATGGACCATGGAAACTAAGCTCTAGCTAGAGAGGAAAGTGAGTACAGGTTGAAGGTGATAGTGAAAAAGCTATTGAGTCTGTGGGCTGTCAGCTTTGATGGGATAGAAAAGTAGTCAAGGAGAGTTGTTGAATAGGAATACTAAAGAAAAGAAATAGTTGAGCATTTCTTCATTTCTTTGCTGTGTAATGTTGAAACAAAATATCTGAAGATATAGTGTGATCCTTTTCCTATTAATATGGGAAAATAAGATATCTGGAGATAAGATACCTGGGTAGATGAGATTTAAACTGTATAATACTTGATTGAAATTTTTAACAATCCAGTAGGGAAACGTAAGGCTATCAGTGCATTTTGGATTGGTAGACCTTTACAAAGTGCAGGAAGCATTTTTCATTTTAAATTCTGGCCTACAATCAAATTCCCCATTAGCCATTCAATTATACCTGAAATTTGGCCTCCCCCCAACTTGTAGGCTCTCTATGCTTAGGAGTAGAAACTCTTTTCAACTGGAATTATACATAAACATTGATTTAAGGTTTTTTCCCATATTATGTTTTTATATTGATTATAGGATTAGAGTAAGCATGAAGCCAAAAATACAGAAAGGAGTTCGTATCATGAACATTGCCAGAACTGTATACTTCAATTCAGTATTGTGCAGTTAATTTCCTTCTCAGACCTACCTTGATGCAGATTCTTTTGTCAGAAAGGACACTTTTTTTATACAGACTGAACTGAAATCAAGTGCGTTTTTAGTGCAAGTGTTAGTATTATCCTCAGAAAAGACAGCCATTGAAACCAGGAGACCCTCTGCTCTCAGTGTATAAATAGTTCCTCCCTCTTATTTCCTCTATGGCTGTTTATAGCTCATAAGCAAACTAGAATATGGTCAATCTGTCGTCCATTGCCATATATTCCAGAAAAACTGAGCTCTCTAAAAGTTAGCTCCAATCCTAACCAAAAATGTAGATACATTTTTTAATTTTTATTTTTTAAAGTCACTTTAACTAAAAATTATTTTTTTTAGAGGAAGAAAAATTGAGGAGTGGAGATTTGGCAGAAGTTGTTTCTTCATGTGTCAATTACTGGTAGTTAGATTATTTTCCTCATTTTGTTGATTGTAAAAATCCAGAGAATGATCTCTATTTCTGAGTTGATAACTTGAGAGTTAGATAGTTATGATTAGTTTCTCTGAACTTACATGGACACTTCACATCAACATGATAATATGAGGCAGTAATTGCATTTTATACAATGCTGATGTTGAATTTGTTTAGCATGATGCCTTCATAAATATTATCTCATATAAATTGTTTGAGTTTTTCCATGTAAAAAAGAAAACTGCCTCATCAGACAATGAGAGTTATAACCAATTTCCTGTTTCTATTTGCTTTAGCTTCCAAAAAATTTGAAGAGTTTGATGCTTATCATTTCTAGTTTCTCTAATAAAATTGTGTCTTCTATCCTAATCCTGAAATTTTATATTGTGTCAGATATTTCTATTTAATTGAAAAATAAATCAACCATGAACCACCATTTAAGAAAATGGAATTGGAATTTCAGAATGTTAATACTGACAAAAACTGAGAAAACGTAGAGTGCATTCTCCCTATTTCCTATTTGTTTAACGTAGAGAAGTGGGATCAGAGTTGCTATATAAATTATATAGCTGGTAACTGACAGAGTCAGTGCTAAAAATGAAGCTTCTCAATTTCAGCTTTGTACAGGCTAGGGAAAAAACCTAGGAATTATATTTGATGTCAAATTTTGCTGTCTGTTTTAAACTTAGTATTATTATCTCTGAATTGTTATATATCGGTGAGATTTTTTACCCCAGCTTGACTCCAAACTCTTCCAGGTTAGTCTTCTAGTATCCAGTAAACATTTAAATAAATCACAGGCTGAAAATGGATTTTTTTTCAGTCAATTATTTATTATCAATGATAATGTCCAATGTATTACTTTTCATGGAATATGATAGGCTTACCTTATTTTGTAATTCTAGAAATACTTAGAGTTTCAGTTCACTTCAGTCACTCAGTTGTGTCCGACTCTTTGCGACCCCATGAATTGCAGCACGCCAGGCCTCCCTGTCCATTATCAACTCCCAGAGTTCACCCAAACTCATGTGCATTGAGTTGGTGATGCCATCTAGCCATCTCATTTTCTGTTGTCCCCTTCTCCTCCTGCTCCCAATCCCTCCCAGCATCAGGGTCTTTTCCAATGAGTCAACTCTTCACATGAGGTGGCCAAAGTATTGGAGTTTCAGCTTCAGCATCAGTCCTTCCAATGAACACCCAGGACTGGTATCCTTTAGGATGGACTGGTTGGATCTCCTTGCAATCCAAGGGACTTTCAGGGGTCTTCTCCAACACCACAGTTCAAAAGCATCAATTCTTTGGCACTCAGCTTTCTTCACAGTCCAACTCTCACATCCATACATGACCACTGGAAAAACCATAGCCTTGACTAGATGGACCTTTGTTGGCAAAGTAATATCTCTGATTTTCAATATGCTATCTAGGTTGGTCATAACTTTCCTTCCAAGGAGTAAGCATCTTTTAATTTCATGGCTGCAATCACCATCTGTAGTGATTTTACATAATACTTTTTAACAAAAGAATTATATTAATACACTTAATTGAAAGTAGCACATTTTGAAGATGATCCAAGATGGTGGTACAAGAAGACCCTGAACTCACCTCCTCCCACAAACACACCAAAACTAATGCCTACAAATAAAGCAATTCCTCTTGACAGAGACAAGGGATGATTGAACATCTTCTGCAAAAGCAAATGCTAGAAGACCTCATGGAGGTGGGTTGAAGAGAGGAAGACACGGTATCTACAGAAACTCCATTCCTAATGCAGCAACCTATAATAGGAGGGATATCATTGAGGGACCTGCCTGCAGACCCTCCCATCCTGAAACATGGTGAAAAAAATAACAGCTTAAAGGGCACCTAGATGATACTGAAGGAAATCCACTTACTAATTCTAGAGTGCTGCCAAACAGGCAAGGAACTGCTGGAACTCGCTTCAGGATCAGAGTCACCAGAGAGTGCTATTTTTTCCATTCTTGCTTCACCTTGATAGTGTGAACAAAAATATGGTCCAGGTGCTCTGACCCACCTGCCAAGTTCCCTGGCCCTTGCCAGTTACAGTTTTCTCCCCAGGGAAACCCCAGAGTAGAGTGCCTTGTTCCCCCAACCTGCACTTGCTCCAGCTCCAGTTGTCTGACCAAGGTGGCCCTGGCATGGTGCACACCAGGACTCCCTGGCTCATGCACACTCTAGCTGTCCTGTTATGGTGGCCTCAACACAGCCTGTCCCTGCTTCACCTCCAGCTGGCCATCAGGGTGGCCCTAGTGTGATATGCTCCAGGAATCTACCGGCTCACGTCTGCTCCAGCTCCAGTCATTCTGTCAAGGGGCCTCAGTGTATCACACCCCAGGACTCCCTGATCTGCTTATACCAGCTCCAACTGTCCTGCCAAAGTGGCCCTGGTGTGCACTGAAACCCTCCTGATCTGGACCTGCTCCAGCTCTACCAGTCTTTCCAAGGTGACTGTGACAGTGTGCCCCAACACACTCCTATCTGTACCCAATTCAGGTCCAGGCAGTCTGCCAAAGTTGCCTGTTGTATGCAGTCTACACAAGGGCATTCCTACATAAGGCCACAGAGGAAGCTCTTTCATCATTATTCCAGGTTCCTATGCAATATTGTTTAATATTTTAGACATTAACAATACTTTTAACAACAATAACAACAAAAAAACACAAAAATGTGCATTATATGTCTCCTCTCCTCTCTGAAAAAGAGATCACTCAGAAGGGAAAGAACCAAATTCTCTAGGTGGCTCAGTAGGGTAGCCACTGGCCTAATGAACTTATTGAGAGCTTCAAGAATGCCTAGTCCAAACTGACTTGTGCCTTAGTGTAAAATTCACAGCAGATTTTGGAGACTTAGTTTATAAAAAGTATATAATATCTCAATAACTTTGTTATTGATTACCTACTGAAGTGTAGTAATTTAGATAGCATTCACTAAATAAAATATATCATTGAAATTAATTTTACTTTTTTTATGTGGCTACTAGAAAACTTAAAATGACATATATAGTTTGCATTTGTGGCTTGCATCATATTTCTATTGGATGGAGTTGGTTTACATTGTCCCCAACTCTGTTGACCAGAGTCATATTCCATAATATATTCCACCTTTTTAGGTATTTCCCAGTTCAGGAAATGTCTAGTTATGTGTTATATATATAATATATCCCGTGCTTTTTTCTCTCAAGATAAACTCCAGCTTTCCATGTCTTCCTCAGTTTAAGGAATGCCCAAACATGCCCTGCTATGCATCTTTGTGGACTCTGATGTGATATCCGACACTTTTCCTGACAAACTTGCAAATGGTCTCCACATTTTGAGAGAAATTTTAATAAGAATATAAGTAAACAATAATTCAACCAAGTTCAGTTGCTACATCTAGGTGGTTAATGTTTTAACTTGTTAATATTTGTCTGGTGCTCATTTATTCCTCTCCTCACACATTAATTTATTCCACAGATGTTAATGAATGCTTTCTGGGAAAGATGCTTGTTACATAAGGCTCTCCCAGATCACAGGACTGTGAAGAACTTCAAGGAATGCAGGACACACTGTCAGCTATTGAAAATGTTTTGACACAAATTACTTATTTAATCACTCTCAGCACAGGCTTTGGGCATTCACTTATGTATTTGTTAAAATAGAAGAATTGCTTGATTTTTTAAAATGTATCTTGATATAGGCTAGAAGAAGGAAATTGACCCTGGATTTTATTTTTCTGTAAAGGGAAATGTCCCCTAGGCTTTAGGACAACCATAACAAAATTCCTTGCAATATTTTGGTGCTGTTAAGGGTTAGTGAAAGTCACTCACCATGTCTGACTCTTTGCAACCCCATGGACTATACAGTGGAATATGGAATTCTCCTAGCCAGAATACTGTAGTGGGTAGCTATTCATTTATCCAGGGGATCTTTCCAACCCAGGGATAGTACCCAGGTCCCCTGCATTGCAGATGGATTAGCTGAGCCACCAGGAAAGCCCAAGAATACTGAAGTGGGTAGCCTATCCCTTCCCCAGTGTATCTTCCCAACCCAGGAATCAAACTGGGGTCTCCTGCATTGCAGGTGGATTATTTACCAGCTGAACTACCAGAGAATCCCTTATCAATTATAAATTAAGTGTTATACAGTATCTTAAAGGGATTGTTGATGTTCATTCTAATATGTATTGGATTTAATTGCACCTTTGAGGCCTGTCCTCATAAATGATACATCTAATAATAAGCTGAGATTGTCATGAATATTGATGATCTCTTATACCTCACCAGTTTCTTTTACTGAACTGGTTTTTACCTATTTTCCCATATTTGTATTTCCTTGATCTATTAAATAAAATAATTTTGATTATTATTTTGAAAAGAAGAATAAAAAAGATTAAGTATGATGAAGTGAGTGGATAAAAAAAATCCATGTGCCTAAATTTACTGTTGAGAAATTATCTTCTTTTAAAGGTTTGCTGTCAGAAAAATTTCAGACCGCAGTCCAAAGTAATCAAGGCACAAAGTAATCAAATCATAGCCAGTACATCATCCAAAAAAGTTACCATCACCTATAAAACATATATATGATATTCCTTTATATGTAAGAATAGATTCATTGTGGGAAAACTTTCATTATCCTCATGGCAAATATCCCCAAGTAATCAGGCTTCAGTTGTGGTGGACATCAAAGAAAATACTTCAAGGCTGGAATGCCAAGATAAGCATTCAGTTTTATTCTTTCAGTGGCAAAAACATGTAATGAACATGAATTATTCCATAACACTTGAGCATGTAAAATATTTTTCTAAATTAAATTAAATTTTATACTGACTCCATCCTCTTTTCCTTTGTAATTAGGCACAAGTCAATCCTGCCTGTCTTCCTTTTTTGGGGGAGAAAGTGAAAGTGAAGTCGCTTAGTCGCGTCCGACTCTTTGCGACCCCATGGACTGTAGCCTATCAGACTCCTCAGTCCATGGACTTTTCCAGGCAAGAATACTGGAGTGGGTTGCCATTTCCTTCACCACGGGATCTTCCCAACCCAGGGATTGAACCCGGGTCTCCCACATGGTAGGCAGACGCTTTACCATCTGAGCCACCAGGGAAAGTTTTGTGGGGGGAGGGAGAGGCAGATAAGGTATCCGCTTGGGTTCTTGTAAAAACTCCAAGACCTCTTGAATTCATTAAGGAAAAAGTTAGGCTAAATTAACAAAGAGACCTATAAATTCAGTGCCTTGCACAAGTTAAAAATGTTTCTTTGTCACATAAACTTCTGAGTAGGTGGCAAGAGTTGGTAGGATCACCTTCTGTGTCACTGATTTACTTTTCTTGACTCAAGGTTTTCATTTCTTGATCCTAATGCCCACATTCCAACTAAAGAAAAGGAAGAGGGAAAGTCTGGTCAACTTCTTTCATGGGGATGACCTTAAGGTTGTACACATAATTCTTTTAATGACCAGAAGGTGGGCATACGGCCATGTCTAGTGGCAAAGAGACTTACTTGTAGTTGTTACTGATTGGGTACCTCACTAAAAATTCTACCACCATGGGATAAAGGTAAACACAGACTTGTTAGAAATCCCTCCACTTTTGTAACTGAAGAAAATTAGAAGCTGGCCTCGAGATTGAAGCCCAGAGTGGTTACCACTGAGACTATGGTGCTCAAGTCCACATAGGCCCCCTGAGCATAGGGTGCTCCACTTTTTTGGTGTTCATTTCATAAACATCCCTCCATCCATACAGTCAGCCCAGTCATCTCCTGGAAATAACATGACTGTAGGGCCAATAGAAGGACTCTGCCGTTTGGAAACCTGCCTCCCCTGGGTCTGTCCGTCTGGGAGGGAACAATTCATTTCTGTGTTTGTGCCACTTTCTTCCTTTAAATCCTTCAAATTTAAAGGAAGTTTCTCTACCCTTGTATCCTGAGACGACTCTATTCTGTTCTTCAAAGGCCCTGACCACTTAAAGAGTAGGAGTTGTTTTTCAAAAATGTTTTCAGGAAAATAAAGCAAAATGCATTTTTAATTCCTCCAGGATTAAGAAAATCAGATATTGAACTGGATGTCACAAATTGGCAGCTGTGGACAGATTGAGTCCACTGATGTATTTAGTTTGGTTTTCAAGGTTTGTTTGTCTAGGATTTTTTTTTTTTTTTGGTGGGTATGGGATTGTTTTTAAATTATATTACTTACTAATACTAAAGAAAAATATATAATCCAGCAACTTTCACATGATTCAGTAATCCCACTTCTGGATTTACATTCAAAGAAAATTAAAACAGGATATCAAAGAAATATCTGTACTCCAATGTTCATTGAACATCATTCAAAATAGCTGAGATATAGAAACCACCTGTGTCCATCAACCCACAAATATTAATAGATAAAGAACATGTCATACATACATCACACACAATGGCATATTATTTGGTCACAAAAAAAGGAAATCCTGCCATTTATAACAATATGGATGGACCTCCTTGAGGGAGTTATGCTAAGTGAAATAAGCCAGGCAGATAAAGATAAATACTGCATGATATCATATATATAGAATCTGAAAAAAAAAGTTAAACTCATAGAAATGATGAGCAAAAAATTAGAAAAGAGGCTGGGGGATGCAGAAAACAGGAAACTATGGTGAAAGGACATAAACTTCCAACTTTAAGAATGGGTCTGAGAATGTGGTGACTATAATTGATAACACTGAATTATATAATTGAAATTTGCAAAGGGAGTAGAACTGAAATGTTTCCACCAAAAAGAAAAAAAAGAAATACATGAGAATATTTGAGGTGATGGTATGTTCTAGTTGAGGGAATCCTTTCACAATGTATGCACATGTACCATGATGAACACTTTAAATATTTTATTATTTTATATGTCAATTATACCTCAATAAAGCTGAAATTAACAAAAACAAAAACAAAGATATTCCTGGCTTCTCATGGGAAACTGGAAGATGTAGAATGTGGAGACTGGGCTGCATTCCTACAGAGTTGGAGCTGAACAGCAGCCATCCTGTTTAGAAAGAATGTGCACTTCACCATTCACAGACACCTTGTCTATACATATCATTCAGTTATATTGCCTGTATAGCCCTCATGGAAATTTTCTTTGAGATGCTTCATCAAACAAAGAGAACTGGCTCTTATATTAGGGGAGAGAAACATCATTTTTATCTTCTGTTAAGTGCCCACAAAGCAAAACTCAAGGTACATATTAGTAGCTCCCACTTCCTCCCACCAAAAACAAAAACAAAAAACCAAATATGAACAAAAACTGACTTTAAAAATGTTTTGCTAATATTGTGGATATAAGAGATGTGAATGTATAAGAAGCAACAAAAGAATGGTCCGATAATCCAAGTACGTTGAAAAGCTGCACCTTCCGGTCCAAGAAACCTGTTACAAGAGACTAAAGTTAAGATATGGAAAAAGACATCAATTTGTTTCTTGCTGAAAAATCAAAGAACAGCAAGTAAAATCCTATGAAACACTAATTTTAATAATAGGGACACATATAGGAAGAAGTTATTTTAATTTTTCACTTAATAAAAATGCTGAAGGAAAATCTGTGATGGTTTACTCCTTATTCCTCTTAAGTGGAATCTCAGCACACTTTTCTCATTCGTGTGTTTAGTCTGTCATTTCAATTTTCTGTGAATTTATCAATAGGTAAAGAAATAAAAAACACACATTGAAACCAGCCCTTTGTACTGTTTATTCCAAAAAATTATTTAACTTCTGTGCCAGGCATGTTATTTGGTTCTAGAAATTCAGAGATGAATAAAACAAACCACTTATATGGGTTAGTGAGTAACCCCCATGAAAAATCTTAAAAATTATAATACTATGGGATATTCAATTCTGTATGTTCTGTAAATTGGCTACTTGTAATCTACTCATCAACTATGCCCAGAAGTCAAGAACAAAAAATTTAAAATAACTTGATTCTATAAAAGTAATCTTCTAGCAATGGTAAACTCCAGGGTAGAAAACAGCTTCTCAGTGTGAAGAATCATGAATAAATTGGGCCAGAAGCAATCACAAATTATAGAGGATTCAACATGAAGTTTAAACTTCTGAGTCTCAGGAGTGTCTGGAGTTATAGGATGTTTGCAGGGAGGAGAGCGGGGAAGTCAGGGTGCCACAGGAAGAATTTCTGTGTGAGCCTTTCTGATAAATTGCCTTAAAGTAATTTTAGAAGACAAGAGTTATCTGATTCATTTCATTCATTCATATTCCCCAAGTGCCTAGACTAGAACTAGTACCACTATAGATGCTCAATAGGTATTGAATGAACATGTGATTAAAAACAATAGAGGAAATAAAAAGAGAGTGGACTTTGCTGAGTTGAATTAATAATCTGGAAGATCAATTTGATGTACAACCTCATAATCTGGGGCAAAAATACCAAGAAATGGGAATCATGATTTAAAAGGTAGGAGGGTCACAAAGAGTTGGACATGACTGAGCAACTAACACACACACACAAGATAGCTAGATCCAGTTATTTAGTATGCAAACAGTAACACGCTTAAAAGGAGAAAAATGAGATGGAGGAGAAGCAAGAGCTCAAAAAACAAAAACAAAAAAAAAAAAAAAGAAAAGGAAGAGAAAAAATTCTGAATTGAAGAAGTTTTGTATTTTTAGATCAAATGAGCCTAATAAGCAGACCAAACATCATTTGAAAGAATCTAATAGACCAAACAACGAAAGAATAAGTAAACATATGTAGGAGAGGAAAAGAATTTCATTGACTCTCTTTGGGTTTATGGCTGGGTCTGAAAATTAAATTGGCAAAGACAGATAAACAGGAGAAACACATATACATTTATTGAATATAAGTTTCATGTGAGATATGACCCTTCAGAAGGAAATGAAGACCTAAAGAAGCAGAACTGTATATTTTTGTGCTAGTTTTGATGAAACATGGGAGATCATGATGGAATATGAGAGATTAGGGAATGTGAAGAAAATGAAGTAAAATTAGGCTTAGATGGGCTTTTTTTGACGTTCATTTATCTTTGAAGAAAAGGATGTTCCTTTCCTCTGAGTGTAGGGAGGGCATCATTCACATGAAGGTTTATGATTGTTTCATGTTTCAGAGCAGAAGGGGTAGGTGGATTGCAAAAGAGTCTGGGTGACCCTCCTGCTTCTGTTGTTTTCTCAAAATCCTTCAGCTTAAGATATTCAATAAGTATATTTGCCGTATTTAAACCCCATCACATATAAAGCATTTGAATATTAAAATTATCAGATTAATCATCCATATCACAATATCTATTTCCATACATGACAAAAAGAGACTACAGTTTCTTTCCCTATGGCACTCTCATAATGTCCCACACCCATGTACTTAAGAACTAATAGAAAGCTTCGTGAGGTGTTGGTATGGTGGTATGGAGTAGAAGGGACAGACTTAGGAATTTTGTCCTCCTGGCTTGGATCTGTCATTTTGGTTTATTAGCTCACATAAACCCCACCTCTCTGAGCCCTGGTCTGCTGTGAAAGTGGAATAAGACCTACTTGATGGAACTGTTGTGGGTGGTAAAGGGCAAACGCTTTATGCAAGAGCTAGCATGATGCCTGGCACACTTTGGCATTTAGCATGTCATTCCTGCTACTAATTACTGAGAACTGAAATGGTAGAGAACTTAGATAACATGCAAGGAGATTGAGTATAGATGCCTTTCCAGATTTCTCCATTTGTTCTATTGAGATAACCTTGAAAAAGAGTTTTACAGAGAGTTAACAATAGAAAGGAGCTGTGAAAGTAAGTGAAGGAGACCTAAGAAAGAAGGTTTGAACTCTTTAAATTTGTTAAGAACTATCACTAATGAAACAAACTTTAAAATAAATAAGCTCTTTTACATAGCAAGTATTTTAAAATTATCTATTATTGACACATTAGAATGTTTTATAATGTATTAATTCCACATTATTGTCACATTGGTGGCATTAAAAAGATTTAATATTCTTCTCAGTCTGCCAGGAAATGATTTGGGTAATGGGAAAATTCAGGTTGAAGTTCTCTTTAAGGGTATTAAATGTCCTTAAAGAACTTGAAGCTATACTAAATCATTTCATAATTATTTAATGGCTTTAATCTGCTCTTTTTAAAATTGATGTGTTTTAGTGCAACTCACAGAAGTGACTTCTTGGTAGTTAGCACCGAGACAAAAGGTAAGATGCCTGAGGGGATCAGAAGATTTCAGGGAGACTTGAATCTCAGCCGTACTTCCATCCTTGCCCTGAGTCATCTAGCACATTTTGAGGAAGGCAGGAAAAGCAGGGCAGGAAAAGCAGAGCAAGATGTTAGGAATTCATTGTTTTGCTCCCCCATTTTTTTTTTTTTTTAATTTTTTGGCCATAGGGCACAGTGTGTGGGATGTTAGTTCTCTGACCAGGGATCAAACACGTGCCTGCTGCATTGGAAGCTTGGAGCCTTAAGCACTGGACTGCCAGGGAAGTCCCTGTTTTGTTCCCTTTGATACGCCCAGTGCCGTATGAAGCACATTGTGGGCATTTTAGTGGAACACTTGCTAAAGAAATGAGTAAGTGCAGAAATGGAGAGTAAGCAAATCTAAGAATACTGCGTCCAAGGTCATGTTGCCAACACTGAATTCCTTTCTATCCTTTCCGCATTAGCCAGTGTGGTCCCCTGTCGCCTCAATCCTCAGCAGCTTCAGCATCACCTGAAAGATGATTGGAAATGTAGCATCTTGGCCTGCTTCAGATCTACCGAATCAGCACCAGCAGTTCAACAAGATCCACAGGTGAGTCATATGCACCTTAAAGCTGGAGAAGGCCTGGTCTCTCTACAAATCAGTGTCTTTTACTTTTTATTTACACTTTACTTTTTAATTTAATTTTTATCTTATATAGGGGTATAGTTTATTTACAATGTTGTGCTGTTTCAGGTGTGTTGTTTCAGTAGTATCTTTTAATGGAATTTCCTCTTCCTGATTCTCCTGTCCAGAGCAGCTGGGTCTCTGAAAATTGTTTAATAACTATTGTTATGCAAACGTTCTGCCTTGCCACACAAGTTTTTTTCCCCTTGCTCCTTAATTCCAGACCTTTTCCCTGTTCTGTGCTTCCACTCTAGAAAATACAATCAGCATTTCAAACAGATATATCAATATTAACCTAAAGTGGAGAATTATATGGGAATTTCTGTATTTCCTAGAAAGGTGTTTCAGGATCATTGAGCAGGCTGTCTTATTAAGAACTTGAGAAAGATGCCTTCCTTGCCTTGCTAAAAAGCATGCCTCCTTTGGGCACACAATTTGTTTATGGCAACTGTCCCAACAGAATGAGTAGACTAGAGTTCCCACCAAAAAATCTGACCAATGAAAGCCATTCAGTTTCTCAGTATTGCTAAGAAATACTCCTTTTTAATCATCAGGTGCAGAAAGATAATCTATGAATAAATGCTGAATTTTACATATGATTTAGATAAAATCATATACAGTAATAAAATTGCTTCATTTAGTTATCTGTAAAAATGACACCTTGCGGAATTAAGGCGAAGTTTTGCAAATTGGCAGGTAAGTCTGCTATTACTTCCTCTCACCAGCTCGATTTAATCCTGAACCCACAAAGCAGCTGTCTTTCCTAAGTTTCACCTATTTGGATTTGCCAAATGCCTTTCTTAATCATCTGGTGCTACCAGATGTCAGAATTCCCTGCTGCTATCTCAAGCATTGATAGTCTTTCACTTGTGGTAAATATAGCTTATGTTGATTCAGTTGGCTTGAGAGAGGCTGAACACATACTGAGTCCTGAGAGGCTTGGTCACAGCTGGAAGATGGGGCATCAGGAGTCTGAATACCAACAAAGCTTGCATCCTGTGCAAAATTTCCCTGTAAAACGACTCTTTTTTTCCCCCCATTTACAGATACACTGTGTCTGAGCTTGCAAGAGGATGTGGTAGGCTGACACTTATCTTCTGTGTCCTTCATCATAAATCACTACTGTAAAAATGTTAATCACAACTCTTATTTTCTTAACAAGATTTGCCTGGATCATCCTCTGCTCCAGTTTTCAGTATGTGGTTGGTGGGTGATCTGCATCACTGTTATGTGGGGCACCTTTGAAAAATGCAGCTTTAGGGGCTTCTCCCAGATGCTGCGAATCAGAATCCAAGTCCTGAGAACAACATTTAAACAAGCTTCCTGAGTAATTCTAAAGTACCTTAAATCTGAAACAGAGTGCTTAGATTAAGTTCTATAAATTAGGATTTATGTCTGTGTTGTTCCCTACACTATATTTAGCACATAACACAATACATGGAAAGCGATCGTTTCATTAAGTAAAATATCCAATGAAATCCCAAATATTGACTTCATTTTGCTTTTGAGGATCCTTCCAAATAATGGAAAAATACACTATGTCCTTTAAAGCAACAGATAGATAATCATGTTTTATAGATGTATTTTACTTTTTCAAAAGGACTGCCTTGAGTAGCTTATCTTTTGCCAATTTTGGCAAATATTTTTCAGTTTACATCACTGGGTGACTTTACAGCTGTTGGCTTTGCTGTCACAATGTTACAAATGGATAGGACATTAGTGTGCGGGGTCTTCTTTGTTACTAGGAAACCAAAGACACAGATCCCCAAAATGAGAGATGTTTGCTGCACATCCTACAGAGCTAGGCTCTGGTGACGCTCATGAAGGGATATGTACTGGAGAATTAAAAGCTGAGACTTTCAGATCAGTACTTCAGAGAATTCAACAGCTCATTCAGGTCTGTGTTTTCCTGGAAAAAAAAGCTGAAGGAGAGATGCTTATTCTAAGGAAGAAATATTTTTGTCATGATTTTAACCACAACTGACTGACTTTCTCTAAGAAGAGGAACAAACTTAATTACAGATTTGTGGTCTACACAACTTATTTATAGTTTGTCTTTCAGGTCTAAAAATGTAAAATACATTTTATAGAAGTCACTGGTGAAATATCAAAGACAAGCCTGAATAAACATAGAGGCTGGAGGACATCACTAACTAGGTATTAATTTAGAACTATTTTGAGCTAATATTCTAAAAAATTGTTAAGTAATTGAGGACTTACTTGTGCTAGGTTCTGTTCTATGTAATTTATGAGTATTAATTCATTAAACCCTCGCAACATAGCTATGGTGAATGCTCTGTTTTCATAGGAGGAATATAGGCAGTGAGAGGTTGAATCCCGTGCTCAGCACATGGACACAGCCATGTGACCCTGCAGGGATGCCCCAGGTAGTCTGAGTTCAGACGGCAGAGGTCTGAGTTCTGCTGCTCCAACAAAAAGCAGAAAAGGCAGTGCCACTGCCTAATCCCTTGGGAACCAAAACCAAATCCTGCAGCTCTTTGCCTTATCCTCCGAAATGATCTGTTACCCCCAGCATGCTTTTTTTTTTCTTTTGGAAAGGAGACAGAAGCCTTCCACCAAATCCCCCAAGGGTCTTTCTGCAGAATTCCTTTCATTCTACCTGCGACATGTGGAGGCAGCTTCTGGTTATGTATAGCTTTCCTTGTTTCCTAAAATTTCCTGTGATGCTTCCAGGAGTTTTACAGAGTAGTCCTCTATGCTAAACTAGAAAACTACCCAGGTCCTCAGTAAAAAGGCATTTAAACCCAATAGCCCTCAGAGTGAAGCCAAACTTGAGACATTTTGATGCCAAACCTTATTTCTGACAAGAAATAGTGAATTGGGAGACTTTCCTGGTGGTGCAGTGGCTAAGACTCCATGCTCCCAATGCAGGGGACCCTGGTTCTATCTCTAGTCAGGGAACTAGATCCCAAATGCCTCAACTAAAAGATCTGTGTGCTGCAACCAAGACCTGGCACAGCCAAATAAATAAGAGTACATTTTTAAAAAAAAATAAATACTAAATTCAGCTCCTGTTTTCCTTTCCCCTCCTGCCACTTGAAACGACAGGAGAATTTTGGGTTGATGTGGCTGCAGAGCATTAACATGATAGTATTATTTTTCCTAATTATTAGCCTACTCTTTTAAGGGTTCACTAAAAATGAACTAGGATCCCTAAGAGTTGACATCCTTAGAAAATATGGCAAGGAGAATATGGACAAGCAGAGAAGTCTTCCACTGTCCCTCTTGCACACAAGTCGGAGGTTTTGAGGTGTAGTGATTTCACAATATGCAAGTGACAGACATTATACTCTCAGTCTGATAGGTTTGAAAGACCTCTGTTGGCTCTAGTTTCAAACATGATTTTCAGCATTAATGTATATGTTGCTGACATTTCCCATCCTCCCTGAGATGTAGCTGAAAAAAATTCTGTTTTACTAACAGGAATGTTTGGTTTTCTGGGAGAACAGTTACACACACACTGGAGAGCCTTATTGAAATACTAACTGCACACTGTAAGTTTCAATCTGGTGAGAATTGCTGTACTTTAGCATCTGCATACAATTTATTTAATACATCTTTAGTTGTATACACTGAATTCATAAAAGAAGTCATAAAATCATTGTTTAAAATGATTACTTTAAAACATCAGGTACTTCTCAACTGAACTGGTCCAGAAGCATGAAGGAGCAGTATTTGGTATGTTAAGGTCAAAACTGTATCACTTATAATATTTAATAATGTTTGCATTCCATATAATGTGAAAGTCTGAAAAGGAGTGCCTAAAATATAAATGCATTAAGTGATCTATGACATTAAACTATTATAATGTGATATATTATGAATTGTTATTTCACAACTGACAACTGTTTTTTTCCTTTTTTTTTGCTGCGAGAAATACAACCTGTCAGCTAGAGCTCCTAAATCTTGCCAGCATATGGTTGAGAGTAGCACTCATATGCTTTAATAATGAACTCATGCGGTTTTATGTGAGCAGACTGAAGCAAGTCTGATTTCCACATTTGTGTGTATGCATGTGTACATGTATATGTATGTCAGAAGTTCTGCAAAAGTAATTTTAATAACCAACATATCTTAATATTTTGGTAATTACCAATATGTTAAATTATGGTATATGGCATATTTGAACTATGTAAAAATACAAATTAACCCTTGAACAACATGGGGGCTTTAATCTATGTATAATTTGTAACTGTCCTCTGTGGTTCATTCCACATCCACAAATTGAATCGAGGGACCTTGTAATACTATAATATTTGCTGTTGAAAAGTATCCTCCTGTAAGTGGACATTTACAGTTCAACCCTGCATTGTTCAAGGGTCAACTGTATACAAATCATGGAATTTAGCTTAAACATTTCCCCTGAACACATTTGAATACCATAGTCTAGGTTATTCTATTTTATAACTAACCACATGTTGCCCATGATAACATCTGGAGAATCTTTAATATCTTTTTCTGTATCAGGTTAAGTTGTTACCTAAAATTTTATACTCTAGGAAAGAAATAATTTTCATTCAACTCTTTGTGTTGAATAACTTGAAATATATTTGTATATGCAGTTCCTACTTTATTCTAGCTGGAGAAAAAGGAAAGTACTTACCACATTAACTAGGAATCTTATATTTTGTAGAATGAAGATACTTCAAGGATCTATAATGGGAACTTGGTACTCAATAGACAAATGCCATTCAGGAAAACACCATTGAATATCCACTATGTTTGTGGTCCTCCATTTTGGCTGACCATTGGATTACCCAGGAAAGTTTTTTAAAAAATAGTGATGATCTGATACTTGGATTTTCTTCCAGAGATTCTGATTTAACTGGTTTAGGATGAATTTCAGGGGTTGGTATTTTCAAAAAGGTGCTTGGGGATTCTAACATGAATTCAGTTCTATCTGGCAGGGATTATTTGGGGTAACAGAGGAACAAAGATTATTGATGTCTCCAATGGGAAAGGAAAATAAAGAATAATTTAGCATATTGTGTTATGCTAAAAAGATGATAAATATTGAATATGCTGCTGCTGCTAAGTCGCTTCAGTTGTGTCCGACTCTGTGCAGCCCCATAGACGGCAGCCCACCAGGTTCCACCGTCCCTGGGATTATCCATGCAAGAACACTGGAGTAGGTTGCCATTTCCTTCTCCAGTGCATGAAAGTGAAAAGTGAAAGTGAAGTCACTCAGTTGTGTCTGACTCTTTGCGACCCCATGGACTGCAGCCCACTAGGCTCCTCTGCCCATGGGATTTCCAGGCAAGAGTACTGGAGTGGGTTTCCATTGCCTTCTCCGAATATTGAATATATATGAATTAAATTTGATGTTGAGTTCATCAAATTACTGTTGATAGACTCACAGTAGTTATAAACTTGGTAAAGTATGGAAAGGCTTTCAGTGGATGTGATTATTATTGAGCAGGAACTAGGTTTCTCTCAGCAGGGAAGAAATGATGTGAATCAAAGTACAAAACCATGAGATGTAGGGAGTCATCCTGTACTTCTGACAGTGGACAAAAAATACTTAAGCACTCATCTGACCTCCATTTTCCTGATCTTTGGCACAACTTCGCAGAATGGATTCTTTTTGTGATACCCTGTGTGTACTGGAGGGCCTGGGTCTCAGCAGTAAATTGCATATGCTGAGAAAGAGCATTAACTCTTTTAGATAATAATGCCTGGTAGACATAATTTCATAAATGGAATTTATATAGCTTGAAAAGTTAATGCATCTTCCCAAGTGAGGATCTTAGTCACTTCTCAAGAGCAGGACAAGGACCATTACTGTGTCAGAGTAAAACATAAAGCAAAGAGCTCTTTACCCCCATGAGGTCTAATAAAGCAAATCACCTACATGGAAAGACATTATTTTTGCCTGAAAGATAGGAGCACATGGTGAGTCACATATCAATAAAAACATAACCATAAGCTATTTAATGATTCATCCATTACTTAGTTCTAAAATAAGCTTTGAGCAGAAGAGCATTTTACTTAACTCCTCAGATTCTGCTCTAAGATTCACCCATAAAAATTCTAGGGTCAAATCATGCCTTTGACTGCTAGGATAAAATTCCCATTGATGTAAACCCTCAGGAAATCTGTGGTTGGCAGAAGAAAGGTAACAATACCTATCTCTCTGCTTCCACTTGAGAAAGTTTTTTTGACTTTCTTTTCTCTGTACCTAGATGAAGTTGGACGTTTTCATTTTTTTTTTGAAGTTTGCTAAATGTGGTGAACTTTATTTTCCAGAAATGGCCAAAGCAATATTCCCAGGGCCAGCATTTTGCCCTTTACTGCTCTCCCGTCAAGAAGAAGAGTCTACTTCCCTTCCCTTTGAAACTTGGCAGACCTTTGGGACTGCCTAGATGAAAAGAATGTGGTACAAATGACGTATCATGTCTAATTCTCTTCTCTTTTGAACCTGGATGGATGATCAGGCTTGATGATTGAGCTGGAAGTAGGGAATAAATGATGTGAATCAAAGTACAAAACCATGAGATTTAGGGAGTCATCCTGTACTTCTGACAGTAGACAAAAAATGCTTAGGCACTTTGGAGGTCATCTGACCCATTTTCATGATTGAAAATGACTGAAAATGGGTCAGATGACTGCCCTTCATGACTGCCCCAATTAATAAAATGCAGAGGAAGTGATGCTTCTGAGGCTCAGTCACAAAAAGTGACACATATTTTATCTGGCTCTTTTCCATCTCTCTCTTTTGGAATGCCCACCCTAAAACTCCATGTTGTCAGAAGCACAGACACATGGAGGCCATGTGTAGGTGCTCTGGTTGACAATCCCAGATGAGGTCCCATCAACAGCCAGCACTGACTGACAGACATGGGATTGAACATATATTTAGATGATTCCAGACCCAGGCGTGGAGCCACACAGCTGAGGATGAGTAGATCAGAGTCAAGATGCCATCACTGAGCCCTGCCTAAACTGCACATTTGGAAACAAAATTGATCATTCTAAGTCACTAAGTGTTGGTATTTGTACATAGCAATAGATAATGCAACACTGAACAGCAATAAGGAATAAGTGATGTTTTAAAATTTCAAGATGATTTTCAAGATTTAATCAATTCTACTTTCAATACATTCAAAAGACTTATTAATCTTCTAAGTCGATTACAAAGAAAGTAGAAAGAAGATTCAAGAAGTGCTGGAGAATGAAGAAAGAGGAGTTTGTTTCAGAATTGCATCCCACTTCCAAGCCCCCATCTTCCTCCGTCACCTATGTTGTTACTCAGTTTATTTAGGGAAAACCAGAGCTCAGAAATTTAAACAAGGTTACCCAAACCTCTACCTGACTGTTTTGCCTCAGGCATCCTGTTTATTAATGCATTAGTAAGTATATCAATCTCAAGAAGTGGTGCAGATTGTCTTCCCAGGATCCTTTCTTTCTCCTTATTATGGGCAGATAGACAGCTTGCACCTGGCGCGGTTTCAGTGCCCTTCCCCCAGCACGCAGCAGGCCTTCCATGGTGGCAGTTTCGTCCAGCCTGCTGGACTGCTTCACCCACACCCCTAGCCTTTTTTGCCACATCCTCTTGTGGCCAATCTTGAGCTACCACTTTCTTAGTTCTTTTTCTATGGTTCCTAGGGCTGATAAGCTACTCTAAATTACTCTGTACTAATTTCAAATTACTCCTTGGGAGAAAAGTTATGACTAACCTAGACAGCATATTAAAAAGCAGAGACATTACTTTGCCAACAGAGGTCCATGTAGTCAACGCCATGGTTTTTCCAGTAGTTATGTGTGAATGTGAGAGTTGGACTATAAAGAAAGCTGAGTGCCGAAGAAAAAATGCTTTTGAAACATGGTGTTGGAGAAGACTCTTGAGAGTCCCTTGGGCTGCAAGGAGGTCCAACCAGTCCATCCTAAAGGAAATCAGTCTTAAATGTTCTTTGAAAGGACTGATGTTGAAGCTGAAACTCCAATACTTTGGCCACCTGATGCAAAGAACTGACTCATTGGAAAAGACCCTGATGCTGGGAAAGATTGAAGGTGAGAGGAGAAGGGGACGACAGAGTATGAAAGGGTTGGATGGCATCATTGACTCAATGAACATGACATGAGTTTCAGTAAAATCCGGGAGTTGGTAATGGACAGGGAGGCCTGGTATGCTGCAGTCCATGGGGTTAAAAAGAGTCAGACATGACTGAGCAACTGAACTGAACTTAACTGAACTGAATTTCAAATAAACATTCACTGTCATTCAACAAGGCTTTTAAAAATTCAGCCTTCTTAAATTGCTAACAGTTTGGAAGTTAGTTGTCCCAGAATTTTTCAAGATGCCCAACTAATTATATTCAAGGCTTCTAATGTATGACCTAAATCATTTTACATGAAGTTAGAGGTCATTGGGACTCACTTGCCTTCTCCTGTGATTTGATACCTTTACATCTCAATAGCTTTGCCCCAAGTGTCCAGTCTGCAGATAGGCATGAGCCAAACTAAGAAGGAAAAGCTAAAGACCAAAGTTGGCATCAGGAACTTTGTAACAGAATAGGGGCAGCAGATAGCAAATGAAGTGCAAATAACAGAGACTTGAACAAATGAAGGTGACACCGAGAAAAAAATTCAGGAAGCAAGTACACTTAGATTTTTAAAACGTGTGTATTTAAAGACTCAGGTGGACCCAGTGGAAGGACAGGTCGGGTAACTTTCAAATAAATGGGCCTTAGTTTTAAACACAGTGGAACTGGTGTCATGCCTTGTAGGCAGAGAAAGACTGGCTTCATATTGTCTTATGGGTTGTTAGGGGTCATGATTCACCTGAGAAGTTTGCAGATGACCGGAGCAGATGCCTGAGAAGAAGAAGAAACCTAGAAAAGTTAGATGGGCAAATAAAGAAACGATTAGAAGGAAGGCAGATATATAGCCTCTCTATTGAGAAAGTTTTAACAATTGAAGCATCTAGGGGAAAGTATAAACAAGGACCAGGGAAAGAAGTTGCTTGGTTTAAAAAAAAATCCAAGGGTTATCCAATCCTATGTAGAATGTGGCATTCGAGCCAGCAATCAAAGTTGTACTGCCTAAAGAAAATATACAGAAAAGTATGCTAAAATGTCCTGTGTCTCTACCACAGGTGGAAGGGACTTACAATAAAAAGACCACCAGCAAAAATGTGGAGGGCTATTTTTTAAATAAATGTTTTATTTTATTTGTGTATTTATTTTTTGCCACACCATGCAGTATGTGGGATCTTAGTTGCTGACCAGGGATTAAAGCCATGCCCACTCCCTTCATTGGAAAGTCAAGTCTTAACCACTGGACCACCAGGGAAGTCTCTGGAGGACTATTTTTAGCTTCCATGTGTCTCAGTCTTCCCAACTGTAAATTGTGGATCATAGTGAATCTCTCTTTTTAGAAGAATTTGAAGGATTAAATGAATGTATGTATGTACAGAGTTTGGAACAGGGCCTGGCATATCATAAGTATTAAATAAATGTTCCTGTTATAGTTAATTTTACTGTAAAATTCAAATAGTATAAAATCTTGATTCCAGAGTATCCAGTTTCTTTGAGTCTCTTAGAAGTTGCTAAGTGAATTCAGCAAGTGATGCTTCAACTTGAATAGGATGGAGAAAAGTCCATATTTTGGAAGAATCTGCTTTTGTTTTCTGCTCCAGGGTCACTGCTGGCCTCTTCCCAGCCCCTCACTCAGTGTCCCCAGGAAGATGAGTGGTGTGTTGACGAAGTCAGGAAAAACTGCTTACCTTCTCCTTACGGTATGCCTTCCCCCTCTTTCACTTTTGGATGCAGCTTACCTGCGGGAAGTATTAATTCTCTACTCCTCTGTGTTACAAACCTGCAAGATCAGGCCTGTGACTGCCCAGAGCTGCACTGTTACTGACTCAGGACATTTGTGCAATTTAAAGGTGAGGTAGAGGAGGCCTGGGGTGGCCATACATATAAGACAAGTCATACTTTCCAATCAGAAATTTATTATAAGGAAGCCTATATTTTAATATCCATCTCTCTGATCTCTGTACCTTTCTCTCAATAGTTTTGAACCCAGGAGTGGAAGGCAATTGTGCTGTTCTGTGACTTCCTAATTCTTGAGAGCTAAAATTCATTCAAGGCATGAACATGTTTAACTTCAAAGCAATTTAGCACTTGATAAAAGGTACACTATGACATTTAGTTATTTATTTCTGTCCTGTCTTGATCCTTTTGGATATTTGAATTTTTATTTTCCCTTTATGCTGTACAGCTGATCGAGCCATTAGCAACTTCAATGAAGTATTCCATTTTTACAAAAGGATGTTTTCCTAACATGGGCTCTATCAATGCCCTGTCCTTCGTAGCCACCCAAAGTGGAAGCCAATTTCTATAGTGGTAATTAATGACAACAGTTCCATTCCTTGCACATTCAGCTCTGTGTCTCAATGAATATCCCCAACATATGGCAGCCTAATGAATCACTTGTATGTATTAGTAAAGTACACCTGTCCAGATCAGGTTATAGCTGATTCACTTCAGGGCTTTTATAAGCCCTCCACAGTAGCATCCTTCCCAGCCCAAGCACAGATTCTAGCCACCGTATGGTCAGAGTCCGATCCAATTAAGTCCAAAAACAGATGGACAAGTTATTAGTTTGTTTTCCTTATTTATGTTTTATATGATTGTATGTCTTCTGATTTCTGAGTCTTTCAACCTTGGGTTACTTATTATTATATTCTAACATATTTCCTATGTTTAAATACACATCAGATTGGTCTTTGACTTGTTGGAGTTGATATCACTTCATGACTAGGAGTATGGAATTTTACGGTATTAGTACAATCTGGATTAAGGACTCTGACCTGCCTTTGTGTAATTTTCTTAATCAGTCTTAAACCCTGATTTCCTTATCTAGAAAATGGAGACCATAAGAATATCTTTCTCATAGAGATATACTGTAGGGATTAAAAGAGAAAATGAGCTGATTTATGTAAACTGTTTGGCAAAAATGTGCAACCCAAACATATGAACAATAGTAAGCATCCAATAAAGTGCTATTATCTGGTGGGTTTATTTCAAGAAGAAACTTTTTTCCTTTAATCTTTGTCCAATAATCTTTATTATTTCTTCCTTTCTGTGTTGCTGTCTAACCCTCCAGGGGCCTTAAATGACAATTATCTGTTTTCTTCAAGGGAATAAATTTACTCTATCAGCCTCAATTGTAATTAATTAACAGTCATGCCAACTGTATGATAATGAACAATTTATCTTACATAATTCTTTCAATAAATATTTGAGTTCCTGGTGGTTAACTTCACTCTGGAAGACTCCTTTCCTTAAATTGTATCATTTACTTTAAAATATCTTACCATTTCAGACTGACCTTCCCCTGTTACTCTGAATTAATTATGTGTGTCTATATAAGAGAAAAATAAACTGGTCTCATTTGATCTTTAATGAACCACAGCATGGAACACTTCAGTGCCAATTTATCCATCCAGTAATTAATATTTCCATAAAAACATCACCCCTTTCCATCTTCCATGCTTTACTAAGAACTAGAGCTGCCAGGTAAAATGCAAATGCCCAATTAAATATGAATTTCAGACAAAAATGAATATATGTCCCAGCTGGTGCAGACGGTATATACTTCTACAGCATTATTCATTATTTAACTGAAATTCAAATTTAACTGACGTTACTAAACTGGTATTCTTGCTAAGGATGTAAGCAGAAAGGAAATTTAAAAGCTGAAATAATGGTAGTACACTTAAGTATGATTGCTAAACTTGGAGATTGCTAGGCCATGTCATTCTTGTGTGTGTGTGTGTATATATATATATATATATATAACTATTTATAGATAATATATTCATACATTATCTCTCTATATATCTATAAATGGTGCATGCTCAGTTGCTTTAGTCGTGTCTGACTCTTGTGACCCCATGGACTGTGGCCCACCAGGCTCCTTTGTCCATGTGATTTCCTGGGCAAATATATTGGAGTGGCTTGCCATTTCCTTCTCCATGGGACCTTCCCGACTCAGGGATTGCACTTACTTGCGTCTCCTGGATTGGCAGGCGGATTTCTTACCACTGAGGCACCAGGGAAGCCCCATATATGTGAAGATATATATCTCTGTAAATATATAAAGATATATAATGCATAAATATAGATTTAACTTGATCAGCCAGGTATTTGCCATAACCGAAGAAAAGGCTGCCTGTGTTCCTTCACTTTGTGGTTTGAGGAAACATAGCTGAATCTACAAATTCAGGATGAGAATGTTGTTGCCTGTCCTGCTAGTCAGGCCTAATTGATGTATTATCAAAGGCCCAATTCAAGCCTGCTGTCTTTCCAGGGGCCCTAAGCCCCACCTTGCTTTCCTGCCTTCCTGGATCCTGTCTGCGTAACAATTCTTCTATTGATTTCTCAGGCTTCACCTGGAATTTCACCTGGGTAAAGCTGGCAGGATCAGATGAACATTTCAAACACAGAAATAGCTCATATCTAGACGGGTGAGTAAAGGCTATGATATCGGTTCTTAACCGTGACTTTTGCCTGTAATTTAGCTATCAACCTCATTTCTGTGAGCTCAGACTTAAGGACCATGTAACACAAACCTCAAGTTTAGAAGAAATTAATTTGGCTCTGTGCCTGTTCCCGTAGATGGGAAAGTGGAACTCCCTTTCTCTTTTCCGCGGTACACAGTTTTGACTTTCATTCTATAAATCTCCAGTCGTCTTTACTGTCTTTAAGGTGCCTTTGCTTGGCTTCTAGTCCTGCCTTGTACACCAGTGACAGAGCCAAGGTAACTGAGTCATGGAAACTGCATACTAAGTTGGGCAAAAGGAAAGGTAAGAGATCATCTGCTGGCTTCTGATTGTATTCGCAATTGAGAAAATTGACAGGGCCTGAGTGATGGGTCAGCCATTGCTCTTCTTCAGATAATCAATTAAGACCATGTTTCCTCTTAAAGTCTTTGATTTGGAAAAAGAGGTCTAAAGACATTTTCTATTAAGGTAACTCCCCTGGAAATGTCTGCATTGTCTCCTAGGGGAGGGGAGGTCAATTACTACCCAGAATTAATATATTTCTATAGGAAAAAAGGTTATTATTAGCCCTACCTATAAGGCATAACTTTTAATGATTGAAAAAATAAATTTGAAGGATTAGATGACTAGATCTGTTTCTACAGAATGACATTCACAGTTAAAGTTACATGAACTATAGAGGGAGAAGTGATTAAGAATATTAATAATACATATACATGCACAAGTATATCAAGCTTGCTATTTGCATTAAGGCAGTATAAAATTATTATAAAAAACAAAATCGAGGATCATAAAAAGCAAAGATTAATGTATATATAAATCAGATACTGTCTCATAAAAAGTAAAGGATGAATATTACAGTATACTTAAAATATGCTTCATATTGTATAAATAATTTAATGCAGACTGAACCCTAGAATAATTTATGCCCTGATCCATATGAAAGACACATTAAATAATTCAAACATACATGAGGCACTTTGCACAAATGTATGTGTGTATGTTGAATAGTACATTTTACTCCAAGGTAGGGGCTGGCAAATTATATCTCATAGGTTGGATATCTGTTTTTGTAAATAAATTTTTATTAGAACAGAGATACATTCATTTGTTTCTGTGTTATCTATGGATCTTTTCACACTACCCCATAGACATGAGTAGTTTCAATAGAGATAATATGACCCATAAACATATTGGTAGAATAGAAATTTATCTGGTCATAAAAAACACTAAGACATGTTTATTGTATCTCTAACTATAAAAAACATTAAAAAATCATATTTTTTAAACAATTTCAATACATGAAAATCAGTTTAGCTCTTCAGTGTTGACAGAGAAATAGAAAAGAATGCCAGGTACTGAGTGAAGAGTTTAACGTGTGTGGAGACACATAGGAAAACACAATTTCTGGTATGTCCACTCCAATTTTCTTCTTCTCTTTATAATTTTACACATATTTTCCTCCTCTCATTTTTATTATTCTTTTTCTAGCTTCTCCTTACTTATTTCTGTTCTATCTTTCCCCACATTTTCTACATATATTTAAGTAGAAGATTCATGTAATAGATAAGGAATTTTTTATGTAGAAGACTTAAAACTTTTCACCTCTGCTGAACTAAAAAGATAAGCTGAGTAAGATGAATTGGCCTCTTGATAGTTTTCCCTGACTTTTGTTTGATGTTATATAACAGCAAAGCAGGAAAAAGTCCATTCTGGTTCAATATACTTGTAATAAGCTTTGGCTGTAACTCTGGTAATTTTTAAGATGCTAGAGATTAAATGACAAATAAGGTAGGTTGAGATCTCTTGTACTCTCTTGTATATCTTGTACTTTCCTCGAGGTGGTTAGAATTAATTTGTACTTTGTATGTGTAAGTGTGTGTATTTGGATCTTTCTCTGGACTGTCATCTCCATGAAGACAGGATGATATTCACTCTGCTCACATTTTATTCTCAGTGCCTATCCTATCCTAGATCCTCCATGAATATTTACCTACTTGGATGAATAACAGAGAGTCATCATATAATAATTGAAATGACAAGCTCATTTAAGTCTTAGCTAAGTAATTCTAGCAGTAGTTTAAAGTTTAGATTTACGAAGGATCATACCAGAGACTGTGAGTTAGAGCTTATCATTTTCCATGACAGAAGATTGAGAAAATTATTTCATTAAAACATTAACTGAACATGATTTATAGGCCAGATGTTATTTTTAGTATTGGACAATTAAGACAATTGGAATGCCCATGAAATGTGTCATGAGTTTGGATTAGAAAACTCAAAGAAAAGTATTGAATGGACAAGGTGGTTGAGAAGAGCATTGAGTGATGAAAAGGAATCTGAGTAGAAGAAAGAGTATTCTAGTTTGTGGGAGTAAATAAAGGCAAGGATGGAAAGAAAGCTTGCTGTCTTAGAGACTAGCTGGCAAATGGTCTGCTGTGAGAACGGCATTCAGGAAGTTAAAGCTTAAACTACCAAGAAAGGTGGCAACTTGCTTACTCTGTCAAAGAGCAATATGCGTGAAATATTACTCAGCCACAAAAAAGAATGAAACAATGACATTTGCAGCAACATGGATGGACCTAGAAATTGCTACACTGAGTGAATGAAGTCAGACAGAGAAGGAGACATATCATATGATATATGTGGAATCTAAAAAGAAATGATACAAATTAACTTATTTACAAAACAGAAACAGACTCGCAGGGAAGGGATAGTTAGGGAGTTTGAGATCGACATGTACACACTGGTATATTTTAAATGGATAACCAACAAGGTACAACTGTATAGCACAGGGAACTCTGCTCAATGTTATGTGGCAGCCTGGATGGGAGGGGAGTTTGGGGGAGAATGGAAACATGTATGTGTATATGTATGTGTATATGTATATGTATATGTACATGTAAGGCTGAGTCCCTTTGTTGTCCATCTGAAATATCTCAACATTGTTGACTGGCTATACTCCAATATAAAATAAAAAGGTGTTTTTTTTTTTTTTTTTAAGCAAGTCATAGGCAAGAACTGAAAGTTTTCAGTGGCTATAACATATGTTTCTATTTTAGAAAGATAAGTCTGTGTATCGGGAGTAGGCTGCAGATAGGAAATCTGGTAAGAAGCATATGGTAATAGCTCCAAATAAAGACAAAAAACACTGAACTAGTCAGTTCACTATGGAGGAAGAGAGGAAGACAAACTACTAGGACACTGAAAAGAATCAACAAATTTGCGCATGGATTGAGTATTAGGAGTGAGCTGGAGGTAGCACCACTGAAAGATTCCAACTGCCTGGTACTTTCCAAATATGAAAGAAGATGGAACCTATTCAGGATTAAAGACAGCAGGGCCCCTGTAATGGGTTAAAGCACAGATTAGATAACGTTCTCTCAGAATGCACTTCAGTTTACAAATACTTGAAGATGAACTATTTTGGACTTAGTGAGAGTCAGAGTCTGTGTGTTGTATAATATTTGTCTTCATTTAACATTGAGAAGTTGCAGTGCTAAGAAGAGGAATTATGACTGTGAGAAAAGGAAAACCAAGGCTGTCACTTGGATTGCCAATTACACCATTAAATTAGCTGAGGAAGTCTTTCAATACCAACTTTCCTAATGGCAGTGAGTCTGTAAAACAGAAATCTAAATGAACTATAATCAATTTTTGTTTCCACACTTGTTGAACCAGGAATCAATTAAGTGCAGTTCTTTTTACAGTAAGTTGATACACTGGTTATAATCATATGAACTAAGATATCAAAACACTGATAGGATTCTCAATACAAATATCCATCTATTTTCTTCTTTTTTTAAAGGGATAATATTTTTTATATTGGCATATATATGATTTATAATGTTATGTTAGTTTCTGGTGTATAGCAAAGAGATTTTGTTCTACATATACATATATATTTTTCAAATTCTTTTGCCATATAAGACTATTGAGTAGAGTTCCCTGTACTATATTTTCTAAAATTATGGGGAAAATGATGTCCTGAATAAAATGCATAGATAATTTAAATCATCATTTAAAGTGCTAATTGGATTGTATTTCTTTAATAGAACTGGGTAGCAAAGAGGATTTAAACCTCATTCTTTCAGCCACCAAACAATCATAATAACACCAGATTGTAGAAGACAAGGGGAGGAAATAAAAGATAGGTGTTTACCTGATAGGATCCTAATATTGAGTTTTTTTTTTAATATAAAAGAAATTTGATATTTCTTGTGTAGGAGAACAAAATAAGATATTTAAGTAACTCATCAATCTGCAAGTATGAAAGGCGAGAACCAGAAATAAATGCTTCTCCAGCCCAGCCTGGTTCTTTGCCCCAGAATAGTTGCCACCTTCCCCCATGCCCTCAGGTGTGTCTTTTAGTTCTAAACTATCTGCTTTGATCCTTTTAGACAGTCCAGATTTGCTGGGATCTGTTTGAACAATTCCCATGTGCTTTTGTGCTTTTCCCCATCATGTAATTGGGATTCTGCATTGTTCTAGGAGCTATTCCTATCAATTCACGATAGGTACTTTCAACGTCATGACAGTTTCTAGGGATGAAGTGATGAATGAGACAGATGTCACAGTCTTTGGTGGTGGTGGTTTAGTCGCTAAATTGTGTCTAACTCTTGTGACCCCTTGCACAGTAGCCCGCCAGGCTCCTCAGTCCATGGGATTCTCCAGGCAAGAATACTGGAGTGGGTTGCCATGTCCTTCTTCAGGGGATCTTCCCAACCCAGGAATCAAACCCAGGTCTCCTGCATTGCAGGCAGATTCTTTACCAACTGAGCTATGAGGGAAGACACAATTACAGAAAACTAACCAAACTGAAAGTGCTTCACTCAATATGCCAGCAAATTTGGAAAACTCAGCAGTGGCCACAGGACTGCAAAAGGTCAGTTTTCATTCCAATCCCAAAGAAAGGCAATGCCAAAGAATGCTCAAACTACCGCACAATTGCACTCATCTCACACGCTAGTAAAGTAATGCTCAAAATTCTCCAAGACAGGCTTCAGCAATATGTGAATTGTGAACTTCCTGATGTTCAAGCTGGTTTTAGAAAAGGAAGAGGAACCAGAGATCAAATTGCCAACATCCACTGGATCATGGAAAAAGCAAGAGAGTTCCAGAAAAACATCTATTTTCTGCTTTATTGACTATGCCAAAGCCTTTGACTGTGTGGATCACAATAAACTGTGGAAAATTCTGAAAGAGATGGGAATACCAGACCACCTGATCTGCCTCTTGAGAAATTTGTATGCAGGTCAGGAAGCAACAGTTAGAACTGGACATGGAACAACAGACTGGTTCCAAATACGAAAAGGAGTATGTCAAAGCTGTATATTGTCACCCTGCTTATTTAACTTCTATGCAGAGTACATCATGAGAAATGCTGGACTGGAAGAAACACAAGCTGGAATCAAGATTGCTGGGAGAAATATCAATAACCTCAGATATGCAGATGACACCACCCTTATGGCAGAAAGTGAAGAGGAACTAAAAAGCCTCTTGATGAAAGTGAAAGTGGAGAGTGAAAAAGTTGGCTTAAAGCTCAACATTCAGAAAACAAAGATCATGGCATCTGGTCCCACCACTTCATGGGAAATAGATGGGGAAACAGTGTCAGACTTTATTTTGGGGGGCTCCAAAATAACTGCAGATGGTGACTGCAGCCATGAAATTAAAAGACACTTACTCCTTGGAAGGAAAGTTATGACCAGCCTAGATAGCATATTCAAAAGCAGAGACATTACTTTGCCAACAAAGGTTTGTCTAGTCAAGGCTATGGTTTTTCCTGTGGTCATGTATGGATGTGAGAATTTGACTGTGAAGAAAGCTGAGTGCCGAAGAATTGATGCTTTTGAACTGTGGTGTTGGAGAAGACTCTTGAGAGTCCCTTGGACTGCAAGGAGATCCAACCAGTCCATTCTGAAGATTGGCCCTGGGATTTCTTTGGAAGGACTGATGCTAAAGCTGAAACTCCAGTCCTTTGGCCACCTCATGTGAAGAGTTGACTCGCTGGAAAAGACTCTGATGCTGGGAGGGATTGGGGGCAGGAGAGGAAGGGAAGGACAGAGGATGAGATGGCTGGATGGCATCACTGACTTGATGGACGTGAGTCTGTGATGGACTTCAACTCTCTCCGGGAGTTGGTGATGGACAGGGAGGCCTGGTTTGCTGCAATTCATGGGGTCGCAAAGAGTCAGACACGACTGAGCGACTGATCTGATCTGAACCAAACTGATCACATGGACCATGGCCTTGTCTGACTCAATGAGCCATGCTGTGTAGGGCCACCTAAGATGGACGGGTCATGGTGGAGAGTTCTGACAAAATGTGGTCTGCTGGAGAAGGGAATGACAAATCACTTCAGTGTTCTTGCCTTGAGAATCCCATGAACACTAAGTATGAAAAGGCAAAAAGATATGACAATGAAAGATGAACTCCCCAGGTTGGTAGGTCACAGTCTTTAAAGGGATGAAAATCAAACATTAACAATAATATTGAATGGTCATTGCACCCAGTTATGTGCCCATTATAGAGGTGGCAGAGAGGGAAGAGAGATTGTGCCTGTATTATGGGTACTGGAAAGGCGTCATAGAGTAGGAAACTTCCAGGCTGTGTTTTCAAAGACTAATTCAAAATTTCAGATTCAGCAGAAGGCAATATGGGGAGATTGGAAGTAGGTATTCCAGGTGGAAGGACAAAAAAAGACATGAAAAAGTTAAAATTGGCACACATCTTATAACTAGACCTCTGTATTAGTTCCTTTTCCCAAGTCCCTATTCTTAAAAGTTGCTGAAGTCCCATTTTCCTCCCAAAGAATTGACTTCTGCCTCTGAATATCAGTCCTTCCTGGTAGTGGCCTTTAGAGTTCTCTGCTGCTGCCTTTCAGTCCTAGATCCTGATCTGAACGTCACTTGCCCCAGATTTCTGCATCTGCTTTCTATCTTGGATACTGATTTGCCTGAACTGAGATACTTTGTAAGTATTGAATACCAAGCCATGCCTGCTTTGTAGATCAAGCTCTCTCCAAAGTAGAAAGTTTAATTAAGGATTCAGGTGCAAGTGATTTATAAAAGAAGGCTCCCTGGAGAATCAAGTCGGGGAAGTGGGGAGTGGAGGAGGGGAAAGAAGAAGAAACCATGCAGTCGTGTGATTTCAAGTGTAGCTCAACCTGATCCCACAAGGAGCTCTGGAGTATGAATTTCAGAGGCTGTCTTATTTGGAGGCAAAGGAGTAGGGATTTTGTACCCTTCAAGCAATCAGTTATTGTCTATGGGTAGACCTGGCACTCTGTATGTTTGTGGGGACCTAACCATTAAATTAAAAGATGCTTACTCCTTGGAAGGAAAGTTATGACCAACCTAGATAGCATATTCAAAAGCAGAGACATTACTTTGCCAAAAAAGGTCTGTCTAGTCAAGGCTATGGTTTTTCCATTGGTCATGTATGGATGTGAGAGTTGGACTGTGAAGAAAGCTGAGTACCGAAGAATTGATGCTTTTAAACTGTGGTGTTGGAGAAGACTCTAGAGAGTCCCTTGGACTGCAAGGAGATCCAACCAGTTCATTCTAAAGGAGATCAGCCCTAGGTGTTCTTTGGAAGGAATGATGCTAAAGCTGAAACTCCAGTACTTTGGCCACCTCATGCGAAGAGTTGACTCATTGGAAAAGACTCTGATGCTGGGAGGGATTGGGGGCAGGAGGAGACAGGGACGACAGAGGATGAGATGGCTGGATGGCATCACCGACTCGATGGATGTGAGTTTGAGTGAACTCCGGGAGTTGGTGATGGACAGGGAGGCCTGGCGTGCTGCGATTCATGGGGTCGAGAGGAGTCGGACACGACTGAGCGACTGAACTGAACTGAACTGAACCTACCAGTTACTTGCAAGTGAGGTAACTCCAGTAAACAAAGGTGAGCCTCTGAAAGTCATAGGTTCAGCAGTCAGAAGATGGTGAATGCTGGGATAAGGTGGCTCAGTGGTAAAGAATCTGCCTGCCAAGGCAGAAGAAGTGGGTTCAATCCTTGAGTCAGGAAGATCCCCTGGAGGGGAAATGGCAACCCACTCTAGTATTCTTGCTTGGGAAATCCTACGGCAAAGCCTGGTGGTCTACAGTCCATGGGGTCACAGAGGAATCAGACATGACTTAGTAATTGAACAGCAGCAAGGGAAGTACTGCAGCCTCAGTTGAAGCTTCCCCACGTGCATGCCTGTGATGCCTAGTGGGCAAGGATGCTTCAGGTATGTGAATCTCCTGGGATTTTTCCTTTCTCCTGGAATTAGCTAGGGTGTGCTGTGCCATGAGATGCCTGCATTCCTGGAAAGTTCTAGACCCTTCCAAGACGACAAAACTGAAGATGTTTTTACTGCTTCGGAGGCTAGTAAAATTTCAGATGAGCAGAGAGCTTTTGGTTTATATCAAAATACAATTCCGTGTTGAATACAGAATTTGAAACTTTAATATGCACAAAATAAAGGTAAGATTGATCTTTGGATTTGAAAAGCATAGGCTACTTCCTTATAGGTATCCCAAAGCAGGGTAAAGTATTTCCAGGAAATCTTGTATTCAGATTTATTATGCTTCAAATTCAATCTTTCTGATTAGATGGTTTATTCTTGCTATAGTATAAAAGCAAGTATAATACAAGGGTATACAGCTCAAATAACTTTTTGCAACTTCATCCAGAATTTTAAAATATTTTAAAGCATTAGGCTTGTACTACAGAAGTGCACCAGCAGTGACAGACCGTGCAGAAGCCTGGGCTGAGAGGAGCCACCCCTCGCCCAAGGTCAGGGGTGGCGACTGAGAGGAGCTGCGGCGGCCGGGAGGAGCTACCCCACATCCACGGAGCTGTGGCTGCGACAGCGCAGGAGGGCCTAGAGGATCTACTCCACGTTCAAGGTCAGGAGGGGTGGCTATGAGGAGATACCTCTTGTCTAAGGTAAGGAGCAGCGGCTGCTCTTTGCTGGAGTAGCCGTGAAGAGATAACCCACATCCAAGGTAAGAGAAACCCAAGTAAGAAGGTAGGTGTTGCAAGAGGGCATCAGAGGGCAGACACACTGAAACCATAATCACAGAAAACTAGTCAATCTAATCACACGGACCACAGCCTTGTCTAACTCAGTGAAACTAAGCCATGCCTTGTGGGGCCACCCAAGATGGGCGAGTCATGGTGGAGAGGTCTGACAGAATGTGGTCCACTGGAGAAAGGAATGGCAAACCACTTCAATATTCTTGCCTTGAGAACCCCATGAACAGTATGAAAGGCAAAATGATAGGATACTGAAAGGGGAACTCCCCAGGTCAGTAGATGCCCAATATGCTACTGGAGCTCAGTGGAGAAATAACTCCAGAAAGAATGAAGGGATGGGGCGAAAGCAAAAACAATACCCAGCTGTGGATGTGACTGGTGATAGATGCTGGTCCGATGCTGTAAAGAGCAATATGGCATGGGAACCTGGAATGTTAGGTCCATGAATCAAAGCAAATTGGAAGTGGTCAAACAGGAGATGGCAAGAGTGAACGTTGACATTCTAGGAATCAACAAACTAAAATGGACTGGAACGGGTGAATTTAACTCAGATGACCATTATATCTACTACTGTGGGGAGGAATCCCTTAGAAGATATGGAGTAGCCATCATGGTCAACAAAAGAGTCTGAAATGCAGTCCTTGGATGCAATCGCAAAAACAACAGAAGGATCTCTGTTCATTTCCAAGGCAAATCATTCAATGTCACGGTGATCCAAGCCTATGCCCCAACCAGTAATGCTGAAGAAGCTGAAGTTGAACGGTTCTATGAAGACCTACAAGACCTTTTAGAACTAACACTCCCAAAAGATGTCCTTTTCATTATACGGGACTGGAATGCAAAATAGGAAGTCAAGAAACACTGGGAGTAACAGGCAAATTTGGCCTTCAAATACAGAATGAAGCACAGCAAAGGTTAATAGAGTTTTGCTAAGAATGCAGTAGTCATAGCAAACACCCTCTTCCAACAACACAAGAGAAGACTCTACACATGGACATCACTAGATGGTCAACACCGAAATCAGATTGATTATATTCTTTGCAGCCAAAGATGGAGAAGCTCTATAAGTCAGCAAAACACAAGACCAGGAGCTAACTGTGGCTCAGACCATGAACTCATTGCCAAATTCAGACTTAAATTGAAGAAAGTAGGCAAAACCACTAGACCATTCAGGTATGACCTAAATCAAATCCCTTGTGATTATACAGTGGAAGTGAGAAATAGATTTAAGGGACTAGATCTGATAGACAGAGTTCCTGATGAACTATGAACTGAAGTTCGTGACATTGTACAGGAGACAGGGATCAAGACCATCCCCATGGAAAAGAAATGCAAAAAAGTAAAATGGCTGTCTGGGGAGGCCTTACAAATAGCTGTGGAAAGAAGAGAAGCAAAAAGCAAAAGAGAAAAGGCAAGATATAAGCATCTGAATGCAGAGTTCCAAAGAATAGCAAGGAGAGATAAGAAAGCCTTCCTCAGCTATCAATGCAAAGAAATAGAGGAAAACAACAGAATGGGAAAGACTAGAGATCTCTTCAAGAAAATTAAGATACCAAGGGAACACTTCAATCAAAGATGGGCTCGAAAAAGGACAAAAATGGTATGGACCTAACAGAAGCAGAAGATATTAAGAAGAGGTGGCAAGAATACACAGAAGAACTGTACAAAAAAGATCTTCGCACCTAGATAATCATGATGGTGTGATCACTGACCTAGAGCCAGATATCCTGGAATGTGAAGTCAAGTGGGCCTTAGAAAGCATCACTATGAACAAAGCTAGTGGAGGTGATAGCATTCCAGTTGAGCTATTTCAAATCCTGGAAGATGATGCTGTGAAAGTGCTGCACTCATTATGCCAGCAAATTTGGAAAACTCAGCAGTGGCCACAGGACTGGAAAAGGTCAGTTTTCATTCCAATCCCAAAGAAAGGCAATGCCAAAGAATGCTCAAACTACTACACAATTGCACTCATCTCACGTGCTAGTAAAGTAATGCTCAAAATTCTCCATGCCAGGCTTCAGCAGTACGTGAACCATGAACTTCCAGATGTTCAAGCTGGTTTTAGAAAAGGCAGAGGAACCAGAGATCAAATTGCCAACATCCACTGGATCATGGAAGAAGCAAGAGAATTCCAGAAAATCATCTATTTCTGTTTTATTGACTATGCCAAAGCCTTTGACTGTGTGGATCACAATAAACTGTGGAAAATTCTGAAAGAGATGGGAATACCAGACCACCTGACCTGCCTCTTGAGAAACCTGCATGCAGGTCAGGAAGCAACAGTTAGAACTGGACATGGAACAACAGACTGGTTCCAAATAGGAAAAGGAGTACATCAAGGCTGTATATTGTCACCCTGCTTATTTAACTTATATGCAGAGTACATCATGAGAAATGCTGGGCTGGAAGAAGCACAAGCTGGAATCAAGATTGCTGGGAGAAATATCAATAACCTCAGATATGCAGATGACACCACCCTTATGGCAGAAAGTGAAGAGGAACTAAAAAGCCTCTTGATGAAAGTGAAAGAGGAGAGTGAAAAAGTTGGCTTAAAGCTCAACATTCAGAAAACTAACATCATGGCATCTGGTGCCATCACTTCATGGGAAAAAGATGGGGAAACAGTGGAAACAGTGTCAGACTTTATTTTTGGGGCTCCAAAATCACTGCAGATGGTGATTGCAGCCACGAAATTAAAAGACGCTTACTCCTTGGGAGGAAAGTTATGACCAACCTAGATAGCATATTAAAAAGCAGAGACATTACTTTGCCAACAAAGGTCCATCTAGTCAAGGCTATGGTTTTTCCAGGGGTCACGTATGGATGTGAGAGTTGGACTGTGAAGAAAGCTGAGCGCAGAAGAATTGATACTTTTGAACTCTGGTGTTGGAGAAGACTCTTGAGAGTCCCTTGGACTGCAAGGAGATCCAACCAGTCCATCCTAAAGGAGATCAGTCCTGGGTGTTCATTGGAAGGACTGATGCTAAAGCTGAAACTCCAGTACTTTGGCCACCTGATGCAAAGAGTTGACTCATTGGAAAAGACCCTGATGCTGGGAGGGATTGGGGGCAGAGGGAGAAGGGGACGACAGAGGATGAGATGTTTGGATGGCATCACCAACTCGATGATGTGAATTTGAGTGAACTCCGGGAGTTGGTGATGGACAGGGAGGCCTGGCATGCTGCAATTCATGGGGTCACAAAGAGTCAGACACGACTGAGTGACTGAACTGAACTGACATGGTAAGTAGAAAATGTGTAAAATACATGCCTAATTTTCTCTATTATATTTGTGTGAGGATTATACTAGTGATTTTCTCTCCTTTCTCTTTCTCTGAAATATTAGAAAAGTTCAAATTATGGGAGTTATAAAAATGTACACTTGTACAGCTCTATAAGATAGACAAATGATAACAATGTATTCATATGGCAGATATTTGTTGAAATCAACAACTTTCAGGCCAAATTAGAAAGCTACCATTGATTCAACCCAGTATCTGGCAGGCTAAAATGATATTCAAAATTACTAGCATGGTATGGTTACTGCTATGAACCAAATGGGTTAATTTGTGCTTCAGTTCAGTTCAGTTCAGTGGCTCATTCCTGTCTGACTCTTTGTGACCCCATGAATTGCAGCAGGCCAGTCCTCCCTGTCCATCACTATCTCCCAGAGTTCACTCAAACTCATGTCCATCGAGTCAGTGATGCCATCCAGCCATCTCATCCTTTGTCGTCCCCATCTCCTCCTGCCCCCAGTCCCTCCCAGCATCAGGGTCTTTTCCAATGAGTCAACTCTTCGCATGAGGTAGCCAAAGTACTGGAGTTTCAGCTTTAGCATCATTCCTTCCAAAGAACACCCTGGACTGATCTCCTTTAGCATGGACTCGTTGGATCTCCTTGCAGTCCAAGGGACTCTCAAGAGTCTTCTCCAACACCACAGTTCAAAAGCACCAATTCTTCGGTGTTCAGCTTTCTTCACTGTCCAACTCTTGTATCCATACATGACCACTGGAAAAACCATAGCCTTGACTAGACGGACCTTTTTTGGCAAAGTAATGTCTCTGCTTTTGAATATGCTATCTAGGTTGGTCATAACTTTCCTTCCAAGGAGTAAGTGTCTTTTAATTTCATGGCTGCAATCACCATCTGCGTTGATTTTGGAGCCCCAAAAGATAAAATCTGACGCTGTTTCCCCATCTGCTGCTGCTGCTAAGTCGCTTCAGTCGTGTCCGACTCTGTGTGACCCCATAGATGGCAGCCCACCAGGCTCCGCTGTCCCTGGGATTCTCCAGGCAAGAACACTGGAGTGGGTTGCCATTTCCTTCTCCAATTCATGAAAGAAAAAAAGTGAAAGCGAAGTCGCTCAGTCATGTCCGACTCTTCACGACCCCATGGACTGCAACCTACCAGGCTCCTCCATCCATGGGATTTTCCAGGCAAGAGTACTGGAGTGGGGTGCCATTGCCTTCTCCGTTTCCCCATCTATTTCCCATGAAATGATGGGACCAGATGCCATGATCTTCATTTTCTGAATGTTGAGCTTTAAGCCAACTTTTTCACTCTCCTCTCTCACTTTCATCAAGAGGCTTTTTAGTTCCTCTTCTTACCATGGTTTAAATATATTCTATTTTTACTCTATTTCTTGGAAAATTGGTAATTTATGTACAATAATTCTTACCTAATGAGACTATTCAATTATACAGTTTCCTGTCATTCTGGATAAGTGGGCACTGGCTATAACTTTGTTTCCATCATACCATTTGTGATGACGTCATACTCCAATTTTGAAGATAATTTTATTTATCACACCGGAATTAGCCAATGCCTGGAAAGGTTACATCTGTAAAGTAAACATACAACACTATGGAGCCCAGTGGAGTCCACATGATTTGTTTACATTTAACATTGATTTTTTTAAAACCTCATTTCCCTGTTTTGTTACAGATGGCAGTGGAAAAAACAATAGAATCTCTGAATGAAAAAAATCCCCAGATTACTATGTTGTAAAAACGGGTCTTTGACATTTTTCCTGTTCATCTAGGGAGATGGTGACATCTACTTTGTTATCATTGCCTCTGGTGGTGGGAGTGCAGGTCATTCATGTCTTGATGCTTGGATGTTTCTTCAAACACAGAAAGGTGGCAGATAAAAGGAAGGGACACGTGGCATTGGCATGGACAGCAGCTGTCAACGGGGGGAGTGATTATACTATTTACACACGTTGGTGACTATAGACTATTTTCCTTCATGTTCTAATTTTGATAACTTTATGCAAATAGCAGGGAATCATTAGTATTTTCCTTTTGTTCCCAACAAATCTCTGTGATACTGCTGTGAGGACAATGCTGCTTTTTGACTTACCTTGTTACATTTGGATGATACTAAAGAAAAATATCTACAATTGGTCAAACATTTTATTACTTACCTTGGTACACTGATAGTTTTACAAGCTTACTTCAGATAGCAGAGTATGAGCAAGTTTCTAGAAATGTCTCTGGAGTTTTATTTCATAATCTTGAAATCATTTGTGGGTTGAGTTCGTCAAGTCATACTTGACTTAAATGGCCTGTAATTAAAAAAAAATTTTTTTTTAATATGTTCTACTTATTGGTTGGATCTTTGTTTGCTCTTTTATGCAAAGGCTAGAAAAAGTTTTTCCCATTACTCCTAAAAGATATAAAGATTTAAATTAGAATTTCACAAAATATCAGGTGCATTGTCACCTTTTAATAGACTCTAAATGTGGTACATAAGAGATGTTCTTTTAGCAGTTACTACGAGATATGAAGTTGGATATTGACTTATTGATACATTTTCTTATTAAAGCTGTATGTTTTATATATTTATATACACAATGTATTCTTACAAGTGTTTGCGGATATCAGAGAGCAAGCATTTTAATTTCTCTACCAAGTGAAATGTTTAAGTGAGTGAGTTCTTCTAGACCAGACTTGACTTCCCAGTTACACTGGGAGTAACTTGAGTTGCAAAAGCTACATTTTAAAGTGTTGAAATATGATGCCTAGAAGCAAGGATCACTGATGGACTTTATGAGGCTTATTCAGGATCTCTTAAGAGGCACTTGCCTTGGGAAGTAGTTAATAGCACAGGCTGTCATATCCAACTGCCTGTTCATCAGGAATTCCTCTTGGCTCCATCTATAAAATATATCCAGAATCTGACACCTTTTACCATTTCTGCCGGCACTCTTCCTGGACACCATCACCTCTCACTTGGATCGTTGCCATAATCTGCTAACTGATTACCCTGTTTCTATACTGCTCCCTGTAGGTTCATTCTCAATATAGCAGCAAGAGAAATCCCTTGAAAACATGTCAGGCAATGTCATTCCTTTGTTTAAATCCTGCACTAACAGCCCACATCACCCTGAATGAAAGCTCAAATCATTACTACGGCCTTCACGGTTCTACATGACTTGTTCTCTCTCCCCATTACCTCTTTGACCTCCTGTCCCATGAACTCTGCCTCTCCTTCCTTGTAGTCCTTCTCCATCCCCACTGACCTCCTCACTCTTCCTGCCTCATAGCTGAGATCTCTCCATCAACTACTCTCTCACTTCTATCCATTCTTTGTGCAATGCTTCAGATGTTTTATTCTCACTGAGATTGCCCTTGACCTCCTTATCTTATCCCACCCTTGATCTCTTCAACCTATTTTTTCCCCATAGCACTTATTCTGTTGACCAAAAGTTCATTTGGGTTTTTCTGTAGTTTCTTATAAATGTTAAGATGTTACACAAAAACCCAAATGAAAGTTTTGGCCAACCCAATATTATTTTTATATCTTCCTTTATTTCTCTTCCACTAGAATATGAACTTCATGAAGAAAGGGGTTTTGACTGTTTTGTTCACTGAGCTACCCTCAGGAACTAGCACATTACAGATGTTCGATAGATGTTTGTTGAATGAATTGCTATTTTATGACAGTGGCAGAAATGAGTGCTTGGATCACTGTAATATGTGCTACCACCTTCTGTTGAAGTGTGTTAGTATCTTTGGGGGGGGGGCATCAATAAATAGCTCCCCGTGCTTGGTTTAGGTCTAAAGCAATTGATAAATAAAGCTTAATTTCAGGGGAAAGAGGGCAAAAATATCACCTTATTACTGAAAGGACAGTGAAAGAACATGCATATGTCTGTAGGCAAGTCAGTTAAGTCAGTGATCTAATACTGAATCCCCCGATTAGGTGTATATATATATATAGCTACATAGCAATACTGGACCATGGAAAATCTCTCCCAACAGGAGCAGAATAAGTTCATGGAGAGAAGAATTCCCACTCCTCAGAATAAGGAGACAGAAGGAGCTGGGCTATTCATCCAGTTTCTTTCTCCAAATTAAAAAATAGCATGTTTTCCTTCTTGGAGGTGAGTATGAGATGGAGCAGTTGAAGTGAATATAGAAGAATGTGTGGTGAGAGTATGGAGAGAGGCTGGAAGTGTTACTGTCTTCATCCAGAAGAAAACATCAAGTATGGAAAAGAAGAATTTTCCCTGAATGATACCTGTATTATTCCTCTCTTAAAATTGTTTTTGGCTAAAAGTAATAGATTTAAGATATTTGGAATGTTACTGTTGCTTTCAGAAAACCCATGGAGATAGAAAAAAGTCAGTCAATATGCTTGGAATGGAAAGAACTGTTCAAAATATAAAACTGGGATCAAACCCATCAACTGTCAAAGAAAAGTTAGGAGAAGGCTGTGCTGTTAAAATAAGGATCCATCAATAGCGCCACAGTTCTAGTAATATTGCCAGTGTTTTCGAATCACAGACCATTCCTTTGGGTTTTCTTCAAGGTAATGAGAGGCACATCATAAAGAAAACACAGATATATATGGGTGTTATGTCCCAAACATAGGAAATATAATAGTGCACAAAATAAATATAGTTCTTACCCTTATATGGGGAAGGTGTATAAGTAGATGTCAAGTGAAAATAAAATTATCAATAGTACCAGACAGGTATGCATATTGAAGTTAAAAGTGAGAAATAATCAATGTTTACAGATTGTTCCTCATGTTATAGGCACAGTAGCAAGTACAAGGGGTATAAAAATAAAAAACAGTCTTGCCCTTAACAAATAGAAAATTTGAAATGGAAGAGAAAAATAAGCAGAAAGTTAAAATAAAGTTTTAAATGTACTATATGTTGGCCTGTACATGGACCTTTAGTGACCCAGAGAAAGAAAACTTAATTCAGGTTTAGCTTTCAAGAAGGCTTCTTAGAGAGGCGAGTTTAAGTAATTGTATAGAAATAGCAGATGAAAAAAGAAAGTAAATTGAAAGATTTGAGATGCCCACTCACAATATAAAGATAAAGAGATGAAAACATGGAGAAAGCTAAGAGATAGATAGGATAATATCAATTTCCACATACGTGTAATTAGAGTAAAAGGAGGAGAGAATAGAAAGGATGAAGGGAAAGATGAAAGTGAAGACTTTTCCAGGAAAAAGTGATTGGTGCCCTCAGATTTTAAAAAGTCATATTTATTCTTGCCTCCAAGAGAATGAAATAAAGCCATGTTAAGACACACAAAGACCAAGTGTTTATCACCCACAGACTTCTGAAGAATGTACTCTCAACGATGAAGTTCAACACAGAAGAAAAGAGTGGTTGCAAAAATCATTGATAACAAAGGAGCAAGGACAAGCCAGAAAGTTTGTGTGTGAAGATCTCGGGAAAGAGAGAAGTGGAGAGAGACCCAGGGGAGAGGTAAGTGGAGGCCTGTGATGGGCTACTCTTGTCTTTCCTATGGGCTTTATCTAAAGGTTCAGGGAATGATGGAATGGTCTTAGCAAGGTAGTGACATGGTTAGATGTGCCCTAGTAAGATCCCTGCCAGGAGGGTTGAGAATGTTGGAAGGAAAGAAGGCCAATGTCATGAGGTCAGTTAGAGGTTGTAGGTGTAATTTAGATGAGAAGAAATGAGGACCTGAGTGAAAATGAGACAAGGAGGAAAGCAAGCAGATTCTGGAACTATTAAAGAGATAGAACCTCAGGACTCAGGAATGATGCTATTGGGAGAAAGATAGGAAGCATCAAGGATGTAACTGTCTTGTTACAGCCATTTCAGTTGAGTGCAACTGTATTGGAGGAGCCATGGGAGGTGACAATGGGAGCACAGATAACATGAGAGTTCTTACATAATAATAAGAACTCATCAATGAATGGGTGATGAGACTTAGGACTTAGTCCTAAGCTTAGGAGAATCACTAGAGGAAGACCAGAGTGAAGGAAGATTTTAGGATGGGAGCCTTATTAGCAAGTTTACAAGGTAATGTTGTGAAGTTGCTCAGTCGTGTCTGATTCTTTGTAACCCCATGGACTATAGCCTATCAGGCTTCTCCGTCCATGGGATTTTCCAGGCAAGAGTGCTGGAGTGGATTGCCATTTCCTTCTCCAGGGGATCTTCCAGAACCAGGAATTGAACTCAGGTCTCCCACATTGCAGGCAGACGCTTTACCGTCTGAGCCGCCAGGGAAGACTACAAGGTAATAAGTGGAGACCAAAGAAGAAGGCAAGTGTTAAAGGTAGAGAGAGGATGAGAGATGCCTGGTAGAATAAGGGCCTGGGGAGCCAGGAGGTAGAGTATTATATACAAGGAAGGATAGGGGAAAAGGCAGATGTAAGAAACTCACAACTCTCTCCTCCTCTGAAAGTAGCATCAGAACAATGATGAATAGATTAGTGATTCAGTGTGTGAAAATATGGGTAAATAGTGGACACATTCAGGCAGGTCCTAAACAGCATAACTAACAAAAATAAGCATTTTTTTCAAGATAGGTGCAGTAGACCTCTAGTGGTCATAAAGAATATCCAGAAATCTAATGGCCGAGAACAAAATTGGAATAAAATGTCTAGGGAAAATTTATTTACAAAAGAACAAACAGATAAAAGCATTGCTCTACAACACTGTAGGTCCTGTTGTATGTAATCTTTGTTGTGTTCAGTTTCTTATCAATATGGTTTAATGGCATATGCTTTATGAATTCACTTTTATAATTTACTACTAAGAGTGAATGGCTTATGAAAATTAAACTAGTAATCTTTTAATTATGATTAAAACTTTAAAAATAAACCTGCAGGAATTGACTGATTACTTATGTGCAGAATTTCATGTACAAACTAGATAAGATAAAAGTATTTATTCATTTTTAAGAGAAAAGGAGAGACAAATATAAACAAATGAGCTCTTGATTGCCTAAGTCACAGATATGACAAAAAGAGTTAATTTAAAAACAACAGTAGAAACAGGGTTTTTAAAAAATTGAATAAAAATATACAACTATAAAAAGAAGAATAGAAAACTATTTAAATCCTTAATTTTCATAATGATATCCTGTTGGCAGATTACTTTGAGTAGGCTCAGGGAAAAATTGCTTGTTGATGTAAAATATGATTCTTTTAGGAGCCTGAGTGTTTTCTTTTCACTTTTGTAAGAATAGTTGATTTACAAAGTTTTGTTAATTTCTGCTGTACAGCTGAGTGTTTTCCAAAGGAGATCAAATTGAATGTATTCTCAAGTTAGGCACAATCAAATAAGATGTTTTGCACCTCCTCCAAGTTAATTAAGCTGCAAAAGATTCCAGTTTGTGAATCAGGGAAGTACTTTAGATGCCTTCTTAGATGTACTTCAGCTTTTCCATTACAATACTTTTAATCAACAATATACAGTGTCTTGGGTAGATGAAAACTATTTAAGAGTAGAATTATTTGGGGGAATTGTAAACAACTGGTAAGTGGTAGTGTGAGAGAGTAAGGAAATATTGAGGGTATAGATGGGTAAACTTGTCTAATCCACCTTTGCAGAACATACAAATCCAAGTTAGCAGAATTGAAAGCCTCTTAGTTCTTTGGAATTTCTTGTTTGATATGTTCAGTTCATACCACTATACTTGAGAATAACATTAATGATGTTATAATTATCTTCACACTACTTAAAGGTACCATATACAGTTGTTGGCATTCTTTACTGACTGTAAGATGCCTCAGATTTAGTCATCAGGCATCATCATCTATTAAAATGTTTTGAATTTGACAGGAATAGAAGCAGTAATCTGGAAGCAAGTAAAAATGATTTCCAAGCAATACATAGACACCTATAGTATAAGTATCTTTTAAATATACAGCCGTCCACCAGACTTTTTTTTGGATATGACTCTATTTTAATCCTTGCAGTATTCTTAGGAAATAACAATGTTTTCTGTTAGATTTATTTCTTCTGCCTAGCTTTCTGCTACAAATAAAAAGATGATTCTTTCCTGTTCTAAAAAAGTTTAAATAACAAAAAAATAAAAAAGTTAAAATGTGCATTAAGAAAATTTGGCCAATGATCTTTAATTTCTGATAAAGCAAAACCATAACTTTAGGCATGCAGTTCTTTTCCTGATCATTTGTGAGACTCTGGTTTAACAAGAACCTTAACTTTAGTAGAACGAGGGGCTCAGCGCTACCTTCACCTCATGCAGAAGAGGCTGCATTGCTGCTTGCTAGTGGCGGGTGCAGGCATCTGCGCTGCTTCTCCGTTGGGGGAGTTACCGTTGGGCTCGTAATCTGTGGGTTTTAATTTTTTATTTTTTTTCCTCCCGGGTATGTTGCCCTCTGAGGTTCCAAGGCTCGCCACAGACTTGCCAGTGAGAGTGTTTCCTGGTGTTTGGAAACTTCTCTCTTTTTAAGACTCCCTTCCCAGGACAGATCTCTGTCCCTACCTATTTTGTCTCTCTTTTTATCTTTTATATTTTTTCCTACCTCCTTTTGAAGACAATGGGCTGCTTTTCTGGGTGCCTGATGGCCTCTGCCAGTATTCAGAAGTTGTTTTGTGGAATTTACTCAGCGTTCAAATGTTCTTTTGATGACTTTGTGGGGGAGAAAGTGGTCTCCCCCATTCTATACTCCACCATCTTAGGTCCGCCATCCATAGGGTGGTTTTATCCCTAGCTGTTTAAGGAATCTCCATTGCGTCTTCCATCATGGCTATATCAATTTACATTCCCAACAACAGTGCAAGGGTGTTCCCTTTTCTCCACCCCCTCTCCAAGATTTATTGTTTGTAGACTTCTTGATGATCGCTGCTCTGACCAGTGTGAGGTGATATCTCATTGTAGTTTTGATTTCTCTAATGATGACCAATATTGAGCTTCTTTTCATGTGTTCAAGGTTCTTTTATGTCACAGACTCCTCTGAAGCTCAGGAGCCCCTGGGAGGCTCCTGTACCTCCCTTGCCTGACTCCCTCTACTGCTTATCAACTGTATCGAGTGAATGACAGTTATTTTATTTTTGGCTGCATTGGGTCTTCATTGCTACATTCGAGTTTTGTCTAGTTGCAGAGAGTAGGGGCTACTCTCTAGTTGAAGTGCACAGGCTTCTCATCACAGTGACATCTCCTACTGTGGAGCAAGGGCTCTATGACATGCGGGCTTCGGTAGTTGCGGCGCTTAGGCTCAGTAGTTGTGGCGCACTGGCTTAGTTGCTCTGAGGCATGTGTGACCAAGGATGGAACCAGTGTCCTGTATCAGATGTGTTGCCATCCAAGTCTCTGTGTCCCCTTCCTTAATGTCTACATCCAGGCTGACTGGAGGACCAAGAGAGGTGTTAGTTCAGGGCTGCAAGCTCAAAGATATGCACATGAGGTGCCAGACGCTCATCCAGGGCTGTCCGACTCCAGGCTGCTGGAGCTTGCCGAGTCCCACCAGCAGGTGGCATGGTCAGAGAAGCAGGCTGAGGCAGAGCAGTGGACTCAGGCAGCAGCAGTGAATGTGCCCTGGGCATACTGGATTTTTTTTTTTTTTTTTTGATAGGTGGTTTTATTCTGTTTTTCTTCTTATGCATGTGTATTTAAAGTTCTCCATGTTGTGCATGCAATCATATATTACATTTGTCCTTTTTTTTCTTTTTTTCCCCCAGCTTTACTGAAGCATAAATGATTAAAAAAAAACTATATACTTAATGGGTACAACACAATAATTTGATATATGTGTACATTGTGATTACCAAAATCAAGCTAATTAACACTTCTGTCACTTCATGTACTTGCCTTTTCTGTATGAGAACACTTAAGATCTATTCCCTCAGCAAATTTCAAGTGTAAAATATATTGTTATTAACCACAGTCACCATGCTGTATATTAGACCCCTCCAGATCTTATTCATCTTATAAATGAAAGCTTGTACCCTATGACCAACATCTCTCCATTTCTTGACTCCGTATGCCCCCAAACTTGCAATAGTTCTATTCTCCTGTGAGTTTGACTTTTTCAGATTTCACACATAAGTGAGATGATGCATTATTTATCTTTCTGTATTTGACTTATCTCACTTATCATAATGTTCATCTATCTTGTAAATGGCAGGATTTTCTTCTGTTTTAAAGCTAATAATATTAATTCATATGTATTATCTCACATTTTTTTCCATCTATTCATCTGTTGACAGACACTTAAGTTTTCCCATATCTTGGCTATTGTGAATAATGCTGTGAAAACATGGAAGTGCTGATATCTCTTTGAGATACTAACTTTATTTCTTTTGGATACATACACAGAAGTAGGGTTATTAGATCATACATAGTTCTATTTTTAATTTTTTTGGAGGTTCCCATACTGTTTTTCAGTGGTTGTACCACTTTATATTCCTACCAACAGTGCACAAGAGTTCTCTTTTCTTCATACCTTCACCAACACTTGTTATTGCTTACCTTATTGATAATAGCCATTCTGACCGGTATGAGGTGGTATCTCACTATGGCTTTGATTTGTGTTTCCCTACTGATTAGTGATATACCTATTCATGTACCTGTGGACAATTTGTAGGTCTTCTTTGGAAAAATGTCTACTGAGGTCCTTCACCCACTTTTTAATTGGGTTATAAGTGTGCGTGTGTGTGTGTTTTGTTTTGCTGTAGGGTTGTATAAGTTTCTTACATGTTTTGAAGATTAACCCCTATCAGATACGATTTGAAAATATTTTCTCTCATTCCATAGATTGCCTTCTCATTTTGTTGTTGTTTCCTTTCCTGTGCAGAGGGCTTCCCTTGTGGCTCAGCTGGTAAAGAATCCGCCTGCAATGTGGGAGACCTGGGTTCAATCCCTGGGTTGGGAAGATCCCCTGGAGAAGGGAAAGGCTATCCACTCCAGTATTCTGGCCTGGAGAATTCCATGGACTGCATAGTCCATGGGGTTGCAAAGAGTCGGACACAACTGAGAGACTTTAACTTCCTGTGCAGAAGCTTTTTTAGTTTGCCATAGACCCATTTGTTTATTTTTGCTTTGATTGCCTCGTTTTTGGAACATTTCCAAAAAGACATTGCCAAGGGTAATGTCATGGGTATTTTATTCCTGTGTTTTCTTATAGGATTTTTATGGTTCATATATAATATTTAAGGCTTTAACCCATTTTGAGTTATTTATTGTGTATATTGTAACAAAAGGATCCAGTATCATTTTGTTATATGTGGATACACAGTTTCCGAACACTGTTTATTAAAGAAACTACTATCCTGCGTTTCAGGCAGATTCTTGGCAGCCTTGTAAAAGATTAGTTGACTGTATATGAATGGGTTTATTTCTGGTCTTGATTCTATTCCATTGGTCTATGTATCTGCTTTTATACCAATACTATACTGTTTTATTTATAATAGCCCACATCACCAGATGGTCAATACCAAAATCAGATTGATTATATTCTTTGCAGCCAAAGATGGAGAAGCTCTATACAGTCAACAAAAACAAGACCATGAGCTGACTGTGGCTCAGATCATGAACTCCTTATTACCAAATTCAGACTTAAATTGAAGAAAGTAGGGAAAACCACTAGACCATTCAGTTATGACCTAAATCAAATCCCTTATGATTATACAGTGGAAGTGAGAAATAGATTTAAGGGCCTAGATCTGATAGATAGAGTGCCTGATGAACTATGGAATGAGGTTCATGACATTGTATAGGAGACAGGGATCAAGACCATCCCTAAGAAAAAGAAATGCAAAAAAGCCAAATGGCTGTTTGGGGAGGCCTTACAGATAGCTGTGAAAAGAAGAGACGTGAAAAGCAAAGGAGAAAAGGAAAGATATAAGCATCTGAATGCAGAGCTCCAAAGAATAGCAAGAAGAGATAAGAAAGCCTTCCTCAGCGATCAATACAAAGAAATAGAGCAAAACAACTGAATGGGAAAGACTAGAGATCTCTTCAAGAAAATTAGAGATACCAAGGGAACATTTCATGCAAAGATGGGTTCGATAAAGGACAGAAATGGTATGGACCTAACAGAAGCAGAAGATATTAAGAAGAGGTGGCAAGAATACACAGAAGAACTGTACAAAACAGGTCTTCACGACCAAGATAATCACGATGGTATGATCACTGACCTAGAGCCAGACATCCTGGAATGTGAAGTCAAGTGGGTCTTAGACATAATCACAAACAAAGCTAGTGGAGGTGATGGAATTCCAGTTGAGCTCTTTCAAATCCCGAAAGATGATGCTGTGAAAGTGCTGCACTCAATATGCCAGCAAATTTGGAAAACTCAGCAGTGCAAAAGGTCAGTTTTCATTCCAATCCCCAAAAAAGGCAATGCCAAAGAATGCTCAAACTACTGCACAACTGCACTCATCTCACACGCTAGTAAAGTAATGCTCAAAATTCTCCAAGCCAGGCTTCAGCAATACATGAACCGTGAACTTCCTGATGTTCAAGCTGGTTTTAGAAAAGGAAGAGGAACCAGAGATCAAATTGCCAACATCCACTGGATCATGGAAAAAGCAAGAGAGTTCCAGAAAAACATCTTTCTGCTGTATTGACTATGCCAAAGCCTTTGACTGTGTGGATCACAATAAACTGTGGGAAATTCTGAAAAGAAGGGAATACCAGACCACCTGACCTGGTTCGTGAGAAACCTATATGCAGGTCAGGAAGCAACAGTTAGAACTGGACATGGGGACAACAGACTGGTTCCAAATAGGAAAAGGAGTACATCAAGGCTGTATATTGTCACCCTGCTTATTTAACATATGCAGAGTACATCATGAGAAACGTTGGACTGGAAGAAACACAAGCTGGAATCAAGATTGCCGGGAGAAATGTCAATAACCTCAGATATGCAGATGTTACCACCCTTATGACAGAAAGTGAAGAGGAACTAAAAAGCCTCTTGATGAAACTGAAAGTGGAGAGTGAAAAAGTTGGCTTAAAGCTCAACATTCAGAAAACGAACATCATGGCATCTGGTCCCATCACTTCATGGGAAATAGATGGGGAAACAGTGGAAACAGTGTCAGACTTTATTTTGGGGGGCTCCAAAATCACTACAGATGGGGACTGCAGCCATGAAATTAAAAGACGCTTACTCCTTGGAAGGAAAGTTATGACCAACCTAGACAGCATATAAAAATCAGAGACATTACTTTGCCAACAAAGGTCCATCTAGTCAAGGCTATGGTTTTTCCTGTGGTCATGTATGGATGTGACAGTTGGACTGTGAAGAAGGCTGAGCACTGAAGAACTGATGCTTTTGAACTGTGGTGTTGGAGAAGACTCTTGAGAATCCCTTGGACTGCAAGGATATCCAACCAGTCCATTCTGAAGAGGATCAGCCCTGGGATTTCCTTGGAAGGTATGATGCTAAAGCTGAAACTCCAGTACTTTGGCCACCTCATGCGAAGAGTTGACTCATTGGAAAAGACTCTGATGCTGGGAGGGATTAGGGGCAGGAGGAGAAGGGGATGACAGAGGATGAAATGGCTGGATGGCATCACTCACTCGATGGACATGAGTCTGAGTGAACTCCGGGACTTGGTGATGGACAGGGAGGCCTGGCGTGCTGCGACTCATGGGGTCGCAAAGAGTCGGACACGACTGAGTGACTGAACTGAACTGAACTGATAGTTTGAAAACATGAAATTGATGCTTCCACATCTATCATTTTCTGAATGTGATTTTAAAGGATTCATTCTCCCTTGTTGATTAGAACCATAGCAGGGCCACTATAGAAGCTATTGTCTTTGGGCAAGTCTGCAGCATTTCTTAACATTCTGAGGACTGTCTAGAACTGACATACATGCAGCTCCAGACAACAATACATATTCTGTGGAACAATGTGATGATGTCAGCCTTTTGTTAATTATTTTTTCAATTATGAAAAACTTAGGTGAAAGTAAGAAATTCCAAGGATAGCTATTGAGGAGCTGCAGGAGATATGGATTCAATCGCTGGGTGGGGAAGATCCCCTGGAGGAGAGAATGGCAACCCACTCCAGTATTCTTGCCTGGAGAATCCCCATGGATGGAGGAGCCTGGTGGGCTGCAGTCCATAGGGCTGCAGAGTCAGACAGGATTGAAGCGACTTAACACACACACACATACACACACACTGTGAGATTTCACAATGAGTAGCTGTGCATACCAGGAATAGGGAAGATAGGGAGGGCCTGGAGCAAGTTTCATGTTCGACTCAGCAGATTTCTGACCTTAGAAAAGTCAGACACTTGCAAGCAAATATCTGTTTCAGTATACAAGCATATTCATATTTGGAAATATGATGCTGTGGTCCTGTTTCTCCGTAACACTCTTTATTCTGGCAACACCTAGTTTCCTGGACCCATACTTTCATTCATGCTCTTGGTTTTGTCTTTCTCTTACTTCCTCTTCTCTCTTTCTTCTCCTTCTCCTTGTCCCTAAATAATTATGTGCTATTCCCAAAATAAGAGCAGATGGTGAGTTCAGATTTATAACTACCAGACATGGGACGTTTTTGTGTTGTTTCTTTAGCCAGCTCTTAATCTATTCACTTAACAAGCATTTGTTTGCTAATAAATGTTAATACATAGCTATTGTTCTAGAGAGGGAATGGTTAGTAAATAGTAATTTAAAAAAAGAGAGAAGAAAAAAATTCAGATACAGTCTCTACCTTCAGGAACTTTACATCAAAGTTTACAGCAAACTTTACATCCCTTCAGGAAGGGACCATTAATAATCATAATTAATAATCCCCCAATAGTTTTTATTACAAATTGATATGGGTGCTATGACAGAAGAACTCAAGTAAATGAGTGAGGGTGAGGGTGCCAAGAAAGGATTCCTTGCGAATGTGACACTTAACCTGAGTCCTAAAGTAGGGATTCTCAACCGCAATTTTGAAAATGTCTGGAGGCATTTTTGGTTGTCCCAGTTGGGTCAGTTCAGTTCTGTTCAGTCGCTCAATCGTGTCCAACTCTGCGACTGACTCCATGAACCGCAGCACGCCAGGCCTCCCTGTCCATCACCAACTGCCAGAGTCCACCCAAACCCATGTCCATTGAGTCCGTGATGCCATCCAAGCATCTCATCCTCTGTCATCCCCTTCTCCTCCTGCCCTCAATCTTTCCCAGCAACAGGGTCTTTTCCAATGAGTCAGCTCTTTACTTCAGATGGCCAAAGTATTGGAGTTTCAGTTTCAACATCAGTCCTTCCAATGAACACCCAGGACTGATCTCCTTTGGGATGGACTGGTTGGATCTCCTTGCAGTCTAAGGGACTCTCAAGAGTCTTCTCCAACACCACAGTTCAAAAGCGTCAATTCTTCGGTGCTCAGCTTTCTTCACAGTCCAACTCTCACATCCACACATGACCACTGGAAAAACCATAGCCTTGACTAGATGGACCTTTGCAGACAAAGTAATGTCTCTGCTTTTTTTTTTTTTTTTTTTAATTTTTTTAAAAATTTTATTTTATTTTTAAACTTTACATAATTGTATTAGTTTTGCCAAATATCAAAATGAATCTGCCACAGGCATACATGTGTTCCCCATCCTGAACCCTCCTCCCTCCTCCCTCCCCACACCATCCCTCTGGGTCGTCCCAGTGCACCAGCCCCAAGTCTCTGCTTTTTATATGCTATCTAGGTTGGTTATTACTTTCCTTCCAAGGAGTAAGCGTCTTTTAATTTCATGGCTGCAGTCACCACCTGCAGTGATTTTGGAGCCCCCCACCACCAAAATAAAGTCTGACACTGTTTCCACTGTTTCCCCATCTATTTCCTATGAAGTTATGGGACCAGATGCCATGATGTTCGTTTTCTGAATGTTGAGCTTTAAGCCAACTTTTTCACTCTCCACTTTCACTTTCATCAAGAGGCTCTTTAGTTCTTCTTCACTTTCTGCCATAAGGGTGGTGTCATCTGTGTATCTGAGGTTATTGATATTTCTCCCAGCAATCTTGATTCCAGCTTGTCTCTTCCAGCCCAGCATTTCTCATGATGTACTCTGCATATAAGTTAAATAAGCAGGGTGACAATATACAGCCTTGATGTACTCCTTTTCCTATTTGGAACCAGTCTGTTGTTCCATGTCCATTTCTAACTGTTGCTTCCTGACCTGCATACAGGTTTCTCAAGAGGCAGGTCAGGTGGTCTGGTATTCCTGTCTCCTTCAGAATTTTCCACAGTTTATTGTGATCCAGACAGTCAAAGGCTTTGGCATAGTCAATAAAGCAGAAATAGATATTTTTCTGGAACTCTCTTGCTTTTTCGATGTTCCAGCAGATATTGGCAATTTGATCTCTGGTTCCTCTGCCTTTTCTAAAACCAGCTTGAAAATCTGGAAGTTCACAATTCACATATTGTTGAAGCCTGGCTTGGAGAATTTTGAGCATTACTTTACTAGCGTGGAGGTTTATATTTTTTGTCATGTGGTGTGAGTTTGGTTTATGTCTATAACAAGGACATTTTCAAAATAAAGAAAAGAATCTATTCTAAAAAAACAAATAGGTAAGGGAGTTTAAGAGGTACAAACTTCTGGTTGCAAAGTCAATGGGTCATGGGTATGAGATGTGTAGTGTGGGGACTATAGTCAATAACCATGTAATGTCTTTATGTCCGGGGAGTTTGTAACTTCCTGAGTTCTGTCTTGCCACAGCAAAAGTTTGAAGTGATGGATGGACCAGTGTAACAGCTCCGTGTTACAGCTCAGTTTTATTTGTCAAGCAAAGAATACATCCTTGAGGCATGAGGGTGGGCCGACTCAAAAGACGTGAAGAGAAGAGAAAACAGAGGCCCAATATTGGCTACTCCTTTTGTATGTCCCTCCACCAACCCCCCATCCCCAGCCTGCTCTATGTAAATTTATCTAGCCAGGAGGGCTGTTGGTTTTGCCTGAGATTTTCACTCTTGTCCTTGGACCTTGGTTTGTTCTATTTTTGCAGACTTTTCCCTTCTTTGTTTTTTAGCCACCACCATTCTGGACTCCTTTCTTCCTATTCTAATTACCTAACATTCTCCCCTCAAGAGATGGGAGGCCCAATTCTTTGGGAATAGGGGCGTTGAGCTGTCTCTGGTGACTTCCTGCTGAACTGGGATGGCGTTGGCATTGGGCCTCCCCCTCTTGCTAGTCTCAAGCCTCAGAGTCCTTATAGCAGTGTCCATCTAAGGGTGAGTGACATTTTCAGTGGTCGGCTGTAGTTTTATATATCCTTGTTGAACTGGCACTGCATGTTGTAGCTTGTTGACCTGGGCAGAGACAAAATGGGTTAGACAATTGATAATACATGGAGCAATTATAAGTAGCATCAATATGGTGATAACAAGGATTCATAGGGGCATTCAGTTCAGTTCAGTTCAGTTGCTCAGTCGTGTCCAACTCTTTGCGACCCCATGAATCACAGCACGCCAGGCCTCCCTGTCCATCACCATCTCCTGGAGTTCACTCAAACTCACGTCCATCGAGTCAGTGATGCCATCCAGCCATCTCATCCTCTGTCATCCCCTTTTCCTCCTGCCCCCAATCCCTCCCCACATCAGAGTCTTTTCCAATGAGTCAACTCTTCACATGAGGTGGCCAAAGCAAACTCCAAATTCCCCATTGTCAATAGAAGGATCCCCAAAGAGAGATTGTAACCACCCCAAGAACTCTCTAGCTCATTCTTTGAGATATTGTAGGATCTGAATTTTTTCTTGAAAATGGTGAGACTCTCTTTAACTTAAGTGGAGGTATTCACCCAGAAACAACACGTCTCATTCAAGATGGCTCAAGTCCCTCCTTGTTCAGGAATCAGGAGAGCTGTCTCCTGTCTATTTTGGAGTACAACCCCTGCCAAGCTGTGTTGGCTCTTTACAGCTATCCTGAGAAATCTTATCCCCAGAAACTTAATTTTTGGGATATTCATTAGAACTGCACTCATTTGTAGTCCTCAACAGGTATCTGAGAGCTCCTAGGGGCTCACAGGTGTTTCCTCTTCTGTTTTCTTCCATGGCTTGACTTGTGAGTAGTGAGTCCAGGAGTCATGTCCTGGTACCTTGACTGCTATGGGGGTAGAAAGTATTATAGGGTAGGGGCCCTTCCATGTGGGCTGGAGTTCAGCCTTTGGGGACCCATCTTTCCAGACTTTAATTAGGACTTGATTTGCTGGAGCATATAGTGGTGGCTCTTTAGAATCTTTTGGGTCCTGGTTGACACCCCAAAAGTGTATATCTTGTTGGAATTTCCCAGTGGCCATGGTATAAGGCCAGAGGGTTTGACCCTCTGGTCATTGACATAAGTAAAAGGTCCCCATATAGCATCTCATAAGGACTAAGACCAACTTGTTCCTTAGGGGCAATACAACTGAGTGGGAGAGCTATTAGTAAAGCCTTCCATCCCAGGGAGGTCTCCTGGGTTATCTTTTTTAATGCTGATTTTAAGAATTGGTTGGCTTTTTCTACTTTTCCTGAAGACTGAGGCCTCCAGGCACAATGGAGATAAGTAATGCCCAATGCTTTAGAGACCCCTTGGGTGACCTTAGAAGTAAATGATATCCCATTTTCACTTTGTAATGACCTGGGCAGACCAAGTCTCAGAATGATTTCATGGAGCAGATTTTTTCTTTTTTTTTTTTTAACCACCTCCTCATCCTTCTCTGCAATGTGGGAGACCTGGGTTTGATCCCTGGGTTGGGAAGATCCCCTGGAGAAGGGAAAGGCTACCAACTCCAATATTCTGGCCTGGAGAATTCCATGGACTGTATAGTCTATGGGGTCACAAAGAGTCGGACACAACTGAGCGACTTTCACTTTCAGCCTTCTCAGTCCAGATGGGATAGCCTTCAGTCCATCCTGTGAATGTATCTATCATGACTAATAGGTATTTATACCCTTGAGAAACAGGCATCTGGGTGAAGTCCATCTACCAGTCCTCTCCTGGGTAGGTCCCATGTTTTTGGACAGGCTGGGCCAGCTTGGGTCTTCAAGATCTTTGGGGGTTGTTTAACTGGCAAGTGGGACAAGAGGAGACCACTTGCCTTATAGTCATTTGGAGGCCTGTTCCTCTGAATGACCTTTCTAGTAATCTTTGGAGGGCCTTTCCCCCTAAATGAGTGGTGGCATGTAAGGAGCTAACCAACTTCCCTTTGAGGTTCCCAGGCAGAAAAAGGAGTCCCTCCTTTTGGAACCACCCCATATGATCTTGAAAGCCCTCACTGTTAGCTTTAAGAGTCTCACCTTCAGGATATGAAGGAGTTTCTGGCAAATTAGTCTGAGGAACTAAGGTGACAACCCATATTAGGTCACTGTTCTGTAATGCTGCTCTCTTAGCTGCCTGACCAGCTGCTTGGTTCCCTCATACCACTTCCATGCTCCCTTTTTGGTGTCCTTTACAATGGGAGAACTGAAACGTCAGTGGGCAGATGGACTGCCTCCAAGAGTCTTAGACCAAGAGTCTAAGAATCTGATCACCATATTTGATTGGGGACCCTCAGGTGGTCAAGTGGCCCCTTTCTTTCCAAGTAGCAGCATGTGCATGTAGCACCAGAAAGGCATACTTGGAGTCAGTGTAAATGGCTACTCTTTTTTTCTTTTCACAGCTCTAAAACTCGAGTCAGGGCTATGAGCTCAGCTAATTGGGCTGAAGTAACTGGAGGCAAAGGTTTAGCCTCTATGGTCTCAAAATTGGAGACTACTACATATCTGGCTCTTCTTTTTTCATCCAAGACAAAGCTGCTTCCATCAGTGTACCAGATTTCCCCAGGATTGGTCAGATGATCTTTTGACAATCTGTCTTGGGGTTTTGTCCAGTGGTCCAAGGTTTCTAGGCAAGAGTGAAAAGGGAGAGAGCCCTTGGGGGTAGGCAGGAGGGTAAAGAACCTCACAAGGGGATATAGTCAGGCCTGGATTTTCCATCAGCTCTACTAGATATCTGAGGATCCTTTGATCAGACATCCGTAAATGGCCTCTCCCATTCAGGAGTTGTTTCACTTAGTGGCTGGTAAAAGTAGTTAGTTTTCCCCCAAAAGAGAATTTTAAAGCATCTTCTATTAAGATTGCAATAGCTGCAAGATTTCAAAGGCAGGGAGGCCAGCCTCAGGTGGTTAGGTCGAGCCTCTTGGATAAGTAAGCTACAGACTGGGGCTCAGGTCCTAACCTTTGAGTTAACACTCCCAAGACTATTCCTTTATTTTCATGGACATAAAGTTGGAATGCTTTTTCTGGGTCTGGCAACCTCAAGGCAGATGCTTGAGTTAAGGCTTGTTTTAGTATAGCCTCTGCCTTCTTTTGAGGAGTTCCCCACATCAGTGGGATTGAATCATCCTGTCCCTTCAAACTTTCATATAAGGGCTGGGCAATTAGACCATAGTTCAGTTCAATTCAGTTCAGTCACTCAGTCGTGTCCGACTCTTGAGGTATCCAGATTCTACAATACCCAGTTAGCCCCAGGAAAGCTTGTAATTGTTTTTGAGTTGTGGGGGAGGGTAACTGGAGGATTCCTTGTACTCAGGCAGAGGACAGCCTCCTGGACCGGTGTGTAATCTGAACTCCCAGGTAAATGACCTTTGTCTCGACCATCTGTGCCTTAGCACAGGAGACTTTATATCCCCTATCTGCCAAAAAGTTTAGAACCTGAATTGCATGTTGTTGGGAACTTTTATCATCTGGAGAGCAGATTAGTAGGTCATCTACGTATTGTAATATTCTCCCATTAGGTCCCAGGTCCATATCTAGGAGATCCTGGCTAAAAGCCTTCCCTCACAGGTGGGGGCTATCTCTGAACCCTTGAGGTAATACTGTCCAAATCATCTGTTGGTGTTTTTCTCCTGGAGCCTCCCACTCAAAGGCAAAAAGATATTGAGATTCTTTAGCCAGTGGTATGCAAAAGAATGCATCTTTGAGATCGAGGGCTATAAACCACTTGGCACTGGGCAGAATTTCTCCCAAGATTACATAGGGATTGGGTACTGTGGGGTGGAGGAGAACTACAACTTCATTTATGATCCAGAGATCTTGAACCATTCGCCAGGTCCTGTCCTTTTTCTTTGCAGGGAGGGGCAGGGTGTTACATGGCAAATTGGTGGGGACCAATAGCCCACAGGCAAGGAATTTATTTATTAAAGGCTGTAGTCCTTCCTGAGCCTCTCTTCTGAAAGGGTATCGTTTCCAGTTTGGAAACCCAGTGGGATCTCGGAGGACAATGACGACTGGTTCAGCTTGGTGGGCTTGTCCAGGAGTCCCCTGGTCCCATACCTGGGGGTTAATTTTTTCTTCCCATAATTTTTGGTCCCTCCCTATTGGAGTGGGTGTAATGGGTTCCTCAGTAGTAACCAGAAGCTGTAGGGCTCCAGGGGCTAAAAGCTTCCCATCACAAGGGTGGTCCTCTGTTTAGTGAGTATATCTCTTCCCAATAAGGGAGTAGGACACGCGGAACCACCAGAATCTGATGGGAAATTATTTGTTCATGGCAGCAACAGAGAACTGCTCAGGTGAATCTTTTTGTAATCATTTTTCCTGTAGCACCCAAAATGGTACGGGTTTGGGAGGAGAAGGCTCCAGAATAGGAGGCCAGGACACAGTAGGTATCCCCTGTGTCAACCAAGAAATTCTTGGACCTAACTGCCACATCCAGTTGCACCCTTGGCTCCAGCCCTGTGATGGTTATCTGTGACAGATAGGCTGACTGGAGCAGGCTGCTTCAGTCCTGTTGAACCATCATGAGGGAAGGCTTGGTGCTTGACCTTGAGGCTCTTGAGTCCCGAGGGCAGAGTGCCATCCAATGGCCCAGTTGATGGCATTTGTAGCAAGCCACTTTAGAAGACTTGTCATGGTTTGGACACTCTTTCACCCAGTGTCCCGCCTGTCTACAGATTAGGCATCTGCCTCGTGTCTTGTCCTTCAAGGACTCAGGGTTTTCCATAGGGCTTCCTTGGAAGGGGACCAGCATCTGGGCATGCCTTGTCTCTATCCTTTTCTCGGTTTCCTGGGCCTTGGCTCCCTTCTCTTGTTCTCTGTTATAAAAGGTATTGGTAGCTGTCTGGACCATCTCATCTAAAGAGGCAGCAGGGTCCTGTTGCTGTAGGTATTGTAACTTTATCCTGATGTCTGATGGACATCGGGACAGGAATTTGTCCTTTAAAATCATCTGTCCCTTGTAAGAGTCTAAGTCCAGATTGGTAAACTTTTGGAGGGCCTCTTTTAGCTTTTCCAGAAAGTCAGTGGGGTTCTCATTGGGCTCCTGAGTTATTGCTGAGACCCAGGTATAGCTGATTACTTTTTGCTGGGCTGCTTTTAGTCCTGCCTTTACACAGATCCAAAAATGATCCCTTTCCCAGATGTGCTGAGGGTCATTATAATTCCAATTAGGATCTGAGGAGGAGACCACAGTTTCCCCTACTGGATGTTTATTGCATGACATGTGAAGCCTCGTAGCATACTTTCTGTTGTTTAGTCGCTAAGTTGTGTTCGACTCTTTTGTGACCCCATGGACTGTAGCCCACCAGGCTCCTTCTGTCCGTGGGATTTCCCAGGCAAGAATACTGGAGTGGGTTGCCACTTCCTTTTCCAGGGGATCTTCCCAACCTAGGGATCAAACCCATGTCTCTAGCATTGCACGTGAATTCTTTACCAGCTGAGCCACAAGGGAAGCCCAACATAGCATACCTTCGGGCTTCCTTTAAGACCGTAGCATGCTCAGGGTCAGATAAAGTTTGATTAAATATGACCACGATGTCCTTCCACGTCAAGTCAAAGGCCAAGGTAATGTGTTGGAATGTTTGCCTGGGTCATCTGTATAGTTTCTCAGGTCTTATTTGATCTGTCTTAGTTCTAAGAGGCTTATGGATCTCCTTGGTCTGAATTCTCCTCCAGTTTCAACCAAAGGACATACTAAAGTTGGCTTTTGTGGAGGGGTTGCTCCTGGATATGGGGGCATGTTTGGTTACAAGAAAGGAGCACCAGGCAACTCGGGAGCCATAGGAGGTGAGCCTTCACAGGGGGCTTCCTTCTCTTGGTTGTCTGTGCCTAACACCATTTGCCTAGTATGTATTTAGGGCATACAACAATCCCATACTTAAGACAGAGTTCCTTCATATCTCTTAGTCAGAATAAAATTTGGACATAGAGGATCTCTGTCCATTTCCCTTGTCTTTTGCAGAATAAATCTGGCTGCAGGATGGTATTGTAATTTAAACGCACATCCTCAGGCCAGTGTTCCTTGTCCCCCGTAGGATAGTGTGGCCATGCAGTGGCACAAAAGAATTTTAAGTGACTTCTCCTTAGGGTTAGAGGACTGAACAGCTTCTAGTTATCAAGGATGCATCTCAAAGGTGTCTGTTGGGAAGTGGATTGGTTATTTGCCATCTGAAAGACAGTGATGACAGGGAGGAAAAGAAAAACAACAACAAGAACAAAAAACCTAACAGGCCTCCTTCTATTTCCAGGGGTGGACTTCCTTAGGGGTGAGTCTTTTTGATGACTATCCTACCCAGCACTGTTGCAACCTGAGAGCCAGGCATCCCCAGATCAGGGTGCAGATCCCCAGGCAGGCTGAGGCATGACAGCCTCCTGGAGACTGAATCTTAGGGCAGGTCGAGGCAGGTTGGCCTCCTGAGATTTGGGTCCCTGGGAAGGTTGAGGCATGTCAACTCCTGGGACCCCTGGACTGGCAGATCCCCAAGCATGTTGAGGTAGGACAACCTTTTGAGGACCAGATCTCTAGGCAGTTCGGGCAGGTCGACCTCCTGGGACCCCCGGGCTGGAGTTGAGTGTCCCGAAGGTCTCCAGTGTGACTAGAGCTGGATAGGATTAAGGGATTGTAATCTTAACTCATTGCTGGTTTGTCCACCATGGACGGGAATAGATACCATGATGTAAAGCAATCCAAGTCAGTGCCCTAAAACTGGGAACTTGGTGAAATAGCCATCAGACTTATTCTCTTATTGCTGCAGGGAATGTAAGTCACTGACTTCCTCCCCTAGTCTTTCATAAGAATAGTTTAGTGTGTCTCCAATGGTAAACATTTCATATCTTAGACCTACAGTAATGACAAAGGAGTAGGTTATCTAGTCCTGTTAGGGGCATTCAGTTCAGTTCAGTCACTCGGTCCTGTCAAACTCTTTGTGACCCCATGAATCACAGCACGCAGGTCTCCCTGTCCATCACTAACTCCCGGAGTTCACTCAAACTCATGTCCATCGAGTCAGTGATGCCATCCAGCCATTTCATCTCTGTCTTCCCCTTCTCCTCCTGCCCCCAATCCTTCCCAGCATCAGAGTATTTTCCAATGAGTCAACTCTTCCCATGAGGTGGCCAAAGTACTGGAGTTTCAGCTTCAGCATCACTCCTTCCAAAGAAATCCCAGGGCTGATCTCCTTCAGAATGGACTGGTTGGATCTCCTTGCAGTCCAAGGGATTCTCAAGAGTCTTCTCCAACACCACAGTTCAAAAGCATCAATTCTTCTGCACTCAGCTTTCTTCACAGTCCAACTCTCACATCCATACAGGACCACTGGAAGAACCATAGCCTTGACTAAACGGACCTTTGTTGGCAAAGTAATGTCTCTGCTTTTCAATATGCTATCTAGGTTGGTCATAATTTTTCTTCCAAGGAGTAAGTGTCTTTTAATTTCATGGCTGCAGTCACCATCTGCAGTGATTTTGAAGCCCAAAAAGATAAAGTCTGACACTGTTTCCACTGTTTCCCCATCTATTTCCCATGAAGTGATGGGACCAGATGCCATGACTTTAGTTTTCTGAATGTTGAGCTTTAAGCCAACTTTTTCACTCTCCACTTTCACTTTCATCAAGAGGCTTTTTAGTTCCTCTTCACTTTCTGCCATAAGGGTGGTGTCATCTGCATATCTGAGGTTATTGATATTTCTCCCGGCAATCTTGATTCCAGCTTGTGCTTCTTCCAGCCCATCACTTCTCATGATGTACTCTGCATATAAGTTAAATAAGCAGGGTGACAATATAGAGCCTTGATGTGCTCCTTTTCCTATTTGGAACCAGTCTGTTCCAAGTTCTAACTGTTGCTTTCTGACCTGCATATAGGTTTCTCAAGAGGCAGGTCAGATGGTCTGGTATTCCCATCTCTTTCAGAATTTTCCACAGTTTATTGTGATCCACACAGTTGAAGGCTTTGGCATAGTCAATAAAGCATAAATAGATGTTTTTCTAGAACTCTCTTGCTTTTTCCATGATCCAGTGGATGATGACAATTTGATCTCTGGTTCCTCTGCCTTTTCTAAAACCTACTTGAACATCTGGAAGTTTACAGTTCGTGTATTGCTAAAGCCTGATTTGGAGGATTTTGAGCATTACTTTACTAGCGTGTGAGATGAGTGCAATTGTGCGGTAGTTTGAGCATTCTTTGGCAATTCCTTTCTTTGGGGTTGGAATGAAAACTGACCTTTTCCAGTCCTGTGGCCACTGCTGAGTTTTCCAAATTTGCTGGCATATTGAGTGCAGCACTTTCACAGCATCATCTTTTAGGATTTGAAATAGCTCAACTGGAATTCCATCATCTCCACTAGCTTTGTTTGTAGTGATGCTTTCTAAGACCCACTTGACTTCACATTCCAGGATGTCTGGCTCTAGGTCAGTGATCACACCATCGTGATTATCTGGGTCGTGAAGATCTTTTTTGTACAGTTCTTCTGTGTATTCTTGCTACCTCTTCTTAATATCTTCTACTTCTGTTAGGTCCATACCATTTCTGTCCTTTATCGAGCCCATCTTGGCATGAAATGTTCCCTTGGTGTCTCTAATTTTCTTGAAGAGATCTCTAATCTTTCCCATTCAGTTATTTCCCTCTATTTCTTTGCATTGATCACTGAGGAAGGCTTTCTTATCTCTCCTTTCTGGTGCCTTTCTTTGGAACTCTGCATTCAGATGCTTATATCTTTCCTTTTCTCCTTTGCTTTTCACGTCTCTTCTTTTCTCAGCTATTTGTAAGACCTCCCCAGACAGCCATTTTGCTTTTCTGCATTTCTTTTCCATGGGGATGGTCTTGATCCCTGTCTCCTATACAATGTCACGAACCTCCATCCATAGTTCATCAGGCACTCTATCTATCAGATCTAGGCCCTTAAATGTATTTCTCACTTCCACTGTATAATCATAAGGGATTTGATTTAGGTCATACCTGAATGGTCTAGTGGTTTTGCCTAGTTTCTTCAATTTAAGTCTGAATTTGGTAATAAGGAGTTCCTGATCTGAGCCACAGTCAGCTCCTGGTCTTGTTTTTGCTGACTTATAGAGCTTCTCCATCTTTGGCTGCAAAGAATATAATCAGTCTGATTTCGGTGTTGACCATCTGGTGATGTCCATGTGTAGAGTTTTCTCTTGTGTTATTGGAAGAAGGTGTTTGCTATGACCAGTGCATTTTCTTGGTAAAACTCCATTAGTCTTTGCCCTGCTTCATTCCATATTCCAAGGCCAAATTTGCCTGTTACTCCAGGTGTTTCTTGACTTCCTACTTTAGCATTCCAGTCCCCTGTAATGAAAAGGACATCTTTTTTGGGTGTTAGTTCTAAAAGGTCTTGTAGGTCTTCATAGAACTGTTCAACTTCAGCTTCTTCAGCATTACTGGTTGGGGCATAGACTTGGATTACTGTGATATTGAATGGTTTGCCTTGGAAATGAACAGAGATCATTCTGTCATTTTTGAGATTGCATCCAAGTACTGCATTTTGGACTCTTTTGTTGACCATGATGGCTACTCTATTTCTTCTAAGGGATTCCTGCCCTCAGTAGTAGATATAATGGTCATCTGATTTAAATTCACCCATTCCAGTCCATTTTAGTTCTCTGATTCCTAGAATGTTGATGTTCACTCTTGCCATCTCCTGTTTGACCACTTTCAATTTGCCTTGATTCATGGATCTGACATTCCAGGTTCCTATGCAATATTGCTCTTTACAGCACTGGACTTTCTTCTATCACCAGTCACATCCACAACTTGGTATTGTATTTGCTTTGGCTCCATCCCTTCATTCTTTCTGGAGTTATTTCTTCACTGATCTCCAGTAGCATATTGGGCTCCTACTGACCTGGGGAGTTTCTCTTTCAGTATCCTATCATTTTGCTTTTTCATACTGTTCATGGGGTTCTCAAGGCAAGAATACTGAAGTGGTTTGCCATTTCCTTCTCCAGTGGACCACATTCTGTCAGATCTCTCCACCATGACCCACCCGTCTTGGGTGGCCCCACAGGCATGGCTTAGTTTCATTGAGTTAGACAAGGCTGTGGTCCATGTGATCAGACTGACTAGTTTTCTGTGATTATGGTTTCAGTGTGTCTGCCCTCTGATACCCTCTCTCAACACCTACCTTCTTACTTGGGTTTCTCTTACCTTGGACGTGGGGTATCTCTTCACGGTTGCTCCAGCAAAGCGCAGCCGCTGCTCCTTACCTTGGACGAGGGGTATCTCCTCACCACCGCCCCTCCTGACCTTGAACGTGGAATAGCTCCTCTCAGCCCTCCTGTGCCCGCGCAGCCACCACTCCTTGGACGTGGGGTTGCTTGTCTCGGCTGCTGCCCCTGGACTTGGGCGGGGGTAGCTCCTCCGGCTGCTGTCCCTGACCTCGGACGTGGGGTAGCTCCTCTTGGCTGCTCTTGCACTGTTGCAGCCTGGCAGTCTCGGCCACCGCCCCCTGACCTCGGATGTGGGGTAGCTCCTCCACATAGCGTGGGGGGCTGCGACGGCACACATAGCATGGCTGAGAGGAGCTACCCCATGTCCGAGGTCAGGGGCAGAAGCTGGGTGGACCCCATGCCCAAGGGGTGGCAGCCAAGAAGAGTTACCCCATGTCTGAGTTCAGGGGCAGTGGCCGAGAGTGCCAGGCTGCGATGGCACAGGAGCAGCCGAGAGGAGCTACCCCACGTCCAAGGTCAGGGGCAGCAGCAAGGAGGAGCTACCCCACGTCGGGCGCATTAGGAGTATTTTAATAATTAGCAGAGTTGAGCAATGTTGCCTACAACAGGGTCCTGGTGTAGGAGTTAGTAAGTGGCTTAAGAAAAAACTGATAAGAGGCAACAGACCAGGTGTTCCATAAAAGTGGAGTGGAGATTTGACCTGGGCTATGTTTATAAGTTTAAGAGAAGGGTAGCAAGGGTTTGGGCCTAAATGGCCTGCAGGGCTAACTCCCAAAGTGGCAAACGTTATCCCTGGAAGCCCAATTGCCCTTGAAGGGATGCCACCAACAGATGGACTTCTAGCAGGCTTTGTGTGCCTGTCACCTACCTTAATGGGTTCTCTGAGAGATGCTGTTGTTGCACATGTTGTAGGAAACTTAGAAGATGAAGGCCTGAATACCTAGAAGGATTGGATACTATACAGTATTTCCCTCCCAAGGGCCAGACATTTTCTGGTTGTCCCTCCAGAAGATTGTAAAGGCAACGCTGTGGGCCCAGATGAGGCTCAGGAGAAGAGTATGAAACAGGAGGGAAGGGGGGCAGGGCACAACTTTTGAAAGAATGACATAGCCCAAGGGCATAACATAAACCAATTAAAATCAAATGGGTCCAAGATAACAAGTCAAATTCAACTAAACCTTGATCCTTAAAATCTGCAAGCTAAATGACACACCCAGAAGTGCCAGGACAGTTCCAAAGCACTGTCAAAAGGAATGGGTGGTTCCCAAGTTGTTGGAATGATACTCCTACTCATTAGCATATGAAATAACCCAGCCTTCAAAAACTGACCACACCACATTCCATAGCCATTGCACTCGACCTCTGTGATGGCCCACACTCTTGGAATGTGCTTCTCTCTGAATCTGAACAAATCCACCTATTACCTATCAGTGTGTCTCTCACTGAATTTTTTGCAATGAGACATCAAAAGCCTAAGATTTATCATGTCCTGAAACGAGGCACCGTGGGTTTTGGCTGGGCTCAAGTCCTGGGAGAGAGGAGCTAAAGGACGAGAGGAAAAAGCAGTGGGAAAAAAGTACCAAGGAATCCCTTCATAACCTGCCAGAAAATCTGCTAAATACCTGACCTGTTCTCAGAGTTTTCATTGCCCGGATCCTTGGCACAAAGAAGATTAAAGAAGATTAAGGACAGAAAAATCCCCATGCATTTGGGCAACAACTATTAAGTAGCCCCTCCCAGAGCCCCTCAATTGCACCCACTACCACTTGCCTATTCACGGTGCGGTGGAGTGCGGGGGATTCAAGGAAACAAGAAACCAGAGACTGGAAAGAAATTAAGATTTTGTTAGCCATATGTCCTTCCAGCCATAGGAGCGAGTATCTCCTACATTAACCAGAGGTCTTCTGAAATCTGAGACTGAGCCATGTGAGCTTTCTGCTGAGTTTATTTTTGCTGTCCTGGTTTCCAGCACACTGGGCTTCTTGTCAGTTCCCAGTGCTGGGTTTTCTTCGCATTCAGTTTCCACCACAGAAGCTTTCACTGAGTTGGGCTTCTGCTGTGCTTGGCTTCTGCCTCATGGGGGCTGAGCTGAGGTTGTTTCAACCAGGTTAAATACGAGTCACGGCACCATATATGTCAGGGGAGTTTGTAATTTTCTCAGTTCTGTCTTGCTGTAGCAAAAATTTGAAACAGTGGACAGACCACTGTTACAGCTCCATGTTACAGCTCAGTTTTATTTGGCAAGCAAAGGAAAATACATCCTCGAGGCATGAGGGCGGGCTGACCCAAAAGACATGAAGAGAAGAGAAGACAGAGGCCCAATTTTGGCTCCTCTTTTTATGTTTTTTCTCCCCCAACTGAGCCTGCCCTATGTAAATTGGTCTAGCCAGGAGGGCTGTTTGTTTTACCTGAGGTTGTCACTCTGGTCCTTGGACCTTTGTTCTATTTTCACAGGTTTTTCCCTTCTTTGTTTTTTAGCTATCACCATTCTGGACTTCTTTTTCCTATTCTAACTACCTAATATATACATGGTGACAGATGGTAACTAGACTAATCATGTTGAAATGTACAGAATTATTGAATTGCCATGTTGTGTAACACCAGTGAACACAGCATTGTTGGTAAAATATGCCTCAATAACAGGCAAACAGACTCAGAAAAAGATCAAATTTGTGGTTACCAGAGGTGGGGGTAGTGGGGTAAAGGGGAATCGGATGAAGGCATAATAAAAATAGAATCATTTTGCATTCTCATAATGTATATTGTCCTGGATATTCCCGTGCATTGACTAGGCTTCAATTGTTTCAGGGTCAGACAGCACCTGACAGAGAATTCATTGCTCAACTTTGAATGTTGCATTAGACATTTTTTGAACACCTGGTAAAATAATTGTCTTGAATACCAGAGTTTTAAAAGAAAGAAAAAAATTCTTGGAATTTAGACACATTTCACATATCGAGATACCTACCTATGACTTGGGTCATGGTGGCAGGGGAAACACACTCACTGAAACCACTCAGCTTGGCCAGGCACAATAGTAAACCATTTGTGTGAGTTATTTTATGACAGAAGGACTAGTGAGGAACACAGAACAAGCCACGATCAACTGGAAGAGTTCAGGAACGGTCAGAAGGAGATGCCATGTGTTCTACCACCTCCCAAATCCTTCTCTCTGGCATCCATTCCTCCATCAATGTGTGTAGCACCAGGAAGCCCCCTGAGTCAGGATGATTGGCCAGAGACAACCTGGAAACTAATCTCAAATGGAAATCAGGCACTACTAAAAAGGGACATGGATTCTGGAGACAAACAGAAACGCCCACTTTAGCCTACTCCTCAGGCTTCTCAATAGCTGGACACACACTTCTTTCAACACATGGCTTAAAACATGCTCGAGTTTACACAGAACGAGCAGACACCACACAAATAGCCCTTAAAAGCACACACGTCATCTCAGAAAACACAATCCAAAGATTACATTACTGAATTCAGATTCTAAAAGCTCTAATAAAAATCAAAATCATATATAATCACACAGCTTAAGGGCTACATTAACGTGCTTTGTATTTGATTGACTGCAATTCCAGTGAGTCTGGTGTTTGGAAGATGAAGTAGCAAATAACTTTTCTGAACTTGCCCTTGCAGGGTATCTCAGTAGATCACTCAACTATGATCATTAGACTGTTTATTCTTCAAAGGCTTGCTTTAAAACTTTTCTTTCACTGTGTCCACTAACCCTAAACTGTTACATAATAATCTTGGCCCAATCTTCATCTGCCTGTCACGTGGAAATATCCCCAGATATAGTAAATCAGACCAAAACCCTAGTCTTTGACCTTGCTATTCTGAAATGCTACTAATGTCCCATCAGTGGTTTCCTTTACAGTGGTAAGCAATAAACTTAACTTTGTTTTAGCAGCAAGTTATTTTGAGGAGCTCTTCAGAGAGTGAGTGGTTGACCCTGGGTAAGATACATTCCTTTTCTTGGGTCCAAATCTAGTTTCTCATAATTCAGTAATTTATGGCTAAATAGACAGTTATCTATATGGTGCACATGTAAGAATAGAGTGGTGCAGAAGGAAAAGAGTGACTGAAGTGAAAACTTCCATTTGGAAAAGAGGAAACATCACATAGGGATGACTGGTCCCGACATCCATGGTATGGACTCTCTGATCTGCGAGTTCCCCAGTTTGCCAATCTGCTTACCTCTGGCTTGCTTACCATGTTTCTGGATGTTTCTTTTCTACAGTCCCTCACCACCGTCTCTGAGAAGGGCACTGGGTTTGCTACCCCTTTCCCTTTGCTGCTTAGAGACTTACTTCCTATTAGTTAAGGAGCGTAGAGATTATATTCAGGACCTAAGAAATCCCATGGAGAAGGCAATGGCACCCCACTCCAGTACTCTTGCCAGGAAAATCCCATGGACGGAGGAGCCTGGTAGGCTGCAGTTCATGGGGTTGCTAAGAGTCGGACACAACTGAGCGACTTCACTTTGACTTTTCAGTTTCATGCATTGGAGAAGGAAATGGCAACCCACTCCAGTGTTCTTGCCTGGAGAATCCCAGGGACGGGGGAGCCTGGTGGGCTACCGTCTATGGGGTCACACAGAGTCAGACACGACTGAAGTGACTTAGCATAGCATAGCATAGCAAGAAATCCCAGGTGTGGAGCTTATTTGGCAGAAAAGTTCATTAAATGTATAGAGGCTTCCATGAAGTTTCATAGGCCAGCAGCCAAAGACAGATATCCTGATGAGTTGAAGTCTTGACATGCAGTTCTAGCTACCAGAGTTTTTGTGTTAATGAGCCTCCGTTTCTCTGCTTTGCTCATTTATCAAGTGCTGTGGCTCTCAAAGTGGCTCCTGGTCAGCAGCAACATCACCTAAGGAGTGATTAGAGATACAATTTCTTGGGTCCAGACCTTCTCAGAAACTCTGAGGGTAGGGCCCAGAAATCTGGTGGAAAAGGCACTGGAAGTAAGATAAAGTTTGAGGCAACAGCTTTAGTGATGCTGTTTGGGGGCAATTTGAAACAATAAGCTGGGAGATAAAAATGCCATTAAAATCCTCTTTTCCTGCAGGCTTCATCTGAGGGCTTTTTTTCAAGGGGAGGAAAGAGCCTTTTTCTTTCTTATTAGTAGGAGCTAATTATTAATACTGGAGGCCTGGATGAGGGACAGGAAGCAACAGCATTTTCCTGAGTCACAAGCATAACTGCTCTTCCAATCTTTGTGGATTCCAGGTATTAGACTCTCTGGCAACTGAACAGGCATCAGTTATAGTGTTTCGCTAGTCAAGGTCTTATTTTCACCCTTCTGCTTTCCAATGGCAGTATCAAAACTATCGTACCTCTTTTATGTAGGAATTTATTGAAGGCCATTAAATATAGTCAATACACTCTAACATCCTAATTTTTTCTCCATAGTTCCTTCATGCAAAAGCTTCAATACACACATGATCTGCTTCTCCAGGGTACGAATGGACAAAAACGATTATTTCCATTCAGTTCAGTTCAGTTCAGTTCAGTCACTCAGTCGTGACTCTTTGCCACCCCATGAATCGCAGCACGCCAGGCCTCCCTGTCCATCACCAACTCCCGGAGTTCACCCAGACTCATGTCCATCAAGTCAGTGATGCCATCCAGCCATCTCATCCTCTGTCGTCCCCTCCTCCTGCCCCCAATCCCTCCCAGCATCAGAGTCTTTCCCAATGAGTCAACTCTTCGCATGAGGTGGCCAAAGGACTGGAGTTTCAGCTTTAGCATCATTCCTTCCAAAGAAATCCCAGGGCTGATCTCCTTCAGAATGGACTGGTTGGATCTCCTTGCAGTCCAAGGGACTCTCAAGAGTCTTCTCCAACACCACAGTTCAAAAGCATCAATTCTTTGGCACTCAGCCTTCACAGTCCAACTCTCACATCCATACATGACCACTGGAAAAACCATAGCCTTGACCAGATGGACCTTTGTTGGCAAAGTGATGTCTCTGCTTTTGAATATGCTATCTAGGTTGGACATTACTTTCCTTCCAAGAAGTAAGCGTCTTTTAATTTCATGGCTGCAGTCACCATCTGCTGTGATTTTGGAGCCCCCAAAAATAAAGTCTGACACTGTTTCCACTGTTTCCCCATCTATTTCCCATGAAGTGATGGGACCAGATGCCATGATCTTCGTTTTCTGAATGTTGAGCTTTAAGCACTGTATTAATAACTAGAATCTTCCAGCCACTGAATAGATGTGTCCCGCTGACCTCTACCCAATCTCCTTGGCTCTGCTAAGACTACATTTTAGAGTCTCTTAATGTTAACCTGACATCTGGTCCTAATTTCTGTTTCAAGGATCTGAGTTATAAGCAACAGAAACCAAGTATGGCTACCTTACATGAAAAAAAAAAAAAATTGTGGAGAGAGAGAAAAGATTTATTGAAATAAATGGTACCACCCCCGCTCGCCTAGTTTCACCTGGAAGCTGAGGGAAGAGAGAAGAGAATGGGCAGGATACAAGGATGATAAAGATGAATCAGTGGGAAGAACAACCACTGCAGGATGGGTCAGGTCAAGGTGTCACCACCAGCAATGTGACACTAAGTCATGGCTGCTGAGATGTCCTGACATCTGCCTATAGGAACATATTCTAATGTCAGACACCTAAAATCTAACTGCCAGGGTGAGCTTGGGGTTGAGCTAAGTGGCTCAATTTAGCTTATATGCTGATCAATCCCTGACCAATAGGAGAAGATAAAAGAGGATCTGGGCCCTTTCAACTTTCATAATGAGTGGTGAACACACAAGAGATCATAAGACAATAAGAATAATATTAAGGTGGAGAATGAAAGCTAGGGGATGGGGTGAAAATAATAAGTTGCCTCTGGGAGCTGAAGTGGGGCTTATAGCACTACCCCAGAGTTTGTGTGGGAGTTAAATGACTTTATAAAATACTTAGAACAGGAACTGGCACATAATAAAAGTGAAAAGAAAGTGAAGTCACTCAGTCATGTCCGACTCTTTGCGACCCAGTGGACTGTAGCCCACCAGGTTCCTCCGTCCATGGGATTCTCCAGGCAAGAATACTGGAGTGGGTTGCCATTTCCTTCTCCAGGGGATCTTTCTGACCCAGGGATTGAACCCAAGTCTCCTGCATTGCAGGCAGATGCTTTAACCTCTGAGCCACCTGGGAAGCCCAATACAGGATCCCTGGCACGCCCAATACAGGATCCCTGGCACATAATAAGCACTGGACAAAAGTCCCTGCTTGCTTTTATGCTTTTTTTCCCAAGGCACCATTAGTGCCTTGACCATATGTAAAAGTTTTAAAAAATGATTCCATCCTACCTCACTCCCCAAAAAGAGTAGAGAAAGTAAAGAAAAAAAGGTAAAAATATTTATATCCTGCCTTTCCACTGAGTAATGTAACATTAGTGGTATACCTAGCTAATAAATATTGTTTACAATTAAAAATGTTCTCAGTATCAGGATTGCATAATCATAGTTCTATTGTGATAGCTTGACATGGAGGCCTGATATAGTCATCACTGGTTAATATAAAATATTAGCAATCAGGAAGAGAAAATGATCATAAAAGTTTTCTGGCTTTTATTTCTTCAGAATAAAATCTGTAAATGCTATCATATTAAAAAATTATTTCTTAAAATGATTTTTTGGGGGAGGTTTTTTTCAGTATAAACTATTTCTATTTTGTTTACATGTAAAAGTATTATTTGAGACATGGTAATATACATGAGTGAAGGTTGGAAGAAGGGGGAAGAGGAGTGTGGAATGAGAAAGATAAAGGGAGAAATAAAGGGAGTTAACATTTGCTGACTATTGTACAACTTTCCTTTACATGAATTATCTCATTTTATCTTCCAAACAACTGGACCACTTAAATCTGAAGCATATTCTTTAAATGAAATTTTACCTGAGTGAATAAACAGCTTGGGATGAGCAGTTGAGGCAGTAGGTACCCTCTTCATCTTCCTTCCTAACACTCAACATTATTTAAAAATATATTATCAATTGTATATTTTAAAAAATGCTAAGTCCTAGTTCATGTAGTTTTGGTAGAATACAACATAACTGACTTAATTAACTCTTCAGAGATTTGTAACACATACACTAAGTTTAAGTTCACGCATAACTCTTCCATAACTGTATGGATTTTAAGTTTTATCTTTGAGCTTCCCTGGTGGTTCAGATGTAAACAATACACCTGCAATGTGGGAGACCTGGGCTTGATCCCTGGATCGACAAGATTTCCCTGGAGAAGGGCATGGCAACCCACTCCAGTATTCTTGCCTGGAGAATTCTATGGAGAGAGGAGCCTGGAGGGCTACAGTGCATGGGATTGCAAAGAGTCAGACACTTTCACATAGAATCAAAGACTGTCTGTATCTAGTAAAGAAATTTCAAATGTGCGTGCACATGTGCACATGCACACACACATAGACACACATGCACACAGATTCAGAAACCAAAATATTGTATTTAAGAGAAATTTTTAGCCTTAGCTATTATTCATGTAGCTTGGCATGCTATAGTCCATGGGATTGCAAAGAGTTGGACACTACTTAGCAACTGAACAACAACAACATTATACATAAGAAGAATTTCATGTGTAGTTATAAATTTAACATGTGAAAATAGACTAGGTATAAGGTAAAAATGCAACTAATTTCTAAGTCCAAACACCCTTGATTTAAGATCACATGATAAATTTCTAACCATATGAAACTGCTTACTAGTTGAGATAGTTACTGATTCAGCTATTATGAACCTCCCTGGCAGATGTTCTCTGGTCATTTTATGGTTTTAAAAATGACAGACTAAGATCAAATTCAGTGGCTAAAAGAGGCACCTATGAGGTTGAAAATAGCAAAGAGAATCTATACATGTTACAGAAGGAGCTGCCAGTTTAAAGCACTAGAGTTTATATCATCAAGGACATAAGATTATTTTGTCACTTTCATTTGTAAAAGTAAATGAATGGAAACATGCACAAATGTTTGTTTGACTATAGAGATATCCCATTGCAACTCCATCTCATGGACGTCATTATCTTGTAAAAGAAAATTATTCCATTTGTGAATTGCAGACATGAATATATTCACAGCAAAATGTGTACAATTTGAAATCTATGCTCTATTTTCCTGGTTGTGTGAATGTTGAGTTTTAAGCCATATTTTTCACTCTCCTCTTTCACTCTCAACAAGAGGCTCTTTAGTTCCTATTTGCTTTCTGCCATTAGAGTAATATCATCTGTGTATCTGAAGTTATTGATATTTCTCCTGTCAATCTTGTTTCCAGCTTGTGCTTCATCCAGCCTGATATTTCACATGATGCACTCTGCATATAAGTTAAATAAGCAGGGTGACAATATACATCCTTGTCACGCTCCGTTCCCAATTTTGAGCCAGTCAGTTTTTCCATGTTCTTGATCTGCATACAGGTTTCTCGGGAGGCAGGTAAGGTGGTCTTGTATTTCCATCTCTTGAAGAATTTCCCACAGTTTGTTGTGATCCACTCAGTGAAAGGCTTTAGCATAGTCAATGCAGCAGCAGATGTTTTTCTGGAATTCCGTTGCTATTTTCCTATGATCCAGGGGACTTTGGCAGTTTGATCTCTGGTTCCTCTGCCTTTTCTAAACCCAGCTTGTACATATGGAAGCTCTTGGTTCATGCATTATTGAAGCCTAGCTTGAAGGATTTTGAACATGACCTTGCTAGCATGTGAAATGAGCACAGTTGTATGGTAGTTTGAACATTCTTTTCACTGCCCTTCCTTGAGATTAGAATCAAAACTGACCTTTTCCAGTCCTGTGGCCACTGCTGAGTTTTCCAAATTTGCTGGCTTATTGAGTGTAGTACTTTAACAGCATCATCTTCTAGGATTTTAAATAGCTTAGCTGGAGTTCCATCACCTCCACTAACTTTGTTAATAGTAATGCTTCCTAAGACCCACTTGACTTCACACTCCAGGATGCATGGCTCTAGGTGAGTGACTATACCACTGTGGTTATATGGGTTATTAAGACCTGTTTTGCACAGTTCTTCTGTGTATTCTTGCCACTTCTTCTTAATCTCTTATGCTTCTGTTAGGTCCTTACCATTTCTGTCCTTCATTGTGCCCAACTTTGCATGAAATATTCCCTTGGTATCTCTAATTTTCTTGATGAGATCTCTAGTCTTTTCCATTCTATTGTTTTCCTCTCTTTCTTTTCATTGTTCACTGAGGAAGGCTTTCTTATCTCTCCTTGCTATTCTTTGGAACTCTGCATTCATTTGGATATATCTTATCTTCTCCTTTGCTTTTCACTTCTCTTCTTTTCTCAGCTATTTGTAAGGCCTCTTCAGACAACCATTTTGCCTTCTTCTATTTCTGTTTCTCAGGGATGGTTTTTACACCACCTCCTGTACAATGTTATGAATCTTTGTCCAGAGTTCTTCAGGTACTCTGTCTATCAGATCTAATACCTTGAACCTATTTGTCACCTCCACTGTATAATCAAGGGATTTGATTTAGGTCCTTCCTTCCTGGCCTAGTGATTTTCCCTACTTTCTTCAATTTAAGTCCAAAACTTGCAATAATGAGCTCATGATCTGAGCCACAGTCAGCTCCAGGTCTTCAAACCAAGGGACAATATAACCATCTCAAAATAAATTAAAGGAGAGATTTGGACCAAGAGGCTGCAAGAGATTCATGGTTAATACTGTAGAAGATGAACCTCAGAAGCCATCCCATGAAACACCTACATCTACCATTGAAAGAGCCTCTCACTGAGTTTCCTAAACCTCCTTATCCTCCACTGAATCCATCTTTTCTTGAAACAGCTAAAAGCATCAACTCAAAATGAAATTCTTATCATAAAATCCTACTCCTTAAATCTTTCATTGTGCTTGAGCTAAAAGGCAAACTCCTTAGTATGATTTACAGTGTCCTTTTACAATACAGTTACTTCTGTGCCTGCCTTTTCTAGATCCAGGGCCTTATTATTTCTAACCCTTTTACCTGAATGTGCTTCTTCCCATTTCTTGGTGGTTTATTCCTACTTATGACTCAGCTGGATCACTGCTTCATCAGGAAATCTTTTCTTCAGTCCTCAGACCTATGATGGAAGGATGGGAAATAAATAAGTGCATATTTTTGTGATACTGTTTTATTAGAGAAATATGCAGAGTGATAGTGGGCTGTTATTTTACATAGAATAAGTAAAAAGTCCTTCCTGATCAAGTAGTATTTGAGCAGAGACCTGACGGGATTGGGAATAAGACTTGTGCTTGCAGCCATCTGGGGAAGAGCAGTCTAGGCTGAGGGGAAGTTGGTGCAAAGCCCATAAGATAGGACGGACTATTTGAGAAAGAACAAGAAGACACCATGTGAGGGGATCAGGCAGGTCGAGCACTAAAAGCAGACTCAGAGAACATGTATATCATGGTGAGCAATTTGGATATTGATCTAAAAAAAGACGAAAAGTTAGATTTGAGTGAGTGAAGGGGTGAACACTGGGAGATAAGTTTAGAGAGGGAATGGGTTAGGAGTTTGGACACAATGTGGGCACGTAGAGCATTGTAAAGGTCTTGGCTGTTCCTCTGAGTACAGTGATGGCTTTGGATGGTTTAAGCAGAATAACATGATCTGGTACGTATTCTGGATGATCACTAAGCTGCTATGTTAGAATCGAGTGGGGAAGAGTAGTGTCAAGGAACCTCATCAAGTGCCTCTTGTCGCCTTCCTGAGGAGTGCTGATTGTGACTGCACAAGTGTTGTAGAGGTGCTGGTGAGTGCCTGGGAGCTGGTGTCCCATTTTCATTAGGAGGTGGTCAAGAAAGATTGCTGTGACTTATGTCAGAGTGTTCTGCCTGTATTTTTCTCTAAGAATTTTATAGTGCCCAGCCTTACATTTAGCTCTTTGATCCATTTTGAGTTTATTTTGCCTGTGATATTAGAGAATAAAGACAATTATTAAACAATTGAATTGAACCATGTCAGCAGCTAGTTTCTTACAGAAATATATGAGTCAATATGTTCCCTTATTTTCTTAAACTGAGCAGATTTGGTATTTTCTTACTTGAAACTGGAAGAGCCCTTACTCATAGGCACAAGATTTTTCATCTTTTCCCTTCAACACGAGAATCTTTTGATACTGTTTCTGGTGTTACTGAGCAGTCATCGAAAGGTGACTAACTCCGATGGAACGTTTGTAAGGCTTATATTTATTTAAATTGTTTACAGGATATCCTCTTAGGACATCAGGTGCTCTAAATGTGAGTGTGGAGCTCAAGAGAAATGTCAGGTTTGAGATATAAATTTGGGTAGCACAATCATATTGGTAAGAGAAAGTTTTGGCCTTGTATGATTAAGAAGAAATAACTGAGCATGAGATATAAGGGAACTAAAATTTAATAGGGAGCTGGAAGAGAGGAATCAATGAAAAAGAGAGGCTAGTTTCAGAAGTAGGAGAAAATCCAGGAGTGAACAATAAAGAAAAAGAAACAAGAACAGAGTTCTAAGACTTCGGTACATATGATAAAAGCAGAAGATGAATGACATGGGGCTTTTTAATTAGCATTTAAATACTGGATTTGGCAACTTGGGTTAACTAATGACCTTTAAGAGAGGAGTTTTGTTAGAGCAAAGAGATAAGAAAAAAATTCAGAGGTTGAGGATAGCACAAGTGTTATCAACTGAAGTTAGATTTGGCTCAAAAATAATGTTTTACATATGGGTAAAATTTTAAAATATCATATTTCTCTGATGAATTTTAAATGTCAACAGTGATTATATTCTGCTTTAAGATCAAATTGAGATTAATTGCTATTTGATTTTGAGACCTTAAAAATAAATAGTGAATAATTTCTGTTCATCTAAAAAGTTTCTTAGCTGATTCATATAAATCAGAAAACCACTGAACTTTCAAACAATCATTTTACTTATATTCTTGCCTCTCTGTGCACACATATAAAATATCAACTAATTAAAGTCAGTGTAGTTTATGGACTGAACTACATTATGTTAAAATATTTATATATTAAAACTAAAATTTACAGCCTTAAATAATACCATTTAAGGTTATATAGTTTACTATATATATTATTGTTTACATATATGCATCCAACACTACATCAATAAATAAAAGGAGATAAAGAGTAGTTTAATGGAGAGGACTGATAATTTAGAAAGTCATAATGAAACACAGAAAAGTTAAAGATACATTTCCTTCATGAGGAAGTCAGAAAGAAGATCTCCCAGATCTGGTATGAAACTCCTTATCTTCCTACTCTACTGTGGTTGGCCATGACTTCTATCCCAAGGGTTTCTTCTCATTGTCCAGATGATTGCTGGGACTTCAGACACCAGCTGTGTATTGCAGACAAGAGGAAGGAGAAAGAACTAATAGCAAGAAAAACAAGAACATATTTAAAACCCTCTATTAAACACTATTTTTTTTTGGAAGTCCATGTAACTTATGCTTAGAACCCATTGAACTCCCCTAGCTGCCAGAAAAGACTGGGGAATGAAATATTCTAGCTGGGTGCATTGATCAGTGTCCTGTTAGAGACAAAGAACAGGAGTGTGGATACTGGATAGGCAGCTGACAGTTTCTGTCTCAATGGATTATGAGAGAAAAAGGTAAAGGCACTGTATTTTCCAAAATATTCAGTAAAGATATGGAGAAGTATGTTAATAGAATTTGAAAGAATGGGAATTTTTAGGATGGGAGAGATTTGAGTGTTTTGCAGGTTGAAGAGCAGAATGCAAAACAGTAGAAAAAATCCAAACGACTCTCAAGTGATGAATGGATAGATAAAATGTGGCATATCCATAAAATGGAAAATTATTTAGCAAAAAAAATAAAAAAGAGAGAGAAAGGAATGAAGTACTATTAAATGCTGCAACATGGATAAACCTTGAAAAAATTATGCTAACTGAAATAATCCAGCCACAAAACCCCCATATTGTCCTAATAAAGGTATATGAAATGCGGAATAGGCGAATCTATGGAAACAAACTAGATTAGGATGCTAGCAGCTGGGTGAAGGTGGAATGGAGCATGACTCACAATGGGTGCTGGGTTCCTTTTGGGGTGATGAAAGTGCTCTAAAATTGATATTGGTGATGATTGCACAGATCTGTTAATTAACTAAAACCTATTGAATTGTACTTTAAAGCAGTTAATTTTATTTAATGTCAATTATATCCCAATAAAGTTGTTGTTAAAAACAGTAATTCAAATCAAGACATTTAAGATACTTCCCTGGTTATTGCTTAGAGTTCAGTTTCTAGTTTATAAGAGTTCAGTTTCTAGTTTGTTTATACCTACATATAATAAGGTTTATATGTAAAACAAAGAAATAGATGATTTCTAAGGTTGCTTCCAGCAGTATAATTTGAATTTTATGATTATATAATTTTATCCTGAAATCTGAAGGAAATCCACTCTAATTGTGATCATTATGTGCCCAGAACTGAAGTTCTCTCTCCCTCTCTCTCTTTGCTCCTCTCTTACTATTTTGGGATAGATATTTTTGATTCATTGAGAATAAGAAGATTCAAATGGTGAAAAAAGTTGTCAAATTAGCCTTTTAATAACACTTAAAGCTCAGTACTTATTACATGAATGCAATACATTTTAATAAAGTAGGTAGAGAAATTCAAATGAAAAACACAAAAGACTTGCTCAGAGAATCTAACCTAAAGTATCAATAGATTACATCATTATTAAACTTGCATGTGTGTAAATCAAAAAAAGCAAAAAAAGTCAGTTTACTTGTATGTTTATCCATGATCACTATTTGATTTGATCTTATGGCAGGTAATTTCATAAATAAATCTCATCACACAGGGCTACTGTAGTGATCAATTTAGCTTACAAAAAGCATTCTAAGGAACATCATCAGGTGGAAGTATGTTTTAGGCAATGGCAATTTCTTTTGACTAATGGATTACAAACTGAAACTCAAATCAAATTAGTGCATTTACTGAGTATCTCTTACTGTGCTGGTGCTCAGAGAAAATAGTAAGTATAAAATCAATGGTTTTAACCTCAGGAAAATTTTTGAGTTTCTGTCTAGTTCAGAAAATCCTTGTCAAGCCCTTTTTTAATCCTTCAGGATCTATACCCCTCCTCTCTGGAGTCTTTTTTGCCCCTCACAGACAGAGATTAGTGAGTTGTATCATACCTTTATTAGTGTTTATTTTAAGTATCCATTTACATGTCTGCCTGCTTTTCCAAGTCTTCAGTTCCAGAACAGTACCTTATTATTCATTCATTCATATGACAAATATTTATCAAATACCTCTTACCATGCTAGATATACAATGGTTTAAAAAAAAGATGCAGTTCATGTTTCTATAGAACTTTCAATCTAATGGTACCTCAAAGTAAACAAGTATTGTAAATTCACTGATTTAGTAATTGCTTACACATATGCAAATAAAATGCAAATTTTTATTTTCTACAAAATATCCCACTTTTGAAATTCCTTGGCAGTCTAGTGGTTAAGGCTCTAGGCTTTCACTGCTTTCAGTCCCTGGGAACTAAGATCCCACCAGCTGCATGGAGAGGCCAACAATTCAGTTTCAAAAAAGAATCATTACACATCTGTATGTATGTATTCAATAAGCTAACATTAACATCAATGAAATTTCATAATATTTTCCATGATTTCATACAGATAGTCCCTCTAAAGGAGTATTTATTAAACAAACAAACAAACCTCACTTTAGAATATAATGATCGCTCCCTCTCTTCCTGCATAAATAACCTCTTTGACTTGTTTCAGGCTTTTTGGTATAAGTTTTCAGTCTTTAATTTTTCATCTTCTCACCCCTGCTCTAATTCTAGATAATTTCTGGGTATTTAAGAGGATGAAGTGACCTTGTGGGAACCTTATGGAGGCATATAGCGTTGTGTGAATCCTTGCTGGTTTTCTATGAAGTGTGGAATCTTATCTAGCCCCTGGCTGGTATCCACTGGCATGTGACCACTTCAGTGTGGTGTTTTTGAGACATTGTGCTGGCACCTGATCTGAAGTCAATGGTCCCAGTCATTTGCCTGCAGTGTTGAAATCCCGAAATATTTCCACATGATCCCCAGGCCTTCGTCAGCTTATTGGTCCTCTCATACTCTTTATCTTGGGTTACGTGGACACTCTGGATCCATAGATGTAGCACATGGAGATCTGGGTTTTATTTAGGTTTACCTAGCTGAGAGCCTCCTTGAGGTAATGTTGTTACTGCTTTTGGGTTGAGGTGGATGTTAAGTCAAACAATGGGCTCCTCACAGAGGCTGAGTACTCCACTAATCTACACCAGGGGGAACAGGCTGTTATCTAAGTTCCTGTATCTATCTAATTTCTTCAGAACCAGACCCTAAAGACAGTTGTCATATGTTCTTCTACCCTAAACCCAAAATAGCAAATGGATTGCACTTAGAAAAAATATCTTACCTATAAGGTAGTATCTTAACTATAATTTCAATTACATAAGTATTATGAACCAGTGTGGTAGGTTTTAACTTGTTGTGTCTGAGACAGTTATTGGTGTGGTACTCAAATAGTAATTCTCCTCATTCCTTCTACATCTTTGATTGTAAATCTTTTGTAAAGAAGATTAGTTTCTTTCCCCCATTTATTTATCTATTCACTTTGGGGGTGTTTATATCCATGTGGATGTTTATTTCATTCTTGGGTTATAATACAGTATCTTTGTTACTTATTTTATTTTTTAAAATGTTCTCATATTGACTTTGGGAGCTTTTTGTTTATGCCCCTTCATTAGGGGTGATCTTTTATTATTTACTTTTAATCAATTCCTTACTTTCTGGCATCAGAAACTGTTCCAAGATAATCCAATGTTTGCCCTGCCCCAGCCCTGGTGTCAACCAATTTTATAAGGAGCCCTGGTTCCTTTTATTAAAGAATGATAACTAGAAACCACAGTCATTGCTGCTGGGGTGACACTTCTAGCACATCTTAATGAATAGAATTCGGTAATACGTGTATTTACCTAACTCATGCCTGTAGACATATCTCTATTCTATCTATATATGTAGATATTAAAAAATCATGAATCCATTGACTACTCCCATGTCCAATCCAGTTCCACATGATTCATTCTAGCATTTCCTCTTTCCTTATTTATAACTTCTTTTGATGGTGAGAAACCCAAATCTCAGTTTCTACAATATATTTACTTATTAGTTCAACATTAGTATAAAAATAAAGTACTTTCAGAGTTGCTAAGTTGTAGAAGATACCCCTCGTCCAAGGTAAGGAGTAGCGGCTGTGCTTTGCTGGAGCAGCTGTGAAGAGATACCCCATGTCCAAGGTAAGAGATACCCAAGTAAAATGGTAGGTGTTGCAAGAGGCATCAGAGGGCAGACAAACTGAAACCATACTCACAGAAAACTAGTCAACCTAATTACATGGACCACAGCCTTGTCTAACTCAATGAAACTAAGCCATGCTGTGTGGGGCCACCCAAGACAGGCAGGTCAAGGTGGAGAGGTCTGACAGAATGTGGTCCACTGGAGAAGGGAATGGCAAACCACTTCAGTATTCTTGCTTGAGAACCCCATGAACAGTATGAAAAGGCAAAATGATAGGATACTGAATGGGGAACTCCCCAGGTTGGTAGGTACCCAATAAGCTACTGGAGATCAGTGGAGAAATAACTCCAGAAAGAATGAAGGGATGGAGCCAAAGCAAAAACAATACCAAGTTGTGGATGTGACTGGTGATAGAAGCAAGGTCTGATGCTATAAAGAGCAATATTGCATAGGAACCTGGAATGTTAGGTCCATGAATCAAGGAAAATTGGAAGTGGTCAAACAGGAGATGGCAAGAGTGAACATTGACATTCTAGGAATCAGCAAACTAAAATGGACTGGAATGGGTGAATTTAACTCAGATGACCATTATATCTACTACTGTGGGCAGGAATCCCTTAGAAGAAATGGAGTAGCCATTATGGTCAACAGAAGAGTCTGAAATGCAGTACTTGGATGCAATCTCAAAAACAACAGAATGATATCTGTTCGTTTCCAAGACAAACCATTCAATATCACAGTAATCCAAGTCTATGCCCCAACCAGTAACACTGAAGAAGCTGAAGTTGAATGGTTCTATGAAGACTTACAAGACCTTTTAGAACTAACACCCATAAAAGATGTCCTTTTCATTACAGGGGACTGGAATGCTAAAGTAGGAAGTCAAGAAACACCTGGGGTAACAGGCAAATGTGGCCTTGGAGTACAGAATGAAGCAGGGCAAAGAATAATATAGTTTCGCCAAAAGAATGCACTGGTCATAGCAAACACCCTCTTCCAACAACACGAGAGAAGACTCTACACATGGACATCACCAGATGGTCAACACCGAAATCAGATTGATTATATTCTTTGCAGCCAAAGATAGAGAAGCTCTATACAGTCAGCAAAAACAAGACTGGGAGCTGACTGTGGCTCAGATCATGGACTCCTTCTTGCCAAATTCAGACTTAAATTGAAGAAGGTAAAGAAAACCACATTCAGGTAAGACCTAAATCAAATTCCTTATGATTATACAGTGGAAGTGAGAAATAGATTTAAGGGACTAGATCTGATAGACAGAGTACCTGATGAACTATGGACTGAGGTTCGTGACATTGTACAGGAGACACAGATCAAGACCATCCCCATGGAAAAGAAATGCAAAAAGCAAAATGGCTGTCTGGGGAGGCCTTACAAATAGCTGTGAAAAGAAGAGAAGCAAAAAGCAAAGGAGAAAATAAAAGATATAAGCATATGAATGCAGAGTTCTAAAGAATAGCAAGGAGAGATAAGAAAGCCTTCCTCAGTGATCAATGCAAAGAAATAGAGGAAAACAACAGAATGGAAAAGACTAGAGATCTCTTCAAGAAAATTAAAGATACCAAGGGAATACCAAGGGAATACCAAGATACCAAGGGGACATTTCATGCAAAGATGGGCTCAATAAAGGACAGAAATGGTATGGTCCTAACAGAAGTAGAAGATATTAAGAAGAGGTGGCAAGAATACACAGAAGAACTGTACCAAAAAGATCTTCATGACCAAGATAATTACTATGGTGTGATCACTCACCTAGAGCCAGACATCGTGGAATGTGAAGTCAAGTGGGCCTTAAAAAGAATCACTATGAACAAAGCTAGTGGAAGTGATGGAATTCCAGTTGAGTTATTTCAAATCCTGGAAGATGATGCTGTGAAAGTGCTGCACTCAATATGCCAGCACATTTGGAAAACTCAGCAGTGGCTGCAGGACTGGAAAAGGTCAGTTTTCATTCCAATTCCAAAGAAAGGCAATGCCAAAGAATGCTCAAACTACTGCACAAATGCACTCATCTCACACGCTAGTAAAGTAATGCTCAAAATTCTCCAAGCCAGGCTTCAGCAATACGTGAACCGTGAACTTCCAGATGTTCAAGCAGATTTTAGAAAAGGCAGAGGAACCAGAAATCAAATTGCCAACATCTGCTGGATCATTGAAAAAGGAAGATAATTCCAGAAAAACATCTATTTCTGCTTTATTGACTATGCCAAAGCCTTTGACTGTGTGGATCACAATCAACTGTGGAAAATTCTTCAAGAGATGGGAATATCAGACCACCTGACCTGCCTCTTGAGAAACCTATATGCAGGTCAGGAAGCAACAGTTAGAACTGGACATGGAACAACAGACTGGTTTTAAATAGGAAAAGGAGTACGTCAAGGCTGTATATTGTCACCCTGCTTATTTAACTTATATGCAGAGTACACCATGAGAAACGCTGGGCTGGAAGAAGCACAAGCTGGAATCAGGATTGCCAGGAGAAATATCAATAACCTCAGATATGCAGATGACACCACCCTTATGACAGAAAGTGAAGAAGAACTAAAAAGCCTCTTGATGAAAGTGAAAGAGGAGAATGAAAAAGTTGGCTTAAAGCTCAACATTCACAACACTAAGATCATGGCATCTGGTCCCATCACTTCATGGGAAATAGATGGGGAAACAGTGTCAGACTTTATTTTTTGGGGGTCCAAAATCCCTGAAGATGGTGATTGCAGCCATGAAATTAAAGACACTTACTCCTTGGAAGGAAAGTTATGACTAAACTAGATAGCATATTCAAAAGCAGAGACATTACTTTGTCTGCAAAGGTCCATCTAGTCAAGGCTATGGTTTTTCCAGTGGTCATGTATGGATGTGAGAGTTGGACTGTGAAGAAAGCTGAGCACTGAAGAATTGATGCTTTTGAACTGTGGTGCTGGAGAAGACTCTTGTGAGTCCATTGGACTGCAAGGAGATCCAACCAGTCCATCCTAAAGGAGACTATTCCCGGGTGTTCATTGGAAGGACTGATCCTGAGGCTGAAACTCCAATACTTTGGCCACCTCACGTGAAGAGTTGACTCACTGGAAAAGAGTCTGATGCTGGGAGGGATTGGGGGAAGGAGGAGAAGGGGACGACAAAGACTGAGATGGCTGGATGGCACCACCGACTCGATGGACATGAGTTTGAGTGAACTCCAAGAGTTGGTGATGGACAGGGAGGCCTGGCATGCTGTGATTCATGGGGTCACAAAGAGTCGGACACGACTGAGTGACTGAACTGAACTGAACCCTTGCAAGGACCCAATTTACCAGCTTTAGCAGAGACTGGCCAAGTACAGCTTACATGCAAACTCCAACTGAGCACCTGTTTAATAAATAAAGTTTTATTGAAACACAGCTGTGGTCATTTGTTTATGTATTGTGTTCCAACTGCATGGTTAAGTTGTTATGACAGAGACTACTGCTTGTAAAGCCTAACATATTTACTATCAAGTCTTTATTGAAAAAGTTTGCTCAAGTCCTAAGTTAAAGCATAGTGTTAATGTACATTTTTTTGTGTGTGTTTAATGTTGAAGTATACAATAAAATAACGCTTTACTAAAATTACTTGGTCATCAACTTTTTGTAATTATGTAATTTCTTTGAAATACAACTAGATTTGTCACAGCCTGCATTCCTCCCCACATCTTGTTTGGTCTGACTTTTGAAAGTTAACATGCAGTAAAATTGACTCTGTGATGCTGAGGTCTTTGAGTTTTGACAAATGCAATGGCTTATGTATTTACCACCACATTTCTGTCTGGAAGTTTTTCTCCCTCCTGCCCCCAAATTCCTTGTGTTGCTTGTTTCTATTCAGCTCTTCTTTTTATCCCTTTATCACTGGCATCCACAAATCTGCTTTCTGTCCCTTCAGTTTTGCCTTTTCCAGAGTGGTGTATAAATTGAATTGTGCAAAATGAGCCTTTTTATGTCTGGCTTCTTTCACTTAGCAAAGTGTATTTAAGATCTAAACATGTTGTTGTGCTAAGATATTTACTACCCAGTCGTTTATAGAAACAGTTTGCTGACTCCTGTTGTAAAGAATAGAAATGAAAGGGAAAATATGGATAGTTTTGTTAGAGATTTGATGTAATAAGCAAAGAAGAAATTAAAGATGACTCTCTAATTTTGAATTTGGGTGATAGAATGTTTTACTTTAATAAAAATAGTAAAGACTTATTTGATGGTTTTTCTCAAATGGCAAGATAACTTTGTATAATTTGTCATTATTCGAAGCTAGATAAATGAGCCTTAAGTGGTCATGAGTTGGCCAAAAAACAAACCCCATAAAAATGGCAAGTGTATCTGTTCTTATTCTAGTTGCTGGGGGATGGGAGGTATTCAGTAGTAGGAATCAAGATACAACCATAAAAGAAGGAGTTTTTATATCATATTGCCTTATATGATTTTCTCTGTCTAAAGAAGTGTTGTCTAGAAAGCACCTCATAAGACAACAGTGAAAGTTCTTTCATAATATATTCTATTTTTCAAATAACATATTGTCATTCTAAAATTTCAGATAGTAGAGAGGAAGTGAAAGAAATATATAATACCATATCCTTTAGTATTACTACTATTAACCTGTTGGGTAATTTCTTTCTGAATTCCTTATGCATATAGATAGGAATGCATGTCATAATACTCTCCTATTAGATGATTTTCAATGTAATAATATATGGTCTAAGTATTTTTTTAATAATACTTTGTTTTACTTTATAAGTTTTTAATGATGGCATAATATTCTATTGTATACTTATGCTATTATTATATAACCAAACCATTTTTGACATTAATATTGGTGATGACTATGTTTCCACTGTTAAAACTCAAAGAGAACCCGATGTTATGTGGCAGCCTGGATTGGAGGGGAGTTTGGGGGAGAATGGATCCTTATATATGTTTGGCTGATTCCCTTTGCTATTCACCCAAAAATATCACAAAATTGTAAATTGGCTATTGTTCATTCACCAAGTTCTGTCCAACTTTTTGTGACCTCGTGGACTGCAGCAGGGCAGGCCTCCCTGTCTCCCACCATCTCCTGGGGTTTGCTCAAATTCATGTGATGCATCAGTGATGCCATCCAACCGTCTCATCCTCTGTCACCCTCTTCTCCTTCTGCCTTCAATCTTTCCCAGCAACAGGGTCTATTCCAGTGAGTTGGCTCTTAATTTCAGGTGGCCAAACTACTGGAGCTTCAGCTTCAGCATCAGTCCTTTCAATGAATATTCAGGGTTGATTTCTTTAAGATTGACTGGTTTGATCTCCTTGTAGTCCAAAGGACTCTCAAGAGTCTTCTCCAGCACTATAGTTTGAAAGCATCAATTCTGTGGCACTCTTACCCCAATACAAATAAAAAGTTCAAAAGAAAAATAAAAAACTCAAAGAGCACCATTCTAGGCACACATAATCATAATTTCTTCACTGTGTCACTAACATAAATTTCTAGAAGCAGAACTTCTAAGTAAAAAGATGACTTTTTTAATCATTTGTGTTTTTAAGGTTCTATCCAAAAGTAAACATATTTTTTGAACCTTTTAAACTTAGAAAGTCTGTCGCTGATAATTAAAGGGATACAACAAGGTTGTTTTTGAAAAGCAGGAGAAGTAGACTAGAAGTGAGTTTGTTCACCAAAAAACTCAGTATTGAAGAAAAACAGCAAGGAAGGCATAGGCAATTAAAGATACCATTGTCAGCCTGTTTTCATTCTTTTCTGTATTTTGCATAGATTTCAGCCCTACAGGATGAAGTAAAAAGAAAGAGGAGGCATTGATGGAAACATATCAACTAATTGGATCTTTTGTTTAATCTTTTGTTTAAAGAGGGGTGCTCTTTTGATCTCAAGAATGCTCAAAAAGAAGATTGCGCATTGTACCCATAAGCAAAAACTTTAGAGAAAGCATTAACTTCACTGTTTATCACTTATTTTGTCTCACATTTTTTATTTAAATGTCTTTACCATTTTCCTGGCATATAGTTCTACTTAGCAAATACCACAATGTGCTACCAGTTTTGTTTTTTTTTTTAATTTGGTCTCAAGATGCTCAACTAGTAAAAATTCTTTGAGAATACTATCTTTAATACTATCTTTACTATTTAGTGGGTATGTTGAAAGTTTGTTGATTGATTCATATTACCTAGATATTGAGTCTACTGTGTTCTATTTTAACAATTAAACACAGGAAGTGGAAAAACCTACCATTTAAATATATACACATGACTCTAATCTTCCTACTGTATGATTAATTTATCATCATTTTGTGAACAGAACATTTCCATTTCAAAATTGTGCCTATTTTTTAAAACTATAGTTAAAGACATATCATTTATCTAATTTCTAAATCCAGAAAGCTTACTTATTCCTTCTGCTTAAATATCTGAGATCCATCCATATCTTTCTATTCCTAAAATTATTTTTGGTACTTCTGGTATATTTTACTCTATTAGGTACTCCAACAGCCTTCTAATTTGTCTGCCAACTTCTGGCCATGCCCTTCTTCCACACATTGACTTAATTATAGCTAGAGAGACTTCCAAACAAAAATCAAATCTCATGATGTTACTCTTTTTAAGAATCTTTAATGCTTTCCCTTTGCCCTTAGAGGAAAAAGCTTTGTAGCAGGGCATTTGAGACTCATGATTCTGGTCCCTGCTTATTTTTCCACTCTCTTCAGACCTTGCTCTTTCCGTGCTCCACATTCCAGACATTCTAAAATATTGGTTAGACCCTAAATATACAGTGTCTTTTCTCTGGTGCTTTTACATTGCGGTGTATGGCTGAAATTAAGATTCAATATCAATGTTACCTTGACAACTGTAAAATTGGGAGAACCTGAAATGACCTAACCGCACGGTCCCTTCCTCCTGCCCCCACCCCTGAGTTTACTGAAACTCATGTCTGTTGAGTCGGTGATGCCATCCAACCATCTCATCCTATATCACCCCCTTCTCCTCTTGCCCCTCCTCTGACTTTTTGCTCTGTGATTCAGGCCTTCAACAGATGGTTGATGCCCCCTGAATTGGTAAGGGTGATCCTCACTCAATTTGATTCAAATGCTAGTAATCTCTTTTGGAAACAACCTCACAGATACAGCCTGAAACAATGTGTACCAGCTATCTGGGCATCCCTTAGTCCAGCCAAACTGACACATAAAATTAAGTATCAGAGGAGAGGAAGAGAGTGTGGCCACTTCCGCACCTTGTTCCAGTCCTTCTCAACATCACTTCCCCAGTAGGCTGCCAACTGTCACATCCTGAGTTGGTTCTGGAGGAAGCAAAGGAGGCATGAAAAAAAAAAAACCCAGTTGGCAGAGGCATATGTAACTTGATGTTTGGTGCCCTCTCAGTATGGCAGATTTCCCAAAGTCCATTCTTTTTCTCCTAAAATATTTTTGTGGGTTTCTTAGGTATTATCCCTTTGAAGGAGAATGAACACATCAAACTCAGCTCTTACGCTGTGAGGAATGTTCCTCCTGTAGTTGTTCTCTATGTTCCCTTGGTCTCCCAGCTACTTCTTCTTTGGACCGTATCTTTGCTCTCTTCCTGCTAAAGGCTCCTAGTTCCTGACAGTAAACCTTCTTGAAGATGATGTTCCCCTTAAATGATCCTTGTGTGGCTCCTTTCTCCAAAATCTGCATCTGACTTACCAGTTATGGAAAGCGTAGACTTCTGTCTTTACTCTGTGGGCTCAGGTTCAGACTTTTTCTTTGGAATTTCTGAGGTGGGAGTCAAATACCAGATGTTTACGCTCTCCAAACTTTAGTAGACAAACATTCAATTCGCCCAGCAGTACCTTGTTTAATTCATTCAGTAGCTTTGAAGTGAGGAAGAGGCACTTTTCCTCCCTACCTCAAGAGTAGGGGATAGGTAAACTGCCACTGTATTTGGATAACTTGTGCTAAAGAAATTATCTCATTTATTAGGTTTTTCCGACTACTTACATATCCCTATATTAGATAATAAACCAACAAATGCAAAAATATTTTGAACTGCCTCCTTTGCATACCCTGCATACATCATTTCACAAGATGGCTTGAAATGGAGGGCAGGTAGCATCAGTGGCTCTGTTTTCCCTTTGGGCCTGATGTCAAACTAAAGCAGAGGAAGTGCCATTTTAACATCGTTTAACATTTTGTATCTAATTTTTATTTTCCATGACATTACTGTACAGTCTGTATAATCTGGCTAAGCTTTTATCTATGAAGAAATTTAATTGCAATTGACTTGCTACATTAACCAAAGATTTTAAATGTAAGTCAATCATCTGTTTAAAACTGTATTGAGTATATACTTGCTGAGCACATTCATATTCCTGTTTGGAAATAGTAATATTTTAGGTTGAATCATAATTACCATGATTATTTAAAAATAAATAACCATTTATATAATATTTGTGATGTTTATTAAAATAATTCCTATCTTGTTTGGTATTTTAATTTCCACGCTTTGGTGGTAACATCAAAGGCAAGTTTTTCTTCTTTATCCTAAATGATTTTGTATTGTGAATATAAGACTCTCACATTCAGCTTCCTTCTTAATCTCAAAATAGGTCATGCAAGCACTAGGAGTCCTGATGAGTTCTCTGAACTTTTTGAAATTGATACAAAAGTTCGTGCATAAATCTACATTGTTGTAGTGCAACTTAATTTTAAAAGGACAAAGCCTTAAAACAGATAATTGAAAAAAAAATCAACCTGTATTTTGATCAAAGGAAACTGAGTGTTGTTTTAAAAAAAACCTTGTAACTATATATCAAAATAATTGTGTTTATACATTTATATTGTCATTCTACAAAGGATTTGACTTGATTTATAGAAATACATTGAGTTGAATAAAATTTTTTTAAAAAGGACTTTCAGTTTAAAATTGGAAGCATATAGTATTATTTCTCCTTCTCTAAGAAATCATAAGAAGTACATAAGAAAGATAAAATTAAACACAAATTTTTTCCTCAATAAAACTAGAAGACAGGTGAAACTCCACACTCAAAAATTGTTGCAAAGAGCTCTAAAACAGTTCTAACTGGTTCTATATTAAATTTTCTAGTCTCTTGTTAAAAATCTCAGTATGTTCATCTATTCTTGCCCCTAATTCAGTTAGCATTCTCATTACTAATGCTTTGAACTCTATCTGGTGAATTGTTTCTTTTTTATTAGTTTTTTCCCAAGAGGGTCTCTTGTGCTTTCCATTGAGACAAATTCCTCTGTCTCTTCATTTGACTTTTCTTTCTGTCTCTATGAAGTGAGGTGAAGCGTTTACCTATGTCGATGTTGATAAGGTGTGCTTATGTCAGAGCATTCCTGTAGAATCTGCATGTGCCCAGTGACTTTGGTGAGAGAGCTGGATTTGCTGTGAACACAAGTCACTTCCTTCCTCAGGTATGCTGGCAGCTGTCACCGTGGTAGGATGAGGGGCAGAGGCCTGAGCCAGGAATGAGACAGGGCTTCCCCTCTGTTCAGTGGCCATCACTACCCCAGTGGGGCCAGAATCAGGTCCTAAGTTGCTAGAGAAGATGCCCTTGGTTCAGGACTGAGCTGATTCAGCTTCATTTACGTGTGTGCTCTTCCTCTAGCACCTCTGCCCTAGAGCAGCGCTGGAGCAAGAGGGGCTGGTGTGGGTATTCAGTGGGGGTTGGTGCACGGGCTGTGGTGGTCTGGCTGCTGTTCGAGATCCATTCTGCCTCTGATGCTCTCCCTAAGCAACAGCAGTAATGGCTGCCCGCCTCCCTGTTCAGACCTCACATAGGGTATGAACCTCTTTAGTGTTTCAGAAGTAAGATTTTTCCTCTCTTGTGGCAGCCCTTGCTGTCATGTGGAGCTGCAACATGAGACAAGCAGTGCTGGAGCATTTGCTTGGCTCAGGTTGGGGCATACCCTGTGGTGGTCCTGGAAAATCACTCAGCCACCTTCATGGTTTCAATCTGCCCTCTCTGCCCTGCTTTAGGAGAAAGAAAGCATTTATGTGCATCTCATGAGCTGAGTCCAAGCTTCCCTCAGCTCTCCTGTTAGTCCCACCAGCCCCCCAACCAGCCAAGAGGGCAGTTGGGGGAACCCAGGATTGGGGCACCCAGTATGTGGCTTGAACCTCTCACCCACCGGGGCAGATCTCCACCTGTGTGATCTCTTCCTTTGAGTTTGTCCCTTCCCCAGGGGCCAGGTTCCGACCTGATCATTTCTCTTCCCTTCCTACCTGATTCTGTGTGGATCTTTCTTATAGCCTTGACTGTACAGGATTCTTTTTGCTTGTCTCCAGTTAGTTTTCAGTGAGAATTGTTCAATATGTAGGTATATATATATATATTTTTTTAAAAATTTTATTTTATTTTTAAACTTTACATAATTGTATTAGTTTTGCCAAATATCAAAATGAAATCTGTGGTAAGTAGATGAAATGGCTACAGGAAGCCACAGTTCTCTCTACAGTCAAATTATATTCTCTATAAGCATACACATGCACTAAACTGGTTTTCCCCACAGGCATGATTGTTCCTTAAATAAGGCTGTCAGGACTGCCATGTACTGACAGAGCAGCTGCACCTCAGTGTGATGATTTAAGAAAGACCATGTACTTCATCCAGATTAGGCCACCTTTGAGAGTAAAATCTATATATCTTTTTCATATTGTTCTCAAAACTCTACAAAATTTTTTAAATAAAAACTACATATCTGTATAATCTGAGATAAAAATTTTAAAACTTCATATTCATTATCTAAACATTAAAAGATTTGATTGCATTATATCGATTTAAACACATAATCTATGTGTGACCAGACTAGAATCAAGATGGCAGAATAGAAGGATGCAGAACTCACCACCTCCTACAAACACATTAAAAATATACTGCAAATGAAAAATAAAGATGTTTTAATTTTACCAATATGCTGAGGTTAGTGAGTGAAAGTCACTCAGTTAGTCTGACTCTTTGCAACCCCATGGACTGTAGCCCGCCAGGATCCTCTGTCCATGGAATTCTCCAGGCCAGAATATTGGAGTGGGTAGCCGTTCTCTTCTCAGGGGATATTCCCAATCCAGGGGTAGAACTGAGGTCTACCACATTGCAAGTGGATTCTTTACCATTTGAGCCACTAGAGAAAAGAAAGGATGATGTTTTAATTTTACCAATATGCTGAGGTTAGTAGAAAGTGATAATTGATTAAAAAGAAATTATGAACTCATTCATGGACTGGAAACTCAAAATCTTACTTGACTAGGGTAGAGTTGAGAACCTCAAACTTGATGTAGTAGAAAAATGTTTTGTTACTTCTAGAATTAGGATGAAAATAAAATTCTAGGCAGAATCTCAATGTGTATATATTTATGATTTGCAGTTGAGTTGTCAACTGAATTTAATTATCTCTGAATGTATTTGTACTTATATATTAGGCATTTCAAACATGCTGTTTAATTGACAGGTCAGAAAATTTCAGACTTTAAGATAAAGTAAAGCAAGGTTTTTTTTTTTTTTTTGGAAGGTGGATGAAGGCAACTAACTGGGTGAGGTTTCCTCCTGTATCTCTGCCTTTTTCTAGGCTATTACTTTCCTACCTTCTGTGGTCAGAGGAGATGATGGTATGTTCCTGGACCATGCTTTTACTTACCAGATGTGGTAAGGGACATTCTAGGGCTGACTATGATAAAATGTATTTGGAGAGGGAAATCTAAAATATTTAAAAATTTATAGCATAAAAGTAATTTCCCAGGGAAAGATGGTGATTGTAATTTGTCATTTTAAGAGGAAGTGGGGGAAACAACGATTTTTTCAGAATGGAAAGTATAGACTAATCTGTGTGGAAGATCTATGGCAACTTGCCAAAAAGCCATAGTCTTAGATCAGAAAGAATTTAAAAGTATAAGAAGAATGAAGCTGGGGAAAACCCAGCCTGGCACAATAGCATTGAGATGTAACTAAAAGGAAATTGGCTTGAAACTCAGGAGTTGAAGATATTTCTCTTCCATGATCTAGAGCACTAGGGTAAGGCACTCAGCATTCCTGGTAAATATCTCAAACTTTTTAGTTTGCAAGTCAGGGTCATTTGTGAGTTGTCTCAGCCTCTGTTTCTTGTTATTCCTTTATCAGCCAATGTGTATTCAATGAGTAGACATCCAGGGCTGCTCAGTGTCAGACCTTTGTCTAGCCCTTCCTGTCCCAGTGATGATGGTCCAGGCTCTTGAATTCCTCCTTAGACCATCCACACCAGCACTCGGAAAATGCACATACTCCTCTTATTTGATCACATGGATCACTTTGTCTATATATCTCCCCCTGATTCCTTCAGCTGGAAGTACTTGTGAAGTGAAGTGAAAGTGAAAGTGTTAGTAGCTCAACCATGTCCAACTCTTTGTGACCCCATGGACAGTATCCTGCCAGGTTTCTCTGTTCACAGAATTCTCCAGGCAAGAATACTGGAGTGGGTTGCCATTCCCTTCTCCAGGGTATCGAACCTGGGTCTCCTGCATTGTAGGCAGATTTTTTGCTGTCTGAGCCAATCCTAATCTCATTACTATAGACCTCATTTGGTCACTTAGGGCCCTCTGATTGAATGTTGATGCATCCCTTTTCCAGGCTATGATCTCTTGAGGAACAGTCTGTATTTTATTTTTCACAGGGTGAGCCAGCCTTGTCAATAAATACATGCAGGATAATTAACTCATAATTTAATATGTGATTATTAAATTAGTATAATTATAAAGATAACAGCATAATTAAAATGATTAATCAAAATGGGTTATTTTTTCATGCAGATTATTGGGCCTTGAGGTCATTAATTTTAAAAAAGATACTGAGAACTGGAGAGGAAATCACAATGGGGAAGGAATTGCTCAATAATGTAAATCTGTTCATAGAAAATTATGTGAAACTCTAGGCTTGTTTACTTCTATCATATCTAGTTTTTATACTATAACCAACTTTAAATAGGTATCTGTATACTTGAATACAATAAGTAGGTTGAAAAAATAGTATTTTCTTTTTTTTTATGACCTGGAGAACCATAGCCAATGAGAGACATATCTTCTCATTGCTTACCAGAGTAGGTGAGAATAGCTCCTTCTATGGAACACGGGGCTCCCGTATTTTGAGGTTTTCTTTGGGAGCTGTACCATTTCATTGGCTTCCCTGGTGGCTCAGTGGTAAAGAATCCACCTGCAATGCACAAGATGCGAGTTTGATCTCTGGGTGGGGAAGATCCCCTGGAAGAGGGCATGGTAACCCATTCCAGTATTCTTTCCTGGAGAATCCCATGGACAGAGGAGCCTGATGGGCTATAGCCCATGGAGTTGCAAAGAGTCAGATACAACTGAATTGACTGAGCATGGCACAGCATACCATTTCCTCACATGTTACATTGGTGAAAGCATCTAGTATATTACTATAATATATACTCAATAATAAATTATTTACTTTGCTGTTGAATTACCAAATACCTCCGAAAGAATATCCTGGTTATAATCATGAGCTGTGATATAGTTTGAGTCTTGCAACCCACCTGTTGTGAATAGGTTGTGCTTAATTTAGGAGTGCAAATTATGCTATACATACCAGATAAGTCTTCTATTTTTATAGCTAGAGAAATGACAAGTCAAGTTGACAGATTTAGAATTTTTATTTCCTTTAAAAGTCAAGTTCTACTGTAAATATTGGGTGGTGGTTTTAGTTGCTAAGTCATGTCTGACTCTTTTGCAACCCCATGGCCTGTAGCCTGCTGGGCTCTGGTGTCCATGGGATTTTCCAGGAAAGAATACTGGAGTGGGTTGCCATTTTCTTCTCCAAAACAGAAAAGAAAATCTTCCAGACCCAGAGATTGAACCCACATTTCCTGCATGGCAGGCAGATTCTTTAATTGCTGAGCCACCAGGACTTATTTGAATAATACATTATTTAATTAAATACATGACATTTAAATAATGATATTTAATTGAGCCCTTAGAAATAAGAGAAGGCTTTTAAATATTCACTTTAATATTTTTCCTAAAATTTAAACAGAAGTTTAGCAAAATCTTTAAATTGATATTTTTAAACAATCTACCAGAGAATTAAGTTGGGATTTGTCAGCACAGAATGATATATCTATGTTTCTATGTGGTGGCTCAGAGGTTAAAGTGTCTGTCTGCAATGCGGGAGACCCGGGTTCAATTCCTGGGTCAGGAAGATCCCCGGAGAAGGAAATGGCAACCCACTCCAGTATTCTTGCCTGGAGAATCTCATGGACAGAGGAGCCTGGTAGGCTACAGTGCACAGGGTCGCAAAGAGTCAGGCATGACTGAGCGACTTCACTTTCACTTTCATGCAGTAATACAGGATTCCCAGGTGGTTCAGTGGTAAAGAATCTGCCTGCCAATGCAGAAGACTCAAGTTTGATCCCTGGGTTGGGAAGATCCCCTGGAGGAGGAAATGGCAACCCATTTCAGTATTCTTGCTGAAAAAAAATCCCATGACAGAGGAGCCTGGCAGGCTGTAGTCCATGGGGGTCACAAAGAGTTGGACATGACTGAGCACACACTCGCATGCATGCAATAATAGATAGGGAAATTACTTAAATATATTAAATTTTAAAAAAGAGGCCTGCTTATACTGAAGGAAAGAATAAAAAAGGCTGTAGTGTTTAAGTTAAAAATAAAATAATTTCTAGACTATCTCTGGGTTCAGAATGATTCCGCAGCATTTTCCCATTTGTACAGCAGATGTCGCCAAAAAGTTAAAGATGCCTGAGTAGCAAATGTTCTTTATTACATAGAAGCGGTGATCATGTATTACTTGAATCTTAGTTGTGAAAAAAAAATGCTAGCAGAAAAAAACGTGTTTTTTCATAGACTATGCCCAACTTTATCAATTAAATGCAATGTTTCTTCCTATTGGATGGATTTAAATCCCCTGAAAGAACAATGTATTTTATTTCTATTTTTCTTTCTTTTTTTTCACATCTTAAAAAATTCCAGCAATTTTTTAAGATGTAGTTTGTAGGCTGTAAGAATAAAAATACCTCATTCAGTAAAGGTTAACCATCTAATAGCTATTAACCTCTGAGATTCTTAGGTGAAAGATATTAAATGAAATTTATGGCTAATTGCAATATGTTCCAATCATTGCATTTTTTTTTAATACAGTAAAAGATTCTCCCTGTACTATCAATAATGCCACATCATCATGTTAGAATATTTTTGCTGTGCAGTCAATTAAGGGTGGTTGAGAGCTGCTTCTCTCGGTTGGAGGCAGAGAAAGAGGATAAGGGCCTCCCAACTGCTTTCTCAGAGGCATTTGAGGTTACACAGTTGACACCTGCATTAGATACATATGTTTGGATCCAAAACTAGTGGGAAAATGAATGTGGACTAAAAAGTCTTTATGAATAGGCCCCTGCTCAATTTTACCATCAAGGCATGGGGCTGTAGCTACTGATGTTGATTTCCTGAAAGCATTGAGGTTGCTGAAGTTTGGGAAGTGGCATGACCTCAATCCTGCTCTTTGTTCCCTTTTTGGAGCTGTTGTCTTGGGGTCAAACAATCAGTGCAAGGTTGGAATCAGTCAGCCTCTGGTAAGTTGAGAAAGCAGCTGCTGCTGCTGCTGTTGCTAAGTCGCTTCAGTCATGTCCAACTCTGTGCAACCCCATAGACAGCAGCCCACCAGGCTCCCCCATCCCTGGGATTCTCCAGGCAAGAACACTGGAGTGGGTTGCCATTTCCTTTTTCAATGCATGAAAGTGAAAAGTGAAAATGAAGTCGCTCAGTCGTATCTGACTCTTCACAACCCCATGCACTGCAGCCTACCAGGCTCCTCCATCCATGGGATTTTCCAGGCAAGAGTACTGGAGTGGGTTGCCATTGCCTTCTCCTGAGAAAGCAGCTGGGAGGCCCTTATCCTCTTTTCTACCTCCTACCGAGAAAAGTAGCTCTCAGTCACCCTTAATTGTAAGGCAAAAATATTCTAACTTGATGATGTTGGCATTATTGATAAGGTGTCAACTGTGTAAGCTCAAATGCCTCTGGGATCCAGACAAATGACAAAAAATGTTTGAATTGGTCCAGACTATTTGTTCTACCATACTACACTCCAACTCAAACCTTTGTCAACATTGTGTCTACCTGAACATAAATCTGTAAGTCAGTTTTAGCCTCCAGGTCCTTAGCTTTTGACTCTCTGATCTAATGCTTGGTTTATGTTTATTTATATATATCTAGAGAGACAAATGGGAGAAGGCAGTGGCAACCCACTCCAGTACTCTTGCCTGGAAAATCCCATGGACGGAGGAGCCTGGTAGGCTGCAGTCCATGGGGTCGTGAAGAGTCGGACACGACTGAGCGACTTCACTTTCACTTTTCACTTTCACGCATTGGAGAAGGAATTGGCGACCCACTCCAGCATTCTTGCCTGGAGAATCCCAGGGACAGGGGAGCCCAGTGGGCTGCCCTCTATGGGGTCGCACAGAGTCGGACACGACTAAAGTGACTTAGCAGCAGCAGCAGCAGAGAGACAAATCATTAACTTAGGTCTTTATGAAAGCAACCAAAGGATTTGTGCAGGCAGATTGAGCGTTCTCATGAAGTCCATGAAGCAATTTTTAACATAATCATACAGGTAAAATTGTAAAGGATGTTATATATACAGGATAAAATTATAAAGGATATTGAGGGGAGGTCTTGTGTCTCTTTCACTTTCTCTTCTCTAAGCACCTTGAAATGATTTCTAGTTAGAACATTCCTGGTTCTGTCTATATTGCCTTTTCTGTTGTCATCAGCCTGCACTGAACTTCAGTCTCTTGTTTTAGAATCCAAAACATTGCCAATTAATTCAGTGAAATATCTCATCAAACCTTCCATACCTGAATTGATAGCACTGACCAGATATTGTATTGAATGTAATTCCATAGCACACATGTAATTTAAGGATATGGTTTCTGAAATAAATGGCAAAATAGATTTAACTTGAAGAGCTATGTTTAACTATCTTGAGATTATTGAATTCCAATAGAACCCTGAGAAATCTTTTACTCTATTTCTCTCCCCAAATAAGTTATAACAAAATGTGGATAAAAATTAGGTTCAAAATTAGCAATATTTTCTCTCAAAGCTTTTTTTCCTTTTCCACATTTTTCTCTATTCTCTACATCTATGCAGTTTTTTCAATAGCTATTTGCACTTAATATTTACAATATGTAGCTAGAGTTGGACTATAAAGAAAGCTGCAGAGAAGGCAATGGCAACCCACTCCAGTAGTCTTGTCTGGAGAATCCCATGGACGGAGGAGCCTGGTGGGCTACAGTCCATGGGGTCGTGAAGAGTCAGACATGACTGACGCGACTTAGCAGCAGCAGCATAAAGAAAGCTGAGCACCAAAGAATTGATGATTTTGAATTGTGGTGTTGCAGAAGATTTTTGAGAGTCCCTTGGACTACAGGGAGATCAAACCAGTCAATCCTAAAGGAAATCATTCCTGAATATTCATTGGAAGGACTGATGGTGAAGCTGAAACTCCAATATTTTGGCCACCTGATGCAAAGAACTGATTCATTGGAAAAGACCCTGATGCTGGGAAAGATTGAAGGCAGGAGGAGAAGGGGACAACAGAGGATGAGATGGTTGGATGGCATTATGACTTTATGGACATGAGTTTGAGTAAGCTCTGGGAGTTGGTGATGGACAGGGAATCCTAGTGTGTTGCAGTCCATGGGGTCACAAAGAGTCAGACATGGCTGAGTGACTGAACTGAACTGAATAGAATCTTTATAAATAGCATTTGAATTATTGCCCAATACTATTCCATCAAGTTGATAGGCCAAAATGTAGTTAATTATTTCCTATTGATAAATATATAGTTTTTTGTTTGCTACCATAAATAAATTTGCAATGAATATAGATAATCTTTCCTTTAGATTATCCTTAGGAAAATGAGATTACTGCAGATGAGATTACTGTATCAAAGGATACTACCATTGATATACTTTTTGGAATACATAGTAAAAATGACTTCTAAAATATTTATCAGTTTCTATATACACATTACCAGCATAGATAATTACCTTATTTTTATTTTGCACTCATTAAGTATAACATGCTTCCAAAATTTTAATTTTCTATCTCTTTTTTCATTTATTTGTTTCCTAATTTTTCCTTATGTTTCTTATCAATTTCATCTTTTCCTGAATACATTTTATTAGTTTTTCCTCTTTATTTATGATATATTTTACAATAAAGAAATAATAGTTCATAGGATAATCTGTTTATCTTTTCCTCTGTGGTATCTTCTCTTCTTTTTATTAAGATTGTAAATGAGACCACTTTCCTCCAAGGTCTTTTGTTAATTAGCACATATAATTCTTCCTGGCAGCTAAACTGTGGGTAATGTCCCTATTTAGTCATAAATCTCCTGGTTTTGTAGAGAAGGCATGTGATAAAAATTATCTTTAATAATTCTCATTAACTTTGAAACACTTGCTACAAATACGCTATTATTTACTGTCTTAACTAATTTCATTGGGAATAACTAAAAATAAAAACTTGCTAGTAATTGGAACAATTAAAAATGCAGTAAATTTTGATATGTGCTGTGTGTATTAGTCATTCAGTCATGTCCAGCACTTTATGTCTCCATGTACTGCAGCCCGCCAGCTTCCTCTGTCCATGAAGTTCTCCAGGCAAGAATACTAGAGTGGGTAACCTTTCCCTTCGCCAGGGCATCTTCCTGAATCAGGATGGAAACTGAGTCTCCTGCATTGCAAGCAGATTCTTTACTGTCTGATGCCACCAGGGAAGCCCAAATTTTGATTTAGTGCTGCACAGTTCTGTGAATTTTAGGCTATTTTTTCCCCCTTCAACTTATTTACTTAATATTCAACTCTAAGTACCAAGGAACCACTTCTGAAATTTTTTTTTTCTCAAAGATATAATGAAATCAATTATTGTTTTATAGAGCATACAACTTGTTTTAACCAAACAGGTAATTTTCAACCAAACAGCTAACCAGTTTCTAACTGGTTATTTAAAATGTTAACATTTGCTTTCAAGTTAATTTTCTCTTTTTTCAAAAAAGGGGCCACATGATTTAAGAATTTTTTGTTTTGTTTTTCTGGACATTGGCTATCTTTAAAATATTCCAATTTATTGATGAAAGAGTGACCTATTCTTTTTTATGTAAGAATTTGGGAAGATGAGATGATATCATCAACTTCTTAAATATGAAATGTATCTACTGTACTACTCAGAATTCGGTTCAGGAAATGCTTTAAGCTGATAGGGATTCACTATAATTTGCTGAGTGACCCCATACAACCCTTCCAACAACAATTATTAATCTCTTAGGCTTAGTGTACTCACTCAAATAGACTAAATAAACTGAATATTTGTTTAGGTCTTCACACATTTCAGATGCAGTAAGGTTCCCTGATAGCTCAGGGAACTGTCTGCAATGCAGGAGACCCCAGCTTGATTCCTGGGTTGGAGAGGTCTGCTGGAGAAGGGATAGGCTACCACTCCAGTATTCTTGGGCTTCCCTTGTGGCTCAGCTGGTAAAGAATCCACCTGCAATGCAGGAGACCTAGGTTAGAACCCTGGGTTGGCAAGATCCCCTGGAGAAGGGAAAAGTTACCCACTCCAGTATTTTGGGCTGGAGAATTCCATGGACTGTATGGTCCATGGGGTCACAAAGAGTTGGACACGACTGAGCAACTTGCAGTGCGCTGCAGTTCATTCTTCTTGGTCTTTGTAACATCTAGCTGATCTCCAAATCAAGAGATAAGAGAGCATGTATCTGGAAGAGATTTCTTAAACCTCATGATAAATCAATATCACAGACAGCAAACCACAAATTAATGGAAAGGCAAGACAGAAATCATTGTATTTCTCATTAGATCCTCTGCCTTCCACCTATTAGGATTGCTGACCCCTGTTTCACAAACCTTGATGTATTCTGAGCCCCAGATCCCATCAGCTTATTATCATGTCATTATAAGCTATTATTATTCATTCCTAGAGTGCAAATGAGTCCTCTCATTTGGACTCCAAGGGAATGACAATTTGCAAAAAATGAACACATGATTTATTTTTGCCTCATGAGTTTAAGTTTAATTTTAGGTTTTAAAAAGGAAAAGCTAAAGGGACTGGAGACTTGCTATGGTTAATTCTAATGGAACATTTCATAGTCGTAGATGACAGAACCTCAGGGTCAGAAGGCATCTGAGAGTCTCCTACTCAAGTCACACTGGTCTCAGACTGTCGTGTGTGTGAGAGAGAGATCTTGTAAGGAAAACAAGGGACCAGTCTATGGGAAAGGCGGCAAACAGGAAAGGAGGATGGCAGAAAGGAATGGAGACGTTCCAGCATACTGGGATCAATTTCAGTATCTTTTACTCAGGAAATCTTTGCAAAAATGTATTCCTTTGTGAGGCTCTTGTGAGACTTCTTTCTTTGGTACTGTAGTGAAATTCTTAGTGCAGTGAAAGTATTGAAAAAAACCCAGGTGATCCAGAGCTTACTGGAAATACTGCACTCCTTAGATTGTCATAGAGAAGAGTGCAGGGTTAAGGGTGAAGTGACAGCTGTTTCATGCTGGCAACTTTGTTTTATTATGAAATTGCTTCTTTTTGTTTCCTGAGTGAGAGCTTCATTTGCAAGAGCTGATTCTTACAAAATGGCATTACTCCAATATTTTTCTTCAAAAATTGAAATCACTTATATCCTTTTTCCATGAGGAAATGTGAAATTCATATTAAAGTAATTGTCAGTAATGTCTGCAGAATTCTTGGTAGTTCTTTGATGAAATATTCTAGGTCCATAGGAATTACGCATTATTGTCTTTCAGGTTTTATTATACAGGAAATTCAGGGAAAAGTAGGAATGCTTTGTTTCTTTAGCAGGTACATACTTGGCCTCCCATGAATGTGACTAATAATGTATTTTCAATATAAAGCATTTTTTTTTTTCCAGGAAAGTGTTTTAGGGAATATACAGTCAGAAGATTTAATTCTTTGCTGGCTGTTCTTCCCATTGCAGTGTTTTAGGATAATCACTCATTTTTGCCTGTGACCTAATACTCTGTTCCTTCAAGCAACTGAACAAAATAGAACCTGGACACAATCCCCATACTTAAAAAGAATCTTGTCTTGCTTTGTTTAATTGCTTGTATGTGAAAAATCTCTTTATTTCTCTTTGGTTTTATTTACTTTCTAGATTATTCAGTTCAGTCACTCAGTCATGTCTGAATCTTTGCAACCCCATGGACTTTAGCAGGCCAGGCCTCCCTGTTCATCACCAACTGTTGGAGCTTGCTCAAACTCAGGTCCATCGAGGTGGTGATGCCATCCAACCATCTCATCCTCTATTGTTCCCTGTTGTCTGTATTATTAGCCAGTAGGAAAGTTATGACCAACCTAGATAGCATATTCAAAAGCAGAGACATTACTTTGCCAACAAAGGTCCTTCTAGTCAAGGCTATGGTTTTTCCTGTGGTCATGTATGGATGTGAGAGTTGGACTGTGAAGAAGGCTGAGTGCCGAAGAATTGACGCTTTTGAACTGTGGTGTTGGAGAAGACTCTTGAGAGTCCCTTGGACTGCAAGGAGATCCAACCAGTCCATTCTGAAGGAGATCAGCCCTGGGATTTCTTTGGAAGGAATGATGCTAAAGCTGAAACTCCAGTACTTTGGCCACCTCATGGGAAGAGTTGACTCATTGGAAAAGACTCTGATGCTGGGAGGGATTGGGGGCAAGAGGAGAAGGGGATGACAGAGGATGAGATGGCTGGATGGCATCACTGACTCAATGGACGTGAGCCTGAGTGAACTTCTGGAGTTGGTGATGGACAGGGAGGCCTGGCGTGCTGCGATTCATGGCGTCGCAAAGAGTTGGACATGACTGAGTGACTGATCTGATCTGAAATACAGCAGGGCTAGGTTTCTATACTTCCAATTACTATAATCTGAATTTCTTCTACACTCTTTCCCATGGATCATTAAATTGCATTCCCAGATTTACCTTCAAGCAAACTTATATCTTCTTTTGGGATCTCCATCTTTCTTTCTTGTTTATTGAAAAAAAATCTTTTATCTACAGATGTATTTTGAGCACAAACTATATATGAGGCATTACTCTAGGCTCTGATAGAAAATTTCATGAATGGGATGTCATTTAGGAAATGCCTTCAAGGATGAGTAGAATTTGACAATTAGATTCTTATTTTTTGGAAAGCTTCTGGGGTAGAGGTAAGGTAAAAGTCATATTAGTGGGGAAGTCTGCGGGCTGTTATGTTAGGAAGTAGCTGATAAGCTAGTTTAACTGGAGTACAGGATTTATGAAGGGGAATAATGGGTAAAAATGCTAGAATGGTAAGTTTAGGCAAGGTCATGGAGAGTACTATGGGCTTCCCAGTGGTTCAGTGGTAAAGAATCTGCCTGCCAATGCAGTAGACACAGGTTTCATTCTTTGGTCAGGAAGAGCCCCTGGACAAAGAAATGGCAACCCACTCCAGCATTCTTGCCTGGGAAATCCCATGGACAGAGGAGCCTGGTGGGATACAGTCCATGGGATTGCAAAAGAATCAGACAAGACTTAGCAACTAAACAATAAGAACATATATAATTATATATATTATGCTATATATAATATATATAATTATATATATAAATATAATTTTTAAAGCAATCTTAAACTTACAAACTCACAAAAAGTTGCAAGTTTGGTGCCAAGAACTTCTATTTTCCTCCACCATTTGAGAGTAACTTGTTGGCTTGAAGTCTTATCACATCAACTACTTTAGTATATATTTCATATAAATGGAGACATTTTCCTGTACAACCATCCAACATCCAAATGTAGAGGAACCATCCAAATGTGGAAATAATAACTTATCCTTAGACATCATTGTATTTTCTCCAATTTTTCCAGTAATATCCTATATAGGACAAAGACTTTGGTAAAAATCATATTTGAAGGGTATTTCTGAGTATTTCAAATACCCATGTAGTCCTGTTAAGGGGCTGTGTGCAGTGCTCCAGGAAAGACATATTTATCAGGGCCCTGAGAACCTTAGTTGGTCTCAAACCACTCAGTATTGTGTTCCCAGTGTTATCACAATATTTTCTCAGTAAAATCTATTTTATTTTTTTTGTAGGAGTTCTATCCTGATGACGTTTATAGGACACCATGTGGTTTTGACTAGACAGTGAAGCCAGGGCAAACCCGAGTGTTCTCTCTTCTCCACAGCCAGGTGATGACACCTTCCCCAAGAGGCTGTGCAGGTGAGGTGGCCTCTTGGTCAGCTCCAGCAGTCCTCCAGTGAGTCCCCATGTCTGAACTCTCATGAAGACAACACTGAAAATCCCTGCCCCCATTTAAACTGTCTGAACTCAAGGTTTGAAATTTAAAGCTCTCTGGTTTAGAATTTCTATTTAATTGAAAGTACAGAATGCTGCTGCTGCTGCTAAGTTGCTTCAGTCGTGTCCGACTCTGTGCGACCCCATAGACAGCGGCCCACCAGGCTCCCCTGTCCCTGGGATTCTCCAGGCAAGAACACTGGAGTGGGTTGCCATTTCCCTCTCCAATGCATGAAAGTGAAAAGTGAAAATGAAGTCGCTCAGTCGTGTCTGACTCTTCACAACCCCATGGTCTGCAGCCTACCAGGCTCCTCCGTCCATGGGATTTTCCAGGCAAGAGTACTAGAGTGGGGTGCCATTGCCTTCTCCAAGTACAGAATAGATATATAATAATAAAATTTTTAAAAAATGGTAAAGGGATGCTCTATATCGCCTTCATTACCACCACCCACCCCAGGCTGGCCACAGACTTATGATTCAGTATTAGTCTTCACTGATCTGTGTTCTACCCACAGGTGGGTGCTTACCTTGCAGCACCCCAAACAGATGTGTGCCTCTCCCCACTGCAGTACCTGTATTCACAGTGGGTTCTCCTCAGGGTGTTTGTCAGCCTGAAGTCATTCTGTCATTCTGTGTGTTCCGGTGGGACTTGAGATCATCCAGTTTTCTGTTTCAGTTAGAATATTTTCATCTTGTTAGTAATGAATCTTTAGGTCAGAAAGTGATTTTCATTTGGTTTTTAAGGCAAATTTTTGGAAAATTCAAGTAACGGCCATCATAGTTTAAAATGTTAACTCTGTCACAATATTGGAGTACTAACTGTATCAAGCCCCATCAGTTCCAAATCTGTGTCTCCACATTGTGATTACACTTGGCTATGATAGTTCTATTGTATTATTCTTCATGATCTTATATATTTCCTTACTTTCATCAGATTCGAGCAGAAAACGTACCTGGAAGCATCAAAAGATTCCGAGCAGAATTTCATCTGACTCTGTGGCTGTCTCCTCTCAGGGCCTCATTAGTGAAGATGTGGCCTCTGCAAAGTGGCTGCCAGGCGTCCTGCTGATTTCATTCCCTGCTGGTGTAGTTGGATCTTGATGAGGACTGGAGGGAAAACAAAGGAAAACAATCTGTGACCCAAAGCCCTTGTGTCATTTGGGAGAAAAATGTTCCCAATGGGACCTTCAGGACTGAGCTCCAAGGTTTGTACACATATGTTTAAATACCACTGGATTCATGTTTCAAATAATACCATTATTTTTGAAATACAAATGTGAAACATAAACTTCTACATGTGTTTATGTAATGTGTCATGGTTGAAGCAGAAAGAATAATAGGAATATTCTCATTTTATCTATATTGTAAGGGAATGATGTGCTGAACTGGGATTTATAAAGGGAAATTTAAGAAGGAAAATTTCCAGTGTAGTTGACCATTTCTTTTTCAGGATGATGGCCTTCTTATCATCCCAAACAAGTATTCCCCATCCTTTGACACTTACTAGTAGAATATTTGTCATAGCAATGAAAAATGTTGTTTGTTGTTAAAAGGAAATTTATTACCTATTGTATAAGTTCTGGTTGTAGCTTAGAGGATAACAGGCAATTTCTGGTAAGAGAGTTAACAATGTATTTCCACGGTCACTTAATGTGTGCTTAGTTGCTCAGTTATGTCCGACTCTTTGTGACCCCCATGGACTGTAGCCTTCCAGGATACTCTGTCCATGGGAATTCTCCAAGCAAGAACACTGGAGTGGGTTGCCATGCCCTCCTCCAGGGGATTCCCAATCCAGGGTTCAAATCCAGGTATCCTGCATTGCAGGCTGATTCTTTACCATCTGAGTCACCAGGGAAGCCCCACTTAATAATAGTTTGATCTTAAATTGAATATAAAATATTCATACTAAATTCTTTTGACTTATTCACTTTTTTAGTTATACCAAAAATTAAGTTGTACCTTAAGTAGATTAAAACCTTTTAGGGTAGACATTGCTATTATTGGATTTCTGGTTAGATTATTGAATTCTTTTTCTTCATATCACTGAATATAGCAAAAGTAGGAGATAACATATGGCTTAAAATATGGGTTCTCATCCATCAAAGGATCACCTTGAATTTTACAGAAGGAATCTCTAAGAGATGAATGACTGGTTCTTCTAAGCATTATTGAATGCACTTGCAGTTAAAACATTTACTTGTAACAAATTGTGCGTGTGTATGCTCAGTCACTGAGTCATGTCCAACTCTTTGCAACAAGTTAAACCTCCTCTAAGTCAGAGTTCCATTTGCTGCCCAGTGAAGATAATAACTGGAAGGTCTTCTTTAGTGATTATACACGATCATATGAGAAAGAAAGAGAAAAAAAGGAAGAAAGTGAAGTCGCTCAGTTGTGTCCCACTCTTTGTGACCCCATGGACTGTAGCCTACCAGGCTCCTCCATCCATGGGATTTTCCAGGCAAGAGTACTGAAGTGGGTTGCCATGTCCTTCTCCAGGGGATCTTCCCGACTCAGGGATCAAACCTAGGTCTCCTGCATTGCAGGCAGACGCTTTACCATCTGAGTTACCAGGGAAGCCAGATTATATGAGAAAATACCTGTAAAATTAATTTATAAATGAAACACTATACATATTTGCATGACTGTTTAGGTTTAAAATCACTGTCTACTTTTTTTCTATTAAAAAATTGAAACTAAGTACTATGCGCACAGTAACTCAGTCATGAATTTGGGACAGTGCTCTCTTGTGTGCTCACAGCCCCACCATTAGGAAGGATGCCCACCAATAGGAAGGGATGCCTGCTGATAGGAAGGAGACTCAGAGAGCACTGAGGCCCAGAGCACTGTGGGTCGAGGGGCAAGGCAGCTGAGGGGTAGCTCATCATCTTTGTCTTCCACATAGCAATTGAAACTAGTAGCTGAAAATTAAGTGGGACATCAAACCTACTTTTGGAAGAGACATTTTTATCCCAGGGGAAAAAAAAAAAACCCTCAGCACATTACATTGTTCTATTTCCCTTTCCTATCTTCATTTTAAAGAAAATCTGTCAGAGGATTTTGAACTTTCCTTTTAAATCCTTAACCTTTTTGATAGCTCTGTTAACAACTGCCTTTAAGACTTTCCTGGTTGTAAAACTATTCAGTAAGAAGGACACTTGAAAAAAATCAATTTGGGGAGGTATGAACATATATCTCTTGCAGAGGAGAAAAAAGTTTTCCTCTGCTCCCCTAATACCAATGGCTGGGTCTGAAAGTTAAACTGACAAAGAGAGAGGAACAGGAGAAAAGCATACACATTAATTAAAATAAGTTTTACTTGACACAGGAGCCCTCATAAGGAAACAAAGACCTAAAGAAAATCTGAGTATCATTTTGCTAGCTCTGATGAAGGGTGGGGCAGCGTGGAGAAATAGGCTAAGGAGTATGAGTTAAGTGTAGTTCCCCCCAAGTTCCCAGGGGGGAACTTGGCAAGGGATGTTCAGATTCTTCTTGGTTGTCCCCTTGTCTTCCCAGATATGAATGCTCCTTTCCCTGAGTACAGGAAGGATACGTCTCACAGGAGGGTTTTACGATAAGTCAGAGGAGAAGGGTTGGAGAAATGGCAGGGTTATCTTCCTGCTTTTGCTGTTTTCTCAAATTCTTTCAGCTTAAAATGTTCAACATGCCAAGGTGCCATACTTTTGTATGGCATGTGCTGAATCCCATCATTCGATTAGTAGAAGCAAGGAATTCAAGATGAAAAGGTACCTTTCTACTCAATCTTTAAGAAAGTCAGTCTCATTCCTGTCTGTTTTTACTTCTTGTCTTTGGAACGTTTATTAGTTTCCTGCTGGTTACCTGTGGAGAGAGGGCTGGGAAGATGGGAGAAAAATATATATGCTTTGGTCCTCAAGGACCTCAGTTTTAGTAGAGATTGATAACAGCAGTATGAAACAGAGGACCATTAGAAAGTAGTATGTATAGTGTATTTAATTGAATTTAAGGAAGTCCTATTTTATATTTTATGGGCAATTAGTGTTAAAACACTATAAATGCAGGATTTTTTTAAATCTAAATCATAAAATAATTGAAACTTGATTTTCATATCTCTTCCTTCTATCAATAGTTTGCATATTTACTTTTTGCTATTTCCTCCCTACTCTTAACTTTTACTTGGATCTTTCAGTGATAAGAATGAACTATACTAAAATTCCAGTGTAACCACATTTTGTTTTTCCCTTCTCCTCTTCCTCATTTTGTGTCAGAGATTTTTATTCCATTTTATAACCTCAAAATTGGAAAATAGGAAATGAAAACTTTTATATATCTAAGTAAATTTGATAATTTTAAATGGAGTGATAGTTCTGGATATTTCCAACACTCTTCAGTGAACTATGGAAAGGCTACTACGAAGATTTGTTTTCATTAAACCTTTGTGAAGTTTGCTTGTATAGTACTATGAAATAAAATTGTCCTTCATTGTATAAAAAGGCAAATTAATATGGGCAGAATTTCAGGCTTGTGTTTCCAATTTTTAAATTAGAAAGAAAACAAATTCCTCTTGCATTTGTAATGAATGCATACCCTTATTCTTCAAGTTCCATTTCTTTCCTCATTTTTCCTAGGACCTCTAGAGAATCCCTCAGATTCTCACTTTTCCTTTTTAGCTATTGTAAAACAGCATGCCCTGGTTTTTTTTTTTTTTTTTTAAACTTTACACTATTGTATTGGTTTTGCCAAATATCGAAATGAATCTGCCACAGGTATACATGTGTTCCCCATCCTGAATCCTCCTCCCTCCTCCCTCCCCATACCATCCCTCTGGGTCGTCCCAGTGCACCAGCCCCAAGCATCCCTATCGTGCATGGAACCTGGACTGGCGACTCATTCCATATATGATATTATATGTATTTCAATGCCATTCTCCCAAATCATCCCACCCTCTCCCTCTCCCACAGAGTCCAAAAGACTGTTCTATACATCAGTGTCTCTTTTGCTGTCTCGTATACAGGGTTATTGTTACCATCTTTCTAAATTCCATATATATGCGTTAGTATACCGTATTGGTGTTTTTCTTTCTGGCCCTGTTTTTGAAAAGCCTCTTTGCACAATAATTTCAAACCTGTTTTCTCCAATGGAACAGTGAATGCATTTGTGCTTTTTCTGTTCAGTTTATCTCTTGTTTACAGGTTTATGGAAAGTGAGATTATCACCATTTTCAACCCTTTCTATATTATAGTTTCCTTGATGACCAGCAGAAATCCTTAACTGATGTAGTGAATGGTGAATAGCAAGATTGGCCTGAATTAAAGTTGGGAGAAACCAAGCAGTTTCTAGCTCATTCTTGAATTCACTATTCAGATGGAAAAAAATTTTTCCACATATTTAATGTGTCAGTATAAAATATTAATCTCACAATGAAAAACTGATTTCTGGAATTTTCTTGAATTACTCGAAATTCCCTTTTCAATTAATTTAAAGAATATAATTTTCTAAAGAATCACAGGAAGTTAGGAACTTCACACTGTTGTAGTAGAGTATCAGTTCAGTTCAGTTCAGTCACTCAGTCGTGTCCGACTCTGCGACCCCATGAATCGCAGCACGCCAGGCCTCCCTGTCCATCACCAACTCCCGGAGTTCACCCAGACTCACGTCCATTGAGTCAGTGATGCCATCCAGCCATCTCATCCTCTGTCGTCCCCTTCTCCTCCTGCCCCCAATCCCTCCCAGCATCAGAGTCTTTTCCAATGAGTCAACTCTTCGCATCAGGTGGCCAAAGTACTGGACTTTCAGCTTTAGCATCATTCCTTCCAAAGAAATCCCAGGGCTGATCTCCTTCAGAATGGACTGGTTGGATCTCCTTGCAGTCCAAGGGACTCTCAAGTCTTCTCCAACACCACAGTTCAAAAGCATCAATTCTTCGGTGCTCAGCTTTTCATAAGAGGTAGTTTTTCTTACTTATATCACTCCACTTACTTATATCACTATTTACAGGAAAGGAAGAATTCTTGAAACTTCTGGTATCAGGATTAACCTCTTTTCCCAAAAGAGAAATTAATTTGGCTGGGATTGGGGCTGAGTGCGGTTTGTAGCATAGAATTAGCATCCTCTCAGGTACTTTTCTGTTTTCTAATGTACCATATATTTAACTGAATTATATCATAAATGCAATGATTGCAAATTCTGTAAAACCCATAATACCTTGATCACATAATTATTTTATGTGTAATGTGTGACTTACTTTCCTACAATGTTTAAAATTCCCTATTTGTTTTATTATATTGTTGAAACAGTAACAATTAGGTACTATAAAATCTAATTGATTAATATGAGGTGAGTCCAACTAGCATGCAGTTGACAAAAAGTCCTTATATTTTTAGGAATAAAATAGTAGCACTAATTTTCAAGCTCCATAAGAGCAGGGAACATGTCTGCCTTATTCACATTTGTTCTCAGTGGATTTGGTATAGTGCTTGATGTACAAAAGCGTTGAGATAATTTTTTTGAATAATTAATAGAAGAAATTTTACTTAAAAATCATAACTAGATTTCTGTATGCTCTATAACTGGAAGGCTTTCTAACTATATATAGTCAAATAGAGCCAATATCATGCACACACATATATCTTCCAGCAGGAGTAAAATGTTGGAAGTGTTTTTGAATATGAAGAGTTTTTGTCTGCCGCCGCCGCTAAGTCTCTTCAGTTGTGTCCGACTCTGTGTGACCCTATGGACACAGCCCTCAGGCTCCTCCATCCACAGGATTCTCTAGGCAAGAATACTGGAGTGGGTTGCCATTTCCTTCTGCAGTTCTTTTCTAGAGGAGTTTATTAATCATTTTAACCTAGTTGAGATTGTTACTTCTGAATCAAAATATTAAATGAATGAATTACTTGCTTTAAAAATCACTTGTATGTATGAGATCATTAAATTTGATATTTCAGTAGCCATCATCAGCTTTTTGCATGTCATTTCCTTAGGAAATATAGAATCCATGCACAAAAATATATGTATAGTTCTCACAGCATTTGGTTAGAAACATCAATAGTGATGTTTTAGGTTTGTTTTGTCAGAAGATCTAATCAGCATTAATTTCTTTTCTTAAGATATTCCTGAGTAAACAATTTAGAAACTGATTAAAATGGATGTGTGTTTAAACTACAAGAGCAACATTAGGAAAATTTTATGGCAAAGATATCATTAAGTTTAGCTAAAGAACCTTGGTTTTCAGGGCATTTTACACTACTTTTTAAATGAGTGACCCATTAAGATTTAATTTATACCAGCTCTGCTGTGCTGTAACAAGCAGCCATTATGTCTCCAAAGCATGAAGCTAATGAAATAATGGCTATTTGGAGTTGGATATTACACGCACAGAGATATTTTTTCGTGTTTAAAGCTAATTAACATGAAAGACAACTTGATAATTTTAAATGAAATGAGAAAAAAATGCAAATAATGGGTCACAATGAGGCAGACAATGGAAATTTCAAGCCATGAAGGAAAAGGAGAACAAGTATAAACCACATACACTTTTCACACTATTCTAACTTTGAGAAAAGAAACATTTTTTTAGGAAATGTTTTAACCACGTGTTGTTAGCTGAAATGATTTATTCATCAGATAAATTCAGCATAATTCACTGTCTATTATATTACGTATGTGACTCTTGGTATTGCGTTATTAGTCTAGAAATGATGCAAGAAATCCATCAAGAAAAGTGAAGAAAGTGAATTGAAATAACATTTAAGAACATTTCTCAGTATAGCCTTTTGTAGCTGGATTTTGGAAGGGGCCTTATTTGGAAAGAGCCCCTGGAAATACTGAAACTGAGAAAAAATCACAAGAAGTTTTATTTCAAACTTCTTTGCTGTAGAACTGATAGACTCATCCAAATAAAGAGTCAAGAACAAAGGTTGGAGTACCCCAGTATTCACTTATGGCAGAAAGTGAGGAGGAACTAAAGAGCCTCTTGATGAAGGTGAAAGAGGAGAGTGAAAAGCTGGCTTAAAACTCAACATTTAAAAAACTAAGATTATGGCATCTGGTCTCATGACTTCATGGCAAATAGATGGGGCAACAATGGAAACAGTGAGAGACTTTATTTCCTTGGGCTCCAGAATCACTGCAGATGATGACTGCACCATGAAATTAAGACGATGCTCCTTGGAAGAAAAGCTATGACAAGCCTAGATAGCATATTAAAAAGCAGAGACATTACTTTGCTGACAAAGGTCCACCTAGTCAAAAGTATGGTTTTTTCAGTAGTCAGGTATGGATGTGTGTTCGACCATGAAGAAGACTGAATGGTGAAAAACGGATGCTTTTGAACTGTGGTGTTGGAGAAGATTCTTGAGAGAGTCCAAGGGTGGATAGCAAGGAGATCAAACCAGTCAATCCTCCAGGAAATCAATCCTGAATATTCATTGGAAGGACTGATGCTGAAGCTGAAGCTCCAATGCTCTGGTCACCTGATGCAAAGAGCCAACTCATTAGAAAAGACCCTGATGCTGGGAAAGATTGAAGGCAGGAGGAGAAGGGGATGACAGAGGATGAGATGGTTGGATGGCATCACTGACACTATGGATATGAGTTTGAGCAAGCTCCAGGAGATGGTGAAGGACAGGGAAACCTGGCATGCTGCAGTCATTGGGGCTGCAAAGAGTCAGACACGACTGAGCAACTGAACAACAACCAGTATTTACTTGGAATTTTGACACTGCTAAAGAGTTTCAAGTTCTTCCATAAATGGAAGAGAAAACTAACCATGTCCAGAAACTTGTAGCTTTCTATACTGTGCTGTACTTAGTCTCTCAGTCATGTCCAGGTCTTTGTGACCCCCCCACCAGGCTTCTCTGTCCATGTATTCTCCAGGCAAGAATACCAGAGTGGGTTGCCATATCCTGCTCCAGGGGATTTTCCCAACCCAGGGATTGAACCTAGGTCTACCACACTGCAGGCAGATTCTTTACTGTCTGAGCCACTAGGGAACAGCGGTGGACAAAAGTTACCCTGGAGCCTCTGTTAAAATCAGGTTTGTGGGCTCCACCCCAGAGATTCTAAGTCTGTAGGTATAGGCCAAGAATCAAATCCCAGGTATTTCTGATGTAGCTAGTCTTCACACCACTCTTTAAGAAACACTGACCTAGAAACAAGACTAAGGTGATCAAAATAACTTTGAAGACTACCGATACTGATCAAAATGTATAAAATGAATGAGGGAAATAAAAGCCTTGTTCCAAATTCTTTTGTTGTGTCCAAGCAACAGAGGAAAGAAAAGGCAGCGATGGTGGGGAAACAGAAGCAGTTAATGAGTTTGCAAGACCTTACCTGGAACTGAAGCATACACCAGTGAAGAGAGAGTACACAGAACACTACGAGTTAACTGGAAAAGTAAGGATACCTTGGGTGAATTAGAGATGTAATAATGAATATCAAGTGAGAGTGAGTGTTTGCTAAGTCACTTCAGTTGTATCCGATCTTGGCCAAACTATGGACTGTAGCCCATCAGGCTCCTTTTACCCTGGGATTCTCCAGGCAAGAATACTGAATTGGGTTGCCATGTCTTCCTCCAGCAGAGCTTCCCAACCCAGGGATTGAGCCCGTGTCTCTGCATCTCCTGCATCGCAGGCAGATTCTTTGCCACTGAGCACCAGGGAAGCCCTTGTCAGGTAAGTACTTGGAGCAAAATCTTTGATGCTTTTAACCTATTGCATGATGGTCTCAGGTTTGATATAACTTATAGAAAATTTACTCTTAAAAACACTTAACTGACACTAATTTTTGTTTTAAGAAAAGGAAGTAAGTTGATATAGGGAAAGCCTTCCTGAATTGTCACCAAAAAATGTGGAAACATTTAAATTTTATGCCTAAAAATTTCATCATGTATCTTTGGCTTATTTCTTCTAAAACACACATAAATCACACATTTAAAAAAACTTACCTGCATAACATGCATAAAATAAATGCTTTTTTGACAGTTTCATTCCACATGCTTTTATAATGTTTACTTGTCTTATTTTTTTCAATACAGTATTTATTTTGAGACACAATTTTTATTTCGGGACATACAACTCACCTAGTTTCTCTTATCATTCACATCTTACATTACCAGGGCACATTTGTCAAAACTAAGAAACCAGCATGGGTATATTAGTATTAACTGGAATGGCAGGATTTTACTGGTTTTTCCATCATTATCGTATTCTGATCCAGGATCCAATCCAGGATACCATATAGTATTTAGTTGTCTTGCTTCTTCACTCTGCTCTAGTCTGTGATAGTTTCTCAGTCTTTCTTTGTTGTTCACAACTTTGATGGTTTTGAGGTGCATTGGTTAGGTATTTTGTAGAGTGTCCTTGAATTTTTGTATAATGTTTTTCTCCTGTGTAGACTGGGGTCATTGGTTTTGGCAAGGAAGATCCTGTGATGACATGCTCTTATCATCACATCATATTGGGGGCATGCATGCTATCAACATGATTTACCACTGATGATGTTTACCTCGATCCTCATCCAAGGTAGCATATGGCACATTACTCCACTGTAAAGTTATTATTTCTTCCTTTCTCTATTTTATCTTTGGAAGCAAGTCACCAAGTCCACACTACATTCAAACAGTAAGGGAGCTTAAGCTCCATCTCTTGGAGGGGAGCATCCTCCCATAAATTATTTGGAATCCTTCTTGAAGAAAGATTTGTCTCTTCTTCTCTATTTGTTTATTCAGTCATTTATTTATATCTGCATGGACTCAGGGATGTTTCTTATATACTTTGGATTATAACCCAGTATTCCATTAATTATTTTTTGTCTGAGTTATTCTATCTTTCATCAGTGAAATCTCTTGCAGGTGGGTCCCTCATCCCTTTGACATGCCCCATTTTAAAAAATCCTTCCTTCCTTTTTGACCCAAGATGTTACAGGCTAACTGTGTATTTGCCTGGCTCCACCGTAGAATTAGTTGGTTTTGATTTTTAATGCCATGAAAATAAGGAGTAAATGCATTTGGTTTCCTATATATAGTACATTGTGCAAAAGCATAATTGCTTTTGGTGATAGGGATGGTAAAGGGCCAAGAACAAAATAGGATCATTTTAGGTTCATTTCCTGTCAGGACAAAATGTAATGAATACTCATTTCTGGCCTCTAGACATTGTTTGGAAAGTGACAAAAGAGAGACTTTAGGATGGATTGCACATTTTCCTTTCCCCTTCCTGTCATTAAGTAGAAATAGTTTGGAGAGAGCAAAGTGGGGAAGGGCTGTGGCTTCACCACTCAACCGTCCACAGAATCAGGCATGATCTTGGTCTTTGTTCAGGAACCTCCTTTTCCACACTAAATAACATTGGCTCTAAACTCCAAAGAGCTGAGAACTATTTTCAGCAAAAGATAAAGAAGAATAACTTAATGCTTTCTTTTCCTCTCATCTCTCATTATTTCTTGATTAACATGTGCTAAAATTTCTGGGACTTTCATTATTTCAACCAGCAAATGAGTAGAATTGTCCTCTAACATCCATCTTTCTGATGTTCTTATCTTTCTCACCATTGTTGTACCCCAAACAGGTAGAGAATAATGAACAGATTCTTACTACCTTCTGGTAAGCTGGAAATTAAATTAGTGACTGAGTTTGCCTCCTTCCTTCTTCTCAAAAGTTGGGGCATGTACTGCCTAATAGGTAGTGACTATACACTACAGGCATTAGAGGTAGGGGTACATTTAAAAAGAACTGTCCTGCAATGGCTTCACTATAAATGAGGGCTATAGGGAGGTAATGCTCCCAATAGGAATTAGGAAAAAGAAGCAAGTAAATAAATGAGATAAAATAGCTCTGTATGGCAAAGGAAACCATCAATAAAATGAAAGGGAAACTTACAGAATAGGAGCCAATATTAGCAAATCATACAGTTGATAAAGGGTCAATATCAGAAAAGATATAAAGAATTAACCCAACTCAATAGCAAACAAATAAACAGTATGATTAAAAATTAGGCTGAGGAATGAAATAGACATTTTTTCCAAGATGTACAAATGACCAACAGATACATGAAAAGTGAACAACATCACTAATCATCAGGGAGATACAATTCAAAACCAAAATTAGCTATTACCTCACCCCTGTAAGAATGGTTATCATCAAAAATGACAGTAAATAAGTGTTGGTGAGGATGTGGAAAAAAGGGAACACTTGTGCACTGTTAGTGAGGATGAAAATCATGCAACCACTATGGAAAACAGCATGGAGTTTCCTCAAAAAAAAAAAAAAATAGAATAACATTATTGTTCAGTTACTGATTCCTTTCTGACTCTTTGTGACCCCATAGACTGTAGCATGCCATACTTCCCTGTACTTACTATTTCCTGGAACTTGCTCAAACTCATGTCCATTGAGTTGGTAATGTCATCCAGCCATCTCATCCTCTGTCACTCCCTTATCCTCCTGCTCTCAATCTTTCCCAGCATCAGGGTCTTTTCCAATGAGTCAACTCTTCACATCAGGTGGCCAAAGTACTGGAGCCACAGCTTCAGCATCCGTCCCTTCCAATGAACAATCCAAGAAATCTTCTCCAGCATCACAGTTCGAAAGCATCAATTCTTTGGCACTCAGACTTCTTTGTGGTCCAACTCTAACATCCATAAATGACTACTGGAAAAACCATAGTTTTGATTATATGGACCTTTTTGGCAAAGTAATGTCTGCTTTTTAATATGCTGTCTATGTTTGTCATAGCTTTTCTTCTAAGTAATAAGCATCTTTTAATTTCATGGCTGCAGTCACCATCTACAGTGATCTTGGAGCCCCAAAAAACAAAATCTGTCACTGTTTCCATTGTTTCCCCATCTATTTGCCATGAAGTGATGGAACTGGAGGCCATGATCTTCTGTTTTTGGATGTTGAGTTTTAAGCCAGCATTTTCACTTTCCTCTTTCACCCTCATCCAGAGGCTTTTTAGTTCCTCTTCAACTTCTGCCATTAGAGTGGTATAATCTGCATATATGACATTGCTGATATTTCTCCCAGCAATTTTGATTCCAGCTTATGATTCATCCATCCTGGTATTTCATGTAATGTACTCTGCATATAAGTTAAATAAGCAGGGTGACAGTATACAGCCTTGTCATACTCCTTTCCCAATTTTGAACCAGTTCATTGTTCCATGTCTGGTTTTAATGTTGCTTCTTGACCCGCATACAGGTTTCTCAGGAGACAGGTAAGGTGGTCTGATATTTTTGTCTCTTTAAGAATTTTCCATAGTTTGTTGTGATCCACACAGTCAAAGGCTTTCATGTAGTCAGTGAAGCAAAGTAGATGTTTTTCTGGATTTCTCTTGCTTTCTCCATGATCCACCGAATTTTGGCAATTTGATCTCTGGTTCCTCTGTCTTTTCTAAACCCACCTTGCACATCTGGAAGTTCTTGGTTCACATACTGCTGAAGTCTAGCTTGAAGTATTTTGAGCATAACCTTACTAGCATGTGAAATGAGTGCAATTGTGCGGTAGTTTGAATATTCTTTGGCATTGCCCTCCTTTGGAATTGGAATTAAAAACTGACCTTTTCCAGTCCTGTGGCCACCGCTGAGTTTTCCAAATTTGCTGACATATTGAGTGCAACACTTTAACAGCATCATTTTTTAGGATTTTTAAATAGTTCAGCTGGAATTCAATTGCCTCCACTATTATATGAACTACTATATTATCCAGTAATTTTACTTCTGGGTATATGTCCAAAGGAAGGAAAATTGCTATCTGGAATAGATATCTGCACCCCTATGTTCATTACAGCATTGTTTGTAATAACCAAGACATGGAAACAATATAGTGTGTATATGCATAAATTAATAAGTTCAAATTATTCACTCATAGCAAAGAAGGGAATCCTGTCATTTGTGACAGCATGGAAGGACCTCAGCACGGTATTAAAATAAATCAGAGAGAAAGATTTTAACTAAACTTAATGTGGTCATTATTTCACAACATATATACATATATCTAATCATTTTGTTGTATAACTTAATCTAATGCAATGTTATAGGTCAATTATATATTGATAAAACAGGAAAACAATTTAAGAAATGCTCTGAATGTGTCCCTTAATTTATCTTACAAGAAATTTCTGTCCATGAAAGAAGGCATTTATAGTGGAAACCTCACAATGATTAGTTGGTATATTCACATGTGTAGAAAGATACATTTCAATGTCAAAATACATTTCTGAAGGTAAGGTTCTGGAGCTGCCTGAAATACAGCTCCTGGAACATTTAATTTCAATACACAGTACTTGAGACTACCAGATACTTTACCTCTAAAGATGTTGTGTCCTCTAATACTCTTTCAGTTAGTCTGCTTGTGTATTAGATAAAGGCATAGTTAGGTGTTTATACTATTCTACAAAATCTGTTTCAAATTGTGGCAAACACAAACATAGAAACCAGATGGTCATTACTATGGTGCTAGTAAAAGTGACCTTTAGGACCTAAAGAAATGGACTTTAGTCTAAAATATCCCTGGGGAGATATGTCAGCAAAAAAGGAATAACAATGCACTGATAATTCCTTTAGACAAGTGATTTCCACACTTGATTCTACATTAGAGTCACCAGGGAAAGTGTGAAAAATGATGATGCCCAGATTATAATATCTGAGATGGGTCTAGACATTGGCATCTTTTAAGGCTTCCTAGGTGATTATAATGTGTATCTAATGTCATAGAACAATAATTATTAAATTTTAGTTAACATTTTAAAATATCTGGATAATTTGTTAACAAGGCAGATTCTTGGGGCCAACTGTAGTACTCACATCTATTGATCAGCCCTGGGATTTCTTTGGACGGAATGATGCTCAAGCTGAAACTCCAGTACTTCGGCCACCTCATGTGAAGAGCTGACTCATTGGAAAAGACTCTGATGCTGGGAGAGATTGGGGGCAGGAGGAGAAGGGGACGACAGAGGATGAGATGGCTGGATGGCATCACTGACTCGATGGACGTGAGTCTGAGTGAACTCTGGGAGTTGGTGATGGACAGGGAGGCCTGGCGTGCTGTGATTCATGGGATTGCAAAGAGTCAGACACGACTGAGTGACTGAACTGAACTGAACTGACTGATAGTGTCCAAAAATCTGCACCTCTAAAAAATAAGTCCTCAAGTGCTTGGGGTCATTGCATTATACTTAGATCTTGATTGCTATAGCTGCTTGTGATGCCAGTCAAGTCATGATAGCAGCCAAGCCCAGGTGTCCCCTGCTGCCTGGAGCTGGCCAAACCTCCATGGAACTGCTTGGTTTTCTTTGCAAGCTCTGAGCTCTTCTTATTTCACTTATGCCCTTTCACAACTGTCTAGATAACTCATCATCTGACATTCAGCTTGCTAACTTACCCATGGAATTTCTCAAATCCTCCAAGCTCCCTCTGTCCCTGTGTTTCCATGTGATTTTGTTACTGTTTTGTAAATCTTAGTATTCTTATCTATGTTTTCCATGAAACACTAAATTCCTTGAGATGACCAGCTGTGAGTTGCTCATTTTTATAGTTCTCACACCTGCCTCAATTCCTTATCATTGGGTGCCCTCAAAACTCCAAGTGTAATAGACAAAACCTTTTAAATAATTATAATATGTTGTGAAATATTCTCTCTCAATGATAAATGCAATATGCCATAGCAATCCAGATTTTTTCATCTGTAAATTAATTTACTCATGACATTTCTTCTTCCCCACAATTAGCATGAATAATTCAGAGGAGGCTATATTCTGACTAGTTGTGAATAAGAAGTTCACATGCAGTTGACTCAATTTTCCAAGCTATTGGAGAGGAACACAAGCAGATAATCCAAAAATCACTTATGTTTGTGTTTGGAATATGTTTGGCATTTCCTCTGGAATAATAAGTGTGGCTGATGATCTGGGAATTTCTAATATTTCATACAAAAATTTGAAACCATATCTGTAAGATCTGATTCTCCAGAAGCCAGAAATTGCCCTCCTGTTTAGTCCTCCACACACTACCCATATGGCCTGCTTTCCTGAGAATTTCTCTAGGCGTAAGGGAACCTATTTATTGAAATAAAAAGGAACAAAAATAGGGCTAGTATTTGTGGTGTGCTTTGTGTTTTAATGTAGGACTCCTACCCCTCAAAGGTAGTGCTCTTTTCTTTCCACACATAAAAGAATATCCTGTTTATGTCAATAAAAGAGTTAATGAAGCAAAATAGTTTGTGATATACTTAAGACCTTGAATGCAAGCTAAAAGAATCAGGGGTAATTTCTTGAAATGATATAGTGGATTTATATTTTTACCCATAAATATTTAGCCATTTATTAAAAAAATATATATATATATTTTTTTTCAAAAAGAATTTTAGGAGCTCTTACAAATTGGGCAGTTTAACTTTCTTCAACATAAGTACTCAGTAGAAAAACACTGTAAATTCACAACAACATCCAGATTAGAATTAGTTACCATACTTTCTACTAGAAGCGTAAACAGAAAAAAAAAATTTTTTTTTTAATAAATGGTTAAATACTTATGGGTAAAAATATAAATCCACTATATCATTTCAAGAAATTACCCCTGATTCTTTTAGCTTGCATTCAAAGTCTTAAGTGTATCACAAACTATTTTGCTTCATTAACTCTTTTGTTGATATAAACAGGATATTCTTTTACATGTGGAAAGAAAAGAGCACTACCTTTGAGGGGTAGGAGTCCTACATTAAAACACAAAGCACACCACAAATACTAGCCCTATTTTTGTTCCTTTTTATTTCAATAAATAGCTTCCCTTCTCTCATCTCTTTATATATGACTTCCCTGGTGGCTCAGACGGTAAAGCGTCTGTCTACAATGCGGGAGACCCGAGTTCGATCCCTGGGTTGGGAAGATCCCCTGGAGAAGGAAATGGCAATCCACTCCAGGACTATTGCTTGGAAAATCCCATGGACAGAGGAGCCTGGTAGGCTACAGTCCATGGGGTCGCCAAGAGTCGGACACGACTGAGCGACTTCACTTTCTTTCTTCTTTTTTTCATCTCTTTATATGATAGTGATATATTTTTTAAAATTTATAAAGTCTACAAAGAAGTAACTAAAATATCCTCCTTAAATCTCTGACTTTCATTGTGGATATGATCAGGCGTCTCTCTGGCAGTTACTTTCTCTCCCTTATTGGGCATATATAGGGTTCTGGGTACACAGAAGCCAAGTAGCAAAATCATATCTTGTAATTGGTTTGGAGAACTTAAAAAAAAGTTGATCTACTCAGAGGAAAACTGGGAATTTTTAGTCAATACCTAAGATGGCAAACACTCTCCCTTTGGAGTAAAAGGAAAAGCACACGTGTATCCAGTTGCAGTTGGCAACCATCTAGTTACCTCAAACTGACAGATTCTTGGTGAAATCTTTTAGTCATCAAATCAAGCTATCCTTGAAGGCAGTCCTCCTCTAGGCTTTTTAGTTGTGTTAACTACTATCTATTTTGTACAACAGTTCAGTCAGTTCAGTTGCTCAGTCGTATCTGACTCTTTTGACCCCATGGACTGCAGCATGCCAGACTTCCCTATCGGTCACCAACTCCTGGAGCTTGCTCAAATTCATGCCCATCAAGTTGGCAATGCCATCCAACCATCTCATTCCTCTGTCGTCCCCTTCTCCTCCTGCTTTCAATCTTTCCCAGCATCAGGGTCTTTTCCAATAAGTCAGTTCTTTGCATCAGGTGGCCAAAGTATTGGAGTTTCAGCCTCAGCATCAGTCCTTCATATGAATATTCAGGACTGAGTTCCTTTAGGACTGACTTTGTACAACAGGCGACTTTCAGCACTTCCCTGAACTTCCTACTCCATCCAGTAGCCTGACCACATGACTCATGAGGTAAAATGAGTGATGTGGCAGAATCATGGAGTGCACTTATGTAGGGCAGCTTGTGCTTGTACCATTACAGCTAGTCTCAGAGGGTACCGTTATTCCATCTCTGGTCCTAGAATCAGAGGACCCATGGAAAAGTTCCTCTGCCTAGAGTAAGAATGCAGATACAGTTAACATTAATGAGGAAGAAACATTTGTTATAGTAAGTCATTGAAAGTTGGGGTGGTTTGTTATTTTAGTAAAGCTGACTAATACTCTGAGGCACAGGAGCAAGTGTTGTTGTAAAATGTGTTGTAGAATAAAGAAAAGAAAAAAGTCCTGTGCCATTTAGAAAACATTTTCTGCATTTCTCTGGCTGTATAAAGGACATAATACTGGTTGTTTTTTTTCCTTATGTGACTAACATCTTACAGAACCTGGGTTACCTTGTATCTTCATTTTTGCTAACTGTGGGGAAGAAGAAATCACATGAACAAATCAAATTACAGATAAGTAACAAAATCTATATTAATATGGCACTTTAAGTCCATCCTGTGGTAGGAGAAACCCTACTGTATATTATTTAATGAATCTCAAATTGGACTGTTGATTTCTTAGAAACAGGTACTATTCTAGGGACTAAACCTGTAGAGATTAAGATGACATACTTGTTGACATCAAAGAGGTCAGAGTAGGTTGTCTCATTGTTGTTTAGACACCTGTGAAAGAATATGGCATACTATATCTGTTTAGAAATTCCAAGAGAATCCAAATGCTAAACAATAAAAGAAAAGCTATCAAAACAGGGGCAGGGGCCAGCCTATGCAAAGTTAGGCAGTCATTAAATAATTCCACAGGCAAATGTGGGATGACAGGGAGGAACAGACATGAGCCCAACCATAGCAGACTTTATAATACTAAGGAACTGGCCTTTGTTCTTTACATAATAACATATCACTGAAGGAATATTATAAAAATTCTGACATGGACAGAATTTAGTTTTGCAAATATCTCTTTTTTGGGGGGGAGAATGAAGAAAAAAATCTAGTATCACTAGTAAGAGGACTTTGAAAGTTATCTGTATTAGTGTGGGTAAGAAAGGCTAAGACATTGCATTAAAAGCGACAGCTGTGGACAGAAGAGTAAACTTTTTTTAAAGGTATACTGCTGAGATTTGTGAGAGTTGAGGTAGAAGTCACTTTCCTTAGGCAAGTAGGTATACAGAAAGTTGTGTCAGATATTTTGATTAAAAAAGCGTGAAATAGCCCAAGGCAATGATTTTGGACTTGAGACTAAGAGAGGATATCATTTATTATCTCTCTGGTCTTAACTGTTAATTTTTTATGTCTCAGCTTCCTCCTTATAAAATAGATACAATAAAGTATCTTTCTTATAAGGCTGTAGTGACAGTGAAATAATATGGAGGATAAAAATATTTTAACCTTCTGATCCATATAAGGGATTTATAATATTTTGGTCATATCTTTCCCCCACTAATTCTTATTAATTCTAGAACATCAGGTACAAGAGGAAATATGGGAGATTTGGGATGAAAAATGGGGAGAGAGACAATTTCAATTTGAAAATCTGATTTTTTGTAAGATACTCATATGGAAGTATCTAGTAGGTAGCTAGCAATTCAAGGATATATCTAGCAGGTGATAATTTAAAAGAGACATAAAAGAAGGTACTGATGGCAAGTGGGGCATATTAAAATTGATGTCATAGTTGTACATGACATTGCCAGAGACAGTGTATAGAAATAAGAAGGGAAGAGGGACCCTAGTAAAGAAGGGACCCCCAAAAAGGATACTGAGAAGGAGCAACCTGGCAGTGAGTGAGTGAGTGGGTAACCAGCATTAAATAGTGTTTTATAAAGCAAGGAAGGAGTTTTTAAAAGAAAGGATTTAATTATAGATAAATAGATAAATAGGTAGAAGGATATAATATGTTGAAAGGATCAGATATAGACAATTACAGAGACGTTAGATTGAAAGATGTTCCATGAATTAAGCAGTGAATTAAAAGTGATCAAATAGGGAAGAGTAATTTAAGATTGTTCTTTTCAGACCATCAAGGGTAAAGGGAAGGAGACTGTAAAGACTCCTGCTTGCCTGCTCAGTCGCCTCAGTCGTGTCCAACTCTTTGCGACCCCATGGGCTGTTGCCTGTCAGGCTCCTCTGTTGCCTGTCCACGGGGATGCTCCAGGCAAGAATACTGGAGTAGGTTGCCAAGACCTTTTCCAGGGGATCTTCCCCACCCCAGGATCCAACGGATGTCTCATATCTCCTGCATTGGCAGACGGGTCCTTTATCACTTTATGGCCTCGGAAGAAGCCCATAAAGATGCCTAGTTGCATCCTTTATATCAGCTTTGTCCTTTTCATTGAGGCACAGAACTCTTACATGATTGATCACAGTATCATGCCCAGTTTAATACCGGACATAAAAAAAAATTCAAGCTTCTCCGCTTCCCCTCACCGATTGGGTGGCTAGTGAGTATGATCACACGCCATTGGGCGGGGCTTCCAGGGAGCCACTTAAAAAGGCTGCCTCAGGTGGGAGTCACGTCCTTTCCCCTTTCCGGTTCTACCCTCCCGAAATGGAGGCGAGATGGCAGAAGTCAGAGCAACCACTGTGGGACCTTGGAAAAAAAAGTCAAGAGAATCTCTGGTACGTAAGCACTAGTGTTCTTGAAATCCTGAATCAATGTCACCAATGGTTTACTACGGTTATGTGAGAAGAATAATTATTAAGTCCTGTGGTTGTAACTCTGTTTTTAGCAGCTAGATGCAATTGTAATTGTAAACTGACCAAGTATAATATCTAGGTGACATAAGGTGAAAAGAATATGTGTATATTCGAAGCAGTGACTTAAAATCCTCTTGAGATTATTTCCTTTATATTTTTACTATTCTTCCTTCAGTAAGGAACACTGAAAAATCATGATCTGCACTTAACAGATTACACCTGGCAACCTCATGAACACCTGGACCTGATTTAAATGATTTTAACCTGGTGCTCTAATGGGAGCCCCTTTGGGAGGGATGATCGAACATAGGAGTAGATGCTCCTCATCACTAGGAAAGGCAAATTAAAACCAAAATGAAATATGTTAGGTATTCACTAGAAGGGCTAAAATTAAAAATACTGATAGTACCGTATGTTGGAGAGGATGGGGGCAACTGGACATCTTGTAAAATATGCAGTGACTCTAACACTTGGGAATAAAGTTTGGCAGATTTTTACAAAGTTAAACTACACTTACCATCAGTTCAGTTCAGTCACTCAGTCGCGTCCGACTCTTTGCAACCCCATGAATCGCAGCACGCCAAGCCTCCCTGTCCATCACCAACTCCCAGAGTTCACTCAGGCTCACGTCCATCGAGTCAGTGATGCCATCCAGCCATCTCATCCTCTGTCGTCCCCTTCTCCTCCTGCCCCCAATCCCTCCCAGCATCAGAGTCTTTTCCAATGAGTCAACTCTTCACATGAGGTGGCCAAAGTACTGGAGTTTCAGCTTTAGCATCATTCCTTCCAAAGAAATCCCAGGGCTGATCTCCTTCAGAATGGACTGGTTGGATCTCCTTGCAGTCCAAGGGACTCTCAAAAGTCTTCTCCAACACCACAGTTCAAAGGCATCAATTCTTTGGTGCTCAGCCTTCTTCACAGTCCAACTCTCACATCCATACATGACCACAGGAAAAACCATAGCCTTTACTAGACGGACCTTTGTTGGCAAAGTAATGTCTCTGCTTTTGAATATGCTATCTAGGTTGGTCATAACTTTCCTTCCAAGGAGTAAGCGTCTTTTAATTTCATGGCTGCAGTCACCATCTGCAGTGGTTTTGGAGCCCCCCAAAATAAAGTTTGACACTGTTTCCACTGTTTCCCCATCATAGGTCCAAACAATTCTAGTTTTACATATTTACCCAAGATACACGAGCGCATGTGTTTATACAAAGAGTTGTCCATAAACGTACAGCTCTATTTATAATAGCCCCAAACAGGAAACAGTGCAAATGTCCAGCACTAGGTAATACATACATAATGGTGGTCCATCCTACAATGGGATACCCCTACACAATGCCCGAACACAGAGGAGGTGCTGATTCCAGCCCACTCCTAAGAGATGCAGGACTCTTCTATGGGAGACTGACTGGAGGATGCCCCTTTGACCTGGCCAAGGCTTTCTTGGGGTTGCACTGCGCTGTCTGAGTATTTCTCTACCCTCTCCTCCTGCCTTCTCATTTTATTCGCTTGTATCAGAGCTGCATTGGTCTACAGGTTCTCCATACCCTGGTTTTATTCCCTTTATCCTTCACATTATTTCCCCTAGATCTATTTAATGAGGAATTATCTCTTGGCATCTACTTCCTCGAGGATACAAATTAACATAATGAGTGCCTGAATCAGAGAGTAGAGGCATGAAGGAACTTTTGGGTGTGATGGAAAAATGTTTTAGGATTTATCACTGTGGTGGTTACATGGGTATATTCATTTGTTGAAAAGTGAGTATATTTTATTCCTAAATAAAATTGACTTAGAAAAAATAATCCCAGTGGTACCATGGCTTACTGGTCAGGTCTGGTAGTGGTTAGATAACATGTTTTATACAGACTACAAGGCAAAGGGGATAAACAAAGACCCTGGTGTTGACAAAACACATTCCTCACTTATTTAGGAGTTGCCTTTGTAAATCTTTAGGAATCATAAATCTTTTAAAGTCAAGCCTATACCATTAGGTCATGTTGGTGACTTGCTCATACGTGGGTGTAAAAAATATTAAAAGCCCAAATGGCTATAGCAGGGGCAATATTTGAATGCAATAGAGAAATTACCATGAAGTAATGGCTTTATTAAAAAAAAAAAAAAGATAATGGTTCTAGAGGTAGCTTTTTAATCTGATAATTATTTTTCCTCGTAAATCTGGAATGGCTCCTGCATTTGTAACCACTCATGGTGCAGGGTGAGAGGATGTTCTGAGATAGCATCCAGCATATGTTACAAAACACAGATATTGGAGAGAAAAGGCAGCTCTAGCAGTCTTCAGGGTATTTAAATGCCCCTTCCCTGTGCATCTTTATCCCTCAGATTGTGATTTCAAGGAGCATGATGACAGGGCTTTATCCATTCTGTTTCTGGAATCACTAGGTCACTATGGGCAAGCAATACTTTTTCATTGAATAAATTATTAAAGAATAAATAACTTTTCATCACAACCCTCCTTCTCATGGGACAGTCTTTCAAGACATAAATTGCTCATTTTCTTCCAGAGAAACTCAGTGACAGAAACTATAATGACAGGGTTGTTTTATTGATTGTATTTTTCTTCATTTTGTCATCTATTTATTTTACTGTCTATTTTGCCATCTATATATTTATTTTATTTGTCATCTGTTCTAGCAAAGGTTTAGCCTTTGCTGGAAACTAAGGATCAAAAGAGGATACCCTATTGTATTTGAGGTCAGAAAGCTTTGTCTTCCAAAATCCTGAGTGGGCATGGTTTGATGTTTCATATAATTGAATTGCTGTGTTGCTCAATCTGAATGCAATCTTTTCAAGGTGACTTTACTATAGAAGAACAATTAGAGATGTCAAAATCCATCTGATGTAGAATTTTTCATTACATAGCTTTTAAAAAATCCATAGTGCCACAGTGTGAAGAAAACAATAGTTCTCTTTTTTAAAAATAACCTTTTAATTTTCAAGTACATTTTGACTTAGAGAAAAGTTGCAAAGATAGTATAGAGTTGTAGCTCCCCTGATGTTGACATCTTTCATTACTCTGGTATATTTATCACACTAAGATGACAACCTTGGTTTGTTACTATTAACTGAGCTACATACTTTATTCAGATTTCACTAGTTTTTTCCCTAAGGTCTGTTTTCTGCTCACTACATTTTGTCATCATATTGCCTCAGTTTCCTCCATATGTGATAGTTTCTCCAGCTTTCTTTTTTTTATTTTTTAATGAACTTGTCAGTTTTGAGGAGTACTTTGTAGAGCATCCTCCAGTATGGGTTTGTCTAATGTTTTTCTCTTTGTTAGACTAGTGTCACGGGCTTTTGGGAGCAAGACCAGAGAGGTGAATTCTCATCACATCATATCAGGCTACATGTTATTACCATGATTTATTAGTGATGATGCTAATCTTAATCATCTTGTTGAGGCAGTGCTCGCAAGGTTTTTCCACTTTGAGGTTAATTCCTCTCTTTGTTTTCCTTGCTCTAAGGACGCCAGTCACTCTGGGTAGCTCACACTTAAAAGTAGGGCATTTACACCCATGGCGGATTCATGTTGATGTATGGCAAAACCAATACCATATTGTAAAGTAATTAGCCTCCAATTAAAATAAATAAATTTAAATTAAAAAAATAGAAAAATCTAAAAAAAAAAGTAGGGCATGATTTAAGCTCCATTTCCGGAAATGGGAGCATTCAAATAAATTATTTGAAATTCTTCATAAGACAGAATTGTCTCTTCCCCCTCCTTTGTTCATTACATCATTTATTGATATCTGTATGGACCTGAGATATGTATTGTATGCTTTGGATTATCATCCAATACTATTGTTTTTTTGTTTTTCAAATTATTGCAGTTCTGGCCATTTGGAACTCTTTCACTCCAGCTCCATTGACAGGCCCCAATCTTTTGTTCTCCGAGCACTTTTCTTATTTTCTGACCCTTTAAGATGCTCCTGATTCATCATGTCTGTTCCCTTCCTTGGCTCTAGAAACAGCCAGCTATTTCTCCGGTGAACTCTGGTCCTTTTCACTGGAGAATGGTATCAGAATCCAAGATCTGGACATGGGATAACTGGTATTTTTTTTAAGAGCACAATTATTGAAGTTCCAACAGCTACCAATATACCATTATCTTTATTTATGCATAGTAGCATTGTATCTATTTATATCTAATATTTAGCTAAGGGAAGAATTTTGTTTTATGTATTAGATTATTGGGGTTCTATCTTACATTATTTTTCTTTTAGTTCAGTTTATTGTTTTATTTCCTTCTAACTTCTTATAAAATGTATGGAATTATGGATTATGGTAGGCATAGTTTTGGCAGCAAGAAATGTCTTATTTTGAAAATGAAGTTATTCTGGATTAATTTTCTCCCAGTAGAGTTACACTATGGCTGTTGTGCAGAGTTCATTGGTTTGAAGAGGCTTTTTACCTAGGTCTGTTTTATATTTTTGATATATAAAGATATTTTCATTTGGTGGATTAAACATATTTGGAGTTTTGTCCTCTTTTGTTCCTGCTGTTTTATCAGAGAAAGAGCTGATCTATTGCTCAGGAGTGGACTCGTGTTATTCAAGCTCGTAGAAAATGGATAAATTCCATAATTCTGTTTTATTTACAGTAAGAAATGAAGTGATAAGTGAACTGGGATGCTTGTATCAGATTCTTTCCTATCTAATGTCTATTTAGGAAGCAATAGTACATTCAGAAGCCTTTCTGGTGAGCATGGTTCAAAATAAGGGGAGTGTCACAATTTGCTCAGTTCTTTGAAGAACAGTTGCTTGTTTTCAACCCCCAAGTTTAAATTCTTCTCCAATTTAGACTTATTTCTCCTGGTGTTTTTGTGTGTTTTTAGTCTGATTTAAATCCTGAATCCAGGCTGGGGTATCTTGTCATACTCTGCTCTGCCCCTTGCCTAGTTAGGTTCTCTCAACATTGACCACAATCTTTGACTCTTTAAGTATATTTTTGGCCTCATGTAGGTTTGAATAGCAGCTCTGTCCTTCACTCTTTCAATGGAAATGAGTTTGAGCAAACTTGGGGAGATGGTAAAAGACAGAAGCCTGGCATGCTTCCATGGGGTTGTAAAGAGTCAGACACGACGTAGTGACTGAACTTCCGAAGTGTAACTTTGGCCTCCTACTGAGAAATGATCCTTGTCTATGTGCCTGGTTTTGACCTCATTAACTTGGAAAACAATGCCAGGATCCACAATCCTTGCTGTTGCAGCCGTACCCCAACTTGGATCACTGAGTGTCATGCTGACCTCAGACAAATGATGTTTCTCATATTATATGTGATACAGGTAATGGAGTTAACTCTTCTTATTTTTGGAGGATCATAAGCACTTCTTTCCTGAAAAATCAGTAAAAAAAATTAGAAATTATGTTATTGTCAAGTTTATTTTTACATCTTAGAGATTTTGTGAAAAAAGTTGAATATGGGTAAACACAATAGTTACGTTTATTAATTTTTAAAACAAGACAGTTATCTTCAATTCCTTTCCTTTTCATCTTTTCCAAGCTCACATAACTTCCAAAATGTTTGAGGTGATACTCTGGTTTCAGTTTTTATAGTTTGAAGATATTCAAGTGGGAAATGTGAAAATGTGTATTTTTAAATCAATGAACCATGGTAATAAGATCTACCCTTCAGGAATTGCCATAAGTATCAATGAGTTTATACATGTAAAGTGCTTCACTCAGTGCCTTGTACACAAAGGGTGTTATTAATTATCTGCTATTATTATTAAATTTCATATTTATAAAATGAATAGTTTGTACCATATGACCTACAATGTCCTTCAGTTCAGTCACTCAGTCATGTCTGACTCCTTGTAACCCCATGGACTGCAGCACGCCAGGCTTCCCTGTCCATCACCAACTCCCAAAGCCTACTCAAACTCATGTCCATTGAGTCAGTGATGCCATCCAATCATCTCATCCTCTGTCATCCCCTTCTCTTCACAACTTCAATCTTTCCCAGCATCAGGGTCTTTTAAAAAGGGTCAGTTCTTCACATCAGATGGCCAAAATATTGGAGTTTCAGCTTCACCATCAGTCCTTCCAATGAATATTCAGGACTGATTTTCTTCAGGATGGACTGGTTGGATCTCCTTGCTTTCCAAGGGACTCTCAAGAGTCTTCTCCAACACCATAGTTCAAAAGCATCAATTCTTCGGTTCTCAGCTTTCTTTATAGTCCAACTCTCACATGCATACATGCTGCTGCTAAGTCGCTTCAGTCGTGTCCGACTCTGTGCGACCCCATAGATGGCAGCCCACCAGGCTCCCCCGTCCCTGGGATTCTCCAGGCAAGAGCACTGGAGTGGGTTGCCGTTTCCTTCTCCAATGCATGAAAGTGAAAAGTGAAAGTGAATTAGCTCAGTTGTGTCCGACCCTCAGCGACCCCATGGACTGCAGCCCTTCAGGCTCCTCTGTCCACGGGATTTTCCAGGCAAGAGTACTGGAGTGGGGTGCCATTGCCTTCTCCAATGCATACATGACTACTGGAAAAAACCATAGCCTTGACTAGACAGACCTTTGTTGGCAAAGTAATGCCTCTGCTTTTTAATATGCTGTCTAGGTTGGTCATAACTTTCCTTCCAAGGAGTATCTTTTAATTTCATGGCTGCAGTCACCAACTGCAGTGATTTTGGAGCCCTCCCCCAAAAAAGTCAGCCACTGTTTCTACTGTTTCCCCATCTATTTGCCATGAAGTGATGGAACCGAATGCCATGATCTTAGTTTTCTGAATGGTGAGCTTTAAGCCAACTTTTTCACTCTCCTTTTTGACTTTCATCAAGAGACTCTTTAGTTCTTTACTTTCTGCCATGAGGGTGGTGTCATCTGCGTATCTGAGGTTATTGATATTTCTCCCGGTAATCTTGATTCCAGCTTGTGTTTCATCCAGCCCAGCGTTTCTCATGATGTACTCTGCATATAAATTAAATAAGCAGGGTGAAAATATATAGCCTTGATGAACTCCTTTCTCAATTTGGAACTCGTCTATTGGTCCATGTCCAGTTCTAACTGTTGCTTCTTGACCTGCATACAGATTTTTCAGGAAGCAGGTCAGGTGGTCTAGAATTCCCATCTCTTCAAGAATTTTGCATAGTTTGTTGTGATCCACACAGTCAAAGGCTTTGGCATAGTCAGTAAAGCAGAAGTAGATATTTTTGTGGCACTCTCTTGCTTTTTTAATGATCCAGTGGATGTTGGCAATTTGATATCTGGTTCCTCTACCTTTTCTAAAATCATCTTGAACGTCTAAAAGTTCACAGTTCTCCGAGCCTGGCTTGTAGAATTTTGAGCGTTACTTTGCTAGTGTGTGAGATGATTGTGCAATAGTTTGAGAATTCTTTGGCATTGCCTTTCTTTGGTATTGGAATGAAAACTGACCTTTTCCAGTCCTGAGGCCACTGCTGAGTTTTCCAAATTTGCTGGCATATTGAGTACAGCACTTTAATAGCATCATCTTTTAGGATTTGAAATAGCTCAACTGGAATTCCATCACCTCCACTAGCTTTGTTCTTAGTGATGCTTTCTAAGGCCCACTTGACTTCGCATTCCAGGATGTCTGGCTCTAGGTGAGTGATCACATCATCGTGATTATCTGGGTCATGAAGATCTTTTTTGTGTAGTTCTTCCATGTATTCTTGCCACCTCTTCTCCTCTTCTTAATATCTTCTGCTTCTATTAGGTCCATACCACTTCTTTCCTTTATTGTGCCCATATTTGCGTGAAATATTCCCTTGGTATCTCTAATTTTTTGAAGAGATCTCTAGTCTTTACCATTCTATTGTTTTCCTCTGTTTCTTTGCACTGATCACTGAGGAAGGCTTTTTTTTAATCTCTCCTTGTCATTCTTTGGAACTCTGCATTCAAATGGGTATATCTTTCCATTTCTCGTTTGACTTTCACTTGTCTTCTTTTCTCAGCTATTTGTAAGGCCTCATCAGACAACCATTTTGCCTTTTTGCGTTTCTTTTTCTTGTGGATGGTCTTGATCACTGCCTCCTGTACAATGTCAATAACTTCAGTCCATAGTTCTGAGGCACTCTGTCTATCAGAATTAATACCTTGAATCTATTTGTCACTTCCACTGTATAATCATAAGGGATTTGATTTAGGTCATAGGAAGGACTGATGCTGAAGCTGAAACTCCAATACTTTGGCCCCCTGATGCAAAGAGCTGACTCATTTGAAAAGACCCTGATGCTGGGAAAGATTGAGGGCAGGAGGAGAAGAAGACTACAGAGGATGAGATGGTTGGATGGCATCACCGACTCAATAGACATGAGTTTGGGTATGTTCTGGGAGTTGGTGATGGACAGGCATGCCTGGAGTGCTACAGTTCATGGGGTCACAAAAAGTCGGACACAACTAGGCGACTGAACTGAACTGAATGGTCTAGTGGTTTTCCCTACTTTCTTCAATTTAAGTCTGAATTTGGCAATAAGGAGTTCATGATCTGAGCCACAGTCAGCTCCTGGTCTTGTTTTTGCTGACTGTATAGAGCTTCTTCATATCTGGCTGCAAAAAATATAATCAATCTGATTTCAGTATTGACCATCTGATAATGTCCACGTGTACAGTCTTCTCTTGTGTTGTTGAAAGACTTTGTTTGCTATGACCAGTGCCTTCTCTTTGCTAAACTCTGTTAGCCTTTGCCCTTCTATACTTCAAGGCCCAATTTGCCTGTTAATCCAGGTATCTGTTGACTTCCTACTTTTGCATTCCAGTCCCCTATAATGAAAAGGACATCTTTTTTGCATGTTAGTTCTAGAAAGTCTTGTAGGTCTTCATAAAACCATTCAACTTCAGCTTCTTCAGCCTTACTGTTTGGGGCATAGACTTGGATTACTGTAATATTGAGTGGTCTACCTTGGAAATGAACAGAGGTCATTCTGTCATTTTTGAGATTGCATCCAAGTACTGCATTTTGGACTCTTTTGTTGACTATGAGGGCTACTCCATTTCTTCTAAGGGATTCTTGCCCACAGTAGTATATATAAATTCACCCATTCCAGTCCATTTTAGTTCACTGATTCCTAAAATGTCGATGTTTGCTCTTGCCATCTCCTGTTTGACCACTTTCAGTTTGCCTTGATTCATTTACCTAACATTCCAGGTTCCTATGCAGTATTCTCTTTACAGCATCGGACTTTACTTTCATCACCAGTCACATTCACAACTGGGTATTGTTTTTGCTTTTGCTCCGTCTCTTCATTCTTTCCAGAGTTATTTCTCCACTGTTCTTCAGTAGTGTATTGGGCACCTACTGACCTGGGGAGTTCATCTTTCAGTGTTCTACATATTTGCCTTTTCATATTGTTCATGGGGTTCTCAAGGCAAGAATAATGAAGTGGTTTGCCATTCCCTTCCCCAGTGGACCACGTTTTGTCAGAACTTTCCACCATGACCTGTCCGCCTTGGGTGGCCCCACCCAGCATGGCTCATAGTTTCATTGAGTTAGACAAGGCTGTGGTTCATGTGATCTTGGTTAGTTTTCTGTGATTGTGGTCTTCAGTCTGTCTGCCCTCTGATCAAGAAGGATAAGAGGCTTATGGAAGCTTCCTGATGGGAGAGACTCACTGAGGTGGGGACCTGGGTCTTGTTTTGATGGGCAGGGCCATGCTCAGTAAATCTATAATCCAATTTTCTGTTGATGGGCAGGGCTGTGTTCCCTCCCTGTTATTTGACCCGAGGCCAAACTATGGTGGAGGTAATGAAGATGATGAAGACCTCCTTCAGAAGGTCCCATGCACACACTGCTCCACTCAGTGCCCCCAGCCCTGCAGAAGGCCACCGCCAACCCACACCTCTGCCAGAGACTCCTGGACACTCACAGGCAAGTCTGGGTCAGTCTCTTGTGGGGTCACTGCTCCTTTCTCCTGGTTTCTGGTGCACACAGTGTTCTGTTGTGCCCTCCAAGAGTCTGTTTCCCCAGTTCTGTTTTGGATTATGTTAAAGTCATTATGCTAAAAGTAGTGTATTTGAATTCTAGCCTGAGTACTGTTATTGAGCTGTGTAATCTCTGAACACAGCTTTCCTCTGGGTTTCATGTTTCTCACCAGTTCAGAAACATGTATTTATTAAGCCCACACTGTGTGTGAGGCTTTGTGCTTGGTATTAGGAACAGAAAAATGAATAAGACAACCTCATAAGAGAGATAGGTATGGAAACAACTAAAGCATATGTATTAAGATACATCCACATTTTCTGTTTAAATAAAACAGAGTGCTAGTGATTAATCTGCCAGGGAAATAGGTGTAGGAAAAACTTCAGAGAAGAGACATTTAAGAGTTATTAGGAGTCAGACAAAAAAGTGGAAGAAAGTCATTTTGCAGTTTATTAAGGACAGCTTAAAATTTCATGGTTTTAGCCATATAACTTTTGGAGCCTTTGGAAATGGACATGGGACAAGATGCTAACAATATCAATGAACCATTAAAAGTGATATTCAGATGCTTTGAAAATGTTGAAAACTTCATAAATAAAACTTCTCACCACATAGATATTTTAAAATGCTGTTTGGGAATTTTCTTGGCCTGCGAAGAGTTGACTCATTGGAAAAGACTCTGATGCTGGGAGGGATTGGGGGCAGGAGGAGAAGGGGACGACAGAGGATGAGATGGCTGGATGGCATCACTGACTCGATGGACGTGAGTCTGAGTGAACTCCAGGAGTTGGTGATGGACAGGGAGGCCTGGTGTGCTGCGGTTCATGGGGTCACAAAGAGTTGGACACGACTGAGTGATTGAACTGAACTGATACATTCCCAACTAGGAATATTTTTTTCTGAAATGTGGAACTCCCTTTATCATAAAGTAGCTTACCTCCACTAAGTCATTTGACTGATAGTCAAGAATAATATCTTGATTTTATCTTATACATGCATATAGCTATTAAGATACAAAAATTTTGCATCATTGTATGTAGATTCACTATACATATATGTTTCTCTCACTGTATAGATTTTTGTAAAACACAGAGCTAATATCAATATATAGTTTATCCCTCAATGATTGCTGCTTTTGTTTCAGATACTACAGAATTCACATTTTAAAAATATAAATCTTCCTAAACCATACTTCCCCCAACCCCCCCTACCAAGTTAACCACAAAGACATTTGGATTCACAGAGATTCTAACAAAAGATAACCCAACATTTTCTCTTATCTTAGCATTGGATGTATTACCTTGGGATAGGACCTTGTCCAGTACTAAGACTGCTCAATCAAATGGATTTTTTTGGCTGGCTGAACTCACAGTCACTAAGCCGCATCAACAGAAGAAGAGACTTTGCTTCATCCAGTGACTGTATCAAATAGCTATTGTTAGGATGTAAAGGTCTCAGTCGATCAGGACTTGAGGGTCTAAAAGAATTTGATTTCTCTTTATGAGTCTTTTAGAACAGTCAGGAGAACACAGAGCCACCCTTGTTAAATAAAAGATGAAGATGACTGTAAGATCAAAGGGGCTTTTAACTCAATGGAATATGAGAGGAAGAATAGGAGTAGATCTCAGACTAATAGAATTTTAGTGTAGGAAGGGCTCTTAGAAATAGCTCAGCAAATGCCCTCAATGCACATATCAGAAAACTGAAGTGCAGACTGTTAGATGCCTTCCAAAAACCATGCATCCAGTTTTCCTCCAAAGAGTCAGAAAGTATATTTAGTGTAGGATTCAAATTCAGACATTTGACAATATTTACACATTGATTTATATAAGTACATACCAAGCTACAATAATATCACTAACATATATTCATTCCACAAATTTTAATGTGCCACAATATTTTTTTTTTTTGATCATGAAAGTATGATAGTGCATTTACAGGAGACTTGGAAAATACAGAACAAGATTACATATTGTTCCACTATATATATTACAATTTTTTAAGTAGATAAATTAAGATTTTTAGTTGGAGTTTCAATATCCAACCCTCAAAAGTGAATAGAACAAACATACAGAGAAGTAGAAGGATACAGCAGGCCTAAAAAACACTATGAACCAATTCAACATCATTAAGATTTACACAATTTTCACACAACAGTAGGATATAAATTCTACTCAAGTTCTCATACTGCGAACTAGGAGCTACTGGAACATACTCAGGGATATAAAATAAGGCGCAAAAATTTTTCATAGTCTAAAGCTATTGAGTCTGTTATCAGACTCAACAGATCATACAGAGTCTGTTCTCTTATCAATAGAGAATTATGTTAGAAATCAGTATCAAAAGGTATTTGAAAATAACCCACATATTTTCAAGTGCAGTGTGACATTTACCAGGAGAGATCTTTGACTTAGCCATTGAAAGCCTCAGTAAAGTTAGAAGGCTAAAAAAACACAGAGGGTGATTGCAGAGAAGAAAGCATTTAAATGAGAAGTTAACATCAAAGATAATTTCTATAATCCTGTTCCCTTCACAGTTTAAGTAGGCTCCCAACCCCTATGCTTTTCAATATCCTTTCCCAATATCCTAGAAATTTACAGGTGTACATTATAATCATCATTTTGGTCACTATCCATTTCAAAATAAACTGTATGATGCAGTTTAAAAATTATGCATTTTGGAGGAAATATATACATAAAATATAAGGGAAAACAGAGCTTTAGGCAAACTGAAACCAAAAAGCCTTTGGAGCTCTAAAAAATAAGTTCAGTGTATATCAATGAGAAAATAATTTTATCAGATACATTTTCAACTCCCTTCTCTCTCTCTCTCTCCCTTCTGGGACCACTATCACATGAAGATTGATATGCTTGATGTTCCAGAAAATTTCCTTAAACTTTTCTCATTTTTGAAAATTTGTGGGTCTTTCTGTGTATGTTCCAATAGAGCCATATCTATTTTTCTATCATCAGATCACTTAGCATTCTTCTGTATAACGTAGTCTACAGTTCATTCCTTCTAGTGTGTTTTCCATTTCAGTTATTGTATTCTACAGTTATGACTGGTTCTTTTTTTAATATTTTCTAGTTACTTATTAAAATTCTCAGTGTGTTTATCTATTTTCCCTAATTCAGTAAGAATTCTTGTTACTAATTCTCTTAACCCTATCTGGAACTGTTTATTTGTTTCATTACTTAGTTGAAACAGTCGCCTGCGGTGGTCTTGAAGTGGTGTTGCTTACATAGGAGCATCCCTGTGCAGTCTGTGTGTGCCCAGTGGCTTTGGTGTGAGAGCTGGATTCCAGGTGAACATAAGTCACATCTTTCCTCAGGGTATCTGGCGGCTCCCACCTTGGTAGGAGGTAAGACTGAAGATGAAGGAACTAGGGCCAGAGTCAGGTGTGACCTCATGCTCCTTGTCTGCTTAGTGGCTGTTACCATGCTGTCGCAGGCAGGGCTCGTCCCAAGTTGCTGGAGCAGAAGTCCTGATTGTTGGGTCCGAGCTGACTCCGTTCCCTTTAAGTGCATCATCTCCTTGCTCCCAGTACTAGCACCCTTGCTTTTGACCCTGCTTCAGGAGCAAGTACTGGTGTGCACTCCTCACATGTAGAGCTAGAGCTTCCAGCAGCCCTCCTGCTAGTCCCACCAGCCCTACAGCCAGCCTTGGGAGCTATCCTCCCGTGTTGGACCCCAGGACAGGGGAGCCCAATAGGTGGCTTGTAGTGCTTATTCCCCAGGGTGGATCTTCTCCCATGTAATCTCCTTTTTCCTCTGTGTCCCCTCCAAGAGGCACAGGTCCCGACCTGATTGCTTCTCTTTCCTTCCTACCCAATTCCGTGTGGCTCTTTCTTATACCCTTCTTTGTACAAGTGATTTCCTGCCAGTTTCTAGTTAGAACTATTCTACATATAGGTGTCTTTTTGATGTGTCTGTGGAGGGAGGTGAGTTCCATGTCCTCCTATTCCGCCATCTTGATTTCCTCCCAAATTTAGATTTTGTTCTTTTAATTAGATCTCCCATGACATTAAGCTTTCTCCAAAAATGGAGTTCTGATTTAGGTGACTCTTTTCCTTCTAAACCATGATTATGAAATATTAATTATTTTCATAATTACATTCTATTTAAAGAGTCTAAGAAAAAGAAGACTGATAGTCATTGAATATGGTGGTGACAATATAAGTTCAATTGCAGTTATTAACTGAACTTTACTAATTCTGTTTTACTGTCTTTACATCTGAATAATGCTGATGAGTTCCCTTACTTCAAACGTCCTTCAAGATATTTGTATTTGTTTCTTGGGGAAAGAAATCTCAATACACTGACAGTTAAACTTGTAAAACCAAATAGTAGAAGATAATAAGTTTTCTTGAAATACTGAATTATTGAAACATTTTTTTTTTTTCGGTTCACACAAAGAGTGATCATAATGTTCTATTTAAACCAACCATCTCTAGGACATAAAACATGCTCAGTTCAGTTGCTCAGTTATGTCCAACTCTTTGTGACCCCGTGGACTGTAGCATGCCAGGCTTCCCTGTATATCGCCAACTCCCAGAGCTTACTCACTCATGTTCATTGAGTTTGTGATGACATCCAACCATCTCATCCTCTGTCATCTCCTTCTCCTCCCACCTTCAATCTTTCCCAGCATCAGGGTCTTTTCAAATGAGTCAGCACTTCAGGTGGCCAGCAGTATCAGGTGGCCAAAGTACTGGAGTTTCAGCTTCAATATCAGTTCTTCCAATGAACACCCAGGACTGATGTCCTTCAGGATGGACTGGTTGGATCTCCTTGCAGTCCAAGGGACTCTCGAGTCTTCTCCAACATCACAGTTCAAAAGCATCGATTCTTCGGTGCTCAGCCTTCTTTACACTCCAAGTCTCATATACATACATGACTACTGGAAAAACCATAGCTTTGACTAGACAGACCTTAGCATGAGATGGGAATACCAGACCATGACTTCTCTTTGACTAGACATGACTTGGTAGTAATGACTATGCTTTTTAATAGAGAAAAACATCTGGGTTGGTCATTGCTTTTCTTCCAAGGAGCAAGCATCTTTTAATTTCATGGCTGCAGTCAACATCTGCAGTGATTTTTGAGCCCCCCAAAATAAAGTCTCTCACTGTTTCCATTGTCTCCTCATCTATTTGCCAGGAAGTGATGGGACCAGATGCCATGATCTTACTTTTCTGAATGTTGAGTTTTAAGCCAACTTTTTCACTCTCCTCTTTCACTTTCATAAAGAGGCTCTTTAATTCTTTGCTTTCTGCCATAAGGGTGGTGGCATTTGTGTATCTGAGGTTATTCATATTTCTCCCAGAAATCTTGATTCCAGCTTGTGCTTCATTTTGCATGATGTACTCTGCATATATGTTAAATAAGCAGGGTGACAAAATACAGCCTTGATGTACTCCTTTACCTATTTGGATCCAGTCTGTTGTTCCATGTCCAGTTGTAACTGTTGCTTCCTGACCTGCATACAGATTTCTCAGGAGACAGGTCAGGTGGTCTGGTATTCCCATCTCTTTGAGAATCTTCCACAGTTTTTGTGATCCACACAGTCAAAGGCTTTGGCGTAGTCAATAAAGCAAATGTAGATGTTTTTCTGGAACTCTATTGCTTATGCCATGATCCAGCGGATGTTGACAATTTGATCTCTGGTTCTTCTGTCTTTTCCAAATCCAGCTTGAACATCTGGAAGTTCATTGTTCATGTACTGTTGAAACCTGACTTGGAGAATTTTGAGCATTACTTTGCTAGTTTGCGAGATGAGTGCAGCTGTGAGGTAGTTTAAACATTCTTTGGCATTGCCTTTCTTTGGGATTGGAATGAAAACTGACCTTTTCCAGTCCTGAGGCCGCTGCTGAGTTTTCTAAATTTGCTGGCATATTGAGTGTGGCTGTTTCACAGTATCATATTTTAGGATTTGAAATAGCTCAACTGGAATTCCATCACTTTCACTAGCTTTGTTCGTACTGATGCTTCCTAAGGCCCACTTGACTTCGCATTCCAGGATGTCTGGCTCTAGGTGATTGATCACACCATCGTGATTATCTGGGTCATGAAGATCTTCTTTGTATAGTAATTCCATGTTCTTGCCACCTCTGCTTAATATCTTCTGCTTCTGTTAGGTCCATACCATTTCTGTCCTTAATTGTGCCCATCTTTGCATGAAATGTTCCCTTGGTATCTCTAATTTTCTTGAAAGATCTCCAGTCTTTCCAATTCTATTGTTTTCCTCTCTTTCTAGCACTGATGAAGGCTTTCTTATCTCTCTTTGCTATTCTTTGGAACTCTGGATTCAAATGAGTTTATCTTTCCTTTTCTCCTTTGTCTTTCACTTCTCTTGTTTCTCAGCTATTTTTGAGGCCTCATCAGACAACCTTTTTGCATTTCATTTTCTTGGGGACGGTATTGATCACTGCCTCCTGTACAATGTCGCAAACCTCCATTCCTAGTTCTTCAGGCACTCTGTATATCAGATCTAATCCCTTGAATCTATTTGTCACTTCCACTGTATAATAATAAGGGATTTGATTTAGGTCATACCTGAATGGTCTAGTGGTTTTCTCTACTTTCTTCAATTTAAGTCTGAATTTGGAAATAAGGAGTTCATGTCTGGTCCACTCCTATTCTTGGTTTTTCTGACTGTATAGAGCGTCTCTCTCTTCAGCTGCAAAGAGTATAATCAATCTGATTTTGGTATTGACCATCTGGTGATGTCCATGTGTAGAGTCTTCTCTTGTGTTGTTGGAAGAGGGTGTTTGCTATGACCAGTGCATTCTCTTGGTAAAGCTCTATTAGCCTTTTCCCTGCTTCATTCTGTACTCCAAGGCCAGATTTGCCTGTTAGTCCAGGTATCTGTTGACTTCCTACTTTTGCATTCCAGTCCCCTATAATGAAAAGGACATCTTTTTTGGGTGTTGGTTATGGAAAGTCTTGCAGGTCTTCATAGAACTGTTCAGCCTCTTTAGCCTTACTGTTTGGGGCATAGACTTGGATTAATGTGATACTGAGTGGTTTACCTTGGAAATGAACAGAGATCATTCTGTAATTTTTGAGATTGCATCCAAGTACTACATTTTAGACTCTTTTGTTGCCTATGATGGCTGCTCCATTTCTTCTAAGGGATTCATGCCCACGGTAGTAGATATAATGGTCATCTGAATTTAATTCACCCATTCCAGTCCATTTTAGTTCACTGATTCCTAAAATGTTGATGTTCACTCTTGTCATCTCCTGTTTAACCACTTCCAATTTACCTTGATTCATGGACCTATCATTCCAGGTTCCTATGCAATATTGGTCTTTACAGCATTCAACTTTATTTTAATCAACAATCACATCCCAAACTGTGTGTTGTTTTTGCTTTTGCTCCATCTCTTCATTCTCTCTGGAGTTATTTCTCCACTGTTCTTCAGTAGCGTATTGGGCACCTACCGGCCTGGGGAGTTGATCTTTCAGTGTCCTATCTTTTGCCTTTTCATACTGTTTATGATGTTCTCAAGGCAAGAACACTGAAGTGGTTTGCCATTCCTTTCTCCAATAGACCAGTTTTTGTCAGAACTCCCCACCATGAACCGTCCTTGGGTGGCCCTACATGTGGCATGGCTCATAGTTTCATTGAGTTAGACAAGGCTGTGGTCCATGTGGTAGGCTTAATTAGTTTTCTGTGATTGTGGTTTTCAATAAAACATATTGAATGCTTTCAACGTTTCAAGCAAATTTTAGGAGCATTTCTATAATTTGATGATTATGTATAATTTTAAATGTTGCCACAATCTCTGTCTGCCCTTTTAGTGTGCCTGCTTTCTTACTATGACTAAGCTTACTGAGGTTTACAGTGAAATATCTGACATGTATCCTTTGCAAGATAGTTTTCTAATGTCTTTGGGTTCTCTGCTATGTTGAATTTTGCAGAGACAGCCTTCCACTGTTACTGCTTATGAATCCCTCTGGAATTAGAAAGGTGGTGGGGAGAAAAAAAGAGCCAGAACTAGTTCCCTTCTGCTAAGCTTTCTTTTCAGCCCCATTACACTGCACAGTTATGTGTAGGTTTCTGAAGAATATGGGCCATTTCAGAAGGAAATTACAGAAAATCCTTCATGGTCAGGATCCTCCGTATTCTGATGTGATAGTTCTTCCTTCTTTCAAGGACAGATAGAGTTAATGGCTAGTAGTTAGTGTCCCCCAGTAAAGAAGTGTGAGGCTGTGTGACTAAACCCAGCTCATAGTTTATCCATTCCGCAAGAAAGAACATGTAATATTTATGAATTTCCAGGAAAGACTCTTTGTATGAAAGATAATATTTTATTTTTTTTTTTAGTATTTCTACTAGATATTAGAATGAAAATTTCCTTGTAATGTCTCTAATGAAGTACAGGATGCACCCCCCCCCCCCAAAGACTCTTGATTTCTGTTTAGACAGTCATTATGAAAAAGTGTTAGAGCATCTCCCACTTCTTTCAAAACAGTTGTCTTTCCTGCCCACAGAGATGACCCCAGGTGTGCCCCTAAGTCCAAAGTGAGCCATGCCAACTAAGAGTTCTGGGATTTTATGGATATTCTAAAGACCTTTGGCAGAAGTCAATTAGTAGCTGAACACTGCTTAGCACTCCCTTATACAGGGATTTGGAAGAGGAAATGGCAACCAAATCCAATATTCTTGCCCAGAGAATCCCATGGGCAGAGGAGCCTGGAAGGCTACAGTCCATGAAGTTGCAAAGATTTGGACAAAACTGAGCATGCCTGCATACAGGGATTCAATGAATACTGACGATTAAGCAGGTCTGTCTCTTAGCCTGGTTCATTCTATTATTACTATAATTAAAAAAATGCATCTAACTTGTATTTTCTCTTGGAAGTGCAAAGAAAAAGCATCTAAATACTTTGGTCTCCATGGAGGGCAAGGGAGTCCATCATTAATAACTTCCCCCTTCTTCTGACATAAGCACCATGTACCTTTACCCCTGCCTTCAGGTAATGTTCCTTATCCACCTTTTGTTATTGTTGTGTGAATGTCTACAGAGTATCCGGCCCACTCAGTCCCTCTTCTAATCACCAGGATGCTCATATGATCCAGTCTGACTAATCGTAACACTCCATCCCTAGAATTAGACTTGTTTATTAAAGGGTGTGTGATCAGTTCTGTTCTGTGCTAAGCCAGTACAATTCAGTTTCCTCTCTGGGATTTTATGTGACCAGGAAGAAAGAGAGAAGCCCTCTTTTGTCTGAGTAATTAACCTGGGAAAAGGTAAACCCAGAACATATCCATGATTTTTCTTCCTTTATCCTTAACTTTGGGCAAAATTGTCTACAATGTGAGCAATGAAATCAGCCCACAGAAGGGAGGATAGACAAGAGTGTAGCATAAATTCCCAGTTCTACTTCATATTCCTGGCCCTGTTTGGGTTCCCTTGTGAGGCTCAATCACTCAGTGGTGCCCGACTCTTTGTGACCCTGTGGACTCTTAGCCCACCAGGCTCCTCTGTCCATGGAGTTTTCCAGGCAAGAATACTGGAGTGGGTTGCCAATCCACTTTACTCCTGCTATTAGCCTACTTGGGCTGCCATAGCAAGATACAACAGACTGGGTTGCTTAAACTACTGAAATTAATTTTCTTAAAGTTCTGCAGGCTGAAAGTCCAAGGTCAAAGTGCTGAGAGGTTTGGTTTCAGCTGAGGTCTCTCCACCTGGCTTGTAGAAGGCCACCTTCTTGCTGTGTCGTCACATGGCTTTCTCCCTCTGCATGGGCACCTGTGGTATCTCTCTCCCTCTAAGGATACCAGTCATACTGGATTGGGCCCCATCTTTATGACCTCATGTGACTTTCATTACCTCCCTATCAGCTCCATTTCCAAATATGATCATGTTAGGAGTTAGGGCTTAAACATATGACATTTTAGTTGAGTTCAGTTGCTCAGTCATGACTGACTGTTTACGACCCCATGGACTGCAGCATTCCAGGCTTCCCTGTACATCAGCAACTCCTGGAGCTTGCTCAAACTCATGTCCATCGAGTCAGTGATGCCATCCTACCATCTCATCCTCTGTTATCCCCTTCTCCTCCCACCTGAAATCTTTCCCAGCATCAGGGTCTTTTCCAATGAGTCAATTTTTCACATCAGCTGGCCAAAGTATTGGAGCTTCAGCATCAGTCCTTCAAATGAATATTCAGGACTAATATCCTTTAGGATTGACTGATTGGACCTCCTTGCAGTCCAAGGGACTCGCAAGAGTCTTCTCCCAACACCATAATTCAAAAGCATCAATTCTTCGGTGCTCAACTTTCTTCAGAGTCCAACTCTCACATCCATATATGACTACTGGAAAAGACATAGCTTTGACTAGATGGACTTTTGTTGGTAAAGTAATGTTTCTGCTTTTTAATATGCTATCTAGGTTGGTCATAGCTTTTCTTCCAACGAGCAAGCAGCTTTTAATTTCATGGCTGCAGTCACCATCTGCAGTGATTTTGGAGCCCCCCAAAATAAAGTTTCTCACTGTTTCCATTGTTTTCCCATCTATTTTCCGTGAAATGATGGGGCCAGATGCCTTGATCTTAGTTTTTTAAATGTTGTTTTAAGCCAGCTTCTTCACTCTCCTCTTTCACGTTCATCAAGAGGCTCTTTAGTTCTTTTTTACTTTCTGCCATAAGGGTGGTGTCATCTGCATATTTGAGGTTATTGATATTTCTCCTGGCAGTTTTGACTCCAGCTTGTATTTCATTCAGCCCAGCATTTCTCATGATGTACTCTGCATGGAAGTTAAATAAGCAGAGCAGCAATATACAGCCTTGACATACACCTTTCCCAATTTGGAACCAGTCCTTTGTTCCATGTCCAGTTCTAACTGCTGCTTCTTGACTTGCATACAGATTTCTCATGAGGCAGGTAAGGTGGTCTGGTATTCCCATCTTTTTAAGAATTTTCCACAATTTTGTGTGATCCACACAGTCAAAGGCTTTGGTGTAGTCGATAAATCAGAAGTAGATGTTTTTTAGGAACTCTCTTGGCTTTTTCTGTGATCCAACGAATGGCCATTTGATCTCTGGTTCCTCTCCCTTTCTAAATACACGTTGAACATCTGGCAGTTCTTGGATGATGAAGTATTGCTGAAGCCTAGCTTGGAGAATTTTGAGCATTACTTTGCTAACATGTGAGATGAGTGCAATTGTGCGGTAGTTTGAGCATTCTTTGGCATTGCCTTTCTTTGGGATTGGAATGAAAACAAACCTTTTCCAGTCCTGTGGCCACTGCTGAGTTTTCCAGATTTGCTGGCATAATGAGTGCAGCACTTTTACAGCATCATCTTTTAGGATTTGAAATAGCTCAACTGGAATTCCATCACGTCCATTAGCTTTGTTCATAGTGATGCTTCCCTAAGGCCCACTTGACTTCACACTCCAGGATGTCTGGCTCTAGGAGAGTGATCACACCATCGTGGTTATCTGGGTTATGAAAATCTTTTTTGTATAGTTTTTCTGTGTATTCTTGCCACCTCTTCTGAATATCTTCTTCTCTTAGGTCCTTCCCGTTTCTGTCCTTTATTGAGCCCATCTTTGCATGAAATATTCCTTTAGTATCTCTAATTTTTTGAAGAGATCTCTAGTCTTTCCCATTCTATTGTTTTCTTCTATTTCTTTGCATTGCTCACTGAGGAAGGCCTTTGTATCTCTCATTGCTATTCTTTGGAACTCTACATATATCTTTCCTTTTCTCCTTTGCCTTTTGCATCTCTTCTTTTCTCAGCTCTTTGTCAGGCCTCCTCAGACAACCATTTTGCCTTTTTGCATTTCTTTTTCGTGGGGATGGTCTTGATGATTGCCTCCAGTACAACGTCACTAACCTCTGTCTTTAGTTCTTCAGGCACTCTATCAGATCTAATCCCTTTAATCATTTGTCACTTCCACTGTATAATTGTAAGGAGTTTGATTTAGGTCAAATATGACTTTTAGGAGGATACATCTCAATCCATAACATCCCCAACACAGGAAAGTCAGTTTTTTTAATCAGGAATAAAAACCTTGTGTTTTGGGTTCTAGCTCCCACCCACACAATGAAATGCCCTGGCCTGAGTCCTGTGGCCTACTCTTTGAAGCTCTGCACTCCACTGGCCATCACTGGACAGTTTCACAAACTGTGAAGGGAGCATGGCTGGGAATGCTTCCACAGTGTCCTTTTTGATGTTTCTGCTAGTTCTCTAGTTTCTCTACCAATTCATCTATTCAAAATAGCACATCTCCCAAGGACAAGCATCATCATCATTATTATTATCATCATTATATTACTACTTCTATTGTTATTATTTTCTAAGAGTAAATGTAGCCCCAAAATTCTGGGGGAAAACATTTCTTCTTTTATAAAGGCGCTTGCTCTGCACTTGGTATTAATGAGACCTTATTTTTAATAGTTCATTTAATTCCAGCTGGGCCTGTCAGAGTCTTGAAGACTTGCATAAGCCTTAACCTGAGTTCCTTTTATTTTCTTTGAGAAGCTTTCCAAACATTATTACATTTCAATTCCTTCCACCTTCAGCCACACATTCAAACCAGCAGGCAGTTACAAGCTAGCTTGTCATGTGGCTGTGTGCCTTTCCTCCAGCTACCGTCATCTCTTTAGGGGAAGGCACAGAATAGGCAGACAGTTAAACTTAACTAGGGGTATGGTTATGATCACAGGAGGCTCAAATGATAGAAAAAATGGGGGCATGGATGTTGCGTACATGTGCAAGGGAGTGAATACACTGCTGGACTGTGGAATCCAACCTGGAGAGTGAGAGAAGTGAGGTGGGGAAAAAGTGATGACTGCATCAAGAGGATGGGTGGTTAAAGATTATTCAAGCAAACCAGAAGGAGTAGAGGCTGGCAGGCAGAGAGGAAACTTTTAAAACTGTGTTTTTGAAAGTATTGCAGTTATTGGTAATGAGACAGTCTAGGGCAGGGGTAAGTCAGCTTAGGTAGTAAATATTTTCAGCTGTGTGGGCCAATGCAGGAGACATAAGAGACACAGGTTTGATCCCTGGGTCAGGAAGATCCCCTGGAGGAGGGCATGGCTACCCACTCCAGTACTGTTGCCTGGAGAATTCCATGGACAGAGGAGCCTGGTAGGCTACAGTCCAAAGGGTCGCAAAGAATCAGACATGACTGAAGCAATTTAGCACGCATACACACAGGCCATAGGTATGTCTTGACAACTCAGTGCATTGTTACAGGGAACTGTTATTGTTCACTGTGAACTGTGAACCATTCACTGAAATAAACAGGGAACTGTTACTGAACTGTTATTGTTACTGTGAAGAAGGTAATCATAGATGATATAAACATGAATGAACATGGATGCACTCCACTTAAAAAAGATAAAATCCATCCTTAGTTTGCAGGCTGGACAAAAGCAGGCACTGGTCTGGATTTGGCTGCAGGCCAGTTTGCCAACTGTTTGCTCTAGGTTATATCCATTATATGGATATAGGTTTCATCCATTATATGGATGAAAGCTGCAGCAAGTGAAGTGTAAAACACTGGATATGAAAAGATTTGAGGATTGAAGAGTTAGAAGCCTGAATGGATCATCAGCATAGATGTTAAGCTCACCGTGCAAAATGACAGGGATTCTGTAGGAATAAACACTTGAAGTGAAGTGCTAAAATCTTCAATGAATATAGGGAGCAACCAGGTGAATGGCAGATACCTATGAAAATGAAAGGTGGTATTATGATGGCATATACTTCAAGTAGGTTTGGTTTTTTATTGGTTTTGTGTTTCTTTTTATGGCAAGGAAAGGAACATTGATCTGGAAACCATGATGGAGAGGCTGCCAACCCACTTGCCTCTCATTGAGAAGAGGGGGGACATTCCTCACCTGTGAGGCCTGTAGGAAAGGTAATGTCTTCCAGAGCATAGTCTGATTCCAACAGAAGGGAAAGTTACAGGAACATTCAGAGGACTTGAGGTTGCAAGCTTCGTGTAGATGCTGTCATGGGGGGCACGGTGAGTGAAAAGGCAGCTGCAGTGAGGGGTTGAGTAAGCGAAGGGGCTTATACGGAAGGAGGGGAGAGTCTGAGAGACTAGGAGTTCTTGTGTCAAAGGAAGAAGGTTGTAAATGCAGTGAGGCTAATATGCATGATTTCTTATGAGGAAAAGTAATAGTTAATAATTGATTCTAATTGTGGTATTCTTCTAGAGACTGTTCTCTTTGGCTGTGAGACAGGCAACATTTTGAAATGAGGTGGGGAAGCTGAGGGGCTGTTTATCCAGGAAGGTGAGGATCCCTGAGGATTTCTCTCAGCTCCTGCTCAGGTCCTGGGCATCCTTTATCATTATATTCCCAGTGGCTACTATAATTTGTGGCAATCCATCTTCATAATAAAGACAAATTCACAAACCACAATAATAAAAGGCACAATAAAGAATGATATAAGAAATGTCCAGACAAAGCAATTGAGGAAAAAAAGAGGGTGAAGTTTATTGGATTAAAAATTCAGAAAAATATATCAGAAGATGATGCCTTTACTGAGGGCCCTGGCAGATGAATTTTTGACACGTCACCAATGGTGACTCTGATGCTGTGGGTGTAGTGACTGAGGGCATCCATGTGATTTCATGACTGTCTAACAATAATTGCTTCCAGGGATCCCAGTTATGTCTATATGTTTTCAGTGATCAAAATGAAAAGATTTGGCCATTCCAAATTTTTGTGTGTTCTTTTGTTACATTTCCCAAGAGATAAGGTGCTAGAAATGGCCAAACAGGTAGCAACAAATTGCAAACCGTAATGATCTCATCTGCTGTCTGCTTTAAAAGGATGCTGGGGCCTCCTTGGAAAGATACGAAGGGTGGAGACAAAAAAAAAAAAAAAAGGAATTGAAAGATTATTTCTATTATTTCTCGAGGAAATAATTGGTATATAAAAAAACTGCCTTCACCGTCTAGATAAGTTTTGGTGAGATGTCAGTATTGTGTAAAATGCCGTGTTCGGTCAGCCTCTTCATATGTCCAATTTAGTCAGTAGAGAGCCTGAGGGCTCTTATAGGTATAGAATGATTTCCTTGTGCTGTCAGAGCAGGAAAGTAATAACTCAATGCTTTCAATTTGGATTTGCTCCTTTGGTCTAGTTTTCAATAAAATTATAGCCATAGGCTATTTTTATAAAATTCCCAAGTTGGTACAAAATTACTTTAACCTTAAGAGTTCTTTTCCACACTTGGATTCACTTTACCTCAAATTTTTCTATCAGTCTAGGTATAATCTGTGATGGAAAATATTTCCTCTTCACAGATATGAACATAAATGAAGAAAGAGTTCTGAAGTCCTTCTTTCAATTGACTTTTCACTTTAGAAGAATTGTTCCAAACCTGGAGTCTTCAAGAAAAAAAACTGAGTAATACTCACCTCACTCCTCACAAGAGTCGATGCATAAACCACCTGAAAGAAAAACAAAACAAAACTTTCCCTACCTGGTTATTTATCTTCAGTATTATAGAAAAATGTTTAACAATTGTTGAGTAATACATCATCCCAAAATGTAACAGCATGAAATAATGAACATTCATTATCACACAGTTTTTAGGGTCAAGAAACTAAGACAGTGAGACATCGGGCTGGTTCTGGCTTAGAGTCTCTGGTGAGGTTGCAGATGCACTTCTGGTGGGAACTTCAGGTTTGTTGGCAGGCTTCAGGTCCTTATTGGCTGTTAGCTGGAGACTTCTATTCCTTGACACGTGGGCCGTGTCATAGGCTGCTTGAGAGTCCTTATAACATGGCAATGGCTTCCCTCAGATCAAGTGATGAGAAAGAAGAGAACCCAAGACAGAAACTAGAGTCTGCTATAATCTAATTTTGGAAGTGACCTCTGCTGTAATCTCATGGGTCACACAGCCCAACCCTGATACAGCCTGGGGGCAGTCTATACAAATGTGAGTGTCATTAGGGACCATCCTGGCAACTAGCTGTCCCTACTATTAATTCAACTTAATGTTCTGTTATAAAAGAATTGCATATTTTGGTAACTACAGAAATGGAAACCTAGAGAAAAAAATAACTGAGATAATCACTGTGACCATGTTGGCCTATGCACGTCTGTCCAGGGGTTTGCTTTGCATGTGTTGATCACATAATACTTACGAAACTGGTTTTTCTGAGTTCATGTTTCAAATGAACTCATTCCTTCCATTACAGACAATTGTTTTATTATAAAATTTTTACTTTTTGTTCAGAAATAAGACTCCTTCCTTTCTTTATGTATAAATTACTCCCTTGTCCCATGGCACATTTTGCAACTTTAGTTCCCAAACCTGCGTTAAAAAGGGCCTGGAATGTTCCTCTGATGTCAGGGGGCTGTGTGGGCAGCAGCACACTCTGTCCCTTCTACAGTTGTTTTCCATTTTGGCAGGAAACCTTTGGTTGAGCAATAGCGACAGGATAAAGCTTTCTCACCTCTAGCCTTGGACTGGGGGTGGGGCGCTGAGGGAGTAGAAGCTAAGAGGAAGGACAAGCCTAGAACAGGATAAAAAATTGATCCAGAAATGCTGTAATGGGTCCACAGCTAAGGTGAGAGGCAGAACACACTGACCTGTGTCCTTCCCACAAGGCAGAATTAATGTCGTCCTTTGGTCTGCAGTACTGTTTCTTTGAAACCTCTGAAAGAGCCTCCCTAGGTGGCAGCTAATGTGGGGAGGGGATAGCTCTAATTCTCACCCTCTGAGTGTTAAACTTTGGTGAGTCCCTGTCTCTGCAGGTCAGGACAGGGGTGGAGTTAGTGGAGAAGCTATGGGGTATTTTGTCATTTCCCATGGATATTTTATTTTGCTCTTTGTTTCTGTTTTTGAAAAAAAAAATTTTTTCTTCCTAAAAACTCTGTTTTTTAAAAAATAGCAGATATTAACACTAACCATTGACTTGATGGTGAGTTATAAGAGCTAACTTTTATTGTGTGAAGTTATTAAATGTATTTAAAATGTTAATTTAATGCAACCAACTTGGTAATACCATTATTATCACACTTGTACAGATAAGAAAAGAGGGACATAGCATATTAAGTGTCCTACCCTGAGAAACTAAGCTGGTGAGTGTCAGAGTGTGGCTCCCATGAGTATCAGAGTTTGGCTCCGGAGCACGCTCACCAGCCAAGTGTGATCACTTCCCCACGTGTCCTAGGTTCTGTGCTAAGCACCATGCATATATTCTCTCAGTTCAGTTCAGTTGCATCAGACTCTTTGTGACCCCATGGACTGCAACATGCCAGGCCTCCCTGTCCATTACCAACTCCTGGAGCCTACTCAAACTCGTGTCCATCGCATTGGTGATGCCATCCAACCATCTCATCCTCTGTTCTCCCCTTCTCCTCTTGCCTTCAATCTTTCCCAGCGTCAGGGTCTTTTCAGATGAGTCAATTCTTCACATCAGGTGGCCAAAGTATTGGAGTTTCAGCATCAGTACTTACAATGAATATTCAGGACTGATTTCCTTTAGGATTGACTGGTTGGATCTCCTTGCTTTCCAAGGGACTCTTAAGTCTTCTCCAACACCACATTTCAAAAGCATCAAAGGAAAAACACCAATACAGTATACTAATGCATATATATGGAATTTAGAAAGATGGTAACAATAACCCGGTGTACGAGACAGCAAAAGAGACACTGATGTATAGAACAGTCTTATGGACTCTGTGGGAGAGGGAGAGGGTGGGAAGATTTGGGAGAATGACATTGAAACATGTAAAATATCATGTAAGAAACAAGTTGCCGGTCCAGGTTCGATGCACGATACTGGATGCTTGGGGCTAGTGCACTGGGACGACCCAAAGGGATGGTATGGGGAGGGAGGAGGGAGGAGGGTTCAGGATGGGGAACACATGTTTACCTGTGGCAGATTCATTTTGATATTTGGCAAAACTAATACAATTATGTAAAGTTTAAAAATAAAAAAAAAAAAAAAAAAAGCATCACTTCTTTGGCACTCAGCTTTCTTTATAGTCCAACTCTCACATCCATACGTGACTACTGGAAAATCCATAGCTTTGACTAGATGGACATTTGTTGGCAAAGTAATGTCTCTGTTTTTAATATGCTGTCTAGGTTGGTCATAGCTTTTCTTCTAAGGAGCAAGCATCTTTTAATTTCATGGCTACAGTCACCATCTGCAGTGATTTTGGAGCCCCCCAAAATAGTCTCTCACTGTTTCCATTGTCTCCCCATCTATTTGCCATGAAGTGCTGGGGCCGGATGTAATTATCTTAGTTTTCTGAATGTTGAGCTTTAAGCCAACCTTTTCACTCTCCTCTTTCACTTTCATCAAGAGGATCTTTAGTTCTTTGCTCTCTGCCACAAGGGTGGTGTCATCTGTGTATCTGAGGTTATTGATACTTCTCCCATCAATCTTGATTCCAGCTTGTGCTTCATCCAGCCTGGCATTTAGCATGATGTACTCTGTGCAGAAGTTAAATAAGCAGGGTGACAATATACAGCCTTGATGTACTCCTTTCCTGATTTGGAATCAGTCTGCTGTTCCATGTCCAGTTCTAACTGTTGCTTCTTGACCTTCATACAGATTTCTCAGGATACAGGTCAGGTGGTCTGGTATTCCCATCTCTTTGAGAATTTTCCACAGTTTTTGTGATCCACACAGTCAAAGGCTTTGGCATAGTCAATAAAGCAAAAGTAGATGTTTTTCAGGAACTCTATTGCTTTTGCAATGATCCAACAGATGTTGGCAATTTGATCTCTGGTTCCTCTGTCTTTTCCAAATCCAGCTTGAACATCTGGAAGTTCATTGTTCGTGTACTGTTGAAGCCTGACTTGGAGAATTTTGAGCATTACTTTGCTAGTTTGTGAGATGAGTGCAACTGTGCAATAGTTTAAACATTCTTTGACATTGACTTTCTTTGGGATTGGAATGAAAGCTGATCTTTTCCACCTGTGGCCACTGCTGAGTTTTCCAAATTTGCTGGCATATTGAGTGCAGCACTTTCACAGCATCATCTTTTAGGATTTGAAATAGCTCAACTGGAATTCCATCACCTCCACTAGCTTTGTTCATAGTGATGCTTCCGAAGGCCCACTTGACTTCGCATTCCAGGATGTCTGGCTCTAGGTGAGTGACCATACCATTGTGGGTCATGAAGATTTTTTTTGTATAAATCTTTTTTCTTGTGGGTATTCTTGCCACCTCTTCTTATCTTCTGCTTCTGTTAGGGCCATACCATTTCTGTCCTTTATTGTGACCATTTTTGCATGAAATGTTCCCTTGGTATCTCTAATTTTCTTGAAGGAATCTCTAGTCCTTCCCATTCTGTTGTTTGCCTCTATTTCTTTGCATTGATCACTGAGGAAGACCTTCTTATGTCTCTTTGTTATTCTTTGGAACTCTGCATTCAAATGGATATATCTTTCCTTTCTCCTTTGCATTTCACTTCTCTTCTTTTCTCAGCTATTTGTAAGGCCTCCTCAGACAACCATTTTGCTTTTTTGCATTTCTTTTTCTTGGAAATGGTCTTGATCCCTGCCTCCTGTACAATGTCACAAACCTCTGTCCATAGTTCTTCAGACACTCTATCAGATCTAATCCTTTGAATCTGTTTGTCACTTCCACTGTATAATAATAAGGGATTTGTTTTAGGTCATACCTGAATGGTCTAGTGGTTTTCCCTACTTTCTTCATTTTAAGTTTGAATTTGGCAATAAGGAGTTCATGATCTGAGCCACAGTCACCTCCTGGTCTTGTTTTTGCTGACTGTATAGAGCTTCTTCATCTTTGGCTACAAAGAATATAATCAGTCTGATTTTGGAATTGACCATTTGGTGATGTCCATGTGTAGAGTCTTCTCTTGTGTTGTTGGAAGAGGGTGTTTGCTAGACCAGTGCGTTCTCTTGGCAAAACTGTATTAGCCTTTGCCCTGCTTCATTCTGTACTCAAGGCCAAACTACTGTATTTTGGACTCTTTTGTTTCTGTGATGGCTACTCCATTTCTTGTAAGGGATTCGTGCCCAAAGTAGTAGATATAATGGTCATCTGAGTTAAATCCACCCATTCCAGTGCATTTTAGTTTGCTAATTCCTAAAATGTTGACGTTCACTCTTGTCATTTCCTGTTTGACCACTTCCAATTTGCCTTGATTCATGGAACTAGCATTCCAGGTTCCTATGCAGTATTGCTCTTTACAGCACTGGACTTCACTTCCATCACCAGTCACATCCACAACTGGGTGTTGTTTTTGCTTTGGCTCCATCTCTTCATTCTTTCTGGAGTTATTTCCCTACTGTTCTCCAGTAGATATTGGGCACCCTCTGACCTGGGGAGTTCATCTTTCAGTGTCCTATCTTTTTGCCTTTTCATCCTGTTCATAGGGTTCTCAAGGCAAGAATACTGAAGTGGTTTGCCATTCCCTTCTCCAGTGGACCATGTTTTGTCAGAACTCTCCACCATGACCTATCCATCTTGGGTGGCCCCACACAGCGTGGCTCATAGTTTCATTGAGTTAGACAAGACAGTGGTCCATGTGATCAGATTGGTTAGTTTTCTGTGATTGTGGTTGTCAGTCTGTCTGCCCTCTAATGGATAAGGATAAGAGGCTTATGGAAGCTTCCTGATGGGAGAGACTGACTAAGGGGGAACTTAGGTCTTGTTCCAGTGGGCGGTGCCATGCTCAGTAAACCTTTATTCCAATTTTCTGTTGATGGGCAGGGCTGTGTTCCCTCCCTGTTTTTTGCCTGGGGCCAAACTATGGTGGTGTTTGCTATGACCAGTGTGTTCTCATGTCAAAAACTCTACCTACTTTTGCATTTCAGTCCCCTATTATGAAAAGAACAATTTTTTTGGTGTTAGTTCTAGAAAGTCTTGTAGGTATTCATAAAACCATTCAACTTCAGCTTCTTCAGCATTACTGGTGGTGCATAGAGTTGGATTACTGTGATATTGAATGGTTTGCGTTGGAAACAAACAGAGATCATTCTGTCTCAATGTACATATATAACACTGTGACATAGATCTTATTTTCCACAGTTTATTGATGGAGAAACCAAGGCACAGGGAAGTTAGTTATCTTGGCCAAGTTCCCTTGACTGATATGGACAGAGCTTGTATTCAAACCAAGGTTTATCTATTCTTCTTCTACTACTCATGTTCCCAGGGTAAGGGAATGATTCGTTTTATGGCAAGCAGCAGATAGATGGAGAGTACTTCACATTACTTCCATATAATACATTGTATAGAAAAAAAGGATCTTGAGCAGATCGTATCTTCTCTGTGTTGGACCTTTTGTTTAGTTGTCACATGATTTCTTGATTTTCTTATGGTTCACTTTTAGTCATTTCAGGTCTCAGATTTATTAGTAGAAGCAATGCTTGTTTATAGAGAAGCTCTGAAGTGGGATTTTGACAGAGCAAATGTTACTTCTGATATGATGTCTAGATTTATCTGCCTAACTCAGTAAATAGTAGTATATACTGCTCTTGATACAGAATTTTTCACAGGTATGAAAATACACGTGTATATACATGCAAATACATACATACGCACACAGTGAGAGCACACAGTCTTTGACTTGACTGGTAAATATGAAATAAATTCACTGACAGGAAAATCTAATTGTAAATTCTGTTTGCCTATGGATATTCAGGGGGAGGTTAGGCCCCAGAGAGAGAATAATGTTATTCTTATATTTTTAATGTTATAAAAAGGACTTTAAATAGTTGCCTGTGATTTCATTAATGAAAGAAAACATTAAATTTCTTTGTAACAGTGTAAATTCTACAATGTATTTTGCTGAGTGGTGTGTTTTTGTGGTCATACTTACTGTCATGTCTGATGTTTGGCAACATAATACTTGAAATGAACCCAAATGACAGGAAGGACTTTCTGCACTTTTGTATATAGAGTGTATAACCTACTCTATATGACCAAAAGCAGGCTGATGGATGGAGGAAAAGCACTAAGAGTGTTATGTGTTTTTAAGCCACTACTTTTGTTTTCCGTGGATAAACGACATGAGGTTGAATACTTCAAGTTAGTCCTCATGGTAATTAGAAAGTTAGAAAGTGTTTCTCAGCATATTCCTGCTTTTCCTTTCTGTTTTCCTTTTCTTCTCTGGGTTCCTGACCTTTTCTTTTTTCCCCCATCACTACCATCCCCCAAATACTCCTGCCCTCCTCCCCTCTAGAGGTATATATGACTACAGATTAACCCTTGTAATGAAACCCTCTACGTTCAAGCCCTAACACTGGATCCTTTACTTGAGATGATCAACTTGACTTCTCTGATGTGCTGTCTATATTTTCAAGTTGGGAAGGATAATAATTAGTTGACAAAGTTGTAAAGATTCCCAAAAGATGCTTATGAAATGCCTGATACATAATAGCTGATTGTTAAGATTATCATTACCAAACTGTCTCCCTAAAACTACATTTCTATTTCAGAGTTATTTCTGTTCTCGTCCTTCATCAGTACTCGCATTTAATCTGTGACTTTATGTCAGATTATTGAGGAAAGAATTAGACAAACTAATTAAAATATGAACTACCTATAACAATGTGTAATGAAGAGTGTGAATTTGATGGGACACAGATATAAAGTTGTTAATATCTTTCTCTTACAAAATCACTTCCTTCAACCATTCTTTGTAGAATTTCCATTTCTATTCCTTAGTGTTATCTTGGGACAAATTCTATAGCTTTCCTGTCAACCTCAGTTATTAAATATCAGTTTATCTTCAGTCTAAATCTTTCTCTTCCTTGCATCAGCACAAGACTTTTGGCTCTAAGGAGTTGGAATTGGAAAGGGATAAGTTCTGTTTTAGGGATTTTTCCTTATTCTCCCTTTTCTGAAGCTCTTTTTGTATATTGAGGACAGAGAACTGAGATGGGAGAAACAACCTGTTGAATGATTTTTAATTAGAGTTGGTTGGTCTTTTCCTCTTTTGACTGTAACAGTTGCCTTGGTGATGACTTCTGAGTGAAAAGTACCAAATACAATTCTCTCTTGGGGTGCGCCTGTGAATGCTCAGGAGACCCTGCAGCTGGCTTCTTGCTCTATTCTCTGCCATAGGAGATCTGCTGGGCATTGAACTCTTCCATCCAATTAATCTTTATGAGTTTAACTTCAGACGGGGCGGTTGTCCAAGGTGATGTAGGTTGGGAGCTGTTTTGCTACTGTCTCCCAAGGTATAGCACTTGAGTAGGCATTGTCTCATCTAGGTGTCCATTCCTGAATCCATCACTGTTTAAGAGAATTGTATTTGTGTTCTCTTTGTGTGCTTTCCCTACTCTAAAAAAATGTGGCATCAGAGTTAGTTATTTGAAAAGTAAAGGAATTAAAATGACCATAACATGGATGGGAAAAACTGGAAAAATTTGGAATCAACAAAAGCTAAAATATATTTTGTATAGGTAAACCAAAATCTTAGGGACTATGTACTCTTAGAATTACTAATTGTGTCTACTCTGACAGCATGAATGCTTTGCGCAGAGAAGGAGAATTTTCCTCTTGTGGTCTTTGGGATCCTCATATTTGTGCTACCAGAAAGGTGACACTCATATTTGACATCTGGGCTACTAGAAATGCCCTAGCCATTTTACACTCCTGTCATATAGCCGAGTAAGGTTATTGGTGAAAACTTGATACCAATTATTACCACTCTAAAACAAACTGTGAGCCAGTACTCACTACCAGAAAGTTGTTATGAGAAAGTGCAATTGTACCACAATAGAACTAAAAGTATTCCATTTGTTTGTTTTGTTCTTAAGAAATTAAATGTTCAGATTTCTTTTGTACAAAGTAGAATTTATTGTTATTTTGAAGAGCCAATATACCTTACTCAGAAAATGGATTACATCTCCATTACGTCAAGGGCAAGATGGAACCGTCTTTCTCCCATTAGCTAAAACTAAGAGATTTTGTTTAAAAGCAAAAGAGATTTTTGTACACTTAGTAGTCTGTGTGTGCACTGATGCTCTGACAAAGTGCAAGCACTCTCATTAAGCCTTTTTGACTCCCTTCAGTATCAACAGCTTCTTTGAAAACCACCTATCAAGCGTAGTCAGGACTTGTGATTTCCTTCGGAGTCAATAAAACTGTTACACTTAGGGTCAGCTAGCTCTAACTACTAACCACTTTTTCACTTAGAAGATGAGTCTCCTTGTGGACAACAAAGTCTCTTTTCATGTCAGGAAGCATTACCTTCCCTTTCTCTGTTTCCTGTTTAAACTGGCAATTTTCCCTATGTCTGTACTTTTGTCAAATTCCCTTTGTCCTCTGTATAATTTATTTCCATCAGGCATTCTCTTCCAGTTGCTTTCCTGAGATTCATAAGGTATTAATGTTTGTCCAGCTGTTTTTAATAACAGCCTCAGAAATGGACACAAGCTGCTGTCCAAATGTACACCTGCTCCAAATAAGAGAGTGAGTCAGGGCTCATTGTGCAAACAGTCCTCACAGCAGCATCTTTCCTGTTGTGCAAACATCCCGTTTTTCTTACAAGTACTCTGTGGTTCATTCTTTTTCATTTTCCACACTTGGTGAGTATTGGATATTTAATTGGTAAATCTATACATTTAAAAGCTAATTTTTGACTTGTCTGAATTAACAAAATAAAAAATAGAGCTGTATACAAATCATGAGGTCTACAAAAGGTAGGAAAAATATAATTTCATCAAGTTTCAAAACCAAAAATTATTCCACATAAGCTATAAAATCAGTGTACGTATTCTCAAAAATATTAATAAAACAAAAATGTGGTTGACTTTTTCATTGTTGTTGAAGTTTTATAGATCCTTACTCTAACTCTAAAAGGGATAATTAAGAGTGTGTACATGCTCAGTTTCTCAGTTATTTCTGACTCTGGGACCCTCCAGACTGTAGACCACCAGGCTCCTATGTGCATGGGATTCTCCAGACAATAATACTGGAATGGGTTACCATTTCCTCCTCTGGGGTATCTTCCTGACTCAGGGATTGAACCCATGACTCCTGCATCAGCAGGTGGATTCTTTACGGGAAGCCCTTAATTGAGAGAATGAACTTTAATAGTGCTTTTCAAAAGTATTTGAAGGTTCTTAGTAAAATAGCTTAGGCTTCTCTAGGAATATTAAATAATTTTTAAATATAAAAATTTAGAGTTTTTCAACATAGAAACAGTCTGACATCTTAACTAGGGGAAAACAGTCTATAAAAATTCACTGGAGGTGTACTGAATACCCATTTTGGCTGAAGGTTGAGTGGTCAAATGTTAAAATCACCAAATGGCCAAGATAGATAACATACTATAGAAAAAACATGTCAAATGCAAAAATAAATCTGAAATATTATAAAAGTAAAATAATTGAAATCTTGTTATAATTTACTTAGTAGTTGTGCCTTAAGGCTTGACATTCTAAAACAAACATTTTTTCCGCAATGGCAGCTGGTAAATTGCTCCTGTGCTAATTATGTTGCATATTAGTGAGGCAGGCTTAGTAGATATTCATTTTTCTTTTCATAAATTAGGGTAGAGTTGCTTTACAGTATTGTATAACAAAGGAAATTAGCTATATGTGTACACATATCCCCTCCCTCTTGGACCTCCCTCTCACCCCTCCCCAATCCCAGCCACCTAGGTCACCACAGAACACAGAGCTGGGCTTCCTGAGTATCCAGCAGGTTCCCACTGGCTATCTGTTCTACACCAGGCAGTGCACATACATCAATCCCAACCTCCCGATTCATCCCCCACCCTCTGTACCCAGATGTCCATTCTCTACATCTCCCTGATTTTTTTGATCATTCTTACAATTATTACCTTTAAGTCTTTCTTGGGTAGGTTGCCTGTCTCCATTTCACTTATTTCTTCTGGAACTTTATCTAGCTTCTTCTTTGCAACATGTTTCTGTCACCTCATTTTGCTTAACTTGCTTTTTTTATTTTGTAGAAGTTGTCCTTTACCTCCCAGCAGTACACTCCCCTTGTGTCACCAGACCTAAATGCTGCAATGTTCGTTCCTGTGAGGGTCTCTTTTTTGTGGCATGCAAGGTGGGTGGTCTGGTAAGCTTGGCTGGCCACCTGTGTGGAGGCTGCCGGCTGCTGGTTGGTGGGACAGGGTCATGAAGTGGCTGACTGTGGAACCCATAGGGATCCTGGGGATAGTACTGGTTACTATTGAGTAGAGGCAGGGTCCAGGAGTCTCCAAACCTGTTGCTCACCCACTGATGGGTGAAGCCAGGTCCTTGAGTTAGTGCTAGACTACAGCAGGTAGAGACAGGTCCTGGAGTCTGGTTGTAGGGCCCAGTGGTCCCAAAGCAGGGTTCGATTACTGGAGGGTGGGCTGGTTCTTGAAATGGTTGGCTGCAGGGCCCAGGGTGTCTTGAAGCATGTCTTGGCTGAACATCTTATATAAGATAAGGCAGTTTATATAAGATAAGGCAACATCTTATATAAGATAAGGCAAGATAAAGCACACATGTTATCTTGATAACATGTAGCTGATTTTTGCTGAGGTCGATTTTCATTGATTTTATGAAATCGAATTTATGATGATTTTATGATGATTGCTAGTATCTTAAATATTCAGCTATTCACAATGAATTTAAAACAGAGGGATAGACATGTTATAAAACAACAGTAAAATATAAATATAGAATCTAGGTAGTAGATACATGGTGTCATTGTAGTGTTTTTTCCTCAACTTTTTCCTTATGTTTAAATTTTTTTATAGTTAGGAAAAATAATAATTCTAAACCAATATGCCTTATACTGTATGTCAGGATCTCTGGGAAAGATACTGAGATTTGCAAACAAAAATTCATTGGGAGTGCTGAGCTACAATGCCTGGAAGGGATGGAGAAAACAAAATTGGGCACAGGGAGAAGTTGCAAAAGAGGCTTCAGCTGATCCTAAGGGGTGTTTGGAAGCTGGCATGACTCTTTAGAATACCAGTTGAGTCAAAGGGGCCAAGACCTTTGCAACCCAGTTCAACCAGTTATAAACGCATTCTGCCTGCAGGAAGTGGATATAACCTTGGATAAGACAACTTCCTTCAGTGGGGGCAACTCATGGGGAAGGACCCAGCAATGAGCCTCAGCAGTCAGTGCCTCTGGCTGCATGAAGAATGAACCACAGTATTCACTGCACCATATTCATATTTTGATGATGTTAAAATGAATGTTTATAAAGATTACCTACGTAATCAAATATTGTATGCCTTGGCTTTTGTGAACAATGCTGCAAAGAACATGGGGATGCAGATACCAATTGTTTTTTTCTTCCTTTCTTTAACTTCTCTGGATACTCAGAAGTAGGGTTGCTGGATCATATGAGTTTTATTTTTAACTTTTTGAGGAATCTTCATACTGTTTCCCATTGTAGCGCTGCCATTTTACACTGCCAACAGCAATGCACAGGAATTCCAATTTCTCTACAACAGATGATTTCTTACAACATTTTTTTTTTATTTGTGGTTCAGTGAACACAGATATTAATTGGGTAGCATAATTGGTAGATGCCTGAACATCCATTCTAATATATGGCTGCACTAAAAATCTCCAAGTGAACAAATATGATGGCTTTCCTTTGTACCAGAGTGTGTGTTGAGGAGCTATGGAGTTATAATTGCTACTCCAGAATCACTAATAGAAAGCTCAAAAATGTTGTAGTGATCTGTTTATGTTTTTTTAAAATTATGATGAAAAAACAGAAGCAGAACCTTGGCCTTGTATGTGAAACCTTAAAGTGAAAAGATTTGTGTGTCAGGAAATTCTGTTAATATTGTTGCTAATAGCAGGAAAAGGACATACAGTATTCCCTGATGAGACTGTCAACTGGCGCGTCCATCAAAAATAAGAGGTTTTTCTTGAGCACAGAAACAGCCCTAAGCATCATTTAAATCACTGTAGAGTAGTATGACTCAGAAGTCAGTGACTTCTGAAAGCACACGTGTTATTCCTTCACTTCATGATTGAGTCATTGCCTAACAGAAAAGTCCAGTTAAACAAGCTGATGTTCTTGGGTGTTGCTTTTGTCTGGGAATCTCATTTGGAAATAAGTACAGGGTCACTGCTAATGAACATCACCTACTATACAATGTCCCATGTAAGATCTTTCTATCAGCACTGCTGACATTTAAACGTGGGATATCACAGTATTGGTGACCCTGGAATACACTAGAATTGAATACACTAGTTTGAAAACAGGATGCTAAAACTCAGGAGACTATGTCAACTGATAATTGCCAATTGAGATGTAGTGTTGACCTGTTGATAAAAAAAGATTGCCCAAGGCACAATGAAATTACATTGGACCTTCTACCTCTCATGATGGAATAAACACTAATACATGAGTATAGCATCTCTTTGAGTATGGGAGTTATTCTTACTCTGAAATAGGGGTAAAGGAAGAGCTATTTGAAATGATGTTAAGGCTAAAGTGTGAGGATGTGAATTTCCATCCCATGGCCATAATTAGTGACTGTAGAAATGGATAATCAGAAGGGACAATCAGGAACAGAGGAAGGTAGCTGCTTGGCATGAATGCTCAGGCTGAAGCCAGTTTTCAATGGGATAAATCTGAAGAACTGAGAATGACCAGGAAAGGTCAAATGCAGGAAAAATGCAATAATCATCACATGGGGAAATGTTTTTTAACTGCCTGAACATAATCAAAAGTGGGGGGTGAAAGTTTATAGGCAAGTATGGAGCTGACCACTACATGCTAAATAGTGGTTAGATGATTAGGATCTGCTTAAGATACCTCAGAAATGAGGGACGGAGGGAAAAAATTCTGTAATGGAACCTGGTGATATTGCTTATCTAAATCCTGGTTTGATAAATGCAGGGCTCATATTTAGAGTAATTTCCTTTTAATTATTGGGGAAATATAATTAAATGTAAGATCTTCTCGCAACCTAGAAACCTCTCACAAAGGTAGTAAAGAAAACAATTATTGAATAAGCATAAGAATGTAATGTACGTCATAGGCAGTCCACTAAATGGCAAAGACAGAAAGAAATATCACCCTTTTATAGAGTTAAGCAGTCAGGGCCCATTACATACATGTTCTCAAGATAAACAGTAATTAATCCTCAGGTGAGAGGCGTGACAGCACTGTTTATCACACATGGTTCTTCCTAGATTCATCTGGTAATTGGGGTGATCATCTGCACTAAATAATTGGATTCACCCAGAGGAAAAATAACTTCTCATATCTTTATTTCAGGAGATACTTTTACAGCTTGGAATTAGGCACTCACTGCAATGAGGCTCCTACCCTGCCAAAGACACTGGGAGTTGGGCTTTATATCTTTTTACGTTTCCATTTCAAAGAGATGTCTTGCAGGTCCTCAAGGGAGACATTCTTGGTCATAAAGTTGGCAGAAGTCTTGTTCTAATTTTCAAAAGGTTTATGTACATTTTAAAGAAGAGAGAAAGTACTTACAAATGCACATTTTCTAAAGAAAATGCTCTGAGAAAAAGAAGTGAATGTAAATCTGTTCCCTTATTTTTAACAGGGAGAATTAAGCCTCTTAATTTGTATTTGTCTTTATACTACTCATCTCCAGTACCTTGCCTGGAAAATCCCATGGATGGAGGAGCCTAGTGGGCTGCAGTCCATGGGGTGGCTAAGAGTCGGACACGACTGAGCGACTTCCCTCTCACTTTTCACTTTCATGCATTGGAGAAGGAAATGGCAACCCACTCCAGTGTTCTTGCCTGGAGAGTCCCAGGGACGGAGGAGCCTGGTGGGCTGCCGTCTCTGGGGTCGCACAGAGTCGGACACGACTGAAGTGACTTAGCAGTAGCAGTTATACTACTCATAAGACACATTTCTGGCAAACTCCATCCTCTGATACAAAAGCTCTTGACATTTCTGAGTATTAGGATTACTTCTCATCATGAAAAAATTCTATAAACCATATCTCTGTGATGCTGTTTTATTCATTAAGTTGTGTCCAACTCTTTGTGACCCCATGGGCTGTAGCCCTCTAGGCTCCTCCATCCATGGGATTTTCCAGGCAAGAATACTGGAGCAGGTTGCCATTTCCTTCTTCAGGGGATCTTCCCTGGTTCAGGGATCAAGCCCAGGCAATCAAACAGACTATGAATCTGGATACTCTTTTAGATCAACTTGTATTTTTTACTCTAAGTATTATCTACACTCATTTTAAAATGAACAGTATCTCTGTATACAAAGCATAATGGTTTGTCTAATTGTCGAGATATATTTCTTGGAGGGTTGTGGAGGACATTTTAGGAGCCTCTATTGGAAATGGTATACATGGTTACCTCCAATATCCCATCGTTCAGAATTTAATCCCATGGCCCTACTCAACTGTAAAAGAAGCTAGAAAATAGAAGTTAGCTGTGTTCCCAGGAGGAAATATAACTGTATTAACTCTGTCACAATAGACATATGGATGATCTTCCATAATCCTCCCTGAGAGATAAGTACTCTATCCTCATTTAGAGATTAAAAAAAAAAAAAATCTGACCCTCAGAGAGATTGAGCTACACAACCAAGATCACAAAGCTAATGATTATGTGGCATATCTAGCTTGACCACAGGTACTGTATGATTTTCTCTGTCATTTTAGGTACTGGAAATTCTAGACAGCAGCAGTCACTTCGATGAGGCTGACTTTGCTCATGATTTTGTCTGTGCTTACACGTCAGTTAAGGGTGCATGTGGACCTTGGATTTGAATATTTTTTAATAGTTTGTTAACATAGTGCGAGTTTTCTTTATAGTCCAGTCCCAAAAGGAAACAGCTACCCACTCCAGTATTCTGGCCTAGAGAATTCCATGGACTGGATAGTCCATGGTGTTGCAAAGAGTTGGACATGACTGAACGACTTTCACTCACTCACTCCCAATCACTCTGTCTTCTTTGATCTTACCAATAACAGTATTTCAGTACTTTTCAATAATAAGAATAATACAACCAAACCCTTTTCTGCTTTTCCATAAACTTGGTTAACAATTAAAATCTTAGCTTATTAACTGAAGCACAATCTTGTTGATTAATGTTTCTAATTTGTTTCACTTGTGTTGCTCATTTTAATGGAGACATGAATTGTACTTGATTGTTTTCAGTTGCCAAATGCTGATTCTTCAGAATGAATTATGTCTATCAATTAAGGATAATTAAGCAGAGTATCAAAATAATAGACTCAACTTAAATCAGTGAAAGTATAAGACAGAGTTCAAAGTCTAGTCAGAATATTCATAGAAAACACAAGCGGGGGAGTATTATTTATGTGGAATCTTGGTTATCTGGTCCTCAGCTTTGTAAATCTAGAAACTGTATGAATTGGTCCCTAAAAAAAACTCATTCACCAAGTAAATTCATTAGATATTGATGAGTAAAATAATCCTAATTCTTTATTTATAATAAACTATGCTACCTTCAGTGACTGGAGCACCAATTTCCTTTATCTGGAACATTCCTTCTTCTTGCTAACACATTGAGGAAACACAGCTATGATTTTTCCATAAAATTTTAATAATTTTATGGAAAATAAAAAAAAAATGAAATGTTACTTGGTAGTTTCAAAGGGACATTTTGTCTAGGGATTAAGACCTAATAGTTCTTCCACATCACATCTAAAAACAGTAATTATTCTCTTGGGAATGGGAAGCACTTGTACATTAAGTATAAATTTCTATGCCTTGGAAAGAGTTGGATAATACATGGCCAAATTCATGCTAACTCTTTCCACATTTTCTGAGATTTGTGTATGCCATCCAGGTCTGTCTGTTAATATAATCTTTCTTCAGAGAGGTCACAAATATTGATGAGATTAAAATATTCTGCAACCAAATTTGTTAAGAGTAGCAGTATTTTTAGTGGAAAGAATAGAATTTGAAATTAGGCAAATCTAGGATTAGGTCCGTTTAACAGTCATTCATCTGATGATTTATTGTGATGAGAACACAACATGAAATTATTTGCCTTTTGTGACTGACCACTTTCACTATACAAAACTATACAAAAAAGATCTTCATGAACCAGATAACCATGATGGTGTGATCACTCACCTAGAGCCAGACATCCTGGAATGTGAAGTCAATTGGGCCTTAGGAAACATCACTATGAACAAAGCTAGTGCAGGTGATGGAATTCCAGTTGAGCTATTTCAAATCCTAAAAGATGATGCTGTGAAAATGCTGCACTCAATATGCCAGCAAATTTGGAAAACTCAGCAGTGGCCACAGGACTGGAAAAGCTCAGTTTTCATTCCAATCCCAAAGAAAGGCAATGCCAAAGAATGTTCAAATTACTGCACAAATTGTACTCATCTCACACTCTAGCAAAGTAATGCTCAAAATTCTCCAAGCTAGGCTTCAACAGTACGTGAACCGTGAACTGTTCCAGATGTCCAAGCTGGATTTAGAAAAGGCAGAGGAACCAGAGACCAAATTGCCAACATCCACTGGATCATCAAAAAAGCAAGAGAGTTCCAGAAAAACATTTACTTTTGCTTTATTGACTACACCAAAGCCTTGACTGTGTGGATCAAAACAAACTGTGGCAAATTCTTAAAGAGACGGAAATACCAGACCACCTGACCTGTATCCTGAGAAATCTGTATGCAGGTCAAGAAGCAATGGTTAGAACCGGACATGGAACAACAGACTGGTTCCAAATACGGACAGGAATATATCAAGGCTGCATTTTGTCACCCTGCTTATTTAACTTACATGCAGAGTTCAGTTCAGTTCATTCACTCAATCGTGTCCGACTCTTTGCGACCCCATGAATTGTAGCAAGCCAGGCCTCCCTGTCCATCACCAACTCCTGGAGTTCACTCAAACTCATGTCTGTCGAGTTGGTGATGCCATCCAGCCATCTCATCCTCTGTTGTCCCCTTCTCCTCCTGCCCCCAATTCCTCCCAGCATCAGAGTCTTTTCCAATGAGTCAACTCTTCACATGAGGTGGCCAAAGTACTGGACTTTCAGCTTTAGCATCATTCCTTCCGAAGAACACTCAGGGCTGATATCCTTTAGAATGGACTGGTTGGATCTCCTTGCAATCTAAGGGACTCTCAAGAGTCTTCTCCAACACCACAGTTAAAAAGCATAGATTCTTTGGTGCTCAGGTTTCTTCACAGTATGCAGAGTACATCATGCTAAATACCAGGCTGGATGAAGCACAAGCTGGAATGAAGATTGCTGGGAGAAATATCAGTAACCTCAGATACGCAGATGACACCACCCTTATGGCAGAAAGTGAAGAAGAACTAAAGAGCCTCTTGATGAAACTGAAAAAGGAGAGTGAAAATGTTGGCTTAAAACTCAACATTCAGAAAATGAAGGTCATGGCATCTGGTTCCACCACTTCATGGCAAGTAGATGGGGAAACAATGGAAACTGTGAGAGACTTTATTTTGGGGGGCTCCAAAATCACTGCAGATGGTGACTACAGTCATGAAATTAAGACACTTGCTCCTTGGAAAAAAAGCTATGACCAACCTAGACATCATATTAAGAGGCAGAGACATTACTTTGCCAACAAAGGTCCATCTAGTCAAAGCTATGGTTTTTCCAGTAGTCATGTATGGATGTGAGAGTTGGACTATATAGAAAGCTGAGCACTGAAGAATTTATGCTTTTGAACTGTGGTGTTGGAGAAGACTTTTGAGAGTCCCTTGGACTGCAAGCAGGTCCACCCAGTCCATCTTAAAGGAAATCAGTCCTGAATATTCATTAGAAGGACTGATGCTAAAGCTGAAAGTCCAGTACTTTGGCCACCTGATGCAAAGAACAGACACATTGGAAAAGACCCTGATGCTGGGAAAGATTGAAGGCAGGAGGAGAAGGGGATGACAGAGGATGAGATGGTTGGCTGGCATCACTGACGCTATGGACGTGAGTTTGAGGAGGCTCCAGGAGTTGGTGATGGTCAGGGGAGCCTGGAGTGCTACAGTCCATGGGGTTGCAGAGTCTAATACGACTGAACAACTGAACTAGTTGACTAACTTTCACTTAGCATAATGTCCTCAAGGTTCATCCGTATTATTACATATTGCAGAATTTTACTTCTTTTTCAATTGATAAATAGTATTCTACTATACATATGTACTACATATTCTTTATATCTTCAGCTGTGGAACATTTAAGTTGTTTCCACACATTGGCTACTGTGATATACCTATTAGTGTAGGAGTACTAGTATCTCTCTCAGATCCTGATTTCAATTTTTCTGGATAAATACCTAGAAGTGTGACTGCTGCATCATATGGCAGTTTAATTTCTAATGCTTTGTGGAATTTCCCTATTGTTTTCAACAGCGATTGCACCATTTTTCATTTTCATCAACAGTGTGCAAGTGTTCCAGTTTCTCTGTATGTTCATCAGTATTTAATGTCTTTTTTGGTAATAGTCATCCTGACAGATGTGTGCTCATTGTGGTTTTGCTCACATTTCATGGTGACTACCCACTCCAGTATTCTTGCCTGGAGAATCCCAGGGACGGGGGAGCCTGGGGGGCTGCCGTCTATGGGGTCGCACAGAGTTGGACACGACTGAAGCGACTTAGAAGCAGCAGCAGCAGTGGTGTTTAGCATTCTTTCATATACCTGTTGGCCATATGTTTGTCTTTATTTAAGAGATGTATATTCAAACCCTTTGCCCATTTAAAACTTGGATTATTTGTATTCTGCTATTGAGTTGTAGGAGTTATTCATATATTACAGGTATTAACCTCTTATCAGATATATAGTTTGGAGATATTTTTTCCCATTCTGTCCACTGCCTTTTAATTTTGTTGTTTCCTTTGCTGTGTATAAATATTTTAGTTTGAGGTAGTCCAACTTTCCTATTTTTGCTTTTTATTGTCTGTCCTTTCAGTATCAGATCTATGAAACTAATGCCAACCAGCGTTCATGGCCTTCTCCAATCGATAGAAATTGACTAGAGACAAGACAAGAAATTCAGGCAAAGCTTACCAGGGCCCCTGCTATAGCTGGGAGGGAATGAAAATGAACAACAGCATCCCTTGCTTGCTCACTCCCTGAGGGGGCAAGCTTGTTGCTTATATGGGTGAGGGTAGGAGTGTGTCCAGGGGTTGAGTTGGAGGAGTGGCTTAGGTGTTGTGCCCCCTCTGAAGGTGAGGGGGGCATGCATAGTACCCTGCTTTTGCTCCCAGCTTTTTAGAAGTAGCATCTGGGTTTTTTTGGTCTTTTTGTATCTTTTGTCCAAAATTTGCCCCATCTGTGCATGTTGACAGTTGTTTTCAGTCTCATAGTTTCTTTGTAGGGCTTCTCTGGTGGCTCAGTGGAGAGAACCTGCAGGAGATGCAGGTTCAGTGTGCCTGGAAGTTCCCCTGGAGAAGGAAATGGCAACTTACTCTAGTACTCTTGCCTGGGAAATACCATGGATAGAGGAGCCTGGTGGGCTGTAGTACCTGGGGTTGCAAAAGAATTGGACACAACTTAGTGACTGAACAATAACATAGTTTCTTTGTATTTTTGTTGTTGGAGGAAAGGTTTGTCCAGGTGCAATCATGACAGCATTTGCAGCAAAGTGTCCCAGGTCCCAGCCTATCTCATCACCATTGCTGAGACCAATATCATGAAGATTTTCACCTATGCTTCTTCTAGTAAATTTCATGGTTTCAGGTCTTACTTTCAAATATATAACCCATTGGGGTTAACTTTTGCATATGGCATCAGATAGGAGTTCAATTTATTTCCTTCACATGTGGCTATCAAGTTTTCCCAGCACTGGAGAAAGAGACTGCCCTTTCTATGCTGTAGATATATAGCACTTCTCTAGAACCCTCAGAATTTTCTGTTGTTGGAACTTACTATAAACTCCTCATGCCTTCTTTTCCTTTTCTAGTTATCTCAAGGACCAAAGCTATTTGAATCACAACTGGAAACTACCGAGGGATTGTTCCTTCTCTGGGCTCCAGTGAAAGGCAGTGGTCATCCTTGTCATTCAGTAAGTAAGTCAGAGTAGTCTTCTTAATGTAGAATATGCTGTTTCCAGAATCTGAAAATGTGAACCAGACATTGTGTGTCTCTCTTTGGAGGATCTGAGATGCAAAATTTTCTTCTTTATTTTGAGAGGATGGCACAGCACGCCACAGACGACGAGGTGCCTGAAAACTTCAAGAGGCATAATGTTGAATATTTGCAGAGTGCATTTTCTACTACTGGAGCACTTTTGTCTTACCTGAGCCTCTATTTTTTTTTTAATCCAGTTAACATAATGTCATTGATATAATTGCTGATGTAATATTGTGTGGCATGTTTATATGGCTCTAGTCACTTTGGACTGTATTTTGAAAGAAACCAGATAAATTTGTGCCAGCCTTGGGATACATGTACAGTGTTGTCCATTCTGTTTGAATGTGAACTATTTCTGATCCTACTTATTGATAGGGATGAAAAATAATGCATTCATTAAATCAATAGCCACTTAACATGTACTGGAGGCTGTGTTAATTTGCAGTTGTATAAATTCTGTATTTGACACAGAAGTTGAAATTTGGACCTTCACTTGATTTGAGTTTCTGGATTTATTTTTGGGAGTCAGACTTTTGAATTAAGTGAAATATTATGGGGACCAGTATCTCTGCATATTTTATGTCATAAGTGTGGCACTACTCTCTTTGATTCCGTTGACAATATATTATTAATTACTATATTTACTATCTTGACCAGAGGTATAAGGGCAGTTTTAGAGGCTTCTACTTCGTTTTTTCCTTTGTTATTTGTCTTATTACACAGTTTAAGGAACTAATGTAAGCATTCTACCATTTATTAACTGTCTAGTACAATTATACATTTAGGGACTGGAGAGTAACTGTTGGATATGACCACAAATATGAGCTGAATATGCTCCAAGATAAAGTTTATATCCTAGATAACATTATTCATATTCTATTAGGGGAGCAATAGTAGCACTTTGGTCCCCAATACCAAAGCCCATATACAAATATCTTTCAAGGTTTGGAGGTGTTTTCTTTTCTCCAGTGCATGCTTAACTAAGTTAATGGCTTTAGATTTCTTTCGGGAAGAATGGAGGAAATTACTAGTGAATAAACTTATCATAGTTTTGGGTGATCCTTCCTCATAGGAATCCAGATTTTTCTTTGGTCATGAATTCTGACTCTGAGAACTGGCTTATGTCCAAAAAATAGGAATGGGATCGACTATATTTTTTCACTGAATTTTTTCTACATTAATTATGAATATTATCCAAAATACAGAGAAGTTGAAAGAGTTATACATGTACACTCTTAAGCTCATCACCTAGATTCTACAATTGATATTTTTCTATAGTTATTTATCAACTAACCATTCTGTATTCATTTCTTTATCAATGTATCAAATAATTACTTATGCTTTCACAGTAATTGGCTTTATCAGTTCCGTTAAACATTTCAGAATGTATATTCTCATCTAGGACTTATCATCTGTGTCAAGGTTGTTTTCCCAGGTATAGTTCTAAGCACTTCCATACAGTAGGAAAATAACTGTCACATTCTTTTCATTTCACCCTCTTTTTTTGTGAATGTCTACACTGTTTGAATTGTTTGACACAGAATTTTTAAATCTTTAGAGAACAAGAGGGGACAACAGAGTGCCGAAAACAAGTGCTGCTTTTGGTGGAGAACAAAACTTCTGGTTTAAAAGAAAATAATAGAACAATTAAGCTATTTTTTTTACTTACATTGACCAGCTTGACAAGCAAAGAAGATCTTTTCTAGGATGAAAAAATGTGTCTTTGTTTTCACTTGTGTTAGATCCTATTTTCTTTGATACTTGAAACATAGTTTTGGTCTATTTATTTTCTGTTTGTCATATTATGAGAAGTAATGAATATTAAAAAGGAAATAGTTGTGTTTCAGATCAAGCCATTTATTGATCATCCAAAGCTTGGCAATAAGAAGTAAGACAGAGTAGGTCTTGATGAATTTGGGGAATTTGTCCTTTGAAGATTTTGCTTTCAGTGTAGCTTGTTAAGAGACAGGCAGCTCCTTTCTCTAAATAATATAAACCAATAGGAAAGAAACAACAGTAATATGAATATAAAGAAAGAGATTTGTGGTGGCCTAAGTTTTATCTTTTTTCCTCCATTACCTATCATAATACTTACTCTTCCATGCACAGTTTGCTTGGGGATTTGGATACCGTGGCATAGAGTAAGGATGTGGGCTTTGTACTCACTTGGACATAGATTAGCAAATGGTTTTGCTGTTTCCCAGCTGTGTATTTAAGGAACTGTCTCTCTAAAATTCTTTTTGTTTTTCCTGAAAATTGTGGGAAATAATGCATAGTTTAGAGTGTACTTTTGAAAATATTACACAGTCAGTAGCTTCTATTGTCATTAATTACATTATTTAATAGACATTGAGGAGTTATTATATTCAGACACTCTGATGTAGCTCAAAAATACAAAGTTGGTAAGTCCCTAACCTAAAGATGCATGTTGTCTAAAAAAATTAAGAAAGTCAATAGTTAATATACTTTTCAATAATGCCATCAGAGAAGATACTGAATAGTAAAGTACCAAAGGGACAAAATTGTGATAAGGAATAACACTCAGTCTATCTATGGGGTTGAGAAGATGTGAGAGAAATCAGTGAAATCTTTTAAGAGGAAGTAAGATTTGAGTTACTTCCTGAAAAATGACATATAGTAGGTGTGGACAAGAGAATGTTGCAGGAAAAACATCTGATATATAAAGACAAAAAAGTCAGAAGAAGTATGGCTTGTTGGGGAATTTTATGTGATTGATATAAAAGTACTATCAGATCAGATCAGATCAGTCGCTCAGTTGTGTCCGACTCTTTGCAACCCCATGAATCGCAGCACGCCAGGCCTCCCTGTCCATCACCAACTCCCGGAGTTCACTCAGACTCACGTCCATTGTGTCAGTGATGCCATCCAGCCATCTCATCCTCTGTCGTCCCCTTCTCCTCCTGCCCCCAATCCCTCCCAGCATCAGAGTCTTTTCCAATGAGTCAACTCTTTGCATGAGGCGGCCAAAGTACTGGACTTTCAGCTTTAGCATCATTCCTTCCAAAGAAATCCCAGGGCTGATCTCCTTCAGAATGGACTGGTTGGATCTCCTTGCAGTCCAAGGGACTCTCAAGAGTCTTCTCCAACAATAGGAACAGTAATAAAGAGTGTAAGAAGTAGGCAGGATCCATGTGATCAAGGACCTTGAAACCTTGGTTAAGAAATTTCAGCTTTAAACTAGAGGCTATGAGGTACCACTAAGGAGTTAAAACAATAAAATTATAATAATTTTAGGAAATTCACTATATGAGGATACAGGCTTGAGAAGGAACTTGGAGAAACTACTTATGATATTATTGCAGCAGTACAAACATTCTAATTTAAGGAAGTAGTATTATAAGTGTTAATTGGGGATAAATTTACATTATATTAAAGAGAATAGATAGGACTTTATAACTAATTGAATATTGGTAATGATGGATTAGAGTAAAGAAAGATTTTAATTTCTGACTTGTGGAGTAGAGTCGATGGTACCACCATTCCTTCACATAGAGAACCTAGAAGATGGCTAGATTTCAGGAGGAAGATAATGATTTTTTCTTGAAATATATTGAATTTGAAGTGTTTATGGGGCACTTAAGTGGAAAAACAAGGAAATTATATGTGTATATATATTCGCTATATATTGATGTGCTCATGCACATAGTTCCAGAGTTTCTGAGAGGGTACAGGGTAAGAGATAAAGTCAGAATGGTGGTAAGTTACAGCCTTGCTGTACATGGGAATGCTCAGAGTAAGTTTATTTGCCTAGAAGGAGAGTGAAAGAAGTCTGGAGAATACTAACATATTAAGGCTGAACAAAGAAATAGTAGGAAGAAAGATGAACTGTTAAGGGAATTTGGAGACTAATATTTATTGTTTGTTCATTTGTTTATTCAGTGAATGTATACTGAACTCTTTCCTAGTCTGGGTTGACCCCAACTCAGAGTCTGAGATGAAAATGTGCATTCTGCAATCTAAGTATTAATGGAAGTGAACCCAGAGAGCAGCAGTGAGGAAGTAGTGGAGTCAAATAACTCCAAGTCCCAAGAGTACATTTTGAGATGGCCATTATTGCCTGTATCCAGTGCTTAATCCTCTGAGACCATTTGAGGAACCCTATGAATGTTTCCTGGGACTGTGCACTCCAGAGATGAAAAGGAGAAACATTTATCTATCGAATTCTGCCTTCCATTGGCAAGGTTTTCAACAGCTCATACTTCTGGTTTGTGGGTGTTTGAGTGTGCTCACCTGATAAACCCATATTATGGCATTAGAAATGCCTTCAGGCAGGAATTAAGAAATAGGCCATCATGACCAAGATGAATACTGGCTAATTAAACCTGTACAAATTTGGTTTCTTGAATGGAACAGGAGCTGGAATAAGAGATAGAACTGAGAGGAGAGTGGTAAGGAAAGGACTCAGTATAATCTGCTCTCTGCAGAACTCATATCCTCACTCTTGGGAGGGTTTGTCCAGTTTATCAAAATTTCCTTCAGGGTGAGGACCAGCTGTAGCTTGGTGCAGAGAAGCCCTGGGTCAGAAAGGTATGTGGCACTGGCCACTGTGGATGTTAACACATTACAGGCAGGGGAAGCTGATGGAGTCTTATGGCTGGAATGAAGGAGAGGCTGAAAGGACATGAAGTAGTACAAAGAATTTTCTGATATAAACATCTTCTCTCTATATTAAGTTCCATGGTGAGCAAGATAAGAGTGTCCCTACCCTCATGTACTATGCATTCTACTGGGTGAGAGAGACAGAAAATATAAAATAATTGTAGGTGCTGAGATCAGAGAACTAGAGGAATAGAGATCTTGGACCAGAAAAGTGTTTTCCTTACTCTCCATCTCCTTCACCTTTGTCTTTTCCAAACAAACACTTTTGGCAACTAGGCAAGTTTTTGTCATTTCCTTTGAATCTGCATTTCTATTATGAATCTAGCAGAGGGCTCTGGAAAAGAATTGCTTGAAACTTGAAACTGTAAAGCTATTAAATGTTGTGAATAGCTCTGAACCTTCTGGTTTTCCTCCAAAATAGTCTCCTTCTACTAATAGGAAAAAAAGAAAAACAAAGCAAATAAAATGACAGAAGGAAGAGTGTCTATTTTCTTGATCACTGATGTTTTTCATTCATTTGTATTCCCAAAATAACAAAATATATATATTTAATACTATGTAATGTATGTTTTATAAGGATATAAAATATATTTTATAGATATAAATGTTATATATTTATGTAACATATGTTGAGTTGACCAAAAAGTTCATTCAGGTTTTTGTAAGATGTTGTGAAAAATCCAAGTGAAATTTTTGGATTCACATCTATAACAATACATACATATATATATAATACATATACATAAAATACACATATATAACAAAATTTTCTACTGCCCTTTTACAGATTTAAACTTAGCATGCTACACACTTGGTTATGTTCATACCTTATGTCTTTAGAATTCTCAACTAATCATTAAAGTTAGTACTTCAGGTAAAATTGTTACATCACAATTGGGTTTCTCATCATTGAAGGACAACAGTGGCAGATGGAATCTGGTTTTGTGTCACTTGGTGACCCTCCCTAGTAAGCACATTTAATTATAACCCTCCTCATTTTGATTACAGTACTTTGCTAATTTGAAATTCTGCCTTGTCAATTAATGTAGCTTATGGTATCTGTAGAAAATCATGAACCCCTGGTTATAATTTTAATTATAGCATGCATGTTGCAGATCTCAGCCAAACATCTCTGAGGATCTTCTCCTTTATGTAAAGTGTCAGGAAATTGGTCTCTTTCTTTGATTTCATATTGCCTTCTTGAGATATAATGAATACCTTTTGGTGACAGCATCCCTTTCCCAGTCTGCACAGTGAGATTCATGAACTGTACTAAGAGGTATTTTGCTAAATGCAGGCATTGAAGCAAATGTGCCATTTATAAAATGTTGTCATGACATGTGGCATTTTTGAAACACTGAAAAACCTTAGTCTCTAACAAGCTAACAGAAAGGCATAAAGGCTTTTGGGAAAGAGAAAATACTTAGAATAAAATAATAAGGTTATCATTCAAAAATGTATGCAGTTACTTCTGAGATTTTCACAAGTTTAAAATTCTTTGGGAAATTACCACTGCCTTTGGATCATTAACCACCCCCCTGCCAAAAAAAAAATAATGGCAGAAAGGAAAATGGTGAGAAATCTAATATTCTTCAAATTTGAGTTTTCATGGTATTGTGATTTGATAAAAATAATATAATTTATAATGTCTTACAAACAAAATCATTTGAATATTTATCTCCAAATTTCATTTCCTACTTATTTCTTTCTAGAAGATATTTAATATATTTCAGTAGCATATTCAAGAGGCTCATAAGAGAAGTCTCACTTCAGGGATTACATATGTATGAGGCAATTATAAAGTTATGAAAGAATATTTAGAGCTAGTATTTCTGTGGTCAAACCAGAAGACACATATCATAGCATCTTGTATGAGCCCAAATGTGTTTACCAATTAAAATGTCTCTGTCATAATATTCTTTACCTGGGCTTCCCTGGTGGCTCAGCTAGGAAAGAATCCACCTGCAAAGCGGGCGAACTGGGTTTGATCCCTGGGTTGGAGAAGGGAAAGGCTACCCACTTCAGTATTCTGGTCTAGAGAATTCCATGGGCTGTATAGTCTATGGAGTCGCAAAGAGTCGGACACGACTGGGTGACTTTCACTTTCATGTTTCATGTTTCATTTGATGGCTCAGAATAAATGATGCTAGCCAGGAGTTTCACGGTATCGTGTTTAGCATCTCAGGCCCTTTAGCCAGACTCTTATAGTCCAAATCCCAGCCCTGTCACTTACTGGCTTTGTGACCTTGGGCAATTCATTCAACCTTTTTGTGTCTCGGGTATAATAAATAGGTATAAAAATGATACCTACGTCAAAGGTTTGTAGTGAATGTTAAACAAAACATAGTAAGCACTAAGAACAGTGTAAATTCTTGAGTATTGTCTTTTACTATTTTTATTATTATTACTCATAGGCATTACTTGCAACAACTAGGTCTTTATCCCAAATACTCTTGTATCCCGTCGTGCTATGTTAGTGTGTGCTGTTGTAACACAGAGAAGGAAAGGGGGAGGGGGAGGAAGGTAGGCTGAGAACTGTGGAAATTAACATTTTCATATCAGATACGATAAATGATGTTGCTGCACCCAGCAGTCATCCACTGAGAATGCTTTCCTATGTGCCTGTATTAATTCTTTCAGTTATTGACTGATGCTTCACCTAAGTATTCATGTCATTATTTGGGAAACATGATTTTTCAGCCTTAGTAATGAGGCAGGAGACTGAGAACTCCAGGGACATGCTCACCACTGTTTTTCCTGTGCCTACACATGTACACCAGTGACTCTTCCTGAGCACTTAGTAATGAATGGGGCTCTAGATTAAGGGACATATTCTTGTGTACCTCCCCAGTCTCTCCCCCCAAATCTCCTCCTTCCTCAGCCTGGTTGGAAGTACAAAGAGAATCATTATTCTCACATGTCATTCACTTCCCCCACCAGCCTTCCTTAACAAGTAGGAGTTTGAAGCCTTAGGAAAGAAAAAGAAATTATTACTTAGGAAGCTGGCATTGGCAAGAAAACAAAATAATCAAAACTATAAATCACAAACAGATATGTTTAGGCTGTTATGCCTAAAACCAAATTATTCATTCAGCAGGAGCAGCAGGTTTTTATGGATAAATCATGAATTGTTCTTTGGGGTATATTGATTTAAGGGATCTGGGGCTACTTCATCTTCTCCTACCTTCTTATTCACTTGAATATACTTAACACTCTGCTCTCAGGCACCCTGAAGTTCTCACACTGCTGAAAGCTGCCACACCCATATCTTCTCCCTGATATTCCAGGCCTCTGTCTAATGAGGTTCCAAACCATCCCTCAGGATGCTATTCAGATTGTACTTCTTCTTTGAAACCTCGTATCATTGCCCCTGGCAAATGGAGTTCCTCTTACTCTGTGCTCTCTCTGCATTAATTAAGATATCATGGTATTTATTTCATTACACTGTAGTTTTCTATTCACATTTATCTTTCCCCAGGAAAGTGTGTCTTGATAGTAGAGGTTGTGTGTGGTCATCTCTGTATTCCCAATGCTAGATTAGGCAACACAATATAGGGGTTCAATGAATATTTGAGGGATGAATCTATAGACATAGAGAGTTTCCTTTATTATTTATTCATAATAATTAAGGGGTTGGCAATACCTCTGTCAACTAGACCTCAAAATTTAAAGTTGTCTTTGTGGTTTCATTTCTTTATTCCTTATGTCAAATAAATGTTTATGTATTCATGGGTATTATTTGAATTTTTATTATGTATTCATTATATTAAATATTTCTTTAAGTCTAAGTTCTCAATTTTATTTCCAGTGCCAGAGCTTTTGTTCAGATACCAACTGTCACACATTTGTAACATCAAAACAGTCACTGAACTGGTATCATTAACTCTGTCTTTCCCCATCCTGTTGATCACATGTGTTTGTGACCATTTGATATTTCTTAAATATTTACTAATCTATTGACAAAAGTCTCTAATTTCATATCTGTTTTTTAAATATGTGACAGTTGGTAAGTAAAGTTGGTATGTGTTAAGTAAACTCAAAATCTATTGTAAATCACCCTCCCATTTCATTCTTCACCTCATAGGAGACAAGTATCCATTTCTTGAATGTCTTCCTAGAGAATCTCTTTGTTTACATTTATGTGCATGTGTGTGTGTGCAGCTGTGTGTGTGTAGCTGTTTGTCGGAATTCTCTTTTTTTTTTTTTCTTTAAAAATGGTAGCCTTTACACATCATTCTGCCTCTTGCTTTCTATTTTTTTTTTTTTTTTTTTACTGGTTCATATTTATTTTATTTTATTTATTTATTTATTTTGAGAACATCTTTTCTTTTTTTTTAACAATATTTAATTGGTTTTGCCATATATCAAAATGAATCCGTCACAGGTATACATGTGTTTCCCATCCTGAACCCTCCTCCCTCCCCGTACCATCCCTCTGGGTCATCCCAGTGCACCAGCCCCAAGCATCCAGTATCATGCATCGAACCTAGACTGGCGACTCATTTCATATATGATATTATACATGTTTCAATGCCATTCTCCCAAATCATCCCACCCTCTCCCTCTCCCACAGAGTCCAAAAGACTGTTCTATACATCAGTGTCTCTTTGGCTGTCTCGTATACAGGGTTATTGTTACCATCTTTCTAAATTCCATATATATGTGTTAGTATACTGTATTGGTCGGAGAAGGCAATGGCACCCCACTCCAGCACTCTTGCCTGGAAAATCCCATGGACAGAGGAGCCTGGTGGGCTGCAGTCCATGGGGTCGTGAAGAGTCGGACACGACTGAGTGACTTCCCTTTCACTTTTCACTTTCATGTATTGGAGAAGGAAATGGCAACCCACTCCAGTGTTCTTGCCTAGAGAATCCCAGGGACAGGGGAGCCTCGTGGGCTGCCATCTATGGGGTCGCACAGAGTCAGACACGACTGAAGCGACTTAGCAGCAGCAGTATACTGTGTTGGTGTTTTTCTTTCTGGCTTACTTCACTCTGTATAATAGGCTCCAGTTTCATCTACCTCATTAGAACTGATTCAAATGTATTCTTTTTAATGGCTGAGTAATACTCCATTGTGTATACGTACCACTGCTTTCTTATCCATTCATCTGCTGATGGGCATCTAGGTTGCTTCCATGTCCTGGCTATTATAAACAGTGCTGCGATGAACATTGGGGTACACGTGTCTCTTTCCCTTCTGGTTTCCTCAGTGTGTATGCCCAGCAGTGGGATTGCTGGATCATAAGGCAGTTCTATTTCCAGTTTTTTAAGGAATCTCCACACTGTTCTCCATAGTGGCTGTACTAGTTTGCATTCCCACCAACAGTGTAGACATTTGGATCGCAGCCATTCTGACGGGCGTGCAATGGTACCTCATAGTAGTTTTGATTTGCATTTCTCTGATAATGAGTGATGTTGAGCATCTTTTCATGTGTTTGTTAGCCATATGTATGTCTTCTTTGGAGAAATGTCTATTTAGTTCTTTGGCCCATTTTTTGATAGGGTCATTTATTTTTCTGGAGTTGAGCTGTAGGAGTTGCTTGTATATTTTTGAGATTAGTTTTTGTCCATTGCTTCATTTGCTATTATTTTCTCCCATTCTGAAGGCTGTCTTTTCACCTTGCTAATAGTTTCCTTTGATGTGCAGAAGCTTTTAAGTTTAATTAGGTCCCATTTGTTTATTTTTGCTTTTATTTCCAATATTCTGGGAGGTGGGTCATAGAGGATCCTACTGTGATGTATGTCAGAGAGTGTTTTGCCTATGTTCTCCTCTAGGAGTTTTACAGTTTCTGGTCTTACATTGAGATCTGTAATCCATTTTGAGTTTATTTTTGTGTATGGTGTTAGAAAGTGTTCTATTTTCATTCTTTTACAAGCGGTTGACCAGTTTTCCCAGCACCACTTGTTAAAGAGATTGTCTTTAATCCATTGTATATTCTTGCCTCCTTTGTCAAAGATAAGGTGTCCATAGGTATGTGGATTTATCTCTGGGCTTTCTATTTTGTTCCATTGATCTATATTTCTGTCTTTGTGCGAGTACCATACTATCTTGATGACTGTGGCTTTGTAGTAGAGCCTGAAGTCAGGCAGGTTGATTCCTCCAGTTCCATTCTTCTTTCTCAAGATTGCTTTGGCTATTTGAGGTTTTTTGTATTTCCATACAAATTGTGAAATTATTTGTTCTAGCTCTGTGAAGAATACCGTTGGTAGCTTGATGGGGATTGCATTGAATCTATAAATTGCTTTGGGTAGTATACTCATTTTCACTATATTGATTCTTCCAATCCATGAACATGATATATTTCTCCATCTATTAGTGTCCTCTTTGATTTCTTTCACCAGTGTTTTATAGTTTTCTATATATAGGTCTTTAGTTTCTTTAGGTAGATATATTCCTAAGTATTTTATTCTTTCCGTTGCAATGGTGAATGGAATTGTTTCCTTAATTTCTCTTTCTATTTTCTCATTATTAGTGTATAGGAATGCAAGGGATTTCTGTGTGTTGATTTCATATCCTGCAAGTTTACTATAATCATTGATTAGTTCTAGTAATTTTCTGGTGGAGGCTTTAGGGTTTTCTATGTAGAGGATCATGTCATCTGCAAATAGTGAGAGTTTTACTTCTTCTTTTCCAATTTGGATTCCTTTTATTTCTTTTTCTGCTCTGATTGCTGTGGCCAAAACTTCCAAAACTATGTTGAATAGTAATGGTGAAAGTGGGCACCCTTGTCTTGTTCCTGACTTTAGAGGAAATGTTTTCAATTTTTCACCACTGAGGATAATGTTTGCTGTGGGTTTGTCATATATAGCTTTTATTATGTTGAGGTATGTTCCTTCTATTCCTGCTTTCTGGAGGGTTTTTATCATAAATGGATGTTGAATTTTGTCAAAGGCTTTCTCTGCATCTATTGAGATAATCATATGGTTTTTATTTTTCAATTTGTTAATGTGGTGTAGTACATTGATTGATTTTCAGATATTGAAGAATCCTTGCATCCCTGGGATAAAGCCCACTTGGTCATGGTGTATGGTCTTTTTAATGTGTTGTTGGATTCTGATTGCTAGAATTTTGTTAAGGATTTTTGCATCTATGTTCATCAGTGATATTGGCCTGTAGTTTTCTTTTTTTGTGGGATCTTTGTCAGGTTTTGGTATTAGGGTGATGGTGGCCTCATAGAATGAGTTTGGAAGTTTACCTTCCTCTGCAATTTTCTGGAAGAGTTTGAGCAGGATAGGTGTTAGCTCTTCTCTAAATTTTTGGTAGAATTCAGCTGTGAAGCCATCTGGACCTGGGCTTTTGTTTGCTGGAAGATTGCTGATTACAGTTTCAATTTCTGTGCTTGTGATGGGTCTGTTAAGATTTTCTATTTCTTTCTGGTCCAGTTTTGGAAAGTTGTACTTTTCTAATAATTTGTCCATTTCTTCCACATTGTCCATTTTACTGGCATATAATTGTTGATAGTAGTCTCTTATGATCCTTTGTATTTCTGTGTTGTCTATTGTGATCTCTCCATTTTCATTTCTAATTTTATTGATTTGATTTTTCTCCCTTTGTTTCTTGATGAGTCTGGCTAATGGTTTGTCAATTTTATTTATCCTTTCAAAGAACCAGCTTTTGGCTTTGTTGATTTTTGCTATGGTCTCTTTTGTTTCTTTTGCATTTATTTCTGCTCTAATTTTTAAGATTTCTTTCCTTCTACTACCCCTGGGGTTCTTCATTTCTTCCTTTCCTAGTTGTTTTAAGTGTAGAGTTAGGTTATTTATTTGACTTTTTTCTTGTTTCTTGAGGTATGCCTGTATTGCTATGAACTTTCCCCTTAGGACTGCTTTTACAGTGTCCCACAGGTTTTGGGTTGTTGTGTTTTCATTTTCATTCATTTCTATGCAAATTCTGATTTCTTTTTTGATTTCTTCTGTGATTTGTTGGTTATTCAGCAGCATGTTGTTCAGCCTCCATATGTTGGAATTTTTAATAGTTTTTCTCCTGTAATTGAGATCTAATCTTACTGCATTGTGGTCAGAAAAGATGCTTGGAATGATTTAAATTAACAATATGGAGGGCTTCCCTTGTGGCCCAGCTGGTAACTAATCCGCCTGAATGCAGGAGACCTAGGTTAGATCCCTGGGTTGGGAAGATGCCCTGGAGAAGGAAAAGGCTCCCCACTCCAGTATTCTGGTCTAGAGAATTCCATGAACTGTATAGCCCTTGGGGTCCCAAAGAGTTGGATATGACTGAGCAACTTTCACTCTCTTATTCAACATGTCTGGAAGATTATTCCCTGTCAATATTTCTGGATCTGAACCATTCCTTTTTTATGAAGAAACTTTTATATTTTCACCCTCTTTCCAATTTTTATTGTGTTTCAACATATGTAACTGAAAATTTATCATTTTAGTCAATTCTGAGTATACATCTCAATGATATTAGGCACATTCACCATCTTGTGAAACTATCATCATTATCTGTTTCCAGAAATTTTCATTACCACAAACAGAAACCCTGTATCCATTAGCTAGTGACTCCACATTTCCTCTTTCCCTCAGTCCCTTTATTCTACTTTCTTTCTTTATGAACTTGCCTATTCCAGGTACCTCACAAAAGTAAAACTATACAGAATTTGTCTGTCTTTGTTTGGCTTATTTCACTTAACATGTTTTCAGACCTCATCTGTGTTATAGCATGTATCAGAATTCCATTCCTTTTGATGACTAAATAATATTCCATTGTATGTAGACACCACACTATGTTTATCCATTCATCAATTGATGAACAATTGGGTTTCTACCTTTCAACTATTGTAAGTAATGTTGCTGTGATATTGGTATGCAGGTATCTGTTGGAATCCCTGCTTTCAATTATTTTGGATGTTTACATAAGAGTGGAACTTCTGGATTATATAATTCTATGTTTAACTTTTTGAGCTTTCTCCTCTCCTCTCTTCCCTTCTTTCCTCCTTCCATATCTCCCACCCTCCCTCTTATCCTTTCCTACTTTTCTTCCTTCCTTCCCTCCCTCCCTCTCTTTCTCCCTCTCTCTCTTTTTTCTCTCTTTAGTCATCTAAATAGGTGTGAAGTGGTATCCCACTGTGGTTTTGATTTGCATTTCCTTAATGACACTGAATGTCTTTTCATGTTCTTATTGGCTATTTGCATTTATTTAATCATTTCAAAATTATGAAATATAATATGTATATAAAATTCTATATCACAAACTCTGTGAACCTCTATCCCCAGAAGAAACTTCTTACCTGAACTTTATGTTTATTAGTTTTCTTTTCTTTCCAGTTTTAACACATATATGTATCTCCACATATATGTATCTAATAATATCATATATAGATAATGTTTTGATTTTTATGAATTTTTTCATACTGCCTGTACTTTTTTTCTGATGTTGCATTATTTATTTGACATTATCTTCTAAAATTCATCCTTGTGGATTGCTCTAATGATGACTTATTCATTTCACTGCTCTATAGTATCCCATTGCCTAACTATACCATGATCTGTTTATCTGTTCTTTTGCCAGTTGACATTTGGGTTCTTTCTAATTTTCTTGTTATTAAAAATTATGCTACTACAAACAGTTTGTATGCAAGTCTTCAGGTACATATGTATAAAGTATATATAGGAAGGTAATTGTTATATCATGAGGCATGTTTATCTTCAAATTTAGTAGACAATGCCAAATAACTTTCAGAGTCCTTATACAAGGTTATGATTCCATCACTACCTCACATGACTTGTACTATACAGATTATAAAATACAGATGATAAGAAACACCACATATTCAATATTATATATATTACTTAAGCTGTGGTACATATACACAATGGAGTGTTACTCAGCTATTAAAAAGAATACATTTGAATCAGTTCTAATGAAGTGGATGAAACTGGAGCCTATTATACAGAGTGAAGTAAGCCAGAAAGAAAAACACCAATACAGTATACTAACGCATATATATGGAATTTAGAAAGAAGGTAATGATAACCCTGTATGCGAGACAGCAGAAGAGACACAGATGTATAGAACAGTCTTTTGGACTCTGTGGGAGAGGGCGAGGGTGGGATGATTTGGGAGAATGGCATTGAAACATGTATAATATCATAAAAGAAATGAATCGCCAGTCCAGGTTCGATGCAGGATACAGGATGCTTGGGGCTGGTGCACTGGGACGACCCAGAGGGATGGTACAGGGAGGGAGGTGGGAGGGGGGTTCAGGATGGGGAGCACGTGTACACCCGTGGTGGATTCATGTTGATGTATGGCAAAACCAACAGAATACTGTAAAGTAATTAACCTTCAATTAAAATAAATAAATTAAAAAAAAAAAGAAAATCTTTAAACTTTTCTTTATGTGGTGGTTGTTCTCATGTTTTCTTGGTTTCTGTAAATGTTCCAGAAATAAGTTTGGAGATACTGTGGGACTCCATATTTGTTGTGTGAAGGGTTCTAGATGTATCCATATAAACAATTAGTTACAGATGCTGAAATGTGCCAATACAAAATGGATTGGCTGATTTTTCAGTTTTCGAAGCTAAGTTGTTAGGTGCATAATGATTTTAAGTTGTTATTTTTGCTTGGTGGACTGAAGTGTCTATTAAAATGACTCTCAATCTCTGGCATTGTTTTCCGTTTTAAAGTCTAGTTTTTAATATTATGTCTTTGTCAGTTTTTAAATAGTAATTGCAATGATTAATTTTATGTGTTACCTTTTCTGGATTAAGGGATGATCAAATAGCTGGTAAAACAGTATTTCTGACTGTGTCTGTGAGAGTTTATTTAGGAGAGATTGGCATTAGTTTTAGTAGGCTGAGTAAAGACATCCACCCTCACCAGCGTGGGCAGATATTACCCTCTCTGTTGGGAGCTCAAGTGGAAGAAAAAGGAAAGGAACAGCACATTCTTGCTTTCTCTTCATGAGCTGCAGTGTCCACGTCCTACTCCTAAGAGCTCCTGGTCTAGGGTCTTTGAGGTCCAACTGAGATTCATGCCATCAGGTCAGTTCAGCTGCACTGTATATACCACACACATATAAACTTCTTTGTAGTTTTAATTTCAAACTCCTTGTGGTCTTATGATATAGATATTTTTCATAAATAACACATAGCTGGATTTATTTGGCTGGATTAATTTTTACCCAGTCTTTTAACTGGAGAGTCACTGCACTTACATTTATTATTATTACTAATATATGGATTTGTTTATTTTCTGGTTACTTTACTTACATTGAATAATCAGTTTCAGTCTAAATGCTAATCAGTTTTCATCTAATTCCCCTATAACTAAGGTAACATTTTCTCCAAATGATTTTAAGATCCTATTTTTATTTTTGGTATTTTGTATGATGTCACACAATGTCTAAATGTGAATTTCTTTTTTATTTATCCTGCTTGAATTTTATGCTGTCTCAATATCCTGGTTTTTGTTTTGCAACAATTCTGGAAAGCTTTCAGCATTATCTCTTCCAATATTACTACTTTTACATTGTTTCCAATATTTTCTTTTTAACATTCCAGTTAGAGGTTCATTGGAACTTGTATCACAATTCTCCATGTCTTGTAATCTCTCATTATTCTCCATTTCTTTGTTTCTCTGTGGTTTTATTTTCTAATATTCTTAGTCCTGAGCCTGTCTACAAATAATGTCAAATCACCTAGGTTAAGATGGAGTAAAGATATGATATCTAATTTTCTTCCTTCCAGTAGTTTCAATTTTCATTTTTGTTTTTTTCTCCCAGTGTAAACATTCTTAGATTTTATTCAGTATCCAAACACAGCAATATCAGATGTCTTTGTGGTTGTAGGTTTGTTGTTTTTTTTCTACTGTTATTATACATGGTGACATATTTCCTTGTGTTTTCTGTGATTTTATTCTTTTAAATTGTGACCTCTTGTTGCAACTCTATTGGTGTGGATTCCTTTAGATTGTCATTGAGAGAGTTCTCCTAAGAGCAGTGGTTTCTCTTTATACCAGTCTGAAAGCTCTGCCACCTAGAGTATTCCTGTATCAAGTTGCATTCTCACCTGTTAAAAATGGATGGGGTTATTGAAACATCATTTTAAATTAAACTCAAGCAGATTATTATTGTTTTGTTTAAATGATAAAAATCCTCTTTTAGCTAAATAATTGCAGTTATTTTAGCAGAACAGATATGGTTTAAATGTCACATAGCAAGTCTTAGATGAGGTATGGAACATCTCTAAAAATTTAAAAGATGCTTTCATAAATGTTCAGTTCAGTTCGGTCACTCATTCGTGTCCGACTCTTTGCGACCCCATGAATCGCAGCACGCCAGGCCTCCCTGTCCATCACCAGCTCCCGGAGTTCACTCAGACTCACTTCCACGAGTCAGTGATGCCACAAATGTTACATAGGTAATATTCTAACCATTTTTTACTTTCAGGAAAAAGTGCAATTTTTCCCCTATGAAATTTTTATAATTTTATAATAATTTCTACACTCTTTAAAGCCTATTCTTAATTACTCTCTTTGTATATCTGTTTATCTAGTAATTTATGATATTCAAACTAAAAGTAATTTTTATACCTTTTCAGTATAGTCAGCCAGTCTTTCACTCTGTATAGCCTGAATATAGTCCCTAGGCTGAAAAACAGATGGATTTTGTTGATTTGAAGAGAACTGCAATCTAGTGAGGGGGAAGTGACTCCAGGTTATTAAGAATAAAGACTTCAAGGGAAGCTCTAGGTGACCCCTATCCTAGTACAAAGGGAAAAGGAGAGACAGAGAACATGTGGTAGCATCTTATAAAGAAAATTGATTATAATGTGTCTACTTTGCCTAGCAAACTATTCACTGACCCATATCACAGATCATGGATTTGTCTATGGATTTTGAAATTCAAAAAAGTGGTGGCCAAATTTCAACCTCAGGAGAAAACCAGAAAACAGAAGCATTAAATGAAAAAGTGATCAGTGACTGCCAATAAGTGATGTGACCCCAAAAGAAACTCAGCTCTTTTAGCCAGCAGGCAGTGAGAGGCATCCCCAGCTGGGGGTGTCTGCAGCTGTGTTAGTTGGAGCCCTTCTGCACTCGGCTTTATTGTTTATCCTATCTGTACTGTTTCTTATTTCTTGGGGCTGACCTCTGCAGGCTCCATTTCACAAGCTCCTGAGTGGACTGCCTTCCACCTGAATTGGCTAATGCATGGTACTCATGGGTGATTGGAGGGCAGGAGAGGAGGAAGCAACTGGGCTATTTTTTTGTTTTTTCTCTCTCTCTTTGCCTTGAAGCATTTTTCTGGCGGTGGCTGCTTCTCCTTATCATTTCCAGCTCCCTCCATACAGGCCTGCCATTTGTTCAGCTACTGTTATTTGACTCTAACCTTTGTGATCTGATAATACCACCTCTTCCCTTCTCTACAGTCTAGGAAAGATAGAGGCTTTCTGATAGTAACTTCTACTTTCCTCAAAAGTTTGAATTCCAATTGTTAGCCTATTAAGATTATGCTGATCTTTTTTTTTTTCCTCTGAGAGTAATACCAGTTTATCCTTTTTTTAAACTTTTAATTTTGTACTATGATATAGCTGATTAACAATAATGTGATAGTTTCAGGTGAACAGTGAAAGGACTCAGCCATATATATATATATACACACACACACACACACACACACACACACATGTATCCTTTTTCTCACAAACTCCCTCCCATCTAGATTGCCATATAACATTGAGCAGAATTCCATGTACTGTACAGTAGGCCCTTGTTGAATACCAGTATATTCTATAACACTGTTTTCTTATATCAAAACTTCTGAATTCTCAGTCCCTCCACATTTACTCTGTTCTTAGAAAAAAATAAGAGAAATTTTTGTTTGATTCTTCGATAGGATAGTGTATTTAAAACCGGGGAATATCTCCTGGAGTCCAAAAGAGAATACCATTCATGGGTACCAAAGAAGAGAGTAGAAGTAGCCAGAGAAGAACTAGATCTATCGGGAATCAGAAGTTGGCATATAGGATGAATATGAAACGAGTGGCCTGATGCTATGAAAATGATTCCAAGTACTGAGTTTGGAATCAAATGTGGGAGAATATCATGAATGATTGCCTGGAAGAGATTTAGAAACTTTTTAATACAATTGTTAAAGGCTTCACTCCATTTACAATTATTACAAAAATATTCCCTATATTCCTTATGTTGTATTATATATCCTTGTAAGCTTGTTTTACATATTAGTTTGTCCCTTTTAATCCCTTACCTTATCCCTATATTGCTCCTCTACCACTACTTGTAGTCACTAGTTTGTTCTTGCTCTGAATTTGCTTCTTTTATGTTATATTTACTAGTTTATTGCATGTTTTAGATTCCACATATAGTTGATATTATACAGTATTTGTCTTTCTTTAGCTGACTTATTTCACTTAGCATAGAGCCCTCCAACTCCATCTGTGTTGCTATAAATGGCAAAATTTCATTCTTTTTATGGCTGAGTAGTATTCCAGTATATCTATTCATCTGTTTATGGGTACTTGGGTTGCTTCCATATCTTGATAATTGTAAATAATACTGCTATGAATATTGGGATGCATGTATCTTTTTGAATTAGTTTTTTTTTTCAGATATATACCAAGAAGTGGAATCACTGGGCCATATGGTAGTTCTGTTCTCTAACACCATATACAAAACTAAACACCAAATAGATTAAAGACCTAAATGTAAGACCAGATACTATAAAACTCCTAGAAGAAAACATAAGCTTTTTGACATAAATTGCAGTTATCTTTTTTGGATCTGTCTCCAGTATTCTTGCCTAGAGAATCCCATGGACAAAGGAGCCTGGTGGGCTGCTGTCCATAGGGTTACACAGAGTTGGACATGACTGAAGCGACTTAGCATGCATGCATGCATTGAAGAAGGAAATGGCAACCCACTCCAGTATTCTTGCCTGGAGAATCCCAGGGACAGAGGAACCTGGTGGGCTGCCGTCTATAGGGTCACACAGAGTTGGACATGACCGAAGCGACTTAGCAGCAGCAGCAGCCTAAGGTAAAAGAAAAGAAAAAATAAACAATGGGCCTAATTAAACTTGAATGCCTTTGCACAACACATGAAACCATCAACAAAATGAAAAGACAACCTACTGAATGGGAGGAAATATTTGCAAATGAAATGACCAAATGCCAAATGATATGATCAGCATTCGGGCTTCCCACATGGTTCAGTGGGTGAAGAATCTGTCTACAATGCAGGAGACACAGGAGACATGGGTTTGATTCCTAATTTGGGAAGATTCCCTGGAGGAGGGCATGGCAACCCACTCCAATATTCTTGCCTGGAGAATCCCATGGATAGAGGAGCCTGGTGGGCTACCGTCTATAGAGTCACAAGAGTCAGACGTGACTAAAGCGAATGGGCATGAGCACAAGCATGATCAATATTTGCCAAATAATATGACCAGTATAATATGACTAATTATATGACCAAGTTATATATGCTGGATATTATATAAATACATGTTATATCTATCATATATAAATAGCTCATACAACTCAACATAAAAAAAAAGCAAACAACCCAGTTAAAAAATGGGCCGAAGAGGGAATGCGAATGGACAAGAGGCACATTAAAAGATGTTCAACATTGCTAATCATCGGGGAAATGCAAATCAAAACCACAATGAGATAGCACCTCACACCAGTCAGAATGGCTATCAAAAAGAAAACAAATAACGAATTGAAAAAGGGAACTACACCCTCTCCAACATTTGTTATTTGTGTTCTTTTTGATAGCCATTCTGACAAATGTAAGGCAATGTGTAAATTGGTGGGGATATGAATTGAGGGAATGTAAATTGGTGCTGCTACTGTGGGAAACAGTATAGAGGCTTCTCAAAAAGATTCTTAAAGCAATATTTTTAAAAATTGTGGCCTATTTATAAACTAAGACAAACTGAGGCTTGATATGTTGGTGAGAGCTCAATTTAAACACCTCTCCATTATTCTGTTGAGACCCTATTCTGGTTCTACCAGGCTCCAGCATGTGATGAGTTTTAAGACAGGTCTTGGGTAAAGGACAAAGTTATCCTTGGTAAGAGTAAGACACATGGTCACATCTGACTACAAAATGGATTGGAGATTGTAACTCTATATGAGAAGCTGCATCCTGGTAACAACTCTGTATTACGGACAGGAAACCATACATTTTTGGTGTTCAGCAAATATCTTTACCACAAATTGTTATGTTACTAAGGTAGCACTGCTGAAGAATCAAAAAAGAATAATTTCATTTGGAAAATAAAGTTTTAATGTCAAATAATGACACTTCTAAAGTCATGAGTCACGTGTCCAGTCTCAGAATGATTTTGAGATCAAAGGAACAATTCCCCTCACCCACAATAAATACAGAGCATCTCTATGTCTCTTCCCTTCACTCGATTTCTGTTCCAAATTAGATGGACCATGTCATGACTCAAACAGTATTGCTTCTTTTGCTTTTCTCTTCCCTTTTAAATCAGTATACACCGAGCTTCCATCTGGACAAGAAGTAAACAAAAACTATGCAGAACAAAAGTAAGAAATCCTATAAAATATGTGTGTAGTATATTAAATAGAATGGAACTTGCTATACTGTGCTAAGTTGCTCAGTCGTGTCTGACTCTCTGCGACCCCATCGACTGTAAGCCTGTCAAGCTCCTCTGTCCTTGGGGATTCTCCAAGCAAAAATACTGGAGTGGGTTGCCATGCCTTCCTCCAGGGGATCTTCCCAACCCAGGCATCGAACCCAGGTCTCCTGCATTGCAGGGAGATTCTTTACCATCTGAGCTACCAGGAAGTATATTAAATAGAATGAAACTTACTCTAATTCTATTCGAAGTTGTGCTTTTAGATACTGCACTGATAGACTTCAAATCTGACCCACCATGCCATTTACGACTTGGATTGTTGACTCTCTTTTTAGGAGGCAAACCAAATCAGTACCCTAGTTTTCTTCTCTACTGGTCATAGCAAGAGTTCTAATGTACCATATAGCCAAATTCTTCCAGGTTATCCTGTTCGGTACAAGTCTGAGGAAGCGGCTCTTACGTGCACATTGAATTTTCCCAATGTATTTATCTGATAGAGATAACAGTCTAGTCCCAGACGTGGGGACCAGGATATAGATCAGAAAAATCACAACAAAATTATGGTTGTGGACATATGGAGAAAGCCTAGTGGGCTTAACAGAAAGCCTAAGGTTAGTGGAAATCAGGCACACCACTAACCCTGGGTAGTTTAAACTGGGCTAAAGACAGCAAAAATTAACCCCAAGATCCTACCAGCCCACAGAGCTAAACCTTCTGATGAAAGCATGGCCTGTCCAAGCTGGCATTGGCAAAGAACACACAGGGTAGTGCCTGGAGAATGAAGGTCTTTAAAGGCATCAATTAACATTCTAGGAATTGCTTAACATAATGCCAAATAATTTTGACATAATTGATATCTTTATCTTTTATGAAATTCTATACAACCAGGTTAGAGTAATGCATAGAAACAAAAAGTGTCAAACTCAAACAATGCTTGGGTGCAAGATAAGCTGCTTGGTTGAATTGTTGAATGTTTCAACAATTCTTACAACTACTGGTTGTGTCCAGACAAAGCCTGAGAGACCTCTGCTAATGCTTCCCTCTAAGATAAAGACCCAAAGATACTTGTAATCTTTGACATTATAGAGGAAAAATTAGTTCCTTCCCCTTCCCAAATGAACAGGCTGATTAATCATATCTTAGCATTATGGTATATGGAGAAGGAAATAGCAACCTACTCCAGTATTCTTGCCTGGAGAATCCCATGGACGGAGGAGCCTGGTAGGCTACAGTCCATGGGGTCTCTAAGAGTCAGACATGACTGAGTGACTTCACTTTCACTTTCATGCATTGGAGAAGGAAATGGCAACCCACTCCAGTGTTCTTGCCTGGAGAATCTCAGGGACTGGGAAGCGTGGTGGGCTGCTGTCTATGGGGTCGCACAGAGTCAGACACGACTGAAGCGACTTAGCAGCAGCACCAGCATTATAGTAAAAGTCCTCATAAATATAAGGCCACTTTTAAAATTGTCATCTGAGTGTATATAATTGACAATTGCACATTTACCTTTATATCTTTATATCATTTTTAATTGTTATTTCAACTTACTTCCAATCTATTTTATGTACTATATACACCTTATAGCTTTTCTTGCTTTAGTTTTGGATAGGCTTTGCTTAGCTTCTTGCTACAGAAATAAACAGAAATTTACAGAAATAAAATTAATCTTTCTTCCATCATTTTATACTTCTGCTCATACTTTCTTCTGCTATTTGGTGATATACTATTTATAGAAGCATCACCAAACAACACACACATGTTTTCACCCAATTACATTTTTCTGAGATGTTAGAAATGCTAACAGTAAGTGCAAGTAAGTTGAGTTTTTATGTCTTCAAGTTATTCTAGTTCTCAGGGATTCAGTATGAAAAATTTATTTATTTAATTTATTCATTTATCTACTCACCCTGTTACCCCATAGAATTTAAGTGAACACTTTGCTTTATAAATGACCTAGTGCTTTATGCTTTTTTGATATGTTTGCCTCTATCTAGCAAACATTTAACATTTTTAGACACACTGACATTTCCTGATGGAATTAGTGATCCCTTACTTATTGTGGAGTAAATACTCTATGTTCCTAAAATTCAGAGTACCAATATTTACAAAAAGGTGCATAGATGTGTGGACTTGTTTGTTTAGTTGCTAAGTCACGTCTGACTCTTTGCAATTCCGTGGACTGTGGCCCACCAGGATCCTCTGTTCATGAGATTTCCCCAGCAAGAATATTGGACTGGGATACCATTTCCCTCTCCAGATCTTTCTGACCCAGGTACTGAACCTGCATCTCCTGCATTGTCAGGCAGATTGTTTACACTTAGCCGCCTGGGAAGCCACAGATGTAAATATAGATATATGTTAATAAGACAGGTATTACTCATGTTACAAAGAGAGAGGGCACCAATTCAAGCTACATGGGTTTTACTTTCTCCATTTATAATGATAGAAAGTGAATTAGTATACCACAATATTATGTAGGGTCTTATATAAATTTTTAATGTCCTAAATCTTATCATTAGTTAGTGCAGATAAATGAAATATGCAAAATCATTTAAAACTTATGCATAGATGAATTAATTATGTTATTCTAGAGTAAAATCTTACCCAACTTGGCAGTGTTTGTGTTTATGTTGCAAGGCAGTGGCAGAATTGAAAACCTCTGGTGAGTTTATTTTTAGGAATTCTTCATCATTTATGTCTCTAAGGAAATTTGATGGAAGATTCTAAGTATTATTGTCACTGCTATTTACTACAATGTCTTTTAAAATCTGCTTTTTTAACTTAACTGTCTGTGGTGGACATATTTCCATTTTGAGAAATAGGATCTAAGTGGTAGTTAAAAAAAAAACAAAACTGTATTTTAGAATTACTTTAGGTTTACAAATTGTAAAGGTAGTACAGAGTTCTCGTATACCCCATACTGAATTTCCTCTATGGTTTACATGTGACATTATAGTCCATAATTTATTTAGACTTCTGTAGCTTTTATCTAATGCTTTTTTGTCTATTCCAGGATCCTAAAGGATCCTACATTACCTTATCATGTCTTTTTAGGTTCCTCTTGGCTATGTTAGTGACCTCCCTTGTTTTTGATGATCTTGACAGTCATCAGAAGTACTGGTCTTATATTTGGTAGAATGTTGGAATTTGTCTATTTTTCTTACTAATAGGCTGGAATTAGGCTTTTTCAGAGGAGTAAAATAGAAGTCAAATGCAATTCCTGTCTCGTCAAGGGTACCGCATATCCACATAACTTGTCACCTTGATTTCCTGGCTGAGGTAGTATTTGTTAGGTTTCTCCACTGTGAAGTTACTCTTCTCCCCCTTTTCATATTGTAATCTTCAGAAGGAAGTCACCATGGACAGCATACACATAAGGAGTGGGGAATTGTCCTCTCTCTTCTAGAGAGTTAAGTAAAGTATCTGTTATGTATGTACATAAATTATTAACAGCAGTTCTACATGGGTGATTTGTCCATTCTTCCCCATTTATATATTTATTCAATTGTTTATTTATACCAATATGAATTCATGGATATTTATTTTATCCTTTGGGTCATAATCCAATATAATTTTACTCTTTTTGTTGCTCAGAATCTCATCTTGTATATTTCCTGCCCCATTGCTAGAATTATCCATCTCTCCAAGAAACCCTGGTTGTTTTTATAGAGAAATGGGATGAGAACCCAAGATCTGGGTACTATCATATTTTCATTGCTACTAGGGTGTCATTTCTTTCAGATCCTCTCAGCTGACAAAACAAAATATATGTGTGTATATACACATATCTAAAAATGGTTACTGTATGTAACCACATGTTTTCAGAGTAAGCTAAATAAGAACTCATACTGATTTCTAGAACTTTAAATCATTACCACATGCCTCATTCTAGCCTCTCTCATTGTATGTCTATAACCTTCCACTCCAGCCCTGAGAAAACTGGCTCCCACATTGCCATTCATTTCACTGTGAATTCCACTATATATTTGTAAACAATTAAGAAATCTTACGAGACCAGAGGGGAAATTCTCAGGCCCTGAACTATCTGTTTATTTCAGGTCAACACATTGTGGATTGCAGTTTCAGAGTTATTAGCAGACACCCACCATGGGGAAAATTCCTCAGCTCAAGAACAATGCTTATGTACAATTCCTTGTCTTTAGTTTTGTCAGTGGTAAATATTTATTTACTGGGAGGTTTGTAAGCAAAGTGTTGCATATGTGGTTTGGTTTCTTTCTACTGCTTACATTAATGTGAGAGGAGAGAGAGAAATTGAAGGAATTGCTAAGCAAAAAGGAACTAAAACTTAAAGGTTGGGAAAAATCTCAGAAATGAGAAAGCAGGTTCTGGAGAGAACACCAAGAGTGTGGCAAGACGATCACTCCATAAAGAAATTACCTGTGATTCTAATCAACAATCTCAGCAGAAGCCAGAAATAGAGATGGGATTATTGTACAACAGAGACACTGCTAGTTTGAACTGAAGGGGACAAAGTTAGGAAGAAATAAAGGATGATTTTGAGACTTCTGGTATTCTCCAGGATGGGACAGTAGGGTCATCCAACTGCCAGCATGCTATATATCCTGCAAGAGAAGAGAAAAAAAATCCTATAGGCAATTCAGAAATCATCGGGGCTACCACCCGTACCACAGGCCCAAGACCAAGGACATCTCCTCTCCTTAGTTTTAAAGGAGGTGGCCCTGCAAAGAGCTGAAGCAGGTGGGGTCACTTCCTTAGGGCCCTGGGAATGACGCTGCCAGCCCCATGGTTCTGGGCGGCAAATCACTGAAACAAAGAGGTTTATTCTGAAGCGTTAAGATCTATTGGAATTTTTGCTAGGTTTTGGACCTCCTTGGGGCCCATATCCCCTTTTTTCTTTCCTATTTCTCCCTTTTGGGATGGAAATGCCTATCCTATGCGTGTGCCACCACTGTATTTTAGAAGTGTGTAACTTGGCTAGTTTCACAAGTTTGCGGTTGGAGAGGAATTGTGTCTCAGAATGAATCCTACCTTAAGTTCACCCAAATGTGATTTAGGTGATATAGAGATGGTACTCTGGACTGGAAATTGATGCTGGAATATATCGAGATTTGGGGTCTGTGGTTTGGGGTGAATGTATTTTGCTTTGTGAGAAGGACATGAAATTTGGGGAGCCAGAATGTTATGGTATGAATTGTGTCCTGTAAAAATTTTTATGTTGTAGCCTTAACCTCCTTCCTGATTTGGAAACAGAAGCCTTTAGAGAGGTAATTTATGTTAAATATAGTCATAAAGCTGGGGCCCTTGTCTGATAGGATTGATGGCTTTATAAGAGGAGAAAGAGACACCACGGAGCTCTCTTTCTGTCTTCCCAAGGACACGCAAAAGAAGGCCATGTGAGGACCAGCAAGGAGGTGGCTCTCTTCAAGCCAGGAAGAGGATTCTTATCAAAAACTGGGTTCTATTTGGTTCTTTCTTATGATTTCTCTCTTTTTGTTGAACATTTTTCATTATTATTTTTCTGACTTCATTGAGTTGCCTATCTCTGTTCTCTGGAGGCTCATTGAATTACTTAAACATAATTATTTTGAATCATTTGTTAATTCATAAATTGCCATTTAAGGAGGTTGGTTACTGCAAATTTATTTTGTCCCTCTAGTAGTTTCATATTTTCCTAGTTTTTGTGTTCCTTGTAGCCTTGCATTGGTATCTGCTCATTAGAAGAAGCAGTACCTCGGTCAGTCTTTTTTTTTTTCCCCTCGGTCAGTCTTGACATACTGGCTTCAGTAAGGAAAGACCTTCAGCGGTTGGTGGACATGAGGATGCAGGCTGGGTGGGTATGTGGTAGCACCGGGTCTGGGAGCATACAGGTTCTGTGGGTGCTGGATTCAGGGACATGTGAGGGCACAAGTTCTGGGCATGGAAAGCACCTGATTCAGAAGTACATGTGGGCACAAGGCCAGTTTCATGTGGGGATTCTGGGTCCAGTGAGCATCTGTTGGCACCAAATTCCAAGGATCTGCTGGGTATCTGCTGGGTGGTAGTTCATGGCTCTGGTGGTTGGTGCAGATATAATAGTTCTGGCTCTAGTAAGATGTGGCAACTTGGGCTCATGGTAACTCCAGAAGCTGGGGTTCTCATCAGTGAAAGCTGTGGGATTTCTCAGCAGCAAAGACCGTGGGAGTCCCTGACAGCGGAGCCTTCCTGTTCCCCTTTTCGAGCACAAGGGAACATGAGGCTGAAGGGACTTATCATTGAGCTGTGCCAGGCCAGGGGATGGGGTAATACAATCAAAGTCCATACGTTTCTTTTACTCTTTCCTGTATGGTTAAGCTGGGTCTTTTTCTACACTGGTCTCTGGAGCTCTCCCAGAACTAATTTTGTCCAGGAAGTTTTTAAATAATTGTTAGGGTCAAGTTTGGGACCTCCTAGTCTATCATCTTGACTTCCCTGGTGGCTCAGATGGTAAAGTGTCTACCTACGGTGTGGGAGACCTGGGTTCAATCCCTGGATCAGGAACATCTCCTGGAGAAGGGAATGGCAACCCACTCCAGTATTCTTGCCCCCCCCCCAGAAAAAAAGGGGCTCAAAGAAATATTTTGAGGCTTTTCTCATAGCTCAGTTGGTAAAGAATCCACTTGCAATGCAGGTGACCCCTGTTTGATTCCTGGGTTGGGAAGATCCGCTGGAGAAGGGATAGGCTACCCACTCCAGTATTCTTGGGCTTCCCTTGTGGCTCAGCTGGTAAAGAATCTGCCTGCAATGTGGGAAAGCTGGGTTCGATCCCTGGTTTGGGAAGATCCCCTGAAGAAGGGAAAGGCTACCCACTCCAGTATTCTGGCCTGGAGAATTCCATGGACTATATAGTCTATGGGGTCGCAAAGAGTCGGACACAACTGAGCGACTTTCGTCGTCATCATCATCATCATCAGTCTATCATCTTGCTGATGTAACTCTACCTATTTTTTCTATAGCTGGGAATGCTATGGGCAAGATACATTGCTGTATTGCCCTCACTGTAAAATTATTTCCCTACTCAGAGGTTATAGTATGTGAGAAACTGTAATGATGAATAAGAAATTCTGTTGCAGTGAGCAAGGAAAGTAAATTTGTATACAGAATACATATCTATTCCTGTGTCAAAAATGACTGCTACCTCCCTGATTGAGAGTTGAATTTCAGCCTTCTGATTACCCTGGAGATAGTTCTACATCTGGTACTTAATTTTAACCTGTGCTTTTGGGAGCTGGCCTTTGTCCCAGATCAATGGCTACTTTGTATACATGCAAAGACCAGAGTGAGTGGACTGTGAAGGAATTTGAATCTCATTATGTTTCTAGAAGGGTAGGTGATTGTGAGGGGTGTTGAGAAGAACTGGCCTCCCTTGTGAGACAATGGGCAAAGAGAATCATTTGAAGTTTATGAACTCTGTGGATCATTTGAAAAATACCAGAAAGCATGTGAAGAAAAAAAAATAAGGATGGTTCTATAAAGGCAAAGCATTTCTCTATTGTTGGATGGATTTAAAAATCATTAAAAGACTCCCTAGGTTTTGAAAATAATCATTTCCCAAAGCTACTATTTTACCTACATTTTAAATCTATGGCCTTTACTGCTAAAGAGATGGTTCACATAATTATATCTCTGAATGCAGGCATGAGCATCTGCTAAGCATGGCTTGGAAATTGACAATTAGCAGTAAATCAAAGGATTCAGGCAGCCTAATGTTAACATCATCATTAAAATGAACAAGAAGATTACATTGATCAAATATGAAAAGAGTACTTAAAACATTGAATCTATGGGCTTTCCTGCAAATTATTATCTCAGAAGGCTATGTGATCATCTCTCCTTTTCAACTAATTGCCAGCACTCAGATGATTTTATTGCTGCATTGTAATTCAAGATTTAAAGTATTAAAATAGCAGCTTGTTTAAAAGGAACTATGCTTTTTCTCTATCCAATTTTCTTCGTTTTGATCTTAGACTCTAAGACTTTAAAACATCTTAGAATCCTTAGGAAGAAACTCTTGAAAAAGAACTCTGATGATACATCTTTGGTAATGTTAATGTACTTCAAGTGACCTTTCACATAAGTCTTTAAAAGTCTATGATCTCATCCTTCCATCATCATTTTTATTTAACATTGTTCTTTTAATCTTTGCCAAGGCAATAAGCAATAAGAAAGAAATAAAGAACACATCATGTAAGAAAGAAACCAAAAAGTACCACTGTTCCATTATAATATTATATAATATTCACATTGTGTGATATTCACAAATGAAGAAATTGATCACAAGGAGATCAGTTGGCTTGTACTAGGTTAATAGCTCATTAGTAAAAAATCTGGGTTAACAGAGCTGGGTTCAGAAAGAAACAGTAGAGATAGACATTTTATAACACATAGAAATGATATACAGAAGCAATAGTTTTAAGGCTAATCTTCAGGCATTTCTTTATTTTTCATTCAGTAAATTTTCTTTTGAATGCCTGCTTGTGAAGAAGTCACCGTGCTGGGCTCTGGGGAAGGCGAGGCAACCTTGGTTGATGCTCCCTCTCCCTGCTCTTGAGCTGCCTTCATTCTAGAGGTTTGCAGATGTTTAGTCAAATTAATTACTACTGTGATGAATAATTCTAGGCAGTAGGACAGAGTGCTAACAGTACAGGAGAGAGGGGCACCTGAGTTTCTTCTGTGAACTAGAGTAAAAACACAAAGCATAATCGCTTAAGCATTTGGGGAATCCAGATTTGTGTTTCTGTTTCTTTTTTTTTTTTTCCACTTAATCCTTTTAAAATAAAAGACTTCCCCACTGGCTCAGATAGGAAAGAATCTGTCTGTAGTGTGGGAGATTGGGGTTCAATCCCTTGGTTGGGAGGATCCCCTGGAGAAGGGAATGACAACCCACTTCAGTGTTTTTGCCTGGAGACAGAGGAGCCTGGCAGGCTATAATTTCTGGGATCACAAAGAGTTGGACAAGACTTTAAAATATAGGAAATGATATGCTGTTACATTTATAAAATCACTGGTCATGAAGAAAAATTGCACCATAAGTTTTCTAAACTATCTTTGGGTGAACAGAGCAATATAGGAACAGAAAAATGTGATTAAAAGTAGACTCCAGATTTATTAAACTTTGGACAAACAGAGGTTTGTTTTGTCCTTGTTAGCTCTCTTAGGAATCACTTCCTAAGCCACTTTCCTTACATAGCAAGCAGGCTGCAGCCCATATGTCATGCTGAATCCTGGCCTCACTGTGTAAGCCGTCTATAACTACACATTGATGTTAGAAGCCACTTCCCAGGACCTGGCACAACCGCCTGTTCTGTTTCTGTGATAGTGCTCCTTGTTGCTGTTGTTTAGTTGCTAAATCGTGTCCAACTCTTTGCGACTGCATGGACGGTAGCATGCCAGGCTTCCCTGTCCGTCACTATCTCCTGGACTTAGCTCAGATTCATGTCTGTTGAGTTGGGCAAGAGGCAAACATGCCTGGGAAATCAGTGTAAGATAGATGGATGGCATTTTATTCAGATTCCAACTACTTAATCACTGGCATTGAGGATCATGTTTTTGGATGTGTAAGCAAATAAGCAGTATTTGAATAAATTCAGAATAACTCTACCTGTGACGGCATCAAGCCATCCATTCTTCTACTGATTCAGAAAAAGAAATGCTACTAACATGGATACCAAGATTTAGTAAACTTCCCCAAATAGTTAAAACACTTTGCAAAATTAATAAGCTAAGCTAAGTCGCTTCAGTTGTGTCTGACTCTGTGTGACCCCATAGACAGCAGCCCACCAGGCTCTTCCGTCCCTGGGATTCTCCAGGCAAGAACACTGGAGTGGGTAATGACTGCTCTAATACTTCAAAGCATCCATACAACAAAGTATTGGTGTACTACGGGCATGTTATTTTTTTTTAAAAAATATAACAGCAGCTTTTTTTTGTTTGTTTGTTTAAAAAAGTCAGGTAAATGAGGAGTAAATGTCCTCAGAACATTGGATATGTGTGTAGTTTATTTGTTTAAATATCCAGACAGCTGAATTTTCTGGAGTTAGCTGTTGAGGTTATGAAAGTCACTAGATGGCAGTACCTACTAGTTAGTATGATGTTACAGCTCAGAGTCAGGTGCTTTTTAAATGTTAAAGCAAAGGGCAGTAGGGCACTGAGTCCTACACTGAGTCCATTCAGGGTCAACTCCAGGTGACTTTGGCACGGGGAGACAGGTTTCCAAAGGCAATACTGAAGCAGTGAAAAGATGCCAGAGTTAGAGGAGTACTGCTGCTGCTGCTGCTAAGTCGCTTCAGTCGTGTTCGACTCTGTGCGACCCCACAGACGGCAGCCCACCAGGCTCCCCCGTCCCTGGGATTCTCCAGGCAAGAACACTGGAGTGGGTTGCCATTTCCTTTTCCAATGCATGAAAGTGAAAGTGAAAGTGAAGTCGCTCAGTCGTGTCGGACTCTTAGCGACCCCATGGACTGCAGCCTACCAGGCTCCTCCTGTCCATGGGATTTGCCAGGCAAGAATATTGGAGTGGGGTGCCATTGCCTTCTCCAGAGGAGTACTAGAAGCCTCCAAATTTCCTACCAAGTAAGTCTCAGTGGATAGAATCATACTTTGTATTTGTTTGGTGTGTTATAGTTTATAAAGCGCTTTCAAAAGAATTTTTCTCATTTAATTCTCACATCAGCCTTGGGATTTAGGTAAGGGTGGTATGATTACCTTCCTCTTAGCAAAAGACTACAGAGTCTCTTTAGGCCTATAATTTTAAAACACTCAGCCTCCTGGTAACACATAGAATTGAGGTGTACTCACTGTTCAGTCTTTTCCTTCTCTTACTGAATTTGTTATGTGATTTGAATTTCATTATAGAAGGAACTGTTTAAAATTTGTGTGAAAATAATTTGTTAGCTTTACAAAATGCAGTTCTAGTCCTGTTTTAATTGAGGGATGTCTACTGAAGGAAGCTGACTACATCTCTTTCCTTCTGGGCCAGCTCAAGTGAAGTCAGCAGTTACTAAGTGCCTACCGTGAGCAAGGTAGCATTTTAGGTGCTCGTGGTGATAAGGTGAACAAGAGGTCTTTGAGCTGCTCATGATCCTTCCAAGGAAAGAAGCAGAAAAAAATCTGACAGTAACACAATGTGATAAGTGCAATATTAACAGTTTGAGCAAAATGCTGAGGAGTGCAGAGGCCTGAACGATTAATTCTGCCTAGAGGGGAAATTTCACTGAACTGCCAACATGAAAGAGATGGGGGAAAAAAAAAAATCAATGCTCTGATTTTAAGTCTTTTATTCTGCCTTCAAGAAATATAGGGAAAGACAACATTGAGAAAACAAATACAGTCAGATGGAAAAAAAAAAAAAAAGATGTTTCATGACTTAAAGAATGAAAATCACCTAGTTTGGAAGTTGCCCCAGGGTAATTAAATGCATTCTGGAAACTATATTAACTACAAATGGAAGCTTGTGACTTAAAATCCTTAGTGGCCCATCGAAGAGATGATGTTTACATCATATTCATCGTATTGGACCAAATGATGGATGCTACCTGTGCACTTGGGTCCAGCTCTATAAGCCCAGCGTAGTGTGTGAGCCTGACTTCATGGTATGTGTGTGAGCTAAGACACTTCCATCGTGTCTGAGTCTTTGCAACCCTGTAGACTATAGCTTGCCAGGCTCCAGACAAGAATACTGGAGCAGGTTGCCATGCCCTCCTCCTGGGGATCTTCCTGACCCAGGGATTGCACCCATGTCTCATGTTTCCTGCATTGGCAGGCATGTTCTTTACCACTAGTGCCACCTGGGAAGCCTGCGTTGGAGGTATATTGGTGAGTATTTATTAACTGGTTCCCCTAAGAAGAAAACCATTGATTTATAGCAGTTGCTTATTTCTGTGGTATAAATACACCCATTATGGTCAGTTTCAAACTACCAATATCATGTCACCAAATGCAGAGTTGGGAAATGCTGAACACAGTTGGCTCTCATGAACCAACACAAGCTGATCTGAGCAGAGAGAGCCTAGAACCCAATTACCTAGACTCCTCCTCAGGGCATACCAAAAATCACTCAACCAGCATTTCTTTTTTCCTGGCATTGCCACAAAAGAGCTATGTAAACTCAGGCAGTCACTTAATCTTTGCCATTTGATAGGCTTAAAGTCTATTGGAGTAGGAAATGGCAACCCACTCCAATATTCTGGACTGGAAATTTCCATGGACAGGGGGGCCTGGAAGGCTACACTCCTTGGGGTCTCAAAAGTCAAACATAACTAAACACACACATACACAACACCCACACACATACAAAGTCTATTGAGCACCCTGTGTTAGGTGCTCTGTATAACGCTTTACTGACATGTTTTAGATCCTCTGCGTAGCTCAGTCAGTAACGCATCTGCCTGCAGTGTGGGAGTTCAGTTCAGTCACTCAGTCATGTCTGACTCTCTGTGACCCCGTGAATTGCAGCACGCCAGTCTTCCCTGTCCATCACCAACTCCCGGAGTCCACCCAAACCCATGTCCATTGAGTCAGTGATGCCATCCAACCATCTCATCCTCTGTCGTCCCCTTCTCCTCCTACCTTCAATCTTTCCCAGCATCAGGGTCTTTTCAAATGAGTCAGCTCTTCACATCAGGTGACCAAAGTATTGGAATTTCAGCTTCAACACCAGTCCTTCCAATGAACAACCAGGACTGATCTCCTTTAGGATGGACTGGTTGGATCTCCTTGCAGTCCATGGGACTCTCAAGTCTTCTTCAACACCACAGTTCAAAAGCATCAATTCTTCTGTGCTCAGCTTTCTTTATAGTCCAACTCTCACATCCATACATGACCACAGGAAAAACCATAGCCTTGACTAGACAGACCTTTGTTGGCAAAGTAATGTCTTTGCTTTTTAATATGCTGTCTAGGTTGGGTATAACTTTCCTTCCAAGGAGTAAGTGTCTTTTAATTTCATGGCTGCAGTCACCACCTGCAGTGATTTTGGAGCCCAGAAAAATAAAGTCAGTCAGTCACTGTTTCCACTGTTCCCCCATCTATTTGCCATGAAGTGATGGGACTGGATGCCATGATCTTAGTTTTCTGAATGTTGAGCTTTAAGCCAACTTTTTCACTCTCCTCTTTCACTTTCATCAAGAGGCTTTTTAGTTCCTCTTCACTTTGTGCCATAAGGGTGGTGTCATCTGCATATCTGAGGTTATTGGTGTTTCTCCTGGCAATCTTGATTCCAGCTTGTGTTCCATCCAGCCCAGCATTTCTCATGATGTACTCTGTATATAAGTTAAATAAGCAGGGTGAAAATATACAGCACTGATGTACTCCTTTCTCGATTTGGAACCAGTCTGTTGTTCCATGTCTAGTTCTAACTGTTGCTTCCTGACCTGTATACAGGTTTCTTGAGAGGCAGGTCAGGTGGTCTGGTATGCCCATCTCTTTCAGAATTTTCCACAGTTTATTGTGATCCACACAGTCAAAGGCTTTGGCATAGTCAATAAAGCAGAAATAGATGTTTTCCTGGAACTCTCTTCATTTTTCGATGATCCACCAGATGTTGGCAATTTGATCCCTGGTTCCTCTGCCTTTTCTAAAGCCAGCCTGAACATCTGGAAGTTCACGGTTCACATATTGCTGAAGTCTGGCTTGGAGAATTTTGAGCATCACTTTACTAGCATGTGAGATGAGTGCAATGGTGTGGTAGTTTGAGCGTTCTTTGGCATTGCCTTTCTTTGGGATTGGAATGAAAACTGACCTTTTCCAGTCCTGTGTCCACTGCTGAGTTTTCCAAATTTGCTGGCATATTGAGACCTGGGTTCAATTCCTGGGTTGGTTCAATTCAGTTCCCCTGGAAAATGAAATGGCAACCCACTCCAGTATTCTTTCCTGGAGAATCCCATGGACAGAGGAGCCTGGCAGGCTACAGTTCATGGGATCGCAAGAGTCAGACATGACTTAGCGCTATCTTTCTTTCTTTCCAGTTTTAAAGGTAGACATGATTATGTTCATTTTACAGATGAGAAGCTGAAGCTCACAGGTATTAAGTGACTTCTTTCTCATAAAATAATTAGTATGAGAAATATGAGGTGCTATGGAACTTGAAGGACTATTGTCTTTTTAGTGTAAATTAGAATGCCATGCTCTGCTCTCACAGTTTGAACTGTTGGAAGATTTGTTTTGGGAATGATATTTTCTGTATCTCTCTCTTTTACTTCTACATCCATTCTCATTCACTCTGTCAGTTGTACCATTTCTTGGGAATATGTGGTGTTGTCTAAAGACCAGTTTGTTGAAATATTTCCATTATTTGAAATGTCATGAAAAGCTTAACTTTTACTGTTATTGCTCATGAAATACTCATATTAAAACTGAAGTTTTAATTATATTGTTTATTTTGGAACATTTATTCACTTAAAATTATGTTGCATTCAAAAAATAAAATGAGGGAGGTGGAGGGATGGATTGGGAGTTTGGATTAGCAGATGCAAACTATTTTTTATATATATATATATATATATATATAAAACACATAAATAATAAGGTCTTACTGTATAGCACAGGGAACTATATTCAGTCTCCTGGGGTAAACCATAATGGAAAATAATGTATGTATATTAATAATTGAATCACTTCATTGTACAGTACAAATTAATACATTATAAATCAACTGTACTTCAATTAAATAGATTTTTAAAAATTGAAATGCAAAAACAAATGTTTCCCATCAGATAACCCTCATTGTTAAAAAAGGCTACAAAAGTATAGGAAGAAGTAGAAATTCTGAATATTACAGAAAGACATAAAACATGGCAGTCACTCCTCTTCACATGTGTTTCTCCTGATAATTCCTTTTCTGGGAAAGATAATTTTCTTGCTCAGTCTCTCTGCCTTTCAATTTTTATTGGAAAATAGAGCAGTTAGGGGATGTGTGCTGTGCTTAGCCTCTCTGTCATATCTGACTCTTTGCGACCCCATGGACTGCAGCCTGCCAGGCTCCTCTGTCCATCTGGATTCTCCAGGCAAAAATATTGTAATGGGTTGCTAGGCCTTCCTCCAGGGGGATCTTCCCAACCCAGGGAGCAAACCCAGGTCTCCGCATTACAGGCAGATTCTTTACTGGCTGAGCCATCAGAGAAGCCCAAGAATACTGGAATTGGTAGCATATCCCTTCTCTAGGGGATCTTCTTGACCATGGAATGGGGTCTCCTACATTGCTGGAGGATTCTTTACTGGTTGAGCTACCTGTCCCCTCTATTTTGTCATAGTGTATATATGACTTTTAGAGAATTCTAGAACATCCTTTGCTTTGACTGTGAAATGCAAGTCATTTTTTTTCTGCCTGTGACATGTCCCCAAATCATCATTTGATCATCAATAGCAGAATCATTTGGAGAGGGCAATGGCACCCCACTCCAGTACTCTTGCCTGGAAAATCCCATGGATGGAGGAGCCTGGTAGGCTGCAGTCCATGGGGTTGCGAAGAGTTGGACACGACTGAGCGACTTCACTTTGACTTTTCAGTTTCATACATTGGAGAAGGAAATGGCAACCCACTCCAGTGTTCTTGCCTGGAGAATCCCAGGGACGGGGGAGCCTGGTGGGCTGCCGTCTATGGGGTCGCACAGAGTTGGACACGACTGAAGTGACTTAGCAACAGCAGCAGCAGCAGAATCATTTAATATTCATAACCAAGCCTGTTTTTATGAGTTGCAATAGATCTTTATTCTAGGAATGAAACCTGGTGGTTCAATGGTTAGGACTCAGTGCTTTCACTGCTAAGGACCCAGGTTCGATCCGTGATGTGAAAACTAAAAACCCACATGCTGAACAGCCATAAATACATACATCCATACCATGTCTTCCTAAGCTATTACTTTTATTATGAATTAATTTGGAATAATTCATTACTGAAAAAAAAATCATCCTGCGTTTGGTTTGTTTGCAGTGATTTGACTGAAAGAATCCTTAGTATTATTTATGACTTCCATAAACAGTCGATTATGCTATTCCTTCTGAATCTGAATAGGATGGCTTAAAGGCCCTGGGAGATCTAGCCTCAGTTACCTTTCTGATCCCTTCTCCTGCTACTCTACTCTTCCTTCGTTTCTTTTTGAACCTTACTGATCTACGTGCTTTCCTCGAGGAATGCCAGATATGCCCATCTTCAGAGCATTTGTCCTCATTTTCCCTGTGTCTGGAGTGTCTTCCCCTCAGCTCTCAGAATGCCTGGTGCTCTCCCCTCCTTTCTGTCCTCACTTAGATGTAACCTCAGTGAGCCATTGACTGTTTACTTTGTTTAAAGTCATACTCCTCTCACTACAATGCTTATCCTACCCACTGCAGTGCTTTTTCCTATTATTCACCTGGTGCAGAATTTGTAGGGGCATTTGTGGTACAAGTGGATGAGTCTCTGGTCCCTTGCCCCAGTGCTTATCCGTGGAGTGACACAATAGAGGCCAGATCAAATATCCTGCATACAGAGCTGGACACTTGATAGGTGAGAGATCTGGAAAAAATAATATTTCTCTGCTTATAAAGGAAGAGGCTGTCCTTCTCCTCAGAAAAGTAATGAAGTCAAATTTTAACTTTAACCTTGGGCATGTAATTAAAATCTCTTCATGGGCCAGGTTCTCCCTTGTGTCTCTGCTTTTCCAACCTAAGTCTATCTTCAGGTTCCTGGCCTTCATTCCTCCTGGAAATCTAAATGCTTTAGGGAGATAGCCTTCTGTCTTCCTGGGAACCTGGGGCACCTCTAATAAGCTGTATCTGAGCAATTAACTAGATAGACTATTATGGATCTAATTCTCATGGTCTATGAGAAATCTCAGGAGGCTAAAATTCTTTTCAGCAAGACTAAGAAGTCTGGGGAAGTTTTATCCCACTTCAGAGCTGATGGTGAATGCTGGCTTCCAATGCCTTTCTCAAAGCTTGTTGTTGTGCTTTGTTGCTGATAGCCACATATGCAAGTTCTGCCCAGGGTATCTGGAAAAGTATGAATGATAATTTGTTTCCTGATCATGTTAAAATTATTGTTCAGAATTTTATAGCATAAACCTAGAACCATGCTTCCTCTACAACTCATTGGAGAGTAATAACAATACTCCTAGATTGTAATGCCTCTAAATGTTGACTGCATCTCTCCCTTCCACATTGTGTCTTCAGTTCAGTCCAGTCACTCAGTCATGTCTGACTCTTTGCAACCCCATGAACCGCAGCACGCCAGGCCTCCCTGTCCATTACCAACTCCTGGAGTTTACTCAAATTCATGTCAGTTGAGTCAGTGATGCCATCCAGCCATCTCATCCTCTGTTGTCCCCTTCTCCCGCCTTAATCTTTCCCAGCATCAGGGTGTTTTCAAATGAGTCAGTTCTTCGCATCAGGTGGCCAAAGTATTGGAGTTTCACCTTCAGCACCAGTCCTTACAATGAATATTCAGGACTGATTTCCTTTAAGATGGACTGGTTGGATCTCCTTGCAGTCCAAGGAACTCTCAAGAGTCTTATCCAACACCACAGTTCAAAAGCATCAATTCTTCGGCACTCAGCTTTTGTTATAGTCCAACTCTCATATCCATACATGACTAATGGAAAAATATAGCTTCAACAAGATGGAACTTTGTTGGCAAAGTAATGTCTCTGCTTTTTAATATACTGCTTAGGTTGGTCATAACTTTCCTTCCAAGGAGTAAGCATCTTTTAATTTTCATGCCTGCAGTCACCATCTGCAGTGATCTTGGAGCCCAAAAGAATAAAGTCTGTCACTGTTCCCATTGTTTCCCCATCTGTTTGCCATGAAGTGATGGGACCAGATGCCATGATCTTTGTTTTCTGAATGTTGAGCTTTAAGCCAACTTTTTCACTCTCCTCTTTCACTTTCATCAAGAGGCTCTTTAGTTCTTCTTCACTTTCTGCTATAAGGGTCGTGTCATCTACATATCTGAGGTTATTGATATTTCTCCTGCAATCCTGATGCCAGCTTGTGCTTTATCCAGCCCAGCATTTCTCATGATGTACTCTGCATAGAAGTTAAATAAGCAGGGTGACAATATACAGCCTTGATGTACTCCTTTCCCTATTGGAACCAGTCTGTTGTTCCATGTCCAGTTCTAACTGTTGCTGATATGGTATATTACATTAATTGATTTGTGGGTGTTAAACTAACCTTGGATAAATTCTACTGGTTCATGATTATATAATTCTTTTTGTATATTGCTGGGTTTACTTTGATAGTATTCAGTTAAAGACTTTTGTGTCTATCTTTGTAATATACACTAATTCATATCACTCTGTGGTTTTCTTGTGATGCCTTTGGTATTGATATTAGAAAGAAAGAAAGATAGCACTAAGTCATGTATGACTCTTGTGATCCCATGAACTGTAGCCTGCCAGGCTCCTCTGTCCATGGGATTCTCCAGGCAAGAATACTGGAGTGGGTTGCCATTTCCTTCTCCAGGGGAACTTCCCAACCCAGGAATTAAACCCAAGTCTCCCACATTGTGGGCAGATACTTTACCAGCTGAGTTATGTGTGAAGCCCTGGTATTGGCTTTGGTTTCAGGGTAATACTGGCAACATGAAATGAGTGAAGTTTTCCCTCTTCTATTGTTTAAAATAGAGTTTGCAAAGAATATTTCTTTAAATATTTGGTAGAATTTATCAGTTAAATCATCTGGAGCTGAGCTTATTTGGGGTGTGGGGAGGAAGTTTTTATGAATGATTCAATCTTTTAAGTCATTACATAACTTATAAAATTTTAAAAATTTCTTTTATTATTTTTGGTAGTCTGTGACTTTTTAAGATTTTAGATTAAAAGTAACCTTTAATCATTCTTGGCATTGCCTTTTTCTGGGATTGGAATGAAAACTTACCTTTTCCAGTCCTGTGGCCACTGCTAAGTTTTCCAAATTTGCTGCCATATTGAGTGCAGCACTTTCACAGCATCATCTTTTAGGATTTGATAGCTCAACTGGAATTCCATCACCTCCACTAGCTTTGTTCGTAGTGATGCATCCTCTTTCTGCTTTATTGACTATGCCAAAGCCTTTGACTGTGTGGATCGCAATAAACTGTGGAAAATTCTGAAAGAGATGGGAATACCAGACCACCTGACCTGCCTCTTGAGAAACATATATGCAGGTCAGGAAGCAACAGTTAGAACTGGACATGGAACAAGAGACTGGTTCCAAATAGAAAAAGGAGTATGTCAAGGCTGTATACTGTCACCCTGCTTATTTAACTTATATGCAGAGTACATCATGAGAAACACTGGGCTGGAAGAAGCACAAGCTGGAATCAAGATTGCCAGGAGAAATATCAAGAACCTCAGATATGCAGATGACACCACCCTTATGGCAGAAAGTGAAGAGGAACTAAAAAGCCTCTTGATGAAAGTGAAAGAGGAGAGTGAAAAGGTTGGCTTAAAGCTCAACATTCAGAAAATGAAGATCATGGCATCTGGTCCCATAACTTCATGGGAAATAGATGGGGAAACAGTGCAAACAGTGTCAGACTTTATTTTTGGGGCTCCAAAATCACTGCAGGTGGTGACTGCAGCCATGAAATTAAAAGACGCTTACTCCTTGGAAGGAAAGTTATGACCAACCTAGAAAGCATATTGAAAAACAGAGACATTACTTTGCCAACAAAGGTCCGTCTAGTCAAGGCTATGGTTTTTCCTGTGGTCATGTATGGATGTGAGAGTTGGACTGTGAAGAAGGCTGAGTGCAGAAGAATTGATGCTTTTGAACTGTGGTGTTGGAGAAGACTCTTGAGAGTCCCTTGGACTGCAAGGAGATCCAACCAGTCCATTCTGAAGGAGATCAGCCCTGGGATTTCTTTGGAAGGAATGATGCTAAAGCTGAAACTCCAGTACTTTGGCTACCTCTTGCGAAGAGTTGACTCATTGGAAAAGACTCTGATGCTGGGAGGGATTGGGGGCAAGAGGAAGAGGGGATGACAGAGGATGAGATGGCTGGATGGCGTCACTGACTCTATGGACGTGAATCTGAGTGAACTCCGGGAGTTGGTGATGGACAATGAGGCCTGGCATGCTGCGATTCATGGGGTCACAAATAGTTGGACACGACTGAGAGACTGAACTGAACTGAACTGAACTGAAGGCCCACTTGACTTTGCATTCCAGGATGTCTGGCTCTAGGTGAGTGATCACGTCATCGTGGTTATCTGGGTCATGAAGATCTTTTTTGCATAGTTCTTCTGTGTATTCTTGCCACCTCTTCTTAATATCTTCTGCCTCTGTTAGGTCCATACCATTTCTGTCCTTTATTGTACCCGTATTTGCATGTAATGTTCCCTTGGTAACTATAATTTTCTTGAAGAGATCTCTAGTCTTTCCCTTTCTATTGTTTTCCTCTGTTTCTTAGCATTGATCACCAAGGAAGGCTTTCTTATCTCTCCTTGCTATTCTTTGGAACTCTGCATTCAAATGGGTATATCTTTCCTTTTCTCCTTTGCCTTTTGCCTTCTTCTTTTCATAGCTATTTGTAAGGTCTCCTCAAACAACTGTTTTACCTTTTTTCATTTCTTTTTCTTGGGGATGGTCTTGTTCACTACCTCCTGTACAATGTCATGAACCTCTGTCCGTAGATCTTCAGCCACTCTATCAGATCTAATCTCTTGAATCTATTTGTCACTTCTACTGTATAATCATAAGGGGTTTGATTTAGGTCATACTTGAATGGTGTAATGGTTTTCCCTACTGTCTTCAATTTAAGTCTGAATTTGGCAATAAGGAGTTCATGATCTGAGCCATAGTCAGCTCTTGGTCTTATTTTTGTTGACTGTATAGAGCTTCTTCATCTTCAGCTGCAAAGAATATAATCAATATGATTTCAGTGTTGACCATCTGGTGATGTCCCTGTATAGAGTCTTATCTTGTGTTGTTGGAAGATGGTGTGTGCTATGACACATGTGTTCTCTTGGCAAAACTTTATTAGCTTTTGCCCTGCTTCACTCTGTACTCCAAGGCCAAATTTGCCTGTTACTCCAGGTATTTCTTGACTTCCACTTTTGAATTCCAGTCCCCTATAATGAAAAGGACATCTTTTTGGGGTGTTAGTTCTAGAAGGTCTTGTAGGTCTTCATAGAACTTGTTCAGCTTCAACTTCTTCAGCCTTACTGGTCAGGGCATAGACTTCGATTATTCTGATACTGAATGATTTGCCTTGGAAATGAACAGAGATCATTTTGTCATTTTTGAGATTGCATCCAAGTACAGCATTTCAGACTCTTTTGTTGACTATGAGGGCTACTCCATTTCTTCTAAGGGATTCTTGCCCACAGTAGTAGATGTAATGGTCATCTGAGTTAAATTCACCCATTCCAGGCCATTTGAGTTCATTGATTCCTAAAATGTCGATGTTCACTCTTGTTGTCATCTGTTTGAGCACTTCCAATTTGCCTTGATTCATGGACCTAACATTCCAGGTTCCTATGCAATATTGCTCTTTATAGCATTGGAATTTACTTCCATCACCAGTCAATACCACAATACCACAACGGGGTATTGTTTTTGCTTTGGCTTCATCTCTTCATTCTTTCTGGAGTTATTTCTCCACTGATCTCCAGTAGCATATTGGGCATCTACCTGAGGAGGTAGATGAACCTGAGGAGTTCATCTTTCAGGGTCTTATCTTTTTGCCTTTTCGTATTGCCAAAGAATGCTCAAACTACCACACAGTTACACTCATCTCACACACTAGCAACATAACGCTCAAAATTCTTCAAGCCAGGCTTCAACAGTACGTGAACCATCTGAAATTCCAGATGTTCAAGTTGGTTTTAGAAAAGGCAGAGGAACCAGAGATCAAATTGCCAACATCCATTGAATCATCAAAAAAGCGAGAGAGTTCCAGGAAAACATCTACTTCTGCTTTTTTGAGTACGCCAAAGGCTTTTTACTGTCTGGATCACATAAAACTGTGGAAAATTCTTAAAGAGATGGGAATACCAGACCACCTGACCTGTCTCCTGAGAAATTTGTATGCAGGTCAGAAAGCAACAGTTAGAACTAGACATGGAAAAACAGACCGGTTCCAAATCGGGAAAGGAGTATGTCAAGGCTGTATATTGTCACCCTGCTTATTTAACTTATATGCAGAGTACATCATGAGAAACGCTGGGCTGGAAGAAGCACAAGCTGGAATCAAGATTGCGGGAGAAATATCAATAACCTCAGATATGTAGATGACACCACCCTTATAGCAGAAAGTGAAGAAGAACTAAAGAGCCTCTTGATGAAAGTGAAAGAGGAGAGTGAAAAAGTTGGCTTAAAGCTCAACATTCAGACAACGAAAATCATGGCATCTGGTCCCATCACTTCATGGCAAATAGATGGGGAAACAATGGAAACAGTGAGAGAGTTTATTTTGGGGGGCTCCAAAATCACTGCAGATGGTGACTGTAACCATGAGATTAAAAGTGCTTACTCCTTGGAAGGAAAGTTATGACCAACCTAGTCCTAGATACCATATTAAAAAGCAGAGTCATTATTTACCCAAGAAAGGTCTGAATAGGCAAAGCTTTGGTTTTTCCATTAGTCATGTATGGATGTGAGTGTTGGACTATAACAAAAGCTGAGCACCAAAGAATTGATGCTTTGAACTGTGGTGTTGGAAAAGACTTTTGAGAGTCCCTTGGACTGCAAGGAGATCCCACCAGTCCATCCTAAAGGAAATCAGTCCTGAATATTCATTGGAAGGACTGATGCTGAAGGTGAAACGCAAATACTTTGGCCACCTGATGCGAAGAGCCCTCTTATTGGAAAAGGCCCTGTCTGACGCTGCAAAGATTGAAGGCAGAAGAAGGGGGTGACAGAGGATAAGATGGTTAAAAAGCATCGTCAACTCAATGGACGTGAGTTTAAGTAAGCTTTGGGAGTTGGTGATGGACAGGGAGGCCTGGCCTGCTGCAGTCATGGGGTCGCAAAGAGTCAGTCAGGACTCAGTAACTGAACTGAACTGACTGAACCTTTAATCAATGGGAGGTCTGCGGTTTGTTTTTTTTTTTTCCCAGTGTCTTAAGGTTGAATGCAAGTACATTGTTTTGAGATTTTTCTCTTTTTTTGTCACTTTGTGACTTAATTTTTGTTCATCTCAAATTACTTTCCAGTTTCCTTTGTGATTTTTACTTTGACTTATTGAGTGTTTAGGAATATGTTTTCTACCTTCCATGTAGCTGTGAGTTTTTCAAAATTCTTTAGCAGTTGATGTCTAAATTCATTCCATAGTGATCTGAGAACACGTTTGTTTGCTTTCAATAGTTTTAAATTTATTGAGGCTTATTTTATGGCCTAACATGTGGTCTCACCTAGAGAATATGCAGTGTGCATTTGTAAAGAATGATATGCTCTTGTTGCTGCGTGGAGTGTTTTATAAATGTCTGTTAGGTCTAGTCAGTTTATAGTGTTGGTCAAGTCTTCTGTTTCTTTGTTGATCTACTTAGCTATTCTATATATTATTGAAAGTTGGGTATTAAAGTTTCCAGCTACTATAAATCAGGGGCTTTCCAGGTGGTACAGTGGTAAAGATCCCACCTGCCAATGCAGGAGACACAGAAGACACAAGTTTGATCCCTGCTTTGGGAAGATTCCTTGAAAGAGGAAATGACAACCCACTCCAGTATTCTTGCCTGGAAAATCCTATGGACAGAGGAGACTTGTGGGCTATATATAGTCCATGGGGTTGCAAAGAGTCAGATGCAACTCAGCACACAAGCACTACAGATGCATTTTCTGTGTCTTTAATTCTGTCAGTTTTTGCTTTATATTTTTTTGGAGGTTCTATATGTATGTACATACATACATACATACAAATACATACATCCATGTATATACATATATAGACATATATGTATGTATATATATTTCTAGTTGCTATGTCTTCCTCATGATTTCACCTCTTTATCATTACAGAATATCTTTATCTGTCATAAATTTTTCAAAATTTTAAAGTTTATGTTGTCAGATATTAGTATATATTTTACGGCTTGATTTGATTATTGAATTTTTTCCCTCATTTCATTTTCAGCCTATTTGTTTCTTCGAATTACAGGTATTTTTCTTGTAGACAGAATATAGCTGTATCTTGCTTTTTAATCCAGCATGATGACCTCAGCCTTTTGATTGGGTTGTCTAATGTGTTCTTACTGAATGTTATCATTGACATAGTTGAATTTACATCTATTATTTTATCTTTTGTTTTCTATATGTCATATGGCTTTCTGGTTCCACTGTTTCTACTTCACTGTTTTCTTTTGTGTTAAGGGAATATTTTCTAGTGTAACATTTTAATTTATTTAATTATATTTCACAGTTTATTGTTATTTTCTTATTTTTTCTAGGGCAACCTAACTTATCAGAATCTACTTCAAACTTATACCAACTTAATTCCAGTGAGATACAGAAATTTTACTCTTTACAGCTCTGGTCCCTCTTTTTTGTGCTATTATTATCACATATATTACATTTATGTATCCTATAGATTCAACAATATCTTCTTATAATTGTTACTTTATATAATTGTATGCCTTTTAAAGAAGTTGAGGGAGGAAAGGACAGCAAAAATATATTTACAGGGTTTGTTAGGTTAACCTTTTTTTTTTTTTTTAACCATTTCTGGTTCTCTTTATTTGTTGCTATAGATTCAGGTTATCATTTGGTTACATTTGCTTATGTCAGTATAGCTTTGTTCCCACACAGTTTTTGTGGTGTTATTGCCAATATATTTCTGTTATAGTTCCATGACACAATTATATACATGCTGTTTACGTAATTGCTTTTGAAATCGGCTTATGGAAGAAGGTCCGTCTAGTCAAGGCTATGGTTTTTCCTGTGGTCATGTATGGATGTGAGAGTTGGACTGTGAAGAAGGCTGAGCACCGAAGAATTGATGCTTTTGGACTGTGGTGTTGGAGAAGACTCTTGAGAGTCCTTGGACTGTGAGGAGATCCAACCAGTCCATTCTGAAGGAGATCAGCCCTGGGATTTCTTTGGAGGGAATGATGCTGAAGCTGAAACTCCAGTACTTTGGCCACTTCATGCGAAGAGTTGACTCATTGAAAAAGACTCTGTTGCTGGGAAGGATTGGGGACAGAAGGAGAAGGGGACGACAGAGGATGAGATGGCTGGGTGGCATCACTGACTTGATGGATGTGAGTGAGTGAACTCCGGGAGTTGGTGACGGACAGGGAGGCCTGACGTGCTGCGATTCACGGGGTCACAAGGAGTCGGACACGACTGAGTGACTGAACTGAACTGAATGGAAGAAAGAAAAATATGCAGTTATACTATATTTTATAATTACATCATTACTTTATTGACCTTTGGTTTTTGTATGTTGATATTAATTGTTCTTTTGTTCCACTTGCTTTCAGCCTGAGCAATTTTTTTAGTACTTCTTGTGCAGTGGTCCACTAGCAATAAATTCTTTTAGTTTTTGTTTGTGTGGGAATAAATTTATTTCACCTTCATTTCTAAGTGTTAGTTTTGTTAGATATAAGATGCTTCGTGAATAGTTTTTTTTTGTTGTTGTTGTTCTTTCAGCCCTTGAGATATTATATCCCCTGCTTTTTGACTTCCATTGTTTCAAAGGTGAAGTCGACTTAGTTTAGTGTGGGTGTGGGTGGGTGGGTGGGCGGGTGTGTGAGCACACTTGTGCGCAGTTGCTTCGGTCGTGTCTGACTCTTTGAGACCCCATGGACTGTAGCCTGCCAGGCTCCTCTGTCCATGGGAATCTCCAGGCAAGAATACTAGAGTGAGTTGCAATGTCCTCCTCCAGGGACTCTTCCCGACCCAGGGATCAAACCCATATCTCTTGCTTCTTCTGCATTGGCAGGCGTGTTCTTTACCACGAGCACCACCTGGGAAGCCCCGAAGACTCCCTTGTGTGCGACAAGTCTGTTTTCTCCTGCTTTCAGGATGCCTCTTTCTTGCTGCCTACTGCTATGATCTGTCTGGATACCAACCTCTTTCTTGGATGTATAGGTTAATGCTTTTCATGACACTTGTAAGTTTTCAGTCATCATTTCTTCATTTTTTGAAGCTCTTACTCCTCCTCTCCTTTGATACTCTCATTACACAGTGTTGGTACATTTGATGTTGTCCTCTCATTCTGTGAGTTGGTTCATTGTTTTCATTCTTTTATCCTCTATTCTTGAGACAGTTCTTCAAGTTTGTCAATTTATGTTCTTCTCTTATTATTTTTCTAATTCCTGATGAATCCTAAGACTTTTTATCCTTGTGTCTGTTAACATCCTAAGCCTGAAACCTCAGATGTCATTGGAAATGCAAAGACTTATGGCATGGATTTTTCCCAGAAACTTTACTTTTCCCAACTTTCTAATCTCCCAGGTCCTAGTAATTTCTCTCATCATGATATTAGCTCCCATCTCACTGTGGCTACCTGTTTGGCCATAAAATGTCCTGAGTGACCCTTTGAACTTGGACTTGGATCTCAGCTCTAAATGGAACCAAAATATAAAGAGAAAGCACTTTGATCTGGGGCAAGGAAGCTTTTGCCTTCTAACAACCGGCACCATCATCAGCCTAAAATTTACTGATAACCTTTGAGGGGGCTCCTTTTCCCAATAAAAACCAGATCTGGCTCACTCTGTGCAGTTTATGACCCATCAAGAACATGGCACACTAGCATCTGGAGGTGTAAAACTCTGACTGTCCAACTCCATCTCTGCCAAGACTATTGAGGGTAGAATAATTTTTGACATAGTAATTCATTATTCCCTATATTTACTTATTACTATTCTCTGCCTTCAAACAGCAGTCAGACTCTAAGCTTTGGCTGATGGGAGGTTTGTGGCATGGTAGGAAACGGAATTAACATGCAAACATGGCTGTTTTTTAGAACCATCTAATCCCTCTGAGGCGATTGTGGTAGGTCTTCACTGAAGATGAGCAAGAGAACCTTGGAAGAACGCGAATCTCCTTCAGAAAAAGAGTGATTCTTTGAGATTGGGATGGTGAAATTTCTGGGCTTCTTGAATGGCAGACCTGCATACCTTGCTTCTTTTCAGGACCCTCATGTAGGTGGTAGAGAGAAGAATGGCTGTGTAATTCCCAGAGCCATTTGCTCTACACAAGGATGAGAGCAGTAGACTTACAGAATTTGTGAGACAATAAAACAATGGAAATTTACATGGTAATTAGCACAGATGCTTTACAACTCGATAGACATGAGTTTGAGTGAACTCTGGGAGTTGGTGATCGACAGGGAGGCCTGGCATGCTGTGATTCATGGGGTCGCAAAGAGTCGGACATGACTGAGCGACTGAACTGAACAGAATGCCTTGATAATGATAAAACCATGAGGGTCATGGAGAAGGCAATGGCAACCCACTCCAGTACTCTTGCCTGGAAAATCCCATGGACAGGAGCCTGGTAGGCTGCAGTCCATGGGGTCACGAAGAGTCGGACAAGATTGAGCAGCTTCACTTTCACTTTTTACTTTCATGAATTGGAGAAGGAAATGGCGACCCACTCCAGTGTTCTTGCCTGGAGAATCCCAGGGACTGCGGAGCCTGGTGGGCTGCCATCTATGGGGTCGCACAGAGTCGGACACGACTGAAGTGACTTAGCAGCAGCAGCAGCATGAGGATCATTACACTAAAATGACTGAGGTTAAATTTCAAGCCAGCCTAGCCAGTTCAGGATTAAAATATGAAATCAGTTTGGGTTATTGTTAGTTAACAGATTTAGATTTCTTATTAAGATTTATTATTTCTTATTAAGATCGTAAGCTGAGATTTCTGTTTACTGTCTCGAAGTCACCCATACATGCAGCTGTCCCTGCAGTTTGGCATTCCTAAACAATCTAGATTCAGATTTAGCAAGGATCTCAAACCTTGTCAATATGAGACCTTAACTTACAGGTGAATGAATGATTGTTACTCAGTTGTGTCTGACTCTTTGTGACCCCATGGACATATCCTGCCAGGCTCCTTTGTCCATGAAATTCTCCAGGCAAGAATACTGGAGTGGGTTGCCGTTTCCTTCTCTTACAAGTGAAAGTCACTCAGTCCTGTCCGGCTCTTTGCGACCTCATGGACTGTAGTCACCGACTTCTCCAAGCTGGAATACTGGAGTGGGTAGCTGTTCCCTTCTCCAGGGAGTCTTCCCAATCCAGGGATTGAACCCAGGTCTCCAGCATTGCAGGCGGATTCTTTACCAGGGATTACTGGTAAAGAATCTTGAGCCACCAGGGAAGCCTAAGAATACTGGAGTGGGTAATCTATCCCTTCTCCAGCGGATCTTCCCAATCCAGTAATCGAACCGGGATCCCCTGCGTTGCAGGCCAATTCTATACCAGTTGAGCTACAGGGAAGCCACAGTCAAATTCCTTGCAGTTGCAGGTTTCACCACTAGAGGCCTCCCTAAAGAAGAAACATCACTTGAAGGGACTTGGTCTCCTATGGCCGGGATCCCTGAACTTGTACTCACTTGGCCAAATAAGGTACAGTAGTGGTGTTAATTGATACTTGGGAAGATTAAAAGAGAAAGAAGAAATTTAAAAGGTGGGGTGAAGATGAAGAAAATGAGAGAATGTGAATAAACACCTACACGTAAAGTGAATTTTAAACCCAGGACATCAGACTGTTTTATCCCATGCTACCCAGATCCTCTAGTGTTTTTGCCTTTGCTCCTGGTGCATCTTTGGGAAGAGTGGCAGGAATTTTGAACACCCTCTGAAGTAGTAATGCCTAAAGTATTCGACTCTCTCCTTTACTAGACTATAAGTGAATGCAACCTGAAACCAGGCGTGGAGTTTATTCAGAGACATGCTTGCAGTACCTACCTACCACATTTTTGAACTTCCAAGGTGGCTCAGTGGTAAAGAATCCACCTGCTAAGCAGGAGATGTGGTTGGATCCCTGGGCTGGGAAGATCCCCTGGAGAAGAAAAGGGCAACCCACTCCAGTTTTCTTGCTTGGAAAATTCCATGGACAGAGGAGCCTGGCAGCCTATAGTCCATAGAGTCACAAGAGTCAGAAATGACGTAGGAACTAAGCAACACCAACCACATTTTTAGACATATAGTAGATACCTGAAATCTTGCTGAGTAAATGAAGGAGCCATATCTTCAATTGTTGTCATAACAGGGGGACAAGTTTCAGGAGCTGAATAAATAAGACATGGCAAGAAGTAACCTGCCATAGTTTTCTAAGGGACCAGGGAAACTACTTCAGTCTTATGCCTTTTCCCCACATTTTCTTGGAGACTCTGATGGAGTGTGGCTGTCCTGGGTTCAAGCCCTGGTCTTGCCACTGATGAACTTTGCAACTCTGTGCTCTCTGGACCTGACTTTCTTCTGTAATAAATGATCATGATAATAGCATTGTTATACCTGTGGAAATATGTTATGAACTAAAAATATCTTGTAGTGTTAAGGTGATATTACCACAGATAGTCAGGGATTCTTTCTCTATAGTTGAACTAAAAGACCTGATAAAACAAATATTTTTTAGAAGAATCTAAATACCCATTTGCATGGTACTTACACATACATGCACACAAACACACACACCAGCACAAGCACATATCCCATCCCCCACATCTCTTCATACCACACACACATCACAGCTCTGAAAACATTAAATTCCTTTCCATATGGCTGGCAACATCTGGTGATTAACAGTTAAATAAAATTAATGAGGCCTTCCATTTTTATTAGTTACATAGTCATCCATTGCAAGCAATAGCTTTGTTCAAAAGATCTCTGTTTTCTAATTCCCTTAAGTTTCAAGTTTCCCTGGCTGACCTGGCTTTGAACTGTGTTCCTTTGTGCAGATAAAGGGAAAGTCTTTGGCTCCCTGTAAAGGGCTAACCTTTATCTGTGCATCTCATTGCAACACTCATATCCGTCCCTGCTGTGCTTGCTGTAAATCACAGGCTCATCTGCTTTGATGTTTACTTCTTTTTATTTCTTTATTTCTTTTTTGTCTATAATACCAAGTATTCTACTTGTGTGTATGTGTATTATGTATGACAAGCTTTTCCTGTAGTGCATGCTAATGACTTGCTTAGCTATGGGCATTTTCTTGTGGTAGCCTCATGTTTAAATTGAGAAATAATTTATATTCCACAATGCCCTGGCAACATCCATTTCTACTAATATGGAAATAGGGTGGAATTGGACATTTTCTTGTGACATATTGCTTAATAAATTATAAACGTTATCCTATCAGATCTGACAGTGGTACATAAATGACAACATAAATGACCATTTGTAATATCAGGTGGCTTATGGTTCAGCATGAATATTTATTATGATTTAATATAAATACTTAATATCCAGTATAAAATATTGTATATGTCATTACCAGTAGAATTAAATGTGCTTTGGTGATTTTAACATTTAAAAGTCATAGAGTTTAACAGCCTCACTAGGATCTTCATATTTTACATGATTGATTTTAAGGCATCATAGGTTTCAAGAGGTGACTAGCAAACTCATTTCAATTGTATTAAATTACAAAGAAAATGAATCCTTAGACACCATCTGGCAACTTATCAAAACAGATAAGAACATTTTCACACTTACTGATTCAAATGAAATGAATGCAATGTAAAAATTCTTTCTCTTAATAGATGAGATAAAAATATGCTAATTATTTTTTCTTACTTTTAAAATTCTTCCTTTGCCATCAAACAATGAATCTTATTTAACAATTCCTAGCATCCAAGAAGGTATTTTAAAATTCCCTAACTCATTACCACATTTGAGCAACTTGGCCATGGTTATGCCAGCTGGGTGATGGCACTCTGAAATCCATCATCCATCTTTCTGGCCTCTTTTCACGCACTATTCTGCACTTCCATTGTATTGAAAGCAGAAAGAGATTTAAAGGTGGGTTTACAGGTCCTAAGATCTTGGAATCTGACCAATTTTTAAGTGATTAGAATGTGTTCATGTGTGACTCAACATAATAAAAAAATAACAGCTGCAATATGTACAACACTTTATAAAGGACTTTTCACATTCAGCATAATCCTAAATTCTTATAGCCTTTCTGTGAAGCAGCTGTCAGTACTCTCATTTTCTTGGTGAAGGAATTTAAGCTCAGAGCAGTTGAATAAATTAATTGCAATCAGAGAACAAATGAAGAGCAGTGCTGCAACTCAGTCATAGGACCACTGGTTACACAGGTGATATTCTTTCCACTGCTTCATTTTTACCTTGTAATTTGGGATCATTAAAAAATATATATAGTGTTTATAATTACCTTGAGAGACTAAATGTCCTGGTAGTTACATTGAAAAGAGTCCCTGTGTCCATGTAAAAAAAAAAATGTTAAAAATATCCTGAGCCATTTGCCCTATGTTCTGAATTCTTGAGTTAGGCTTGCTGATCAGGAATTGCAGGAAGTGAAAGCATCTAGGGAAGGATGACAGTTTATCCTAGTTTGGAGGAGAGTAGGCACTTTGAATGAAGCAGCAGAAAAGAGATTAAAAAAGAAATTGCGAGGAGATGAGAGTACATCATGAGAAACACTGGGCTGAAGGAAGCACAAGCTGGAATCAAGATTGCCGGGAGAAATATTGATAACCTCAGATATGCAGATGACACCACCCTATGGCAGAAAGTGAAGAAGAATTAAAGAGCCTCTTGATGAAAGTGAAAGAGGAGAGTGAAAAAGCTGGCTTAGAGCTCAACATTAAAAAAATTAAGATCATGGCATCTGGTCCCATCACTTCATGACAAAGAGATGGGGAAACAGTGGAAACAGTGGCTGACTTTATTTTTCTGGGCTCCAAAATCACTGCAGATGGTGATTGCAGCCATGAAATTAAAAGACACTTACTCCTTGGAAGGAAAGTTATGACCAACTTAGACAGCATAGTAAAAAGCAGAGACATTACTTTGCCAACAAAGGTCCATCTAGTCAAGGCTATAGTTTTTCCAGTGGTCATGTATTGAGAGAGTCAGTTCCTAGGCAGGTTGATAGGGAGTCTAGGGGTTCCCAAGGAGAGAGGGGTCTGGAATTCTCAAGGAGGAAGAAAGGGCAAACTTTTTTTCTTTCTCCACATTCCTTAGGATTATGTAACAATAATGTATCCTGCCTAAGGACAGTCTTTGGATTCAACCTTCTGTTATCTTAAAATGTTAATTATGGGAGTAGACCTGGTCTTTACAAGGATGTATCTTGCCTAAGGACAGTGTTATCTTAAAATGTAAATTATGGGAGTAGGTCTGATGAGGTCTTTACAACCTCCAGATATTCTTTGGATTATATAACTTCATTGTTAACACTTGCAAGGGGGTACTCTTTCTGCCCACTCCTGATGCCTATGTCAGAAGCTTTCTCTATCTCCTTTATACTTTAATAAAACTTTATTACACAAAAGCTCTGAGCGATCAAGCCTCATCTCTGGCCCCAGATTGAATTCTTCTCCTCCGGGGGCCAAGAATCCCGGTGTCTTCGCGTGATTCAACAACAACCTTTCATCTTGGGGGCTCGTCTGGGATCCTTCAGGACAAGGTAAGGATGCTTGGAGCTTTAGTTCTTTGTTCTCTTAGTGAACACGTTTTCTGCTGTGCTTTACTAACTCTACCGTGTGCTTGTGTGAATGAATGACAGGCCCTGCATGAAGCAAGTAAGAAGCCCTGCTCTGCGGTTCCATGGTGATCTCATAGGGCTTATGGCAGAAACCTGTCGGGGCATTATACTGACCTGCCAGTGCCAAGAGGCACCCAGTGTCTCCTTCGGGAACCAACCAGAAATGGGCAAAGCGTGTGGACCGAACTCTCCTTTCTCGGTCAGACTTTTCTGTCTCTTTGACCATTTCATAACTCCTTGGGAATTAGAAATACTAACCTAATCTATCGGATCATAGACTTTCAAGGGACTTGTGATCTATACTGTTACTGTGTACTGTGGCTTAGGTCCCAAACTTGGATTGGTAGTCAAGAAAGCGCCTAGCCTCGCTAGGAATCGAAAGTTCAGAAGCTAGATGGAGCTCTAGCTCCCAGAACATCTCTGAGGTTAAAGGTTACTCAGATTGGGACTGCAATGGGTTTTTTTTCTTTGGTAAAGCCGGCTCTTAGTAGATCAGAGGAGGCTGTTATACTGGTGTGGTGATGCTTGGAAAGAACATCTCAGTTTTATGTTCATGTCGGTCTTATTGTAGTCAGGAAATACTCAGGGGCGTGCACATGCACTCAGGTGATGACGAATGTTTCCCCCAGTGGTCTTAGCTTGGGAGGCATTCCGGAAGGTTACTCTCATTCACCCTGGGTGACATCAGAGGCAAGCAAGGTTAAAGGTGAAGAGCTGGACGTCAAGTAGGGATGCTATCAAGTCTACCCCGGTACATCCCCACCCCATCTCGGTGGTAGAACCAGGAGGGACGAGTACGGCCCCTGCGTCGGTAAGGGACAGACTAAGTCTGACCAGGAAGGAAAAGCTTTTGGTGTAACGTCTGTCTACACCCCCATCTAGAGCAGGGAGGGATGCCTCCAGTAGAAAAAATGGCGCTGGTCGCTTTTTTCCTCTCTTACAGATGGGAGCTAACAATTCCAGCCTCACTCCTTTGAACTGTATCCTGAAAAACTGGGATAGATTTGATCCCCAGGGCTTAAAGAAGACACACCTGGTCTTCCTATGTGATACTGCATGGCCACGGTATCCACTGGAGGACGGCGAACGGTGGCCAGTTGGAGGGTCTCTTAAGTATAGTACTGTTCTACAATTAGACCGGTTCTGTAAGGAACAAGGGAAATGGGTAGAAGTAGCATATGTGTTGCCCTTTTTCTCTCTGTGAAATATGCCAGACTTATGTCCTAAGGGTATAGATTTGGGCGTGAAACCTTCAGCTCTCTCCTGTCCTCTTACTTTGCCCCCGTACCGGGGACTCCAAACTGGGATTCAAACTGCCCACATGGAGGTCCAAACAACGCCTGTCTCAGTACGACCTCAGACTACTCTGATTTCAGTAGAAACTCAGACCATCAAAGTAAGAGACTAGATGGAGGACAGGAGACAAAAAAGAAGAGGAAAAACAGGTTTCTCCAATCTATCCCTGGGATCATATGCGCAGAGCAGCCAGAAAGACTGAGGAACAGCCACACAAGCTGTTGCCTCTTTATGAAACACCCACCGGGAGAAATAATCAGTCTGTGAGAGTTAATAAGCCTTTCTCTTATCAAGAAATACAAAGAATCAAGGAAGATCTGGGACACTATTTAGAGGACCCAGAAAAATATATTAGAGCTTTTAAAGGTGTTACTCTGCTTTATGACCTCACTTGGAAGGATGTGATGTATATCTTGGAACAAACGCTGACTCCCGAGTCAAAGACTCGAGTTTTGGGAAAAGCGGTTGCTTATGGAGATGAGTGGCTTGGTAATGAATCAGTAGGGAAGAGGGAGAATGAGATAGCGGCCCTCCCCACTGGGAATCAGGCGGTCCCAACTATAGAACCAGACTGGGACTACAACACAGCTAAAGGAAGATGGGATCAGAGTCATTTTGTTAGATGTATTCTTGAAGGACTTAGGCAGGCGCGTTCTAAGCCTTTAAACTATGGCAAATTGGCAGATATAGAACAGAAGGAGAAAGAAGCTCCTGGTAAATTCCTAGATAGACTGAGAGAAGGCCTTCGCAGATTCACTGAGATTGATCCCGAAAGTGAAGAGGGAAAAGTGATCTTAAAGGATAGATTTCTCACTCAGTCGGATCCAGATGTCCACCGTAAGCTATTAATACAGGCGTATGGACCAAATCAGTCTTTAGATACTCTGTTACAACTGGCTCAGACAGTCTATTATGGTAGGGAATATGAGGAAAAGAAAGAAAGGCAAAAAAGGACAAAGGAAAAGGCAGAAGCCTTCGCCATGGCTATGAAAAATGTTCGTAAACAGCCTGAGAAAAATGCCCAGAGGGGCCCAGGTGAAAAAGGATGGGCTTGCTATTTCTGTGGAAAGGAGGGGCACCTCAAGCGGGATTGCCCTCAGGCATCTAAGCTGCCCCCGGCTCCATGTCCGGTCTGCAAAGGACCACACTGGAAGAGAGACTGCCCCCAGAGGTGTAGGTCTCCCGGGTCGGACTCTCAAGACAATCAGGACTGAAGGTGCCCCGGGGGTCCCCACACAAGCTCCCGTCCTAATTACACCTGAGGAACCCCGGGTATTAATAATTGTGGGGGGCCAATCCGTCGATTTCCTTTTAGATACTGGGGCAACTTATTCTGTGCTTACTGAAGCCCCTGGCCCACTTTCTTCCCAATCCACTTCCGTAATGGGACTGTCTGGACGAGCCAAAAGATATTATTTCAGTTATTCTTTATCTTGCAACTGGGATTCTTTTTTTTTTTTTTTTACAGGTTTTTAATTTTTATTTTATGCAACTGGGATTCTGTGCTGTTTTCACACGAGTTTCTGATCATGCCAGAATCTCCCTCACCCCTTTTGGGAAGGGATATACTGAGCAAGGTCCATGCCTCTGTTTTAATGAATATGGAGCCCTCCCTTTCTCTCCCTTTAGTTGAACAAAATGTAAATCCTAGAGTATGGGCTGATGGAAAATCTGTGGGTCGAGCACAAAATGCTATTCCTGTAGTTGTTAAGCTCAGAGACCCACATGTATTTCCACATAAGAAGCAGTATCCACTGAAACCTGAAGTTAAGGAAGGGTTAAAACCCATCATCGAAAATTTAAAGGAGCAAGGACTATTAATTCCCTGTAACAGTCCTTGCAACACTCCTATTTTGGGTATAAAGAAATTGAATGGTAAATGGAGACTAGTTCAAGATTTACGAATAATAAATGAGGCTGTAGTTCCTTTACACCCCGTGGTGCCTAATCCTTATATTCTATTGTCTGAAATTCCTGAACGGGCCAAATATTTCTCAGTAATTGATTTAAAGGATGCCTTCTATTCAGTGCCTTTGGCGGAAGAAAGTCAATTCCTATTTGCCTTTGAAGACCCTACGCAGCCAGCTTCTCAGTTAACCTGGACAGTTTTGCCCCAGGGATTTCGTGACAGCCCTCACTTATTCGGACAAAGTTTGTCACGGGATCTACAAAACTTTAATAGCTCTGAAGCAGTGGTGTTACAATATGTAGATGATATTTTGCTCTGTGCTGAGACAGAGGAAGCTTGTTCGCGAGCCTCAGAAGATTTCCTAAACTTTCTGGCAGACTGTGGTTACAAGGCATCAAGAGAAAAGGCTCAGCTTTGTCAACAATTGGTTAGATATCTGGGCCTAATCATATCAGAAGGGACTAGGGCCATAGGCCCTGAGAGAATTAAACCGATACTAAATCATCCCCTACCTATGACTTTAAGACAATTGAGAGGATTTTTGGGAATCACAGGTTACTGTCGCATTTGGATTCCAGGTTATGGGAAACTTGCCCCCCCTTTATATAAACTTATAGCTGAAACTCAGCAGGCCCAAACTGACAAACTGGTTTGGTCTCCAGAAACTCAAAAGGCTTTTAAGGTTCTTCAGACTGCTCTCCTGCAAGCTCCAGCTCTGAGCTTGCCCACAGGGTCAGAATTTAATTTGTTTGTCACTGAAAGAAAAGGTGTGGCATTGGGAGTTTTGACACAACCGGAGGGCCTCACCAACAAACTACTGCTTATCTAAGCAGAGTATTAGATGTAGTTTCACGTGGGTGGCCCCACTGCCTAAGAGTAATTGGGGCAGCGGCTTTATTAGCACCTGAAGCTTTAAAAATAATAAATGGACGAAACCTTACTGTACTGACTTCTCATGATGGGAGTGGAATATTAAATTCTAAGGTTAATATTTGGATGACAGACAGTAGGCTTCTTAAGTATCAGTCATTGTTGTTAGAAGGACCAGTAACTAAGCTTAAAGTTTGTGGAAATTTAAATCCTGCCACTTTCCTTCCTGAGAAGGAAAATGAAACACCTGATCACGATTGTTCTCAATTCCTAACTTTGAACTATGCAGCTCGGGAGGATCTAAAGGATACCCCATTAGACAATCCTGACATGGAAATATTTACAGATGGCAGTTCTTTTGTTCGGGATGGAAAGCGTAAAGCAGGTTACACCATGGTGACCGCTGAACAGGTTTTGGAAACAAAATCTCTCCCCCAGGGAACCAGTGCTCTGTTGGCAGAGCTTGTGGCCCTGACCCAAGCTCTAGAGTTAAGCAAGGGGCAGCGGATGGGCCTGATAATCTATGTGAGTCTACTTCTGCTGACTCCAAAAATCCTGAGTCTGCCGTTTGATCCTCAAGACAATGTCTTCCTGTTCTGGGCTCACTCCTATGCTGCATTCCACAATCGGTCTAACTGCTGGGTCTGTGGAGCACTACGCTCTTGGTCAGTGGAAGGCTTCCCGTGGTGGACATCCCCACTTCAAGGAAAAGACTTTCTCCAAGTCTGTGAATACCTTCGACAACAATCATATGCGATGCCTCTTCTTCATCTGATGACATCTACCAACCCTAAAATGGACTGGTGCAACACTTTGCACTTTAACTATGGACATAATGTGACTTTTAATTTTGATTCTGATTGTTTTGTTTTTGCTCTTTGCTCCCTACATCTATAATTGTATAACTGGAATTGTTTCTAGCCGCATGAAAGCTTTTAAGTTACAAATGGTTGCTCAAACTCCTGCTACTGCTGTAGTTTCCTCCAACTACTATTTGGGGTCCCTGGATCAGATATCCTCAATATGAGGATTAGGAGAATATGTTGCCTCACCAATTTAGGGACAACGCCCCTTGTCAGCTCGGAAGTAGTTACGGAACGAGAATGATGCCCCTTTTCCCTAGGCAACATAATTCTCCTAAAAGAAAAGGGGGAATGAGAGAGTCAGTTCCTAGGCAGGTTGATAGGGAGTCTAGGGGTCCCCAAGGAGAGAGGGGTCTGGAATTCTCAAGGAGGAAGAAAGGGCAAACTTTTTTTCTTTCTCCACATTCCTTAGGATTATGTAACAATAATGTATCCTGCCTAAGGACAGTCTTTGGATTCAACCTTCTGTTATCTTAAAATGTTAATTATGGGAGTAGACCTGGTCTTTACAAGGATGTATCTTGCCTAAGGACAGTGTTATCTTAAAATGTAAATTATGGGAGTAGGTCTGATGAGGTCTTTACAACCTCCAGATATTCTTTGGATTATATAACTTCATTGTTAACACTTGCAAGGGGGTACTCTTTCTGCCCACTCCTGATGCCTATGTCAGAAGCTTTCTCTATCTCCTTTATACTTTAATAAAACTTTATTACACAAAAGCTCTGAGCGATCAAGCCTCATCTCTGGCCCCAGATTGAATTCTTCTCCTCCGGGGGCCAAGAATCCCGGTGTCTTCGCGTGATTCAACAACAACCTTTCAGTATGGATGTGAGAGTTGGACTACAAAGAAAGCTGAGCATCGAAAAATTGATGCTTTTGAACTGTGGTGTTGGAGAAGACTCTTGAGAGTCCCTTGGACTGCAAGGAGATCCAACCAGTCCATCCTAAAGGAGATCAGTCCTGGGTGTTCATTGGAAGGACTGATGTTGAAGCTGAAACTCCAGTACTTTGGCCACCTGATGCAAAAAGCTGCCTTACTTGAAAAGACCCTGATGCTGGGAAAGATTGAGGGCAGGAGGAGAAGGGGACAACAGAGGATGAAATGGTTGGATGGCATCACTGACTCAATGGACATGGGTTGGGGTGGACTCTGGGAGTTGGTGAAGGACAGGGAGGCCTGGCGTGCTGCAGTTCATGGAGTCGCAAAGAGTCGGACACGACTGAGCAACTCAACTGAACTGAACTGATTGCAGTATGCTTGCCATTGTAGAATTATATAACACTCTGGCCTGTCACATATTATCATTCTTTCAGAGGTGGGAAAAATTAAGATCTAGTCTCGTAGCAAGTTTAAGGTTTTGCTGTCTATCAGACTACATATATTTTTAAAGAGTTTGGGACAAGTTCTCATATAGAAATCAAATAATAGTTTTTAATTTGCTTCTTTGTTTGTGGCACCTCTGGCCCAGTTGAAAGTTACATATATAGCAGGCATCTGACAGTGTCTTCTGGTGAATTTCTCTTGTGTAATTGGGAGACACAGTTTGTGTTAGAGAGGAATATGGCACTACTCTTGACCACCACTAGGTGTCCTCTGTCAGTTAATTCTAGTCTCTTTCTAATACATTTTCACTTGATTTCTATCCTTTTTTAAAAACAAAAAACTTCTGTAAGATTTCACAAACCAGATATGTTTTAATGATTTTTTTTTAAAAAATGATCTTAGGAAAGGATGATAATGGCACAATTAAAATTGTGAGCCAACCTAAATTAACTGAAAAGGTATATGAAAATAATGAGAGATGTTCACATTCTGGAAAGAAATTTTGTGAATTATTAAAGCTTTTTTTTAATGACATAGTTTTCCAAGAAACTTCTCCAAATGGCTTTTGCTTTCTCCCTCTCTTAGCCAGTCTCTTTCCTCCCACATTTATATATTTCTCTATTCATAGAGATAAAGTAAAAGGGTCATCACCATTTAAGCTGAACTGTGTCTATTTCATGTTCTTGGCTTTGAAAATTGTCCATCATGCTATATGCTTTTCCAGAAATAGAAATAATTGGATACTGCTGTAAGTGAAAATGAAAGCACATCTAAGTATTTTATAAGAGCAAAGGATGATAAATTGACATAAGAGCTGGCTACTTATGGACAAGTCATGTTCAGTAAGCACCTCAAAGTCGTAAGTTTTTCACATGTCACTGAAAATAATTTTAATTTATGGATTATAGGATACCCCGCTTTTTCAGAGTCTCACCTAAATATTTATTGTAACCTCAAAATTTCATTGACTATCTTTGGCATCAACTCTATTTTACCTCCTTCTATTTTAATTTCAGGCTTCCCTGGTGGCTCAGAGGTTAAAGCGTCTGCCTGCAATGCAGGAGACCTGGGTTCGATCCCTGGGTCGGGGAGATCCCCTGGAGAAGGAAATGGCAACCCACTCCAGTATTCTTGCCTGGAGAATCCCATGGACGGAGGAGCTTAGTGGGCCACAGTCCACGGGGTTGCAAAGAGTCAGACACGACTGAGCGACTTCACTTTTCACTTTCATGCATCGGAGAAGGAAATGGCAACCCACTCCAGTATTGTTGCCTGGAGAATCCCAGGGATGGGGTGCCTGGTGGGCTGCCATCTATGGGGTCGCACAGAGTCAGACATTACTGAAGTGACTTAGCAGCAGTAGCAGCATAGTCAATATAAAGATTTTTATTTCTGTTAAGTCCACAACGTCTTCAACTTTTTTTTTTCCTGTTTCTTTACACCTTCCATTTTTAAGATATACTCTTTCAGAATATGGTTTTTCCACTTTGTGGGAAACTTCTGTCAAGTTCTCCTTTTTTAACTTCCAGTCATTAGTTTTCTAATGCCAGAAATCTATACCATTAAATCACAAACAGCTTACAGAGAAAAGTTTATCATAGAATTGTATTTGTCATTATCCCTAAAGGCTAATGAATTTAATCAGTCATTTCTAATAATATTTGGATAATATAGAAATCTAAGTTGGTATAGAGTGGCTCCAAACTTGTATTTCATGTATCAATTCAATTCAGTTCAGTTCAGTTCAGTTGCTCAGTTGTATCCAACTCTTTGCGACCCCATGGACTGCAGCATGCCAGGCCTCCCTGTCCATCACCAACTCCCAGAGCCTACTCAAACTTATGTCCATTGAGTCAGTGATGCCATCCAACCATCTCATCCTCTGTCGTCCCCTTCTCCCTCCTTCAATCATCCTCTGTCATCCCCCTCTCCTCCCTGCCTTCAGTCTTTTTCAGCATCAGGGTCTTTTCAAATGAGTCAGCTCTTCACATCAGATGGCCAAAGTATTGGAGTTTCAGCTTCAACATCAGTCCTTCCAATGAATATTCAGGACTGATTTCCTTTAGGATGGACTGGTTAGATCTTCTTGCTGTCCGAGGGACTCTCAAGAGTCTTCTCCAGCACCATAGTTCAAAAGCATCAATTCTTTGACACTCACCTTTATCTACAGTCCAACTCTCACATCCATACATGACTACTGGAAAAACCATAGCCTTGACTAGACAGACCTTTGTTGGCAAAGTAACATCTCTGCTTTTTAATATGCTGTCTAGGTTGATCATAACTTTTCTCCCAAGAAAAGGCATCTTTTAATTTCATCGCTGCAGTCACCATCTGCAGTGATTTTGGAGCCCCCCAAAATAGTCTGCAGTGATTTTGGAGCCCCCCAAAATAGTTTCCCCATCTATTTGCCATGAAGTGATGGGATCAGATGATCTTAGTTTTCTGAATGTTGAGCTTTAAGCCAACCTCTCCTCTTTCACTTTCATCAAGAGGCTCTTTAGTTCTTCTTCACTTTCTGCCATAAGTGTAGCGTCATCTGCATATCTGAGGTTATCGATATTTCTCCCGGCAATCTTTCATGTATATCACTGGTCAAATAGAGCCATCATTTACTTAGTAGGTGAAAACTTCTGAAGAGCTGCTAGCTAGAGAGCATAACATTCAGATTATTGTAGAAGAACAAAGATTTAGAAATTGCTAAGGAAGTTATCTATTTAAAGTGATACATTTTAAAAAATGAAGAAGAAAAAACTGCCGAGAAGCAATGGATGAAGAAGAGCAAAATGATAGAATGTAGTTCCCATCCTAGGTCCAACATCTCAAAAATGCTTTCAGAGGGTTCAAGCAGTCATAAGAAGCCACAACAGCTAGGAAGATGAACGTAGAAAGAGAGAAAAAGGAAGTTATAAGGATGAGACTGTGAGAGATAGACACACACACAGAATGATGATCCATTATAAAAACTCAGGACAACTAAGACAACATTAAAAAAAAAAAAAAAGAAAGCTTACAAAGGGTATTGTGTGTGTGTGCATATTGGCTTTCATCTTGTTCGTAGTCTTACACCTCTCTCAGGCAAAGATATTACAAGTTCGGGAGTGAAGAGACTGATGTTGAAAGGAACAAAGACTGTTTTTAATAAGTTACTAAGAAGATTTTTGGAGGAAATTTTTGGTGACTATGTGTGTTGCCCAACGTTTCCTTTGCATTTGGTGTTTCAGACTTCCATTCTGAAAAACTAAGGCATGAGAAGTTTCCAAAACTGAATTAGGAAGATTAACAGTGAGTCTTACTTCTAAGACTTTGAATTCAGATTTTAGGCATTGAAAATAAAAGTGAAGAAAATGTTAAGATCTTAATCCCTTTTCTGACTACAAATATCACTGGAATCTGGAATATACACTGTGGCCAGCTAGTCAGAAGTGACCTTCAACAGTATCAGGCAGTATGAAAGCCAAAAATAAGGAAATCCCCCCAGAGAACATTTCCTGGACAACCTGCTTTTGAGCACTTTTTGAAATAAGGGACACAAGGAGAAGCAGAGAAAAGGATGAGATGCCTATGCTGTGACCCCCAAATGGATCATCTGATCCAAATTCCAATATTTACAAAGAGGACATGAGTTCACCCAACCAGTTTTTGAAATAAATAACTGTATGCATAAAAATAGTAAGTAGATTTCACAGAATTTCTGAAGTGAAAAGAAAATAAGACATCATCTGATCAACTTTTGTCTTCCAATGTAATCCTTTTACTGTATCTTTGATAATGAAAACCACGTCTCCATTTGAGTATTTCTATTCTGCATTAACTTTCTGTCTTCTGCCAGACTACCAGTTTCTGTTCTGAGGCGGCTCCTGTTGTGAACAAGTTTAATCTTGGATTCTGCTTCTCTTTATAACTATTTGTCCTGCCTCCCTTCTCTGGATGCTGTTTCCATTTAAGTATTTATACCGTGTATAATGCCCTCCCCAAGCTCTTTATTTCCCGCACTAAGCACTCTTGAATCGTGCATGCATTACCTATGTATTTTCATTTGTAGATTTCTCCCCATCTCTGGATTCTTCGGATTCACTTAGTTGAACACGAGAAATGAAAATTTTAAAAAAAGTGAGACTGCTGTTGAGTTAGTAGAAAGCATTAAGGAGTGAAATAATGATACTGTGGCAAAATTGGTTGAGAAAATAAAAGTGACAACTAGATAGTAAATTATCATGTAAATTATAGTTAGTGTAGATAGCAAGCCACATCATAGATAATATTAAACCACCGTTGGGAAGATTGATCTGACAGATTTGCATCTAGAACCAGGGGTTCAAGAATACACAGAAAGGGAAATGAACAAGGACTATTTGTCCAGACAACAGAGTGAGGAGAGTGGGTGTTGGAGGACACATTGTAAAACCTCCAGTAAAGCAGTTTAGATTCAGGGATTACTTTTTTTAAATGGTGTGGGGGCATTAAAATTGTACAGAATAAATGTGGAAAATGATTCTGACAACTGGTTCTTTTTAACAAGGTAAATGTTTCTTTTTTCCCCTACATTTTGTAAATTATACACATGCATTAAAAAACTCAAAATTAAAAAAAAACTCAATGGAAATAGGAAAAATTACCTGGAAAAATTACTCTCCCATGAGAAAATCATAGTCACCATTTGGTGATTATTTTCTTTAGCACATCTCTTTTTGCACACACATGTGCACATACAGAAACATGAACCCATTATGTTACTCATTTGAGTCATATCAAACACACTATTTTCTATGAACACTTTAATTTTTCAAACTTTTTTAATGAACATCCCTCTTTCTCTTGTTTTCTATTCTTTGTCCCCTCTTCATTAGGTGATCTATGTTATAAACTTCATGTGTAACTTTCCATGTATATTTTCATGCTCAAGCTCATATATACATATGAGAGTTTTGAAGTTATAAAGGTAACATATTATATATATGTTTCTGCAACTTGATGTTTTTCTTTCTACTCCTCCAGTTCACTTGGTGGGGCTGTAACCATTCTTTTTTTTAATGGTTGTATAATACCCTATGGTAGGAATGTATTACAATTGAACTATTCTCCTACTGAATGATATTTGCTTTGTTTCATCCTTTTGCTATGATAAATGTGAATAATCATCTTTGTATATTTAGCCTTACTCACTGACACTTTTATTACAGTTTCCCAGGGGTAATTTCCCAGGAGTGGAATTGCTTTCGGACATACACATTTAAAAATTTTTAATAGACACTGCCAGATGGCTTTTCCAAATGCCTGCAACAATTCACATTTCCACCTTTTTCCCCTATATCCCTCCCAGTAGAGGATGTTATTACTGTTTCATTTCTAGCAGTGATAGCAGGTATTACTATAATCGGCATTTTTAAAATTACTAGTAACTGCCTATTCATATCTTTGGTTGTTTTTATTATATCCCTGAGTATTTGGATTTAAATAAAAGTAATTTAATACATATTTTGCATCATTAGGAATATATGCCATACGTGAAGGAAAATAAAATTGTTAAATATGCTGTTTATAATAATCATTTTATGATCCTCTGATATCATTTAATCTTGAGGCAACTGGAGAGTCTATCAAAGTCTATCAACATCCCAGAAGCAGGGGTAGACAGTCTTAAGGGAATACATTCACTAGTAGAAAGCCGATGCTAAAATAGTGTCTGTTCTACGGGATACATGTAACTTTAAATATAATATGTGTTTGGGCTAGAGGATTTAAAGATAAAAAAAAGCAACTGCACGTGTGGTAGGTGAATGTGGTTGGACTCAGCTTGCCAACACAAAATGCCCGGATGCTGAGAGGGAGATCCATTGACCATTCTACAGAACTGGTTGGCATGAAGGGTCATTTACAAAAGCTAAGGTGAAAAACATGCAGACATTTTGATATAGAGAGTGTACGTTTGTGCCAGAGGTGGCTTTTTCGAGGCCTGCTTCTAGTCACCCCAATTCAAAGCCAACACTGCTCAGTATGCCTCCTGACAGCCTGAGTCTTGGGATGATCATCTGACTTCTCAACTCCAGGGAAGTATTGTTTTCCATTAGCATGCAGATGGCTATTTGTAAAATAATTAGGATTTGCTTTGGGTCAAATGTTAAGCTGGGTTATCTTTATTCTGAACCTCTTATCAGTTTGCATGTTAACTGTAAATTCTTAAAGATTACTGAATTCATGTATTTTTGATTCAGTCCAAAAGTGAATTTTTCAAAATCAGTTTGACTATCTGACTTCCACAACAGGGATAAAATGCCTTTCATACCACTTATGGGAGCTCCTTAGGATTCCTTGAACTTCAGTAATTTAAATATGTCTAAACATCATGAGAAACGCTGGGCTAGAAGAAGCACAAGCTAGAATCAAGATTGCTGGGAGAAATATCAGTAACCTCAGATATGCAGATGACACCACCCTTGTGGCAGAAAGTGAAGAAGAACTAAAAATCCTCCTGATGAAGGTGAAAGAGGAGAATGAAAAAGTTGGCTTAAAGTTCAACATTCAGAAAACGAAGATCATGGCATCTGGTCCCATCACTTCATGGGAAATAGATGGGGAAACAGTGTCAGACTTTATTTTTTTGGGCTCCAAAATCACTGTAGATGGTGATTGCAGCCATGAAATTAAAAGATGTGTACTCCTTGGAAGGAAAGTTATGACCAACCTAGATAGCATATTGAAAAGCAGAGACATTACTTTGCCAACAAAGGTCCGTCTAGTCAAGGCTATGGTTTTTCCAGTGGTCATGTATGGATGTGAGAGTTGGACTGTGAAGAAAGCTGAGCGCCGAAGAATTGATTCTTTTGAACTGTGGTGTTGGAGAAGACTCTTGAGAGTCCCTTGGACTGCAAGGAGATCCAACCAGTCCATCCTAAAGGAGACCAGTCCTGGGTGTTCTTTGGAAGGACTGATGCTGAGGCTGAAACTCCAGTACTTTGGCCACCTTATGCGAAGAGTTGACCTATTGGAAAAGACTCTGATGCTGAGGGGGGTTGGGGACAGGAGCAGAAGGGGACAAGAGAGGATGAGATGGCTGGATGGCATCACCGACTCGATGGATGTGAGTTTGAGTGAACTCCGGGGATTGGTGATGGACAGGGAGGCCTGGCGTGCTGCAATTCATGGGGTCGCAAAGAGTCGGACATGACTGATCGACTGAACTGAACTGAACTGAAACGTATTGAGTTTATACTCAGTTTGACAGAATTTTAAGAAGGGAAATAAAAGTAAAGCAACTGTGAAAATAAATTGGATTTAAAAACAAAAACCTCCTTCCTTACATTACATATTTTGACTGTAAGTTTGAAAATGTGCTTTCACACTCAGATCCCCTTGGTGAAGGGTAGAAAACACAGGAACAAGGCATTTAAGGAAATTGTCTGATCCGTCATTAGTGGACCGCTAAGTCATACTACAGTCCGTGGGGACACAGAGAGTCAGACAGGACTGAGCACACACACGCACACATGAGTTACACTGATACAAGCCTGGCCCCACCCCCCCATCCTCCCCCCACCCCCGCCAGCCCAGGATGACAGGCTTAAAAATAAAACACAGTATGCTAGATATGCCAAGAGATTGTAAAATGGATTCTTCCAGCATGAGCTTATGTGAGTAGAAACAGACCAGTTGAGAGAAAAGTTTCACTCAATAAGAATAAATAAGGGAGCTGGGCCAGGTGTTGTTTTTCACCTTAGGCTGGGTGAGGACTCTACACACAAAGGCTACCTTGAGGGGCAAAGTAATACAGCACCCCTGGGGCTGAAGCGAAGGCAGTACCAGTGAGGCAGAGAATATTTTTACCAAAGCTGCTGAGAATCCCATTGCCAGAGGATAATATGTACAGCAGACTCCAAAGCTCACTTCCTCTGGGACAACAGCTGAGTTGGAAATGACAGCTGATAAATGGGCCTTGGGCTACCAGGATAAAGCCCTTCCCCTAGGACCGGCCCACTCTCCCACTTCTGGCATCTCAGCCTAGAGGAGTATAAATTGGGAGAACAGGTAACTAAATGCAGTCACGGTTTGGTGTCATCAGCAGGGAAGCCAAACTAGAGGTTCAGGAGATTAAAGGGAAACCTGACATGCTGCAGTCCAGGCGGTTGCAAAGACTCAGACATAACTGAGCTACTGAAGAATAACCAATGACTCTGACAGTAACTGTGAAGAGTTTTCTTGACTGCAAAGTTGGAGGAACAGTTCACACAGGACTACCTTCACTTCTGACTCTAGCTGCAAACTTGGGGTCCCTAGGGCCACTTTCACTTCTGACTATCTGACCACGAATCTGGGGGTCCCCAGGGACTCCCTCGGCTTTGATAATTCATTAGAACAGTGCACAAAACTCAGGAATGTGCCATACCTAAGATTACAGTTGTCGTTGTTAACAACAAAAGGATACAAGTGAGAGCCCACCAAAGGAAGAGATGCAAAGGGCTGACTTGGACCTGGGAGTTCCAAACGTGAAGGTGCTGTGTGCTCAGGGGCACGTTACTCTTCTGGCATCGGCGCGGTGGCAGTAAACGCAGAGTATTGACAACACAGGGAGCTCCCCTTACGTTGGGGTCCAGGGATTTTGAATCACGGCTCGTGTGGTAGAGCTGGATCTCTGGCCCCCTCCCTGCTGGAGGTCAGGCTGATGTCACCTGGCTCAGAGTTCCAACCTTCTAACCATGGTTGTCTTTCTGGCTTGGCCATCCCAATCCTAAGACTTTTGATGTGACCTTGCCCACATTGAGTCATCTGGTTAGTATAAGCTATCAAGTATAGTCCAGAGGTACACCATAAATATCAAAGATGCTTCAATCACCTGGAAAATTCCAGGGGATCTTTAAACCCTTGGAATCTCCCAGGAGTGAGGGGGTTGGGGGCTCAAAAGACTAGACTTCTCTTTGCATGCGTGCATGCACAGTTGCTTCAGTCATTTCTGACTCTTTGCTACCCTATGAACTGTAGCCCGCCAGGCTCCTCTGTCCTTGGGATTCTCCAGGCAAGAATACTGGAGTGGGTTGCCATACCCTTCTCCAGGGAACCTTCATAACCCAGGGGTTGAACCTGCCTCTCCTGCACTGCAGGTGGATTCTTTACCATTTGAGCCACCAGGGAACCCCTAGACTTCTCTATTCTTCACTACACAGATGTTGTTGTTATTTTAAAGCACGTCATCATGGAACAACACTGCTTTTGTGAAATGTGACTAAAAGTGATTAAGGAATCCAAATACAGGGAAAGAGCCCAGTGAGAGGATATGAAAAGTCAGTGGGAGGATGGATAGTTGCTTATGATTATTTACTCTTTTCTTTTGTTGTTTTATTTATTTTGTGTTTAAACTTTCTAAAAATTTATTTTACTGAAGCATAGTTGATTTACAGTGTTGTGTTAATTTCTGGTATACAGCAAAGTGATTCAGTTTCATATATATGTTCTTTTTCATATTTTTTCCATTATGGTTTATGAGAGAATGTTGGATATAGCTCCCTGTGCTATACAGTAGGCCCTTGTTTTTCTACCCATTCTATATACAATGGTTTGCATGTGCTAATCCCAAACTCTTGATCCACCCTTCCCCCGGCCCCTTTCTCTCGTCCACCACAAATCCGTTCACTATGTCTGTGAGTCTGCTTCTGTTTCGTGCGTAATTTCATTTGTGTCACATTTTAGATTCCACATGTAAGTACTATCGTATGGTGTTTGTCCTTCTCTTTCTTTCTTTCTTCACTTAGTATGATAATCTCTAGGTCCTTCCATGTTGCTTCAGATAGCATGACTTCATTCTTTTGTATGGCTGAGTGGTATTCCAGCGTGTGTGTGTGTGTGTGTGTGTGTGTGTGTGTGTATCGTATCTTCTTTATCCATTTATCTGTTGATGGACATTTAGGGTGTGTTCATGTTTTGGCTATTGTAAATAGTGCTGCTATGAACATAAAGATGAATATATTTTTTCTTTTATTATTTTAAAATTTATTTTACTGAAGTGGTTGATTGACAATGTTGTGTTAGTTTCCGGTGTACAGTAAAGTGATGCACTGAGGCACATGTTTATGTGTGTGTGTGTGTGCGCAAATATATATACATATTGTCTTTATCATGGTGTTTTGATTACATACCCTTGATTGAGTTCACTCCTAAATACACCTGTTACGTAAGAAAGATGGGCATATTTTGAATCTGGTTTATACAAAATCAGAGTCCAATCCCTTTCCATTATGTCATGTGGTGATACTTTATGGTTTTCTACAGGGAGGTAATTACAGTTTCAGTTGGAAGACTGAATAAAATTCTTTGTGCTGCATTTGTCATATCCATGATAGGAAACTTTTTCTAGTGCATCTGAATGTTTCACTATGTAAATTCATTATAGGACCTCACTATTGTGAAAACTTTATAAATAATTCATAGGATTTTCTAAACTAGCAAGAAAAACTGGATTAACAGTGTTTCAGTATAAACTACTTTAAAAGCTATTTTACTAAAGTAAACTTTAAAAAGAGCATTGTATTAATACTGTGAAGGAGATATGATATTGCTTTTGTCACTCTGCTCATAGCCTGAATATCAATATTATAGTATTAAAAAAGTTGAATAAGTCAGAAAGCCAATTTGCAAAACAGTGCTAAAGATTATGTTAGCAAATTCTTTTCGTCATGTAAGAAAATGATAATAGACTGCCCCCATATGAAAAGTATACTTTCTCTTCATGTAGGAAGAGAGTTAAGAAAGGGAAAGATTGCTTTCATTTGATGTTTTCATATTTTGTTTTGGAAAAATCTTTGAGCCATTAATATTCATTTATGTTGGAAAAATTTGAGTGGTTTTTTAATTAGTCATTTTAATACATAATTACCCAACATCATGTTTTCTCCTTTAGATAAGATTTTGACATTGAAAGTAAAAGTTGTTAAAGTATGAATTTCGTATTACAAAGGAAAATAGATTGGAGTTCTTATGTCTTTTGCTGGCTTATCCAATAATAGGATACTTGAAGCTATGTCTTTAACTGATCCAGGAAAGGCGTTTATTTTAAAAAGAAAATCCCAAGTTTATTTTAATCTTCCCCTTTACTGCAAACTTCACCTGCCACTTTCTTTTTCACTTCTTGTTCTCCTCTGTCCTCATCCACTACTTTTACATCGATTCCAGTGACTTCTGTCTACCCAAGTCTTCCCTCCTCTATATGTTCCTGTGTAAGAACTGACATTCTTAGGACACTTCCTGTTTATCCTCCTTCCTGTTTAAAGTATTTACCTCTTCTCATTGGTGCAAATGGATTAAATTATCCATTCCAGATAATCTTGTTTGAATTTTAAGAAGGACTTATTCTCTGAAAATAGTGGACCTCATCGAAATGCTAGAAACTTTGTATACTAGTTGAATTTTTAATAGAACAGAATCACTGTTCCTGTGCGGAACGTACTTGATTTCCCACTCATCTGAGCAGCTCTATGAGACAGAAGAGGCAAAGTTTAAAAAGCCAGGCACTGCTTTGTTTCATAGCTCCATCACTTACTAACTGTGTGACCAAGTGAAATTTAAGCTTGTTATGCTTAATAAGGTTACCTACCTCATAGGTGTGTAGTAAGGATGAAATGAGATAATGTGTGTAAAGTACTTCTCCTGATGTCTCCCTCACAGTAAATGCTCAAGACATGTAAGCTATTATGATTATCATTATTCATGTTTTATCTGGAAGTACTTGGAAATACTAATGAATAGAACAGAATTCACAAGTTCAAAAAACACCTTTGTTGGTCTGGTTCAACTTGCCAAGGTTAAATAATTACTAGATTGGTGCCAACGAAAGAAGCACATGATTTGTGTTTTCTAGTCTGGCAGCCAGGGGTTTGGCTGCAGGGTTTTCTTATTAGCTGCAGCAAATTATGCTCTGCATAATAGGATGGGGCTGACTGCTGATCTGGATGCTTGGTGCATGCTTGCCAGCGTGAAGGGAATCAGTTTTCTATCCAGTGAAAGGTAAAATTAGCTTTTGTATGGGATCTTGCATTATAAAGAACAGCACAGCTATTCACGCTGCCTCTTATTCCTGGCGTATGTTAAACAAGTACTTAAATATTTCTGTTTCTGGTCCCAGTGCAATTTTTAGTGTCTATTCTTTGCCCAGTTCAAATTAATGTAAGAGTCATATGATTAACTTATAATGTAAATAGTGCCTAATTATTTTCAGATAAATGTATGTACTGTGGAGACACAAATACAGTCATTGCAAATACCATGAACTATTTTAGTGACAGATAGTCACTCTCTTCCTAATCTCATGGTAGTGAAACAGCTGAATTCCCAGCCTTGCTTCCCTTTACTGGATCAATATATAATATTCCCAGAAAGGCACTTACACATAAGTTGTTTTCCCCATTTAATTATCCTATAAATGTGATAATGGCTACCTTGAAAAATTGACTTAGAAACATTTAAGAAAAGAGAAATGTTTGAGAAATTTTCCTACTTTCCTGGAATGGACTTGACCATTAAAAATGAGTAGAAGTGAGGAGTTTGGGGATTAGACATTAGGTTCTTGAGCCATTCTGTAGCCCTGTTGCCTGAGAGTATATCCTATTCCTAGTGAGCCCAGTAAAGAATATCTATTGACAATGATGATACCTTACCATTCAATAGCTATTTTCAAGTTAGTTGACTGATATTTCTCTGACACTGATGAAATTCCTTACCAATAGAGCTCAGAACGTGGTGTGACTTCTTCTTGGGAGCTGTGATTGTTAGGAGCAGCAGCTCTCTTCAGAGCAGTTGTTAAATATTTCAGCTACTTTCAGAAAATCAGACTAAAACACAGTTCACTGTTCTTTAAGTAGTGTAGGCTCTTTCCAGGCCTTCAGGGATATGAAATTTCTTTTTCTGTTGGGACCACAGCATTCCAAAAGGAGATTAAAATGCAACATATTATGTTATTATAGGGCAGGGGTGGGGACAGTTGTTTCTTCCTTAAATAAGAATGTAAACAGAGGAGAAAATATAAGTAAGTCCATAAAAATAAAACTTTTATTTCTGATAGAATGTTCCTAATATAATGAAACACATACAAAATTAATGTTTTGACACCATCGATAAATGGTTTAATTGTGAAAAACCTAATTGTAGCAGTCTAATGGAATATATTTATAACACTGGGTAGACAAAGCCATTGAGAGATACGTCAGGTTTTCTCATCCTTATTCAGAAGGAAAACTTTTAACTCTTCTGGTGACTCTGGTTCCATTCCAGCCCTCAGTAGATTATTGATTTTTTTTTAAATGCCTTTTTTTTTTCTTGCCTTGATATACTGACTCATGAAATTTTGCACTCTTTCCCTAAAGTAGCCTCTTGGGCTTAAAACCTAACCAATGATTGCATTTTGTGGCAAATCTCATGCTTGCATTTCATTCGCATACCCTGTTCTCCTTACTATCGTGCTCAGAATTAGGAGGTAAGATTCAGGTTTCTGGTTTCCTTTTCAAGAGTAAAAGGGATAAAACGGTACTTATGCTAAAGCACCAGGAAGATATTGAGGGAGAAATAATTTGGTGTTCACTATGCATTTATTTCGTGAAGTGAAAGACCAGATATCTACAACAGAAGCCTCAGAGTCAGGGAGATATGGGTTCTAGCCCCAGCTCTGCTACTCACTACTCCACGGCCAGGACAAGTTATGTAATTCTCCTAGGTCTCACATTCTTCACATCAGAAGGAAATAGTCTCTTCAGCATTTTAGGATTCTGAGAGAAGTAAATGAGAGACTGTTGTAAAGCGCATTACAAGGTACCTACTCAATTAATTACTGTAAGTGAAAAAACAAAATGTACCCTCTACCCCTAGCAAATGAAGCCGTTACTGACGAAGATATCAAAAATGAACCCCATGGCACTACAATCTCGTAATAATGAACTAGAAAAACTATGCTGAGAATAAAATGGGGGTGGGGCAGAATACATTGTCTTTCACATGGTAGGCATGTAATGTTTCCCTGTTAAATGAATGAATAACCCAAGTAACAGATGAACTAAGTCTTGCAATGCTAACTGCTGCTGCTAAGTCGCTTCAGTGTCTGACTCTGTGCGACCCCATAGACGGCAGCCCACCAGGCTCCCCCATCCCTGGGATTCTCCAGGCAAGAACACTGGAGTGGGTTGCCATTTCCTTCTCCAATGCATGAAAGTGAAAAGTGAAAGTGAAATTGCTCAGTCGTGTCCGACTCTTAGCGACCCCATGGACTACAGCCCACCAGGCTCCTCCGTCCACGGGATTTTCCAGGCAAGAATGCTAACTAGCTACTCTCAATTTGTCAGAGAAGACGAATGTATTTCAGGCCCAGAATTCTATAAATCAATTGGTGTGCCTTGCTATTTCTGGCAAAATACTTAAAGTTTTTACTTTACACAAAAATGCCAATTCCCAAAAGTGTCTGTGTAGTCTCTTCAGGCCATGAAGAACACGTTACTGCACCCATTGGCCACTTACTCTACAGCTACAAAGAAAGTGAGGAAACCTCAGGGAAATCCCTTAGGCAGCCAAGGAATAGAGCCAAGGAATAGAGCAGCCGTAGTTTTCCAAAAGGAATGAAAACAATTCACTTTTTAATTTCAAAAAAAGAAAGAAAAGAAATGGCACTATAATTTTTATCTGAACTAACGTGCAGGTTAATTTTGGTTGTAAGATGAAATAGGTAAAGATGCAATAAAACTGAAGACACAACAAAACTACCTCCACAAACGCATTTGTCTACATTTTGATTTTCAAAGAAATTTCTTCAGTGAGACTGGATTTGTCTTCACCAGATTTCGGTCCTCCTGTAGAGAACCTCTACTGCCTACCTAATTATCCATTTACTCTCATAATAAGTCTCCTATTTTTGCTCAGTTGAAACAGTGCTTTCATGCTGAACAACTTTTTTTTTTTTTAAGTATATTATTTAATTCTATTGGCTTCTAATGTTAGATTTATGTAATATTCCTTATGAACAAAAGCATCATGCTGAAAGGGCAGAAACCATCTAATGAGGATCCTTGAGCTGTAGCAAAACTTCTCCTCACTGCATGCTCTGCTCACTCCCGCCCTCCTTTGCAGTCCTCTGGGGTTTCTGCCTCAGCTCCCTCTAAACTATTGGCTTTCATTACTTAAAGGGTCAGAGTGATGCCTCTTCTCAACACCTCCTGAACAGCTTCTGTTCTGTGCTAGAAGCTTTCATTTCTTTGAAGCCTCTGTGTACCATTTCTACTTGACCAACACCACAGGGAGTTGAATTATCAAAGAATCACTCCCTTCTGAGAATTGTTAAAGAAAAACCTCCCATTCTGAGATAAAATAACAGATGCAACGAGTTTCCCATTCACTCTATAGGATACTAAACAATGTCAAATTGAATTCTCGGCTGTGCGAGGTTTGGAGTGGGTTTTTTTCAGTGGTGGATGGACAGGGCCCTTCCACATAATGCCAATGGAAGCAAATTTCCCAGTCCCTCTCGTGTTGTCTCTGGACTCTTCTGAATGCCAGAGTGCCTTCTCTCTCTGCCCAGGACATTCCTGATCCATTCCCTGTGGTTCATCATCAATACACTCCAGTGCTCCCCGTCAGCAGGGTTAATGTCTCATTAAAAAGGGCTGGAGGAAGGGTATGTCTTGTGATGTACCATACCATTTGTTAGAATAAACAAGTATTAAACAAATGGCTGCAAAGTGTTGCATAGGTTTTTTTTTTTTTTCTAGTACAGTGACTTATATTCGAATATAGTTTTGAAAAACAAAGAGGAAAAGACACTGATTTGTTCAGGGTTTATTCTATGTCAAGTATTTGTTGTCTCCTTTAATCATCACCACATTCCTGTAAGATAGATATTTGTAGATCACACTTTACAGAAGAGAAAGGAGCTCCAGGGCAGGGAAGAACTTGCCTGATGTCAGACACTGGAAAGAGTCAATGCCTAACCAAGTTTTCTGGGCATTCCTCTTCTGTGCTCATTTAGGTGACTCTTCCCTTATACTAACATCATTCCAGGGGTAGAAAGATAATTCTATCTTATAAAATTCAAACATTATGAAACCAGATTCTTGGTTACAATCTGCAAATCTGAAAAGATAAGAACATGAAACCTATAGGTAAGATTGCTGTGTTCATTCTTCTGTTAAGAATGGAATAAAAGTTGAGGACTCAGACCAAAGAGTAAAGTTGACTTTGTTCTCAGAACATTTCAGTGCAAATTGTGTTAAATAATGAATGAGAATCAGCTCTTTGGTATTTTCTTAGGAAATATGAGCACCTGTTTAATATTCTGAGTTAGTGGTTAAAGTGAGCATGTACACACACACACACACACACACACACACACACTACGTTAGAGGGGCACATCGTATAGAGTGCTGAATCCCCAGTATCTCCAAACTCCGCTCACAGGGAGTGGTAATTATGAATTTTAAGTATAAAGGCTGATGATCTAGATCATTTCCTGGTGCTACTAGATGACTGACTTTAGAAAAATCATGTGGCATCTTAGCAAGATTTTTCCTTTTATTGTAAGTGGAGATAATATAACTCGTAGAAGATGTATGTGCATCAAATTGAATGCATGTATTTTTAAGCAATAGAAATCCCAACTCAAAAAGGAAATTTTATCCTCATAGAATTGAATGTTCCAAGAGAAGTTCTGGCTTGAGACATAACTTAATCTAGGACTTCATCAATATCATCAGGATTCATTTCTAGGATCTGGTTCCTTCTTATCTTGACACAAAACTCAAATATAAAAGTGGGCCTCTGGCAAATATTGACTACAACAGTTTCAAGCTCCAAATCCATATGCCCAGTGGAGAACATGAGAATTTATGCCCCAGAATTTGCACAATGGGTACTGAGGCTTGTAGTTATTGAACTGATTTATATTGCATGCATGCATGCGTGCTAAGTTGCTTCAGTTGTGGCTGACTCTTTGTGATCCTATGGATTCTGTGTAGCCTGCTAGGCTCCTCTGTCCATGAGATTCTCTAGGCAAGAATACTGGAGTGGGTTGCCATGCCCTCCTTGATTTATATCACATAAATTAAGTCACTTCAGTCGTGTCCAACTCTGTGCTACCCTGTGGACTGTAGCCCACCAGGCTCCACTGTCCTTGGGATTCTCCAGGTAAGAATGCTGGAGTAGGTTGCCATGCTCTCCTCCAGGGGATCTTCCTGACCCAGGGATCGAACTTGTGTCTTTTTATGTCTGCTGCATTGGCAGCGGGTTCTTTACCACTAGCACCACCTGGGAAGCCCCTTATATTGCATGCTCATCCCTTAATCAATTGCTGTTGCCAGTCAATAAGATAGTCTGGGTGGCTTCAGCCATTACATTCTTAAGAGAAGACTGAGCTGAAGATATACATTTTGGAGTTGCTAGCATGTGGAGGATATTTTAAACTTATGGGCTTAGATAGAATGACCAAGGGTGTGTAGATAGAGGAGAGAGGAGGACCAGGGCTGAGCATAATAGTGCTTTAATACTAAGAGGTCGAGAGAGGGAAACCAAAAAAGGATAGCAAGTAGGAGCAATCAAATGAGCTATGATAAAAAAAATCAGGAGAATATGTTATTCTGAAAGGTAATTTTTTTTTTTTTTGGAAGAGAATAGTTAACTGAGTCAACTATTAGGGATAGATGAAGCAAGAGTAATTTCAATAACTGAGCTGCAAGGAGGCGGTTAAAAATTGATGACATTGATACCAGTGATTGAAGTGAAATAGTGGGAACAAAAGCTTGATTGAAGTGGGTTTATAAGAAAAGAGAGGTGAGAAATTGGAGAAAGGAAGAAGAGAGAAACCTTTCATGGAATATTGCTGCAAAAATGGGCAAAGTAATTAGAGTAATGGGCTTCCCTGGTGGCTCAGACTGTAAAGAATCTGCCTGCAATGCAGGAGACCCAGGTTCAATTGCTGGGCTAGGAAGATCTACTGGAAAAGAGAATGGCTACCCACTCCAGTATTCTTGCCTGGAGACTCCCATGGACAGAGGAGCCTGATGGGCTGCAGTCCATGGGGTTGCAAAGAGTTGGACACAACTGAGCAACTAACACTACCAATACTACTAATCAGAGTTATAGCTGGCAAAGAAAGTGGAATCATAAAAATATTGTTCTAAGATAAGAAAGATAAAACTATATTTAATTGATGGTAAGAACTATTTGATAAGAATGTAAAGTTAATGATGAAAGCCAGGCAGCTGCATGGAAAATTCACCTGTCCCAACTGGAGAGAAGACAGGAAGGGGGCAGGTACTTATGTACAGTTGGTTAGAGGCAGTGGCCGGGATCTATGGAAGTCTCCCTCTGACTATTTCAGTTTCTTGCTGCTGCTGCTGCTGCTGCTAAGTCGCTTCAGTCGTGCCCGACTCTGTGCGACCCCATAGATGGCAGCCCAACAGGCTCCCCGTCCCTGGGATTCTCCAGGCAAGAACACTGGACTGGGTTGCCATTGCCTTCTCCGTCAGCTTCTTGGTGATCTTATAATCATGAGAATGGGGCAGAAGTTATTGGGAGTTTGTAGAGAGGGGATAGAAAATGAAATTGTTTCTTGTTTTGTTTTTAGGACAACCCTAGGAACGCAAAGGGTGAAGAATATGATTCCCGAGTAGCATTTTAAGGGCCCACTGGCAGCTATTTTTAAGAATTTAAATTTAGAGTCCAGTTGGCTTAGTTGTATGTTTATCCAAGTCCCTGTTAGCTTCTTGGGTACAGGACTGGAGCTGACAGAGTTAGATTTAGTGAGGTTATGGTATTAGCCCTATAGATGAGTGGGAAAGAGACAAGGAAATCAAGGGAGGAAGAGGAGCAAGGATTTGATGCCATTTTCTTGACTTAAATGATCATCTGCTCTTACTAAAGTTACTGCAGCAATCTCTTGAATGACTTTTATCTGCATCCTGGTTCTCTCAAATCCCTTCTCTACCCTACAGCAGGAGTGATTTTTCTGAAGAACAAATTTGGGATACTCCTTTACTCAACACCATTTAATGGATCTCCACTGCCCTCAGGATGAAGTCTGATGTTCTTAATGTGTTTTCTGGGGACCTTTATGATCTGGTATTGCTTATTTTCTTAGGCTCCATTTCTTTCCACTTCTCATTATTCTTGAATTCAACCAGATATTAAAGAACTTTAGTTTTCATGCTCTTTCTAGCCTCTGGAACAATCTTCTCTCATTTCTATACTCTTCTCCTGAGTAGCTCCCGATTTTCTTCCAGATTCAACTAAAGCATAGATTCACCCCTGTGGTTTTCTCTGCAATACCAAGGCTATTTGTGGTTCTCTACTATCATTTGTTTTTACTCATAAGCTTTCTTTGAAGAATGTTTTTTTCCTATTTAACAATGGAGAAAAAAGAAAACCTAAGAATACAGGTTAATCCTTTCACTTTGTTTTACAGAGTGCATGGTTCTGTAAATAGACTCCTCTGACGATCAGAACTCTATAGCTTCCTCAGAGAACTTTTAATCTTAGGGTGGAGGGGAGATAGATCCAACAAGTAATTATTAAATCATGCAAGAGGTGCAATATTAGACATGCATAGTGTGTAGGTTATAATTCTAGTTTATCATCTGTTGTTCTCATGTGTTTTGATCAAACTGCGGTGGAAACTCCGTGCACAATGTGCTTTTTAGTTTCCTTTGCGTCTTCTCTCATTTCTGCTTAATGTCTAGCACTGGGTTTGTCTCATACTAGGACTTCAATAAAACTAACTTATAGCTCGAGGCTTATCTACTGCTTTCTATTTCCTATAAAACAAACATTGTATGGCTATGCCTATCAAGAAAAATATTTTTTGAATCAGAATGCTTCTAAGCATGTTAAAAATTATGAAAATTAATTTGAAAGAAAATTCTTGGACTTGAAGGGAGGAGGAGTAAGAAAAAATTAATAGTACCTAATACTGAGCTATATCCTCCAAATGTACTTTATTTATACTATCTAATTTAATATTCACTGTGTTCCAATTCTGTCATTATTGTTATCAATACAGTTTTGCAGAAAAGAGTGCTAAAGTACAGAGATTTTAAAGAAACTTTCAGTACCCCAGAGCCAAAAAGTCACGGAGTTGGGATTTGAACCCCAGCAGCCTAACATAGATACACGTGTGTGCGTGCATGTTCAGTTGTGTGACTGAGTCTTTGCAACCCCGTGGACTGCCAGGTTCCACTGTCCATGGGAGTTTTCAAGCAAGAATGCTGAAGTGGGTTGCCATTTCCTCCTCCAGGGGATCTTCCCAACCCAGGGATCAAACACACGTCTCCTGCATTGGCAGGCAGATTCGTTATCATTGAGCTACCTGCGAAGCCCAACATAAAGGCACACATTTAACCAAATTACTATAGTCTTTCCATTGAACTCCTTCAAGTCCCAGGCAACAGACCAAAACACTTTTAATGCCCTTTTTTGTTTTAGATTTACTTTTTTTTTATTCAGAATGATTATTTCTGGTTAGAAGCAGAGACATTTTCTTGTATTTCGTATAACACTCATTTTTTACCACCTGCTTGATATTAAAATAATTTATAATGCATATGATCATATTTTCTCAGACTTCTTATAAAATTAGAATACTTGAAAACAGGACTTTTCTGGAAGAACTGAAAAGAATAATCAGAAGAAATGAATATTTAATCAATCTGGATAAAATGCAATTGCTGTATTTCCCTCAAATAAAACTCAGTAGTTTGACATACTTTCTGTATCCTGAAGTCTGTTATACAGTGATTAATGGTGAGGGCAATTTGTTTTCCATCATGTAGAAGCTGATATTAGATAGCCAGTACTCATAAGCCGACAGGCTGCTTTAAACTTTCCTTTCATAACTGGGCCAGCTCTCTGGGGAACCCAAGCTCCCTTATTTGGAGATAAATCTATGAAATGACTGATACTCACTCATACTGAAAAGGCTTTGGGGAAATCCTTTGAGAAAGTTGATCTTCCCACATGCTGCTCACTGAAAGATAAATGAGGACTGTTTTTACAAGATATTTACTTTTTTGGATGAAAGTGTATGTATACACTCACATATTAGATCTTGCTATACTTAGAGTTGGAGAAGGTAATGGCACCCCACTCCAGTACTCTTGCCTGGAAAATCCCATGGACGGAGGAGCCTGGTGGGCTACAGTCCATGGGGTCGCTAAGAGTCGGACATGACTGAGCGACTTCACTTTCACTTTCATGCACTGGAGAAGGAAATGGCAACCCACCCCAGTGTTCTTGACTGGGGTGGGAGGCCGTTTATGGGGTCGCACAGAGTTGGACACAACTGAAGTGACGCAGCAACATACTTAGAGTACACTATACTCACACACTTGGTCTTCCTATAGTATGGACTTCAACTCAGGTTTCAATTTTATGCTGTTAGGACAACCCTTCATTACACATTTTCCTTATAATATTTAAGGCAGTGGCACCCCACTCCAGTACTCTTGCCTGGAAAATCCCATAGACAGAGGAGCCTGGTGGGCTGCAGTCCATGGGGTCGCTAAGAGTCAGACATGACTGAGCGACTTCACTTTCACTTTTCACTTTCATGCATTGGAGAAGGAAATGGCAACCCATTCCAGTGTTCTTGCCTGGAGAATCCCAGGGACGGGGGAGCCTGGTGAGCTGCCGTCTATGGGGTGGCACAGAGTCAGACACGACTGAAGCAACTTAGCAGCAGCAGCAGCAGCAGAGATGTTTTACAATACAGTTTCACACATCAAAGGAGACAGCTACTCTGGACCTGCAGTCAGCTAAAGGGCAAAGGAAAAGCACTATTGCCTCTGAAAAGGAAAAAAGACTGAGAATGTAAGGATGATGAAGATATTTAAGAAACAACTGGCAACTTGACAAGACAAACAATGGTCAAAGGTGAATGAAAATTGGTGAAAAACTATTGCCTTTTGAACCATCAAAAGCATCATTTCTGCTATAAAGTCTTAATCTTGTTTAGATAAGGATTTGTCAATGAGCTCAGTGGGGAAATTTGATTTTACTTTGACCCATGGTTGGATGAGTTGCAGAAATATCTTTCAGGACAAGAAATTAAATAAAAACAAATTCAATTCTTCTTCGATGTGGGACATAAATGTTCCCAGCGTCCATCGTTTATCTTACCAAAAACAGTAAAATGCTACTTAAATTAAGAACTATAGTGAATGTAAAGATACTCTCCAGGAGGAAAAAAAAAAAAAACTTTTCCGCTTTACTGAATTATTACAAGAAGTCTTAACCATTATTACTAGTGTTTTCTTTCCTCAGGTATAGTCTCTTGCATTTTCAGTCTTTAAATGTCTCCATCACTGTCACAGATGTTAGTGATTATTTGTTAATAGCTATCTCTCTCTCCTTACTAATAATGGAACTCTTTTTTATGTTTATTTTCTAGTTGTCATTATCCTAACGTGTGAGGAGATGCTTCAGGGAAAGCTGGCCGTTAACCCAGGGCAGAAATCTTGATAACCCAATTATGCTTATTGGATAATTATGGATTGATTAAGCCAATTTTGGTAATTTCATTACTTATTGACAGTGACTGACTGAGGAGTACCGTGTGACCTTATTCAGGTCATTAAAACTGAGTCAAGAAGGCTGAGGAGACCATGGCTAGGGATTCTGAAAAAGACTTTCTAGATCTTACAGCAGCACACAAGAGATTTGTTCCCTCTTTGTTTTGCCTTTGGACATTGCTATTTGTGCATGGACTGTGTGGTATTGCTATACCATAGCAGTTAGAGCCTGCTGACAAAATGAGAAGAGCAGAATGGAAAACAGGCCTTTCTGATTTGGTTTTCCACAGTAAATCACAACACTTCATCAAAATGATTTGAGATGAGAGCATGGAGAAATAAAACCAACATCTATTATTACTAGACATAGAAAAGAATTTTCAAGTAGTTTTAAGGAATGAAAGAAGAACTACATAATGGTAGAACAAGCCAAGCTGATACATTTCGTCCTCATTTCTGGCACGGCATGCCAGCATGCACTTGAACCCCCCATGTGCACTAGGAGAGTCAGAACCCAGAGACTCAGGATACTTACAGTTTTCTTACGGCAATTCTAATTATTCTCAAAATTCTTGCTCTGTTCACAGAATCCCTCCAGGTATTTTTAAGATATAAATACTTTTACTGAGTAGCTTGTTCCTACTGTTTTTAATAAGTTCCTCTAAATTAGCAAAATAAAACATGTGGAACTCCTTATTGGTCAAGGTCCCATCAGGAAACAAAAAACACATTGGGTTTATTTGAGGAGTTTTTAATACAAGGATCAGTTACAAAAATATCAGCAAAATGTAGGGAAACCACAAGAGAGTAGATCCTCTAGGCTAGTAATATGATGCTGTTACCACCCCTAGGTTTAAGGCATAGAGCAGTCACTGGAACCCAGAGAGAAGGCCACTGGACAGGAGCTGTGACTAGGAGGGTGCAGACAGCCTTAAGTGACCCTGAAGGAAAAAGAGTGAGGGCATAAATAACTTAACCTGCTCTGTCCCTTCACTCACTCTGATATTTTGCTGGTACCTCCTATTGACTGAATCCAGCAGCCAGGAGGCAAAGGAGCTTGTGGATCCAGTTCATGGAGGTTAGTCACCTGGAGCCCAGTGCAAGATGGAGGGGAGAGCAGGCATACCCGCCACAGCCCCTCTTAGGCTGCCTCCTTTAGCAAGCCCTAATGATGTAGTCCCGAGTAGACATTTGAACATAGTGTGTATTCTGCCTGAAATGCTCCTTCATTCTCCATTTTTCTAAGTCACAGCAATCTGCATACCCCTAACCCCAGCTCCAACTGGCTAAAAATCTAGTTCAAGACTCATCATCTTACTTCCCCTGGGAAGGCAGGAGCTATTGGTGCCTAATTTTGATAACCAGCTGAACCAGTTAGAATTAAAATCAGTTGAATAAAACAGAAAACCCAATAAAAGAATAGTTAAAACATGATAGAAGTTTCTTTCTTTCTCATGCAAGTTGAATCTACTTAGGAAAACCCACAAATCTCTGGAAAGTGTCTTATAGAAAATGAATGAACTTACCCTATGTACTAGGAGTCAGAGTCCAAGCAGAGGTAGTCTGCAAAGCTTATTATCTGCTCACAATTTTAAGATGGAGAGATACTAGTTTCTACATGTAAGAGTTATTAGATAATATTGAAACTGAGTTATTTTATGTTAAATAAAACAAAATAAAAACAACAGTGGGAAAGAAGGACTTGAGGCACATGGTAATCTCATATTTTCCTCTCTCAAGTCTATACAGGAAGATAGTAAAAGAGGAATCTAATTACGTGAACTCTTTAAAAATAGCTCTCTCAATATTCCCTCTCCAGTAAGGGTAATCATTGTCCAATTATATGATTTTCCAATTGCAAGAACATTTTGAGGAATTAGCATGATGACTATGAAGAGTTTGCTAATGATGGTCAGTATTTTCCAACTAAACTTGACACTCAAGCAAGGAAGGGGCAGGAACACCAAACCCTGTGTAGTCGAAAATCCACATAAAGCTTTTGACTCCCCCTACACTTAACTCCTAAGTACCTACTGTTGACCAGAATCCATACCAATGACATAAATAGACGATTAACATATATTTTGTATGTTATATGTATTTTATAGTGTATTGCTATAATAAGCTAAAGAAAATAAAATGCTTTAAGGAAAATCATACGGAAGAAAATATACATTACAGGGCTTATTATCGTTTAGTTGCTAAGTCATGTCTGGCTCTTTGTGACCCCATAGACTGCAGGATGTCAGGCTCCTCTGTCTTCTGGAGTTTGCTCAAATGCATGTGCATTAGGTCGGTGATGTCATCCAACCATTTCATCCTCTGTTGCCCTCGTCTCCTCTTGCCCTCAATCTTTCCCAGCATCAGTGTCTTTTCCAGTGAGTCAGCTCTTCGCATCAGGTGTCCATTTATTGGAGCTTCAAAATCAGTCCTTTCAATGAATATTCAGGATTGATTTCCTTTAGGACTGACTGGTTTGATCTCCTTGCTGTCCAAGGGACTCACAAGAGTCTTCTCTAGCATTACAATTCAAAAGCATCAATTCTTCGGCGCTCAGCTTTCTTTATGGTCCAACTCTGACATCCATACATGACTACTAGAAAAACCACAGCTTTGACTCTACAGACCTTTGCTGGCAAAGCAATTTCTTTGCTTATTAATATACTATCTAGATTTGTCATAGCTTTACTTCCAAGGAACAAGCATCTTTTAATTTCATGAATGCAATTACTGTGCACAGTGATTTTGGAGCCCAAGAAAATAAAGTCTGTCACTGTTTCCATTGTTTCCCCTTCTATTTGCCATGAATTGATGGGACTGGATGCCATGATCTTAGTTTTCTGAATGTTGAGTTTTAAGCCTGCTTTTTCACTCTCCTCCTCCACCTTCATCAAGAGGTTTTTTTAAGTTCCTCTTTGCTTTCTGCCATTAGGGTGGTGTCATCTGTTTATCTGAGGTTATTGATATTTCTCCCAGCAATCTTGATTACAGCTTATGGTTCATCCAGCCCAGCATTTTGCATGATGTATTCTGCATATAAGTTAAATAAGCAGGATGACAATATACATCCTGTATATACAATATACAGCCTTGACATACTCTTTTCCCAATTTTGAACCAGTTCATTGTTTCATGTCTGGTTCTTACTGTTGCTTCTTGATCTACATACAGATTTCTCAAGAAGCAGGTAAGGTGGTCTGGTATGCCTATCTCTTTAAGAATTTTCCACTGTTTGTTATGATCCACAGATTCAAAGGCTTAGTCAATGAAGCAGAAATAGATGATTTTTTGGAATTCCCTTGCTTTTTCTGTGATTCAATGGATGTTGGAAATTTGATCTCTAGTTCCTGTGTGGCTTCTAAGTCCAGCTTGTACATCTGGACGTTCTCGGTTTATGTAGTGTAGAAACCTGGTTTGAAGGATTTTGAGCATTACCTCGCTAGTAGGTGAAATGAGTGCAATTGTGCAGTAGTTTGAACATTCTTTGGCATTTCCTTTCTTTGGGGTTGGAATGAAAACTGACCCTTTCCAGTCCTGTGGCCACTGCTGAGTTTTCCAAACTTGCTGGCATATTGAGTGCAGCACTTTAGCAGCATTGTCTTTTAGAATTTGAAATAGTTCAGGTGGAATTCCATCACCTCCACTAGCTTTGTTTGTAGAAATGCTTCCGAAGGCCCACTTGACTTCACACTCCAGATGTCTGGCTCTAGGTGAGTAACTGCACCATCAAGGTTATCTGGCTCATCAAGTCCTCTTTTATACAGTTCCCCTGGTGTATTCTTGCCACCTCTTCTTAATATCTTCTGCAACTATTAGGTCTATACTGTTTCTGTCCTTTATTGTGCCCATCTTTGCATGAAAGGTTCCCTTGGTACTCTAATTTTTTGGAAGAGATCTCTAGTCTTTCCCATTGTTATTTTCCTCTATTTCTTTGCAATGTTCTTTGGAGAAGGCCTTCTTATGTCTGCTAGCTGTTCTTTGGAACTCTGCATTTAGATGGGTATATCTTTCCTTTTCTCCTTTGCCTTTGCCTTTCCCTTCTCTTCTTTTCTCAACTAATTGTAAGGCCTCTCCAGACAACCATTTTCCTTGTTGCATTTCTTTTTCTTGGGTTGATTTTGGTCACTGATTCCTGTACAATGTTATGAACCTCCATCCATAGTTATTCAGGCACTCGGTCTACCAGATCTAATCCCTTGAATCTATTTGTCACTTTCACCGTATAAGCAAAAGGGATTGATTTAGGTCATACCTGAATGGCCTATTGGTTTTCCCTACTTTCTTCAATTTAAGTCTGAATTTTGCAATAGGGTATTCATGATCTGAGCTGTGGAAAATTCTTAAAGCCGTAAGAGTACCAGACCACTTTATATTACAACACTGTACAGTACTTATTGATACCGTAAGTTTACATTGTCTGTTTGCAAGATGAATTATCTATCAGTACCTATGTCAATATTGCCTTATATGATATAAAACACTGTACATATTACCAACTCTAGACATTAAAATTGAAAAGATTATGCAAAAAAAGAGAAATTGTTATTTGTTTATGGGTATAACTATTTATGCATTGATAACAAAGCCTAATGTGTTAATAATTGATATGGTTAGTTCCTGAGGGCCTAGCCAATGCACTAATGAATGAATTTTTATGAATTTTTTTTATGGCATACAGCATTACAGTCATGGGCTACCATGGTAGCTCAGTGGTAAAGAATCTGCTTCCCAATGCAGTAGACATGGGTTCGATCCCTGGGTCAAGAAGAGCCCCTGTAGAAAGAAATGGCTACCCACTCCAGTATTCTTGTCTGGGAAATTAGATGGCCAGTGGAGCCTAGCAGGCTATAGTCCATACGGTTGCAAAAGAGTTGGACATGACTTAGTGACTAGCCAACAACAATAACTTTACAGTCATATTCATAATACAATATTGGAAACATTGTTACATTAAAAGAAAACACTTACCTGTGCTGATAGGTTATTAACACTGTTTCTCTAATTATGAAAAAGACAAGCATATTGTACAGTAATATAATTCTTTGAAAGCAAAGTCATAAAACACTATGAAAACAAGCATATTGTTAGTGTTATACTAAATAACACTCACTTTATGCATATGGAAATATAGGCTATCCACTACAAGTTTGACAAATGTTGTTCTATACTGTAATATTAGGTGATGATGACATGTAAACATCTAATATGGTTCTTGCCCTACTTTACTAGATTTTCACACAAAGGTATACACATATGCGTAATAAATGTTTATTAACTGTATGGCATTTACTATTCATTAAGCAGAAATGAATCATACAGGTCTTCATCCTCATCTGCATGTTGAGTAGCCTGAAGAGGAGAAGGGAGAGAAGCTGCTCATCTTGCTGTCTCAGGGGGGCAGAGGTGGAAGGAGGGGCACGAGAGGCAGACTCAGACAGTGTAACTTAACAAATACATCGTATTTTTTTTGCATTTGCATTTTAATTTCTCTAAAAATGTTTCTATGCAGTACCAATCCTTCTTTCACTGTTTGCTTTAGTTTCAGTGCCTTTATCATAGAAATGACCATGTCATAGAAGTCCAAAGCAGTCTTGAACAATCAGAACATTGCCAGATTGTCTAATGTCAATTTGTTTTCTGGCTCTGCTTCTTCTATGTCTTCTTCCTCCTCATCTGGCTCTGGTTCCAAAGCACTCATCTCTATAGAGTCATCTTCTGTTAATTCCTCTAGTTTAGTGCCTACTAACGCTTGAATTTCTCTAAGATCCGTATCTTGAAACAATTCACCTCTCACCTTTTTTTGCCATATCCACAATCTCTTTTTGTTGTTTCCTTGATCAACTCTCATAAATTCTGTGAAATCATACAGAATATCTGGACATGGTTTTCTCCAGAATGAATTGATTGTTTGGGGTTTCATGGGGTTACATCTTTTCCTGTAACGAAGATAGTATCTTCAGTGTGTGATCATTCGAGACTTTCTCATGTTTTCTCTGTTAGGGTTCTCTTTCACCATCGACAATCCTTTCTGTAGAGTACCATGCGTAGTGAGTCTTAAAGATCCTTATGACTCCCTGATCTAGAGGCTGAATTAGAGATAGTGTTTGGAGTGAAGTAGACCACTTCAGTGCCTTTGGTGTTGAATTCATGGGGTTCTATGTGGCCAGGGGACATTGTTCAACATCAAAAGAACTTTAAAAGGCAGTCCTTTACTGGCAAGGTACTTTCTGACTTCTGGGACAAAGCATTGATGGGACCTTCTTCCAGGCCAGGCGTTTTTATTGTACAGTGAGAAAGCTGTCAGCTAGCCTTTATCTTTTCTTTTCAAGGGGAAAAGCTGTTTAGGAGTTATCAGCTTTATAAATAAGGCAGTTCTGATCATGAACTTGACTGCATTTGCACGTAACAGCGGAGTAAGCCTAACCCTTCCTGCCTTAAAACCTGGTGCTCAATTCTCTTCCTTATTAATAAATGTCCTTAATGGCATGTTTCTTTCCCAAAATATGGTACTTTCATCTGTATTATAAAAGGATATCAGGCAGATATCTTTTCTCTTTAATAATTTCCTTAATGGCAGCTAGGAACTTGTCTGCTGCCTTTTGGTTAGCGGAAGCTGTTTTCCTGTTATTTTGACATTTTTAAAGCCAAATCTCTTTCTAAAATTATCAAATATTCCTTTGCTACTGTTAAATTCTCCAGCTCTAGATCCTTCATCTTTTTTTTTTGCTTTAAGTTGTCATATAATGACTTTACCTTTATTTAAATCATATTAGAGTCTATAGGTATCCTTTCTTACAGCCATCCTATACCCACATAAACTGCATTTTTAATAAGAGATAAAAAGTCATTTCACCAAAAGTGCACTTGGGTTTTGTTTTTGTTTTAATTCTACATGTAAGTGAGATCATATAGTATTTGTCTTTGTCTGTCGAACTTATTTCCCTTGGCGTAATACCTTCAAAATCCATCCACATTGTTGCAAATGGCAAGATATCCCTGTTTTTTATGGTAGAAATTCTTCCATTCTGTGTGTATGTGTATATACCACATTTTCTTCATTCATTCATTTATCAATGGATACTTAAGTTCTTTCCATATCTTGGCTATTATAAACAATGCTGCAATGAATATGGAAGCCCATATATTAATATCTTTTCAAAGTAGTGTTTTTATTTTCTTTTAATAAATATTCAAAAGTGGGATTGCTGAATCATATGATAATTATTTTTAATTTTTAAATAAATTTCCATACTGTTCCTAGTGGCTGCACTAACTTACCTTCCCATCAGTAGTGCATGAGGGTTCCATTTTCTCCACATTCTCACCAACAGTTATTTGTTGTATTTTTGATAGTACCCATTCTAATAGGTGTGAGGAGTTATTTCATTGTGGTTTTGCTTTGCATTTCTCTGATGAAGAGTGATGCTAAATACCTTTTCATGTACCTGTTGGTCATCTATATGTCTTCTTTGAAAGAAAATGTCTATTCAGAGCCTCTGCCCAGTTTTTCATTGGATTATTTGTGGTTTTTTTGCCATTGAGTTGTATGAGCCTTTGGATATTCATTGCTTATAATATATGTAATTTGCAAATAATTTGTCCTGTTTCGTAAGTTGCCTTTTCATTTTGTTGCTGGTTTCCTTTGTTATAGGAAACTAGTTGTAGTTCCATTTGTTTATTTTGATTTTATTGTCTTTGCTTTTTGGTGTCAAATCCAAAAAATCTTTGCCAAGACTGATATCAAGGAACTCACTGCATATGTTTTCTTCTAGGAGTTTTATGGTCTCAGGCCCTATATTCAAGTTTTTAATCCATTTTAAGTTAATTTTTTGTTTGTCGTGAAAGAGAATAGTCATTTAAATTTTCATGAACTCTCTCACTCAATCTAGTTCTTGCTCCTCCTCTAATTCTAATTTCTCTCTTGCTTTCCCCATCCCCTCAATCTCACAGATGTCTCTTATGCCTCATATTTTGCACTATACAACATTTTCTATTAATTTATAGAAAGATAGCAATCTAGTTTCTGGAAGAAAATAGTTTGAACTATCAGCAGAAAAGAGGTTCAGTATTTAAACACTGTTCACACTTGAATGCCAACTTTACTACCTTATAAGAGTTCAAGAAAAAAGGGAGGGAAATATGGAGAATGATTGGAAAGGAGGAAGAAGAGAATGGGGGAAGGAGAAATGGGGGAGGGAAGAAGGGGGAGATATCTCATCAAATCATAGGAGATGTCTTTGTGAGAGACTGAATGAACTGATTCTGAGGATCCTGTGGCATTTAAGATTCTATGACAGAAGTTTAACTTTTTTAAAGACGTTTTAAAAATCAGTAAAGCGATAATTTTCAAAAGAAATGTAATGCTGCCTCTTTATACTTAGAAATAAACTCAATAAAATTCTGAAGAGTTTTATTCAATTGGCAGAGACTCAAACACATTAAGCCTATCTATTAAGTGTAAAGAGAAGAGGTGAGACTAGCATTCTCACTATATTTTTTAGTGCATTTGATGCCATAATGGAAAAATATATCTCTGCACATTCATACACTGTTCTCAGGCTGGCTTAATAGACCTGAATTTAGATTACACTTGACTGTGTAGGAGTTTGCTACAGGTGTTCTGGAAAGGAAATATCCTTCTGGTTTAAATGTTAACTCAAAAATACAAAAGCCCCAGGTTTGCTTTCATATGTCACAGTGAAAATCAGCTAGAAACAGTTTTATCTGTCCTTGAAAAAAACGTTTTAAAATTGGCTCTAAAGCCTCATCTTCCAGATGGGCGGCCTCAAGCAGGCCCTACTGAGATGGCATATTAAAGACCTAAATATGCTTTCAGTCTACACACGGATCCCTCAGGTTGACAATAAATATTTAAAGAGTTGCTGGTGTGTCACGAAAACAAAGCTGCACCTTGTGTCTATGTGGGATGGTTTATAAATAAATCTGCTTTCTACTTTTTCCTGTCTAGTCATTTTTCTTTAAAGGTGCTAAACCCAGCTGCGTTTCCAAGGGCTCACCAGTGTGCTGAGCTACATGGCTGAGCTACATGGTCATCAGAAGCTACAAATAGGTGACACTTGGACTCATACATATGTTCTGTGGGTGCTGCCACTTATACACATTCCTGTTCCCCATAGAAAACATTGCTCTCCCTTGGAGACCCAGATCATACAACTCACCCAGCAGTAAGACTATAACTACATTGATTCATTCATGTGCAAACATTGTTCTAGCCATTGCTAAGTGCTGGGGTTACAAACATGAGAATGGCAAACATAATAATGATATGAACAGCTAAACAACCACAGCTGTTCACTGAGCAGCTACTTTAAGGCAGCATAGAATTTTACATCATTTAGTCTTCTCCAAAATTCTTTGAGGTGGATATAACCTCCTTTTTTATAGATATGAAATCTTAGGCCCAAAGGCAATGTTTTTATCATCCCATTCAAGGGTAGCTTAGCTGGTAAAGAGTTTGCCTGCAATGCAGGAGACCCTGGTTCAATTTCTAGGTCAGGAAGTTCCCCTGGAGAAGGGATAGGCTACCCACTCCAGTATTCTTGGGCTTCCCTGGTGGCTCAGATGATAAAGAACCTGCTTCCAATGTGGGAGACCTGGGTTTGATCCCTAGTTTGGGAAGATCCTCTGGAGAAGAGCATGGCAACTCACTTCAGTATTCTTGCTTGGAGAATCCCCATGGACAGAGGAGTCTAGTGGGCTCAGTCCATGGAGTCACAAAGAATTGGACATGACTGAGCGACTAAGCACAGCACAGAGTGGTAAACCATAGATCTAAGATAGAGCCTTCAAAGCAAGACATACTATATTTTTTCAAAATTAATTTTGTATAAGTCACATATTGGCTTTAAGGAAGGCCACTTGCACCAAAGATGAATTGGCACCCTATTGGATGGTGACACACTGACCCAAAGAGGCCCCGTCTTACAGGAGAAAGACGACTGGTACATACAAAACATAGGAGAAGGCAGAGAGGAGAGGACAAAGGGATGCTTCAAGTCTAAGTGCACAGTGAAAGGTACAGAGTAATATGAAGACGGCAATGGCATCCCACTCCAGTACTCTTGCCTGGAAAATCCCATGGGCGGAGGAGCCTGGTGGGCTGCAGTCCATGGGGTCGCCAAGAGTCAGACATGCCTGAGAGACTTCACTTTCACTTTTCTCTGTTACAATCTCTTTTTGAAACTTTTGAGTTCCAGAATTACCAAAGACTTCCTTTATCAAAGGTATTCAGGATAACAGCAGGAAGATTTACTACTGTTTATTGAATGCTAACTCTGAATTTGGAATTATAGTGAATGCTTATATACTTTATTTGACTCAATCCTGCCTGTGAGATGTCTATTATTTCTCTCATTGTTTATTGATGTTTATTGATGTTTAACGAGATGAAGTGGCTTCCTTAAATTCATGTGGTTTATAAATGCAAAACCAAAATTTGAATCCAATCAGAGATTGTCACCACTACTCCTACTTCTTCCAATAATGCTACATAACTATTTTTAATATAATTTTATATATTGTAATTGGAGAAGAGATAATTGGCACAGAAATGTATTCAACTTGTTTTAAAATTGAGGTAAACTGCATTGGTTTCCAGTTATGACACATTGATTCCATCTTGTGTTTATTGTGAAATTATCACAACATATCTAATTAATATCTGTGATCATGCGTGTGTGTTAAGTCACTTCAGTTATGTCTGACTCTTTGTGACCCTATGAACTGTAGCCCACCAGGCTCCTCTGTCCATGGGATTCTCCAGGCAAGAATACTGCAGTGGGTTGCCATGCCTTCCTCCAAGGGATCTTCCCAACCCAGGGACTGAACTTGCATCTGCTGCATTGCAGGCAGATTCTTTACTGCTGAGCTACCAGGGAAGTCCATCTGTTGACCATACTTAGTTACAATATTTTTTTCTTGTGATGAGAAATTTTTAAGATTTACTCTAACTTTCAAATATGCAAGAGTATTTTAACTGTGGCCACCATACTGTATATTCCACATCATGGCATTTATTTTCTGATTTGAAGTCTGTACCTTTGGACCCACTTCACACACCCCCTACCCCCTGCCACTGACAATTAACAGTCTGTTCTCTTGCCTGTGAGCTTAACTTTTCTTAGAGTCCACATATACATGAGGTCTTATGGTATTTGTATATCTCTGTCTGATTTATTTCACTTAGCATAATGCCCTTAAGTTCCAGCTGTATTTTCATAAATGGCAAGATTTCCTTCTTTTTATGGCTGAATAATATTCCATTGAGTATACATACTCATCATCAGTGGACACTTGAGTTATTTCCATGCCTTGACTACTATAAATAATGCTGCCATGAATATGGGGTGCATATATCTTTTCAAGTTAGTGTTTTTGTTTTCTTTGGATAAATACCCAGAAGTGGGAATGCTGAATCAGGTGGTAGTTCTATTTTTAATTTTTTGAGGAACGTCTATACTGTTCCACAGTAGCTACACCAATTTGCATTCACACCAGTAGTGCACAAGGGCTCCCTTTTATCCACATCCTCACCAGCTCTAGTTATTTGTCTTTTTGATAATGGCCATTCTAACATGTGATATCTCATTGTGGTTTTGATTTGCACTCCCCTGTCGATAAGTGAAACTGAATATCTTTTCATGTACTTATTGGCTATCCATAAATCTTCTTTGAAGAAGTACTTCTTAAGATCCTCTGCCCGGTTTTAAATCAGTTCATTTTTTTGTTATTCAGTTGTATGACTTTTTATGTATTTTAGATATTGACTCCTTAATCAGATATATGACTTGCAAATATTTTCTCCCAAACAGTAGATTGCCTCTTTTAATATGTTGATATTTCCTTTGCTGTACAGACTTTCTAGTTTGATATGGTCCCATTTGTTTATTTAATTATTTATTTATTGCCTTTTTTTGCCTTCGCTTTTGGTAGTGAATCCAAAAATATTATCACCAAGACTGATATCAAGGCATTTACTGCCTATGTTTTCTTCTAGGAGTTTTATGGTTTCAAGTATTACATTCAAGTCTTTAATCCAACTTGGGTTAATTTTTTATTTGGTGTAAAATAATGGTCTAGTTTCATTCTTTTGCATCTTTCCCAGTTTTTCCAGTGCCATTTATTGAAGATTGTATCTTCACTGTTGTATTTACTTAGTCTCTTTATCGTAAATTGACAATGTGTGCCTGAGTTTATTTCTGGGCTCTCTGTTCCTTTGATCTATGTTTCTGTTTTGGGGAAAACGTGCTATTTTGATTACTGTAGCTTTGTAATAGAGTTTGAAATCACAGAGCGTGATGTCTTCTATTCTACTTTTTACTAATCTGCATGCTCCTGAGACAGCAGCTTTAGACATGCTAGATAGGACACTAATACAGAAAAAATTGTGTTTACCCAGTTATAATAGCAAATGATACATAATTGAGTACTTACTACATGAATAGCATTGAGATCTTTTATTTAATCCCGACAAAAAGCCCATAATATAACAATTTCCATTTTTTTCTAACTTGACAATTTGGAAACTAGGAGATACTCATTTGTTTATTCCATAGATATATCAGTTTCCATAGATATATCAGTTATCTATTGCACTGTAACAAGATACCATAAATTTAGCAGCTTAGAACAGCATACATTTATTATCTCAGTTTCAGCAATCCAGATATGAGTTAGCTGAGTCCTTTGCTGTAAGGTCTCACAGGCTGCAGACCAGGTGTCAACCAGGGTCAGAGTCTAATCCAATACTCAAATGAGGATGGGTCCACCCACCAGTTCTAATGAATATTTACAAGGTTTAGTTCTTCTGGGCTGTTGGACTGAGGGTTGCTTTCTGAACACTGGGCAGAGCTCCTTTCAGTTTCTTGGCATGAGGGATTATCCGTATAGCTTCATCAAAGCCAGCAAAAGAGAGACTACTGACAAGACAGAAGTTACTCTCTTATGTAACCTAATGACAGAAATGACATTCCGTTACTTTTCTAGTATTGGTTATGTGCAAATTACTAGGTTCGCCCACACAGAAGAGGTTTAAATATCAGGTAGCAGAGATCATTGAGACGCATCATAGAGTCTGCCCAACACACACGAAAATAGTCTTGAGCACCTACTATGTGCTCAAGAAACTCATGTTCTAGAGGAGTTTAAAGTAATTAAGCAAATAGCTGAAGGTGAAAAATTAAATAATTGAGAAAGTAAGTCTGATTCTAAAACAATCAGAAAAAGGAAATCATTTGGGTGGGTATTTAAACAGTATCTAAGAGTTCTCTCATAAATAATCTATTATACAGTAACTCTGAAGCCAGTGATAAGCTAAAATTTCACATTAAAAGTTAAGATGTCATTTACATGTACTATTAGGCAACAGTGACTGTCCTATTTCAATATATAGGGCACCTGTCATGGGTTTAGATATGTTTTGCTCAGGAGAGTGGAATGTGTTCCACCATTCTAAGCTGATGAATATAAAATTATTTATTTGCAGTTATATGTTTTCTTTTTAAAAATTACTTAATGATTTTTTAGGATAATATAGCTGATTTCGATGGACGTGAGTGAGTGAACTCCAGGAGATGATGATGGACAGGGAGGTGGTGTGCTGCGATTCATGGGGTCACAAAGAGTCGAAAACGACTGAGCAACTGAACTGAACTGAACTAATAGCTGATTTACAATATTACTTTCAGGTGTACAGCATAGTGATTCTAATTTATAATAGATTATACTCTGTTTAAAGTTACTGTGAAATATTGACTGTATTCCCAATGCAATACAATATATCCTTGTAGTTTATTTATTTTAAACTTAGTAGTTTCTTCCTTTTAGTCCCTTAATCAATCTTGCCCCTGTCCTGTTCCCTCACCTGCTGATAACCACTAATTTTTTCTCTATATCTGTGAATCTGTTTCTGTTTTTATTATATGTATCTGTTTTTATTATATTTTATTTTTTAGATTCCACATGTAAGATATTTGTATCTGGGTTCACTCATTACTTATTCACTTAATTATTGCTTGTCATCACCACTAGAATGTAAGCATCTTGAATGAGAGCAGGGACTGAAATTTTTTTATTTCACTCACTACTATATCACTAACTTCCTGGTGGCTCAGATGGTAAAGCGTCTGCCTACAATGCGGGAGACCTAGGTTTGATCCCTGGGTTGGGAAGATCCCCTGGAGAAGGAAATGGCAATCCACTCCAGTACTCTTGCCTGGAAAATCCCATGGATGGAGGAGCCTGGAGGGCTACAGTCCATGGGGTTGCAAAGAGTTGGACACGACTGAGCGACTTCACTTTCACTATATCACTAGATCTGAGAACAACACCTGGCATGAATAGCTGCTTAAGTTTTGTTAAATAGATGAATAAACGATTGAATTAAAACAATAGGCTTAAAATATAATATTTCATAAGATTTATTCTGTATTAATAAATATAAACTACATCATTAGGTTTTTTTCCTACATGCATGCTCTCCTATTGTATCATAGACTATTCAACCTACCCATATTTATGTTTTCTTACCCTGAATTATCCAGATTATAAATAATAGTGTAGCAATGGTATTATACATAAATGTCACACAAACACACACCTATGTATTTAGCATAATTTTCTAGAAATGAGATTATTAATTCAGAGTATGCTGATTCAAACAGAGTAATATATTCTATAAAAATATCTCCCAGAAATATAGTCCCAATTTATATTCCTTCTAACAGAATATGAAATGATTATTTTTTCACATCCCTGGTAAGACCTAATATTACCAGGATTTTAAAACTTTACCAACCTGAGAAGTAAAATACAGTATGTTTTTTTTAAAATGTTCATCTCCTCAGTTATAAATGAATTTGTACATACTATATTTTTAAGTTAATATTTTATGTATTGATTGGCTCATTGTTTTGTCTTTAGTTAAATTGTTTGCCAGATGAATTTCAAAATATACTTCAGTTTGTTATGTACATTTATATTTCATGGTAATTTTTATTTCAATAAAAAATTTTAATTTGTTTAATAACATTCATATTTCTAATCAACAAAAAGTTCATCTTAAACAGCTTAAAGTTAAACTCATAAATGGGATCATATGTGCTGATCAAATGTGCTTGGGAACTCAAGTTTAAGATGATGTTACATTTTTAATGTTAGCATATTTTTCTACTATAACCACCTAGGGCATTAAAAGAGCTAGGTCAGCATTTCTCAATATTTTCTATGCTCAGTCATTCAGACTACAAAACTAATTTTAGAATGTCAAGTTGAAACTTTAGGGTTAAATGAAGTAATATTGACCTAGTTGTAAGTTGTAAGTATACCAACTCATTACATTAACTTGGTGCCCTTACTTCACTAGAGGCCTGGCTAATCAGCCCACTCCTTTATACTTCTAATATTTAGATCCCCCCTTTGCTACTTAAAATCATATTGTTATATAATATTATGACTTTTAAAAACGTTAGGGATCACTTCTTGCTTTCATTTCTCAAATGACATTAACAACTCACATAAGTTGAGTATCTTGATCAAGATTGTTCTGCAGCGAGATTAAAAACTAGTTCTTCTGATTTTCACACCGTGCTATGCTTACCCTCCATGAATCACCTTAGAGATATTTGCCGATTTAATTTCACCCAACTCTGTTTTCTGGAAAAAAATAAGAGTAAAATTCTCTGGAGAGGTTGAGAAATTAAGGTATAATTCTAAAAGGAATCTGTTTCTTTGTTGATCGTAGTCCAGAATAGGGCTTCTAAGTTGCTCTATTTTCACTCTTGGAAAGAAGAGTCTCTGTATGGGAAAGAAGCAGGAATATAATTCACATTTTTTTAAAAGCCCATCATAAAATAGGGATATTATAAATTAATCCAAATTCCAAAGCCCTGTAAACAACACTAGGCCTCAGTATTATAATACAGGTGACTCAAGATATGCCAGAGAAAGGAGGGGACAGAATGTAGCTGATGAGGATGAAAGCAAGCATGAGTCAGGTGCAAAAGCAGGGGTCAGGGGAAGCTCAAACTTAACAGAAACTGGCAGTGGAGTCAAAGATCAGAAAGTCAAGCTAGATTTTTAAAATGTCTTAGAAAGGCTATCTGATCACCTGGAAGGGGAATTTGGACTTCACTGTCTCTTTTTAAAATAGTCAAAGGATGAATGCCTTGGGGAGATGCTTGGTCCTAGCAATCCCATTTTATCAACTGGGATCAACCTAAGTCATTCAGATACCAGGGAACTAATGTTGTCCCCATTTCATGGGCTTTGGAGTCAGAAAAATTCAGATTCAAACCTCATATTAACTATGTAACTATGGACAATTTGGTTAAGCATTTGAAGTTGTATATGTATAAAGTTTCATTTCAGTTCAGCTGCTCAGTCCTGTCCAACTCTTTGCAACCCCTTGGACTCCAGCATGCCAAGTTTCCCTGTCATTCACCAACTCCTGGACCTTGTTCAAACTCATGTCCATCGAGTCAGTGATATTGTCCACCCATCTCATCCTCTGTTATCCCTTCCCCTCCTGCCTTCAATCTTTCCCAGCATGAGGGTCTTTTCTAATGAGTCAGTTCTAATCAGGTGGTCAGAGTATTGGAGCTTCAGCTTCAGCATCCAGTGAAGTCAGTCCTTCCAATGAATATTCAGAACTGATTTCATTTAGGATTGTTTGGTTTGATCTTCTTGCAGTCCAAGGGAATCTCAAGAGTCTTCTCCAATACCACAGTCCAAAAGCATCAATTCTTCAGTGCTCAGCCTTCTTTATGGTCCAAATTTCACATCCATATGTGACTACTGGAAAAACCTTAGTTTTGGCTAGACAGAACTTTGTCAGCAAAGTAGTGTCTCTGCTTTTTAATAGGCTATCTAGGTTGGTCATAACCAGATGCTTGATACCAAAATCAGATTAATTATGTTCTTTGCAGCCAAAGACAGAGAAGCTCTTGTCAGCAAAAACAAGACCGGGAGCTGACTGTGGCTCAGATCATGAACTCCTTATTGCCAAATTCAGACTTAAATTGAAGAAAGTAGGGAAAACTACTAGACCATTCAGGTATGACCTAAATCAAAACCCTTATGATTATACAGTAGAAGTGACAAATATATTCAAGGGATTAGATCTGATAGACAGAGTGCCTAAAAAACTATGGACAGAGGTTCGTGACATTGTACAGGAAACAGGTTGCAAGACCATCCCCAAGATAAAGAAATGCAAAAAGGCAAAATGGTTGTCTGAGGCGGCCTTACAAATAGCTAAAAAAAGAAAAGAAGCTAAAGGCAAAGGAGAAAAGGAAAGGCATAACAATTTGAATGCAGAGTTCCAAAGAACACCAAGGAGAGATAAAAAAGCCTTCTTCAGTGATCAATGCAGATATAAAGGAAAACAATAGAATGGGAAAGACTAGAGATCTCTTCAAGAAAATTAGACATACCAAGGGAACATTTCATACAAAGATGGGCACAATAAAGGAAAGAAATGGTAGGGACCTAACAGAAGCAGAAGATATTAAGAAAAGGTGGCAGGGATACACAGAACTGTACAAAAAAGATCTTCATGACCAAGATAACCACAATGGTGTGATCACTCACCTAGAGCCAGACATCCTGGAATGTGAAGTCAACTGGGCCTTAGGAAGCATCACTACGAACAAAGCTAGTGAAGGTGATGGAATTCCAGTTGAGCTATTTCAAATCATAAAAGATGATGCTGTGAAAGTGCTGCCCTCAATATGCCAGCAAATTTGGAAAACTCAGCAGTGGCCACAGGACTGGAAAAGTCAGTTTTCATTCCAAGTCAGTTTTCATTCCAATCCCAAAGAAAGGCAATGCCAAAGAATGCTCAAACTACTGCACAATTGCACTCATCTCACACGCTAGTAAAGCAATGCTCAAAATTGTCCAAGCTAGGCTTCAGCAGTACATGAACCGTGAACTTCCAAATGTTCAAGCTGGATTTAGAAAAGGCAAAGGAACCAGAGATCAAATTCCCAACATCCACTGGATCATCAAAAAAGGAAGAGAATACCAGAAACATCTATTTCTGCTTTATTGACTATGCCAAAACCTTTGACTCTGAATCACAACAAACTGGAAAATTCTTAAAGAGATGGAAATACCAGACCACCTAACCTGCTTCCTGAGAAATCTTTCTGCAGGTCAGGAAGCAACAGTTAGAACTGGACATGGAACAACAGTTCAGTTCAATTCAATTGCTCAGTCGTGTCCCACTCTTTGCGACCCCGTGAACCGCAGCACGACAGGCCTTCCTGTCCATCATCAACTCCCAGAGCTCACCCAAACCCATCTCCATTGAGTCGGTGATGCCATCCAACCATCTTATCCTCTGTCGTCCCCTTCTCCTCCTGCCCTCAATCTTCCCCAGCATCAGGGTCTTTTCAAATGAGTCAGTTCTTCGCATCAGGTGGCCAAAGTGTTGGAGTTTCAGCTTTAACATCAGTCCTTCCAATAAACACCCAGGACAGATCTCCTTTAGGATGGACTGGTTGGATCTCCTTACAGTCCAAGGGACTCTTAAGAGTCTTCTCCAACGCCACAGTTCAAATAGACTAGTTCCAAATCGGGAAAGGAGTACATCAAGGCTGTATATTGTCACCCTGCTTATTTAACTTATATGCAAAGTACATCATGAGAAATTCTGAGCTGGAAGAAGCACAAGCTGGAATCAAGGTTGCAGGGAGAAATATCAGTAACCTCAGATATGCAGATGACACCACCCTTATGGCAGAAAGCGAGGAAGAACTGAAGAGCCTCTTAATAAAAGTGAAAGAGGAGAGTGAAAAAGTTGGCTTAAAGCTCAACATTCAGAAAACGAAGATCATGGCATCCGGTCCCATCACTTCATGGGAAATAGATGGGGAAACAGTGGAAACAATGTCAGACTTTATTTTGGGGCTCCAAAATCACTGCAGATGGTGACTGCAGCCATGAAATTAAAAGACGCTTGTTCTTGGAAGAAAAGCAATGACCAAACTAGACAGCATATTAAAAAGCAGAGACATTACTTTGCCAACAAAGGTCCATCTAGTCAAAGCAATGGCTTTTCCAGTACTCATATATGGATGTGAGAGTTGGACTGTTAAGAGGCCTGAGCACCAAAGAATTGATGCTTTTGAACTGTGGTGTTGGAGATTTTTGAGAGTCCCTTGGACTGTAAGGAGATCCAACCAGTCCATCCTAAAGGAAATCAGTCCTAAATATTCATTTGGAGGACTGATGCTGAAGCTGAAACTCCAATACTTTGGCCACCTGATGTGAAGAGTTGACTCGTTTGAAAAGACCCTGATTCTGGGAAAGATTGAAGTCAGGAGGAGAAGGGAACAACAGACAATGAGATGGATGGACAGTATCACTGACTCGATGGACAGGAGTTTGAGTAAGTTCTGGAGGTTGTGTTGGACAGTGCAGCCAGGCATGCTGCAGCCCATGGGTTTCCAAAGAGTCAGACATGACTGAGTGAATTGAACTGAACTGAGGTTGGTCACAGCTTTTCTTCCAAGGAGCAAGTGTCTTTGATTTCATGGCTGCAGTCACCATCTGCAGTGATTTTGGAGCCCAAGAAAATAAAGTCTGTTACTGTTTCCATTGTCTCCCCTTCTATTTGCCGTGAAGTTATGGGATGGAAGCAGATGCCATGATCTTAGTTTTTTGAATGTTGAGTTTTAAGCCAGCTTTTTCACTCTCCTCTTCCGCTTTTTTCAAGAGGCTCTTTAGTTCTTTGCTTTCTGCATTAGAGTGGTGTCATCTGCATATCTAAGGTTATTGATATTTCTCCTGGCAATCCTGATTCCAGTTTGTGCTTCATCCAGCCCAGAATTTCTCATGATGTACTCTGCATATAAGTTAAATAAGCAGGGTGACAATATACAGCCTTGACGTACTCCTTTCCCAATTTTGAGCTGGTCCATTTTTCCATGTCCTGTTGTTACTGTTCCTTCTTGACCTGCATCCCAGTTTCTCAGGGGCAGGTAAGGTGGTCTGGTATTCCCATCTCCTTAAGCATTTTCCACAGTTTGTTGTGATCCACACAGTCAAAGGCTTTAGCGTAGTCAGTGAAGCACATGTAGATGTTTTTCTGGAATTTTCTTAATTTTTTTTAACGATCTCTGTTTCCTCTGGCTTTTCTAAATCCATCTTGAACATCTGGAAGTTCTTAGTTCATGTACTTTGGAAGCCTAGCTTGGAGAATTTTGAGCATTACTTTGCTAGTGTGTGAGATGAATACAGTTGTGTGTATATAGTTTAATGGATATATATATAGAGAATTTTGCTTCCTAAATGGCACATAATAAGTGTCCAATACAGAATATGACTGTTTCTATCACAACTCTAATTAGTTAAACTTTTAGCTTGTTTTAAAATCTTTAGTTCATGTTCAGTGGCCCTGTTTTGCTTCAGTCAGTCAATTCAGTTGCTCAGTTGTGTCCGACTCTTTGCGACCCCATGGACCATAGCACACCAGGCTCACCTGTCCATCGTCAACTACTGAAGCCTACTCAAACTCATGTCCATCGCGTTGGTGATGCCATCCAACCATCTCATCCTCTCATCCCCTTCTCCTCCTGCCATCAATCTTTCCCAGCATCAGGGTCTTTTCAAATGAGTTGATTCTTCGCATCAGGTGGCCAAAGTATTGGAGTTTTAGCTTCAACATTAGTCCTTCCAATGAACATTCAGGACTGATTTCCTTTAGGATGGGCTGGTTGGATCTCCTTGCAGTAAAAGGGACTCTCAAGAGTCTTCTCCAACACCACAATTGAAAAGCATCAATTCTTTGGCGCTCAGCTTTCTTTATAGTCCAACTCTCATATCCATACCTGAGTACTGGAAAAACCATAGCTTTGACTAGACAGACTTTTGTTGGTAGAGTCATGTCTCTACTTTTTAATATTCTGTCTAGGTTGGTAATAGCTTTTATTCCAAGGAGCAAGCATATTTTAATTTCATGGCTGCAGTCACCATCTGCAGTGATTTTGAAGCCTCCCCCCACCAAAAAAAAGTCTGACACTTTTTCCACTGTTTCCCCATCTATTTCCCATAAATTGATGGGACCAGATGCCATGATCTTCGTTTTCTAAATGTTGAGCTTTAAGCCAACTTTTTCACTCTCCACTTTCACTTTCATCAACAGGCTTTTTAGTTCCTCTTCACTTTCTGCCATAAGGGTGGTGTCATCTGCATATCTGAGGTTATTGATATTTCTCCTGGCAATCTTGATTCCAGCTTGTGCTTCTTCTGGCTCAGCATTTCTCATGATGTACTCTTCATATAAGTTAAATAAGCAGGGTGACAGTATAGAGCCTTGACGTACTCCTTTTCCTATTTGGAACCAGTCTGTTGTTCCATGTCCAGGTGTTGCTTCCTGACCTGAGATATCTTTAAGGTCCTTGCTTATTCCAACACAATCATAAAATCATTCAGAATGAACAGGAATAATAAGACAATGGGAAGAAAAGATCCAAAAGTAAATGAAAAAAGATTACCTAAAGGGATATCTGAAAATTAATTGTTATATTATATCAGAAAGATGTTTATTATCACTAGAGTCTGTTCTAGAACTGATCTTTCTACCATCCTACCCCTCCCCCCCAAAAAGCACAACAGCTCTTATATTCCAGTTACTGTTTTTAGTTTTTAGCTGTGAATGTATGACCGTTCAGTTCAGTGTGATTATTGATTTTCCTTTTTATGCCCTGCTGTAATAATTGCAGTATTTTTGCCTGGAGAATCCCCATGGACAGAGGAGCCAGATGGCTACAGTCCATGCAGTTGCAGAGTTGGACATGACTGGGTGACTAAACACAGCACAGTGATAGAATGAGTAATTAATAGCTTAATAGAATTAAACAGATCCCAGAAATGAATTCAAGAAAATAATATGTAATTTGAAATAAAATATTTTTCAATATTTTTTAAAGCCTATCATTATATATTTACAAAATACTTGTGAGACAACTTTTTTTCAAATGGCAGTTTTGACACAAGAATGACTACATCTTCAAAAATAAAGTGATTAGCCAATTAAGAGATTAAATATTCTTTCAGAAATATAACTGGTTCATATTTGGGATTTCAACTTATGTTGTTTAAAAACAAACAGTTGGATGTATTTCTGGTAAGATGTCATCATGTAAAACATTAAAACTAATAGGTATCAGACCTCTGCACTTGAACCCCAAGGTAAAGTTGCTTAAGTAAGCTCTGATAAACCACACAAATTTGGATATGGTGTGGGCAAAATTTTCTCCTGAGACATAATAGAACAGTGAAGAGGCCACAAGTTCTGGGAAAAGTCTAAATGTGTAGATTTCCAATTCTTTGAAATACTAAGTTTATAACCTTGGATGATTTGTTCTTATATTTTTTACATGGGAGTATAGTTCCCTTACAATGTTGTGTTAGTTTCTGTTGAGCAGCAAAGTGAATCAGCTATGTGTATATATACATACCCTCTTTTTTGTATTTCCTTCCCATTTAGGTCACCATACAGCACTAAGCAGAGTTCCCTATGCTACAGATTTGGTTCTCATTAGTTGTCTGCTTTATACATTCGTTTACAGGTATCAATCTCAATCTTCTAAGCCATCCCACCTCCCCCTTCCCTCTTGGTATCCATATGTTCATTCTCTGTGTCTGTGTCTCTATTTCTGCTTTGCAAAGAAGTTCATCTATACTGTTTTTCTAGATTCCACATATATAGGTTAATGTATATTTGGTTTTCTTGTTCTTACATTTAAATAGACATGTTATGACAGCTCAGAATTAGATTAAAATATATCATGAATAAACCTAGAATGATATATGGTTACAAAAATGTTTTGCACACTCATTTAGACATCCAAGTACTAAGTACATGTTGGGGGTGGGGAGAGTTAATGTGACAATTATTAAGTACTGTATCATCAGTTCAATTCAGTCACTCAATCGTGTCCAACTCTTGGTGACCCCATAGACTGCAGCACACCAGGCTTCCCTGTCGTTTAGTAACTCCTGGACCTTGCTCAAGGTCATGTCCATTGAGTCAGTGATGTCATCCAACCATCTCATCCTCTGTCGTCCCCTTCTCCTGCCATCGTCAATCTTTCCCAGCATCAGGGTCTTTTCCAATGAGTTGGTTCTTCACATCAGGTGGCCAAAGTATTGGAGTTTTGGCTTCAGGATCAGTCCTTCCAATGAATATTCAGGACTGATTTCCTTTAGGATGGAGTGGTTGGGTCTCTTCGCAGTCCAAGGGACTCTCAAGAGTCTTCTCCAATACCACAGTTCAAAAGCATCAATTCTTCAGGGCTCAGCTTTCTTTATAATCCAGCTCTCACATCCATATATACTGCTGCTGCTAAGTCCCTTCAGTCGTGTCCGACTCTGTGCAACCCTATAGACGGCAGCCCACCAGGCTCCCCCACCCCTGAGATTTTCCAGGCAAGAGTACTGGAGTGGGGTGCCATTGCCTTCTCCGATCCATACACGACTAGTGCAAAAACCATAGCCTTGACTAGACAGACCTTTGTTGGGAAAGTAATGTCTCTGCTTTTTAATATACTGCTTAGGTTGGTCATAACTTTCCTTCCAAGGAGTAAGTATCTTTTAATTTCATGGCTGCAGTCACCATCTGAAGTCATTTTGGAGCCTCCCCCCCAAAAAATGTCTGCCACTGTTTCCCCATCTATTTGCCATGAAGTGATGGGACCAGATGCCATGATCTTAGTTTTCTGAATGTTAAGCTTTAAGCCAATTTTTCCACTCTCCTCTTTAACTTTCATCACTTTCATTTTAGTTCTTTACTCTCTGCCATAAGGGTGATATCATCTGCCTATTTGAGGTTATTGATATTTCTCCCAGCAATCTTGATTCCAGCTTGTGCTTCCAGCCAGCGTTTCTCATGATGTACTCTGCATATAATTTAAATAAGCAGGGTGACAGTATACAGCCTTGACATACTCCTTTCCCTATTTGGAACCAGTCTGTTGTTCCATGTCCAGTTCTAACTGTTGCTTCCTGACCTGCATACAGATTTCTCAAGAGGCAGGTTAGGTGGTCTGGTATTCCCTCTCTTTTAGAATTTTCCACAGTTTGTTGTGATCCACAGAGTCAAAGGCTTTGGCATAGTCAATAAAGCAGAAGTAGATGTTTTTCTGGAACTCTGTTGCTTTTTCCATGATCCAGCGGATGATGGCAATTTGATCCCTCATTCCTCTGCCTTTTCTAAAACCAGCTTGAACATCTGGAATTTCATGGTTCACGCATTGCTAAAGCCTGGCTTGGAGAATTTTGAGCATTACTTTACTAGTGTGTGAGATGAATGCAATTGTGCGGTAGTTTGAGCATTCTTTGGCATTGCCTTTCTTTGGGATTGGAATGAAAACTGACCTTTTCCAGTCCTGTGGCTGCTGCTGACTTTTCCAAATTTGCTGGCATATTGAGTGCAGCACTTTCACAGCATCATCTTTTAGGATTTGAAACAGCTCAACTGAAATTCCATCACCTCCATTAGCTTTGTTCGTAGTGATGCTTCCTAAGGCCCAGTTGACTTCACATTCCAGGATGTCTGGCTCTAGGTGAGTGATCACACCATTGTGATCATCTGGGTCATGAAGCTCTTTTTTGTACAGTTCTTCTGTGTATTCTTGCCCACCTCTTCTTAATATCTTCTTCTTCTGTTAGGTCCATGCCATTTCTGTCCTTTATTGAGCCCATCTTTGCATAAAATGTTCCCTTGGTATCTCTCATTTTCTTGAAGGGATCTCTAGTCTTTCCCATTCTATTGTTTTCCTCTATTTCTTTGCACTGATTGCTGAGGAGGGCTTTCTTATCTCTCCTTGCTATTCTTTGGAACTCTGCATCATACTGACAATAATAATGATAACAATAACAATAAAGATGATGGAAAAAGGAGAAGGAACGGGAATGGGGAAGGAAGAATAGAAGGAGGGAGAGGAAAGAGTAAGAGTAAGCAGAAATATTCAGATAGTCACTTATTTGAATAGTTTTTAATTTCTCTTGATTTTCATTGAATACTTTAACTTTTGTAATATTTAGGCATAATTGTATTAACATGGGTTCTGAACGTTGTGTTAATTTGATTGGGCTGCTGTGGCAATATACCAAAATTTAAATGGCTTACCCAACAGACAATTTTTTGTTTATTTTCTCAAACATTGGGAACTGAAAGTATAAGACTGGAGTACCTGCAGTATTGCTTCCTGAAGAGACAGACCTCTCATTCTGGCTTCCAGACCACCGCCTTCTGTCTACCGTTACATGGCCTTTCCTTGGTGCACATACGGGGAAAAAGAGAGAATGAGCTCTGATGTCTCTTCTTCTGTAAGGAAGTCAGTCCTGTTGGATTAGCCCTACCCTTGGGACCTCATTTAACCTCAATTATCTTGAAGTTCAATGTCAAAATATAGTCAGATTGAGGGGGTTAGGGCTTCAATATACAAGTTTTGGGGACACACAATTCAATCCAGAATGGAGGTGGAGAACAGAAAGGGGGTTGTGAGTTACAGTGAGTATTTAGTTGCTCCTGAATCAAGGAAACTAGTTAGAAACCAAAAGAATACAGTTTCTCTAATTCACAGTATCATTTGCCAACTCCCCATTCTGACAATAATATTATTTAAAGGCTTGTCCCATGGTATTTTGTCTCATTTGTATCATTTTGCAAACACTGAACCCTTAAATACAATTTTATTTTTAATTTTACATGTTGAAGGAAATTGTAATGTCATCAAGTAAGGGTTTCTTACTGACTTCCACAGTGGACATGAATATTTACATGTACTACTTGAGAAAAGGCATTTTTGTCTCCCAATTTACAATTTTAATTAGTGTTTATGACTGTTCCATTTATCTCCAAAAGCTGTCGTGCTACTACCCTGTCAGCCAACACCCTCATCACCATACGGAGAATGTTTGATATTAATGAAAAACCTGGAAAATCATTATGCTGATTGATTTGCTTGACTCCTGACATCAGCAGCTCTGTACACTTGAATTAATGTTTTTTGGACCAACTTTTAATTCCAAGCTGTCTGTGGGGGCTCCTTAGCCCAGGTAGCAAATATCTGTGCATGAATTGTGAACTTCAGCCAAATGGGTCCCCTTGTGATACTCAGTGTTGACAGCCTGGCTCAGTCTCTACTCCTCGGATGAAAAAAATGAATCTAATGGTTCTGACCCTCAGTTTCTATTCCTCCAGGCAACTAATAACATTTTTCTTTAATATTTAATGAAGATATAGTTATTAGTACTCTTTAATTTTATAATTAGATGTAGTTATTCTTAAAGTATTTCTCCTGTTGTTTATTCTTGTTTGCCTCATATTTTACTCAACTTTAACAATACAGCAAACTGGGCTTTATCATCATCTTAAATCCAAAATTATGAAATAATTTTCTTCTTAAATATAAGTCTATGCATTTAATGGATGTTAAGTGATCAGAATCATCAAAGGTTCAGCTCCAAATGCAGCTGACATTTTTTACTGTTTTATTTACCACATAGATATATGATTCTCAGCCCTAATTATTATGGATTAAGGGAAGAGCTTTTGAGTTCATATTTAAAATTAATACATAATTTTGTTGCCTTAAATAATTTAAAAAATAAAGTTAGGATTTGCATTAAAAGAAAGTTGATATTTAAAACATCTCCCTTAAAAGTCACATTCATCTTCAAGATTCCTTAATCTTAGATGTGTTTGATTATTGTTAATCAGTCTTACAGTTATGGTTCTAGGTAGCCATAGTTAATTATGTCTGCAGCTTGTGATGAGGGATATATTGCCTAGGAATCATATTATTGATGAACTGAAATATTAAGGTCTCCTATAATCTGATGGTTCAGTGAACAATGAAAGTGCCTTTAGGGCCTGTGGTCCCAAGGAAGGCAATTATTAAGGGGTGAGATTTGGGGCATCTGACTGAAATCAAATCCAGAGACATAAAGATCCTGTCTTGTGGATAGATACTTACTGACTTGAGTTTTATAGGAAAAATAGTATTCTAAAGCTCTAATACATTTACTTATAAACTGAACTTTTATTTGGGATATGTCATTGCCATAAAATTTAGTGTTGTTTTTGCATTAGTATGTATCAGTTCATGGTTTGAGCCATGCTACCTGCTGCCTTCTTCTCAATACTGAGCCTCAAGTGACAAAGATGCCAGGAAGCTGCAATGCCAGACTTCTGGAAGAGGCAGGTCATTATTGGTGGATGTCCTAAACATGCGGGTCATTCTCCTGCTGCCTTATTCCAGAGGCTAAAATATTTCTTCTTATGTTACAGTGATTCTGAAAACTACTCAGTGCCATCAATTTATTACGTTGCAATATAAAATTTTTCCGGTGAAGGAAATAATTTTTTAAAAAATTAGAAAATGCTAATGTGCTATGAATAAATTCTTTTTTATCAACTTGAATATGGCTGGTTCTAAGACCCTGTGTTCTTGGTCGCTCACAAAGATGGTACCGTTATTAAATTGAAACAGCTGTATGTTTTAGATCAAGGTTCTACTTCTAGCTCTTCACTGAGCCATTATATATGGTTCAGAGTAGAGAATCAGTTTAGATGTAAAGTGAGTTTTCCCACCAAGTCTTTTTACTCAATTCTGTCTCTTTATAACAAAGATTCAACCAGCAGATGGCACTATTTATTTCAGTGAGACATTTGCTGCAGAAATAAGCTATTAACTGCTAAAAGGGAAAATGAGTGGAATCCTTCACATTTTATTGTGAGTCTCCCCTTCAGTTTATTTGTATTCAAATACCATGAAAAGATGAAAATCAACACAGATTTCCTTGTTTAAGGATGGAGAGATACTTGTTTCTGGGAATTTGTGTTTTTCAAATAATGATATAAGGAAAGACATGATAAATTTAAAAATATTAATTTGAGGACTTTGCTATCAGCCTTTAAAATGTAAAATGCATATATATATATAGACATATAAATTTATAAAATTTAAAATATAATTCAGTCATATGATACAATGTGAAAATTGTTTCCTCAATGCTTTGATCAAACACAGTAAGTGTACATTCTGAAGATCTCTTCTCCCAACATAGCAGTAGATTTAACATAAAAAGTAAAAGTTATAAAGATTTAGCTACATTTAGAAACAAGACAGTGTTCATTGTGGACCATAAATGGAACCGAAACACAAAATGATAAATGAGGTAGAACCTACAGCCCTGCCAGGCTTTGGGGCCTGAAACAAGCTGACACTGCCAGGAAGCTTTGATCCTTTTGGTTAATGGAAACCAAATGTACCTCTTGTGGGATAAGCACAGAACCCTGTTCTCTTCCTGAAACCGAAGACTCCTATTCAAGTGGAAAAGAGCTCAAAAAAAAAAAAAAAAAGCAAGCTGTGACTTGCCCCTGCAGCTATGGTCTGAGGAATAAGAAGGAAAAAGCCGCTTAGTCAATATCTGAGGCCACCTGTCTACGGGCTGAGTGATTGGTCTAAGATATTGTCAACATCACTGTGCACATGAGTTCAGAATCACCAATATTGTACTGGTTGCCAGGTAGAGGTAATTTTAATACCTCCAGGCTGGAAGGTTGTGGTTAAAATGGAAACTTTAGTCAACATTAGCCTGAAAATCAGTGTTCTTGATGATGTCAGGAGAAATTATGAAAGAAAGCCAACACACTCAACAATGTAAAATAATGAAACATTCTATTTTAGTTTTGGAAGAAAAGTAGGGATCAAAATTTTATAATTGTTTCCAAATTTTAATAAAATGAGCCTTAATCTTGGCAATTAACTTTGAGGGCTAATCAGGATAACTAAAAGTATATCCACAGGGAAACACAGCCTAGAGAAATATCAGAATGTCAAAAATAAGGGAAAAAACCTTGAAATCTACCAAAGAAGACAGATCCCCATGAAAGAAGAACAGTTATACCTCATAAGAGCAACAAAGATGCCAGAAGACAATGATAATTGACCTTTAAAGTACTGAGAGAAGCTAATTGTCCACCTAGGATATATTGAATGGAGAATAAATGTATTTTCACACAGACAGAATGTAAAATTTACTATCCATATTTTTCTAGAAGGAATTACTCAAATGTATACTGTAGCAAGAAGATTAAATTCAAAGAAAAAGAATAGGATGTTTGAAAACAACAGCAATCCTGAAAATTGGTAAAATACATTAGCAAATTCAACTGTTAATCATGAAACAGAAGAATAGCCAATCTAAGAGCTAAAAAAAAGATGAAACTAAAATACTTGTCAATAATAACAGATTGGTTGGGTGGGAGACAGAAGGTAAAGCCAAGATCCTTGTTTGATTTAGGAGGAAGATAAGAAATAATTTTGTATATCAAAGGAAAAATACTTACAGTCAGGAAATAAAGAAAAACCAGAACACAGGAAGTGAACAAAGGGCTTCAAGTTATATCTTAACCTTTTACACATTAAAAGACAAAATATATGAATTAAATATGCTAGAATATTAATATTTATTAAATGTGGGTGGTAGGTACCTAGGTACAGTATTCTTTATATTATTCTCTGTACTTTTCTGAATGACAGAAATATTGCAAAATGTAAAATACCAAGGGAAAATAGAAAGAAGGAAATGTTTCATTACACCATAAATTCATTAATTCTTCCCCTTCTCAGACCCAGCTACTGAAGATTGAGAAATGAAGAATTTTCCTAATGCTAATATATTAGAGATCCCTGGAAAATAAGTTTCCGGAAAGAAATCAAGCAAAAAGAAATAAAAATGAAAGACAAAATCTGCTCAGTTTATGTAGTATACTGTCTGCTTCTTTTCAGTTTTGAAATCCTTAGTCTTCTGTTCATTTTGCATTTGTTTTAATTGATTTCTGCTAATTAAGCAGATCATCGTTGGGACACTTTGTGTCACACACAAAATTATCTGCCTGCATAAGTGCAAATTAATAATCTTTTTCTAAGCACTAAATTTGCCTTAGGAAATAATACTGCAAGTATTATAACTGTGCATTGTGTGTGTGTGTGTGTGTGTATGTGTGTGCGTATTTGTGTGTTTTCCTATGAACCAGAAAATCTTGACTACTGTGGCATTTTGAAAACATCTAAATCGGCAGTTTTATTATAAGCCTTCTCCCAAATTTAGGGGCTTACATGGATACATATGACTAGTTTGGAACATAAATACATTTAAACCTGGGCATACTAAAGGTTATTTAAGGATTATTCTTGGTAGGGGGTATTATCCAATACCATACAACCTCTATTTCTAATATAAATGAGATTATTAAAATTTCAGCTTGTGTAAAACAAATTAATTATTTTCTTATAGAGGGAAAAATATTTTTGGAGGCAGTCACAAATTATGCTTGGATCCTAGACAAAGTAAAAAAGTAAAAAGAAAACTACAGAAAAGCTTTGAATACCAATATGGTTTGAAGGCCTGATGGGAAAATACATATCTGGATAAATAAATAGATTAAAAACTGTCAATGACTTGACTCAAAATGATAGATTGAGCACACTTACTCCCCATCCTACTGACAAATCTATTCATGCAACAAAAAGGAAATAAACTTATGAAATGTAAACCTGTAAAACAAGAATGGATTTTGATACTAGGCCATAAGTTGTGAAAGAAACTTAGAAGACAGGAAACCAGTGGAATCAGCTGTTAGAACAAGGACAGAGAAAATGATGACCATAACATATGCAAATACGTAGTTTTGGATGGGAAAAGGCAGTTTATCCCACAGGCTCAGAGAAATTCCATGTTCAAAGTAAACACAAACACAAAACAAAGGACCTCTAGAACAGTAGTCAGGATCATTCAGTAAAGGCTGTGTTCAAACAGATTCTGCAAGCAGGCCTTTTTTCTGCTTATGAATGTGGCGTGACTAACAGTCAGTGCAGTCAGGATAGTTTCCCTTCATGAGACAGTGTGTTCCAGAAGGAGAGAACATAGAGAGTGGAGGGAAGACATTGAAGATCAACATTTTCAGAAGAAAAGATCTCTTTAGATGTACATTCAGATGGGTATATCTTTCCTTTTCTCTGTTGCCTTTCACTTCTCTTCTTTTCTCAGCTATTTATAGGATCTACCTAGTGTTAAATAGGATCAATAAAAGAAGTCATAAATATACATAACATAGAGAAATTTACAGAGAAGGCAATGGCACTCCACTCCAGTACTCTTGCCTGGAAAATCCCATGGGTGGAGGAGCCTGGTAGGCTGCAGTCCATGGGGTTGCTAAGAGTTGGACACTACTGAGCGACTTTACTTTCACTTTTCACTTTGATGCATTGGAGAAGGAAATGGCAACCCACTCCAGTGTTCTTGCCTGGAGAATCCCAGGGACAGGGGAGCCTGGTGGGCTGCCATCTATGGGGTCACACAGAATCGGACATGACTGAAGCGACTTAGCAGCAGCAGCAGCAGAGAAATTTTAGAACCATGATGTATCAGCTTCCTAAGGCTTTCATAACAAAGAACAGTGAGTCTTAAAGCAGTGTGTCTTTTTTTTTCTAGATTAACAATTCTTTATTAGGAGTCAGGTTCCGAACAAGGTAGAAAACAGCAGCAAGAGGAGTCCAGGTAGGGGGACGAAGAGGGGGACAGCAGGCCTGGCTAGTTGGGCCACTGCCAGGGGTCAAAGAGGAGCCCTGGGATGGAATGGATCTGGAGAAGGGGGCTGGGGTCAGTCTACAGGAGAGGCCACGGATCAGCAGATGGTGTATTGTACATAGGGAACCTCAACATCCTCGCTGCTCTCATCCTTATGGCACAGCTCAAGTACCAGTGCTGTGGTACACATGGTGGCCAAGCTTTCGTTTCCACACACAGCTTACAATCTGGGTCATCAGCTGATCCAATCATTCCTGGAGGTTGGTGACTGGCATGAAGACAGAGAAGAGCATAGACACGCCCTGGGACAGCATAGTGCTCTGGAGCTTATGCTCTATCTTGAAGTAGTCAAGGACTGTTTGAGGGTCATCTCCTCGCCGTTAGGCTGCAAACCCTGTACCTCAAAGCGATCCCACAGTGTCCACTCTTGGTTATAGTAACAAGTCTATTCTCTCACAGATTTGAAGGCTGGAAGTCTTAAATAAGTTTGACCAGGCCATGTTCTGTTTGAAGGCTCTAGAAGAGAATTTTTCCTTATTTCTGCTGGTTGCTTGGTTGCTGTCAATGCTTGGTGTTCCTTAGCTTGTAGATACATCACTCCAATCTCTGCCCCTATTACCATATGGCATTCTTCATATGTGTGTTTTGCTTAAATTTCTTCTTATAAATAAATCAGTCATCAAACTAATACTCACCCTAGACTAGTATGACCTTATTTTAACTTGGTAAGATATGCAGAGACCCTATTTCCAAACATGGTCACATTCACAAATACCAGGGGTTAAGAACAGAATACATCTTTTGGGGGAACACAATTCAACCCATAACACATCAAAATAATTTTTTAAAAGAAAGAAAATCCTCCAGAATTATCATTATCACCAAGAAAAAGAGAGGTTACTTATACAGGAATAAAAATAAAATTTACAATGATCTACATCATCAACTATACTGCATGGGAGAATAAAATGAAGTAATATCTTCAAAATACTGAAGATATATAGTTTGTACTTAGAATACTATATCCCCAAGAAATATCTTCCAAGTTGAGGACAAAATAAAGAGTTTTTCAGTCATGTAAGCCTTCTAAAATTTAGCCCCTTGGCAAATTGCTGTTTATTGGACCCAACTACCATTCCCATCCTCATTTCCCATAGCCTTGTAACAGCCAAGGTTGCCCACATTATATATTTCTGACCAATAATAAGTAAAATTGTTTCATGGAGTACCTGGGAAAGTTTTTTTTTCCTTGATACAGATTCTACTCTCTTGTTTTCCTCATCTTTCCTACTATAAGGCTTGCATGAGACCTGTATCAGTAGCTATCTGTAACTATGAAGAAAGGAAAAATTGAAGAAATGTTGACCTAATATTATGTATATCTGAACCAACATCTTGTACTTACAAGACACAAATAACTCTCTATTTGTCTAAACTACTATTATATGGGTGTTTTACTTGCAGACAGGGCATTCCCAATTAATACATTACCATTAGATCCTTTGAAATAATTATTTGAAAATTTAGTCTAGCAAAAGAAAAAGAGTCTAAGAGGGAATATGATGCAAGAGGAAAACAGTGATGATCAAAAGAATTATTAAATTTATAGTTAAATATATACAAGTGTTGGTGGAATTATGAACAAATTAGTAACATTTAAAAATTTAAATCCAAGAATATTTCAGGTGATAATTTGGGAGAGTAGTAAAGGAGAGTGCAAATGGGATAATGCTTTTGATATATTTGGAGAATCAATATTAACTGTACACATGTAGAATTAAACATAGAATTAAGATGGTCACAAGAAGAATAAAAAGTCAATTATTTAACTTCTAAACCAACAAACACCCAATCAATGAAACAAACAATACTTTGCCTAAAGTTTGTGTTGCTTGTGGTCACCTGGGTGGAGATGAAGCAATGCTGTATTTAAAGAAACTTTGTCATGTTCAGCTGTGAGTGTAAGCAACTCTGCCTTGAATAAGACTTGATTATAAAGGCAGTATTTTAAAGACTTGATTATAAAGGCCACTGCTTGAGAACATTTATATTAAGTATTGTGGGATGGTCAGGGTGATCTAAAGAGGGACTTCCTATAGGGCAGAGAAGGGGAGACCCCTGTAGAGGAAGCAGGGGACAGAATGAGAAGTGCTGGCAGACAGGTCAGTGGGGTTTCCCTCTCCCTATGTACCTTGGTACATCAGCAGATCACTTGGTCGGAAGTAAGAGTTGCTTGGAACATCACTGAATTTAAGTGGAAGGCCTATACGCAAAAGAGGGATTCTTGCCTCTAGTAAAACTGGAGTCTTCATCTAAAAGTGTGTCTGCTCTGAGATCAGATTTGAAATACTAATAAATCCGTTTCTCCTGAGATCCTTATATCTCTGTTATGTAACCTAATTTTTAGATAGTTTTCTTCTTTCAGACAAAAGCCAGCTACAGTGATGAGATGGGAAAACTTTGGTTTGGGCTCCTCTTCCTCAATTCATGTAACTTTCTCAGGCCCATTCCTCCGGGTGCATAGAATACTCATGCTGTCACCCCCAAGTTTGCTTTGCCTCCTGCCATTACAATTGCTTGTCCTTTGTTCATTCTCTTACGAATCCCACTGGAAGAAACCCTAACCTGTGCTGGAAGATGATAAAGGTGAATGTATGCTATCTAGTAGGGATGTTTGTGTTTTTAACTTAAGATACCTAAATGCCTGAGATCCTTGTGATGTGCCAATAAATATTTAATAAGGGAATTTCAGGTACCCAGGTAGGCTATGGCAAGATTTGTAAAGTTGATTTTTTGTGTGTGTGTGATTTTTTTTAATCTACAAAAACTGAGAGAAATAGACCAAAATTTCTTTATAGTTCCTGTGGGAACTAACACTTTTGATCTGCATGATCCACGATGCATTCCCTCTATATACACCCCTAATTCTAATGCAAAGGAGCAGGACAAAGCTCACACCTGACCTTACATAAAGCAAGCTCTAGCTGCTGCTATCAGATACATAATGCAAATAGTACCAACAGCTAAGTTTACTACCTTTTTATCTACAGGTCAAAGAAGCCATATGAACTGCCATTACAGTTTTCAGGAGACACATGAGAATACGATTCAACAGAATGCATAGCTTTCCTGTGTTACATTGGAATAGCTTTTCTTTATTTTGGGAGGGAGTCCAGAAAGGTGATAGCTATGACAGCTCACCTGAAAAATTAAAATAGCCATCTGTTTTAAAAAAAAAAAACAGTTTTCAAAGGATCAGGTAGAAATATGACAAGCATGGTTAGGATTGGTATTTTTAGTAATTGTCATTTTTCTTGGAATAACTCCTTTCTGTCATTCTTCAAAGCACAGTGGATTCCATTCTTTTTATATATATAAGCACATACATTCTTATTGGGCTTTTTATAAACCATGACACATTTCTATCCAACTGCCTCCTTTTCCCATTTTCAGACTAACCTTTGATGACTTCATGATTGCTAGCAATTTAAAGTAATTCCCTGATTGACATTCTCCCTACCAAAATGGTAATTTCTCAATGACAGATGGTATCTAGCCTAAGCTCAATTATTAATTGGGGAATTCTTTTTCTTGTAACAAAAATTTGGCCCAGTCAACTGGTTATTGAGCTTCTACCATGTGTTCACATTTGGATGACAAAATAGAAAAGACTCTAATCATTCCTGAGTGTCTACTATGGCTTCAGAACTTAAAAATTAATGACTTTGCTTAAAATTCAGAGAAATGTAGCCAGCTTCCCAGTTCTAGAGATATATAGTTTTGAAGTAATGGATTCAAGGTCAGCTTCAAATCTATATAATTTGAAGACTGAGAAAAGACACAACAAAACATGCTACCTGCAGGCATAGAGAGACCCAGGTACAGAAAGCCAGGGGTGAGACTACAGAACAAAGAGAATGCCTGGCAATCCAAAAGACATCGGAAACACAGGCAAGAGGACGAGGGTATCCCAACTGCCGGTAATTATGTGACAGAAAATGTGGTGTACCCGGCTTTTCTAGAAGCACAGAGAAGAAAAAGGGATTTAATGGAGATTTAGATCCTGGGGCTGGAAGTAGGAGTTTATGGCTGGAAGAATGGTTTCATTGTTGGGTATGAGGTGCTCTGGACATCAAAGAAAAGCCAGAACTGAACAATACTGTCACTGAGTCTCTGGGATGCCCTCTCTCAATCTCCTCATCCCGTGATAACAACCCTAGGCTCAGATTGTGTATTAACTTCCCAGCATCACAGAGTGAGCAGTGAGATTGAGTCTTTGGAGGCTAGAAAAGCAGTGTTCTCTCCCTTAGGCTGTAGGAGAGGGATGTTTCTGAAAGTTTAATTTCTTCTTTCCTAATTTGAATATCTTTTCTTTTTTTCTGTCTTCCTCTCCCCAACCAACCCCACACCTCCCCTCCCCTTTCCTTGTCATATTGCCTTAACCAGTATATTCAGTAACATGTTAGAAAGCAGTGGTAAGAGGGGACATTTCAGCTTTATCCCCGGTCTTTGTGGGAAAGCTTCAAATTTTTCACCATTAAGTGTGTGCATGTGCTCAGTTGTGTCTGACTCTTTACAGTCCCATGGACTGTAGCCCTCCAGGGTCCTTTGTTCATGGGATTTTTGCAGGCAAGAATACTAGAGCAGGTTGCCATTTCCTACTCCAAGGGATCTTCCAGACCCAGGGATCAAACCTGCTTCTCCAGCATTGACAGACTGATTCTTTACCACTGTGCCAACTGGGAAATCCAAACTCACTCTTTGGAAACCCCATGGGCTGTAGCCCACCAGGCTTCTCTGTCCATGAGATTTCCCATGTAAGAATACTAGAGTGGGTCTCAAATTTTTCACCATTAAGTGTAATGTTAGCTATTGGGGTTTTTGATAGATACTCCTTTTCAAATTGAGGATGCTTTCTTCTGTTCTTTTATTGAGGTTTCTTAAAATCATGAATGGGTGTTGATATTGTCAAATATTTTTCCACATCTATAAATCCTCTGGAGAAGGAAACTACAACTCTAATCTTTTTGCCTGAGAAATCCCATGGACAGAGGAGCCTGGCAGGCTATAGTCGATGGGATCCCAAAAGAATCAGACTGTACTTAGCCACTGAAAAACAACAACAGTTGATACGATAATTTGGTTTTTCTTTTTGGCTCATTGATATAATTTGTTCAGTTGCTAAGGCATGTCCAGTTCTTTGCAACCCCATGGACTACAGCACGCTAGGCTTCTCTGTCCTTCACTCTCTCCCGGAGTTTGCTCAAACTCATGTCCATTGAGTCGGTGATGCTATCTAACCATCTTATCCTCTGTACCCCCCTTCTCCTTTTGCCTCAAATCTTTGCAGGGTCTTTTCCAATAAGTGGGCTCTTTGCATCAGCTGGCCAAAGTATTGGAGTTTTGGCTTCAGCATCAGTCCTTCCAATAAATATTGAGAGTTGATCTCCTTTAGGATGGACCGGTTGGATCTCCTTGCTGTCCAAGGGACTTTGTACAGTCTTTTCCAGCACCACAATTCAAAAGCATCAATTCTTCAGCACTCAGTCTTCTTTATGGTCCACTCTCACATCTGTACATGCCTACTGGAAAAACCATAGCTTTAACTATATGTACCTTTGTCAGCAAAGTAATATCGCTGCCTTTTAATATGCTGTCTAGATTTGTCATAGCTTTTCTTCCAAGGAGCAACTGTCTTTTAATTTCGTAGCTGCAGTCACTGTCCACAGTGATTCTGGAGCCCAAGAAAATAAAATCTCTCACTACTTCCACTTATTTCCCCTTCTATTTGTCATGAAGTGATGGGACCAGATGCCATGATCTTAGTTTTTTTGAATATTGTTTCAAGCCAGCTTTTTTACTCTCCTCTTTCACCTGCATCAAGAGGCTTTTTAGTTCCTCATTGCTTTCTGCTATTAGAGTAGTGTTGTCTGCATATCTGAGATTCTTGATATTTCTCCTGGCAATCTTGATTCCAGTTTGTGAGTCATTCAGCTTGGCATCTTGATGTACTCCTTATAAGTTAAATAAGCAGGGTGACAGCATACAGCCTTTTCATATTCCTGTCGCAATTTTGAACCAATTCATTGTTCCATATCCCATTTTAACTGTTGCTTCTTGATTGGTATACAGGTTTCTCAGGAGACAGGTAAGGTGGCCTGGCATTCCCATCTCTTTAAGAATTTGCCAGTTTGTTGTGATCCACACATTCAAAGGTCACATAGCCAATTAGGCAGAAGTAGATGTTTTTCTGGAATTCCCTTGCTTTCTCTATGATCCAATGGATTTTGGCGATCCGATCTCTGGTTCTTCTGCCTTTTTTAATGCAGCTTGTACATCTGAAAGTTCTCAGTTCAAATACTGCTGAAGGCTGCCTTGAAGGATTTTGAGTGTTACCTTGCTAGCATGTGAAATGAGCACAATTATACAGTAATTTGAACATTCTTTGGCATTGCCCTTCTTTGGCATTGAAATGAAAACTGACCTGAGGAATTTGTCTGAGGAAGCTTTACAAATAGCTGAGAAGAGAAATGAAAGACAAGGGAGAAAGGTAAAGATGTACCCTACTCAATGCAGAGTTCCAGAGAATAGTAAGGAGATATAAGAGGGCCTTCTTAAGTGAACAAAGCAAAGAAATAGAGGAAAACAGTAGAATAGGAAAAATTAGAGATCTCTTGAAGAAAATTAGATATATCAAGGGGACATTTCATGCAAGGATGTGCACAATAAAGGACAGAAATGGTATGGACCTAACAGAAGCAGGAGATATTAAGAAGAGGTGGCAAGAATACATAGAAGAACTATACCAAAAAAAAAAAAAAAAGATCTTAATGAGCCAGATAACCACGATGCTGTGATCACTCACCTAGACCCAGACATCCTGGAGTATGAAATCAAGTGGGCCTTAAGAAGCATCAGGCTTTCCTCGTGGCTCAGCTGGTGAAGAATCTGCCTGCAATGTGAGAGACCTGGGTTCGATCCCTGGGTTGGGAAGATCCCCTGGAGAAGGGAATGGCTACCTACTCCAGTATTCTGGCCTGGAGAATTCCATGGACTGTATAGTCCATGGGGTCACTAAGAGTTGGACAGGACTGAATGACTTTCACTTACGAAGCATCATTATGAGCAAAGCTAGTGGAGGTGATTGAATCTCAGCTGAGCTATTTAAAATCCATTAATATAATGAATTATATTAGTTGATTTTTAAATTACTTTTTCTTGGAGTAAAGTTGCAATATTGTGTTTGTTTCTACTGTACAGCAAAATAAAACAGCCATATGTATATACATGTATCCCCTCCTTTTGGACTTCCTTCCCATTCAAGTCAGCACAGTTCATTATGTAGAGTTCCCGGTGCTATAGAGTATGCTATAGAGTATGCTCTCGTGCATGTGTTTGGTTGTGTCCTGACTTCTTGCTACCCCATGGACTATAGCCTGCCAGGCTCTTCTGTACATGAAATTTTCCAGGCAAGAATATCAGAATGGGTTGCCATTTCCCACTCCAGGGGATCTTCCTGAACCAGGGATCAAACCTATGTCTCTTGCCTCTTTTGCGTTGGCTGGTGGATTCTTTACCACTTAGCCACCTGGAAAGTCCCCGTGTTCTCTTTAGTTATCTATATTATACATATTATCAGTAGTGTATAAGTGTCAGTCCCCCAACTCTTCCTACCCCCAATTCCCCTTTGTGTCCATATATTTGACATCTGTGTCTCTATTTCTGCTTTGCAAATAAGATCATCTGTACTGTTTCTCTATTTTCCACTTATACACGGCTGAGTAATTTTCCAACACACACACCATCTTCTTTACGCATTCCTCTGTTGATGGACATTTAGGTGGCTTCCATGTCCTGGCTATTGTAAATAGTGCTACAGTGAACGTTGGAGTTCCATTTTTATTTTTTTAAGGAACCTCCATAGTGTTTTCCATAGTGGCTCTTTCAATTTGCACTCCCACCAACAGTACATGAGGGTTCCCTTTACTCCACATCATCTCCAGTATGTATGATTTGTAGATTTTGGGGATCACTTTCAAATGTTGAACCAGATGTATATACCTGAAATAAATTCCACTTGGTCATGATGTATACATTTTTGTCTATATTGTTGGACCCAATCTGCTAATATTTTGTTGAGGACTTTTGCTTGTATTAGTCTGTAGTTTTCCTTTTCTTGTAATCTCTTTGTCTGTTTTTGGTATTAGGGTAATACTGGTTTCATAGAATGAGTTAAAAAGTACTCCATTTTATTCGCTTCTATTTTCGGAAAGAGATTGTGGAGAATTGATTAGATTTATTCCTTAAATGTTTGGTAGTATTCACCAGTGAATTCTGGGCCTGGTGCTTTCTGTTTCATCATTTATGGTTGATTTAATTTCTTTAATAGATATAGGTCTATTCATATTGTCTTGTCTTGTGTGTGTAAGCTGGTCAGATTGTGTCTTTCAAGAAACTGGTCCATTTCCTCTAGGTTATCAAATGCTGTGTATAGAATTGTTCATTATATTTTTTAACTTTTAATGTCCATGGGATCTGTAGTGAAGTCCCCTTTTTCATTTCTGATATTAGTAATTCGTATTCTTTCTCTCTTTTTTCCTAATTAGCTCAGTTAGAAGTTTATTAGTATTATTGATCTTTTCTAAGAACCCGCGTTTGATTTAATTAAATTTCTCCTTGATTTCCTATTTTCAATTTTGTTGATTTCTGCTCTAATTTTTATTATTTCCTTTTTGATGTTTACTTTGGATTAAATGTGTTATTTTCTCCTAAGGTAGAAGCTTATGGTTGATTTTAGGTCTTTTTTTTTTTTCCTTAACATTTTCATTCAATGCTATGAATATTTTCTTTCTATGTACACTTTCTTTCTGTGACTACTTTTGCTTCATCCCACAAAATTTGATGTTATGTTATTTTCATTTAGTTTAAGACAATTTTTAATTTCTCTTCAAAGTTCTCTTTGCCTCATGTGTTATTTAGAAGTGTGTTCTTAATATGTAGGTATTTGGTGATTTCCCAGCTATATTTCTGTTAATATTTTGTAGTTGAATTCCATTGTGATTTGAGAAAAGATTTTTTTTGACTTCTATAATTTACATTTGTTAACATTGTTTTTGGAGGAGGGAATGGCAACCCATTCCAGTATTTTTGCCCAGAGAATTCCATGGACAGAGGAGCCTGGCGGACTACAGTCCATGGGGTCACAAAGCATTGGAGACAACCGAGGGACTAACACTAACCTTGTTTTATCACATAGACTGCTTTTCTGCCTTCTGCACCTGTCCATTTCTAATAGGGGAATGCTGCACTTGTCAACTATAATAGTTGATTTATGTATTTCTCCTTGCAGTTATATCAGGTTTTGCCTCATGTGTTTCGAAGCTCTATTGTTGAATGTGTACATATTAAGAATTGTAATGTTTTCTTGAGAACTGGCCTCTTTTTATCCCTGACAACTTGTTAATAAGTCTTAGCATGGTTTATTTTTGTATGTAGTGTGAAAAATGTTCTACCTTCATTCTTTTGCATGTAGCTGCTAGTGTTCCCAGTATCACTTATTGAACAGACTATCTTTGTCCATTGTATATTCTTGTCTTCTTTATTGTAGATTGAAGTGAAAGTCATTTAGTTGTATCTGACTCTTTGTGACCCTATGGACTATACAGTCCATGGAATTCTCCAGGCCTGAATACTGGAGTGGATAGCCATTCCCTTCTCCAGGGGATTTTCCCAACCCAGGGATCAAACCCAGGTCTCCTGCACTGCAGGTGGATTCTTTACCAGCTGAGCCACCAGGGAAGCCCAAGAATACTGGATTGGGTAGCCTATCCCTTCTCCAGTGGATCTTCCTGGCCCAGGAATCTAACTAGGGTCTCCTACATTGCAGGCAGATTCTTTACCAATTGGGCTACTAGGGAAGCCCTTATTGTAAATTAATCGACCGGAAGTTCATGGGTTTCTCTGGGCTCTCTGTTATGTTCCATTGATCTACATGTTCTACATGATCCACCAGAACCATGTTCTTATTATTATTGTAGCTTTATAGTATAGTCTGAATACAGATAGAATAACAACTTCATATTTGTTTTATAGGAAAGGAAAAATTCCACTCTTAGTTTTTGCAGAAAAATCAGCTGTTAGACCCATGGGTGTTCCCTCCTAATGGACACTTTATTTTCTCTTGCTCTCTTTAGAATCTTCTCTGTAACTTTTGCCATTTTAATATCTCTGTTCTCCCTATACATGGATATCTGTTTCCTTCTTAAGGTTTGGAAAATTTTCAGCTTTAATTTAATTGGATGCATTTTTCACAGCTTTTCCCCTCTCTTTTCTTTCTGGGATCCCTATAATGTGAATGATGGTACACCTGATACTATTTCAGACATCCCTTTAACTGTTCTCATTTCTAATATTTGTTTTTCTTTTTGCTTCTTATTTTGCTTAACTTTCTCTTTCTCTATGAGATTACATGAAACAGTTACCTATTCTGGTCTTGAAAGGCTGACCTTATGGGGAGCATCTCTGCATTTCATGTGTGCCCAGTATCTTCTGTGGAAGAGTTGGATTGAAGTGAGCATGAGCCATGTCTTCCCCGTGTGTGTGATGGGAGCTATCATCATGGTAGGAGGTGGGGCTGGAGGAGGAGAGTTAGAGCCAGAGCCTTGGAGAGCTGGGGCTTTTCCTCTGCTCACTGGCCAACACTTCCTTATTGATTTGGGATCTGATCCCACATTTCCAGAGCAGAAGCCCTGATGTTTGGGACCTAGCTGGCTCCATTCCCTCCAACTGTGTGCTCTCCTCTTTCTCATCCCTGCCACATTTAACTCATAGAGGAGTACAGTTAGAGCAAGAAGAACTGAATGGATACTCAGCATGGGTCAGCGCATAGACTGAGTTGGACTTGGTCCCAGTCAGTGTTCCAAGCCTCTCCCAGTGTGTTGCCTCCAGAACAGCCAGCAATGGCTGCTCTTGCTGAGTTCAGATTCTGTTTTGAGTCTGAGCTGGCTCCATCCATATGTACTGTGTAGTCTCCTCAGTTGCTGCAGCTGTCACCCTAGTGTGGAAGTATGACATGGAGCAGGAGAGGCTGGAATGAGCGTGCCTCTCAACTTAGGTTGCACACATGGATGGTCACAGGTTCAGGTCAGTTCAGTCACTCAGTCGTGTCCGACTCTTTGCAACCACATGAATCACAGCACGCCAGGCGTCCCTGTCCATCACCAACTCCTGCAGTTCACTCAGACTCACGTCCATCCAGTCAGTGATGCCATCCAGCCATCGCTTCCTCTGTCATCCCCTTATCCTCCTGCCCCCAATCCCTCCCAGCATCAGAGTCTTTTCCAATGAGTCAACTCTTCGCATCAGGTGGCCAAAGTACTGGAGTTTCAGCTTTAGCATCATTCCTTCCAAAGAACACCCAGGACTGGTCTCCTTTAGGATGGACTGGTTGGATCTCCTGGCAGTCCAAGGGACTCTCAAGAGTCTTCTCCAACACCACAGTTCAAAAGCATCAATTCTTCAGCGCTTAGCCTTCTTCACAGTCCAACTCTCACATCCATACATGACCACAGGAAAAACCATAGCCTTGACTAGACGGACCTTTGTTGGCAAAGTAATGTCTCTGCTTTTCAATATGCTATCTAGGTTGGTCATAACTTTCCTTCCAAGGAGTAAGCGTCTTTTAATTTCATGGCTGCAGTCACCATCTGCAGTGATTTTGGAGCCAAAAAAAATAAAGTCTGACCCTGTTTCCCCATCTATTTCCCATGAAGTGATGGGACCGGATGCCATGATCTTCATTTTCTGAATGTTGAGCTTAGAGCCAACTTTTTCACTCTCCTCTTTCACTTTCATCAAGAGGCTTTTTAGTTCCTCTTCACTTTCTGCCATAAGGGTGGTGTCATCTGCATATCTGAGGTTATTAATATTTCTCCTGGGAGTCTTGATTCCAGCTTGTGCTTCTTGCAGCCCAGTGTTTCTCATGATGTACTCTGCATATAAGTTAAATAAGCAGGGTGACAATATACAGCCTTGATGTACTCCTTTTCCTATTTGGAACCGGTCTGTTGTTCCATGTCCAGTTCGAACTGTTGCTTCCTGACCTGCATACAAATTTCTCAAGAGGCAGGTCAGGTGGTCTGGTATTCCCATCTCTTTCAGAATTTTCCGCAGTTTATTGTGATCCACACAGTCAAAGGCTTTGGCATAGTCAATAAAGCAGAAATAGATGTTTTTCTGGAACTCTCTTGCTTTTTCCATGATCCAGTGGATATTGGCAATTTGATCTCTGGTTCCTCTGCCTTTGCTAAAACCAGCTTGAACATTTGGAAGTTCATGGTTCACGTATTGCTAAAGCCTGGCTTGGAGAATTTTGAGCATTACTTTACTAGTGTGTGAGATGAGTGCAATTGTATGGTAATTTGAGCATTCTTTGGCATTGCCTTTCTTTGCGATTGGAATGAAAACTGACATTTTCCACTCCTGTGGCCACTGCTGGGTTGTCCAAATTTGCTGGCATATTGAGTGCAGCACTTTCACAGCATCATCTTTCAGGATTTGAAATAGCTCAACTGGAATTCCATCACCTCCACTAGCTTTGTTCGTAGTGATGCTTTCTAAGGCCCACTTGACTTCACATTTCAGGATGTCTGGCTCTAGGTGAATGATCACACAATCATGATTATCTTGGTTGTGAAGATCTTTTCTGTACAGTTCTTCTGTGTATTCTTGCCACCACTTCTTAATGTCTTCTGCTTCTTTTAGGTCCATACCATTTCTGTCCTTTGTCGAACCCATCTTTGCATGAAATGTTCCCTTGGTATCTCTAATTTTCTTGAAGAGATCTCTAGTCTTTCCCATTCTGTTGTTTTCCTCTATTTCTTTGCATTGATCGCTGAGGAAGGCTTTCTTATCTCTCCTTGCTATTCTTTGGAACTCTGCATTCAGATGGTTATATCTTTCCTTTTCTCCTTTCCTTTTCACCTCTCTTCTTTTCACAGCTATTTATAAGGCCTCCTCAGACAGCCATTTTGCTTTTTTGCATTTCGTTTCCATGGGGATGGTCTTGATCCCTGTCTCCTATACAATGTCACAAACCTTTGTCCATAGTTCATCAGGCACTCTATCTATCAGATCTAGGCCCTTAAATCTATTTCTCACTTCCACTGTGTAATCATAAGGGATTTGATTTAGGTCATACCTGAATGGTCTAGTGGTTTTCCCTACTTTCTTCAATTTCAGTCTGAATTTGGCAATAAGGAGTTCATGATCTGAGCCACAGTCAGCTCCTGGTCTTGTTTTTGCTTACTGTATAGAGCTTCTCCATCTTTGGCTGCAAAGAATATAATCAATCTGATTTCGGTGTTGACCATCCAGTGATGTCCGTGTGTAGAGTCTTCTCTTGTGTTGTTGGAAGAGGGTGTTTGCTATGACCAGTGTATTTTCTCAGCAAAACTCTGTTAGTCTTTGGGCCTAGAGGAGCTATTCCATGTTCAAGGTCAGGAGGGGAGGCGGTGAGGAGCTACCCCTCATCCAAGGTAAGGAGCAGTGGCTGTGCTTTGCTGGAGCAGCCATGAAGAGATAACCCACGTCCAAGGTAAGAGAAACCCAAGTAAGATGGTAGGTGTTGCGAGACGGCATCAGAGGGAAGACACACTGAAATCATAATCACAGAAAACCAGTCAATCTAATCACACTAGGACCACAGCCTTGTCTAACTCAATGAAACTAAGCCATGCCTGTGGGGCCACCCAAGACGGGCGGGTCATGGTTGAGAGGTCTGATAGAATGTGGTCCACTGGAGAAGGGAATGGCAAACCACTTCAGTATTCTTGCCTTGAGAACCCCATGAAGAGTATGAAAAGGCAAAATGATAGGATACTGAAAGAGGAACTCCCCAGGTCAGTAGGTCCCCAATATGCTACTGGAGATCAGTGGAGATATAACTCCATAAAGAATGAAGTGATGGAGCCAAAGCAAAAACAATACCCAATTGTGGATGTGACTGGTGATAGAAGCAAAGTCTGATGCTGTAAAGAGCAATATTGCATAGGAACCTGGAATGTCAGGTCCATGAATCAAGGCAAATTGGAAGTGGTCAAACAGGAGATGGCAAGAGTAAATGTCGACATTCTAGGAATCAGAGAACTAAAATGGACTGGAATGGGTGAATTTAACTGAGATGACCATTATATCTACTACTGCAGGAAGGAATCCCTTAGAAGAAATGGAGTAGCCATCATGGTCAACAAAAGAGTCTGAAATGCAGTACTTGGATGCAATCTCAAAAACGACAGAATGATCTCTGTTCATTTCCAAGGCAAACCATTCAATATCACAGTAATCCAAGTCTATGCCCCAATCAGTAATGCTGAAGAAGCTGAAGTTGAACAGTTCTATGAAGACCTCCAAGACCTTTTAGAACTAACACCCAAAAAAGATGTCCTTTTCATTACAGGGGACTGGAATGCAAAAGTAGGAAGTCAAGAAACACCTGGAGTGACAGGCAAATTTGGTCACAAGTTAGGCCCTGATAAAACCCCAGCAGTTTAAGCTCTGTTTAAACAGTGTCTCCTGAGGGTAGACCATGTTAAGGAGATCAGAATGCTCTGGTATATTTCAGGTTAAATCCTTGTTTCTCTTACTTCTGGAAGCATGAGGATAATTTTTTTTTCTTTGATATTTACTATGAGAACCTAGTAGAGCTCTAAGAGGTAAAAACTCATGAAAGTGTGGACACATTTCTCCCATCCACCAATGACTTGGTCTCCTTGGAGGTTTTATTTCTCAGACTTATTCACATTGAGACTCCAACAGTTCATAATTACAGTTCAGAATTTCCTGTCTAGTCTTGGTACTGGTTCCCAAGGAGGATGCTGCTCATGGGTTTCTGTTTTAGCAAGTTCTAATTCTTTGTATTTGCCTGTCAGTCTCTCCAATTTGGCAGTTGTTTTACCTGTGTTCTCAGTTCTGTTACAGTTCTAAGTTGTTGACTTTTCAGTTTATTCGGCTTTTATCCTTACTAGGTTAAAAATTAAGGAGTGTTGTTAGGAAGGAGTGGTGCCATCCAAGCTTCTTACCTGTTGGACTGGAAATTGGAGCTCTACAATTGCCTTTGAAATGTGTTTTTCTGTTCCTTCCAATGTTAATTTTTTGCTAAGCTTTTCAAAATTTAAATATTTGGTTTCAATTTGTCATTTGAATACTTTTGGATACTCAAATATCTTTGGATGCATTTGGAGATTTTTTGCAGTTAGCCCTATTTTTCTGTTTTACAAAATTCTGCTGACATCTTTTCCAGGCTTCTATCAATAGCCACATGTTGGGAATCCTCACTAAAGCTTCCCTGCTTCTGTTTTAGTTTTGGGCATTTCATAAAACCCAAACAATAAACATTTATGCTTATCAAGAGTTATTCATAACTTAAGTCTCTCAGATCACATAGATATTTCTCTTCCTCTGATTTGACATTAATATAATTCATTTGGTGACTGCTGCTTTGTTACTATTCACAAATATTTATTTAATATTTGTCATTTAACATTGTATATGCCAATGGTACTAATATTCCAAGTATATTTCAAAATTATTACTAAAAAGAATTGGCCTAATACCATTCAGTAAACATTTTTAGAGACTTTAAAAATGATTATATTTTGTTTTACATTTATTTATTTTAAAATTAATCTATAGTTTATAAATATTTAAAATTATTTGTTCTATTTTTATTCCTTATAATGGATTAAAATTTATAATAGATGTGTAATTTTTAAGTTGTTCACCTTTAACAATGTGCACACCACCCAAAACAAGAAATAGAACATTTATTTCCCACAGAAAGTTCTCTTGTGTTCTTTCCAGTCAAATGTTTTTCTTCCCAAAGCAACCACTTTAAGATTTCTGTGTTAAGAACTATAAAAAGTCTGTGATTTTACTCTTCTTGAAACCTAGTAAGTCATCCTGCCAATCTTACAGATTCTTGCAGAAGACATGATTTATAATATTAGTGAAACCATTTTGGATTCTAAGCAAAGAAGCTGTGAAAAATGATTATAGCCTTTAAAGCAAGGTTGAGGATGAAAACTCATAAGAGACAGTGAACAATAATAGAAGCCTTAAGTGAAATGTCATGGATTTTATTATAGACAAAATATCTGTGTACTCCTCTCTCCCAAATTCATTTCTTGAAATCCTAAGCCCTCAATGTGATGATGCTAGGAGACTGGGGCCTCAGGAGGTAATTGGGTCATGAGGGTAGAGTCCTCATGAATAAGATTAGTGCCCTTATAAATGAGACTCAAGAGCTTGCTCGGGTTCTCTGGTTTCTGCCCTGTGAGGATGAAAAAGCAGGTCAACAGGTTGCGACCCACGAAAAGGAATCCATCTCAGACCTCAAGCCAATACATATTGGATCCTAGGCTTCATTCTATACATTCAATACTTCTAAGATCCTAGGCTTCATTCTTTGATTCTAATTCTTATTTTGAGCTACATTATTTGAAAGGCAAGTGTCCAATTTAGCATATTACAAAATGAGAAAGACATATGTGAGATGATATTATGGGTTTATATGGAAAGTTTTTCCCTTTTTCACATTAGTGTAAAAGTGGTCTCTAAGTGCCTAAGGTTGACAACTGATGATGAAATCTAAGCTGAGGTGATTGTCATCTTAGAAGAACTAGTAGAGCTTGAGATTAAAGTGATCCAATTGAGTGAATCTATAATTATACTTTGCAAAAGTGCATCTCTTTCTTGACAATTGGCTTTGCAATAAATTTTCTCTAAATTTGGATTATTTTCTTTTAACCATGTTTTTAAAAAAGTAAATGTGATGTACAGAATGATACATTACAAAGCCAAGGATAAGTCTATTTCTGGAAATTGAACATAATTTTTGAATAAAAATACTTTAAGACAGCGTGAAAGAGCTAGCCTTCAAATTTTTATCGCTTTAATTCTACTCAGCACATTTTTGACCATTGAGGCAAGGGAAATGTTCTGTCTTTCTTATTAAGCTCAAGGCCTTCTTTAGTTTGTTTGGTAACTGTTGATCAGCATAAAGATTACTAAACACTGAGAACTTAGAGGATGGATAATTTTTACCCTAAAAATAGAGAATGTTAGGTAGGAAGAGGGCATCTGGGCAGCTCTAAAGCAATGGAGAGATGAATAGGCCACATTTGTGGTGGTTAGGTTTGTATAGCTGATTAAGAGATTGTTTTAAAATTATACTATTTTAAATATGACATATCATGTTCATGAATGTAATTACTTTCCTCTCCTAGAAAAAAATTTTTCAAGAAACCAATCATATTTCTAGTCAACTCCTGTCAGTTTGATATTTTTTTATCACAGAGGGACAACAGGGTGCCCAAATTTGATGGAGAAGAGCTATACACACATATTTGTATTTATTTGCTCATTTATTTTATTTTTCTGTAGTTTAATGATCAATTTTGCTGTCTTCATAGTACAAAATGGGTTTCTACCACTTTGGTAAAGAATTTCAATTGTCTTTTAAGCTAAGAGTAGTCAGGTGACACAGCTCTGACCAATGATACACAAGTGGAAGTCAGTGGATGGGGCTTTCAGGAAGCTTTTTAAAGGGATATGATTTAACTGGTTTGTTCAAATGAAATAGTTATCAGAGAAATAATTTTACCATCAGAAATTCATTACCAAAGGCCAGAGGCTCTTCTTAAGAAAAAAATCAGCATTTTAAATAAAAAATTTAACAGCAAATTGGAAAGAAGAATGAAAGAGACCGGGTTGGGGTAGGGGTGGAATATCAAGTAATGGTACATACTAAGGCAGAGGATAATCCATCAGGCTTGAGGAAGTTTATGGCAAAAATGTTCTTCACTCAGAAATTCTTTCAGATAAATAATTTTTTTTTTAATCTGAAAGATAAAAGTCTTTTTTTAAGTCTTTTTTTTTTTTTAATCTTACTCCATTATTAATTTTTCTGTGATTTATACTGTCTTTTCCTACTGTGGTTGGAATTTGCATAGTTCAGTTGTTTTCAGAATGTATCAAAAGAATATCCTACCCTTCCCAAAGTTGTAGCCACAGTAACAATTATATTCTAGTCTGAGACTCTGTTGAATAAATGTATCTCCTTATTCAATATTGCCAAAATAGCTGAGTCCTAGCTCCAGTGTTTGATTTATGAGTTCTTTCTTCAGTTTGCATGGTCATCTGGAGAAATTTAGCCTCCTTATTCACAAAAGAGGTTATTCAATTAAGTGAAAGTTAGACATTTGTGTGACAATGATTCAATTTGGAGTTTTCCCACTGGAATACCTTTGACAGAGCCCGTTCTGCTCTAACAGCAACTGTACACTAAGGGGAATGACTCCCTGTGCTGCCACTTGGTCCTTCCATGCCAGCCACCTGCATCTAGAGTTACAGTCTGTGAGGAGATGCTAGGGGAAGCAAGCAAGTCATTTCTTTTCTCTAATCTGTAAATACTGAAAGAGAACTGCTGCTTCTTCCGGTGAGTATCCAACCTGTAATTTAAGATGAGATCAGGAACTTCTTTTTTTTTTTTAATTAAATTTTTTTTTCATTTGCTGCTTTTAAAAAAAATTTTTTTTCATTTGTTCATTCAAACCGCAACTCTTCATTTAACACATCTATCTCCAAATTAGTGATTTGGTCTGTGCTCAGCTGAGTGGCTTTTCTGGGCTTGTCCTGTGTGAGTGATCTGCTACTGGGTTGGTTGTGGGCTGGTTGATCCAGGGTTGCCGGAGCTGAGATAGCCCCTCTCTTCATCTGAGATTCTCTCATTTCTCATATCTCCAGAAGACCAGCCTATCCTTGTCCACACAGTGGCAGGAGTCTGAAAGACAGGGTTACATGCAGGACCTCTTGAGATCTAGGCTTAAAAATGGGACCCTGTCATTCCATCAAATTCTCTTCACCAGGCCATCCCAGATTTAGAGATGAGGAAAAATCCTCCACCTTTTGTTGAGAGGAGCTAAAAATTATATTGAAAAGGACATGGATACAGAAAATAGTGGGGATTTTATGTCACTTTTGCAAACTACCCAACTTGCCATTGGCCAAGAAGATGGTTTTCAGATCAATACTGAAAAAATTGATCTTAGTTGAAGGCAGCAACTTAGCTGACATCACATTCAAGTAAGAGATTGCTTACATGGTGTGGGGTGTAAGCACAGAGGCAGAGAAGTGCCTACATATTGATTTCTGCTTTGTCAATGGACTTTACTTTAAGTCATGTTATTTTGTTGTTACTCTTTTATTAAGAGAAACTAAGAAATACCTTTAAAATGTGGCACATGTAATTCTATGGTTCAATCAGTTTAATTCAGTAAAAGAATTTCCTTGAAACAAGGTAAAAAACAAGAGAGAGATTCATAGACAATCAAGATTGTTTTACTACATTAGCTTCTTCGTGTTGAAAATCTGTCAAGTCTATGATTTGTTCAGATAACACTTGTTTTTGGTATAATAATGAAATTGTTGCCTTAGCCTACTGTATTCTCCTCTGTATATTATTTTGTTCAAGCAGGAGACTGTGTTGAACTGAACCATGAAATGAATTGTATTGAACATCAACAACAAAATTGTCCTGGATGTCATCTGAATTTTCATTTCTGTTTAGAGTTCTGTTCACTTCTTTTTAGAGTTATAGCTTTGATAAGAATGTAATGTTTTTCATTAGATATTAACTCATAGAGGAAGACAACAAAGCTGAGTTAAATTGGCATAGTTTAATATAATAAAGGAATCATCAGCATCAGTAAAGTTATTCAGCACTAAACACAGATCTCCCAGTTCCATTCTTTCACAATGCAATATTTGTTAACTGTTCTCCACACATTGTTATGATGCCCAAGAGTTATTCTTTAGCCCCAAAACATTTGAGCATGTCTGAAGTGGGTAAAGGATTTGGCCAAGAGAATATCAGGGGAAGAAATTTCCAGCAGCTGGGAAGATAGAATTAGGCAAGTTCTTTGTGTTCTCTAGGAACAACAAGCTGATCACTATAGCTGGAGAAAATTGAGCTGGGAAAAAAAGGGAGGATATTAGATCAAAGAGGCAAAGTGGGGGCAAATCATGTAAGTTTAATGAGTTTGACTTTTACTCTGAGATATGGGAAGACAGTAGGATTTTGAGCAGAATCCTGGAGTGATTTGTTGTTTTTTTTCCCAGTTTATTTTTATTGAAGTATAGTTTATTTATAATATATTAATTTCTGCTAAATAGAGTGATTCTGTTACACATATACATATATTCTTTTTCATGATAATTTATCACTTAATATTGAGTATCCCCTGTGCTGTAGGATCTTGGATCTTGTTGTTTATCCATTCTGTATGTCTTTATTTATAAAATGATCACTTTGCCTACTCTGTCAGAATAGAACATGTGTGTGTTGAGGACTGGTAGTGGATAGACAGCTATATAATAGAAGCTGGGGACACATCAAGAAGTATGTTCTCTTCTCTTAAATCCATTCTGTTTCCTTCTTCTCATCAGATCAATATATTAGAGGTATAATCTTTGCAAAGTACAATTCCAAGCCTTCTTTGCTAAAAGGTTTCAAGCTGAATTTGATCAAAAATAAACACTGTCATGAATTTAAAGGCAGGAAGAAGGGAGAACCAACCTCCCTCTTTCTGTTTGCTTTGAGTTTCGAGTGGCTGCCCCACATGTTCTGTGGTTAGTCCATGCTGGACAGACCACTCTGGTTGCTACTTGGGTTGGGTGATCTTAGCTCTTGGGTTCTAGTAACACTACCTCGAAGGTTAGGGTAGCAACTGCTTGTAGTAAGTAATGGCCAGATTGTTTTAACTCTTCTGCTTGTTTCTTCAGATATTCTAACTTTTAAAAATAATTACCTGATTTCTATTAATTCCCCAAAGTAGTTTCTGTTATTCCATTGGATCTTGACTAATAGAGTGGGCTATTACAATAGGCTGAAGATAATGGTGGTGGCTCAGAAATTGGCAGTGGAAATGATGAGAAGGCATTAGAGCAAATATATATTTTGTAGGTTGATTCAGCAAGATTTCTGATAGGTTCTATGAGTTTTATAGGAGAAATGAAGAATTAAAAATAACTCTAGTGGGTTTGTCCAAGACATTAAAAACAGCATTTCTGCTTTACGCTTTCCATCCCGAACAAAAGAACTGCCATCTGTAAATATTTCCATGTCAGGATTGTCTAATGGGGTATCCTTTAGATCCTCCCGAGCTGCATAGTTCAAAGTTAGGAATTGAGAACAATTGTGATCAAGTGTTTCATTTTCCTTCTCAGGAAGGAAAGCGGCAGGATTTAAATTTCCACAAACTTTAAGCTTAGTTACTGGTCCTTCTAACAACAATGACTGATACTTAAGAAGCCTACTGTCTGTCATCCAAATATTAACCTTAGAATTTAATATTCCACTCACATCATGAGAAGTCAGTACAGTAAGGTTTCGTCCATTAATTATTTTTAAAGCTTCAGGTGCTAATAAAGCCGCTGCCCCAATTACTCTTAGGCAGTGGGGCAGGTTATGCTGTGGTGACTGCTGAACAGGTTTTGGAAGCAAAATCTCTCCCCCAGGGAACCAGTGCTCAGTTAGCGGAGCTTGTGGCCCTGACCCGAGCTCTAGAGTTAAGCAAAGGGCAGCGGATGGGCCTGATAATCTATGTGAGTCTACTTCTGCTGACTCCAAAAATCCTGAGTCTGCCGTTGGATCCTCAAGACAATGTCTTCCTGTCCTGGGCTCACTCCTATGCTGCATTCCACAATCGGTCTAACTGCTGGGTCTGCGGAGTGCTCCCCTCTTCGTCAGTGGAAGGCTTCCTGTGGTGGACATCCCCATTTCAAGGAAAAGACTTTCTCCAAGTCTGTGAGTACCTTCGACAACAATCACATGCGATGCCTCTTCTTCATCTGATGACATCTACCAACCCTAAAATGGACTGGTGCAACACTTTGTACTTTAACTATGGACATAATGTGACTTTTAATTTCGATTTTAACTTGTTTTAATGACTATGTTGCCTGCATCTGTAATTGTATAACTGGATTTGTTTCTAGCCGCATGAAAGCTTTTAAGTTACAAATGGTTGCTCAAACTCCTGCTACTGCTGTAGCTTCCTCCAACAACTATTTGGGGCCCCTGGATCAGATATCCTCAATATGAGGCTTAGGGGAATATGTTGCCTCACCAATTTAGGGACAATGCCCCTTGTCAGCTCAGAAGCAGTTATGGAACGAGAACGACGCCCCTTTTCCCTAGGCAACATAATTCTCCTAAAAGAAAAGGGGGGAATGAGAGAGTCAGTTCCTAGGCAGATTGATAGGGAGTCTAGAGGTCCCCAAGGAGAGAGGGGTCTGGAATTCTCAAGGAGGAAGAAAGGACAAACTTTTTTTCTTTCTCCACATTCCTTAGGATTATATAACAATAATGTATCCTGCCTAAGGACAGTCTTTGGATTCAACCTTCTGTTATCTTAAAATGTAAATTATGGGAGTAGGTCTAATGAGGCCTTTACAACCTCCAGACATTCTTTGGATTATATAACCTCATTGTTAACACTAGCAAGCGGGTACTCTTTCTGCCCCCTTCTGATGCCTATGTCAGAAGCTTTCTCTATCTCCTTTATACTTTAATAAAACTTTATTACACAAAAGCTCTGAGCGATCAAGCCTCGTCTCTGGCCCCGGATTGAATTCTTCTCCTCTGGGGGCCAAGAATCCCGGTGTATTCGCGTGATTCAACAACAACCTTTCAAAAGGAGAAGAAAGAAAATGGTCTTTGTTCAGATGCTATGATTATATTCTGAGAAAATTCAAAAAAAAAATTTTTTTTAGATACTCTTTAACAGGTTTGGGCTTCTCTGGTGGCTCAGAGGGTAAAGAATCTGCCTGCAATGCAGGAGGCACAGGTTCAATCCCTAGGTTGGGAAGATCCCCTGGGGAAGGCAATGGCTACCCACTCCAGTATTCTTGCCTGGAGAATCCCATGGACAGAGGAGCGTGGCAGGCTAGAGTCCATGGGGTCACAAAGAGTTGGACACGATTGAGCGACTAATTTTTCTTTTTTAAAACAGGTTAGAAATGTTTTCTTCTAGTCCTGATTTCTTAATACCATTGTGAAATAAAATTAATATTTTATGACAAGACAAGAAAAATTTAAACGTGAAAAATTCTTGTCTGCCCTTTGGCCCCCTCTTCCCACATACTGTGCATTGTGTATCTGTGTTATACATGGACCAGCCTTCCCCTTCATGGAATACCACTTCAACCATAAAGAGCAGCATTCTCCCAGCACCAACAAGATAACCCCTTAAAAGATAACATTCTTTCTTGATCTTGTATAGGGCCACATGACCTGCCATGATGACACTTAGATCTGGTTACCATGTAAGTTGTCAGTAATATGTCATTGATGAACATCCCTCTGTCTCAAAAAATTTATATAACTCTTTCTTGACTTCTAACAGTTCTCAGAGTTTTCTGAGATGCTCTTCCTGAGCTATAATCCTCAAATTGACTTGAATAAAGTTTTTCATTTCTTTCTCAGGTCAATTGATTTATTCTTTGTCAACATCATCAATGTGTAGTGAATTTTATTAACTGGCTTTTTTTCCTGCATCCCTTAAGGTGATTATGTGGTTTTTCTTCTTTAATCTTTTAAAGCAATAAATGCCATTAACTTTCTAAAAAAATTTAAAAAAAAATAAAAATAGCATTTCTATTAACTGAGATGAGAAATAAAAAGTAAGAGTAAAATGGAGGAAATCAGGAATTTAGTTTTGGACATGCTATGTTTGAGATGTCTATTACACACCTCATAGGCAATGTCAAATTTTCAGTTGGACACACATACACATACATATATGTGTATATGTATATGCTTCTGGTGTTCAAAAGAGGGGACCAAACTGGAGATATAAATTTAAAAATCAACAGCTTTTATAATTACATATGCAAAATTATGAGATTAGAGGAGATCATCCAAAAATGAGCATATATAAAGAAGAGAAGACTGTGAAACGTGAATGAGAGCTACATTTACCACACCTTCAATTATTTAAAAATCTTATATATTCAGTTCAGTCACACAGTCATGTCTGACTCTGACAAAAGATGGTCCGCTGAAGAAGAGAGTGGCAAGCCGCTTCTGTATTCTTGCCTTGGGAACCCCATAAACAGTGTGAAAAGGCAAAAAGACACTGAAAGATGAACTCCCCAGGTCAGTAGGTGCCCAGTATGCTACTGGAGAAGAGTGGAGAAATAACTCCAGAAAGAATGAAGAGATGGAGCCAAAGTGAAAACAGTGCCCGGTTGTGGATGTGGCTGGTAATAAAATACTTAGGAATATATCTACCTAAAGAAACTAAAGACCTATATATAGAAAACTATAAAACACTGGTGAAAGAAATCAAAGAGGACACTAATAGATGGAGAAATATACCATATTCATGGACTGGAAGAATCTATATAGTGAAAATGAGTATACTACCCCAAACAATTTATAGATTCAATGCAATCCCCATGAAGCTACCAACGGTATTCTTCACAGAGCTAGAACAAATAATTTCACAATTTGTTTGGAAATACAAAAAACCCCAAATAGCCAAAGCTATCTTGAGAAAGAAGAATGGAACTGGAGGAATCAACCTACCTGACTTCAGGCTCTATTACAAAGCCACAGTTATCAAGACAGTATGGTACTGGCACAAAGACAGAAATATTGATCAATGGAACAAAATAGAAAGCCCAGAGATAAATCCACGCACATATGGACACCTTATCTTTGACAAAGGAGGCAAGAATATACAATGGATTAAAGACAATCTCTTTAACACGTGGTGCTGGGAAAACTGGTCAACCACTTGTAAAAGAATGAAACTAGAACACTTTCTAACACCATACACAAAAATAAACTCAAAATGAATTAAAGATCTCAGTGTAAGACCAGAAACTATAAAACTCCTAGAGGAGAACATAGGCAAAACACTCTCCGACATACATCACAGCAGGATCCTCTATGACCGACCTCCCAGAATATTGGAAATAAAAACAAAAATAAACAAATGGGACCTAATTAAACTTAAAAGCTTCTGCACAACAAAGGAAACTATTAGCAAGGTGAAAAGGCAGCCTTCAGAATGGGAGAAAATAATAGCAAATGAAGCAACTTACAAACAACTAATCTCAAAAATATACAAGCAACTCCTACAGCTCAACTCCAGAAAAACAAATGACCCAATCAAAAAATGGGCCAAAGAACTAAATAGACATTTCTCCAAAGAAGATATACAGATGGCTAACAAACACATGAAAAGATGCTCAACATCACTCATTATCAGAGAAATGCAAATCAAAACCACTATGAGGTACCATTTCACGCCAGTCAGAATGGCTGCGATCCAAAAGTCTACAAGCAATAAATGCTGGAGAGGGTGTGGAGAAAAGGGAACCCTCTTACACTGTTGGTGGGAATGCAAACTAGTACAGCCACTATGGAGAACAGTGTGGAGATTCCTTAAAAAACTGGAAATAGAACTGCCTTATGATCCAGCAATCCCACTGCTGGGCATACACACTGAGGAAACCAGAAGGGAAAGAGACACGTGTACCCCAATGTTCATCACAGCACTGTTTATAATAGCCAGGACATGGAAGCAACCTAGATGCCCATCAGCAGATGAATGGATAAGAAAGCAGTGGTACATGTACACAATGGAGTATTACTCAGCCATTAAAAAGAATACATTGGAATCAGTTCTAATGAGATGGATGAAACTGGAGCCTACTATACAGAGTGAAGTAAGCCAGAAAGAAAAACACCAATACAGTATACTAACACATATATATGGAATTTAGAAAGATGGTAACAATAACCCGGTGTACGAGACAGCAAAAGAGACACTGATGTATAGATCAGTCTTATGGACTCTGTGGGAGAGGGAGAGGGTGGGGAGATTTGGGAGAATGGCATTGAAACATGTATAATATCATGTATGAAATGAGTCGCCAGTTCTAGTTCTATGCACGATACTGGATGCTTGGGGCTGGTGCACTGGGACGACCCAGAGGGAGGGTATGGGGAGGGAGGAGGGAGGAAGGTTCAGGATGGGGAACACAGGTATACCTGTGGTGGATTCATTTCAATGTTTGGCAAAACTAATACAATATTGTAAAGTTTAAAAGTAAAATAAAATTAAAAAAAAAAAAAAAAAGAACAATATTGGACAGGAACCTGGGATGTTGGGTCCATGAATTAAGGTAAATTGGAAGTGGTCAAACAGGAAATGGCAAGAGTCAACATCGACATTTTAGAAATCAGTGAACTAAAATGGACTAGAATGGGTGAATTTAATTCAGATGACCATTACATTTACTACTGTGGCCAAGAATCCCTTAGAAGAAATGGAGTAGCCCTCACAGTCAACAAAAGAGTCCAAAATGTAATACTTCAGTAAAATATCAAAAATGACAGAATGATCTCTGTTCATTTCCAAGGCAAACCATTCAATATCACAGTAATCCAAGTCTATGCCCCAACCACTAATGCCAAAGAAGCTGAAGCTGAACTGTTCTATGAAGATCTACAAGACCTTCTAGAACTAACACCAAAAAAAGATGTCCTTTTCATCATAGGAGACTGGAACACAAAAGTAGGAAGTCAAGAGATACCTGGATTAACAGGCAAGTTTGGTCTTGGAATACAAAATGAAGCAGGGCAAAGGCTAATGGAGTTTTGTCAAGAGAGTGCACTGGTCATAGAAAATATCCTCTTCCAACAATACAAGAAACGACTCTACACATGGACATCACCAGATGGTCTTACATATTAGTACTTCCCAGTATAATTTCCTACAATGATGTTAGAAATACTGTACATCTGCACTGATATCTGATATAGTAGCTGTATTAGTTATATATTTCTAGCATAACAAGTTATCCTACACTTGGTGTCTTAAACACTACAAAACATCCTGCAGTTTCATAGATCAATAGTCCAAAATGGTGTCAGTGGTCAAAAATCGAAGTGTTGGCAGAGTTACATTCCTTTCTGGAGGCTCTAATGGAGAATCTACCTGTTTTGGCTTCTATGAACCACCTGCATCCCTGGGCTCAGTTCCTCCTTGCAACTTTAAAGGCAGTATGGCTTGCTGAATACTTCTCATATCATACTACTATAATCTTTTCTTCTGCCTCCTGCTTATACTTTTAAGGACCCTTGTGACTAGGGTAAGCCTACCTAGATATTTCAGGCTAATATCCCTATCTCAATGTCTTTAACCTTAATTACATCTGCAAAGCCCCTTTCACCTTGTAAGGTAATATATTCACAGATTCTGGGGATTAGGATGTGGACATAGCTTTGGGGGCGAGTATTCATCCTAGCGGTGTGACCACTATTTTTATGGTGATTAGGCACTTGAAGTAAGACTAGTGCTGCTGAGGACAAGATATTTTTAAATTAAAATTTAAAGACCTGAATACGGTTAGTAGCTGTCTTTTTGGATAGTACAGATCGAGAGGACTCAGAGAGTGACTAGAATAGGGAAATGTATTGTGATCACAGATGAGAATTGAGAGCCACATATGGTTCATAGTCATGAATTTTAAATAAGACTTTAGCATGGCTGTGCATAATTCTACAACCATTGTTTAACTAGTGATGGCACCGTTACACTTGACTTGAGGAAACAGTATCAGAAAAATAACTATAAACCAATGAAGAGGAAAGTTTTGGATTCAAGAAGCAGTGATGAGCAAAGAGGCCAGAAAAATGTTCATTTACCTAACAATTATTGAGGCTTCCACTCCAAATTTTAATATAATTCTTAAATGAGGATTCACAAAACTTACCTAAACAATTTCTCACATAAACAATTATAATAATTTATCAAAATTCAAAGGGTTAATTCTTGACATCGATGGAAAAATGGATTGAAATATTTTGCTCCACATTTAAGGATAACTAATAGAATAACCAAAGAATGCTCAAACTACCGCACAATTGTACTCATCTCACATGCTAGTAAAGTAATGCTCAAAATTCTCCAAGCCAGGCTTCAGCAATACGTGAACTGTGAACTTCCTGATGTTCAAGCTGGTTTTAGAAAAGGCAGAGGAACCAGAGATCAAGTTGCCAACATCTGCTGGATCATGGAAAAAGCAAGAAAGTTCCAGAAAAACATCTATTTCTGCTTTATTGACTATGCCAAAGCCTTTGACTGTGTGGATCACAATAAACTGTGGAAAATTCTGAAAGAGATGGGAATACCAGACCACCTGACCTGTCTCTTGAGAAATCTGTATGCAGGTCAGGAAGCCACAGTTAGAACTGGACATGGAACAATAGACTGGTTCCAAAGAGGAAAAGGAGTACATCAAGGCTGTAAATTGTCACCCTGCTTATTTAACTTATGTGCAGAGTACATCATGAGAAACGCTGGACTGGAAGAAACACAAGCTGGAATCAAGATTGCCGCGAGAAATATCAGTAACCTCAGATATGCAGATGACACCACCCCATGGCAGAAAGTGAAGAGGAACTAAAAAGCCTCTTGATGAAAGTGAAAATGGAGAGTGAAAAAGCTGGCTTAAAGCTCAACATTCAGAAAACGAAGATCATAGCATCCGGTCCCATCACTTCATGGGAAATAGATGGGGAAACAGTGGAAACAGTGTCAGACTTTATTTTTGGCAGGTCCAAAATCACTACAAATGGTGACTGCAGCCATTAAATTAAAAGACGCTTACTCCTTGGAAGGAAAGTTATGACCAACCGAGACAGCATATTAAAAAGCAGAGACATTACTCTGCCAACAAAGATCCGTCTAGTCAAGGCTATGTTTTTTCCTATGGTCATGTATGGATGTGAGAGTTGGACTGTGAAGAAGGCTGAGCGCCGAAGAATTGATGCTTTTGAACTGTGGTGTTAGAGAAGACTCTTGAGAGTCCCTTGGACTGCAAGGAGATCCAAGCAGTCCATTCTGAAGGAGATCAGTCCTGGGATTTCTTTGGAAGGAATGATGCTAAAGCTGAAACTCCAGTACTTTGGCCACCTTATGCAAAGAGTTGACTCATTGGAAAAGACTCTGATGCTGGGAGGGAATGGGGGCAGGAGGAGAAGGGGATGGCAGAGGATGAGATGGCTGGATGGCATCACTGACTCGATGGACGTGAGTCTGGGTGAACTCCGGGAGTTGGTGATGGACAGGGAGGCCTGGTGTGCTACGATTCATGGGGTCGCAAAGAGTCAGACTTTTGCGACTGAACTGAATAGAATAACTGAAGAGTATGACTGAGCAACTGAACTGAACTGAATAGAATAACTCTTTGTGACCCTATGAACTATGGCCTCCCAGGCTTCTCTGTCCATGAAATTTTCAAAGCAAAAATACTGGAGTGGGTCGCCATGCCCTCTTCCAGGGGATCTTTGTGATCCAGGGATCGAACCTGTTTCTCTCTGCTGCATTGGCAGGCAAATTCTTTACCACTAGCACAACCTGGGAAGCCCAGTAGAATAATAGAAATAAGACATAGCATTTGTAATTCATTAAGAAGAACTGGGTCAGGGATATCCACTGGAGAAGGGATAAGCTACCACTCCAGTATTCTTGGACTTCCCTGGTGGCTCAGCTGGTAAAGAATCCATCTGCAGTGTGGGAGACCTGGGTTTGGTCCCTGGGTTGGGAAGATCCCCTGGTGAAGGGAACAGCTAACCACTCTAGTATTCTGGCCTGGAGAATTCCAAGGACTATACAGTCCAGGGGGTCACAAAGAGTCAGACACGACTGAGCGACTTTCACTCAGTCAAGGAGAAAGAAGTAGCATAGTTAGATTAAATACAAATAATAATAATAATAATTTTTAAATTACAGTAAAAACATACATGGAAAATATAACACAAGATGGCAACAAAAAGTTTAAACATATTAACTAGATAAATTCCCCATTAAAGACAAAGAACATAGTCGTTTTTAAGAGCCACATTTAAAGGACACACATTGGTAAAAACTAGGTGGAGGAGTTAGAAGCCAGACAATAGACGGAGATTTTAACAGATGTGAGAGACATTCTTCCCAGTACAGATTTGAATTCACAACGCCTTTGGGACTCTAAACAGACCAAATACAGGTTTAATTTAAATTACCAATTAGTAGTTCCCCGAAGGCAATGGCACCCCACTCCAGTACTCTTGCCTGGAAAATCCCATGCACAGAGGAGCCTGGTAGGCTGCAGTCCATAGGGTCGCTAGAGTCGGACACGACTGAGCGACTTCACTTTCACTTTTTACTTTCATGCATTGGAGAAGGAAATGGCAACCCACTCCAGTGTTCTTGCCTGGAGAATCCCAGGGACGGCAGGGTCTGGTGGGCTGCCGTCTATGGGGTCGCACAGAGTTGGACACGACTGAAGCGACTTAGCAGCAGCAGTAGCAGCAAGATGGCAAAAGCAAAATTAACAAATCAATGTTTTTGAGGTGGGGGACAGTGTTCCTGGCTGCTACCTGCCCATGAGTCTTCTAAAACAATGCTTAAAAATTCACATGCCTTTCTATGAACCCAGATATTGCTTTTTTTTCTTTCAAGACAGAAAATACTTTGAGAAACAAATATACATAAAGATAATAGAACCCTGTGCCAGCGCCAATATTAATCAAATTAGTTTTCCCTTTCACCCCCCCTTTTTTTTTTTAATTTAATTTTATTGATTGATTTTTGGTTGTGCTGGGTCTTCTTTCCTGCACAGGCTTTTACTCTAGTTGCAGTGCTGGGTCTTCTTTCCTGCACAGGCTTTTACTCTAGTTGCAGTGCGAGGTCCCTTATGTACAATACGCCATCTGCTGATCCGTGTCCTCTCCTGTAGACTGACCCCAGCTCCTCTCTCCAGATCCCTTCCATCCCAAGCTCCTATTTGACCTCTGACAGTGACCCAACTAGCCAGGCCTGGTGTCCCCCTCTTCATGGTGGCTTCTTGTTGCAGAACACAGGCTTAGGCTCGTGGACTTCAGTAGTTGCAACACATGGGCTCAGTAGTTGTGACCCCTGGGTTCTAGAGCACAGGCTTAGCAGTTGTGGTGCTAGGGCTTAGTTGCTCCTCGGCATGCAGGAGCATCCCATCTTCCCAGACCAGGGATTGAACCCATGTCTATCGAATTGGCAGGCAGATTGTCTACTACTGAGTCACCAGGGAGGCCCAGTTTTCCCTTTCTAATGAAGAGAAAAAATGACTGTCAGGCATTTGCACAAAATCAGTAGGATTAACAATTTTAGACATTATCACTTCCTACCTTTGAAAGATCAGAATTTGCTCACACTCCTGTCTCTTCTTGCCTTTGTCATTTTTACGCTTGATATTTTTAACTCTCTGTGGTTGCCTTAGTTACTTTAAATAATATTCCTTTGCTGATCTTTCTTATGACAATAACTTTAGACAAGGATCTGAACTACTTTCCATGTTACAAGAAGACATTATTGAACCTACCATTTAATTTTCTTCTCATCTCAAGCTCTCATGTAGACACCTTCATTATTTTAATTTCAAAGGACAATAACATTGCAGTTAATATATCTGCACTTAGTCAAAATTTGAGCAAAACATCCAAATTCAACAAGCTGTGATTTCATTATTATGTCTTTGTTCACTCCTGAGTCAAGTAGTATACTAGAATTTACCTTTCCTTCTCAATAAGTCTGATGCCATAATCCCTGTGACTCTAAAAACATCAAGCTCAAAAAAAAAAAAAAAAAGAATAAAAACATCAAGCTCAAATAAATTTTTGATTCTCATGTTCATTTGACAAGCCAAAATCAGGCCACATTTTACACTCTGCTTATTATCAGGACGATGTCTAGCTTCTTCTTATCAGCATCCCCACCAAATAGGTACGTCTATTACAATTGATGAACCTACGTTGACACATCATAGTCATCCTAAGGCCATGGATTACATCAGGGTTCATTCTTCGTATTGTAATTTCTATGGGTTTGAACAACTGTATAATGACATATATATCACTGTAGTATCTTATAGAGTATTTTTACTCCCCTAAAAATCCTTTGTGTTCCTCCTGTTCATCCCTTCTTGTCCACAGCCTCTGGCAACCCTGATGATCCTCCTGCCTCCACAGTCTTGTCTTTTCTAGAATGTCATGTAGTTAAGAGTCCAAAATCTGTAGCCTTTTCAGATTGGCCTCTTTCACTTAGAAATATGCATTTCAGATGTCCTTTCGTGGCTCAGTAGCTCATTTCTTTTTAGTGCCAAATGGCATTCCATTGTCTGGATGTAACATAGTTTATCCATTTGCCTCCTAAAGGACATTTTGGTTGCTTCCAGGTTTTGGCAGTTGTGAATAAAGTGGCAGGCTCTTGTGAGAAAATAAATTTTCAACTCTTTGAGTAAATACCAAAGAGCAGGATTGCTGGATTACATAGTACGAGTATGTTTAGTTTTGTAAGAAATGGCCAAACTATCTTCCAAAGTGACTGTATTATTTTGCATGCCTGCCAGAAGTGAATGAGAATTCCTGTTGCTTCACATCTTTTCAGCATTTGATGTTGTCCATGTTCCATATGCAGATTTTGGCCATTCTAATAGGTATATAGTGGTATCTTGTCTTAATTTGCATTTCCTTTATGATATATAATGTGGAACATCTTTTCATGTGCTTGTTTGCCATCTGTATATCATCTTTGATGAAGTGTCTGTTAAGGTTTTTGGCCTATTTTTAAATCAGATTTCTGTTTCTTTATTGTTGAGTTTTAAGTATTCTTTGTATATTGTGGATTTAAGTCCTTTTTCAGATGTCTTTTTCAAATATTTTTTCAGTCTGTGGCTTATCTTCTCATTCTTTTGACATTATCTTTCACAGAGCAAAAATTTTAAATTTTAATCAGTTCTAGTTTTATCAATGATTTCTATCAAGGATCAATGCTTCGATGTTACATCTAAATGCCATTACCATACCCCAAATCATCAAGATTTTCTCCTGTATTATCCTTTAGAAATTTTAGAGTTTTGTATTTTACATTTAGGTCCATGATCCCTTTTAAGTTAATTTTTATAAAGCATGTGAGGTCTGTGTCTAGATTTATTTTTATGTAGATGCCCAGCTGTTGCCATTAATGTTTTCCCTTGGCATTTTATTTTTTTAATATAAAGGATGTCAATTATACATTCTTTAGGTTCAGTTCAGTCACTAAGTCGTGTCCAACTCTGCAACCCCATGGACTTCAGCACCCCAGGCTTCCCTGTCCATCACCAACTCCTGGAATTTGCTCAAACTCAGGTACATAGAGTCGGTGATGCCATCCAACTATCTCATCCTCTGTTGTCCCCTTCTCCTCCACCTTCAATCTTTGCCAGCATCAGGGTCTTTTCCAATGAGTCAGATCTTCATATCAGGTGGCCAAAGTATTGGAGTTTCAGCTTCACCTTCAGTCCTTCCAGTGAATATTCAGGACTGATTTCCTTTGACTGTACAAACAAAGCCTTTGACTGTGTGGATCACAATAAACTGTGGAAAATTCTGAAAGAGATTGGAATACCAGACCACCTGACCTGCCTCTTGAGAAGCCTATATGCAGGTCAGGAAGCAACAGTTAGAACTGGAAATGGAACAACAGACTGCTTCCAAATAGGAAAAGGAGTACGTCAAGGCTGTATATTGTCACTCTGCCTATTTAACTTCTATGCAGAGTACATCATGAGAAATGCTGGGCTGGAAGAAGCACAAGCTGGAATCAAGACTGCTGGGAGAAATATCAATAACCTCAGATATGCAGATGACACCACCCTTATGGCAGATGGTGAATAGGACCTAAAAAGCCTCTTGATGAAAGTGAAAGAGGAGAGTGAAAGAGTTGGCTTAAAACTCAACATTCAGAAAACGAAGATCATGGCATCTGGTCCCATCACTTCATGGGAAATAGATGGGGAAACAGTGGAAACAGTCTCAGACTTTATTTTGGGGGGCCTCAAAAATCACTGCAGATGGTGATTGCAGCCATGAAATTAAAAGATGCTTACTCTTTGGAAGGAAAGTTATGACCAACCTAGATAGCATATTCAAAAGTAGAAATACTACTTTGCCAACAAAGATCCATCTAGTCAAGGCTATGGTTTTTCCAGTGGTCATGTATGGGTGTGAGAGTTGGACTGTGAAGAAAGCTGAGCCCTGAAGAATTGATGTTTTTGAACTGTAGTGTTGGAGAAGACTCTTGAGAGTCCCTTGGACTTCAAGGAGAGCCAACCAGTCCATTCTAAAGGAGATCAGCCCTGGGTGTTCTTTGGAAGGAATGATGCTGAAACTGAAACTCCAATACTTTGGCTACCTCGTGCGAAGAGTTGACTCATTGGAAAAGACTCTGATGCTGGGAGGGATTGGGGCAGGAGGAGAAGGGGACACCAGAGGATGAGATGGCTGGATGGCATCACTGACTCGATGGACATGAGTTTGAGTGAACTCCAGGAGTTGGTGTTGTACAGGGAGGCCTTGTGTGCTGCGATTCATGGGGTCACAAAGAGTTGGACATGACTGAGCAACCGAACGGAACAGAACGGATTTTCTTTAGGATGGACTGGTTGGACCTCCTTGCAGTCCAAGAGACTCTGAAGAGTCTTCTCTAACACCACAATTCAAAAACATCAATTCTTCAGTGCTCAGCTTTCTTCACAGTCCAACTCTCACATACATACATGACTACTGGAAAAACCGTAGCTTTGACTAGATGGGCCTTTGTTGCCAAAGTAATGTCTCTGCTTTTTAATATGCTGTCTAGGTTGGTCATAGCTTTTCTCTCAAGGAGCAAGTGTCTTTTAATTTCATGGCTGCAGTCACCATTTGCAGTGATTTTGGAGCCCCAAAACATAACGTCTCACTGTTTCCATTGTTTCCCCATCTATTGCCATGAAGTGATGGGACCAGATGCCATGATCTTTGTTTTCTGATTGTTGAGTTCTAAGCCAACTTTTTCACTCTTCTCTTTCACTTTCACCAAGAGGCTCTTTAGTTCTTTTTCACTTTCTGCCATAAAGGTGATGTCATCTGCATATCTGAAGTTATTAATATTTCTCCTGGCAGTCTTGATTCCAGCTTGTGCTTCAGCCAGCCTAGCATTTATCATGATGTCCTCTGCATGTAAGTTAAATAAGCAGAATGACAATATATAGCCTTGACGTACTCCTTTCCTGATTTGGAACCAGTTTGTTTTTCCATGTCCAGTTCTAACTATTGCTTCTTGACCTACATATACATTTCTCAGGAGGCAGATTATTCCCATCTCTTTAATAATTTTCCACAGTTTGCTGTGATCCACACAGTCAAAGGCTTTGGTGTAATCAATAAAGCAGAAGTAGATGTTTTTCTGGAGGTCTCTTATTGTATATTGCTAGATATATTTTCATAATCATCTATAATTATTTTAAAATGAAAGAAAGAGAGAGAAGCACCTACAGAATAGTGGAATTAAGTAGAGACACTAGCGAAACTGTCAAAATCAGCCTTTTTAAAACTCTGGAAACTAACCGTGCTGCTGCTGCTAAGTCACCTCAGTAGTGTCTGACCCTGTGCTAACAACAATCAGAAAAAAATTTATTTTAGAAAAATCACTGAATCTTGGTAAGAACTGTGAGCTTTATGGTGTTTCAGATGCCTCATTCCCATTTATTTTCATCTAACAAGCTCTGTGGTAGCCTTGTAAAGCAACAGATTCACAACTACAGTCATCGTAGCTGTGAAAACCACCAGCATACAAGCCGGCAGATCAGGAAGAGAAGGCTTGGAACTTCCCCCAAATCTCATCCAATTTTGTTGTCATCATTTGATCTTTATGGAAGTTACCTGAAAAGCTAACTCTCAGGACTAATTTTTTTTTTAATTAAATGCTACATCTCTAATCTCCAGTTAAGTCACTAAGCCTTACTGATTCTCTTAGTGAGAGTCCTCCTAGAACGCTGTTTTTATCATGTATCCTTTACTTGATTAAGAATCTTATGTAGTCTTGGACATTGTTTCTTTTCCATATCTTCTCTCTTTCCTTTTGTTACTTTTTATTTTTTTAATTGAAGCATAGTTGATTTGCAAAGTAGTGTTAATTACTGCTGTAAAGCAAAATTATTCAGTTACACATACATTCATTTTTATATTCTTTTCCATTATGGTTTATCTCAGGATATTAAATATAGTTCTCTGTGCTATACAGTAGGACCTTGTTGTTTATCCATTCTGTTGAAAATATTTTGCACCTGGGGCTTACCTTTATTTGGCCTGATTTAGAATTTGTGCTATGAGAATAATCATATCCCCAGGATATGTGTCTAAAACAATCATGGACAGTTGTTTAAAATCATAGCTGCCTGAGGTGAAAATACCACTTAGGGTTAATAAAAAGCTGGTAAAGAAATTTAAAAGGAAAACTGGAGAACAGAGGACTTTAGAGGACTTTTTAAAGCTCCTTGTGTTCCTAGTTATCTAAAAGGCCACAAGTGTGAGCATGTCTACCAAATGTATGCCTAGTAAGCACATGAAAAGGACTGAATCTCCACAGTGTCCACAATAGGAATTGAAGGTTAAGAGAGTTGTAAAATGTATACTTCGTGATAGTACCTAGTGGTAAAATATCTATGAATAAATAAGAGCCTGGAACAAAATATTTGCAGTCTATATGATGTAGTAGTTGTTAATAAACATCCTATAGAAATAAACATATGAGAGAAATATTACTTATAAATCAATAAGATGAAGACATATAATACAATAGAAAAATGGCAAAGCTTGCAAACAAAATTTAGCAGCTAAAATGACAAACTAGAAGCATAAAAAAAGGATCAACTTTGTGAATAAACAGGAAAAGACAAATTAAACCGGATCCTATTCTGTGTATCACTGTGCTATTCAATATGGTAGACACCAGTCATGTTGATGCTGCTGCTAAGTCACTTCAGTCGTGTCCAACTCTGTGCGACCCCATAGATGGCAGCCCACCAGGCTCCCCGTCCCTGGGATTCTCCAGGCAAGAAGACTGGAGTGGGTTACCATTTCCTTCTCCAATGCATGAAAGTGAATAGTGAAAGTGAAGTCGCTCAGTCGTTTCTGACTCCTAGCGACCCCATGGACTGCAGCCTACCATGTCCCTCCATCCATGGATTTTCCAGGCAAGAGTACCGGAGTGGATTGCCATTGCCTTCTCCCCAGTCATGTATAGCTACTTAAATTTAAAATAATTTAAATTAAATAAAATTTAAGATTTGATGTCTTAATTGTGCTAGCCAGATTTTAAGTGTTAGATAGCATGGAGATATTTCAGCAATTGCAGAAAATTCTACTGGGAAGAACTAGAATGTGAAATGTAAAATGAGGTGGTGGGAAAGGGGTCATGCTTTACTGCTGGGGAGAGTATGAATGTGTCTAGTCTTTTGGGATAGAGATGTGTCAATGCTTATCAAAATAAAAAATGCATTAAGTACATTATTTTACAATTATGTTTATAATATCAAATAATTAGAAATACCTGAAATATCACTGATAAAAACTTAATTTATATAACACATTAGGTGTAGAAAACAAGTAATAAAAAAATACATGAGAGGAGCCAAGATGGCGGAGGAGTAGGACGGGGAGAACACTTTCTCCCCCACAAATTCATCAAAAGAGCATTTAAACGTCGAGTAAATTCCACAAAACAACTTCTGAATGCCGGCAGAGGACATCAGGCACCCAGAAAAGCAACCCAACTCTTCAAAAGGAGGTAGGAAAAAATATTAAAAACAAAAAAAAAGAGACAAAAGAGGGAGGGACGGAGTTCCGTCCCGGGAAGGGAATCTTAAAAAGAGAGAAGTTTCCAAACATCAGGAAACCTTCTCACTGCCGAATCTGTGCCGAGCTTTGGAAGCACAGAGGGCAACATAACAGGGAGAAAAAATAAATAAACAATTTAAAACTCGCAGATTGCGAGCCCTACGGTAACTCCCCCAGCAGAGAAGCAGCGCAGATGCCTGCATCCGCCATTAGCGAATCGGGGCTGGGCAGGGAGGCGCGGCGTGGGCTGCATCGCTGAGAGTAAGAATCTGGCCTGAATACCCTGAGCGCTATCTGAGCGAAATAATTTGGGCTAGCAAACCAGACTGTGGGATACCTACCACGCGAAAAGCCAGCCCTAACCTAAGACCGCCAGGCCCGCGCACGGAACAAAGGACTGAACAGAGATAGCCGGCTGCAGATCTTCCCCCTCCGGTGACAGGCAGCCAGAGCCGGAAGGGGGCAATCGCAGCCCCAGAGAGACATTATCTATAAAATTGTAAGCAGGCTTCTTTGCTAACTAAAACTTCTTGGGGGTCTGGACGGTCAACATCTGCCTGAGAAGGTGCGCCGGTTTTACATCCAGATAACCGAGTGGCGGGGAGGCGATAAGTCGCAGCATTGGCGCTCGCCTCGGAAGAGCAAATTGGCGCTCGGACCTGGGAAGAGTACAGGGCGCAGGCCCGGCTGAGTCTGCGCCTCTGAGGACTACCCGAGTGCCTGAACCTGGGCGGCTTGGACCTGGGAGGTGCATGCAGCCCAGGGCCAGCCTCGGATTGTTCCCGGCGGAACAACCTGGAGTCCGGGCAGTGTGGACAGGGGGGCTGCACGCGCCGTGAGCGGGGGCAGACCCAGGGTGGCTGAGGCACTGCGAGCCCACGCCAGTGTTGTTTGTTTGCACCCTCCCTCCCTCCCCACAGCGCGACTGAACAAGTAAGCCTAAAAAAAAAAAAAAAAAAAGTGTCCTCCACCGTGCCCTTTGAGTCAGGGCGGAAACCAGATACTGAAGAGACTAGCAAACAGAAGAAGATATAACAGAGGGAAACGCCTTGGAAGCTACAGGCAATAGATCAAAACCCTGTGGTTACTACGGACTACATAGGAAGGGGCCTATAGATCTTGAGAAATATAAATCTGACCAAGGAACTAGCCAAAAATGAACTGAACCCACAACACCCACAAAAAAAAGAAACAAAAAAGTCCTAGATATATTTTTATTATTTTTACGATCATTCTTTCTTTTTTTTTTTTTTTAATTAAAAAAAAAAAAATTTTAAGTCCTCTATTGTTCCTTTAATTTTCACTTTTATAACCTATTACTTTGCAAAAAAAAAAAAAAAAGACCCTATTTTTTTCTTCTTCAGCAAACTTCATATATATATATTTCATAATTTTTTGACCTTGTTGTTTTTTTTTGTTGTTGTTGTTGGTTTTTGTTTTTTTCTTCTTTTCTTTAACATTGTATTTTTGAAATTCCAAACTCTACTCTAGATTTTTAATTTTCGCTTTTTGGTATATGTTATCAATTTTGTACCTATAGTTTTTTTTTTATATAATTTCTGTGATTTTTTTTTTTTCTTCTTCTTCTCTGTTTCTTTCTCTTCTTCTTTTATATAACATTGTATATCTGAAATTCCAAACTTTACTCTAGATTTTCAATTTATGCTTTTTGGTATTTGATATCAATTTTGTACCTGTATTTTCTTTATAATTTTTGTGACATTGTTCGTATTTGTTTGTTTGTTTTCTCTCTTTATTTTTCTTCTTTTTTTTTTTTTTTTAACATTGTATTTTTGAAATTCCAAACTCTACTCTAGATTTTTAATTTTTGCTTTCTGGTATTAGTTATCAATTTTGTACCTGTACTTTCTTTATAATTTTCGCGACCTTGTTTGTTTTTGTTTGTTCATTTTTTTCTCTCTTTCTTTTCCTTCTTCTTTTCTTTAACATCGTATTTTTGAAATTCCAAACTATACTCTAGATTTTTAATTTTCGCTATCTGGTATTAGTTATCAATTTTGTACCTGTACTTTCTTTATAATTTTCGCGACCTTGTTTGTTTTTGTTTGTTCGTTCTTTCTCTCTTTCTTTTCCTTCTTCTTTTCTTTAACATCGTATTTTTGAAATTCCAAACTCTACTCTAGATTTTTAATTTTTGCTTTTATGTATTTGTTACCAATTTTGTACCTTTAAGGACCCAATCTTCAGGACCCATTTTTCACTAGGGAGTGAGATTACTGGCTTGACTGCTCTCTCTCCCTTTGGACCCTCCTTTTTCTCCACCAGGTCGCCTGTGTCTCCTCCCTAACCCCTCTCTACTCTACCCAACTCTGTGAATTTCTGTGTGTTCCAGACGGTGGAGAACACTTAGGGAACTGATTACTGGCTGGATCTGTCTCCCTCCTTTTCATTCCCCCCTTTTATCCTTCTGGCCACCTCTGTTACCTTCCTCCTTCTTCTCTTCTCTGTATAACCCCGTGAACATCTCTGAGTGGTCCAGTTGTGGAGTGCACATAAGGAAGTGACTACTGGCTAGCCCACTCTCTCCACTATTGATTCACCTCATCTTATTTGGGTCACCTCTAACTCCCTCCTCCCTCTTCTCTTCTCCATGTAACCCTGTGAACCTCTCTGAGTGACCCTCACTGTAGAGAAACTTATCATCTTTAATGTAGATGTTTTATCAATGGTGCTGTATAGAAGGAGAAGTTTTGAAACTACTGTAAAAATAAGACCGATAATCAGAAGCAGGAGACTTAAGTCCAAACCCTGACTCCAGGGAACTCCTGACTCCAAGGAATATTCATTGACAGGAGCTCATCAAATGCCTCCATACCGACACTGAAACCAAGCACCACACAAGGGCCAATAAGTTCCAGGGCAAGACATACCAAGCAAATTCTCCAGCAACAAAGGAACACAGTCCTGAGCTTCAAGATACAGGCTGCCCAAAGTCACCCCAAAACTATAGACATCTCATAACTCATTGCTGGACATTTCATTGCACTCCAGAGAGAAGAAATACAGCTCCACCCACCAGAACACTGACACAAGCTTCCCTAACCAGGAAACCTTGACAAGCCACCTGTACAAACCCACACACAGTGAGGAAACGCCATAATAAAGAGAACTCCACAAACTGCCAGAATACAGAAAGGACACCCCAAACTCAGCAATTTAAACAAGATGAAGAGACAGAGGAATACTCAGCAGATAAAGGAACAGGATAAATGCCCACCAAACCAAACAAAAGAGGAAGAGATAGGGAATCTACCTGATAAAGAATTCCGAATAATGATAGTGAAATTGATCCAAAATCTTGAAACTAAAATGGAATCACAGATAAATAGCCTGGAGACAAGGATTGAGAAGATGCAAGAAAGGTTTAACAAGGACCTAGAAGAAATAAAAAAGAGTCAATATATAATGAATAATGCAATAAGTGAAATTAAAAACACTCTGGAGGCAACAAATAGTAGAATAACAGAGGCAGAAGACAGGATTAGTGAATTAGAAGACAGAATGGTAGAAATAAATGAATCAGAGAGGATAAAAGAAAAACGAATTAAAAGAAATGAGGACAATCTCAGAGACCTCCAGGACAATATTAAACGCTACAACATTCGAATCATAGGGGTTCCAGAAGAAGAAGACAAAAAGAAAGACCATGAGAAAATACTTGAGGAGATAATAGTGGAAAACTTCCCTAAAATGGGGAAGGAAATAATCACCCAAGTCCAAGAAACCCAGAGAGTACCAAACAGGATAAACCCAAGGAGAAACACCCCAAGACACATATTAATCAAATTAACAAAGATCAAACACAAAGAACAAATATTAAAAGCAGCAAGGGAAAAACAACAAATAACACACAAGGGAATTCCCATAAGGATAACAGCTGATCTTTCAATAGAAACTCTTCAAGCCAGGAGGGAATGGCAAGACATACTTAAAATGATGAAAGAAAATAACCTACAGCCCAGATTATTGTACCCAGCAAGGATCTCATTCAAGTATGAAGGAGAAATCAAAAGCTTTTCAGACAAGCAAAAGCTGAGAGAATTCTGCACCACCAAACCAGCTCTCCAACAAATACTAAAGGATATTCTCTAGACAGGAAACACAAAAACGGTGTATAAACTCGAACCCAAAACAATAAAGTAAATGGCAACGGGAACATACTTATCAGTAATTACCTTAAATGTAAATGGGTTGAATGCCCCAACCAAAAGACAAAGACTGGCTGAATGGATACAAAAACAAGACCCCTACATATGTTGTCTACAAGAGACCCACCTCAAAACAGGGGACACATACAGACTGAAAGTGAAGGGCTGGAAAAAGATTTTCCATGCAAATAGGGACCAAAAGAAAGCAGGAGTAGCAATACTCATATCAGATAAAATACACTTTAAAACAAAGGCGGTGAAAAGAGACAAAGAAGGTCACTACATAATGATCAAAGGATCAATCCAAGAAGAAGATATAACAATTATAAACATATATGCACCCAACACGGGAGCACCACAGTACGTAAGACAAATGCTAACAAGTATGAAAGGAGAAATTAACAATAACACAATAATAGTGGGAGACTTTAATACCCCACTTACACCTATGGATAGATCAACTAAACAGAAAATTAACAAGGAAACACAAACTTTAAACGATACAATAGACCAGTTAGACCTAATTGATATCTATAGGTCATTTCATCCCAAAACAATGAATTTCACCTTTTTCTCAAGCGCACATGGAACCTTCTCCAGGATAGATCACATCCTGGGCCATAAAGCTAGCCTTGGTAAATTCAAAAAAATAGAAATCATATCAAGCATTTTTTCTGACCACAATGCAGTAAGATTAGATCTCAATTACAGGAGAAAAACTATTAAAAATTCCAACATATGGAGGCTGAACAACACGCTGCTGAATAACCAACAAATCACAGAAGAAATCAAAAAAGAAATCAAAATCTGCATAGAAACGAATGAAAATGAAAACACAACAACCCAAAACCTGTGGGACACGGTAAAAGCAGTCCTAAGGGGAAAGTTCATAGCAATACAGGCACACCTCAAGAAACAAGAAAAAAGTCAAATAAATAACCTAACTCTACACCTAAAGCAACTAGAAAAGGAAGAAATGAAGAACCCCAGGGTTAGTAGAAGGAAAGAAATCTTAAAAATTAGAGCAGAAATAAATGCAAAAGAGACAAAAGAGACCATAGCAAAAATCAACACAACCAAAAGCTGGTTCTTTGAAAGGATAAATAAAATTGACAAACCATTAGCCAGACTCATCAAGAAACAAAGGGAGAAAAATCAAATCAACAAAATTAGAAACGAAAATGGAGAGATCACAACAGACAACACAGAAATACAAAGGATCATAAGAGACTACTATCAACAATTATATGCCAGTAAAATGGACAACGTGGAAAAAATGGACAAATTCTTAGAAAAGTACAACTTTCCAAAACTGGACCAGGAAGAAATAGAAAATCTTAACAGACCCATCACAAGCATGGACATTGAAAATGTAATCAAAAATCTTCCAGCAAACAAAAGCCCCGGTCCAGACGGCTTCACAGCTGAATTCTACCAAAAATTTAGAGAAGAGCTAACACCTATCCTGCTCAGACTCTTCCAGAAAATTGCAGAGGAAGGTAAACTTCCAAACTCATTCTATGAGGCCACCATCACCCTAATACCAAAACCTGACAAAGATCCCACAAAAAAAGAAAACTACAGGCCAATATCACTGATGAACATAGATGCAAAAATCCTTAACAAAATTCTAGCAATCAGAATCCAACAACACATTAAAAAGACCATACACCATGATCAAGTGGGCTTTTTCCCAGGGATGCAAGGATTCTTCAATATCCGCAAATCAATCAATGTAATACACCACATTAACAAATTGAAAAATAAAAACCATATGATTATCTCAATAGATGCAGAGAAAGCCTTTGACAAAATTCAACATCCATTTATGATAAAAACTCTCCAGAAAGCAGGAATAGAAGGAACATACCTCAACATAATAAAAGCTATATATGACAAACCCACTGCAAACATTATCCTCAATGGTGAAAAATTGAAAGCATTTCCTCTAAAGTCAGGAACAAGACAAGGGTGCCCACTTTCACCATTACTATTCAACATAGTTTTGGAAGTTTTGGCCACAGCAATCAGAGCAGAAAAAGAAATAAAAGGAATCCAAATTGGAAAAGAAGAAGTAAAACTCTCACTATTTGCAGATGACATGATCCTCTACATAGAAAACCCTAAAGAGTCCACCAGAAAATTACTAGAAATAATCAGTGACTACAGTAAAGTTGCAGGATATAAAATCAACACACAGAAATCCCTTGCATTCCTATACACTAATAATGAGAAAACAGAAAGAGAAATTAAGGAAACAATTCCATTCACCATTGCAACGGAAAGAATAAAATACTTAGGAATATATCTACCTAAAGAAACTAAAGACCTATATATAGAAAACTATAAAACACTGGTGAAAGAAATCAAAGAGGACACTAATAGATGGAGAAATATACCATGTTCATGGATTGGAAGAATCAATATAGTGAAAATGAGTATACTACCCAAAGCAATTTATAGATTCAACGCAATCCCTATCAAGCTACCAACAGTATTCTTCACAGAGCTAGAACAAATAATTTCACAATTTGTATGGAAATACAAAAAACCTCGAATAGCCAAAGCGATCTTGAGTAAGAAGAATGGAACTGGAGGAATCAACTTACCTGACTTCAGGCTCTACTACAAAGCCACAGTTATCAAGACAGTATGGTACTGGCACAAAGACAGAAATATTGATCAATGGAATAAAATAGAAAGCCCAGAGATAAATCCACGCACATATGGACACCTTATCTTCGACAAAGGAGGCAAGAATATACAATGGATTAAAGACAATCTCTTTAACAAGTGGTGCTGGGAAATCTGGTCAACCACTTGTAAAAGAATGAAACTGGACCACTTTCTAACACCATACACAAAAATAAACTCAAAATGGATTAAAGATCTAAACGTAAGACCAGAAACTATAAAACTCCTAGAGGAGAACATAGGCAAAACACTCTCCGACATACATCACAGCAGGATCCTCTATGACCCACCTCCAAGAATATTGGAAATAAAAGCAAAAATAAACAAATGGGACCTAATTAACCTTAAAAGCTTCTGCACATCAAAGGAAACTATTAGCAAGGTGAAAAGACAGCCTTCAGAATGGGAGAAAATAATAGCAAATGAAGCAACCGACAAACAACTAATCTCAAAAATATACAAGCAACTCCTACAGCTCAACTCCAGAAAAATAAATGACCCAATCAAAAAATGGGCCAAAGAACTAAATAGACATTTCTCCAAAAAAGACATACAGATGGCTAACAAACACATGAAAAGATGCTCAACATCACTCATTATCAGAGAAATGCAAATCAAAACCACTATGAGGTACCATTTCACACCAGTCAGAATGGCTGCGATCCAAAAGTCTACAAATAATAAATGCTGGAGAGGGTGTGGAGAAAAGGGAACCCTCTTACACTGTTGGTGGGAATGCAAACTAGTACAGCCACTATGGAGAACAGTGTGGAGATTCCTTAAAAAACTGGAAATAGAACTGCCTTATGATCCAGCAACCCCACTGCTGGGCATACACACTGAGGAAACCAGAAGGGAAAGAGACACGTGTACCCCAATGTTCATCGCAGCACTGTTTATAATAGCCAAGACGTGGAAGCAACCTAGATGTCCATCAGCAGATGAATGGATAAGAAAGCTGTGGTACATATACACAATGGAGTATTACTCAGCCATTAAAAAGAATACATTTGAATCAGTTCAAATGAGGTGGATGAAACTGGAGCCTATTATACAGAGTGAAGTAAGCCAGAAGGCAAAACATAAATACAGTATACTAACGCATATATATGGAATTTAGAAAGATGGTAACAATAACCCGGTGTACGAGACAGCAAAAGAGACACTGATGTATAGAACAGTCTTATGGACTCTGTGGGAGAGGGAGAGGGTGGGAAGATGTGGGAGAATGGCAATGAAACATGGAAAATATCATGTAGGAAACGAGTTGCCAGTCCAGGTTCGATGCATGATGCTGGATGCTTGGGGCTGGTGCACTGGGACAGCCCAGAGGGATGGTATGGGGAGGGAGGAGGGAGGAGGGAGGAGGGTTCGGGATGGGGAACACATGTATACCTGTGGCGGATTCATTTTGATATTTGGCAAAACTAATACAATTATGTAAAGTTTAAAAATAAAATAAAATTGGAAGAATAAAAAAAAATTAAAAAATAAAAAAATAAAAAATAAAAAAAAAAAAAACAAAGTAAAAAAAAAAAAAATACATGATATAATACAGTGTGTGTGCTTATATGTTCCTGTCTGTAGAAGATCTCTAGGTATTTGTAACTGGATAGAAATTGGCTTTTGAGGATACACAGTGAACTTTTATAATGATACAATGAGCTTCTCAGGTGGTACTAGTAGTAAAGAACCCACCTGCCAATGCAGGAGACATAAGAGATGCAGGTTCGATCCCTGAGTCAGGAAGATCCCCTGGAGAAGGGCATGGCAACCAACTCCAGTATTCTTGCCTAGAGAATCCCATGGACAGAGAAGCCTGGCAGGCTATGTCCATAGGGTCACAAAGAGTCTGACATGACTGAAGCAACTTAGAAAGCGTGCAATAGTCAGCCTGAAATCAAGTTAAAGTTTCAAAGAGATTATCGCACTTGGCTGTTTTTCTGAAGTGGTTTTTTTTTTTTTTTTTTTTCTTTTATGATTTAAAGAAAAGATGGTGTAAAGAAGCAAGGTAGTGGTGGAAACAATGTCCCAAGTATTTTTTCCACCATTATAGAAATTTCATTCATATCAGGAAAACAGTGTTTGGTAAACGTTGCCATGTATGCTAAGAAATTATGAGTGTCATGTATCCATTGTCCAAAAACATTATTGTATTTAGGTGTGGAATTCTCAGTAATAAAGAATTGTACATACGTGAGAAAAAGCATCAAAGAACGCTTTCATATTTTCTAATGCAGTTCTAAGCACAGTGAATTCGAATAGAATTCAATCAGTGGCTTGATTGTAGCTATACCAAAATAGCCACAGAATGAACTGCTATGCAGTTCATCTCTAACTGCTGTGTCGTGCTGTTAGCGTCAAGCCTCATTCATTTCTTGAGGGCTCAGGGTGACATATCCACTTATGCAAAGCTATCCTTGTACACAACTGAAAGAATGGAAGAGAAATTTGAATAATTGTTTTTGTAGATGTGACGAATATACATAAATTATTCTAGCGGGATCTTTTAGTCTACTAGTGGAAGAAGAGGTTTTACTTTAACATCAGAACTTACAGTTAAGGCATTGTAAATATGTCCAGTTCTCCTTTACTATATGCAAATGATTTCTGGTGGGAAAACGTTTATATCTTATACCTCCTCATCACTTGCATGTTAATTTTAAAAATTTTAGTATGTTTTTGATGAGTCATACTTAACATTTGTCAAGACATTTATTTTCTTATATGCATGATACTTTTAAAATAATTTTTATTGGGGTACAGTTGAATTACAGTTGCATTTCAGATGTATAGCAAAGTGAATCTGTTATACAGATACATATATCCACTTTTTATAGATTCTTTTCCCATATAGGCCATTACAGAGGACTGAGTAGAGTTCCCTGTGCTATATAGTAGGTTCTTACCAGTTATCTATTCTGTATATGGTAGTGTGTGCTTTTACATTTCTTAATTAAATTCCCTTTGATACTCTTTAGGAAAATACTGTGTGCATATTTTTAATACTATTATGTTAGTGATAAATACTTACATTGAATAAAACAATCAAATAATAGAATGTATTTCTAAATCATCCTTCTCTTAAACCCTTTTAGTATTTCTCTCCCAATTTTGATGAACTGCTTCCCCCACGTACATACCCTTCACTCAGATATGCTGCTGCATTAAGGTTCCCATCACCTCAGCCCATGAAGACCAGCCCTTCCTTATTAGGGTTTAATGTTTCTTCCAATAAAATTTAATTATCTTATGTCTTATATCCCCAAGATGTTAGTTTCAGCAGGTTTTCTGTTGGAAAGGAATGTAGAACATTGGTACTAACAACAAATGAGATGCAACATTTCTGAGATGCTGCTATCTAAGATGTAACCAATAAGAAAAGAGAAAGCAATTGCAACCCACTCCAGTACTCTTGCCTGGAAAATCCATGGATGGAGGGACCTGGTAGGCTGCAGTCCATGGGGTCGCTGGGAGTCAGACACGACTGAGCAACTTCACTTTCACTTTTCACTTTCATGCATTGGAGAAGGAAATGGCAACCCACTCCAGTGTTCTTGCCTGGAGAATCCCAGGGACAGGGGAGCCTGGTGGGCTGCCGTCTCTGTGGTCGCAGAGTCGGACACGACTGAAGCGACTTAGCAGCAGCAGCAGCAGAGTTACAGATAGAGAAGCAGTAACAGATATAGAGGCCTTTGAGAGGGGGATCTCTGGTGTTCTTTAAGACATATTACACAAAAGCCCTTGTTGGCCCTGAATGATGTTTCAATAAAGTATTAAAGTTAATGCATCCAATTTGTTTTATTTGTAAATGTTAAATGTTTCTCATTTATCATATTCCAACAGAAGAAGGGATGGATATTCCTAGCCACAGCATCGTTTTTGTTGTTTCCAAGTTATGTCTGACTCTTTGTGACCCCTTGGACTGCAGCACCAGGCCTCCCTGTCCCTCACCATCTCCTGGAGTTTGCCCAAGTTCATGTCCATCGCATTGGTGACGCCGTCCAGCCATCTCATCCTCTGATGCCCTCTTCTCCTTCTGCCCTCAGTCTCTCCCAGCTTCAGTGTCTTTTCCAGTGAATTGGCTTTTCACATCAGGTGACTAAATACTGGAGCTTCAACTTCAGCATTTCCAATGAATATCCAGGGTTGATTTCCTTTAGGATTGAATGGTTGGATCACCTGTCTGTCTGTCTAAGGGACTCTCAAGAGTCTTCTCCAGCACCACAATTCAAAAGCATCAGTTCTTCAGCACTCAGCCTTCTTAATGGTCCTACTTTATGGTCTTTCACATCTGTACGTGACTACTCAAAAAAACATAGCTTCGACTGTATAGACCTTTGTCGACAAAGTGATGTCTCTGATTTTTTAGTACACTGTCTAGGTTTGTCATATCTTTTCTTCCAAGGAGCAAGCGTCTTTTAATTTCATGGCTCCAGTCACCATCTGCAGTGATTTTGGAGCCCAAGAAAATAAAATTGATCACTCTTGAGACTTTTTTACCATCTATTTGCCATGAAGTGATGGGACCGAATGCCATGCTCTTAGTTTTTTGAATGTTTTTTAAGCCAGTTTTTTTCACTCTCCTCTTTCACCATCATCAAGAAGCTATTTAGTTCCTCTTCAATTTCTGCCATTAGGATGCTATCATGTGCATATCTGAGGTTGTTGATATTTCTCCCAGCAATCTTGATTCCATCTTGTGCTTCATCCAGCCCTGCATTTTCATTATGTACTCTACATATAAGTTAAATAAGCAGGATGACAATGTACAGCCTTGACGTACTCCTTTCCCAGTTTGGAACCAGTCCATTGTTCCATGTCTGGTTCTAACTGTTGCTTCTTGACTTGCATACAGGTTTCTCAGGAGGCAGGTAACTGCTGCTGCTAAGTCGCTTCAGTTGTGTCTGACTCTGTGTGACCCCAGAGACGGCAGCCCACCAGGCTCCCCTGTCCCTGGGATTCTCCAGGCAAGAACACTGGAGTGGGTTGCCATTTCCTTCTCCAATGCATGAAAGTGAAAAGTGAAAGGGAAGTCGCTCAGTCGTGTCTGACTCCCAGTGACCCCATGGACTGCAGCCTACCAGGCTTCTCCGTCCATGGGATTTTCCAGGCAAGAATAGTGGAGTGGGGTGCCATTGCCTTCTCTGGGAGGCAAGTAAGGTGATATGTAACTCCCATCTCTTTAAGAATTTTCCACAGTTTGTTGTGATCCACACCGTCAAAGGCGTTAGTGTAGTCAATGAAGCAGATATAGATTTGGGGGAGATTTTCCTTGCTTTCTCTGATCCAGTGGATGTTGATAATTTGATCTCTTGTTCCTCTGCCTTTTCTAAATCCATCTTGAATGTCTGGAAGTTCTTAGGTCACCTACTAATGAAGCCTAGCTCAAAAGATTTTGATCATGACCTTGATAGCATGTGAAACGAGTGCAGTTGTGCAGTAGTTAGAGCATTCTTTGGGACTGGAATGAAAATTGACCTTTTCCAGTCCTGTGACTGGAACTGCTGAGTTTTCCAAATTTGCTGGCATGTTGAGTGCAGCACTTCAACAGCATATTCTTTTAGGATCTGCAATAGCTCACCTGGAATTCTATTACCTCCACTAGCTTTGTGGAGCTTTCTAATGCCCACATAGAAATGCTTCCTAAGGCCCACCTGACCTCACTCTCTAGAATGTCTGGCTCTAGGTGAGTGATCACACCATCATGGTTATCTGGTCATTATGACCTTTTTTGTACAGTTCACCTGTGTATTCTTGCCACCTCTTCTTTTTTTTAAATTAATTCATTTATTTTAATCGGAGGCTAATAACTTTATAATATTGTAGTGTTTTTTGCCATACATTGACATGAATCAGCCATGGGTGTACATGTGTTCCCCATCCTGATCCCTCCTCTCACCTCCCTCCCTATCCCACCCCTCAGGGTCATCCCAGTGAACCAGCCCCGAGCACCCTGTCTCATGCATCAAACCTGGACTGGCGGTCTATTTCATATATGATAATATACATGATTCAATGCTATTCTCTCAAATCATCCCACCCTTGCTGTTTCCCACAGAGTCCAAAAGTCTGTTCTTTACATCTGTGTCTCTTTTGCTGTCTTGCATATAGGGTCATCATTACCATCTTTCTAAATTTCATATATATGTTAATATACTGTATTGATGGTTTTTTTCTGACTTACTTCACTCTGTATAATAGGCTCCAGTTTCATCCACCTCATTAGAACTGATTCAAATGCATTCTTTTTAATAGCTGAGTAATATTCCATTTTGTAAATGTACTACAGCTTTCTTATCCATTCGTCTGCTGATGGACATCTAGGTTGCTTCTGTGCCCTGGCTATTATGAACAGTGCTGCAATGAATGTTGGGGTACACGTGTCTCTTTCAATTCTGGTTTCCTCAGTGTGTATGCCCAGCAGTGGGATTGCTGGGTCGTAGGGCAGTTCTATTTCCAGTTTTTTAAGGAATCTCCACACTGTTCTCCATAGAGCTTGCCATCTCTTCTTAATACCTTCTGATTCTTTTAGGTCCTTGCCGATTCTGTCCTTTATTGAGCCCATCTTTGCATGAAATGTTCCCTTGGAATCTCCAATTTTGCTGAAGGGATCTTTAGTCTTTGTCATTTTATTGTTTTCCTCTATTTATCTGCATTGTTCATTGAAGAAAGCCTTCTTATTTCTTCTTGCTATTCTTTGGAACTCTGCATTCAGTTCAGTATATCTTTCCTTTTCCCCTTTGCCTTTCACTTCTCTTCATTTCTCAGCTATTTGTAAGGCCTCCTCACACAGCCACTTTGCATTCTTAAATTTCTTTTTCTTGGGGATGATTTTGGTTACCACCTCCTGTACATTGTTAGGGATCTCCGTCCATAGTTCTTCAGGCACTCTGTCTATCAGATCTAATCCCTTGAATCTATTCATCATTTCCACTGTATAATCATAAGGGATTTGATTTAGGTCATACCTGAATGGCCTAGTAGCTTTACCTACTCTCTTCACTGATTCCTAAGAAGTCAATATTCACTCTTGCCATCTCCTGCTTGACTGCATCCAATTTGCCTTGATTCATGGACAAAATTCCAGGTTCTTATGCAATATTGCTCCTTACAGCATTGGGCTTTAAAAGTAACATCTTGTAAACATATAGTACAATACTACCACCAGAATCCTTACATTGATTCAAGTAAAATATAGAACAGCTCATCATAACTTTGATTCCTTAATATTTATTGAGTAAATGGATTAAAATTAGTGAGAGTTTACTATGCAGTGTGTTTTATATTCTTTCTTTTATTAATTCTAAGCATAGGGCTGCCCTATGGCTCAGCTTGTAAGGAATCTGCCTGCAGTGCAGAAGATCTGGGTTTGATCCCTGGGATGGGAAGATCCCCTGGAGAAGGGAAAGGCTACCCACTGCAGTATTCTGGCCTGGAGAATTCGATGAAATGTACAGCCCATGGGGTCACAGATTCAGACACAACTGAGTGACTTTCCCTAAGTATAGGCCACTTTTGATGAGGCCAGTTGAAAGTAGAAGAGTAAGGTTCAAGGTCTAGCTGACATTACAGCAGTCATTCTTTCTGATATAGCATGCTGCCCCTGAAAAAAAATCTCCGCAGTGTGTCTCTGCTTTGTATGCCATCAAGTTGCATTGCACATATAACTGGGAATATATGGGCATCTGTTTCCATTAGGAAAACTTTGCTTATGCAGCTTTGTGGAGCCTCAGATATAGGAAGATTTAAAACATGTCCAGGTCACCCAGCCCATCAATTGTTGAGTCAGGATTAAATTTGCAGTGTTTGTCTTCTGGATGCCCTCCTTTCTGTTTCACCTTTTGTATCATAGTCTCATCCGCTGAATGATCAATGTTAGAGCAATGCAGAGAAAGAAGCAAGGACGTTATCGAAGGAGTCATTTGTATGTTCCAAAGGAAGAAAAGTATTTTTATAGTAAAATCTGTGCAGATGAGTTATTTATGTTAAAACACATGCAGTTTATTACAAAATAATAAACGCAAAACTGAAAACTAGGTTATTTCAACAGTCTTCTACCATCATGCTTCCAGTCTTTTGGGGTGTCAAAAACCAACGTCTTTCTGAGCCTCTAGGAACTCAGACCCTTACCAGTACAAGGCTGCAGTAACAATTAATTTATAGAGCAAATATGCATTGAATATCTACTAAATGTCAGACTTAGAATACTGGGGACAAAAGCCCCTAATATCTTTCTAAAGGGGGAGCACAGAATTTTAATGAATATGAAACAGGTGGATACATTTCATATGCTTTGTGGAGGGAATCAATAAGGCTTTCAGTTCAGTTCAGTCACTCAGTCATGTCCGACTCTTTGCGACCCCATGAACTGCAGCTCGCCAGGCCTCCCTGTCCATTACCAACTCCCGGAGTTCACCCAAACCCATGTCCATTGAGTCAGTGATGCCATCCAACCATCTTATCCTTTCTCCTCCCCTTCTCCTCCTGCCCCCAATCCCTCCCAGCATTAGGGTCTTTTCCAGTGAGTCAGCTCTTCGCATCAGGTGGCCAAAGTACTGGAATTTCAGCTTCAACATCAGTCCTTCCAATGAACACCCAGGATTGGTCTCCTTTAGGATGGACTGATTGGATCTCCTTGCAGTCCAAGGGACTCTCAAGAGTCTTCTCCAACACCACAGTTCAAAAGCATCAATTCTTCAGTGCTCAGCTTTCTTCATAGTCCAACTCTTGCATCCATACATGAACACTGGAAAAACCATAGCCTTGACTAGATGGACCTTTGTTGGCAAAGCAGTGTCTCTGCTTATGAATATGCTATCTAGGTTGGTCATAACTTTCCTTCCAAGGAGTAAGCATCTTTTAATTTCCTGGCTGCAATCACCATCTGCAGTGATTTTGGAGCCCCCCAAAATAAGGTCTGACACTGTTTCCCCATCTATTTCCCATCACTTCATGGGAAACCAGATGCCATGATTCTAGTTTTCTGAATGTTGAGCCTTAAGCCAACTTTTTCACTCTCCTCTTTCACTTTCATCAAGAGGCTCTTTAGTTCCTCTTTGCTTTCTGCCATAAGGGTGGTGTCATCTGCATATCTGAGGTTATTGATGTTTCTCCCAGCAATGATTCCAGCTTGTGTTTCTTCCAGCCCAGTGTTTTTCACGATGTACTCTGCATATAAGTTAAATAAGCAGGGTGACAATTTACAGCCTTGACATATTCCTTTTCCTATTTGGAACCAGTCTGTTGTTCCATGTCCAGTTCTAACTTACTTCCTGACCTGCATATAGGTTTCTCAAGAGGCAGGTCAGGTGGTCTGATATTCCCATCTTTTTCAGAATTTTCCACAGTTGATTGTGATCCACACAGTCAAAGGCTTTGGCATAGTCAATAAAGCAGAAATAGATGTTTTTCTGGAACTCTCTTGCTTTTTCAATGATCCAACAGATGTTGGCAATTTGATCTCTGGTTCCTCTGCCTTTTCTAAAACCAGCTTAAACATCTGAAAGTTCACGGTTCACATATTGCTGAAGCCTGGCTTGGAGAATTTTAAGTATCACTTTACTAGCATGTGAGATGAGTGCAATTGTGCAGTAGTTTGAGCATTCTTTGGCATTGCCTTTCTTTGGGATTGGAATGAAAACTGACCTTTTCCAGTCCTTTGGCCACTGCTGAGTTTTCCAGATTTGCTGGCATTATGATGATGCATAAAAGAGCAATTTCATCAAATGTGAGAGCTCAGAGAAAACTCTTTAAGGAAGTAACATTTAATATGAGGATACAATGTTGAAAGGATAGGTTCTTTTTGCTCGGAAAGAAGTCTTGTGGCCCAGGAACTAGTTTTGTCTAAGTGTTTGCCTATTCATTTACCAGTCAATTCTGCTGTCCACTGAGTCCTAATTGGAATTATCAGTGGCAACACTTACATATGGCCTCTCCTTGTGCCCTAAGCTTCTTCACAACATGGTGGCTGAATTTCAAGGATCAGGAAGAAGAGGGAGAGGGAGCTAAAGCATGATAAAATTTTTAGTAAATGTATCCCTTATTTAGGTAATTCTGAGAGATATTTATGATTGATAGTTGATACACAGTTAAATGATCAAATAGACATTAATACATCTAAAATTAAATGTGTGATAAATATTCAATTTTTTACTAAAGAAAAAGTCTGAAATTAAAATTTATATCTATGGTACCAAAATAGACTTGCAACTTTTTACAGATTGGCTAAAAGGGTTAAGGTGGCAGCTAAACCGTACTGTATATTGTAGGTTTGAACCATAATAGTTAATATTCCTCCACTGTCTGCTCCTTTGAACAAAAAATTACTTGCTTTCTAAGTGAATTTCCTCCAATCACATTAACCCATGTCCACTTCTTTCTCTTTAGCTACCTCTATCCTGCCATTTTACTTATTCCTGGGTGAGCAAACCTAATGTTCTGACTTCAACAAATAGCTGCAGCTGTGTGTGCTAACAGAGAGATTCTCAAGGGAAAAATGGGACTAAGCAGAGAGAAAGGAGAAACACAGACCAGTGTTGTTAGTGCTTAAGTGCACGGGCTTTCAATTCTGAGTTTGAAATTCCACAGTTTACCATTTGTGTGACTTGTTTACTTAACGTCTTTGTACAATGGTTTTCTTTCTATGACATAAGGTTTAAAATATAGTGCATGTTTAGTTGGTCAGTAGTGTCTGATCTTTGCAATCCTTTGGACTGTAGCCTGCCAGACTCCTCTGTCCATGGGATTTTTTTCAGGCAAGAATACTGGAATGCGTTGCCATTTCCTACTCTAGGGGATCTTCCCAAGCCAGGTATCAAACCTGTGCCTCCTGTGTCTCCTGCATTGTCGGTGGATTCTTCCCCCCATGAGCCATCAGTGGAGCTCTTAGAAATAGTGCCAGAGAGAATGGCCATTAAAAAAAAAAAAAAATCCAAAAATAACAACTGCTGGAGGAGGTTTGAAGAAAAGGGAACCCTCCTACTCTGCTGGTGGGAATGTAAATTGATACAGCCACCATGGAGGACAATATGGAGATTCCTTAAAAAATTAGGAATAAAACCACCATCTGACCCAGCCATACCACTTCTAGGCATATTCCCTGAAGAAACCAAAACTGAAAAAGACACACGTACCCCTATGTTCATTGCAGCACTATTTACAATAAGCAAGACATGGGAGCAACCTAGATGTCCATCAACAGATGAATGGATAAAGAGCTGTGGTACACATACACAATGGAATCCTACTCAGCCGTAAAAAGGAGTGTATTTGAGTCAATTCTAATGAGGTGGATGAACTTAGAGCCTATTATACCGAGTGAAGTAAGTCAGAAAGAGAAAAGCAAATACCGTATAATAACACATATATATGGAATCTAGAAGGATGGTACTGAAAAATCTGTTTGCAGAGCAGCAGTGGAGACACAGACATAGAGAACAGACTTACGGATGAGGGTGGGGAGAAGAGGGAGCGGGTGAGATGAATGGAGAGAGTAGCATGGGTGCATATACACTAACATACGTAAATAGATGCCCAATGGGAATTTGCTGTGTGACTCAGGGAACCCAAATGGGGGCTCTGTAATAACCTAGAGGGGTGGGAAAGGGCAGGCGGTGGGAGGGAGATTCAAGAAGAACGGGACATATGTACACCTATGGTAAATTCATGTTGATGTATGACAGAAATCAAACCACTCTTGTAAACCAATCATCAATCAATTAAAAATAAATAAATATTTAAAAAATAGTACCAATCAAGTTGTTTAAGTATAAAGCAATATAAAGTTTATGAAGCATGGCTCAGTACTTAGCATATTTTAAGTCCTCAGGAAATGTGAACTCTTAGGCCATGATTTTTTTTATTAATAAGAAGAATGGCACTAGTGAGGGTGAGCACATGGAGCATTAGGGTGATGTGAGTGTCTACCATGGCATACCCTCCAGGGTCTAGTCTTGCAGTCCAGTAGACTGCAGGGAGACCCAGGAGAGTAGCTTAGTATCACCGCGAGCTAGCATGAGTGCAAGCAACACTGGCTTCTCTGTGTATCTGGACCTCTCATGCATCCTCAGCAATCTGAGTATGTTAGCTCCATTATCATCCACAATGGCTCTTGCATTTTCACCTAGACATAGTTTCTTTAGCTCTGTAGGTCAAATCAGGTGAGGTTTGTTTGCTTCTCTCACTGGGGCTCACAACAGGTTTATTTGTGCTTAAAAGGGAAATATGGGCCAGGCAGATTCTAGAGTTTGATAAATTCTCTCTGAAAATAGGCATGCTTGGACAAAAAAAAAAAAAAAAAACACACAGCAGAGTTCCTATCCATCCCAGATAGATGAGGAATTCCTCTCTCTGATACTTTTGTCATGTTGCATATCATGTTGTCGCATGATGTTGCTGTCATTACGGGCCGTTTAAAGTTGGCCCCACTCTCTTGTGTAGCGGCAGTTACTTACTTTCCATCCTGATGACAGTTAAGTCCCAAGTTGACTGTGTTACTCAGGGCTTTGCAAAGAAACAGAAGCAATAGGATATATAGAGATAATAAAAGAGGAGATATATTATAGAAACTTGGCTCATTTGTTTATGGAGGGTGGAAATCCCATAGTCTGTCATCTGTAAGCTGGAGGACCAGAAAAACCAGTGGTATAATTCATTCTGAACCCAAAGACCTGAGAATCAGGAGACCAATGGTGTAATTCCCAGGCCAGAGGCCTGAGAGCCAGGGGGCACTGGTATAAAGAGTCCCAGATTCTGAAGGCCCAAGAACCAGAAGCTCCAGTGTCTGGGGCAGGAAAAGATAGACATCCTAGGTGAAAAAGAGAAAGCAAGAATTCACCTTTCCGTTGCCTTTTTTTTTCCATTTGGGCCCTCAAAAGATTGAATGATGCCGGCTCACTTTTGTGAGAGTGGATCTTCTTTACTCAGTCTATTGATTTAAATGCTAATCTCTTCTGGAAAGACTCTGTCACAACCAGGAGTAATGTTTTCCTAGTGTCTGGGCATTCTTAGGTCAGTCAAGAGGACACAAAACCACCCATCATGTTGACCAATTGGCTGTCATTCACCTTCATGGTCTTATCATTAGGACCCAAGGTCAACCTGTTCCATGTCCTTATTTTTTTCACCTGTTACCCAAACACAGACTCCTGGGATTAAGTAGTGCTTTGACTTACTCTCGTGTCAGTACAACTTTATGTTTCTGTTTCCTGACCCCATCCTCTCCTCGGTTCTCCCTAAACTACTTTCCTAGGTCTACCACTCCATTGTTAATAAACTTCAGAGATCCTAAAACTCTTCACTAAATATTTTGTGCCCTTGGTGTTAGATGGAATCTCGTTTTTCCTAGAAGACCTTGACTAACCTTTTCTTCTTCCCAGCAAATCTGCATATCCTCTCTCTTGTCTCTCAGAGCACAGGAACAGCATCTGAGCATCTTTGCACACCACTGTCGCACACACACGCTCCTTGGCCTTCTTAAAAAAACTGCATGCTCTTTCATGGTTCATGCCAATCACCCATACGACCTCCATCTCTCTTAGGTCTAAAGAGCAACCCATAAGCTGTTTTTTTTTGTTTTTTTTTTTTAATGGTGTTTAATTCTCTGCTGTAGATGACACCATCTACCTGCAAAATCCTTGGTTTTTATGCTGTGAAATTCCTACTAGGGCTTTCAAATGTCCATACAACATGGGTTTTTTTTCCACCTCAAGTGATAGTTCACATTTTTAAGTTTGAAAGTGTAAAAGACACGAGACATTATTCCACCTACAAGTTAATGAATTAGCTGGCCTTTCTTCTTCTACCTACCTACCTACCTCAGTTCAGTTCAGTTCAGTTGCTCAGTCGTGTCCAACTCTTTGCAACCCCATGAATCACAGCATGCTAGGCTTCCCTGTCCATTACCAACTCCTGGAGTTCACTCAAACTCATGTCCATCGAGTCAGTGATGCCATCCAGCTGTCTCATCCTCTGTCCTCCCCTTCTTCTCCTGCCCCGAATCCCTCCCAGCATCAGAGTCTTTTCCAATGAGTCAACTCTTCGCATGAGGTGGCCAAAGTACTGGAGTTTCAGCTTCAGCATCAGTCCTTCCAATGAACACCCAGGACTGATCTCCTTTAGGATGGACTGGTTGGATCTCCTTGCAGTCCAAGGGACTCTCAAGAGTCTTCTCTAACACCATAGTTCAAAAGCATCAATTCCTTAGCACTCAGCTTTCTTCACAGTCCAACTCTCACATCCATACATGACCACTGGAAAAACCATAGCCTTGACTAGACGGGCCTTTGTTGGCAAAGTAATGTCTCTGCTTTTGAATATGCTATCTAGGTTGGTCATAACTTTCCTTCCAAGGAGTAGGTGTCTTTTAATTTCATAGCTGCAATCACCATCTGCAGTGATTTTGGAGCCCCCCAAAATAAAGTCTCTCACTGTTTCCACTGTTTCCCCATCTATTTCCCATGAAGTGATGGGACCAGATGCCATGATCTTTGTTTTCTGACTGTTGAGCTTTAAGCCAACTTTTTCACTCTCGTCTTTCACTTTGATAAAGAGGCTCTTTAGTTCCTCTTCAATTTCTGCCATTAGCCTGCTGTCATCTGCATATCTGAGGTTATTGATGTTTCTCCCAGCAATCTTGATTCCAGCTTGTGCTTTCTCCAGCCCAGCATTTCTCATAATGTACTCTGCATATAAGTTAAATAAACAGGGTGACAATATACAGCCTTGACGTACTCCTTTTCTTATTTGGAAGCAGTCTGTTGTTCCATGTCCAGTTCTAACTGTTGCTTCCTGACCTGCATATAGGTTTCTCAAGAGGCAGGTCACCAACCATCTATTTATCTACTAACAGAGACTGCAAACTAATGTATGAGAAAACAGATGGCTTACCTACAGAGCATTTCAGCAGTGCCCTAACTCCTCTTGGGCGAGCACAGTGAGGGCCAGGTATCATTTCTGCATGCAGAGGTTGCACTGTAGAATAGGAGCCCTGAAATTAGGATAACTAGAATTTATAGGGCAGCTGGCACATCTGCCTTCCTCCTCTCCAGAGAGAGACTTTTGCTCCAAAATATAAACAAATTTTCTCCAGGGAGGAGAAGAAAGCATTTCTAGCTTTTATGCAGCACTTTGGTATATAAACACATGGCCTCAGGGGAGATCTATATTTGGGGTTGCTGTTCAGCCATCCTTTTTTTTTTTTTTCGAAAAGCCGGGACCATCCAGGAACATGAAGACAATAGTAGTTTCACAGGACTCTGGGCCAAGTGGTCAAACTGCTTTCACAGCAGCCCAGACCCACTGCAGGTCCCTTTCCTGCCCTGGATCCCACTCACACATGGCAGTCTTCCATGGCATCCACTGCAAGTCAGAGTACTATTCTTACCAATGCAGTGTTCTGCCATGGACCCAAAGATACTTCTTTCTTAGCTTTCTACATACTAAAGTCCTTTTAGGTGTAATGTGCATTTATTTGTAGGGGACATACCGTCATGGCCTAGGCCATTGGGCTTCTCAAAACTTTACCAATATAGTTGGTCCTGATTAATTCTTCATAGGGTTTATCTCCTAGTTTCCAGAGTTCATGCATTTAACCAAAACCTCTAACATATTTGCAACTTTTTGCTCAGCTGGTTCTATCAATGTGATGTTATCCATAGAGCATACTAATGTGGTATTCTGTAAATGTTCAGATGGCCCACAAGTCTTCTAAGTATGTTACGAAAGATGGCAGGAGAGCTAATGTAGCCCTAAAGTAAGACCATAAAAGTATACTGCTGTCTGTTCCAAATAACCACAACATTTTCTTAACCCTTCCTTCGTAATAGGAACAGAAATGAAAACATTTGTTTGATCAGTGGCCATGCACCATGTATCTGAGCCCATATCCACATCCTACACAGCAAACAGAATTTATATGTTTGATTAGAAACTAATTTGGGATATAGTAATAATCCAAATAATTTGCATTCTCTGAGAATTTAATTTCTGCCATTCTCTCTAAGATACATTACTGTTTTTGATTTGCTAACTTGGCCAGTGGGAGTAGGATGGGATGATGACAGTTCAGATGTTTCCAAGTGGCCTTTGCCACTACAGTATAATCTACTATTGCATCTTCCCCTACACAGAAAAGCACTAAATGCATTAACTTTAGATTCCTGGCTTTCTTTAACAGTAATCATTTGATAGTCTGACTACCTGGTTTATGTTTCATAAGCTCCTATGAATCCTCATTCCTCTCTTACCTCTTTGGAGTAGTCCCTCAGACAATTTGAAGCTGTCTTCTAGGCTTAAGTCCTCAGAAAATCCACCAAATAAAATATATTTCTCAACTTTTAGGTTGCCCATTTTTTTTCAGTTGGCACAGTTTCTTTAGATAGATTATACTGTCTATCAATCAGGGAAAGAAACTGTGCCAACTGAAAAAAAATGGGCAACCTAAAAGTTGAGAAATATATTTTATTTGGTGGATTTTCTGAGGACTTAAGCCTAGAAGACAGCTTCAAATTGTCTGAGGGACTACTCCAAAGAGGTAAGAGAGGAATGAGGATTCATAGGAGCTTATGAAACATAAACCAGGTAGTCAGACTATCAAAAGATTACTGTTAAAGAAAGCCAGGAATCTAAAGTTAATGCATTTAGTGCTTTTCTGTGTAGGGGAAGATGCAATAGTCTGGGCTCACTGAAATCACTTCTTTGATATACACCATAAGTGTCTAGGGTCAACTTTCCTGTTTTTATTCTCTTGGATCCCCTTAGGGTGCATAGTTGGGAGTGGCTGCTGGCTTGATGACTGCAACATCCTTTGTTTACTGATATGGCAAGAAACATTTTTCACCCACAAAACTTATTTTGTTGTTGTTGTCTCTTAATCGTGTCCAACTCCTTGTGACCCCATGAATGCCAGCACGCTGGGCTTCCCTGTCCTTCACTATCTCCCAGGTTTTGTTCAAATCCATGTCCATTGAGTCAGTGATGCCATCCAACCATCTCATCCTCTGTCGTCCCCTCCTCCTGCCCTCAATCTTTCCCAGCATCAGGGTCTTTTCCATTGAGTTGCTTCTTTGCATCAAGTGGCCAAAGTATTCAGCTTCAGTATTAGTCCTTCCAATGAATATTCAAGGTTGACTTCCTTTTGGATTGACTGGTTGGATCTCCTTGCAGTCCAAGGCACTCTCAAGAGTCTTCTCCAGAAGCACGGTTCAAAAGCATCAATTCTTCACTGCTAAGCCTTCTTAATGGTCCAACTCTCACATCTGTACATGACTGAATTCTAAAGACAACCAAGAATATCTATACCAATGGTACTATTTAGGACCAGGTACTGGAGAAATGACCATTGAGTGCTTCTGGGAACCTAGGAAACTCCCCATGACCCAACCTGCAACAATATTGTACTTATAAGTTTCACATTCTTGAACATCAAGTTAGCTCAGGATCAGTGTCTAACTTTCTTGGAAATATTTCATACCCCCATCCTGTGAGTATGTGGTTACTTGAGTGAATGGCTGTAAATCTCTTTGAGGAAAGACTGGGAATCATTTTTCTACATGCTTGGCCACTTGCATGGTTTTGTAGGGTCTTTCCTCCTGAAGACTTTAGTCAATATGTTTCAGATCCGCAAAAGGCTCAGGTCAAGAAACTGGGCAAGAATTGGAAATATTTTGTAGGCAGAGGCCCTCAGCCTTCTTTATTAAATTCTTTTGATTTTATGGATTGAGTAGTACCCTTGTTGGTTACCACCTAGGTGTGTACACGGCAGCTGTATTTTACTAATCATTTCCATGGTGCCCCTTGCTTCAGGTCCCCATCTGCCACTCCAAGCTTGCAGCTCATTGACTTCATTGCAACTTCTGATGGTTAAGTGCCATTTCCTAGCTTGTATTATTTTGAAATTCTGACATTCCTAATTCTGTTTTTTGAACCCACTTGTAATAGAATCTCCTTCTGTTCTCCCCTGCTTACAGATGAAAAGTCATTAGGTGTCTTAATGATGCTAGTGGCACTCTCACTGGAGTATAATTTATTAATTTTATAGATAAAAGTATCCTCTAACTCGATGCATAGAACATGGTCAGCTGGTAGATTTTCTAACTTTATGTTGATGTCCATCTAGATGCCTACTTCTACTACCTGCAGTTATTCCATTTCTGTCTCATTTACTCTGGGCCAATGGTCTCTCCAAACTTCTAAATGTCGTCCAAATTAGAACTATCTAATTAGCATATTAGCACCATCTTCTGGCGTCCTTGCAGATTATTAGATTTTGTATTATGGAAGAATACACTTATGTTAATAGACTTTCCAATATCCAGCCTTCTGTTCATCTACATGCTCCTTGTCCAACTTCACAGGATAGCACTCTCAGCATCCAGTTCCTTATATCATGTCCAGGCTCCTGCTGGGACATGTTGGCTAAATCATGCAGTTTTCCAGGATATAGTCCATTTCCTTTCTTTCAGTCACAGCCCTTCACTGGCCATGCTTTGTTGCAGCTTGATGCTACTTTTTGGTCTGGGGGCTAGGAAAGAATGCAGGGCTAGGTTCTTATGATTGGGTAGGAGTATGATCTAGAGGCTGCTGCCTTGTCTTCAAGCAAGAGAAAACTGGGACCTTCTGATTCCCCCTGTAACAGGGAGGTGTGGAAACTTCCTGTAGATCCAGAGGGCTCAAGGGGATCTGAAGCTTAATTATTCTCTATCAACATGGCCTCACCTCATGTCTCAGAGTCTCACTACTTTTTAGCCGGAGCTTTGGCTTGATGGCATCACCAACTCAATGGACATGAGTTTGAGTAAACTCCAGGAGTTGGTGATGAATAGGGAGGCCTGGCATGCTGCAGTCCACGTAGACTTTTTGTTAAAAAGTCAGACATGACTGAGCGAATAAACTGAACTGAGTTAAGACTTCAGTATTCTTTAGATATGAGCTACTGGCCCAGACCCTTTGCTTTATCTGTCTTAGACTGTAGAAAACATGCTAAAGAGTTACTTTATATGTGGCCTAGGAGGACCTCTAACTTTCACATTTTGCTTTTAATTTGTGAAAGTACCCTTGACTTTTCAGTGTCTTTCTCCATATATCAGTTACACTTAGCAAGAGCAATCAGATTCCATTGTCCTTATAATTAGTGCTTCTACTGAACCTTCCAAAAGCCTGATGTGTTGAGCCAGCCCGTGCAGTTCCCTTTTTTGGTGTTTCATCCATTTCATCTGGAGAAAATGTAATAATGATCAGTTGCATCAAACTTCATTCTATTTTGCTTGATACCTTTCTTTTCCATTAAAAATTCAAACTGAGTTGCAAGCCCCTACTTCAGTGTTGGGCACAACATAATTGTTTATTAAGTATGTAAATATTAGATTTCTTTTAGGGACTGTGTGATGATTTTCACTGATTCCAATAATTTATTCCTTTTTAATATAGTACAACTAGAACCATCTAATTTTCATAGCTTACATACTGGAATTGGATTCTTTCTATTGGAAACAGATTGCAGTGGTTATCACTGATCAAAAATCTGCCTGATCAGGCCAGTGTGATGTGTTAGGGTCTGATCAGATGGCTCCAGGCCATAGCTTTTGCTCAAGCTTTTTGGAAGCAGACATTATTATTCTTGACAGAAGCCTCTCTGCATGTAGTGAAATAAGCTTCAGTTATGGTTCTAGATTAAAATTAGAACCAATTGTGTCAACATTAGTTGCATCAACCATATTACTTACATGGAGAAGTCATCACCTTTATATACATATACACACATTTCCTATATAAAATTTTAAAACTGAATTATAACTCACTATGGATACCAACAAAATTCTGGTAATGTTGCCTTAACCTGTGGAACATAATGAATCAGTTTTCATAGCCTCCTTTGTCTATACTCACAGAAACCTCTGCCTTTCCTTCCTAGTTCAAGGGAGAATAGCATGCTCTCATAGAGGGGGTGCCATTTTGGCTAGTTTTTGTCCTTGAGAGTGGAGAGGGTCCAAGAGGAGCAGGAGGAGGGGATGACAGAGGATGAGACGGTTGGTTGGCATCACCGACTCGGTGGACATGAGTTTGAGCAAGCTCCTGCAATTGGTGATGGACAGGGAAGCCTGGCTTGCTGCAGTCCATGGGGTTGCAAAGAGACATGACTGAGTGACTGAACTGAACTGAGGGTGAAGGTCAAGATATTCAAGTGTAACTGATTTCCCTCTCCCAAAGAGAGAGAGGATGAGAAGGATGGAGCTTTGTGGAAAATTCCTGGTGTTTGCCTGGATGTCATTTGCCAGTGTGCAAAACAGCAAGGCTTTCATCTCCTCACAGACATCCATGCTTGGCTCTTGCCACCTGTGCACTGCTGGTATCTGGCCCTGAATCTAACACACCACTGAATGTACAAAGGGATCTGTTTTGTTTTTTTTTTTGTAATTTCTGTTCTTGCTTGAGCCCCACTGATGTTGCTCCAGCTAGGCAGTCAGCTGCTCAGACAATGAGAGCCTGTCTCTTCATCTTGCAATTTCCTGCTTCCCATTCTCCACTCCTATGATCCAACAAAAGGAATTCATTAAAGGAGTTAAGTGCTTGGTTATTATCAGAGGAGGGAAAACAGATTGAGCTATTTTTGCCCACAGAGGTCTTTCACAACAGCCACTGAAGTCAGCTCTTTCCTCACTTACAATAATCATAAAGAATCAGCAACAGTTTCTACCGATCACTGCCTTATGCCAATATAGAATAGGCAGAAAAGTAACTGATTTGTGTTGCTAAAAAACAAGTACAAACTATGCAATTATTTAAAGAACTCATCATTTTCTTTTGTTCTTTGCTTATTTATGTGCCTCTTGTATCATCGCTGTATTTATTGATAAGTTCTGAATGTAAAGCAAGTAAGACTGATACATGATTATTAATTTTCCTGAAGAGCAAATAAAAAACCTTCTTTACTGACTCCAAAAGCAGTCAGTAAACAGAGTAAAACTCTTTAAAAGTCAGAGTCTCTAATATCTTGTAAGGTATTTACAAAAAGAACTGCTAGCTTATTTCTAAAAAGAAATAATCCATTTAATTTTGATATATACATTATTATATTAAAAAGTTGTTATTCTTTTATCATACCACTGTTTTCCAATTTCTATAAAATTTAATAGAGTTGAATGATTGCACTTCACATTCAAAAAGCAAAGAGAAAAAAATGAACATTAAGGTCTATTGAGCTGAGTCTTTTGGTTATTCAAGTATGCCTGTGTGCATGTCAAGTTGCTTCGATCACGTCCGACTCTTTGTGACCCCATGAACTGTAGCCCGTCAGGCTCCTCTGTCTGTGGGATTCTATAGGCAAGAATACTGGGGTGTGTTGCCATGCCCTCCTCCAGGGGATCTTCCTGACCCAGGGATCAAATCTACATCTCTTATGTATCTTGCATCGGCTGGCAGGTTCTTTACCACTAGCATCACCAAGGAAGCCGTGTGTGCTAAGTTGTGGCCAACCTTGTGACCCCATGGACTGTAGACTGCCAGGCTCCTCTGTCCATGGGATCTTCTAGGCAAGAATACTGGAGTGTGTTGCCATTTCCTTTTCCAGGGGATCTTCCAGACCCAGGGATTGAACCCATGTCCCTTACATCTCCTGCATTGGCAGGCGGCTTCTTTACCATGAGCACCACCTGGGAAGCCCTATTTAAGTATTTACTTATATTAAATAATTTGGATGTATTTTGTCACGCTTCTCTCTGTTTTACAAAGGAAGGCTGAGCACATGTTTTAGTTGTATCACCTAAATGGGAAATAACCTGCTCATAACTGGCGAACAAATATTTTTAAATGTACAATCATCAACTTTGATAATCATTAAAATTTAACTAGGTCAGTGATCACTCTCTTTTTCTCTTTGGCTGTAGGAAATAGCTTTTTGGTTAGTATCTAGCTGGCAACCATTCTCCTCCTTTGGAAACTGTCCCTGATATAGAAGGGATGGGTCTCCACCAGTTCTGGCTGTGCTGTGTGACCTGCTTCATCTGCTGTGGCTGACTGGGTCAGAGGTGGACACCTCACCAGTGGCCATTACATGATCCCAGGAATTTAGAAAGGTAAACTGAGAGACACAGAGGTTGGGAGCTTCTGGTAGTTGAGTTTTATTAGTGGCAGTTCCCCAGAGCCCTGTGAACCCCAGCGGTTGGTACCTGCTCTGATATTTACCTGAGATCCAGTTATTCAGCTCTAGCTGAGCTTCTGTGAGATGTGCCAGTATCTTCCAAAGACTGTGTTTACCTGTTTAGATCCACTTGTCATCTGTTACTTGCAACCAGATGCAATTCAACTATATATTGTCCTTATCACACATATATATTTGTTTTCACATTGTAAGTATTAATCCCATTTTACATTTCTCCTGCCTATTAACAAATGTATGATAAACATTTTTCTCTGAAAATCTGTACTCAAGTTAGAACATTTGCATTAACCATAATGAAACAAAATTTCAAGGATATATATTAGAAAATCTATCTTTAATATTGTAGTTCTCTGAATATTGTTGAAAAAAGTCCTTAATCTAAATATGCAGAAGGTAATCAGTCAAAATTGATTAATTTTTAAAAATTCAGTTATTGTATTTTTGGATAACTATGTTCCTAGAGAGCATATTTCTAGTGCTCAGTACGTTGCCTTAATTTTTTGATAATTCAGTATTCTAATGATAGCAGTGTAAAGGGTAGTTTTAAAGGACACAGTGTAATAAAAATTATCTTAGCATTTTAAATAATGTTACAGGTCTAACAGAGCATTTTTTAGTAACACAGATTCTCTAAAAATATTTGTAATTCTTTTTAAAATGTGCACTTCTTGCCATTTTACAAATAAGTAATATCAGCATCCAAAGCAACCTTTTTGTAATATCAGAATGTCATTCCCTAATGAGGAATCAAATAAGTGATCCCCTATCTCATTTACTATACACACACACAAAAGCCACTTATCAAAAATTCAGCTTATTCTTGGCAGATAAAGTAGCAACTATTTTTGTCCTTTGTTCCCTTGTGTGATTATCAGCGTCTCTCAATTGTGAAACACGTCTTCCCAAATGCATATATTCGGTCTCATGCTCATCATGGATGCTCCATCAATATTATTGAGTGAAGATATACCTCTCTGGGAAGCTAATGAAGAACAGAGGCAGGGAAAGCCAAGATGGTGCACCTAGAGGAGAACCCAGAAGCTATGAAACAGTAGTGCGAACAGAGGGAATGAAAGAAAAATACCAGTTGTCAGCTTAAATGGAGACAGTGGAGATAATTGAACAGCTGATATAGTAGATAGGAAGGGAGAGGATGACCCACAGCATTATTTTCTTTCTTTAGGCCACAGCTGTGATTCTGGTGCAAATAAAATGTGTTTCTGATTCACTCATAAGGAACATCAATCCATATGGTCTCTGCAACAGGAGAAGCAGATACAAAGAATGAGGCTTAGGAAGTATGACAACTAGATTCACTGCTGCTGTTGCTGCTAAGTCACTTCAGTCATGTCTGACTCTGTGCGACCCTATAGACGGCAGCCCACCAGGCTCCCCCGTCCCTGGGATTCTCCAGGCAAGAACACTGGAGTGGGTTGCCATTTCCTTCTCCAATGCAATGAAAGTGAAAAGTGAAAGTGAAGTTGCTCAGTCGTGTCCGACTCTTAGAGACCCCATGGACTGCAGCCTACCAGGCTCCTCCGCCCATGGGATTCTCCTATACTCGTTTAATTGTGGGAATGTTTGATTCTTCCTTTTTGGTTTTTATTAGTTTGTTTTGACATAGATTTATAATGAATTCTATTTCAAATCCTGGTGATCATACAAATAAAATATTGTTCTTCGCTTTACTTTATACATTTTACAGAATTTCACCAGTGACTATAATTCCATGAGCTTTAGCTAAGACATTTTCTCTTTTTTTCTTTTCTTCCCTGTCTTTTATGGTTCTTATGTTTTTGTTTGTTTTTTCAATATACCTGCTGACTAGCTAGAGAGGAAGTAGTAAGGATCCTGGGGCAGCAGAGCCGGGCATTATATTTTTCGAAGATAATTTGCCCACATGATTGAAGAATATGCAAAGAATTATTCATCCAGTTGAGACCTACCAGTAAACTTACCCAGTTGTGCATAACTCTTGTTATTATTCACTAGAGAGTAGTGAAGCCCATGTAACTGACTAAAATTAGTTGATTTGAATTAAATTCTAACATCCTCACTTGGGTATCTATCACTGAATATTTGGTCAGGAAGTGAGCTCTTAAATCATCATTCCCCCAAGTGTTTTCCTTAAAACAGTGGAGCTGGAAATGCTTCCACTAGAAGTTTCACTGAGTTTTGGAAACACTGCCTATAATGTTACACTCATAGAAATGAAAAAAAAAATAATATTGATAAATTGAAAATATTAGATAAAATGCTAAAATTTTAATGACTCTGAAAAGTACTGCTGTAGAGAAGTTTATCTATCACATTTTTTTATATCTATTTAACTTACTAGAAACTAGTCTTTCCTGGAATACATTTGATGGAAATAAGATTTTTGTGAGTTTGAGATGTCTAGTAATTATAGAGTATTATTCTTTAGTTTATTTAACCTCTTCTGAGTCATACTCAGTTTAGAAATGGATGAAGGCTGTAAATGTTTTTAGCCAAAGAAAGATATATAGACATATGGACATTAAATTTTACATAATGTTCAAAATTTTGCATATTATTTAAGGGTGATTGCTAAAAGTCACCACTGGGACCATGTTAAGGAAATGTGAACCTTCTGCTTCACTCACAAATTAAGCTCCTCTTTGGGTACTGCTACCATGAAGAGGGCATGGCAACCCACTCCAGTGTTTCTGCCTGGAGAATCTCACGGACAGAGGAGCCTGGTGGACTATGGTCCATAGAGTCACAAGGAGCTGAACACGACTGAAAAGACTTTGCGCTCACACATGCACCATGAAGCATTCTTCATGGTATGTGTTCAAAACTTTTACTACTGACATTTACTCAGTGCGATATGTGCCTTTTGTCCTTGTCATGACCCTCTTAAATCACCTTCAAGAGGAAAGATATAGACATTATCAGAGAACCTGGAGCAAGGAAGTCAAGGTTGATATTTTTGTCCCCTTTTTATATATTCTGAAATACAGCATTTACAATATAAAATTGTAAATGCTTTCCTTTAGTGGATTAAGTTCAGAGATACAATTTCCTTACTCCATTTGTATTATGCATATTCAGAAGCATAATATTAAGAAGTTCAAGTCTGTAAAACATTCTGAGCTTTATTATAGTCCGAGTACACAATGCATAATGTATTTGGTTAGTGTGAAGTCTATGCCAGATATATTTTTAATAATTTTTTCTATTATTTTCTTTTTTTTTCTATGCAAGTTAGGATTGTGTAGGTAAATAAGTAGATTTTCATTTGCAATTTAAGTTTCTTTGCTTATGTATATTTTTACTAAATCAAAAGCCTTTTTGGAATTTTCAGATCTCCAAAATACAAGAAGTTATTTCTTTTTTAAAAATATATTTATTTTTTAATTGAAGAATAATTGCTTTACAGAAGTTTGTTGTTTTCTGTCAAACATAAACAGGAAAAGTTATTTCTTTATTAACAAACTTGAAAACTTTATTTCAGATGTTTTTCCTTTGGTTTATTTTGTCCTAAGTTTTTATGGGTCAAGGTTTTGTTTGCTTGTTTGCTTTTTTTTTTTCCTCCTCTTTTTATAGTATTCCTCATAGTAGAATAAGGAATTACTACCTTTAATCCCAAATGTATATTTATTGGATTGTATATTTATTCAAATAATATTTTATATTGTTTTAATTCTATTACACCTTACTCCTAAAAACTTGACTTTTTCTTACAACATTGAAGAGAAGAAATGAAGAAATACTATATGTAATAAAGAGTGATTTAATTAGAGTTCATTTGATCTTTTTAATGAAGTATACTAAATACCATTATTTCTAATTTACATCTAATTTTCAGAGATACAAAGCTATTTCCTAGGGTCACATAGCTAGAAAGTGGTTGAGCTGAAACTTTAAACTGACAGATTCTGATTTCAAAAGTCAGTATGTTTTTATTCAGGATTGGGAACACGTGTATACCCGTGGCGGATGCATGTTGATGTATGGCAAAACCAATACAATATGGTAAAGTAAAAAAAAATAATAATAATAATAATAAATAAATAAATTAAAAAAACATAAACTGATGGAATCTTTGACCATTAAAAAAAATAAAAATAATTTCAAAGAAACTGGCAAAACAAGTTTTTGGGTTGAGGTTGTTGAAATAAAAAAGAATTTGCCTTTAGAGAAGCATATTGCTATGGCTAAAAGCACAATAAATATTGAGTTAGTTGTACAATAGACAGAGATACCTTTCTTCTTTATGTTTTTGTGTCTCTTACCTTTGTTTTCCCTTGTTTTTTTCCCTGTTTTAGGATTTAGATCTATGGCATGTCATATAGAAAAACACTCATAATTTTTAATGCATTACACATACACACACAATTTTGTATTTTTTCTGAAGTATATCCATTCCCTAACCCCGAATGTGAAAGGCCTTAAGTAGCTGGCCTAGTTTGGAATCTTGTCTCTGGTGTATTTGCTGAGTTCACACCTGCTGCTTCTCCATCTGCTACAAATTTAGATCTGTATAGGACCTTCTTGAAATATGTGGAAAATGTCAAACATACTCCCAAAAAAGCACTGTCTTTTTTTAAAGCTGATTGTGTCCTTAGATGACTGAGGTTTTTCTTTCCCTAAAGATTCAGTTCAGTTCAGTTGCTCAGTCATGTCCAACTCTTTGCAACACTATGGACTGCAACATGCCAGGCTTCCTGTCCGTCACCAACTCCTAGAACTGGCTCACACTCATGTCCATCAAGTTGGTGATGCCGTCCAACCATCTCATCCTCTGTTGTCCCCTTCTCCTCCTGCCCTCAGTCTTTATCAGGATCTTTTCCAATGAGTCAGTTCTTCGCATCAGTTGGCTAAAGTATTGGAGCTTCAGCATCAGTCCTTGCAATGAATATTCAGGATTGATTTCCTTTAGGATGAACTGGCTTGATCTCCTTGTCCAAGAGACGCTTGACTCTTCTTCAACACCACAGTTCAGAAGCATCAATTCTTCAGTGTTCAGCTTTCTTTATGGTCCAACTCTCACATCCCTGCATGACTACTGGAAAAACCATAGCTTTGATTATATGGACCTTTGTCAGCAAAGTAACATCTCTGCGTTTTAATATGCTATCTAGGTTGGTCATAGCTTTTCTTCCAAGGAGCAAGTGTCTTTTAATTTCATGGCTGCAGTCACCATCTGCAGTGATTTTGGAGCCCAAGAAAATAATGTCTGTCATTGTTTCCATTGTTTCCTCATCTATTTGCCATGAAGTTATGGGATCAGATTCCATGATCTTCATTTTTTGAATGTTGCGTTTTAACAGCTTTTCCACTCTCCTCTTCCACGTTCATCAAGAGGCTCTTTTTAGTTCCTCTTCACTTTCTGCCATAAGGGTGGTGTCATCTGCATATCCGAGGTTATTGATATTTCTCCTGGCAAACTTGATTCCAACTTGCGCTGCATCCAGTCCAGCATTTAACATGATGTGCTCTGCATATAAGTTAAATAAACAGGGTAACAATATATAGCCTTGAAGTACTCTTTTCCCAATTTGGAACCAGTCCATTGTTCCATGTCTAATTCTAACTGTTGCTTCCTGACCTACATAGAGATGTTTCTCAGGAGGCAGGTAAGATGGTCTGGTATTCCCATCTCTTTAAGAATTTTCCACAGTTTGTTGTGATCTGCACAGTCAAAGGGGCTTCACTTGTGGCTCAGCTGGTAAAGAATCTGCCTGCAATGTGGGAGACCTGGGTTTGATCCCTGGGTTGAGAAGATCCCCTGGAGAGGGAAAAGGCTACCCACTCCAGTATTCTGGCCTGGAGAATTTCATGGACTGTATAGTACATGGGGTCGCAAACAGTTGGACACGACTGAGCAACTTTCACCCATCACTCACATAGTCAAAGCTTTAGCGTAGTCAGTGAAGCAGACTAGATTTTTTCTGGAATTCTCTTGCTTTTTCTATGATCCAATGGATGTTGACAATTTGATCTCTGGTTCCTCTGCCTTTGCTAAATCCAGCTTATACATCTGGAAGTTCTTGGTTCATGTACTGTTGAAGCCTAGCTTGGAGAATTTTGAGCATTGCTTTGCTAGTGTGTGAGATTAGTGTAATTGTGCGGTAGTTTGAGCATTCTTTGGCATTGCATTTCTTTGGTATGGAATGAAAACTGACCTTTTCCAGTCGTGATGCCACTGCTGAGTTTTCCAAATTTGCTGGCATATTGGGTGCAGCACTTTCACAGCAGCATCTTTTAGGATCTGAAATGGTTTGGCTGGAATTCCATCACCTCCACTACCTTTATCCGTAGTGATGCTTCCTAAGGCCCACTTGACTTCACGCTCCAGGATGTCTGGCTCTATGGAGTGATCACACAATCATGGTTATCTAGGTTATTAAGATCTTTTTTGTATAGTTCTTCTGTATTCTTACCACTTCTTCTTAATAACTTCTGCTTCTGTTAGGTCCATACCATTTATGTCCTTTATTGTGCCCATCTTTGCAACAAATGTTCCCTTGGTATCTCTAATTTTCTTGAAGAGATCTCTAATCTTTCTCATTCTATTGCTTTCCTCTATTTCTTTGCATTGATCACTTAGGATCACTTAGGATCACTTTCTTATCTCTCCTTGCTTGTCTTTGGAACCCTGCATTCAGATGGATTTATCTTTCCTTTTCTCTTTTGCCTTTCACTTCTCTTTTTTTGTCAGCTGTTTGTAATGCCTCCTTAGACAAACATTCTGACTTTTTGTATCGCTTCTTCTTGGGGATGGTTTTGATCACTGCCTCTTGTACAGTGCTATGAACCTCCGTCCATAGTTCTGCAAGCACTCTGTCAATCAAATCTAATCCCTTGAATCTGTTTGTCACTTTCACTGTGTAATCTTAAGGGATTTGATTGAGATCGTATCTTAATGGTCTAGTGATTTTCCCTACTTTCTTCACCTTAAGTCTGAATTTGGCAATGAAGAGTTTATGATCTGAGCCACAGTCAGTTCCTGATCTTTTTGCTGGCTGTATAGAGCTTCTGTATCTTCGGCTGCAAAGAATATAATCAATATGATTTTGGTATTGGCCATCTGGTGGTATCCATGTGTAGAGTAGTCTCTTGTGTTTGGAAGAGGTGTTTGCTATGACCAGTGCATTCTCTCAGCAAAACTCTGTTAGCCTTTGACCTATTTCGTTTTGTACTCCAAGGCCAAACTTGCCTGTTACTCCAGGTATCTCTTGACTTCCTACTTTTGCATCTCAGTCCGCTATGATGAAAAGGACATCTTTTTTTTTTTTTTTTGGTGTTAGTTCTGAAAGGTCTTGTAGGTCTTCATAGAGCCATTGAACTTCAGCTTCTTTGGCATTAGTGTTTGGGGCATAGACTTGGATTACTGTGATATTGAATGGTTTGCCTTGGAAATGAACAGAGATGTTTCTGTCGTTTTTTGAGACTGCACCCAAGTACTGCATTTTGGACTCTTTTGTTGATGATGAGGGCTAATTCTTCTAAGGGATTCTTGCCCACAGTAGTAGACATAATGGTCATCTGAATTAAATTCTCCCATTCTGGTCCATTTTAGTTCACTCATTCATAAAATGTTGATGTTCACTCTTGCCATCTCCTGTTTGACCTCTTCCAATTTACCTTGATCATAGACCTAACATTCCAGGTTCATGTGCAATATTGTAATGTTGTTCTTTACAGCATCAGACTTTACTTCCATCACCAGTCACATACACAATTGGGCATTGTTTTCACTTTGGCTCAGCCTCTTCATTCTTTCTAGAGCTATTTCTCCACTCTTCTCCAGTAGCATATTGGGCATATCCAGTAGCATATTCCCTAAAGATTAGCACTCCCTCCTTTGTTTTCAGTGGTTTAGAGTTTATTTAAAGGATGAAGTCAACTTGATTGTGGTTTAAAGAACACAGAATTATCATTTCAAAAATAAATGTCACTTACTTGATGGTAGGCACTTAAAAGATGTTATCTATGCTATACTTATATTAGTTATACACCTGAAGGGATTCCCTGGTGGCTCAGTGGTTAAGAATCAACCTGCAGTGCAGGAGTGGCAGGGGATGCAGGTTTGATCCCTGGGTCTGGAAGACCCCCTGGAGGAGGAAATGGCAACTCACTCCAGTATTCTTGCCTGGAGAATTCCATGGAATGAGGAGCCTGGTGGGTTATGGTCCATAGGTTTGCAAAGAGTCAGACATAACTGAAGCAACTGAGCATGCACACATACACCTGAATTGTATAACAAGTTCTAGTCATGAGTTTATTTTTAGCAATTGTACAAATGAGTTTTTTTCCATCTTACTCTTAATACATCCAGTGAAAGATATTTGATATTTAGAAATGACATCTAATAGATTGAGTTATTCATTCAAATATTTACTCTGAGCAAGTTTCTACCTGAAACTGTACTATGAAAGTTCAAGAACGTGTTCAGTAAGGAACTTTATTAAATTATATTTGTGTGGGTATATGGGTCATTCTTAAATACTAAGTTCCTATTTTTTGTGCTTAAAATTTAGACATTTAATTTTGTGTTTTATTTTCTTGGACACTTGTATGTAAATTTATTATACTTAAATTAATTACTTAAGAATTATATATTCATTTGCCAACAAGCAATAAAGAAGTTATTAGGCTAAGAGTGGATATAGTGGTTTGGAGAAAGATAATGAATCCTAAGTCTGTTGTATATGAGAACTTTCAAGGATTGGAAGCATAATTATGCTTCCAGGCTATGTTGGATTTTACTGTTAATAACTTTTATCCCTTCTAGAGACATATACTAGAATATTGCCATGAGTTCAGGTGAATTTGCTTGGAATAGTTTTTGCAGCAATTAAGTGTTATTGGTTGAAAGTCTATTTTAATCTAGCCAAGATGACAAGACCATACAATCTTAGGTGTTTGCTTATTTATAAAATGAAGGCATTGGACAATTATAAAGTGATGGTCTAATGCTCAGAAAGTTCTAGGCTATCAGGCAGCTTTTTTCTGTTAGTTTACCCCTGGGAAGGGTTGACTGGGGAGGATCACTCCCCAGGATCACTCTTCTGTAAGAACTGTGGCCACGAATTTGTTTTCTAGACTCTGATATACAGAACTGCTAAGGTTGTTTAGTCTTCCTACATTTGCATCAGATCCTAAATCTTGACTTTGCCTCACTCCTATTTTTTTTTCCTACCTTTTCGCAATCTAGACTGTCTTGAATTATTATTGCTTTACTTGGGGGGGGGGTGGAATTCACTATAGCAATCCCACTCTCAGCTTCTGTCTGAACTTAACAGAATGAAAGCATCCACCAAAAAGAAAACTTAACTAGATAACCACAGGCAACATAAATTCAGTCAAGAATCCACCTAGGAAATTTGGCCTTTTACAAATGTGTGCTTTGAGGATTTTCCTAAAGCATGATGTCAATCAATCAGATTCTTGGAATTCATATGTTAGGAGGCTTTGATTTTTTTTCCCTGAAATAAAACAGTGAACTTCTACAAGGTGAATATTGTATCTCAGAGATTGTGAGGCCCAAATACATGAAAATACACCTTTTTTATATTTTTGTTTCACCTCTGCCCAAGATATGTATGAAATCACTTGGTTTAGAACAAAATTCTCAGCATAATCTTTCTTTAAAATTCTAAATTTCTCGAAGTGTCAAGATTACAATAAAAGCTTGATTATTTTGCCAAATGCCATGAGTTAAAGTAGACATTTTGGGCTACCCAATGGATATAGTGATAAGGCATTTTAAGTGGTTTATTTTTATTCTCTTCAGTACTCACCTTTTTGGTCTGGAGCCTGACCTTGGTCTTGCCAACTCACAGGGGACTCCAGAATCTCAATGGGAACCCCTGGCTTTGATGGAAACCACGCTGCTGTGCTGTCAGGATTCCCTGATGCTGCCTGGATGAAGAGTACTGGTTCCTCTGTCCCTAGAGCCACATCTCACCCACATGCCCCTGGCCATTTCTTTCTGGACCGTTAGTGGGTTATCATTTCAGGGATTTTTTTCCCCTATTACCTGTATATCTAAAGTTTACCCCAGTATTTCCTTCTTCGCACAGATGAGTAAATTTCAGAGTATTTTTTCTCCCAATATGTTCTGTACTACAAAGCATCCAAGCCTTCCCTAACTAAATGTTGTGAGGTACCTTCACAGTTTGTGCCAATCACTCCATCACGTCTTTTCCTTAAGGAAAAGAAATGCTTTTAATTCTATTGCTCGGTGGACAGCAACTGGGACTTCTGGTTAGAGCTTCTAGACACCTAGAAGAAGCGGCAAGTCAGAACATCCATCTCCATCTATTCTGGACATAATGTGGGCCTGCAATAAGGAGGAAGTCAGTGCAATTTGCCCAGCCACCCATCCTTAGGATGGTCTGGGACTTCTTTCTCTCTTAAGAAAGAACCTGATTATGAATGGCCTTGACTATGGGGAGTTATGATTTAGAAGGATTCCATTTGACTGTGTTATGTTTTTAAAAGAGCTGTTTGGTCATACGTTTCTACTAGACATAAAAATAGAATAAAAATGGTTCTTCTGCCTCTCTGCAAAATTATAACAATGAAAATAACCAGAAACAACAGCAATAACAAAGTATCTTCTTCCTGAAGACATTGAAAATTATACAGTCTGTGTTTCCCATTCAGATTTTGGTTATTAAGAAACTTAGACTTCTAGGGTTTAAATGTATTGTTCCACACCATATTCTCAAGACATTTTTCTCCACTCTCTATAAATAAGGTCTCACATTTTAAAACATTTCAGATTTATTTTACAGTGCAGAGTGGTTTTTTGGTTTGTTCATTATTACTGTAAATCAGGTCTGAATATTTCTTATGTAGATTGGATAAGAACAAAAAATGCATTCAGAAATCAGAAACATTATACAGATATTAAGTGGTAAAGATTAAAATGTGAACAACTTCATGCTGAATGCATTCCATAGTTAAATATGCAAGATTACAAGATTGGTTTATTTTAAGCTAGTGATGGGTGTGTGTGGCAATAGGGATGGAGAGGTTTATCTGTAAAGAAATTGCTCTAAGAATTCAAGTCAATTACAGACTATCAATATGAATTATCATCTATAGGAAGGTGACTATTAGTGGAAATTATTGTTACTCCAAAAAGAATTACTTTGAGCAACCTGTTCCTAGTGCATCCAGGAATTTTTGGCATGAAAACAATGACTAAAAGCTGTGTCTAATGGCCTGGAACTACATAGGACAGTGACAAAACAGTGAGAGCAAAACTCCTCGATATTGATTTGCAGAGCTGTTCTTAAACATGACTGACATAGCTTTGAGTTGGACTAGAATCTTTTTCAGAATGACATCAATGTTCAACAATATTTCATCTCCAAACATTGCTCTCATATTCAGAACTCAGTATCGGTTATTAACAATATATAATATACAAATGTTTTAAAACATGCTTTTATTTTTGGTTTAGAGGACATGAAGAAAATTGTGAAAAAGGTTTTTGTCTTAGTTTTACCCTTTTGCTCACCATTCTCTGGCAGATGGCCTAACTAAAAGCATAGTACATGTTGCTAGGCGAGCTCACAGCTGATTGCTGGGGAAGCATGCCAAGAAGGCGTGCCAGATTTCTCATCATTCAACATGGCAGTCCATTTTCAACAGCAGGAGTGTGTCCTGCAGAACTCCAATTGCTTAGCAGCTTCTCAAGACTTGCCTTGATCATTGCTATAAAGATCTGGGTGAGGCCTTATATGACAAATAATATGTGCTAGATGTTCATCTATCTGGATTTAGTCTTTGGTTATTTTTACCCCAAGAATTGATCACTGTCAAAAACTGTAGTATTGGATAATAATTTTCTGCCACTCTAACTTAGTTCCCAGAATAATCTGTTTCAGATAGTTCATGTAGCACAGGATCCTGGCAAGCATCTTACCAGCTCACTTGCTTTTTTGGCAGTGATCCTAGGGACTCACTAAAGAGGAAACAATATTTTCCTTTGTGACTATTGGCATTTCTGTTGCATTTTGTGTAATGCAAACAGTTTTGTGTAAAATGTTGCCTCCTTTGGGGTAAAAAATGAGAGTAGTATTGGGAAAGATAATGGGAAATGAATGAGATTTGTGAAATGAATGGAAATTCAAGTGCCTGTTTTTCTCCTTTCACTTTGTGGTTAGTACAAAATCTATTTTAGACCATATATATATATATATATATATATATATATATATATTTATACATAAAGAAGTGAAGTGAAACTTGCTCAGTTGTGTCCAACTCTTTGTGAACCCATGGACTATACAGTCCATGGAATTCTCCAGGCCAGAATACTGGAGTAGGTAGCTTTTGCCTTCTCCAGGGGATCTTCCCACCCAGGGATCGAACCCAGGTCTCCTACATTGCAGGCAGATTCTTTACCAGCTGAGCCATAAGGGAAGGCCAAGAATACTGGAGTGGGTAGGCTATCACTTTTCCAGTGGATCTTTTCTCCCTGGGAATTGAACTGGGGTCTCCTACATTTCAGGTGGTTCTTTACCAACTGAGATATCAGGGAACCCTATATATATATATATATATATATATATATATATATATATATATGGAACTCTCTCTATACACACACACACACACATACATACATATACTTGTCTTTTTTTTCCTGTGACCAGAACCAAAATTACTGAATATATGATTATACATATACATATAAAAAACATATCACTTGAATTTGAAGATGTATGACTTGATGAGTATAGCTGTGTCTAAAGACTGATGTGTTCCATGAATGCAATGTTTGGATTTGGTACATATTTATCTCTTAGAAAGTTATGATTTCTCAACTTTCTTTGATGCTAAGTGATATTCTACAAATATCCATACTGGTTATTCAACCATTAAAATCCTCCTGTAACTCTTAGTAAATAGTCTCTGCTCAAGTCTCCAGAGTGGCTCTGTGTGTGTCCAGCCATGACTCTACCATCATCCTAATCTTGATCACTGTTTTATTTATTGAGATATAATTGACACATAGCATTACATTATTTTCAGGTGTACAATATAAGGATAAATATTTGTATATGTTTTGAAATGATCATAATAAGTCTTAACGTCCATTACCACCATATTTTTTGTTGTGATGAGAACTTACGTTTTAATACTCCTTATTTTATTTGGTTGTGTTGGGTCTTAGTTGCAACATACAGGATCTTCACTGCAGTGCATAGACTCTTTAGTTATGGCACACGGGCTCGGTTGCTTTGCAGCATTTAGGATCTTAATTCCCTGACCAGGGATCAAACCTGTGTCCTCTGTATTGCAAGGTGAATTTCGAACCACTGGACCACCAGGGAAGTCTCAACCTCTTGTCTTTTTGACAATAGCCATTCCAAGTGTGAGGTGATATCCTGGTGATTTTGATGTACATTTCCCTGATTATTAGTGATGATTCACCTTTTCATAACCATGTTGGCCATCTTTATGTCTTCTTTGGAAAAATGCCTGTTCGGATTTCCTGTCGATTTTTTATTTGAATTATTTGCTATTGAGCTCTGTGTGTCTCTGTGTATTTTGGACCATATTAACCTCTTAACACATATATGATTTGCAAATGTTCTCTCCAGTTCAGTAGATTGCTTTTTCATTTAGTTGATTATTTCCTTTGCTTGCAGCTTTTTATTTTGATATGGTCCCACTTGTTTCTTTTTTTTTTCTTGCTTTTATTACTTTTATTATTTTCTTTCGAATCCAAAATATAATTGCCAAGACTGATGTCAAGACCTTACTGCTCATGCTTTTTATTCTAGGAATTTTATGGTTTCAGGTCTCACATTCAAGTCTTTCAACCCTTTTGTTAGTTTTGGTTTACAGGGTAAGATGGTAGTCCAGTTTCATTCTTCTCCATGTGTCTGTCCAGTTTTTCCAACATCATTAATTGAAGAGACTGTCCTTTCACCATTGTACATTCCTGGCTTCTTTGTTGTAGATTAACTGACCTTATATGCAGAGATTTATTTTAGGGATCTCTATTCTATTTCATTGAGCTATCTGTTTTTATACCAGTACCATATTGTTCTGACCATTACAGTCAAGGAGTATGGTGCCTCCAGCTTAGTTCTTTTTCAAGATTGCGTTGGCTATTATAACTTTTATTTTTTTTTTAATTTTATTTTTAAACTTTACATAATTGTATTAGTTTATATTAGGATATATATTAGGAATATAGCTAAACATTTAAAATATTTATTTCTTATTTACCTTTAAAAATAGTGTCCCCTACTACTACCACCACCACTCCCGACCACCACTTGTACTACTACTACGAGTAGCATCACTGATTCGTTGATCACTTATCATAGGTAAGTCATGGTCCTCAGCATTCTACTTATATCAACTCATGTAATCCACACAACACTGCTTTGAGGTACTATTACTGTCTTCTGCATTTTTACAGACAATAAAACAGAAACATCAAGAGCTACGTAACTTGTGCAAAGTAACACAGGTAGTAAATAACATACCTGGGAGTTAAACCTGCATAGTCTAGTTTTCGAATCCAGCATCCTCACCACTACTGCTCCCAAGCTAATTAAGCAAGCACTCCTGATTATTTTTGGTAAAGAATATTGTATTCTTTTCTAAATTAAACACACAGACTTGCCACTATATTTGTTTAGGTTTGACTTTACTGGAGCCCAGCTTTGCTTTGACATTTACAGATGGTCTAGCTTTCATCTCACTGCAAGACATAAAGCAACCTGGTATTTAGTTCACCTGCAAAAGGCAGTTAGGAAACCCTAGAGGAACCTAATTAAAATGCAGCACATTTCCAAGGCACCATATCTTGCTGTGTTGCCATAGAAACAGTGGGGATTTTTGGTCACTGACCTTTAAGGGAATCTGAGGATACATTTTCATAAGGTTCATAAAAAGAGCTACTCAAGAATATTAACTGTATTTGCAGGATCAACTTTCAAAATCCCTATGCAATCCTATCTGATTTTAGAAGTATATTCTATCAGCAAAACCTACTAGAGGCTCAAACTAGACTTTTTGAAGGAATGTTTTTTAACTGCTTCCAATATGCCATCTGTGCCACTGGCTTTAAAATAATCAAAGGCAGTAGAAAAGAAACATAAAAGAAAATCTTAGATAATTAAATGGGAGACACTGAAGCTAAAATAAAATTTAGAAATAGTTTTGGTATTATAGCTATTCTATTGCATTTTGATTTTTGAAAGTTATCTTATTCAAAGAATAAAATATAGCATTACTATATCACAAAATACACTTAGAAAATCAAGGCTTATATAATTTGAAAATGTTATTAATTCACGTACTTTCATTTGTTCATTTATAAATTCATCCATTAATAAATATGTATAATTGAAAACATTTTATTTATACTTTATATATGTACTTTAGCCATTTGATAGAAGCTAAGTACCCATGATGCAATAGGAAGATGAAAAAGCCTGCCTTACTATAATGTACTGTTACTATGTTAATATTTTTCTCTTCTACTGAAAATAAATAACTTAGTTTTAATGACATGATCTGCATAATTTAGTTATAAGGAAAGATTGATCAGGGTATTAGGAGCTAATTTTCCTAGAATTAGAAATAAATCTCCATATGTATGAGTATCACTCATTTTAGACATAGACACCTGAAGAAGACTAGAAATATAGTAATAATTATATGTAGAAGAGCAAGGCTACTACCCCATTCTCTGGACTTCAGTGAGATACTGACATACTTGTGTGTCCTCACTCTGAGAAACGGTGTGGCATTGGCCCCATATTGATTGGACTTCTGCTTTGGCCATTTCCCAGCTCTGTGGCTATGAGAACGTTACTTAGCCTGCAGGTACTCCTGTTTGCTCATATATAGTGAGGACAGGAATGGAACTTAGAGCTGTTTTGAGAATAAATCAAGTTACTATTGATCAATCACATCTATATTTGATATATGGTAATTAAACAAGTATCTCCAATTCAAATTCCAGGGACAGAGCAAACAGGGAGGTACCAGCCTGGTTGTACTCTTTCCCAAGACAGAACACAGTAGGATGAATTCATGCCAGATAAAAAGACATGCAGTAGACAAGGAGTCTGTCAAGTTTTCAGTTCGAATTTTTCTTCCTCAATATGGATGTGGGAAGCACTATGATTGTCCTTGAAGTGTGTGTATGTGTCTGCGTATGCATGCCATGAGTGCTGATCCAATAGTTACCCACTGGATGAGCCAGGATAGGGAATATTAATATCTCATGCTGGTGGGGAGCTTTTGAAAAAGATCTGACTTGGAATGTTCAAACCACATATTCGATTGTTGTACTGCCAATTGTGGCCAAAGCCCATCCTAACCTGTTTTGCTAAAGTGCATGGAGCATATGAGGCTAAATAACTCAAATTTGGGGGCATGAGTTCTGCAAAATAAACCTGAAAGCAAGCTAACCATCAGGCCACTTGTCAGGCAGTTGTCTCAGGAGTGGCTATGAGACAAGATTCCTGACAAGGCTTATGTGCCTTGCACTACTTTTTAAGTGCTTTGTTCAAAATAACCACTTCTGGTGTATGTCTTCCCATGGTATTTTCTAGGCACATATTAGTGCTAGAATAGAAGGCTTCTTGTACAAAAAGATCTCATTTTCCATGTGGTTTCTTCATTAATGTATCTAATAAAACAAGAGTTACCACTTTTTTCCAGTTACAGCAGTTTAACATTCTCTCTAGTCTGTTTCCAGTTATGCAAAAAGGAAAGTTTCTGTGGTGATCAGGCTTATAATCATTATATTCATCCTAACTTGCTTCCTTGCCAATGCCTAATATACATCAAATTACTCATGATTGCATATAAGCTGCCTAGCACTTCTAGAATTGTTCCTTAAAATTCTATTTTCTACTGGTGACTTTTTAAAAGGACTATGCTATTTTTCTCCTGAATAATTAAAAAGATAAATCAAAAGATTGATTTGTATAGGTCTTTTGACATGCAAATTTATTGTCAGTACTCATGTGGAGTTAACCAGATCTTCCCTAATTAAAAAAAAAATAAGGAAATAAACTTTTTTAGAGATATATCCTGGAATTCATATGTTTAGCAGAATTCAAAGGCATGCAGGAAATTTTCATAAATCTAGAGATCTTAAGGCAATTCTTTGGTAGTTCCCAGAGATGTTTAAAAGGTATTTCCTAAAAGGAAAAGCATTTTTTTTTTTTTAAAGAAAATGCTAGGTTAAAGTTAAGTTCTCTCAGAGCCTTTAATGTGCTAATATGCCTTATGAGTATCCAAAGAAGACATCATCAAAATTATCTTATACTTCACTATTCCATAGAACTCAGTTTTTGTTTTTATTTATTTATTGAAGTATATAGTTGATTTACAATATGTTGGTTTCTGCTGTACAGCAAAGTGATTCAGGTGTGTGTGTATTCTTTTCCATTATGGTTTATCCTGGGACACTGAATATAGTTCCCTGTGCTATACAGTAGGATATTGTTTATCCATTCTATAAATACTAGCTTGTATCTGATAACCCCAGACTCCCGATCCTACCCTCCCCCTGGCAACCATAAGACTGTTCTCTACATATGAACACGTTAGTCTGTTGCATAGATAACAGTAGTTTCCTTTGTGTCATATTTTAGATTCCACATATAGCTGATATCATACCGCATTTGTCTTTCTCTGACTTACTTCACTTAGTATGATAATCTCTAGGTCCATCTATGTTGTTGCAAATGGCATTATTTCATTCTTTTTTTGGCTAAGTAGTATTTCATTATGCATATGTGCCACATCCTCATCTCTCGTCAATGAACATTTAGGCTGTTTCCATGTTTTGGCTATTGTGAACGGTTGCTATGAATATAGGGGTGTATGTATCTTTTAGAATTATAGTTTGGTCTGTATATATGTCCAGGAGTGCAATTGCTGGCTTATATGATAATTCTATTTCTGTTTTTCTGAAGAATCTCCATACTGTTTTCCATAGTGGCTACACCAGCTTACATCCCCACCAACAGTGTAGGAGGGGAACCCACTTTTTTAGTATAGCCTCTTAAGGTACTAGTGCATATCAAAACAAACTTTGGACAGTGTTGCTTCAGGAAATTTCCTCAGTAAAGGGTTAATATTTCACCTCTTCTTTTTTAAACACCTCTAAAATTCCTCCTCCTTCACATGACTGTTAAGAACTTTTAGTTGCGTTACTTCTCGTTTCATGTTGTTTATAAGCATGGTTTTATCATTAAAGTGAGAGGGGATGAAATTTTTGTAATGAGATACATTTTATTTTAATTTTCACCATTTATATACAAACACAAGTTAATAAAACATACCACAAAACAGTAAAATTTTATAGTTAATATTTATAGGTGCATAGTTTCATGCTCACATATTTATTATATATATTAACAAATTTCACAATACATCATTATTCTTTAGAATCATTAAAAGACACCATAGAATCTTATAATCTATGATAGTAAATCACTCACAATTTTTCAACAGCAACAAAAAAATAGTGAAGATTTAGAAATAAGTGGTAGTCACTTAGGTGTTTTTAATTTGTTTTAACATTTTATATTTGAAGCCACAATATCCACAGCACACAAAGACCCTGCTACCATTTATTCAGTGAGAGGGAAGCACCGAAATGCTGAGTTGGTGGGGCAGGTACAGATAATCCAATCACTGCTGATGGAAGACTTCAAAACACACTGAAAACTTTGAGAAAAATGTCATGACTGGGCATGTTGGAACCGAGCACTTATACAGGGTGGAACATCTGTCAGCAGGTCTCAGGAAATTGGGAGCAAAGATTTCTCTTAGGCTTCGGGTTCGTAGTCCTGATACCCTTCCTAGTATAAGGAAAATCAGAAAGGCAACATGAAGTTGAGTATAAGTGACCAGTAACCAAGGGCTTCAGGGAAAATGGGACAGGACATGGCTTGCCATTTTGAAAAAAGGATATAGTCCTACAGTTCTAGAACTATTCTCCTACATCCAGTACAATTTTTTTTTTAATAATTTCATCTGCCTGTCAAATAAAAAAGTGAATTAATTAGGGTGGTAGTCAGATATCCAAATTCTACTTCCAGATGTGCTGTTTAACAATCTGTGACCTGCTCCTGTAGGACAAAGTAGCTAGTCTGTCTTAATCTGACTCTCATTTTCTTCAATTAAAGTGTGAGAACCAAATCAGGTAATTTTTCAGAAAGAAATTAAGACACTTAAAGACAAGTCACATTTTCCCTCCTTTTACTTTCCCAATTGAAAATTTCATCTTCATCTGCAGCTTTAATTATTCTTATTTCAAAGCTCCTCCTTTCCCCTCCAATATTTGAATAACATGTACAATAAAAATACTAGTGGTCTTAACCAAAGAGGCCAAATTAGTCCTCCTAAAGAACAACTCTAATAATATCAGAATCCTGCTTAAAAACAAACATGTTTTCAATACTCAAGCTGCTTTCTGAATAAAGTACAAACTTAAGTGGCTAGGTTCTTCTAGTAGTTCCCAAGTCATCTTGGACCAATCTCTGCAGCCTTCATCTGTCACTATTCTCAGAGCTTGAATCACATTTAATTACTCACTGTGCCTCAGACATATCCACCTGGATTCCACCTGGATTCCCAGGCATGTGTGCCTTGGAGATTTTCCTGTGCTAGAATGTCCTTCCTTCATTTTGACCTGTCACATCCCCCACCCCTTCCCACCCACCTCTTCTATAAAACTTACCCTGATTGAGCTAAAAAAAAATCTTGTAAAATACTAACTTTGTGCATGGTGTATATTTTTGCCCCTGTGATACCTCGTGCATAAAAGGCAGTAATGTTTGTCAAGGGTACCATGATAGATAAAAAAAAAAATACAAATGTATCCCTTCATTTATCAAACATACTAAAGTGTAAACTCCTTGTGTTCTTATACTAGCAAATACTCTCTTATTCTCTATAGTGTTTAGCACTGTGCCATGCATTGGGAGCCCAAAAAGTTTGGGATTTTCCATAAGATCATACAGAAAAATCCCAAATGAACTTTTTGGCCAATCCAATATAAAAAAAAACCCAGAATATTGGTAAAATTAGGAAAATAAATAATTTAGTCTGTTTCTACAGGTGAGAGATTATCAATATACTTTTAAAAATGCCATGAAGAAGAACAACCCTACTATAACACACTTTAACTCAGGTTTTAATGGTGATGTCTCATTTTGATATCAAGGTAATATTGTTCTCACAGAATTAGTGCTCCCTCTTCTATTTTTTTGATAAGTTAATTGACATTAATTGTAATTAGTTGATATTTCTTTAAATGTTTGGCAAAATTTACCAGTGAAGCCATCTATCTAGTCCTGGAATTCTCTTCATGGCTAGGTTTTTATTTTTTTAATCATTCAATATTTTTGTTAAAAATCTATTCAGATTTTCTATTTATTCCTGAGTCAGTCATTCATCTAAAGGTATTTTCTAATTTCCCTTCTGAAACATTTTCTATTGAAGAAACTTTATGCTGTTTAGAATGATAGACTGAAATATATCCATTATTAAAAACCATGCATTTATCATATTTCTACTCTATAATTTTGATTTACTTTTATTATGCACACATCCAGCTGGAAATGTATGGTCAATAATAATTACGTTCTCTTGGTATTTAGTTGATTTCTCTAACTTCCCATTTTGGGATTTGTTTTAGAAGGTAACGTTTCTAGTAAAATAATTCTTTAATGTAGGGATCAGCAAACTCTTTCTGTAAAGGGCCAGGCTGAAAATATTTTAGGCTATGTGGTGCACATATGGTCTCTGTCACTGCTTCTGCCTTTTTAAAAAATAACTCTTTACAAATGTAAAAACGATTCACAGCTTGCAAGTTGTCCACACGCTAGACGTCCTGGATCTGGCCAACTTGTACATCTAGAGAGTAAGTCATTCTCTTTAAGAACAAAGGTAAGGGAGATCTGAAGGTACTTGGGGTACTGATTATTAGACCCAATTTGAACTTCTAAGCTTTCTGTTTGGAGTTTTATGTGTATAAATTCTTACCTCAGAAGGCATTTCATAAGCCTCATTGTCAGGATCCACAGGCATATCTTCCAGAATTCCTTCCTGGGAGGCTCCTTCTTCACCCTAATATTTAAATGAAAAGCAAACAAAGACTATGAAGAGGTACTGTTATTTACTTCTAAAAATCACAATCATATTTTGAAAAAAATCTTATACACAGTATGGCAGGGATGTGGTAAAAAATGACACTCTTTAATATTACTGTTAATATTCTAAATTATACAGTGCCTTTGGTAAAACATTGAGGCTACATGTGTTATTTACCCTAAAAATGTATGATTTTTTTTTTTTTTGCCAAGTAATTTACCATTCAGAAAACAGTCCAAAGCTAGAAAACAAAGGTGTTCTTAATAGGATCAGTGACAGAATAAAAAATTATTAACCTAAATATTCTAATAGATGATGAAAAGATAGAAAAATTATCATTCAGCCATTCAATAGATAATTATGAAAGCATCTATACTATGACATCAGTTATATGAAAATAACCTCTTTTATGATGTTTAGCAGTATGTAAAGTATTGTATATATTATAGATATAATAGGTAGAATTCAGATACAAAGGTGAAACAGACTGGAGGAAGGCACAACAAAATATTAAGGGTACTATTTGTTAGGCAGTTATGCATATATTTTTGTAAGCTTTTAACTTATGTATACTTTTATATTATAAATGGTTATATATTTTATACTTTATGTCTAAATATGGCAAAGAAACAAAAAAACTGAAATTCCAAGATTGAAACTGTACATATTTGAAGGAACAAAAATCAAATATTTGGTCAGAAAAGGGATATCACAAATTCAACCTGAAATGGCCATGGTTTTATTATTGTTCTTCATTAAGTACCTTTTGTTGCTTTGCATTTATTCCAGAAAAGGAATTATATAAAGGAGTCATTGAAATTGAAAAATCAAGGAAGCAACATGAGCCTATATAGAATTACTCAAACATATCAAATAGTCCTTCAGTCAATGTGGCTTCTATTTAAAACTATGCCTGATGTGGGGCGCTTCCCAGGTGGTACTAAAGAACCTGCCTGCCAATGCAGGAGCATAAGAGATGCAGGTTCGATCCCTAGGTCAAGAAGATCCTCTGGAGGAGGTCATGGCAATCCAATTGAGTATTCTTGCCTAGAGAATCCCATGAACAGAGGAGCCTGGCAGGCTACAGTCCATAGGGTCACACAGGGTCAGACATGACTGAAGCAGTTTTGCACGCACACGTCTGATGTAAATAACATCTCCCCATGTCTTCATCATGTGAATGACTGATAGGTAGGGAGAGGGATAAGGAAATGTCTGACTGCAAGAAAAGGTCAAATTAAAGCCCATTCTTAAATTAGCTGGGCAGAGAATTTTATAGGTCATCCTCCTCTGCCCAACTCCTGTTTAACTGATCTACAAAGTCCTAGTTGTTTACAAATGAAATAAGGTAATATAAACCTTCCCTAAAATACTTCTAAACATGGAGTAAAAGTGGTGTTTTCAGTGTTTTGCCTTAGGTAATGTCAAGAATACAAGTTCTGCTGATTGGTGGTTAGATATAAGGACTGTAATATCACACTTGAGTTCAAATCCTAGCTGCTAAAGATTCCAGACCTTTCGTGATATTGGGCATGTTTCTTAAGCTTTCTCTAAGCACCAAATAGCCTTGGTGATAAAATGGGGCAACAATTCCATTTTTTCATTGGGAAGAGCCAGTGACATCATTAGCCCTCTCAGAAGTATTTAGATTAACTTTTAGTGATAGTCAAGTATGAAAATAGTAAGGTAAATTTCCCGTTACTGTCATTTTAAGCTCTTAGAGCTTTATTTCTCTAACCTAATTTGTTTAAAGATTCTGATACAGACTGGACAAGTCAATATGCAGAACTGACTTGCTTTCTATCACAAATAAGGTGTTAACTGTACAACTAAGACTGGTGAATGTTATTGGATATGTGTGTCTATGTGTACTTGGGTGTGTCTTTTGCACCTTTCAAAGTTCATCCAAGTAATGAATTCTTTGGCTAGACTGATCATGTATTGGGTTCAAGCAAAAACTACCTCTATTAATTTTAATGATTTACTTAGGTTGCAAGTATTTAATAATCGCTTATTTTTAAAAGTACATGCTTTTCTGACCATGTATTTACCTAATCCTTAAAATTACACTTCAAATATCCAGTTTTTGAAGTAAAATATGTCACCTGTGGGTCAGGGCTTGAGAAACCATAGCTATACTATTAAAGAGGCCAAGTGATGAGGCAGAAATGAAGATACTTAGATAAATGGGGAAAAGTGGAAACAAGTGAAACAAATACCATGATGGTCAGTAAGTATTAACATGGCATAAGAGGCCTATATTTTCAGATGATCGTTATTCTCTAAAGGAATATATGTTGATTTCACAAGTCTGACTGCTGACTTTAAATGTTGTTCTTTAGAGAATAAGACTATTGATTTCATTAAAATAAAAACACATTAATATTAATAAGCTATCATTAAGATATTTACCTGTATTATATTACATGAAGTAGAAATAGCTCATAGACCTCCCATGAGGCAGAATATCCTTAACCACATCTTCCCAAGAAAATTTGGATTTAAAGAGGTTTAGTAATTTGTTCAAACTAGCACAGGTGACTCTAGACTCTGTGCCCTTAACAACTATCCTGAACTACTTCCCCAAAAGAATTTTGGGATTCAAAATGTTTTATCTACAGATTGTAGAAACACCAATAGGAAATTCTGTCATATCCCTGACTATGCCTTGACTGTTCATTTAGGACCCAGTTAACAGTCTATTCCTTGTAAACAAAATTGTCTTATAACTTGATTGCTGAAATCCATCAAAGAAGTTTATTCACAAGCATTATATGTTCTCTGGGCCTGTTGTACCCTTCATACTATAAAAGTTTACCCAGAAGGAAAAAAAGAACAAAAAGTATTAGTCAAAACACAACTGAGAATTGCCTTTATCAAAACACTGATACATTCTCTAGTGTGTAAAAAAAAAAAAAAAAAAAAAAGAGAGAGAGAGAAACTAGTGAGGGTTAAGGAAATAGTGGGGATGAAGTGGCAGTATAAAAGATAATTACTCAAAATTCTTTAAAAATAGCGGTTATGATGCTCAATTGCCTATTTTCTGTCCAGTCTTGTGCTGCAGTATAATTTCACCATCCTACCATATCCTTCACACATAGCCTTTTGGCTCTAAATATTCATTAAAGTGCTACCCAGGGGTCAGAATAGGATGGGGCAGTATGAGGAAAGCACAGCAGAGGTAGGAGATGGACTGCAGAATTGGAAGCAAGGAATTGGAATCAGCATTGACCAGGAAAAATGTGTCACAGGAAAATCATCAAACATGTATCTTGCCTTTCTGGTAAAAACTGTACCCCAGGGTAAACAAATAGTTGGCCACAGGTTTTCTTTATACAGATACAGTCTTTTCTTCTATGAAAGGATCATTAACGGCTTGCCAATGTGACATGAAGAGAGATAACCGCATACATGTGCCCTGATGGCAGACATATCAACACCTATAAAAATATCTTTGCCAAACATTAGAATTTCACTGAAACCTAAATATCACTAGAACTGACAGTTTACAGCAAATATAAGAGACTGAAAAACAAGTTCACATCATTGGATGCAATCAGCAAATTTTGGACTGTGGGAAATGATACAGGACAAATAATTACTTTAAGTAAATTTTGCAAGAAAAACAAGTTTTGGGAAACCTATAAACTGGACTTGAGAGAGCATTAGAAAATTACAATTTAAGAATCTTATTTCAGTCTTATTTGGAATCCTAGTTTAAGAAAATGAGAAACAAACATGAGGGGAGAATTTCAACATTGCTTTGGATATTTAATTAAGGAGTTACTGTTTATTTTTAAAATGTAATATTGGGGTTTTACTTAAAGAAATTCCTTAAATTAAAAAAATAATCAAAAGTTTTTAGATCAAAGAAGATATCTGGGTATTTGCTTGGAAATTATGTGGTGTGGATGGACAGAAATGAGTAGGCTGTATGAGACACAGGAGTCTATGTGGTGGTGATTGGCTGCATTTGAAGGGAAGCAGGATATATACACTAAAATGTGACACTTTGGCAGGTGGATTACTTGAAGTGAAGGCAATCAAGGCCCAGCAGACTCTGGAGTAGCTTTTTACCTCCTCCATAACTGCCAAAAAGAGCATGGATTAGAGGCCTGTACCAGAAAGAGCTCTTACCAGAGATAACTTTATTTTTTTTATTTAATCTGAAAGCTTCATCTGCATGGCAGGGCAAACATCTGATTACCAGACATCTGTTCTTCTCATCTTCCTGTGAATTGCCCTCCTCCCCTTTGAAACTCAGGCCGCTATCCTATTCTTTAGCTCAGGGTAGTATATAAGCCTCAATTGCCTGACTGCCTTTGAGTTTCATGTCTTTGTGGGGCTCCCATATGTATAAAATCAAATTTGTATTTCTCCTGTTAATCTGTCTTATGTCAAAATTTAGTTACGAGACCAACCAAAGAACCTATAATGAATGAAAGGAAAATGTTTCCTCCCCAGTAGTCTGGCACCCAATGTGGGGCTCTCCTTTGGCTGGACATCCTGTGTTCCATGGCTGCTATAGCTGAGAGATCCTGGAAGCTCTGGTAGAAGGTAAGAGTTCTTACCACATCAGTTTCCTGGGTCTCTGCCTGCAGGACGTGGTGGAAACAAAAGTAGGGAGAGTTCTTTTCTTTTTCTACATTTAGATTAGCAGGAGAAAATATTTGTGTGAACCACTATCTCTGGTATAGTGATTCTGGTAAAGATTTGTTATGAATATTCTTGTTTTCTTTTGTCTTTTGTGTGGTTTGTCATAAACAGGAAAATAATAGGGTTGAATATAGGCACAGATTTCATAAGCTTGTTGTTTAAACTGGTCTCACAGACTGGTGAATTCATTGTTCTCACCAGGCTGGTGTCTCTTTAGACAAGTTTTGCTGTGTTTCCCCTATATTAAAAAACAACAACAAATGAAGTTTTCTTTTTGTCTTGCTCAGCCACATCTGCCTGTTTCAATTTCCCTTTCCTATTAAGATTTGCAGAGAATAACTCTGTCCAGATCACTAGGCCCAGAGTATAAAGAATACTTGTGTAAATCTTGAAAGTCAAGAAGTGAATTTAGCACAATCACTTGGGCTGGCTTCACTGCTCCTTACAACAACTCCTACTTTTTCCAGGGGCCTGTAATTGGGTTGGGTTCTGCTGGCTTCAGGCTTTCCTATGCAATGCAAATATATTCTGGTCCCCCAGTGTAAAGGGGGACCATACTCTGGTAGTTCGAGTAAATTACCAAGTCCTTTTACCTCCACTTTCACAGATTTAGAGAGACATTAAAAAGATTAGTTGCACATTCTCAGTCCCACTTACAGGGACTCTGATTTGCTGCTAAGATGTATTCTCCCAACCATAAACATTATTTTGGATATAATGTAGTTAACAGAGAAAACAGAAAGTTCCCTGTGGGGAGAAGGGGCATTCTTAAAGAAGAAACAGATGGCCCAGGCCCTCCTAAATAATCAGGGAAAGGATCAGGTTGAGGCCAGTATCCAGGGGCTAAGAGAAGCAATAGTAGGTTTTTCCTCCTGAGGTGAGTTGGTTGAAGATTGAATTGTACAGTCAGGGGAAAAAAAAAGAAAAACATTAAAAACTTTATCCAGAAGTTTAAAACACATATAGCATTAAACCCTGAACTCCAGAACATAGAAATCTTTTGATTTCCATCTTCTTTGGAAATCTCCTTGATATAAGGGGGCAAATTAAGATAATGTATTTGAATGGGTGAACCAGCCATTTGATATCACTCAGACTGCAACCCAACTCTTTGAGGAATTAAAATCAACAGTCCTTGTCTAATAAACCTTCACAAAACCAGAAATGCACCTCTAGAAAACAATGCAAAATACACCTATCTTTTACCAACCTCCAAACTTCCCCTTTTGATCTCAAAGTGCTTGCACACACTGTAAAAGATCAATACGTTGAGACAAGTGTTCTAAAAAGAAGGAAAGTAGTAATTATTCTAGACCTTGGATAATAAACACACTCCAAAACTCCTTGGAGACATCATGCATTCTTTGTCCCTTGAAAAAGTAAATCTTCCATATCTTTCAAATGTAAACACCCCAGGGAGGTAACTAATACACAGCCCACAATCATCTGAGACAGAAGTAAACAAGGGGGCATGGAGAAAAGGTTTTTGAAAATACAAACTGCTGTAAGTTTTCCCTCCCTCAAAATTTAATCCACAGCTCCCATAAGATTAAACTCTTCTCCACAAAAATTAGTAAAATGCTTTAGCCATTTGAGTAGGTGAACTTCACTTGTTCCACCTTCCAGACACACAATTTGGATTCAGCTGTTACTTATGAACTAGTGAGCTCTGTTCTGTTGTATCTGATTCTTCGCTACAATTTTGGGACGGAAGCTATATGTTGACTACAAATTGGCACTTGCCATCTACCTCTATAAGGATTAAATCACATGCTGCAGCAGCTGCTGATTTTCAACACACCCTGAAAGGAGTTCAGGGTGGAAAGCAGAGATGAGGCAGTCTGTGCTCTGGGAAAACTCTCAGGACAGGTCTTTAGATATTTTCAGGAGCCGATTTTTATTAAGCCCAATTCTTGTATCTCCTTATGCCTAGAAAAAGCACTAAAATCTTTCATGGTGATGACTGTTCCTTGTGACTAGCAGAAAGCTTCTGAAAAATATGTGTCTCATTGTATGTCTCTCTCCCTTCACCAAAATCACATATATACTGACCATTCCCCTGCTTCTTTACAGCAGTTTCTCAAAGCTATCTGAGGTGCTGTCTCTCAGACTTGCAGTACTCATTCTGCCCCCAAATAAAACTTAACTCGCAGCTCAGATTGTACATTTTTTAGAAGCTGACATATAGGATCTCTGGCTGTGTATTTATATACATCTATAGATGTATGTTGGGAGAAGGCGATGGCACCCCACTCCAGTACTGTTCCCGGAAAATCCCCTGGATGGAAGAGCCTGGTAGGCTGCAGTCCATGGGGTCGCTAAGAGTCAGACACGACTGAGCGACTTCACTTTCACTTTCCACTTTCATGCACTGGAGAAGGAAATGGCAACCCACTCCAGTGGTCTTGCCTGGAGAATCCCATGGATGGAGAAGCCTGGTAGGCTGCAGTCCATGGGGTCGCACAGAGTCGGACACAGCTGAAGCGACTTAGCAGCAGCAGCAGCAGCATAGATGTATGTTATGCATATGTGATATTTTTCTACCTCTGGAAGGTATATCCACAATTACTTTGTTAAAAAACAAAACAAAACTGACTTTAACTGGCTTAAAGAAAAATATGCACTTATTAATTTATATATTTTTAAACCCTCAGAAATAAGACACTAATCCAAATGCTTTCCAAGTTCATGTGGTCTGTGGTAATCTTTGATAAATAAAACTAGTTAAAAAAAACTAGTTTAAATTTGTTAGTTTAATTAAAATATCTTCAGAGCTTTCTACCTAGGTTTACTAAAAGTCAAATAAGCTCATATTATCTCTGTTACAGAATTTGTCAGAAGGAAAAATAACCTAAGATGATGGCTTGCTGCTTTAATGTCTCATTTTATGAGTATTCTAAACATGGTTATTAAAAACAAGTGAAATAAATAATTGTAACAGAGATACAAATTTTAAGTGAACTTTTCAAAAATAATTATGTTTTACTGTATGTCCTAAATCTCTTTGGTAATTTAGAGTTTTGCTACATTGAGTTAAATGATGGAAATTCATTGAGGTCATTTCCAAATAAGATAAAAGACAGAAAGATCAATTATTGGTTTTCACTTCTTCTTATAGAGAAATTGAAGATATCTGCACCTGTCAGTAACATGTCTTGTGCCATATTAAAAAAAAATTGTACTATGAGAAAGTGTACGCTTCTAGAAATTATGCAATATACTCCTAAAACCGCTAATCTATGGAATATTAGTCTGACAGTTCACAATTTCTTAGTTTTCATTACATATTAAGATTTCCAAGACTTAAGAATTATAATTAATGTATGTAATTAAAACTCTGCAAGAAGGTAAGATGTGTTTGAGAAAAGGTATAAAGTATAGAGATATGATTTATTAAGGGAAAAAGACTAATTTTGTCCTAAAGTAACAATTATTTCTCTTATTTTCTGCTTTTTCATTTTGAAACTAAATGGATGTACAAAGTTGAGGAGGAAAATGGGGATGGAAGAAGAAAAGAGAATATTGTCTTGTGTAATTAAGTTGGGTAAAATTGAATAAATTTATAAATCTTTTCAAGAATAAGCTTTAATAATAGTTAGTATATTCATATTTGTATAAAATTTTCTTTCATCTGTTAAAACAACAAGATTTCCTTAGCCTCCTGGTGTGCCCTCTGTAAGACTGTGAAAGGATCTCATCACCCTTTGAAGTAATCCAACTAGAACAAAGATTCCATATTTTATCAAAATCATTTCTTGTGCTTCATGTTATATTTACAAGTATTTGATTACTTAAGAAAACTGAGTCTTATATATTAAAAGAGCTATTTTTTTAACAACTATATAACTTTCTGTGTCTGCCTGCAAAGTATTTTGTTGTCACTTTGGTTATGTGGATAACTAAATATATCACAATGACCTATGATCCTATTTGAATTCCCCATATCATACTCTAAATGAAATATTTTTGCCCTTGAAATAATTGGCATTTTCAAGAGTGTCCCTGAAACAGCTCTAAAGATTTATTCTCTCATATATATATATATAAAGGATGTAAAACATTGTTTATTTGATGTTAAATTACATGGTAAGCATTGTCAGGCAGGAAGTAATACTAAATCTTTAAGTTATATTTCTCTAGATATATGTTATTAATGTGTACTACAGAAATTGTGTACAATTCCTAAAAACATTATATGTAACATTTTCAGTCATAATTCCAGTTATTACCTAAAAATGTCACAAAAAATAATCAAATTTCCTTATCAACTGCATTCTAATGAATTCGCATCAAATCTTTAACTATGACTTTTTTCTCTTTTGTGATTAACAAACACCTTGTGTTTTACTCTAGTGCTTTGGGAAAAGTGTACCTGCAAAAGTGCTTCACCTTTAAGAGGACTCCTGGAAAGAAATATAACAAGTACTGATCTCTGATACTTTCCAATCATACCATGCAACAGACACAAGACTTCGAAAATAAACTATGGTACCAATGGGAAAAGGTGGGAGGGAAGGGATAAACTGGGAGTTTGGATTACCATGTACATATTACTATCAATAAAATAATCAACAAAGACCTACTGTATAGCCCAGGGAACTATACTCAATATTCTGTAATAACCTATATGGGAAAAGCATCTGAAAAAGAATAGATACATGTATAACTAAACAAGTTTGCAGTATACCTGAAACTAACACAATATTGTAAATCTACTATACTGCAGTACAAAACTGGACATGGAACAACAGACTGGTTCCCAATAGGGAAAGAAGTACATCAAGGCTGTATATTGTCACCCTGCTTATTTAACTTATATGCAGAGTACATCATGAGAAATGCTGGGCTGGAGGAAGCCCAACCTGGAATCAAGATTGCCAGGAGAAATATCAATAACCTCAGATATGCAGATGACACCACCCTTATGGCAGAAACTGAAGAACTAAAGAGCCTCTTAATAAAACTGAAAGAGGAGAGTGAAAAGTTGGCTTAAAACTCAACATTTAGAAAACGAAGATCATGGCATCTGGTCCCATCACTTCATGGCAAATAAATGAAGAAACATTGGGGGGCGGGGGAAAAGGATTTAGATACGGCCTTGTACCAGAAAGACAGCTTTAACCAGAGGTAACTTTCAGATAAATTTTATTTTATCTGAGAGGCAAAGCAAACATCTGATTATCAAACATCTGCTCTTTGCCTCTTTCAGTGAATCTCTTCCTCCCCTTTGAAGCTATAGTCCCTATTCTTTAGCTTAGGATGGTGTATGAATTTCAATTTCCTGGCTGCCTTTGAATCCTGTATCTTTGTGGAGATCCCACATGTACAAAATTAAATGTGTTTCTCCTGGCAATATGTTTTATGTCAATTTATTTATTAGACCAGCCAAAGAATCTAGAGGGGAAGAAGGAAAAATTTTTCTGCCCATTTTCCATCTTTAATTTTTGTAAGTTTTTAAAAGTATGTGTTCATTTCAATAGCTTTTATGTTTTCTGAATATGATTATTCTAAATTTCTCAACTCCATAGTATTAATATATATTTAAACATAGTGAAATATTTGGTAACTATTCCAAGAAAATATAACAAGAGACATTTCAGAGAGTCACTAGTTATAACTTTACCCAGATACCTGTATATTTACTGTTGTATAAACCTACCTCTAAAAAACTGAGTGTTATTTAGAAAGATCTCAACATAGTTCAACTCATTTAGAACTGTACCTAAGTATGCATTGAATGCTATAAAAGGAACCTTGAAATTTTGTATTTTATGGATATTAAAGACTTGGTTTTAAAACAATCATATTTGATGATGTGAAATGCAGCTTCTATTCATTTTTACCACAAAAGAAAAAAAATAACAATATAACAAATGTTGAACACCTTTGAAAAAACATTCTGTTCCCATTTTTACGTTAATGATGTATAAACTCAGAACATGTTAGGGTAATAAAATACAGGATAAAAATATATGGATTATGATATATGCCTGCATGTTTAGGAAGAGAATCTGTGTTCTATAGGTTCTATAGGGTAGTATATATAGATGTGGTAAAATAATACCTTTATTCTCTCTAATAATACCATTTCCAGAATATCTCTGGCCTCCTTTTAAAAATGGGATTGCTTTAAGGATGCCAACATATTGTACATGTAGTATCTCACCTCTGCCCACAAACCCTGGAAATAAAAATGGTTATCAACAATATTACAGTGGTACAGCCCTCCATTGCTAATGAGCAAAGACACAGACTTACGAGAAGCTGCATGGAGCAGAAATGGTTGTGACTGACCTTTCCCACTATAGGACACAAACTCATGTTATTTTTAAAATGGAGCTCTTCTGTCAAATAGCCGATATATAACCAATTACCAACTGATATCTGTCTAGCTGAATTCTCTATAAAACAAGTCATAAAATGAGACTTAACTCATAATACTTTATAGGAAACCAGCCAAGGAAGACAGAAAGCATATCAGCTTAGAGAAACAAGACACAGCAGATCACTCAGACCATTCAACTAGTCTATTCCTTTCAACTCAGTTACATACAGAGAGGGCTAAGAACTGCATTATTTGTGCAGTGAGTTAGATGTAAGAGAGAATGAGTAAGTGGAAGGGCAAGGCATTGACAAGAATTAAAGAGTGATAGACCTGGTATAGTCATAAAGACAAAGCTATAATTGCAGCATTTTGAATGTTTTTGCCCTGTTATTTCAATAGAGCAGTATTTTTTTTTCTTTTTTTAAAATTTTATTTTATTTTTAAACTTTACAATATTGTATTAGTTTTGCCAAATATCGAAATGAATTCGCCACAGGTATACCTGTGTTCCCCATCCTGAACCCTCCTCCCTCCTCCCTCCCCATACCCTCCCTCTGGGTCGTCCCAGTGCACCAGCCCCAAGCATCCAGTATCCTGCATCGAACCTGGACTGGCGACTCGTTTCATACATGATATTATACATGTTTCAATGCCATTCTCCCAAATCTCCCCACCCTCTCCCTCTCCCACAGAGTCCGTAAGACTGATCTATACATCAGTGTCTCTTTTGCTGTCTCGTACACAGGGTTATTGTTACCATCTTTCTAAATTCCATATATATGCGTTAGTATACTGTATTGGTGTTTTTCTTTCTGGCTTACTTCACTCTGTATAATAGGTTCCAGTATTTTAGATTTTGTTGAACTTTTCAAGAAGAAAACTATTTCAAGTTTTTATAACATACTACCATGTTATGCTTTAGATCTCCTAGTCTATAATCTTTCCATGAGCATTTACTACTAATTTGTATAAGATATGGTCTAAGATAAAAGAAAGCACACACACACACACACACACACACACACACACACACGCACAACTCTAGATCACTGATTATCTCTGGGGTTATCTCCTGAGACCATCTTAAATCTCCTAATTAAAAAGTGTAGCTGCAGCACATCATTTTCATCACAAATTGCACATGTTACCAACAAGCAAAATTAGCAACAGGCTGAGTGAAGATGGGGCTTCTGGTCATCTGTTAGGCTTTCTTATTAGCAAAATGACCTACACCCCTCATTAGCTGTGTTAGATACCTATTGAAGATTGTCTCAGCAAATTTACAAATTACTGCATCACTTGGGGTTAGTCAAACTGATGACCACCATTAAATCATGTAGTAAGCACAATGTATTATATACACCTACAAAGAAAATTCACACCTACAAAGAAATGTTTTCAGATTAAAAATGTAATTCTAACTCTCCACAGAAAAACTACTAGAACTGATAAATGAATTTGGCAAGGTAGCCACATACAAGATTAACATACAGAAATTGGTTACATTTCTTTACCCTAACAATGAAATAGCAGAAAGGAAATGTAAAAAAAAAAAAAAAACCTTTAAAACTGCACCCCCCTCAAAAAAAAATACTTAGAATAAACCTGACCAAGGAACTGAAGGAACAAAGGAAATCAAAGATTATTCAAAGAAATGGGAAGATATCCCATGCTCTTCAATAGGAAGAATTAATATTGTTAAAATAGTAATATTACCCAAAGCAATCTATAGATTTAGTGCAAACCCTATCAAATTATCCATGGCATTTTTCACAGACCTAGAATAATCCTAAAACTCATATGGAACCATAAAAGACCCAGAATCTAAGAAATCCTGAGGAAAATAGGAAAAGCAGGAGGTATAACTCTCTCAGACTTCAGATAATACTACAGAGATACAATAATCAAAGCAGCATGCTATTGGCACAGAAACAGACATATGGATCAATGGAACAGAATAGAGAGCCCAGAAATAAACCTACACTCCCACAGTCAATTAAAATTAGATAAAAGAGGCAAGAATATAAAATGGGAAAAAGACATTCTCTTCAAGTGGTGCTGGCTAAGTTAGACAGCTGTATGTAAATCAGTGAAGTTAGTACCCACTGTCACACATGCACAGAAATAAACTCAAAGTGACTTAGACTTAAATATGAGACAAGACACGATAAAACTCCTAGAAGAGATCACAGGCAAAACATTCTCTAACATAAACTGAACCAATATTTTCTTGGGTCAATCTCCCAAGAAAACAGAAATAACAACAAAAACAAATGGGACCTGATCAGACTTAAAGTTTTTGCATAGCAGAGGAAATCATAAAAAAATGAAAAGGCAACCTGCAGAATGGGAGAAAATATTTGCAAATGATGTGACAAACAGGGCTTAATTTCCAAAACACACAAACAGCTCATACAACTCAACAACAACAAAAACCCAATTTAAAAAATGGGCAGAAGTCCTAAATAGACATTTCTCCAAAGAAGTAGTACAGCTTAACAACAGGAACATGAAAAGATGCTCAACACAGCTAATTATTAGAGAAATGCAAATCAAAACTACAACAAGGTGCCTCACACCGATCAGAATGGCCATCATTAAAAAGTCTCCAAATAACAAATCCTACAGAGGATGCAGAGAAAAGGGAACCCTCTTAGCATTATTGGTGAGAATGGAAGTTGGTGTAGCCACTATGGAAAACAGTAAGGAGGTTCCTCAGAAAATTAAAAACAGAATATATGATCCAGCAATCCCACTCCAGGGCATATATCCAGACACAAATATAATTCAAAAAGATATATGTGCCCCTATGTTCATAGAGAACTATTCACAACAGCTAACACACGGAAACAGCCTAAATGTCCATCAACAGATGAATGGATAAAGAAGATGTGGTTCATGTACATAATGGAATACTACTGACCTATAAAAAGAATGAAATAATGCCATTTGCAGCAACATGGATGCAACTAGAGATTATCATATCAACTGAATTAAGGCAGAAGGAGAAATACAAATGCCACATGATATCACTTGTATATGGAATCTGAAACATGGCTCAAATGAAGCTATTGATGAAACAGAAACAGACTCACAGACATAGAGAAAGGACTTGTGGGTGCCAAGGGAAGGTGGGGAGGGATGGACCGTGATTTTGGGGTTAGTGGATGCAAACTGTTATGTATAGAATAGATAAACAACAAGGTCCTATTGTATAGCACAGAAAACTATATTTAGTATTCTAGGATAAACCATAATGGAAAATAAAATTTTAAAAAGTATATATGTATGTAACTGAATCACTTTGCTGTACAGAAGAAATTAACACAACATAGTAAATCAGTAATACTTCAATTGAAAAATAAAATGAAAAATGCAAATCTATTATAAATAATAGTTTTAGAGAAACCAATCTGATTTTGAAATAAGTACTTAAAAATTGGTCATGCTCTATTTTGGATTATATATTATCATATTACTCATTTTCTTGCCTTTTGCTTTTCTAATTCTTTCTTTAGTCTTGGCACTCCTTTCACAAAGAAAGAGACAGGGAACAGATGAAATGAAAACTAGTTTGTTTTTAAAAGGTTTGGGAGAGAGGAGAGAGTAAAGCTAACATATTAAATCTATTTTCGTGCTATTCTTTGGGTGTTCTTTATCAGTAATCCTGAATCCAGCTTTAAATATATTCAGCCATAAACTATAAAATAATTAGTCTGTTAATTGGTCTATAAATCAGGAATCAGTGTGAAACCACTTTTGAGAAGAAATTTTCTTTCTATAGCAAAGAGGTAGTATTCTATCTTAAATCTTCATCCTTGGTAAGCATAACAAGTAGCTTAGTAAAACTGCCATATTTATGAAAGTGGCATGTAATTAGCTGACTCACCTAATACGACTTCACAGCAGAGCAACAATTGCCAGCTTTTCTCATGTTATGTGGACATAGATCTAGCTGCAAATACTAATACACAATAGGGAGTCTGGGAATAATGTAGTTTCAGTTTTCAGGTCCAAAGATTAATCCTCTTCTTCCATTAATAAAATATTTTATGTCTAAATATATATTTATATTTGCTTATTACTTAAATCTGCATGGATAGAGTTCTTGAAGAGCTTCCACTTGGGAAGTGCTTGAATAAGACATCAACATGAAAGTGGGTCAGCCTTAGGAAGATCAACTCCTCTACTTAGCTAAGAAGGAACCAGTCCTTTCACCTTTGCAAATGCATTGATATTTGGCGGCAAGTCTTAAAACTAGTGGGAAGATCCCCTGGAGAAGGAAACAGCAACCCACTCCAGTCTTCTTGCCTAGAAAATTACATGGAAAGAGAAGCCTGGTGGGCTACAGTCCATAGGGTCGCAAAGAGTTGGACACGACTGAGCAGCATATATTCATGCACTTAAAACTAGAAACTAGAAGAGGAATCAGTGGAGAGGGTAGATTTTGGCCTTAAGAAGCCTCACTGAAAACAAAGCTAGTGGAGGTGATGGAATTCCAGCTGAGCTATTTCAAATCCTAAAAGATGATGCTGTGAAAGTGCTGCACTCAATACGCCAGCAAATTTGGAAAACTCAGCAGTGGCCACAGGACTGGAAAAGGTCAGTTTTCATTCCAATCCCAAAGAAAGGCAATGCCAAATGTTTAAACAGCCGCATGATTGCACTCATCTCACGTGCTAGCAAAGTCATGCTCAAAATTCTTCAAGATAGGCTTCAATAGTACTTCATCTGAGAACTTCCAGATGATCAAGCTGGATTTAGAAAAGGCAAAGGAACCAGAGATCAAATGGCCAACATCCATTGGATCATAGAAAAAAGCAAGAGAATTCCAGAAAAACATCTACTGCTTTACTGACTATGCCAATGCCTTTGGCTGTGTGGATCACAGCAAACTGTGGAAAATTCTTCAAGTGATGGGAATATCATACCACCTTACCTGGCTCTTGAGAAACCTCTCCATGCAGGTCAAGAAGCAACAGTTAGAACTGGACATGGAACAACAGAGTGGTTCCAAATTGGGAAAGGAGTATGTCAAGGCTGTATATTGTCACCCTGCTTATTTAACTTACATGCAAAGTACATCATGTGAAATGCTGGACCTGGATGAAGTATAAGCTGGAATCAAGATTGCCGGGAGAAATATCAATAACCTCAGATATGCAGATGACAGCACCCTTATGGTAGAAAGTAAAGAGGAACTAAAGAGGCTCTTGATGAAAGTGAAAGAGGATATTGAAAAAGCTGGCTGAAAACTCAATGTTCAAAAAATTAAGATCACTGCATCTGGCCCCATCACTTCATGGCAAATAGATGAGGAAACAATGGAGACAAAGACAGACTTTACTTTCTTGGGCTCCAAAATCACTGCAGATGATGAGTGCAGCCAAGAAATTAATATATGCTTGTTCCTTGGAAGAAAAGCTATGACCAAACTAGACAGCATATTAAAAATCAGAAACATCACTTTACCGACAAACAGCCATATAGTCAAAGCTATGGTCTTTCCAGTAGTCATGTATGGATGTGAGAGTTGGACCAAAAAGAAAGCTGAGCACCGAAGAATTGATGCTTTTGAACTATGGTGTTGGAGAAGACTCTTGAGAGTCCCTTGGTCTGCAATGAGATCAAACCAGTCCATCCTAAACGAAATTAGTCCTGAATATTCATTGGAAAGTGAAAGTTACTCAGTCATGTCCGACTGTTTGCAACCCCATGGATTTAGTCCATGGAATTCTCCAGGCCAGAATACTGGAGTGGGTAGCCTTTCCCTCCTCCAGAGGATCTTCCCAACCCAGGAATCGAACAGGGGTCTCCTGCCTTGCAGGTGGATTCTTCACCAACTGAGCTATGAGGGACTGATGCTAAAGCTGAAGCTCCAGCTCTTTGGCCACCTGATGCAAAGAACTAAGTCTTTGGAAATGACCCTGATGTTTGAAAAGATTGAAAGCAGGAGTAGAGGGGGATGACAGAGAATGAGATAGTTGGATGGCATCACCAACTCAATGCACATGAGTTTGAGCAAGCTTCGGGAGTTGGTGATGGACAGGGAAGCCTGGCATACTGCAGTCCATGGGGTCGCAAAGAGTCAGACATGACTGAGTGACTGAACTGAACTGAACTGAGATACGGAGTGTGCTTTTGTATCTTAGGGATCCTAGGGAATGCTGAAAGGCCCCTCAGAAAGAGGGAATTTCTATCAAAAACCAAGGCTCAAGTGTTTGCTTTCAAAAACAAGTGGAAAACTCGTCTTAATACCTGAAGGGGAGAAAATACTTCAGGCAAAACAAACTGCTCAGACACATAAGGGTGCATAGGACCTCTAAGGCTCTGAGGCAGAAAGAAAAGCCAAGATCTTCAAGATCAGGGCATGTGAAACCCAGGGAGAGAATCTTAAAGAATGAGTAAACATCTGTCTTCTTCATCTAAGAGAGAAGACACTAGGAAAAGATGTAAAATAAATGGCTGAGCAGGAATGCAATACAGCCATGTGCAGGTGACAGCCTGAGGTTTCACGATTCTCCATGATGCTGGGAAGAGATCCCTGTCAGATGTGAAGGGTTTTCAAGATCTGGAAGGAAAATTCTTCAAGAGAACCTCAGCTTTCAAGTTGGAATATTTTTGTCTAGCATATAAGACAGGGGATGTGGAGGGAACAAATCCCACAAAACACAGTAGTCAATTGCAGTAGGTACTGAAGTTACTCTACTGTGTAAATTCTACCCTTGTTAAGATTTGTCATATCAGGTGTGGTTGTTTCTTTTGGATACTGAGAAAAACCTTCCTCTATCCATGTCTCAACAAATATGAGATAAAACAGAAGATTATCAAGACTTAGAAGACTTGGAAGATTATCAAGAAAGATAATGGGTTGTGTACATCCTCAGTTCAGTTGCTCAGTCGTGTCTGACTCTTTGCAACCCCATGAATCCCAGCACGCCAGGCCACCCTGTCCATCACCAACTCCGGGAGTTTATCCAAACTAATGTCCATCGAGTTGGTGATGCCATCCAGCCATCTCATCCTCTGTCGTCCCCTTCTCGTCCTGCATCACAGTCTTTTCTAATGAGTCAGCTCTTCGCATCAGGTGGCCAAAGTATTTGAGTTTCAGCTTCTGCATCAGTCCTTCCAATGAACACCCAGGACTGATCTCCTTTAGGATGGACTGGGTAGATCTCCTTGCAGTACAAGGGACTCTCAAGAGTCTTCTCCAACACCACAGTTCAAAAGCATCAATTCTTCAGTGCTCAGCTTTCTTCACAGTCCAAGTCTCACATCCATACATGACCACAGGAAAAACCATAGCCTTGACTAGACGGACCTTTGTTGGCAAAGTAATGTCTCTGCTTTTAAATATGTTAGCTAGGTTGGTCATAACTTTCCTTCCAAGGAGTAAGCGTCTTTTAATTTCATGGCTGCAGTCACCATCTGCTGTGATTTTGGAGCCCAGAAAAATAAAGTCTGACACTGTTTCCACTGTTTCCCCATCTATTTCCCATGAAGTGATGGGACCGGATGCCATGATCTTAGTTTTCTGAATGTTGAGCTTTAAGCCAACTTTTTCACTCTCCTCTTTCACTTTCATCAGGAGGCTTTTTAGTTCCTCTTCACTTTTTGCCATAAAGGTGGTGTCATCTGCATATCTGACGTTATTGATATTTCTCCTGGCAATCTTGATTCTAGCTTTGCTTCTTCCAGCCCAGCGTTTCTCATGATGTACTCTGCATATAAGTTAAATAAGCAGGGTGACAATGTACAGCCTTGACGTACTCCTTTTCCTATTTGGAACCAGTCTGTTGTTCCATGTCCAGTTCTCACTGTTGCTTCCTGACCTGCATATAGGTTTCTCAAGAGGCAGGTCCGGTGGTCTGGTATTCCCATCTCTTTCAGAATTGTCCACAGTTTATTGTGATCCACACAGTCAAAGGCTTTGGCATAGTCAATAAAGCAGAAATAGATGTTTTGAAGGTCATTCAAATGAAGTATCCTTAAATGCTTAATTATCCATTGTACTCTTACATGAAATAACAGCTAAGGTGTATTTAGTGTTTACTCTATATTAGTTGTGTTTCAAGTGTTTCACATGCATTATTTCATTTTAAAAACCAACTCCAGGTGGTTACTACAATTATTTATTTTTTCAGTGAATGAACAGAGACTCGTAATGTAGCTCCAAGCCCCAAGCTCAGCTACAAGGCAATTTCTTGACAAAAGCATCTTACTAAAACATTAAGTTAGGCAGAATGTTAAACAAAAGATAAGTTAAACAGAAGATAAAATTCAGTTAAAAAAATTAATACTCTCAAGATGCAGTGTAAAATATGCTATGAACAAATATCTGAGCTATCTCTATTACTTAAACATTTGTCACTATTAGGAAAAAAAGTTTAGAGGCTCAAAGAACTGTTGATATATATCTGAGTGGTATATTTACACAGACAAAAATCAGAACAGCATTTTAATCACAGGGTTGTTAAATCTGCAAACACTAAGTTGATTAACTTTCTGTTACAGGGTAAAATAGCTTATTATGAATTCAATACATAACATTTTTCAAGTTTAGTCCTTTTCATTACACTGGTTCTTATAGACTATATCATCAGAAAAAAACTGTTCATTTTTTCCCCTAAATATGTGGCACAGAAATTACAGTTTTCAAAATGGTTTGAAACATCACCTGAGTTTCTTTCTTCACTCCTTTGACCAACAATAAAGCTTTTGCCTGGGTCACAGAGCTTCTCCTCCTTAGTTCTGCACTGGAAATGGTCATCTCTACCAATAGCAGCAACATAATTTATCATTCTCATAATAAAAAGTAATGATCCAATAAGTCCCTGGGCAGATGTTACACTTAGTCATGATGTTTATTGATTGATTGATTCTGTATTATTCCAAAGAGAATTGAGAAAATTAAGATTTATTCATCACAGCCAATGAATAACCTTTATTTTGTCTAATATTATCTTTTTTCTACCTTTAATTAAGCACTAAATGCTTATTTGTGTTCTTTTAATTACTTTTAAAGCATCTTTTATTTCTGGATAACATTACTGAACTCTCAGTAACTCAATAGAGTTCTATATTTTTTTTCAAACATTCTTGCTCAATTTGGTTCATTTATATCTCCCTTTTGTTTTGGTTTTTTTTTTTTTTTTTAGTAGAAACTCACGATTAGTATATATCAGAGGGAGGAAAAAACAAAGAACATGCAGAATATTCTGTATTTAAGGTACTGCAACTGTTTCGATGGCCTTAAGGAGTAGGTGGGGTGGGTAGAAGCATGTGTGTGAGTGTTGCAAAGACTATCTACTGAGGATGATTCCTAATTCTAATTAATTGCTGAGAAACAGAAACTGTATATACTATTTGTAATGTGGAAGCACAAGAAAGAAAATATGCGTTAAAGAGCACCGGATGTGGTGGCAGACTGACCTAGTGGCAAATTCTATCTGTGAGATTTTGAGCAATGTAGATGTCTCAACTAGAAGATGGTAACATAACAACTTTCTCTCAGAGGACAAGATGGTGGAGGAGTAGGTGGATGTGGAGTACGTCTCTCTCCACAGATACATCAGGAATACACCTCAGACACAGAAGTACAGGCAGAACATCAGCTGAGAGTGGACAGGAGAAAAGAATATATAGACCCATGCAAAACTCGAGATGAAGCCCTGAGCCTTTGTAGTGGGAGCACTGACTCCAAGACCCTAGACTACCAGAGAACTAACCCTAGTGGGTATCGAATAGTGAGAACTCACACAAAGGAAACCACTGGATTACAAGACCCAGTATCACCCAACCACCAGTAGCACCCTGTGCAGGACGCCTCGTCTAAACAATAAACAAAACAAAAATAGAAACCCAATCATCGGCAGACAGGATTACCACCTCACTAGGCCTTGCCAATAAGAGAAAAAACAAACAAACAAAAACTCAGCACAAATCTCACCCTATAAAAAGCTTACACGAACCACTGGACCAAACTTAAGAGGACGGAAACCAAAAGGAAGAAAGACTTCCTTGAAGCCTGGGAAAAGGAGACCTCAAACACAGTTAGTTAAAAAAAAAAAAAGAAAGAAAAGAAAAGGCAGAGAAATACTACACAAATGAAGGAACAAACTAGAAACACAGAAGTCCAAATAAATGAAGAGGAAATAGGCAAACTACTTGAAAAAGAATTCAGAATAATGATAGTAAAGATGATAAAAAACCTTGAAAACAAAGTGGAGAAAATGCAATAATCAATTAACAAAGACCTAGAAGAATTAAAGAATAAACATGCAGAGAAAAACAGCACAATTACTGAAATTAAAAATATTCTAGAAGGAATCAATAGCAGAATATCTGAAGCAGAAGAATGAATCAGTGAGGTGGAAATAACTTCTGAAGAGCAGAATAAAGTAAAAAGAATGAAAAGAACTGAGGATAGTCTTAGAGACTTCTGGGACAATATCAAACACATTGACATTTGAATTATAGGGGTCCCAGAAAAAAGAGAGAAAAAGAAAGGGTATGAGAAAATTTTTGAAGAGATTATAGTTGAAAATTTCCCCAACATGGAAAAAGAAATAATCAAGTCCAAGAGGCACAAAGAGTCCCATACAGAATAAACCCAAGGAGAAACATACCAAGACACATACTGATCAAACTAACAAAGACTAAACACAAATCAAGAATATTAAAAACAGCAAGGGAGAAGCAACAAGTAACATATTGGGAAACCTCATACGCTTAACAGCTGATCTTTCAGCAGAAACTCTGCAGGCCAGAAGGGAATGGCAGGATATATTTAAAGTACTGAAAGAGAAAAATCTGCAACCAAGATTACTATATCTGGCAAGGATCTCATTCAAAATTGATGGAGAAATAAAAAGCTTTTCAGACAAGCAAAAGTTAAGAGAAACCAGAACCACCAAATCAGCCTTACAACAAATGTTAAACAGCCTTCTTATATTTTGAAGAAATACAAAAGAAGAAAAAAGATCTACAAAATCAACCCCAAACATAAGAAAATGGCAATAGGAACATAGATATCAATAATTACTTTAAATGTAAATGGATTAAATGCTATAGCCAAAAGACACAGACTGGCTGAATGGGTGTGAAAACAAAACCCATATAGATATATATATATATATATATATATATATATATATATATATGCTGTTTTCAAGAAACCCAATTCAGACCTAAAGACACATATAGACAAAGTGAGAGGATGGAAAAATATATTCCATGCAAATGGGAAGCAAAACAAATCTGGAGTAGCAATCCTCATATCAGACAAAATAGACCTTAAAGAAGATTACAAGAGGTAGGAAGGACACTACATAATATCAAGGGATCAATCCAAGAGGAAGACATAACAATTGTAAATACCTATTCATCCAACATAGGAGCACCTCAATACAAAAGACAAACACTAACAGACTTAAAAGAAGAAATTGACAGTAACACAATAATAATAGGAGACTTTAACACCCCACTCACACCAATGGACAAATCATCAGAACAGAAAATAAGGAAACACAAGTCTTAAATGATATGTTGGATGAGATGGATCTCATTGATTGAAAGATAAAAAGCACATGATAATCTCAATAGATGCAGAAAAAGCCTTTGACAAAATTCAGCACCCATTTATGATTAAAACTCTTCAAAAAATGGGCATAGAAAGAACCTACCTCAACATAGTAAAGGCCATATATGATAAGCCTACAGTAAACATTATTTTCAATGGTGAATAACTGAAAGCATTCCCCCTAAGATCAGGAACAAGACAAGGGTGTCCACTTTCCCTACTATTATCCAACATAGTTCTGGAAGTCCTAGCTACAGCAATCAGAGAAGAAAAGGAAATAAAAGGAATCCAGATCAGAAAAGAAGTAAAGCTCTCACTATCTGCAGATGACATAATACTATACACAGAAAACCCTAAAGATAGTATCAGAAAATTACTAGAGCTAATCAGTGAATTTCACAAAGTTTCAGGATACAAAATCAGTACACAGAAATCACTTGCATTTCTATATACTAACAATGAAAAATCAGAAAGGGAAATAAAGGAATCAATCCCATTCACCATGGCAACAAAAAGAATTAAATATCTAGGAATAAACTTACCTAAGGAGATGAAAGAACTGTACACAGAAAATTATAAGACACTGATGAAAGAAATCAAAGATAAAACAAACAGATGGAGAGATATTCCATGTTCCTGGGTAGGAAGAATCAATATTGTGAAAATGACTATACTACCAAATGCAATCTACAGATTCAATGCAATCCCTATCAAATTACCAGTGGCATTTTCCACAGAACTAGAACAAAAATTTTCACAATTTATATGGAAACACAAAAGACCCTAAATAACCAAAACAGTCTTGAGAAAGATGAATGGAGCTGGAGGAATCAACCTTCCTGACTTCAGATTATACTACAAAGCTACTGTCCTCAAGACAGTATGGTACTGGCACAAAAACAGAAATATAGAGCAATGCAACAAGACAGAAAGCCCAGAAATAAACCCATGCACCTACGGGTATCTTATTTTTGACAAAGGAGGCAAGAATATACAATGGGGCAAAGACAGCCTCTTTAATAAATATATCCTCTTTTACATGGAGAGCTTCATGTAAAAGAATGAAATTAGAACACTTCCTAACACCATACACAAAGATAAACTCAAAATGGATTAAAGATCTAAATGTAAGACCAGAAACTATAAAACTCTTAGAGGAAAACATAGGCAGAACACCCAATGACATAAATCAAAGCAAGATCCTCTATGACCCAGCTCCTAGAGTAACAGAAATAAAAATAAAAGTAAACAAGTAGAACCTGATTAAACTTAAAAGCTTTTGCACAGCAAAGGAAACTATAAGCAAGGTGAAAAGACAACCCTCAGAATGGGAGAAAATAATAACAAATGAAACAACTGACAAAGGATTAGTTTCCAAAATATACAAGCAGCTCAAACAACTCGATGCTAGAAAAACAAACAACCCAATCAAAAAGTGGGAAAAAGACCTAAAGAGACATTTCTCCAAAGAAGACATACAGATGGCTAACAAACACATGAAAAGATGCTAAACACTGCTCATTATTAGAGCAATGCAAATCAAAACCACAATGAAATATCACCTCACACAGGTTAGAATGGCCCTCATCAAAAAGTCTACAAACAATAAATGCTGGAGAGGGTGTGGAGAAAAGGTTACACTCTTGCACTGCTGGTGGGAATGTAAATTGATACAGCCACTATGGAAGACAGTGGAGATTCCATATAAAACTGGGAATAAAACCACCATATGACCCAGCAATCCCACTCCTATCCACAGACCCTGAGGAAACAAAACTGAAAAAGATGCATGTATCCCATTGTTCATTGCAGCACTATTTACAATAGCTAGAACATGGAAGCAACCTAGATGTCCATTGACAGATGAATGGATAAAGAATATGTGGTACATATATACAAAGGAATTATCTTATCCATAAAAAGGAATGTATCTGAGTCAGTTCTAATGATGTAGATGAACCTAGAACCTATTATACAGACTGAAGTAAGTCTGAAAGAGAAAAACAAATATCATATATTAACACATATGTATGGAATCCAAGAAGATAGTATTGATGAACCTAGGGCTGCAATGGATATGCAGTTATAGAGCACAAACTTGTGGACACAGTGGGGGAAGGAGACGATGGGAAGAATTGACAGAGTAACATGGAAACTTATATATTACCATATGTGAAATAGATGGCCAGAAGAAATTTGCTGTATGACGCAGGAAGCTCAAACTGGTGCTCTGGGACCACCTAGAGGGGTGGGATGGGGTGGGAGGTTCACAAGAGAGGGGACATGCGTATACCTATGGCTGATTCATATTGATGTATGACAGAACAAAACACTCTAAAGCAATTATCCTCCAATTAAAAAAAATGACAGCTTTTGCCTTATCTTACTGACTAGTTGGCTTTGACTCTCCAATGAACTGCAGTGTTTTATTTGCTCAAACTGGTGCACAGGCTCTCCTCTTTGTTTTCCTTTTGGCTGCCTATGATACAGCTGAAAGCTTTTGTACTAAATGATAGATAGACCTGTTAACATCATGGGTACATCTTAGAACTTAGATGAGAAGCAAAACTACAGAGCTATCAGTGTAGATGCTACAAATACAATGTTCTAATTGTTTTTAACTGAAGACTTTTAAGCAGAAGCAGTGTTATATTTAGACAATATCAAGGATGAGAAATTCACAGAACTTGTACTTGAAGATAAATATACTTTTCTTGATATTTATAACGTTGTTAAAGAAGCACCTCTTATCCTTGCAATAATTAGCTTTTCATAATTGAAGCAGAACACATTATATTTTAAAAGCCCTGACTTTTCCTTTGCAGACTCTTGGGTCAACCTCACAAAAGGGGCAGTACTGTACTTGTGAAACTCTAAAGTGCTAGATCAGTCAATTATAACCTCATCATAAGAACACAACACAGGAGGAAATATACAGCACTGAGATCTTAGAAATGGAAAATACCAATTGTGTAACATGACTACAGATCTTCCTTGACTTAAAATGTATTTACATCCCAATACCCTATGTAAGTTGAAAACCTAAGTTTAAAATGCATTTAATACAAGTAACCTACCTAACATCATAACTTAGCCTCAGTTCAGTTCAGTTCAGTCGCTCAGTCATGTCCGATTCTTTGCGATTATATGAATTGCAGCATGACAGGCCTCCTTGTCCATCACCAACTCCCGGAGTTCACTCAAACTAACATCCATCAAGTCAGTGATGCCATCCAGCCATCTCATCCTCTGTCGACCCCTTCTCCTCCTGCCCCCAATCCCTCCCAGCATCAGAGTCTGTTACAGTGAGTCAACTCTTCACATGAGGTGGCCAAAGTACTGGAGTTTCAGCTTTAGCATCATTCCTTCCAAAGAAATCCCAGGGCTGATCTCCTTTAGAATGGACTGGTTGGATCTCCTGGCAGTCCAAGGGACTCTCAAGAGTCTTCTCCAACACCACAGTTCAAAAGCATCAATTCTTCGGCGCTCAGCTTTCTTCACAGTCCAACTCTCACATCCATACATGACCACTGGAAAAACCATAGCTTTGATTAGACGGACCTTTGTTGGCAAAGTAATGTCTCTGCTTTTCAATATGCTATCTAGGTTGGTCATAACTTTCCTTCTAAGGAGTAAGTGTCTTTTAATTTCATGGCTGCAATCACTATCTGCAGTGATTTTGGAGCCCAAAACAATAAAGTCTGACACTGTTTCCACTGTTTCCCCATCTATTTCCCATGAAGTGATGGGACCCGATGTCATGATCTTCATTTTCTGAATGTTGAGTTTAAGCCAACTTTTTCACTCTTCTCTTTCACTTTCAACAAGAGGCTTTTTAGTTCCTCTTCACTTTCTGCCATAAGGGTGGTGTCACCTGCATATCTGAGGTTAATGATATTTCGCCTGGCAATCTTGATTCCAGCCTGTGCTTCTTCCAGACCAGCCTTTCTCATGATGTACTCTGCATGTAAGTTAAATCAGCAGGGTGACAATATACAGCCTTGATGTACTCCTTTTCCAATTTGGAACCAGTCTGTTGTTCCATGTCCAGTTCTCACTGTTGCTTCCTGACCTGCATATAGGTTTCTCAAGAGGCAGGTCAGGTGGTCTGGTATTCCCATCTCTTTCAGAATTGTCCACAGTTTATTGTGATCCACACAGTCAAAGGCTTTGGCATAGTCAAGAAAGCAGAAATAGATGTTTTTCTGGAACTCTCTTGCTTTTTTGATGATCCACCAGACGTTGGCAATTTGATCTCTGGTTCCTCTGCCTTTTCTAAAACCAGCTTGAACATCTGGAAGTTCACGGTTCATGTATTGCTGAAGCCTGGCTTGGAGATTTTTGAGCATTACTTTACTAGTGTGTGAGATGAGTGCAACTGTGCGGTAGTTTGAGCATTCTTTGGCATTGCCTTTCTTTGGGATTGGAATGAAAACTGACCTTTTCCAGTCCTGTGGCCACTGCTGAGTTTTCCAAATTTGCTGGCATATTGAGTGCAGCACTTTCACAGCATCATCTTTCAGGATTTGAAATAGCTCAACTGGAATTCTATCACCTCCACTAGCTTTGTTCGTAGTGATGCTTTCTAAGGCCCACTTGACTTCACATTCCAGGATGTCTGGCTCTAGGTAAGTGATCATACCATTGTGATTATCTTGGTTGTGAAGATCTTTTCTGTACAGTTCTTCTGTGTATTCTAGCCAGCTCTTCTTAATATCTTCTGCTTCTGTTAGATCCATACCATTTCTTTCCTTTATCAAGCCCATCTTTGCATGAAATGTTCCCTTGGTATCTCTAATTTTCTTGAAGAGATCTCTAGTCTTTCCCATTCTGTTGTTTTCCTCTATTTCTTTGCATTGATTGCTGAGGAAGGCTTTCTTATCTTTCCTTGCTATTCTTTGGAACTCTGCATTCAGATGCTTATATGTGCTCAGACCAATTACTTTAGCCTATAGCTAAATCAGCCTATAGCCTATGGCAAAATCATCTAACACAAAGCCTATTTTATAATAAAGTATAGAATATCTCATGTAATTTATTGATGTTCTCATGAAAGTAAGAAGCGGAATGGGTGTATGGCTATAGAGTGGTGGTGGATTGTTTGTTCACCCTCCTGACTGCATGGCTGACTGACAGCTGTCACTGCCCAGTATCATGAGGGTGTATTGTACCACATATGGTTAGTCTTAGAAAACATTAAAATTCAAAGTATGGTTTTTACTGAATGAGTATCACTGTCACACCATCAGAGAGTCAAAACAATCCTAAGCTGAATCCTCACAAGTCAGGGACTGTATTTATGACAGTCCCTGTATAATCACAATGACTTGGGAACAGTGTGACTTGCTTCCAAAAATGTGCCATACATTTTTAAAATGTCTAACATTTTGGAAGGCAAGTTTAGAATTAAACTTGTTCTGTATTGAGATCTGACCTAATAATGATGATTTTTATCTTATTATTTATCAATGAGCACCTCCAAATTTGATAAAAACTGTGATACAGAAAATGTTTCTCTACAGCTTAATTCAGATAGAAGTTCTATGTTTTGTGTTATATTACCAAATATCAAACATGCAATCATATTGCCAATATTAACCTATTCAATTAATCAAAAGGAAATAATTAGCAGTATAAATCTAATAAACATAATTTTGCATAGTACATATATCAGGAATCATAGAATGTACAATGGTTTACCTCAAGCAACCTCAAGTCTAGATAAATAACTAAAAGATACATAAAAGCTGGTAAAACACAAGGTAGTAAATGTGATAAAAGGGCAGAAGAAAGGTAACAATGAAATGTTCAGAATGAGTTGTGATGACTTCTGGTTAAATGAAACATCATTAGAACTGGATCTGAATGTTTTTGTCAGACTAGCAACTTCAGGAAGAGGACACATCACGGAAAAAACACAGTGACAGAGCAGTGGTTTTGGCTGACTGGAGCACGGGTATGGAGGTGGAGGAGTACTATGATGGTTACTCATGGGGTTTAAACAGAGAAGAATACTTCTGTGTGGACTTTCCTGGTGCTCCAGTGGTAAAGAATCTGCCTGCCGATGCAGGCAACATGGGTTCAATCCCTGGTCCAGGGAGATTCCACACGCTGTGGGACAACTAAGCCCGAGCAACACAACTATTGAGCCCACCACCCAGCTACCTGCACCCTAGAGCCTGTGCTCCACAAGAGAAGCCACCACAGTGAGAAGCCTGCTGACCACAATGAACAGTAGCCCCGACTTGTGGGAACCAGAGAAAGCTCACAAGCAGCAACAAAGACCCAGGACAGCAAATAAATAAATAAATGAATATCTACTAAAAACAAACATAGAAAAAGCCCGAAGAACTGTTCTGTGTATCACCTAGAAAAGTTGTATGGTATGCATTTTGTTTGAGGAGAAATGTACTGGCAATGATGCACAGAACAGTTTGGAAGGAAGGGGACCAGAAATGGATGGATCATTTGTAGGGGAGCACTCACAGCAATAATCCAGAGAGAGGGGATGATATGACTAGCAGAAGGGAGTGAAAACAGAGCAAAGGGATTGCTGTTGTGAGCTACTGTAGAAGTTGATTGGACATAATTTAGCAACTGTTATTTACTAACTGTGATAACTCATTTTATCCTACCTGCAAGCCAACAAGTTATCCTGCCATAGCTCTATGAATGCTGGCCAAAGACACAAGAGTCCTGAGTCAGAGACAAATGACTTCATTCCTCATAATAAAAGCAGTAGCCAGAGAAACATCATTTTCTTCTAAACAAACTTTTATTGTTTTGCTTACCCTCATCCTAGATTCCTGTAGACTTTGATTAATTTGATAGCTCTGAATTATAAGTCTAGGGAACTATTTCTCTTTCACTCTAACCTTTTAAAGTGCTGGGAGTCTTTTTTGATGTGACTCTTCTATCCCTTTTTTTCACATCTCAAACCTAATCTGGTGTAGAGTACCATGCATCCCATCCCTGTGGAAACCAAGACAGGCAGTACAAAGATGGTTTTATCGGAAAGTCCACTGCAGCAGAAGAGCCAGTGCCCACAGTTTACTTTCCTAACAGACTCAGCAAATCTTCCCTGGAAAAGAATATCTGCCTCTCTTGAATTTTTTCCTAGGCAAAAGGAATATTTGAAAGCCATTGGATGTTCCAAATAAAACAAAAGTAGACCTGTATTGGTGTTGTCATGTGCTTATGCTCAGAAAACAGCAGGTTGGAGCTTCTCTGAGACTAATGGTTATCACAGCAGAAAAATTCCTGCCCAGAACTGACAATCTAATCATTTTAAACCTTTTTATCATCATCATATAGTAATTACTATAAAGTATAAAATAACTATTTTTATAAAAAAAAAAAAACTTTAAAAAGGTCTCTGCGTAAACAGATAAAAGTGGCTCCTGCCCACCATTCCCACTGCCCTTGGGACAGGGGACATAGGCACATCAAAGGAATTGACAGAAATCCTTGAAGCAGGTGTGAAAACCAGAAGGATCAACTATTGACACATCAATGTTTCTCACAAAAGATAGATACAAGCATTTTACTTCAGGGAAAATACAGACTGATATAATACAATTGTCACTAGTTAAGAAACTTCTCGAAGCCATTTTCAATGTACAGCTGATAAGGTATTTTGACAGATTATCTAATCTGTATTTCACCTGCACACCTGTAAAATAAGACCTCCAAAACCCACATACCCACTAGTTACACAGAAGTGATATAAAACAAGTTTTTACCAAGTATCTAAACGTGAAAGCTTAGTCCTTCAATTTTACGTTCTTCATGGCCAAGCACAATACATACTGAATGGATTAATTATCAGTCCAGATTGACGTGGGTTACTTTGAATGACGTTCAGAACAGAAATTATTTCCATAAATTATTTAACGATGAACCTGTATATGCATTACCCCTAAATCGCTCCATAACTAATATCCCACTTTTACTCTCAGCTATTCAACTTCAGGTGTTAAGTACACCTCTCTCCTCTGGGCCTCTTTTTAATTTCACAGCTATTTCTGGCAGGTGAGACAACCGCCTTGGTGCCTGTGAACACACAACACCATGGAGTGCAAGGCATCTGGAAAAAAAAGGATCTCACAACAGGGAAATAATTCAGGGAACAAAGACATGTTGGAAATATAGCATCTATGCACTTTTCTACTTATAATCTAATTTATATCTCAGTCATTTTAAAAAGAACAGAAGGTGTTAGAAAATTCAGTGCTGCCTGGCTGTGCTTCATACTGTGGCCACTTAATACAAAGCAGTGTTCTTGGTTGGTATCACAAAGGACAATTTAGAATTGAGAGCTCAATCTCTAAGGACGGTTTATACACTCTATCTTGAGGCAAACCAAGGAGAGAGAGTTTATCATTTTCAGAAAACACTGTCATTCAAGTTAGAGAGAGGACTGATGAGAGATTTTTTTTTAAGATTTAGAAAGATCATGAAGGCAAACTGGCTTTTAACAAGAAATAATTTTATGCATTTCCTGGCTGACTGAAATTATAAAGTCCAGAAACTCAACTGATGGCTTAAGTTTTTTTTTTGTTTTTTTAATTACAATGGAGGAAAACTGAGTATTATTTGGACTATCACTTGTGAAATTAAGCAAAAGGGAAGTGTGGCTAATGGGTTGTTTTAATATTCATGAATGTGATGGTTCAGCATTTTCTCCAGTGTCTCCTCCAGCAAGACCACTAATTAACGATCATCTTTACAAATGGAACATATCATTGTCTGAGACTATTTTTTTCTTTGCCAGGAGTTAATACTTCTTATTTTGAATATATTTTATTATGCTACTCCATATTTCTCTGTTTATTTCTACTTGAAAATGTCTTGATTTTTTTTTCATTCAGTCCTCTTACTCTCACTATAGGATTTTTAAAAGGCTGGTTTACTATATCGAAATCCTCCAACTGTGAAGTCAGCAACATTTTGATTTCCTAGGATCCATCTGACATTAGGCTGACTTTGTGAAGCTTAGACATCAGCATGAAAGAAAATATTATTTTTAAATAAAATGTATGAATCAAAATGAGAGGTCAAATTTTTACAGAATGTTTTGTGTCTTTAAAATCTCCCTGCTGTAATTACCTGAAGTTCTTGGCTAGATAATTATTAAGGGACTCTTGTGATTGTCCCTTTTCTCTACATAGATCACCACATTAATTAAGAGAGGATCACTGGAGATACACTGCTGTTCGGTACCTTTAAGTATTTTTAGTTCTTCATTATCAAAAGAGAAAAAAAATGTATTGAGAAACACGTTGCTTCTCAGCCAAATTTTCTTATATATAGATATACTCAAAAAGGTCTCCAGAATGGGCTTAATTTTATTTCTGCACTTTTTTTATAAGAGGTCATTATGAATTTTACACCTATTTTATAACCTGTAATGCACTTTTCTGATTTCAGCTGAGCTAATAAAGAAATAGGAATCAGTTGCTTGTTGCAATCAAAATGCTAAAGTTATATATTTACACTGTATCACTCTCTAAGGTGTGAAAGCTTAGGGAGACAAGATGCAAACTGATAACTGATTAGTCACCAAGAGATTCAAATCTACGTAGAGGGGCCTTCCTCACTTAGTGCAGTGATGCGAGATCCTGGCTGCTGGCTATAGGGATGCAAAGCAGAGCATAACCATTCCTACACTTTGGAGAATGTCTTATTACATTGTGCTGCATTAAAATAAAAACACAAGCAAAAGCATGCAAATTGAGTGTTAAAAACTGCTTCACTTTCCTCACCAATTTTCTTAATTTTTTCTAAGGCCAGGTCACATGCCCACTAGAAGAGAAGGGATCTGAGAGAAGTAACCTATAAGTATTCCTTATACATCCCGGAACAGTCTAGGCACCCGGTACTTGCTTTGTAAGTATTCATCAAATGAGCAATCATACCTCTTATATGAATTCTTCCATGATATCCTCTCTCAGAGCTAATCTCTCTCCTGTGTGTACCCCTAAACATTTTCCCCACAGAGGTAGCTCAGTAGAGACTGCCTGTTTCAAAATTATTGGTATAGGCTGATGTCCTCTGTTGGGTTGTAGGTTTCCGAGAGGAGGCATAACATTATACTCAACATTACCTTCTACAGTTGCCAGGTGGCAATAAAGGTAAAGAACCCATCTGCCAATGCAGGAGATGCAGGAGACCAAGGTTTGATCCTAGGTCAGGAAGATCCCTTGGAGGAGGGCATGGCAGCCCACTCCACTATTCTTGCCTGGAGAATTCCATGGACAGAGGAGCCTGGCGGGCTACAGTCCATGGGGTCACAGAGTGGACACGACTGAAGTGACTCAGCATGCACGCATGCATGCACCTTGTACAGTTACACCTTTGCCCAGTGCCCAGCAAACAATGCCAAGTAAGTTTTAAAATAAAGAATAAATTAATGTGTATAAAACACCAGCAGAGGAAACAGAAAATCTGAGTTACTGAAAAATTAACTCAATTTAATTGTTTTAAAATAGGAATCCCTCAGTGATTTGTAACAGAAATTAGGATTCAGATCCAAGTAAGAAGAGATATAACCACCCCAAAAAGATAACACAATTTGTTATATGTTAAATACATACTGTGTGACATTATGGTTTTACACATTTTTATTTACCTTTTATGTACAGCTAGATATAGAACATTAACATCACTACAAATGGGCAACATTTGAAGTCCTTATTATAAATACAGAGCCCCAGGCTTTGTCCTTTAACTACTGAATCAGAATTTTTGAGGAAGAACCAACAGAAATTTGAATTTAAAAAATAAGCTCTTCAGGTAATATGCAGAGATTAAGACTAACATTTTCTTAATCCATTGTTGCAAAATTTTACCTATGCATTGTCTGGAATTTTTTCCTCGGGAGAAGGAAAAAAGATTTTCCCAAAGCATACACTTCTAGAAAAGCCTTAATCCTTGGTACTCCATATCCCAAGGCAGTGAGAACCACCTCACTCCTTAGCCTTACTCCCTTGCTGAAGAAGCTCCCAAATCTCATTACAGATGGTGCATTTTATATTCCTGGTGTTATCTATGGGACTCTCACAGCAGTTTAGTGTTCTGGATAAAGAAAGAAACTACCTACCCATCTTAAAGTACATAATAATACAGTGGCCTTTCAGAATTACAAAACATAAAGGAGTATAAACAAAGTTTAAACCAAGAGTGTCTTGACAATAGAATGAAATTGTAGACTAGGTATTAATAGTAGCTAATATATATTTCTAAAGTTTTGTTGTTGTTCAGCCATTCAGTCGTGTCTGACTCTTTGCAACCACATGGACTGCAGCATGACTGGTTAACCACTTGCTAATACTTATTAGGGACTTTACTATACGAGGTAGGTGCTAGGATGAAGTCCACTCTACAGACGTAACAAACATATCCCAATTCTCTCAATGTGTAGAGTGTGGAACCAGGAAGCTTAGCTCCAGAAACTGTGCTCTGAAGTAACAGGCCACACTGCCCCGCAAAGCAAGCCTGGAAGTGTGTGGATGCACATTTAAGCATACTGTATACTAGGGAGTTATTTGTGTTAAAACTCTCAGCCAGTACTTACTTTCATGGTTGGAATTCAAGCAAATGGAAAAATATTTGTACCTTCTAAACCATTAAAACTTTAGCAGAATTCATAAACAGTTTTATCCCTGTGTATCTCAGCAGAACATTGAAGACAGAACAGTTGGGTAGGAACTTACAGAACTATAATTCAAATACAAGTTCAAGAAATGTTGAAGGGAAAAAAAAAAAACAAACCTCTCTATTACTAGCTACTCCTAAGTCTCTCCTTCCCTCTGGATTTAACTTTAAATCCTGCCACATTTCTCAGAAACTAATATCTTCTAACAGACTTCTACAAAGGTGTTTGCAAAAAGAAAAAACACTGAACACAAAGCATAGTGTTTACTTCTCCTATTAACTCCTTTTAAAGCATACCATATCAAGAAGCAGTGACAAGAACACAGAGAAGAATCATACAAAAAAGATCTTAATGACCCTGAACACCATATGGTGTGATCACTCACCTAGAGCCAGACATCCTGGAATGTGAAGTCAAATGGGCCTTAGGAAGCATCACTACGAACAAAGCTAGTGGAGGTGATGGAATTCCAGCTGAGCTATTTCAAATCCTAAAAGATAATCCTGTGAAAATGCTTCACTCAATATGCCAGCAAATTTGGAAAACTCAGCAGTGGCCACAGGACTGGAAAAGGTCAATTTTCATTCCAATCCCAAATAAAGGCAATGTCAAAGAATATTCAAATGACCACACAATTGCATTCATCTCACACACTAGCAAAATAACGCTCAAAATTCTTCAAGCTAGGCTACAACAGTACATGAACTGAGAACTTCCAGATGTTCAAGCTAGATTTAGAAAAGGCAGCAGAACCAGAGATCAAATTGCCAGTGTTCATTGGATCATAGAAAAGCAAGAGAATTCTAGAAAAAAACATCTATTTCTGCTTCATTGACTATGCTAAAGCCCTTGACTGTGTGGATCACAACAAACTGTGGAAAATTCTGAAAGAGATGGGAATACCAGACCACCTTACCTGCCACATGAGAAACCTGTAAGCAGACCAAGAAGCAAAAGTTAGAAACAGACATAGAACAATGGACTGGTTCCAAACTGGGAAAAGAGTACTTCGAGGCTGTATATTGTCACCCTGCTTATTTAATGTATATGCAGAGGACATCATGCAAAATGCCAAGCTGGATGAAGTACAAGCTGGAATCAAGACTGCTGGAGAAATATCAATAACCTCAGATATTGCAGATGACACCACACTTATGACAGAAAACAAAGAGGATCTAAGAGCCTCTTGATGAAAATGAAAGAGGAAAGTGAAAAAGTTGGCTTAAAATTCAAAATTTGATAAACAAAGATCATGGCATCTAGTCCCATCACTTCATGGCAAATATATGGAGAAACAATGTTGAGAGGCCCTTGGACTGCCAGAAGATCAAGCCAGTCAATCCTAAAGGAAATCAATCCTGAATATTCACTGGAAGGACTGATGCTGAAGTTCCAATACTTAGGCCACCTGATGCAAAGGGCTGACTTATTAGAAAAGACCCTGATGGTTGGAAAGATTGATGGCAGGAGGTGAAGGGGATGACAGAGGACAAGATGGTTAGATGGTATCACTGATTCAATGGACATGACTTTGAGCCAGCTCCAGGATATGGTGAAGGACAGGGAAGCCTTGCGTGCTGCAGCCCATGGGATTGCAAAGAGTCAGACATGACTGAGCACCTGAACAAACCGACAAGAGCATACCACCTGCTATAAAATTAATTACAGTTTCTTATCATGTTTAGTTTTGTTAATATAAGCTAAGCTAAGTCACTTTAGTCGTGTCCGACTCTGTGCGACCCCATAGACGGCAGCCTGGGATTCTCCAGGCAAGAACACTGGAGTGGGTTGCCATTTCCTTCTCCAGGGCATGAAAGTGAAAAGTGAAAGTGAAGTCGCTCAGTCACGTCTGACTCCTAGCGACCCCATGGACTGCAGTCCACCAGGCTCCTCTGCCCATGGGATTCTCCAGGCAAGAGTACTGGAGTGGGGTGCCATTACACAAATACATGTGTAAACACACACACACACAAGCAAGCATGTATACATATCGTAGACTAGAATGCTTTTTTTTTCATAAATTTTATAAATAGAATGCTTTCTTAGAGCATTTCTTGACCTAAATGATGTCAATTGTTAAGTTTTAATAGTACTTGCACACATGAGAAAATTAAAAACAGGAATAAAGAAAGGATTATTACTATGTGTCCTTTAAATGCTATTTTTAACAAGCTCACCAATGATTACTAAAATATCTAAAAGAAAATATCTGTATTAGATTGGGATGAACTATTTGATTCAAGCTCAAATAACTTGAGTTGTAAAATGTAGATTTTTGTACTGTAGAAAACATAATCTGAAAGAAAGGCAATGTCAAAGAATGTTCAAACTACCATACAATTGCACTCATTTCACATGCTAGCAAGGTAATGGTCAAAATCCTTCAAGCTAGACTTCAACAGTACATGAACTGAGAACTTCCAGATGTACAAGCTGTATTTAGAAAACCAGAGGAACCAGAGATCAAATTGCCGACATCCATTGGATCATAGAAAAAGCAAGAGAATTCCAGAAAAATATCTACTTCTGCTTCAGTGACTATGCTAAAGCGTTCAACTAGATGGATCACAACAAACTGTAGAAAATTCTTCAAGAGATAGGAATACCGGACTACCTTACGTGCCTGCTGAGAAACCTATATGCAGGTCAAGAATCAACAGTTAGAAGCGGACATGGAACAATGAACTGGTTCAAAACTGGGAAAGCAGTACGTCAAGGTTGTATATTGTCACCTTGCTTATACATAATGTGAAATGCCAGGTTGGATGAATCACAAACTGGAATCAAGATTGCTAGGAGAAATATCAACCTAAGATATGCATATGATACCACCCTAATGGCAGAAAGCAAAGAGTAACTAAAGAGCCTCTTAATGAAGCTGACAGAGGAGAGTGAAAAAGCTGGCTTAAAGCTCAACATTCAAAAAACTAAGATCAAGACATCTGGCCCCATTACTTTATAGCAAATGAATGGGGAAAAAATGGCAACAGTGACACTTTATTTTCTTGGGTTCTAAAATCACTGTGGATTGCAACTGCAGTCATGAAATTAAAAGATGCCTGCTCCTTGGAAGAAAAGCTATGACAAACCTAGACAACGTATTAAAAAGCAGAAGATATCACTTTTCTGTCAAAGGACCATATAGTCATGGTCATATAGTCCAGCAGTCATGTTCAGATGTGAGAGCTGGACAGAGAGAAGGCCAAGAGCCAAATTGATGCTTTTGAACTGTGGTGCTGGAGAAGACTCTTGAGAGTCCCTTTGACAGCAAGGAGGTCAACCAGTCAATCCTAAAGGAAATCACCCCTGAATATTCATTGGAAGGACTGATGCTGAAGCTCCAATACTTTGGCCACCTGATGCACAGATTCAACTCATTTGAAAAGATCCTGATGCTGGGAAAGACTGAGGGCAGGAGGCGAAGCGGGCAACAGAGGATGAGATGGTTGGATGACATCTCCAACTCAATGGACATGAGTCTGAGCAAACTCCAAGATAGTAAGGGACAGAGAAGCCTGGCATGTTGCAGTCCATGGGGTCACAAAGAGTTGGACACAACTTAGCCACTGAACAACAAAGAAAACATAATTCCAAAGGTTACAGTTCCTTGACTAGTAAAATATTAACTGGTTTTGTGTCTATTAGCCAATTCATTTCAGAAGTCCTATGACTTCTATATATTCAGAAGTCCTGTGACTTCTAACAGTCCTGTGACTGTTTCTATAAATCTTTATCCCTCGAATTCTCCTTTGAACCAGTCTTACCAGCTTAGTGATTCTCATTTTTATGATATTATTAATAACAATAATAAAACCTTCAACATATATTTATTTTGGTGAAACATATTTTTTTATTTTCATATTTTTTTTTTACTTTTTGAAAACTATAGCTTATCACACTGTAGAAAGACAAAATGGTATATTTACCTATGCTTAGTCACTCAGTCATGTCCAACTCTTTGCGACCCTGTGGACTGTAGCCCATCAGGCTCCTGTGTCCATAGGGATTCTCCAGGCAAGAATATTGGAGTGGGTTGCCATGCCCTTCTGCAGATATTTACCTGGGGCATTGCTAAACAATTTTTCCTCTTTAAGTGTTAACATTCTGTATAATTCCATGTTATTTAAAAACTCACAAAATGTTTTGTGATAATATTTATAGTCTTCCTAAGTAGTATAATCTACTATCTAAATGACATAAGTAAACTTCCTTAGAACCTTTCATTCTTTAAAGGTAAAAAAAACCAAAAAACTATGTTCCAAATCTCAAGGCCATACTCAACATACTGACTCCTTAATTAGGATCTAAGCAAGAAAGTGGATTTTTAAAAAACATACATCCTATGCGTGTTTCTGTAAATTATTTTTATAAGTTATATTGTCTCATTCATTTCCCTTTTTATTTGGAATGTATAACATACTCTCATGGTTTCAGAGAAAGCATGTGTCTCCTTCCAAGCATCTTTTCTGGAGAGTATATGTATGACAAAATCTGAACAAGAACAATGGCTACTCAACTCATCAAGTGGCCTTGGCAGGACAAAAACCAGATGATCTAAAGCCATGAAGGGGTCTGACTATTGAGAAAGCCCCAGGGAAGTGGCCGCTCCATTTCCTCTTTGAAAGGTTTTTATATAGAGCATCTATCTGCTCTCCTACAGAGATGAGGGTAACTCCCTAGACAATGACTCCTCCTTCCCTCCATGTTCCTCAGTTTACATATACACCCAAGGAGATTAATTAACACTTGTTCCAGGAAGAAACACAGACAATAGCATCCGATACTGGTATAGTCCTTAGTGAATAAGCATAAAACTTACCGATGGAGAGGGAGATATTTTGAGAGAGGAAACAAGCACTGGATTTTATTGTTTTAAAAAATTGGTATTTGTGGTAAAGGTATGAACAAAACATACTTTTTTTCCTGAAAAAACAGATTTTTTGAAAAACACAACACTGAAATTCTGCACCAAGTATCTGATGCTTTTGTGACAACAGTCTGTCGCTTTAAGAGGCTTACATAAAATGAGCCATTGGACCTAAAAGATCTATTATTATAGCATGTTCTGAAGATCTGACAACCTTCAACAAATGGATGGTTGTGATCCTACAGGTGGATACATAATTATAAAGGCACAAGTAGAATGCTATCCCTTTTAGGTATAAATCAGTTTATATAATATAAATACAGATTGTTTTTCCAAAACAAAGGCAGTCAGTTTTTAAATATCTCTACTCTGAAATGGACACTTCATCATTAAAATTCAAGAGTCCTTGTTTTTTGAAGGAAACTATGGAACTAAATGCTTTTGAGAACTTGGCTACATCTGAGTCATTTCAATAATTAAATTCCAAATTCACTTTTGAGTGATGACTTTGGAAGCTGTCAGAACCAACCAGTCATAATTTTTCTATTTATAAGAGTTACTTTCTTCAAAGAAACTTAAGTGTTTTATGTATACTACCTAACAATTTCTTTTCATAGCATTTCAGGAGGATAAAAAATGTGCATGCATTAACTCTGAGGTGAGGTGATACTGAGGTGTTTCTCAGCTGTTTAATTTAATGCAATAAATCCCATGTTTACACAATAATGCTTAATATTTACAAGCATATCCAAATTTATATTAGAAGATTTTTACATTTTGGAAATGGATATATAGCATTTTGTGACCAAAAGCATTACCACAGTTCCATTGCTGTTATTTCTTTTTTTGGTTTATTTCTTGCATATTTTTAGCTCATAAATCAGAGACTACATAAATAGGGTAATGAGAGAGGAATAAAACTTCAATGCCTTCCCATAATCTATGCATAAATCCAAACTTTTTCATTGAAAAATCTGAAATAGCTACAGCCTCTGTATCTTCCTTCTTCTCTCATATCCCCTATGTTCTATCTATGCAGGTCATTTCATGACTTAAAAACCCCCAGATTCTCCCATCCACAGGGCCTTCACAGGTCAGCTCATTCTGCCTTGGATTTTTCTGACCCACATTCTAATTACCCCACCCTAAGCATTCTCTGATCACACGGCTGGCCCCTTCTCACCTTTCTGATCTCAATCTAAATGTGACCTTCCTGTATGAACTTTTCATAAACTGAACTGGCTGAATCCATATGGGTTTCCATTCTCATCCCTCTGTGCATCTATTTTATAATGGTTTGTTTGTGGGGAGAAAAAATGAGAGGGAAATGGTCTCAGGAGAGCAGAAGTACTGATGCAGAGGTGTAAAAGGGGAAACAGTATCTGTTCCCTGAATGGCTCTAGGGATCTTAAGGAGGGGAAGAGAGAGAGAGAAAAAAAACACTACAGCAAACCCTGAAGGTGCCTGTTCTGATTGACGTAATTGAAGTACTCAGGGCACCAGAAGCAAGGTCATCACTAAGGGTGGCAGCGGCATGATTCCTCCCTTAGTAACTCGAAGACAGTAGATTCCAAAAAGGAAAGGAAAGCAGATGAAAGCAAGCAGATTTGTTCTTGAGCACATGTGAGATACCCTTGGCGATGGCAATAAATCACTGGGAGACTGCGAGGGGTGGCTGAAGCCCTGCAGATGGAGGGGATTGGAGGGGAATAATGTTTATCCTCAGGCTGTCAGGTCCAAAGATACTTGGGTCAAGTAAATGACCCCTGGGATGATAACAGTCAGTGATTATCTGCAGTTACAGATCTGTCTCTGTACGAAACCAGATAACACCATCCTGAAATTATCAAAAGCCACAAATCAATCCCAGTGCCTTGTCATGCACTCACATAGTGTTTTCCCTTTTCCTCCTTGCCACCTAATGGATACTGGCAAGCTGTCAAATAAACACAGAAGTGAGAACAAATGATGCTCTCTAAATATATAAGGTGAGTCATCAGTCAGACTTGGTATGGTCAGGGAATTGAGCTGTTTTCTGACTAGCTTTATTTTAGTACAGCCATAAATCTAGCTGTAATTAATCTCTAACTTCAATGACTCAATACATTTAAGCATTTCATTTGACTCTCAACCGTGAAAAATTGCAACTGATTTGACAGTAGAAATGTGCTCTCACTTGCATGCATATGATACTGCCAGTTCAACATATGCTTTCAGTTTTTTTCCTTGTGATATTGATGGATATTATGAAACATATTCTATCTCTCCTAGTTCCCTCTGGCCTAATATGATGATGCATTTTAGGGGCAAGGGAACATCATAGAACTTGTGGCCAATGGTTAGATTTTTCTCCCAATATGAAATAAGTCAACTTGTACAGAAACTCAACAAAGCATGGAAATAACTTTTTATTATTTTTTAATAAATTTACCTGAGGCAGATTCATTTTGATATTTGGCAAGACTAATACAATTATGTAAAGTTTAAAAATAAAATAAAATTAGAAAAAAAAATAATAAATTTACCTACTTTAAATATCATTCCGGTCAATGAAGAAACTCTGTCTTCTATAACTGATAGTAAAGATTATTTTTAACTGAGATATGGCAGGAAAAATTGCTGTTTTAATCACTGGGGTCACCATTTAAAATAGATAAGCATTTACTTTTTAATCTGGAAACGAGTTAAAGCAAATAGTATTTTATATCTAAATCACATTTAACATGTTTTAAAATTGACAGTAATTGTTTTTAAATTTTAAAAATGTATTTGAACATAGAAGCACCTCAATACATAAGACAAACACTAATAGACATAAAAGGAGAAACTAACAATAACACAATAATAGTAGGAGACTTTAACAGCCCAATCACACCAATGGACAGATCATCAAAACAGAATATTAATAAGGAAACACAAGTCAAATGATACATTAGATGAGATGGATCTCATTGGTATCTTCAGAACATTCCATCCAAATGCAGAAGAATACGCCTTCAAGTGCACATGGAATATGGAGAAGGCAATGGCACCCCACTCCAGGACTCTTGCCTGGGAAATCCCATGGACGCAGGAGCTTGGTAGGCTACAGTCCACGGAGTCACAAAGAGTTGGATACGACTGAGCGCCTTCACTTTCACTTTTCACTTTCATGCATTGGAGAAGGAAATGGCAACCCACTCCAGTGTTCTTGCCTGGAGAATCCCAGGGACGGGGAAGCCTGGTGGGCTGCCATCTACGGGGTCACACAGAGTCGGACATGACTGATGTGACTTAGTAGTAGCAGCACATGGAATATTCTCCAGGATAGACCACATCTTGGGCCACAAATCAAACTTCAGTAAATTTAAGAAAACTGAAGTCATATCATGTATCTTCCCCAACCACAATGCTATCAGACTAGATATCAATTACAAGAAAAAAAACTGAAAGAAACACAAACACATGGAGATTAAACAACACATTTCTAAAAAACCAACAGGGTACTGGAGAAATCAAAAGAGAAATTTAAAAAATTTCTAGAAACAAATGACAATGAAAACAAAATAACTCAAAACCTATGGGAGGTAGCAAAAGCAGTTCTAAGAGGGAAGTTTACTGCAATGCAATCCTACCTCAAGAAACAAGAAAAACATCAAATAGACAACATAATTTACACCTAAAGCAACTGGAAAAAGAAGAACAAAACCCCCAAAAAATTAGAAGGAAAGAAATCATAAATATCTCAGCAGAAATAAATGAAAAAGAAATGAAAGAAACAATAGTAAAGTTTAATAAAACTAAAAGCTGGTTCTTTGAGAAGATAAACAAAATAGGCAAACCCTTAGCTAGCCTCATCAAGAAAAAAAGAGAGAAGAATCAAATCAACATAATTAGAAATGAAAAAGGAGAGGTTACAACAGACAATGCAGAAATGCAAAGGATTAAAAGAGACTATTACGAACAACTATATGGCAATAAAATAGATAACCTGGAAGAAATGGGATAGATTCTTAGAAAAGTTCAATCTTCCAAGACTGAACCAGAAAGAAATAGAAATTATGAAGAACCCAATTACAAGCACTGATATTGGAGCTGTGATCAAAAATCTCCCAAAAAACAAAAGCTGATGGCTTCACAGGAGAATTTTATCAAACATTTAGAAAGGAGCTAATGCCTGTCCTTTTAAAACTCTTTCAAAAAATTGCAGAGGAAGGAAGACTTCCAAATTCATTCTACAAGGCCACCATCACCCTGGTACCAAAACCAGACAAAGACAACACAAAAAAAGAAAACTACAGGCCAATATCACTGATAAGCATAGATGTAAAATCCTCAACAAAATTTTAGCAAACAGCATTCAGCGACACATCGAAAAGCTCTTACACTGTGAGCAAGTTGGGTTTATTCCAGGGATGCAAGGATTCTTCAATATATGGAAATCAATCAATGTGATATACCATATTAACAAATTTAAAGATTAAAAACCATATGATCATCTCAATAGATGCAGAAAAAGCCTTTGATAAAATCCAGCACCCATTTATAATTAAAACTCTTCATGGGCATAGCAGGAACCTACCACAACATAGTAAAGGCCATATATGACAAACCTACAGCAAACATTATTCTCAATGGTAAAAAACTGAAAGCATTCCCCCTAAGATCAGGAACAAGACAAGAGTTTCCACTTTTGCCACTATTATTCACATAGTTTTGGAAGTCCTAGCTACAGCAATTAGAAAAGAAAAGGAAATAAAAGGAATCCAGATCAGAAAAGAAGAATTAAAGCTCTCAGTGTTTGCAGATGACACGATACTATACACAGAAAACCCTAAAGATAGTATCAGAAAATTACTAGAGCTCATCAGTGAATTTCACAAAAGTTTCAGGATACAAAATCAATACACAGAAATCATTTGCATTTCTATATACTAAGAATGAAAAATCAGAAAGAGCAATTAAGGAATCAATCCCATTAACCATGGCAACAAAAAGAATTAAGTATCTAGGAATAAACTCACATACAGAAAATTATAAGACACTAATGAAACAAATCAAAGATGACATAAACAGATGGAGAGATATTCTATGTTCCTGGGTAGGAAGAATCAATATTGTGAAAATGACTATACTACCAAATGCAATCTACAGATTCAATGTGATCCCTATCAAATTACCAAAGGCATTATTCACAGAACTAGAACAAAAAATTTCACAATTCATATGGAAACACAAAAGACCCCAAATAGCCAAAACAGTCTTGAGAAAGATGAATGCAGCTGGAGGAATCAACCTTCCTGACTTCAGATTATACAAAGCTAAAGTCATTAAGACAATATGGTACTGGCACAAAAACAGAAATACAGATCAGTGCAACAAGATAGAAAGCCCTGAAATAAAACCATGCACCTATAGGTATCTTATTTTTGACAAAGGAGGCAAGAATATACAATGGGGCAAAGACAGCCTCTTCAATAAATGGTGCTGGGAAAAGTGGACAGCTTCATGTAAAAGAATGAAATTAGAACACTTCCTGACACCATACACAAAGATAAAATAAAAAAGGATTAAAGACCTGAATGTAAGACCAGAAACTATAAAACTCTCAGAGGAAAACATAGGCAGAACACTTGATGACATAAATCAAAGCAAGATCCTCTATGACCCAGCTCCTAGAGTAACAGAAATAAAAACAAAAGTAAACAAGTGGGACCTGACCAAACTTAAAAGCTTTTGCACATCAAAGGAAACTATAAGCAGGTAAAAAGACAACCCTCAGAATGGGAGAAAATAATAACAAATGAAACAACTGACAAAGGATTAATTTCCAAAATATACAAGCAGCTCATACAACTCAATGCTAGAAAAACAAACAACCCAATCAAAAAGTGGGAAAAAGACCTAAAGAGACATTTCTCCAAAGAATACATACAGATGGCTAACAAACACATGAAAAGATGCTAAACACTGCTCATTATTAGAGCAATGCAAATCAAAACCACAATGAAATATCACCTCACACAGGTCAGAATGGCCCTCATCAAAAAGTCTACAAACAATAAATGCTGGAGAGGGTGTGGAGAAAAGGTTACACTCTTGCACTGCTGGTGGAAATGTAAATTGATACAGCCACTATGGAAGACAGTATGGAGATTCCATAAAGAACTAGGAATAAAACCACCACATGACCCAGCAATCCCACTCCTCAGCATATACTCTGAGGAAACCAAAATTGAAAGAGACACATGTATCCCATTGTTCATTGCAGCACTATTTACAATAGCTAGAACATGGAAGCAACCTAGATGTCCATCTACAGAGGAAAGGATATAGAAGTTGGGGTATATATACAGAATGGAATAGTACTCAGCCATAAAAAGGAACACATTTGAGTCAGGTCTCATGAGATGGATGAACCTAGAACCTATTATGCAGAGTGAAGTGAGTCAGAAAGAGAAAGATAAATACCATATTCTAACACATATATATGGAATATAGAAAAGTGATACTGAAGTATTTACTTACAGGGCAACAATGGAGAAATAGACATAGAGAATAGACTTACGGACATGGGGAGAGGGGAGGAGAGGGTGAGATGTATGGAAAGAGTAACATGGAAACTTACATTACCATATGTAAAATAGATAGCCAAGGGGAATTTGCTATATGGCTCAGGAAACTCAAACAGGGGCTGTGTATCAAACTAGAGGGGTGGGATGCGGAGGGAGATGGGAGGGAGTTTCAAAGGGAGGGTATATATGTATACTTATGGCTGATTCTTGTTGAGGTTTGACAGAGAACAGAAAAATTCTATAAAGCAATTATCCTTCAATAAAAAATAATTTAAAAATATATTTGATATGTGTGGTTATTCCTGCACCTTTATCAAGATTTTAATTTCTCCAAGGATTTTTATTCATCCACAGAATCATAATAGCAAGGCTATGTAAAATCTCATCAAGTGCTAATTTAACACCTAAGTTTTTATTAATTGATTTGTAAAGAAGACAAGATTCAAAGGAAGAGGGATCATCTGTGGACAACTCCATTTCCAGATTCCAAGAAAACTATTAAAACATTTATAGTACTGAGCATGAGTCAGACGGTTGTGTGCTTGCCTGTATGGCCATATTACACAGCAGTGGGGGGTTTAGTGTAAGAAGGTTCAGCCATTCATTTAGTCTCCAGTTGGAGCTCAGGCAACTGTAATTTGTGGTTACAATGATAAAGTTCCACAAAATGATGCACTATTTGTAGACCTATGTTAAAAATTATTCAGTGGAAAGAAAAAATTACCTATTTTGAAGATAAAAATGCACAAATGCAGCAAGAGAAACTGGAAGATTTAAAAGGTTTGTTTTAAATAGAATTATCACAAAATTTGCAGATGGTGACTGTATCCATGAAATTAAAAGACGCTTGCTCCTTGGAAGGAAAACTGTGGCAAACCTAGCCAGCATATTAAAAAGCAGAGACATTACTTTGTCAACAAAGGTCTGGCTAGTCAAAGCTATGGTTTTTCCAGTAGTCATGTAGGGATGTGAGAGTTGGACCATAAAGAAGGCTGAGTGCCAGAGTGGATGCTTTTGAACTGTGGTGTTGGAGAAGACTCTTGAGAGTCCTCAGACTGCAAGGAGATCAAACCAGTCAATCCTAAAGGAAATCAACCCTGAATATTCATTGTAAGGACTGATGCTGAAGCTGAAGCTCCAATACTTAGGCCACCTGATGCGAAGAGCTGACTCATTAAAAAAGACCCTGATGCTCGGAAAGATTGAAGGCAGGAGGAGAAGGGGATGACAGAGGATGAGACGGTTGGATGGTATTACTGATTTCATGGACATGAGTTTAAGCAAGCTCCAGGTGATGGTGAAGGACAGAGAAGCCTGGCATGCTGTAGTCCATGGGGTCACAAAGAGCTGGACACAACTGAGTGACTGAACAACAACAACTCAGCATATGTTTGTTAATATACTATTTTCATTTCATTGGTTCAGATATATGACTTGTCTGTATACAAAAAAAAAAAAATCTCACACTCAGTATACTCTATATGACCATAAACCACAAAGTAAAACTTTTTATGATTATTAGCATAAGAAAGGTATAAACAGCTAGATACCTTTCACAAAGGTGTACTGGGATGACCCAGAGGGATGGTATGGGGAGGGAGGTGGGAGGGGGGTTCAGGATTGGGAACACGTGTACACCCATGGCGGATTCATGTTGATATATGGCAAAACCAATAAATATTGTAAAGTAATTAACCTCTAATTAAAATAAATTTAAATTTAAAAAAATAAATTATTAAATATATTTAACAGAAAGAATTATTTCACCAATGACTTGAAATCTTAAATACATATGTGATTTCAAAACACACAATGTTAATTTGTCCTGAAAGTAACAGCTCTAAAAGAATTTAAGCAGAAATATTCTCCTAAATGCTTTGTGATACTTAAGATAAAGCACAGTCCCTCAGAACTCTTGACAAAATGCAACAGAAAGAAGCAAAGATTTCAGAGAAAGTTGAAAGAGTTCAGGCAAAGTCGAAAAATGGCCTGGCCTGTTTCACCTATTCCTTACATTTTTAAACAGTAAATGGTAGATAGTTTTCTAGAGAGCCTACAAAATTGTTAAAGTTCATTGTTTGGACATAAATGAGGAATGCAGTTAGCTACCCTATTTTTATTTTAGTATTTTCAAAGGCAAATTTTAAGCAACACTATATACTTTTAAAGTACTCAAATATATACTTTTAAAGTATTATATATACAATATATTTACAAATAATGCTTTATTTTAAATGTAATTGACTAAAATTTTCTATACTCTCCCTCCTTTGGCCTAGGATTTTTAACATTCAGCAAATGGACAAGCAAAAAATTCAGTGGAATAACTGGAAAGAACCAGAAAGTAAATCAATATCTGATAGCAGTAATGTGAAGAATTTTATGCATTATTTGGGCCTATAAATTATCTAATGTCCTAATAATAAACATAATGGTTTATCCAACTAATTGTAGCTGTCATCCTTAGAGGCTACTAGCAACTCAACATAGTGAATTACACCCTAATAAAGAGGTCCTTTGTATAGAAATTTGCTCTTATTCTAGTCTCCAAATACTTTTTATTCTCCAAATTCTTTTTTAGGCTCTAACTACAAAGATGGCCAGAAACAAAAATTCTTCGTATACAATAAAGGAAGTCAGGTATTCATTTATTCTCTTCTTGCCTTCAATCTTTCCCAGCATCAGGGTTTTTTCCAATGAGTTGGCTTTTTGCATCAGGTGGCCAACTTATTGCCGCATCAGCTTTAGCATTAGTCCTTCCAATGAATATTCAGAGTTGATATCCTTTAAGTTTGACTGGTTTGATCTCCTTGCTGTCCAAGGGACTCTCAAGAGTCTTCTTCAGCACCACAGCTCGAAAGCATTAATTCTTTGGCACAACATCACTGTAATCCAAGTTTATACCCCAACCACTAATGCCAAAGAAGCTGAAGTTGAACAGTTCTGTGAAGGCCTACAAGATCTTTGAGAACCAACACCAAAAACAGATGTCCTTTTCATCACAGGGGATTGGAATGCAAAAGTAGGAAGTTAAGAGATACGTGGAGTAACAGGCAAGTTTGGCCTTGGAGTACATAATTAAGTAGGGCAAAGGCTAACAGAGTTAGGTAATAAAAAGACTACAACAAAACTTATTTCAGAAAACTGCTATTTTCCTAATATATGCACAGTTTTCAGTGTCTTTAAAACTGTAAACTCTGCCAGTGTGATGAACAGATGATGAGCAGGTGGCTGTGTGGTATGATCAATTAGAGTCAGAAATTAAAGTTTTTCTGTTTTACTTTATAAGCTGTTTGGGGGTGGGGTAGGGGGGAGAGAGAGTAATGTGTATAATGGGTGCAGGAGGAGATTAAATGGTAAGCCATTATCTGATGCTGAAACCAACATTTATTAAGTCATCCATGACGAGACAGTTCGATAAGAGTTGAGCACTCATATAAATCTTCAAGAGCCAGAATCTCTGAAGTATGACAGAACACTCAACTGCAAGCACTCCTAATTTAAAATACCACATTAGGCAAATGTCTCTGGTGCTTTGAGCTCTACTCAGTGACAGGTTTGATTTCAATATGATTAACATTATCTGAGGACAATAAAATGATCTCAAATTAAAACCCCTTTAAAATTCTCTACGCAAGTCCCACATAGAACATCCCATGAGTATTATTTTTCAGAATGGTCTTTAACATTAAAGATAATTATAGATTTATTGGAAGCTAAAAAAAATAGCCATCATTCAATGCTGGTCTGTGCACCACTTGGAATATTATTATGAGAGGACAAAAATTTATTCCAGAGAAAGGATATTATTATCTAGCCACCAAAATCCAACTGGATTCAGTATAAGTGAGCAATGCATTAAACAGACTTGTGGTTTAAAACAGTGATGGTCAAGTGCATGGTCTAAGGTTCTCACACAAACACTTTCATTATCTAATTTTTGGACACTTAATCTTTTCATAATATTGTGTATGGGAAAAAGTCCCTATTACAGAATTCTAGATACACATTACCACTTCTCTAACTGTGCTTGTATAATCACAGACAAGTGGGTAAACCCCTTGCTGGACTACATCATCATCTCTGCCTACACTGCCACACTGATTTTGTGAATTTGGGAGTTATTTATATTGGGAATGCTTCCCCATATAAGGCCTTTGGGAATAAATGGTGCTGAATTAACTGAGACACTTTTCATATACTTGTGGAATAAGAAAATGTAACCAGTAATCCTTCTATTGAGACATTCATACAGAAATGCTTATAGAAAAAAATTATGTTGTTTACCTTGGCATTCTTTCATGAGAGGAAAAATAAAGGTTATATCCACACAGATGGAACAGTCTAACTCACAGACACATTTATTCATGTTTCAGGCCTGTGACTGAACTCATTTAAAAAATATTTTCAGTTATAATACAGACCTTCTCTTCTATAACTGGATATTTTTATACAAGTACACCATTGTCATTCTCTTATTTATAGTTATATCATCCATTTAATTTAACCCTTTAATCGTATTTATTTGCTGATGCTTTGGTATATTATATTTAATAAAACATATAAATGTAATATACCAGCATTAGTCAGGAACTATTTAGCAACTCCAAACTCTTTTATGTCAAGAAAGATAGTAGTTTTCCAAGAAACAAGCTTTTTAAACTTAGCATTGATCTGTGCCAGCTGCAGCCTCAGGAGAGGGCTGTGTGAAGTGCAGAGAGGGCAAATGAATGGGTCAGTCAAACGCCTGGTGGGCTATTATTATAGTAATCTTTCCTATGGTACTTTACCAAGAATTCTTGCCTTTCCTCATAAAACCATGTGTGTGCTCAGTCACTCAGTCATATCTGCTCTTTTGTGACCTCATGGACCATAGCTCGCCAAGTACCTCTGTCCACGGAATTTCCAGGCTAGAATACCAGAGTCATTGTCATTTCCTTCTCCAAGGGATGTTCCCAATCCAGGGATCAAACCCCCATCTCTTGCATTTCCTACATTGGCAGGCAGATTCTTTACCACTGAGCTGAAGCCCCATAAAATCATAATGATAGACAAACAGCATTAATCTGGGTAGGCACAGCCATCACTACTCTAAAGTCTAGCTGGTACGTGTCATATGAACAGAGAACTAGAAGTGTTATCTGAATAGCAAGTATGGCCACAGTGGATAGAAATGACAGTGGATTGGATATGTATCTAGATATGGCTTGGAGCCAAAGGACGTTCCTAAAATGGCATCTACTATTTAGAAACTGGGTCGAGAAAGCCTATAATTACATATCTACTCTATCTACGCAGCACTCATTCATCAGAGAGCTCTTCCAAGAAAACAGAGGACAATGCATAAAATATAAATTTCATTTCTTTCTCAACCCCAATGTACATAAAACTAGGCATGAGATATTTTCTAGCTAAAAAAGCAGTCATATGTTCTAGCATCAGCTTTATGTCTCCCACATCCATTTTCTGCAACAATAAAGGGATGAAGCCATTTATATTTTATGCACATTTGTTACATCTAATTCTTTGTTTTTCATTTAGACAAATAGGCCTTTATACCCTAGGTACTACAGGAAATCCCAAAGCTCAGAAAATCGGTAATGAGAATGGAAGGAATTAACCATCATGAAAGCTGAGCACGCAGCTACTATGCAATACTGCGCAGAGTTCATTTAACAGCGTCACCAGTGGAACAGCTGTTTAATCAGCTTTACTGGAACTGAAGTCTCACATCCTAAATCTGAAATGTCTCATTTTAATAAAGATGGTAACTTTATGCCTTGCAAAACAAGCAAACAAACAAGAAAGAAAAGTCCTCAAACTGTTTTTTTTTTAATGAATTAACCCTTTGTCTTTTCTCAGATCCTTTCTCTTCATCTTCAGATCTTTGATAATACTTCAAGGACAAGCCTATGTAACAGTATAAACTCTAGATTAGGTACAAAATCTTATACATTCAGATCAGATCAGATCAGTCGCTCATTCATGTCCGACTCTTTGTGACCCCATGAATCGCAGCACGCCAGGCCTCCCTGTCCATCACCAACTCCTGGAGTTCACTGAGACTCACGTCCATCGAGTCAGTAATGCCATCCAGCCATCTCATCCTCTGTTGTCCCCTTCTCCTCTTGCCCCCAATCCCTCCCAGCATCAGAGTCTTTTCCAATGAGTCAACTCTTCGCATGAGGTGGCCAAAGTACTAGAGTTTCAGCTTTAGCATCATTCCTTCCAAAGAAATACCAGGGCTGATCTCCTTTAGAATGGACTGGCTGGATCTCCTTGCAGTCCAAGGGACTCTCAAGAGTCTTCTGCAACACCACAGTTCAAAAGCATCAATTCTTAGGCGCTCAGCCTTCTTCACAGTCCAACTCTCACATCCATACATGACCACAGGAAAAACCATAGCCTTGACTAGATGAACCTTTGTTGGCAAAGTAATGTCTCTGCTTCTGAATATGCTATCTAGGTTGGTCATAACTTTCCTTCCAAGGAGTAAGCGTCTTTTAATTTCATGGCTGCAGTCACCATCTTTAGTAATTTTGGAGCCCAGAAAAATAAAGTCTGACACTGTTTCCTCTGTTTCCCCATCTACTTCCGATGAAGTGATGGGACCAGATGACATGATCTTCGTTTTCTGAATGTTGAGCTTTAAGCCAACTTTTTCACTCTCCACTTTCACTTTCATCAAGAGGCTTTTTAGTTCCTCTTCACTTTCTGCCATAAGGGTGGTGTCATCTGCATATCTGAGGTTATTGATATTTCTCCCGGCAATCTTGATTCCAGCTTGTATTTCTTCCAGTCCAGCGCTTCTCATGATGTACTCTGCATATAAGTTAAATAAACAGGGTGACAATATACAGCCTTGATGTATTCCTTTTCCTATTTGGAACCAGTCTGTTGTTCCATGTCCAGGTCTAACTGTTGCTTCCTGACCTGCATACAAATTTCTCAAGAGGTAGATCAGGTGGTCTGGTATTCCCATCTCTTTCAGAATTGTCCACAGTTTATTGTGATCCACACAGTCAAAGGCTTTGGCACAGTCAATAAAGCAGAAATAGATGCTTTTCTGGAACTCTCTTGCTTTTTCCATGATCCAGCAGATGTTGGCAATTTAAGAACTCAAATACTTTTTCAATAAATGAATAAGTGAAGTCTGAACAGGAAATTACTGTAAATTGTAAACCGACTTTAAAATAGGTGTAGAGTTAATGTCTGCTGCTGCTAAGTCACTTCAGTCGTGTCCAACTCTGTGCGACCCCATAGACAGTAGCCCACAGGCTCCCCCGTCCCTGGGATTCTCCAGGAAAGAACACTGGAGTGGGTTGCCATTTCCTTCTCCAATGCATGAAAGTGAAAAGTGAAAGTGAAAGTGAAGTCGTGTCCTACTCTTTGTGACCCCATGGAATGCAGCCCACCAGGCTCCTCCATCCATGGGATTTTCCAGGCAAGAATACAAGTTAATGTCTAAATTAGCTAAATTACATAGTGTTAAGTCACTAATTTTTCACCACTAAATTTCACTTTATTCATTAAGGAAAGATGGATGGATTATCTACAGATTCTAATATATCCAGAGGACATGAGTTTTCCTAATATGTAACTGTTAAAATATAAATTCAGAACATTTAAAGAAAAATATAAAGTCAGAACTTAAGTCTTTTAATTAACTTCAGATCAATGTTTGCTTTCCATAAGGAAAAGACTATTAATATGAACAACAGAAAATTTACAAATTATATGTACTATTGCAAGAAGTCTGAAGAGTGAAATTATGACCATAAAAATCAGCAGACCCAAACAAATGAACACATTTTTCAATAAAGCTTATAGGTACCAAAGGATATTCAACTTTAAAAATTCTACCTTGGAAAATAAAATGGGAAATGACAAAAGGATTAAAGCTATAATTAGTGATATAATTGCTGTCATCTACAAACTAATTTCTTTTAATATCTATACTGGAACCAACAAGTTATCTTTTTTTAACCTTAAAGAATATTTATATGACCTTGCTATGCAGAGCTATCTTAAGCAAGATCATACTCTTGAAGAAAAAGGAAATGAGGAGATATGAAAGTTCTCATTTTCTAATCCCAACAGATATAATTTCACTGATACTCCATTTCATTACAAATTTACGTGTGTGTGCGTGTGTGTGTGTGTGTGTGACTAAGTCATGTCTGACTCTGCGACCCCATGGACTGTAGACCACCAGGTTCCTCTGTAGTGTGTCTCCAGGAAAGAATTCTGGAGTGGGTTGCCACTTCTTCCTCCAGGGATCTTCCAGACCCAGGGGCCAAAATTGTGTCTCCTGAGTCTCCTGCATTGGCAGGTGGATTTCTTACCACTGAGCCACGTGGGAAGCCCCTATAAATTAGAGCATGAATATTTCTTGTAGACCAATTTTACTGACAATCAAATTGCACAAACAATTTTAGGACTATGTGGTATTCAGAGATATTGTACTGCTAATTGGCATCAATAAGTAACATTCTGAAATTAGTACAACTAGTTGAAGGTTTGTTTGGATATTGATAAATCATGTGCTTGATTTCTAAAAAGATGGAATTCATATTTTAATAGGCTTTATCCTTATGTTATCTGTCACAAATTTGGAACCCATTTCTTTTAATTTGCAATTTATATTAGAAAATTAAAATATAACTTTAATAATTAAGAGATGACTTTGAAATTTAATGCTCCCCATCGCATATCTTCTGGGATTCTTACACTTCCTTTTGCTTCCCTGGAGTCTCAGTGGTAAAGAATCTGCCTGCCAGCACAGGAGATGTAAGTTTGATCTCCAGGTTGGTAAAATCCCCTGGAGAAGGAAATGGGAACCCGCTCCAGTGTTCTTGCCTGAAAAATCCCATAGACAGAGGAGCATGGTGGGCTACAGTTCACGAGGTCGCAAAAGAGTCAGACACAACTTAGCAACTAAACAAAAACAGATTCTTTTTAGGGGTAAGAATTCTGTGGAAACCAAATTCTGTGACTGCCCTAACTTTTAAATCCCAAATTTCTAATTTGCATTTTGGCAAAGAGGCCAAAACCCTATGAATAGTCTTTTTTATCTGTCTTTCCCTTCTCCCAGATCCTGCAAAACCTAGGGCTTCTCTTTACCATCATCTTTTATTCTTTCATCACTGCCTTTAATCATCCTATAGCCAATTCTTTCCAGGCCATTCTCTAACCTCTATTTTATAGCGATACCTCTCTATCAGAACGCTTTTAAACATGGATATAAATACACTTCCCTTTAGAGTAATAACCACCACTCACTTTGCAACTGCTATCCTACAAACTTATCTGGGACTCAGCAAGTATACTGTGTCAAACACTTAAGTCCTATGAAGTAGAGGTATTTTTATCCTTACCTCACATGTAAAGAAACTGTCGCACATAAAGATTAAGTCATCTTGCCCAAAATCTCATAGCTGGAAAATGGTCTGACTATAAAAATGCAGCTTTCAATCATTGTATTGTAAAACTTCCTATGTATCACTATAAACCTTTCATTGCATGGTCTTTACATTTAGGATCTTCAGTTTTAAATATATTCATCACACACTCATCACACTAGGTTTTCACTGACATTGGAAGTCAATTGCAAAAAAAAGTTAGTCTGCTGAGAAAATAAAGGTAGGCCTAGAGTACGTGACTGTGTTAACAAAAAGTCTGAACTTTATTTTGCATGGGGTAGAACGTCACTGAGGGATTCTACTGGGGATGTGCAGAATCCCACTGTGAAGAGCTCTAACTGAGGTCACAATGGGAGAGGAGAGAAGGCTCTAAACTATGTTAATATTGATAAATTTGGGAGGAGGAAGAGAATCAGAAAATACTTGAAAAGTGACATTTCCAGGCCCCTGTGAATGGCTGGATGAAGGGTTAGAGGGAGGTTGGCTGCTACATCTCAAACACTGAGGACTATCGTGACCACAGCATTAAAAAAGTGGTATGTTTTCTGCCCTGCTCTCAGTACCACTCTCAGCCTAGACTGAGCAACCCCCTCCCACCCCGCCCCGTGGCTGCTTCCCCATGCAATCAAATTTCCCAGACCCAATGGATCTGGATCATAGAAACAGGAAAGATCACGATAAAGCCTGAGGCAGCTGGGCTGTGAGTGATCAGGTAGTTTGGCTCTATATTTGCTTATACATCTTAGTCTCTGACAGACTTGTTTTGAATAATGTTTTTTTGTTTTTCTTAAACAACAAAAATCTAGTCAAAAACAGGATTTAAGTGGTTCCTTATATCTGGAGGTAAAACTCCTCTTTGCACCAAAGCAGTATTCAGAACACCATGGATGCTGACCAAATTTAGATAACTAATTCTCATAGTCATGCTTCTATAACTTAAGGGGATCCATAAATTATACACACACAAATATTATATAATTAAAGTCATGTGACTTGCAAGACACTTGCCCAGTTGCAAAAGTAAAACAGGTGTCATACTTCTCTACCTCTACTACTTCAGCAGAAAAGCTGACCTTAAAATGAATTTTTCTTAGCTCTACTTGTGAAAGAGCCATGCTTCATACCAGATAGGTCAGCACAGCTTAGGAGTCCAAAGACACGTAAGGTAATGCTTAACTAGCTCAAGAAAGTATCAAGAGATAAAATAAGGGGCTTCCCTGGCAGTCCAGTGGTTAAGAATCTGCCTTCCAGCACAAGCGAAGCAAGTCTGATTACTGGTGGGGGAAGTACGATCTCACATGCGTGGGGCAACTAAGCCTTGTGCTGCCACTGGAAAGAGCCTGCATGCTGCAATGAAGACTCAGCATAAGTCTGTATACATAAATATATTTGTCCATGTGCACACACAGAAAAATCTCTAAAATGGTACACCCCAAATTTATGGTAGTAGTTTTATTAGAATAATGTATGTATTGTGAGTGAAAATATAGCTGATGGCACCCCACTCCAGTACTCTTGCCTGGAAAATCCCATGGATGGAGGAGCCTGGAAGGCTGCAGTCCATGGGGTCCCTGAGGGTTGGACACGACTGAGCGACTTCACTTTCACTTTTCACTTTCAAGCATTGGAGAAGGAAATGGCAACCCACTCCAGTGTTTTTGCTTGGAGAATCCCAGGGACGGGGGAGCCTGGTGGGCTGCCGTCTATGGGGTCGCACAGAGTCGGACACGACTGAAGTGACTTAGCAGTAGCATAGCTGTATTAAAAAATGGCTCACTTCATAAGTTCATAGTTTAGAGAGTATGGAGAGCAGATGATGACAATATAAGAAAAAGCACATCAAGGCAGGGATGAGCACAGAATAGGTGCTTCATGAATAGCTGGAGAGTGACAGTCATGGTGGCAGCAATTAGGACTTTAATGCAATTGACATATAAGTTCATTTGGCAAGATGCTGCATCTAAGCAGTGGCTTTCACTATGGTGCTGACTTTGAATATTCCCAAGAGGTGCAGGTCTGAGTAATAAAAACCTACTGCACATTGGATTCCTTGGACTTAATTCTCTCCAAGTGATAAGAATTTAGACTGCTTAGAGGGGAAAATGGCTTTCACTTAGCTAGGGCTGGATCCACTGACTCTAAAAGCTGGGGCTAGAGGGTGTCTATAAATACATCCTTCAAGAAACTCTTTGCAGCCAAAGACTCTACCTCTTTTCCATCATGTTTCTTTATCTCAAGATGGAGGCAAGAAGCCTGAACCCAGAAATCAAAAAACTCAGAGATGCTCTCTCATTTGAAGCTGGAGTGAAACTGTCCTGTCCTGAAAGCATCTGCCAAGACCAGAAATGCTCTCTTAACCAGATTGGGAAGTTTTCCATTTCTGTCACTTATGAGAGTTTTAGGGATATAATGCTGATAATTCAACTCTTTTATCTCCAGAGAGTTGAGAAAAATCCAGCCTTAATGAGTGCTCACTACCTGCCAGGCGCTTTTCTAAACACTTCATGTTATAGCTTGTTTATATGGAATATTCCTATTGTTCTGTCCTTGGGAGACTTGGGAGAGAAGCAAACTGACTTGCCCCGGATGGCAGGGTCTTTAAATGGGAAAGCAGAACTCTTAACGCCAGTAATGCAACTCAGAGACCACCGTCAACATTTCTACTGTAAGCCTCCTAAGAAGTCAGGGCAAATTAAAAGTATGCCGTATCCTATTAACTTAGGCAGAAAAAAATCTCAGAAGAAAAAAATCTTATATTCAACAGAAATATTTTAAGTATAAAAAACATAGTTTGTTTAAACAAAGTGGTCTTTTATGAACTTTGCGTGAAAAATGTATGTTTTGGTTGTTTTTTGTAATCTTTGACTGAGTGGCCTTTGTTCACAGGGATACTTCACATGCTTTCTCCCTCTGTTTTAGGAGAATTTATTTCTACTTAGACACCACAGGCCTATGGGTATCTGCAAATTGATTCATTTATTTTTCTCATTGCATTTCACCACTGTGAAAAAGCACAGGAAATACACCTATCTGTAATCATGCCCATCTACATCTATAAATAAGATTTTGTTATATAACATAAAAATATGAAAGACCACCATACTCGTTAATCTATAAGATAAAACCACTATTTGAAAATAAAGCTTAGTAAGTAGATACATGGGTAACACTAAGCTTATGACTTTCCTTTTTAATGTGTGGATTGTAAGTAAATTTGGGAGCTAATGGAGGAAGTATAACAGTTAAAATCATGGGCTTTGAGCTGGACATGTCTGTGAATTCTAAACACTGGGTCTGAGCAAATACAAGTGTTTTTAACTTCTCAAAATGCCTACATCCTAGGCTACTGTGAAGATTAAATGAAAGAATACATGTAAAGGCCATAATTCAGTGGCTGGTATATATTAAATGCTCAATAAGTCAATGGTAATAATGATTTGCCACCAAGTCATACCAAACTGAGCAGCTTAAAATATGGTGTTCCTCTGGTTCAATGACATAGTTATCTATATTTTTTTCTTTTGGTTACTGATATTGGGATACATTTTTAAAATTAATGTTATAGTCCCCTGTCTGTCTCCTTAAACTCTTACAGTATTATTAAGTTCATAGCATATGTTATTAGACTCAAGAACATATAGAATTAGTATTATGCTGTATGTTTGGTTCAACGGCATAAGTCTAAGAGCAATTAACCAAGACAAAAAGAGATATTCTTGGTCACTCTGAAGATTTACTCTTCAAAGATACGATATACTGATATTCTGTTAAATTGCTCCCAAGAAAGCTAATTCTGTTCCTTGTACATATTTTCACTCAACTCTTCAGCAAGCATCTGCTCTGTTACCAACACAGCAAAGGGGTTGGAAATTCCAGGAAGAATAAGATGCTACCCCTGGCCTTCAGGATCTCAAAGTCAGTAGAGGAAACAAATGCACAAGACAGTCTTACAACAAAGTCCCTGTCTGCAGCAATAGATGGATATCCAAAGGATAAAATTATTTGGAGAAGTAAGGGGTTTCATTAGGAATTCTCACTACATGTTTGAGTAAAAAGTGCCTAGCCATTGGTAGATGACAAATTTTTGATTTTGGAAGTCCTGTGATCCCCTTAGTCTTAAAAGATATTGAGGGTTTTTCTCATTGAAATGTGGTGATATAGTTAATCCTTATATGAAAGGAACACTGCTCCCAATCAGAAATTTCCTGCCTCCTAGAATCTCTTTGTAGAGAAGGCAATGGCACCCCACTCCAGTACTCTTGCCTGGAAAATCCCATGGACGGAGGACCCTGGAAGGCTGAAGTCCATGAGGTCGCTAAGAGTCAGACATGACTGAGCGACTTCACTTTGACTTTTCACTTTCATGCATTGGAGAAGGAAATGGCAACCCACTCCAGTATTCTTGCTTGGAGAATCCCAGGGACGGGGGAGCCTGGTGGGCTGCTGTCTATCGGGTCGCACAGAGTCGGACATGACTGAAGTGACTTAGCAGCAGCAGAATCTCTTTGAGCCTCAGATGAGCATGTGGAGGGAAGGACCTGCTGAACTAAGAATACCTTCAGTGTCAGATAGGTGAGCATAGACCAAGAGGTGAAATCTTGATGTTTGAAATGTTCACAGAACTAAATTTCTTGCTGCATATTCCTCCCACAAAATCTGGGGAATAGAACAATCAGTGTGGAAAGTGAAATCTCTCAGTCGTGTCCGACTCCTTGCGACCCCATGGACTGTAGCCTACCAGGCACCTCCATCCATAGAGTTTTCCAGGCAAGAGAATTGGAGTGGGTTGCCATTTCCTTCTCCAGAGGATCTTCCTGACCCAGGGATCGAACCAGGGTTTCCCAAATTGCAGGCAGACGCTTTACCATCTGAGCTACCAGGGAGTTATGTTTAAAAGTGATGAGAATTCACTGCAATTCATTTAATTCTTTGTAACTATCCTCTTTTAAGTCATCATTGCTTCTGTATTAATTATCCATAGGGTTCTTTATCCAAGGCTATTAATTATCCATAGGCTTACAACTGATTAAGCAAGAGCAGATTTGAAAATACAGAACAAAAGAAGTAGTTTTCATTTCAGAATTACATTCTTCTCCTCCATGAACAACTGGCATCTTTTTCTTTCAGCTTAGGCTGAAACCACATTTTTCTCATTTGATTTCACAAGCATTTTAATGTTTGCTAAAACATTTAAACAAAAATATTGGGCAGTGAAATTGAGAAACAAAGTAAATAGCTGACTACAAAAAAGACCTTATAAGTTTCTAAGTCTACTGAAAATATACCTAATATTTAAATAGAGAAGCAATTGCTTTACAAAGTTATCTAAATTTAGAATATGAATGTATATCTATGCATGCACAATCACTTTAGTCATGTCCTGCCAGGCTCCCTGTCCATGGGATTCTCCAGGCAAGAATACTGGAGTGGGTTGCCATACTGTCCTCCAGGGGATCTTTCCAACCCAGGGATCAAACCTATGTCTCCTGCATTGCATGTGGATTCTTTACCCAGTGAGTCACCTGGGAAGCCCATAAATGTATAGCTATAAATTGGTTAAAAACAAAAACAAGTTTAGCTATGCTTAATGCTTATCTTGTTCTATATAGGTATTATGTATATATTATACATAAATGGACCTTAGGAAGCATCACAACAAACAAAGTTAGTTGAGGTGATGGAAATCCAGCAGAGCTATTTCAAATCCTAAAAGATACTGTGGCTAAAATCAATATGCTAGCAAATTTGGAAAACTCAGCAATGGCCACAGGACTGGAAAAGGTAAATTTTCATTCCAATCCCAAAGAAAGGCAATGTCACACAATGTTCAAACTACTGCACAATTGCAATCATCTCACACACTAGCAAAGTAATGCTCAAAATCCTCCAAGCAAGACTTCAACCATACTTTAATCAAGAACTTCCAGATGTTCAAGCTGCATTCAGAAAAGGCAGAGGAACCAGAGATCAAATTGTCAACATCTGATGGATCATAGAAAAAAAGCAAGAGAATTCCAGAAAATCATCTACTTTTGCTTCATTGATTACACTAAAGCCTTTGACTGTGTGGATCACAACAAACTATGGGAAATTCTTAAAAAGACTGGAATACCAGACTACCTTACTGGCCTCATAAGAAACCTGTATGAAGGTCAAGAAGCAACAGTTAGAACTGGACATGGAAAAATGGACTGGTTCCAAACTGGGAAAAGAGTACATCAAGGCTGTCAATTGTCACCCTGCTTGTTTAACTTATATGCAGAGTACATCATGCAAAATGCTGGGCTGGATGAAGCACAAACCAGAATCAAAATTTCTGAGAGAAATATAAATAACCTCAGATATGCAGATGACACCACCCTAATGGCAGAAAGCAAAAAGGAACTAAGGAGCCTCTTGACGAAAGTGAAGGGGAAGAGTAAAAATGCTGCCTTAAAACTCAACATTCAGAAAATGAAAATCATGGCATCTGGTTCCATCACTTTGTGGCAAATAGATGGAGAAACAATGGAAACAGTGATAGACTTCATTTTCTTGGGCTCCAAAATCACTGCAGATAGTGACTGCAGCCATAAAATTAAAAGATGTCTGTTCCTTGGAAGAAAAGCTATGACAAACCTAGACAGAATATTAAAAAGCAGAGACATTACTTTGCTGACAAAGGTCCACATAGTCAAAGCTATGGTTTTTCCAGTAGTCATGTAAAGATGTGACAGTTGGACCATAAAGAAGGTTGAGCACCAAAGAGTTGATCCTTTTGAACTGTGGTATTGGAGAAGACTCTTGAGAGTCCCTTGGACTGCAAGGACATCAAACCACTCAATCCTAAAGAAAATCAGTCCTGAATATTCATTGGAAGGACTGATGCTGAAGCTCCAATACTTTGACCACCTGATGCGAAGAGCTGGTTCATTAGAAAAGACCCTGATGCTGGGAAAGACTGAAGGCAGGAGGAGAAGGGGACGACAGAGGATGAGATGGTTGGATGGCATCACTGACTCAATGGACATGAGTTTGAGCAAGCTCCAGCAGACAGTGAAGTACAGGGAAGCCTGGTGTGCTGCAGTCCATGGGGTCGCAAAGAGTCGGACACAACTGAGTGACTGAACAACAACCACCACCATTACAACCCTTATCTTGTTCTATATATAGGTATTATGCATATATTATATGCTTCTCTGTTTTCAAATCTGCTCTTGCTTAATCAATTATAAACATCATGAATCTATACTCAGAGGCATAGAAACGTATCTTTTTATTTTTCAGACTTGAGGTTTATTCTTGAGTTGCATGAGGTCTGTAGGCAACAAAACCAAAAGGATTATTTTCTTCAGCTACAAAAAAATTCATTAAAATTCAACATTTATATTCATATTAAGCCCCCTAGCAAATTAGGAAATGGGCCAAACATTCACCAGATAAAAGGAATACATAAAAACATTTAAGCACATCATATTTACGAGGTTGACAATGAAAGGATTTTCTTTCAAATCAGGATGCCTGCTCTCACCACTGTACAATTCAATATTCCACTGGATGTCTTAACTAGTTCAGTGGATAAGAACCCTCTGTCCATTCTCTAAAAGTGCTCAAAAAGAAAGCCTAATAATTTAAAAAAAAGCAAAGGTGAACATATTTCTAAAAAGAAAAGGTGGAGGAATTGACCATACTAAAAATGAAGGCCTTAAGAAAAATCTATAATTATTAAAACACTATGGAATAGACATAGAGATAAGTAAACCAAAAGTGATGGAGTTAAATGGAAAGCTCAGAAAAAAGAGCCATGCATAGTGGGAACTTGATCTATATCAGAGCTGTCACAGCAATCAGTGGGGTAAAGAATGACCATTAAGTAAAATGATTGCTTCCATTCACAAGAATATACCCTAAAATCAGCATATCTTTAAGATTCAAAATTTATGTTTATCTGGGTAGAGTAACAGAGTTGCCTTAGGTAAAGCTGCTGCTGCTAAGTCGCTTCAATCGTGTCCGACTCTGTATGACCCAATAGACGGCAGCCCACCAGGCTCCTCTGTCCCTGGGATTCTCCAGGCAAGAATACTGGAGTGGCTTGCCATTTCCTTCTCCAATGCATGCATGCATGCAAAGTCACTTCAGCTGTGTCCGACTTTGTGCGACCCTATGGACAGCGGCCCTCCAGGCTCCTCTGTCCAAGGATTCTCCAGGCAAGAGTACTGGAGTGGGTTGCCATTTCCTTCTCCCTAGGTAAAGCTACTTTCATCATATAGAGAGTCAACAATGAAAAATTTTTTAAATGAAGATGCCAAAGTAGGGCAGTGTAGGCAAAGAATGATTTAAGGTCCCTTTTCCTTACATCCATTTGACATTACGAAAAAAAAAGAAAATTGTAATGTTTAAAATATATACTTACATTAAGTCCTCTACATATGAACAAGCATGTTCGTAAGTTCAACTTGTCTGTAAATAGCCTAGGCACCCAACTAACACAGTCAGCTATATAGTACTATATTATAATAGGTTTATAAAGTTTTCACACAAATAATCCATAAAAAACATACACAAAAAATAAAGGAAATGTTTTTAATATTACAGTACAGTATCTTGAAAAGTACAATAGCACAGTACAATAGCTGGTATACAGGGGCTGGCATCATGTGAACAAGCAAGAAGAGACGCTGACTGAAGGAGGGAGAGGAGGTGGGGGATTGTAGAGTTGAAGGATCATCATCAATAGGAGATGGAGGACAAGCTGCAATTTCACCCACATGTGACACTGATGGTCCATGTTCTGGTCCCTTGTTGGATTCAATTATATCTACCCTTTTGAGAAAATGATCCAGTAATGTCCAGGTGCATGCATGCTCAATTAATACTAAGTTGTGTCTGACGCTTTGTGACCCTATAGACTGCAGCCGGCCAAGCTCCCTTCCCGTGGGATTTCCCAGGCAAGAATCCTGGAGTGAGTTACCATTTCCTTCTCCAGGAACTTTCCTGACCAAGAAATCAAACCCAGGTTTCCTGCACTGGCGGGCAGATTCCTTTACCACTAAGCCTCCAGGGAAGCCCCAATGTCGGGGTGGTAGCTCTTTTTTTTCCTGTCAAAGATGACACGGTAGCACTGGATTGCATTCTGAACAGCTGATGCAACCTTTCTGCACCATTCTGTGTTTGGGTCTTATGCCTCAAAAACTAATAGTGCTTCCTCAAATAAAGAAAATCCCCTTGCCATTTTCTGCAATATGAATCTCTTAGGCTCTTCAGTTACTTTTTCCTCCTCTGGTCTCTATTCCTTCTTTCTCTGGGCACGTTTGAAATTTTGAAAGTTTGCAACTTGAAGTTCTGGATGAAGCACAAGCTGGAATCAAGAGAAATATCAATAATCTCAGATATGCAGATGACACCACCCTAATGGCAGAAAGCAAAGAGAACTAAAGAGCCTCTTGATGAAGGTGAAAGAGGAGAGTGAAAAAGCTGGCTTGAAACTCAACATTCAAAAAATGAAGATAATGGCATCCAGTCCCTCACTTCATGGCAAATAGACAGGGAAACAACGGGAATAGCAACAGACTTATTTTCTTGGGCTCCAAAATCACTGTGGACAGTAACTGCAGCCAAGAAATTAAAAGATGCTTGCTCCTTGGAAGGAAAGCTATGAAAAATGTATGCAGCATATTGAAAAGCAGAGACATTACTTTGCCAACAAAGGTCCCTATACCCAAAGGTATGGTTTTTCCAATAACCATGTATGATGTGAGAGCTGGACCATAAAGAAGGCTGAGTGCCAAAGAATTGATGATTTCAAACTGTGGTGTTAGAGAAGACTCTTGACAGTCCCTTGGACAGCAAGGAGATCAAACCAGTCAATCTTAAAAGAAATCTACCCTGACTATTCATTGGAAGGACTGGTGCTGAAGCTCCAAAACTTTGGCCACCTGATGTGAAGAGCTGACTCACTGGAAAAGACCCTGATGCTGGGAAAGATTGAGGGCAGGAGGAGAAGGGGGAAACACAAGATGAGATGGTTGGATGGTATCATGGACTCAATGGATGTGAGTCTGGGCAAACTCCAGGAGATAGTGAAGGTCAGGGAAGCCTGGCATGCTGCAGTCCATGGGGTCATAAAGAGTCAGCCACAACTGAATGGCTGAACAACAAAACTTAAAGGTCACAAGAATGGCAAAATGTCTCAATAAAGTAATCTCCTTGAAATTAAGACATGTAAAAAAAAATGAAAAAAATAGAATGGTATATGACCAAAAAAAGCAAAGGATCCTTAATCTGAAAAACAGGAGGGGCCATGGAGAATCACGATACTGCTTCTTACTTTCTATCACTGGTGAATATTAATAGAACTCTGTAGCCAGAACCAGAACAGTTATGGCGTTTGCTCTAGAATCATTTTGAAGGGGAAGCCTGGAGCCGTGATACTAAGCACAGACAATTTGGCATTTGGCTCCAAAAATATGCTCAGTTTGTTTCATCTTCCCTCAGCAACAGGCTCTCAGCCAAATAATTTTTAACCAAATCTCAGGGCCCAATTTTGCTTCAACTACTGAGATTCTATTTCAAGTTGCTGTCAAGATAAGAAGAGAGTGAATTACTAACACTTGTGAGATCCCAAGACTAAAGCCATCCAGTTCTTGTTTCTGCATGAAAAATAAAAAGATATTGAGGAAAGAAAGTGTGATATTACTCATCCACTTAATTGGTTTCCTCCACCTTAAAGTCCAAGTGGGTAAATTTTTGTGGTTTCTTGGTTTTCTAAATCTAGATTTGGTAGAAGACAAAGTATAGACTTTTTAAACAAAATATTACACTTCCAGAATAATGAGTCATTTAATATCTAAGTCTTAGACTTTCCTTAGACTGAGTCTTCAGTTTATTTTTACAAAAAGTAAAATATGAATTTGATTTCTGAAAGGTGCAGAAATGAATAAAAACACTTTACCTGTTTCATACTTCGATATTCAATTCTTTTAACACTATATAAAATTTCTGCTTTTTCTTTCCAAATGACAATACAATGAAGCATTTTCTTTTAACATACTGATATAATTGATAAAATTTAGAATTACAAGGTATCTTTCACCTCCTGGTATAACTGTGAAGCTGAATTTAAGCTTTTTTCCCCTTCAAATATGAAATAATTGTTACACATCATAGCTATGTCTTAAGTTAGAAGTCAAGATCTAGCACCAACTTTAATCTCTCCTAAAATTTTAAATATAATAAATATGGCTTGATGTTCCAAACATGTCACATTTGCTGGCTGATAACATTTGTATTGTTTCCATTGAATAAAACATATCTTTTCCTTAATGTTTTTGCTTTTTAATCATACCTCATAACCCACCTCTGAATTCATGAATATAAGAATAGATAGATAACATAAGGTCCATTACAAAGACTTTCAGTGTAGTGTATGCTCTTTCTGTTTCTTTCTCAATGGCATTAACTTAGATTTTAAAATTGTTATAATTCATTCTGCTTTTCACAATTCATCAAATAATAGTCTATCTACAAAATGAAAAGGGATCTTTACATCATTCAAAGGACTACGTTTTAGAAGTAATAACAGATATTAAATTCCTATTTTGGTAACAAAACTCTTATGATCATTTCTAAATTCTTTTGGTATTATGCCCACTTAATTTTCCTTCATGATCTTTAGTTAATTATAGTTTTTCATTGCTGCTACAACAAAATACCAAATATGTAGTGGCGAAGACAATATAAAGGTATATCTTACAGTTCTAGATGTCAGAAGTCTGAAATGGCTCTCCCTGGGTTAATGTGGAGGTGTCAATAGGACTGTGCTTGTAGAGGTTTTAGAGCAGAAACCATTTCATGTGTGTTTCAGCTTCCTGAGTGTCCCCATTCCCCTTGGCATGTACTTCTTTTGGCATATGGCTTTTCTTGGAAAACCAGAAACAGTTGTTCAAGCCTTTCTCAAGCATGATCTCTCTAACACTGACTCTTCTGCATCCCTCTCTCGTTTTCAAGAATCCCAACGATTAAACTGTGTGGCTCAGTGGTAAAGAACCCACCAGCCAATGCAGGAGACACAGGAGACTCGGGTTCAATCACTGGGTGGGGACGATCCCTTAGAGGAGGAAATGGCAACCACTCCAGTAATCTTGCCTAGAGACTTTCATGACAGAGGAGCCCGGCAGGGTCAGAGAGAATCAGACATGACAGCACACATGCATGTCATTAAACTGGCCCCACTGGATAAACCTGGTACCCTCCCCATCGCCAGGTTAGCTGACTAGCAAAGGTAATTCCATCTGCAACCTTATTTCCCTTTTTCTGGACATAATACTTTTACAGGTTCTAAGGATTAGGACATGGACAACTTTAGAAGTTGAAGGAGGAAACATTAGTCTGCCCACAACACTAACATTAACAGAGGATAAGATGGTTGGATGGCATCACTGACACAACGGACATGAGTCTGAGTAGGCTCCGGGAGTTGGTGATGGAGGGTGTGCTGCAGTCCATGGGGTCGCAAAGAGTCGGACACAACTGAGCGATCAAACTGAACTGAACATTAACCTATCATTCTTAAAGGGAAGACAAAGTTTGTTTTGTAAATAGTATTTTTCCTCAGTATTATGCCTTCCTTTCATTCAGGAATTTAGTTAGAAATAAGATGTATAAATATGAATTAAATACTAAAATGTACCAGTACTACCAATAAGACATATAAACTAATCCTAGTATTTCAGTAATACTCAATAATGGTACTTGTGTTGCATCTGACACTAATTTACTATAGTTCTTACCTATCAGAAGATGATTTATATCTGGTTATATTTCCTTAATTCCAGGTCTTTCCCATAAGTATAGAAAAGACTCTACTGTAACACAAATTAAAAGGCTATCATCTCAGCATTTCTCTGTATTCCTTTCTCTTCAACGGGCTCCATGATTAGAACTATTATACTAACTAAAAAAATCACTGGGCCACCTTCTTTTAGAATCCTTTAGGCAATTACTTTTTGTTTTTAATTAATATATAGTATACATTTATTTTTTTTTTCATATCTCCAAGTGACCAGTATTCTACATAAAGTGGTTAGGGATTTATTTATCCTCCAAATTATAAGTGTTCCAAGATTTCATCAAAGACTAATCACTGGAGACAGAAGTCTGTCTGTGTTTCCTCTCTCTTACATTCTGCTAAGACAAACACACACACATCCACACACAAGGTTCCACTAATGATTATTTCTTTGGTTCCACATCAGCTCCCAATCCTAAATCACTGTATCCACACGGATCTCATTTGCCTGCCAGTCCCTCCTCAAGTTCCCTCCATCAGAAGTACCTCCATTTAGGATGCCCTGCCTTTCTGATACATGGCAACAGATGAGATGCTGAGACTAAGGAGAGAAAGGGCATAACTCTCATCTTCCTAGAGCAAATGACCAGCAAACTGTCCCCTATTTAAGGGAAAGTGGCTTCACTTCAATATATTTTCAAGATATTTGAAAACTGGAACAGATCCTTTTCAGTTACTTTGCTTTCATCCATTACAGAAAAGACCAATTTTTAGACTGAGGCAATGAAAACTGAGAAATTTTTACTAGGATGGCCTTTGTGTTGAAGAGCTGACTGCAGCTTCAACTACACTTCAGCTAGAACTCTTCCTCTGTATTCATTTAGGGAATTTTGATTCCAAGACACATCAACAGTTGTGCTTCTCCTGAGCTACCACTGCATTTATAGGTGGATAAATCAAGAGATTATTTCCATAAATTTGATCACATTTTCTTCTTTGTGCCACTACACACTGGGACTGAAGACAGCATGTTTCAAACATTTTTTTTTTTAATTGTCACAGAGAATTATTGGATCAATCACTGATTTCTGATTGCAGAAAAGTAAATAGTAAAGCATGCAATAACAGTAACACTAATTTGAAAGAGAAACCATTTCCAACAAGCAACATTTGAGTCTAGATATAGAGATCATTGACAAAATTCACAAAGAACACTGCCAGCAAAGAATTGAATCAAGTCTTTCCCTCCCAAAGAAATTTGCTTAATACTTTTTAAAAATGTTTACTCCCAATATTTACACTTGTTTATATACTTTCAAATATATAAAAGTTTATTTGTTTCATCTAAGAGACAAGTTTGGGGAGCACACAGAATTTTTTGATTTAAGTGTTTAAAAAGTTCATCCAGGTGGAGGCCGCGGGTGGGGGCCTGGCGGAGTGGAGGGGTAACAAGATGGCGACTGAGACGGTGGAGCTTCATAAGCTGAAGCTTGCTGAACTAAAGCAGGAGTGTCTTGCTCGTGGTTTGGAGACCAAGGGTTTTTATTATGATTAAAAAAATAAATAAATAAAAAATAAAAAGTTCATCCACACTCGGAGGGGCTGAGTAAAAAAAAAAAAAAAAGAATAAACAATAAATGACTTATTTTTTTCTCCCTCTCACTTCATATCAAACCTGTTACATTCTCTTGATTACTCATCATAAACATCATACATTGGTTGAAGATGACATTTTTCTCACAACTACATCATGGCAAATAGACGGGGAAAGTGCAAAAAGTGTCAGATGTTATTTTCTTGGCCCCCTGAAGCAAAGAGCTGACTCATTAGAAAAGACCCTGATGCTGGGAAAGATTGAAGGCAGGAGGAGAAGGGGACAACAGAGGATGAGATGGTTGTATGGCATCAACAACTCAATGGACATGAGTTTGAGAAAGCTCCAGGAGATGGTAAGGACAGGGAAGCCTGGCATGCTGCAGTCCATGGGTCCAAATATTCGGACATGACTGAGCAATTGAACAACAACAATTATTTTCCTGGGTTCCAAAATTACTGTAGACTCCGACTACAGTCATAAAGTTAAAAGACCCTTCCTCCTTGGAAGAAAAGCTTTGACAAACCTAGACAGCGTATTAAAAAACAGAGACATCACTTTGCTGACAAAGGTCCACATAGTTAAAGCTCTGATTTTTCCAGCAGTCATGTATGGATGTGAGAGTTGGACCATAAAGAAGGCTGAGTGCCAAAGAACTGATGCTTTGAACTGTGGTGTTGGAAAAGACTCTTGAGAATCCCTTGGACTGCAAAGAGATCAAACCAATCAATCCTAAAGGAGATCAATCCTGAATATTCATTGCAAAGACTGATGCTAAAGCTGAAGCCCCAGTAGTTTGGCCACCTGATGCAAAGAGCCAACTCATTGGAAAGGACCCTAATGCTGGGAAAGATTGCAGGCAGGAGGAGAAGGGGGTGACAGAGGATGAGATGGTTGGATGGCATCACTGACTCAATGGACGTGACTTTCAGCAAACTCTGGGAGATAGTGGCCAGGGAAGCTTGGCATCTTATAGTCCTTTGAGTCACAAAGAATTGGACACAATTTAGTGACTGAGCAACAACAAAATCATTACTCATCAAAATGGCCCTTCTGATTTTAGTTTTGCTGCCTTTAAGTCAGACCTCAACATTGGTGAGAAGTCATTCTAAAACACTAATCTTAAGGTCCTCCAGGAGCTTCTCACCATCTGTGGAATAAAGTCAACTCTCTCTAGCAAGAGATCTAGCCCCACCTAACTTTCTTATCTCAACTCCTGCCTCTCTTCCACATGCCTCCCTGTTCTGACTGACTCACAGTCAGTAAAGACACAATACGTCTTGCCTTTTCCTGAATTTAATTTGTGCTCTTTGCTGCCTATGTTTTCGCATGTTAATCCATTGGTCCAGTATGCCTTTACTAACCTGTATACAGGGGGAACTGTGGTTCAGAATAAAAGGAACATCAAAAATGCCACCCCTCATAGTCCCTTCCCAATCTTCTGATGTCAGCCGCTGCTGGTTGCACAATTTCTTATGGGCTTTGATTGATTTTGTGCCAGCATTGCCTGAAGTATGCTGTGCCTTCTTGCTTTCCGCCTAGCATTTTCTCCAGCGCCAGAGATAAGATGGAACCCTGGCAGAATTGCAGAGCTAATATTCTGGTGGCAGCTGTCAAACAATGGAGCACAGGAGCTAATGGGTAAATGTTTCTTCTTCTTGTCCTTCAGGCAGATAATTCAGGGAAGCTGTCTACATGGTTCTCAAGAGGCTGCAGAGACTTAAAGGCTCCGTTGCATCCAAAAGCATGCCTTTGTATTGGCTTTTTCTCCATACCTGCCACACTATTTCTTGTTCCTTGGGATTACCATCAAAGTCAACTACCTGCATTCTCCACTGTGTATCAGACTCTGCTTTGGAAGACTCTGACAAAGCTAAGACGAGGCCCACAACACAACCTGTTTCTGTGCTCCCAGGTCCCTGAACCTACTTCTATTACAGAACTTAGCGCAAAAATTTCTTTTTTTTTAATTTAATTTTATTTTTTAACTTTACAATATTGTATTGGTTTTGCCATATATCGAAATGGATCCGCCACAGGTTTACATGTGTTCCCCATCCTGAACCCTCCTCCCTCCTCCCTCCTCATACCATCCCTCTGGGTTGTCCAAGTGCACCAGCCCCAAGCATCCAGTATCGTAGTGTGAGGTTTTCTTTATTTATCCTGAAACTCTAGTTTAATACAGTCCCTGACAAACTACAGATGTTCAGTCAATGATGTTTGAATAAATAAATAGTTCTCATGTATGGACTTTTTGTTAAACTGCAAATTTTAGGAAACAGACCTGTAAAACACACCTATAAGTGTTATAGAACCTAGTACTGAATGTCAGCTCAAAAATGTGTGTGGAATGAAATAAAATGAAGGAAGCTGATTCACCAAAAGAAGAGACATTGGCCAAAGTCTGGAAATTAGATATACTGCCCCAGTGTAACTTCTGATAAGTTGTGTGAGAGAAAGAAAAACAAGACAGGTAAATTTTCTCAGCATTCACATCTACAGATATTAACCTAGGGAGAGGAAAAATGTGTAGTCTGAAGAAAAAAGGGAAGCAAGCGTGACTTTTACCTCCCTCAGACAGAGTCAGCCTTGCTGCAAAGCAGGCTCAACACAGCCCTGCCTGGACATATCACTAGCACTCTAACCACTGACACTTTTATTTTTCAAGATCCATCAGTTCAGGTCAGTCGCTCGTTTGTGTCCGACTCTTTGCGACGCCATGAACCGCAGCACGCCAGGCCTCCCTGTCCATCACCAACTGCAGGAGTCTACCCAAACCCATGTCCATTGAGTTGGTGATGCCATCCAACCATCTCATCCTCTGACATCCCCTTCTCCTGTCCTCAATCAAGATCCATAGCTATAAATAAATGGTGCTTCCCAAGTTTTCTTCTCTTTTAAAGTTTCAAGAAAACATTACAGGAGAGCACAGATACTGATGTTTTGCTGGGTCATGCATTTCCTTTGACCCTCTGACTGCGACAGCTAGTGTGATGGTCACTCATGGTCTCCTTGTACAATATTCACCAATCCACCAATGAAAGGTTATGAGATTTGCAATAATCAGCCCAGAGTCTCCTGACCATCCCTCTACTGGCATTCTGAAGGTCTGAAAGTGAATTCTGTTTGTGTGATTACATATAAAACACAAGAAAACTTTTTATTTGAAGGTAAAACTCATGCATATTCTTACAGTTATGTCAGCAATATCTTTAAGCTAATATTGCTTTTCAGATGTAAATGTTGATTCCAGTATCGTGGTTAGTGTGCACAGAAGTATACCTTATCAAGGTTTGGAGAAAATATTACTAGTAATTGTATAAAAATGTGAAATTATGTGAACAGCATCATTACAAACATAGAAGACAAAGTTGAAGTATTTTTATAATCATGTTATACTTCAAATGACCTGAAATATTGTGTATAATATTTCAAAATTATTTAATTAGTTAATTCCCAAAATATTTATTGTAGCATTTCTTTTTTTTAGGGAAAAATAATTTATCCAGTTGTAAATTTGTCAGGGGGCTTCCCTGATGGCTCAGTGGTCAAGAATCCACCTGCCAATGCATGAGATGTGGGTTGGACCCCTGGTCTGTGGCGTCCCCCTGGAAAAGGAAATGGCAACCCACTCTAGTATTCTTGCCTGGGAACTCTCATGGACAGAGGAGCCTGGAGGGCTACAGTCCACGGTGTCACAAAGAATCAGACACGAGTGAGTGACTGAAAAACAAATTTTTCAGGTTAGGGAAATAATTTATTTACCTTAAATATTTATGAAGATAAGTGGTTATGATAAAAATTATTAGGATACAAAGCAAAAGCTCTACCCACACTTAATACACATGACTAGAGAAAAAGGACAATAAACATTTCATCTAGAATTCTGGGAGTAAGTAGAACTCTCCTGATTTCCTGCCCTAGGTTTTCAATGGAGTTTAGAGGCAAGGGAAAAGGCTAGACTCTTTGTCAAACTGGGTCTACGAAAAAGGTTGTGAAGATTTATATTTTTTAAAGTCCTTGGCTGAAATGATAAATCGCTAACATTTTTTCATCGAAAAGCAAGTATTAGCCCTTATTAGCTCAAATACTCAAATTTCCATTCACTCCTAAGAAACGGTTCCACACTTAGTCATTCTTCACACACACACCCTCTTTCTCTCAACCTTCTCACACCGAAATTGTTAACTTTTTTCTCTATTATCACATTTGCAATCTGGTTCAGGCCTTCAGTGATCTCTCACCTACACTTGTGCTTAAATTTCTTAATTGGAATTCCCATCTCTAATCTATTTCCATATGTGTCATGAGAGTTTTCTTTCTAAAATCAAATGTGATTTCACCACATCTCTGTTGAAAAATGGTCAATATGTCCATATTGCTACCAAGCAGAGTTCAAATTCACATCATACAAAGAGTCATCCACCACATGGTGCATGCCACTTCCCAGCTTCACTTCTTAGTATCTATCCCTTGCTGGTTTCTCAGCAAGGTGCTAAAGACACAAAAGTGACTGCAATAGCCATTGCTCTCACAGTCTGATTGGGGAGATGGACAATCAGATCACTATAAAAACAGCCTGGCTAGGGCAAGGCCAGGAATGTACACATGGGAGCAGACAGAAAGGATATCTAATAAGCCAGAATGGGAGGAGGAGAGGGTTCAGGAGGACTTCCTGGAGGAGGCAGTGCCTGTGTGAAATAGTGAAGCAAAGAGAAGACTAGGTAAGGGGAGAAAAAGACACAGGAGCAGCACAACGGCACCAAGGCAGGAAAAACCTGGTTACACACAGTTTGGTGCTGCTGATGTTCGAATAACCCTTCTCTGAAGCTTTTCACTATCTTCTCATTCAGAGTTCAGTCCTTGACTCCCAGTGTTTTCACTTCACTTTATACTAACATCCATTGCTGTGTCTATCACATTCTTTCTAATACTTCGACTGACGTGCCATGACCATTGTTTGTCTTTGTCTCTCAAACCCACAGTGTGACCCACACAAGTTTTCTGTGCATATAGAGGCTGCATAAGACTGGGTGGTTTGGTGGGGCTGGAAATATAAAATCTCCTATTGTGGACTCGCAGAGAAACTGGGAGAAAAAGTCCCTGTTGTTAAGAAGGGACTCATGCTCATAAATTATCCCTTTTGAATATTATGTTAAATCTTGAAAATTTTAGAAATTAGAGCCTAAAAAAGACTAAATTCAAGAAACATATACCCAAGAACTTAATATTTGGGGTCTCAAACTATTGTGAGATTGGTTATAATAAAAAAACAGATGACCCTTCCCTATTTTTTTGAAACTGCTGTAATTTCTGAACCCACTGATTTCCCAGGAGGTTCATCTATGTCTCAGTTTCCAGAGCCAGCCTGACTTAAAGCTCTAGACACTTAAGCAACTTCAAATGCCTATCTACATCTCTATAATGGACTTCTGACCTATTTCCATGTCCACAACGTGTCCTTAATTCCCTTCTCTTTGGAGTCAGACCTGAAAAACATTAGACACCACGTCACCTTCCTGTGAGGCTCATCATGGAAGTGCTTGGGAACTATCACTAGGCATCTACCTTTTGATCTAAGTCTCCCATAAGATTTGTCTGTTAACGAGCTGATGGTATCCATCTGGCTCAGAGAATCATCTCCCTGTCTTATGTGCTCCAAAGTACACATATAAACTGATAACCCCCTGCATGACATATATGGCTCTGTCCCAAGAGGGTGCTTTCAAGCCTATATTCCAGAGATGCAGTTTCCCTGCCTGAGGTACCTCAACTTGTATACCTAGGATCCTGCCTTGAATTCTGCTTCTTGGTGCCAAGTACCTGTGCCCGCTCATTAGGTTGGGCCCTATCATGTTCCTGTGGAAACAGAAACCCACTCCTTAATGGTCACCCAGGATGCCTGTCAGTACTATCATGGCCCTCTCTCCCTGGCTCACCCACACACTCCCTGTGTGTGGTGGTGGTGGTGGTGGTTTCCACTGGGTTCCTGAGGAAAATCTCTCATGGATCTCATCTACCTGGTTACCTGCCTTTTGGTAAAACCCCAGTGTAGACCTCTGGTGCCACTGAGCTTTTTCACCAGTGCTACACATCTTAGATTTCTTTTTCCTGCCTGTTAAGAGATGTATATCCTTAGCCCATATCTGAATACAAAGATAGTGAATAAGGAGTGAAAGTCGCTCAGTCACGCCTGACTCTGCTACCCTATGGACTGTAGCCTGCCAGCCTCCTCTACCAGTGGAATTCTTCAGGCAAGAATACTGGAGTGGGTAGCTGTTCCCTTCTCCAAGGGATTTTCCTGACCCAAGAATTGAACTGGAGTCTCCTGCATTGCAGGAAGATTCAAAGATCACAAAGGTTAAATATGACACAAACTCTAAAGAGTTTTTAGAAAACATGTGATGTACAGAATATATATGGTCATGACCTCAACCCATAAGCAAAAATTTCACTTATATTTATAATGAGGACCTTAAGAAACACTACATCAGCTTATCATTTTATAAAAGTCTATCAATAAGTGACATGCAAATCATTTTTCAGAAGTCTACATCCATATTAGAAAATAGGAAAAATAATTTTCAAAAATTATTATAATGGGCCATTGTTAGCAATCTTTTTATCTTAAAGAAACTATCTTTTAAGCATTTGACGGCCAGTTAGAAATATAAATAAGCACTCCAAAATCTTGAGATTCCAGATGACTCTATTAGGGCTTTCAAATTATCATTCCTACCTGTAACTTCTCCCTTCAGTACATTCTGTGCCTTGCCATGAGTTTTATTATTTGAAAGCTTCAATTTTATCATGTTATTTCTTTCATCAAAAGTTTTCAAGGACTTCCCTGGTGGTACAGTGGATAAGAAACCCCCTGCCAATGCAGGGAACATGGGTTAGATCCCAGGTCTGGGAAGATTCCACATGCTGCAGAGCAATGAAGCCTATGTGTCACGACTACTGAGCCCACATGCCTAAAGCCTTTGTCCTAAAACAAGAGAAACCACTGCAGTGAGAAGCCTGTGCACCACAATGAACAGCAGCCCTCCCACACGGCAACTAGAGAAAGTCTGTGTGCAGCAACCAAGACCCAGTGCAGCCAAAAATAAATAAATACATTATTTAAAAAATTTCAAGGATCTGATTAAATTTCCCTATTGTATGTAGATCCCAGACAATCAACTCCTAGCTGTAACTATTTCTTCTTCTCCAGAATAATTGTTTATAATACTCATACAACTCTTTATTTATGAATGCATTGATTTTATTGTTTGATTATTAAATAACTAAAATATTAGTCATAGTAAGTGATTTTAAAAATTCATTCATTTACCTCTCCTTATCAATTAGTCTATAAACCGAAGGGCTGTTGAGTAGAGGCCCAAATGACTGCAGAATTCAATTATATTTCTTTATATAGAGCCTCACATAGAGGGCCTCTTTTATGCACTTATATGTCAAACAAAATCAATAGCAAATCAGTTGATTGCCTCAACTGGCTAAAGTTCGTAACAAGACCTGCGTGAACAATATATTGTAAGAAAAAGTGTGAAATATGTTTCACTAACTTGAAAAAAGGCAACTGAAAGTCATGAAGTTCCCTAGTTTATACTCTCCTCATAAAGTCAAAGCCTGTATAGACTCATAGCTTCATACCAGGTATCGCTCTTTGACACAAGGGGAGAGCATCTCTAAGCCCGACTGGCTGCATTGCCACACAAACTGTAGTCACAAGAGAGGCAGACATCTCAGTACCATTCAGCATCATTCATTAAAAAGCAAGTTGTGTCCCAGTGAGTGCAGAATCCTCTTTATAGCTCACATTTAATGTTAAACAAGAGGCCAGCTTCTTTTACTCTCAGTTAAATGGCTCTACAGTAAGATAATAGGGGCTTCTCTGGTGACTCAGTGTTAAAGAGAACCCACCTGCCAATGCTGAGACTGGGTTTGACCCCTGGGTCAGGAAGATCCCCTGGAGAAGGAAGGGGCAACCTACTCCAGTATTCTTGCCTGGGAAATTCCATGAACAGAGATGCCTGATAGGCTCACAGCCTATGGGATTCCAGAGTTAGACATGAATTAGTGACTAAACAACAAAATAGTAAGAAGATGGTGCAGCATTTTACCTAATGCTGTTAGCATCCCACTTTCTTTTACAATTATACACTGGCCTTAGATTTTTTTTTTTTAAATCCTTCATACTTTGTTGCTAAACAAGCCCATAAAAGGGAAAAAAAATTCCTAACATTTATTTTATAAACTTAATTCTCAAAGGCGAGATAGCCAAATACCTAACTTTTGCTAGCTTTCTTTCAGATACACGTCTTTTACAAACACTGAGAACTAGTCAACTTGAGTAGTAAAAACATTATTTGGTTCCTTTCTCAATCTCAGAGGGAGTATTTAATTTGAAATTTGTCATTAAAAAATAATGATGTGGAAGGTATTACCTTTACAGTTTTCTTTAAATATGGTGAAATTATTTAAGTAATGTGAGAATGAGTACAATCTAGAAAAAAAAGTCTTTAGATTTGAGACTAGATGGTTAATAATCATGACAGCAAAAAACATCTCCAAGGTGAATGACCTATATGCTAAACTTGTTTTAATTTTTAAAAGTCACTACCAATTGAAAATATTCTGCTTTAGTTGAATCTGTTTTAGCTGAACCAACAGAAGCCTTTTTAAAACATTTCTTTAAATCTTTAAAAAGTACCCTCGCTGCTGGCCTCTCTGGAACAAGAGCAGGATTCTGTGTGGCTGGTCCTTTGTGAATACAAGGTGCATGCATATGGCCATAGTGGTTTCTGCATGCTAGGAAGACATGTTCTGACATACTAACATCTTAAGTACAAAGTTTTCTACAATTATTTCATTTCTTAGAACTCCAAGCCTAATTCCAATCACCCTTGGACGAACTGGTCCCTCCAGCAATGGTTAAATTATTATTTATCTGCTAACCAAAGGCCACATTAAGGTCCATTCATATGATATTGGAAGACTCAGGTAAGACAAAAAATTAAGCTTATTCCAGTTGTCAACAGAACGATAAGAAAGATTTTTAAGAATAAAAATAGTAGTTCCAGGTTTCAGTTATTTGATAAATTTCACGAGGGAACAGGAAAGAAAAAAAGACTGTATCTACAATGTAATTTAAAGGTCTGCTGCTGCTGCTGCTAAGTCGCGTCAGTCGTGTCCGACTCTGTGCGACCCCATAAACGGCAGCCCACCAGGCTCCCCCGTCCCTGGGATTCTCCAGGCAAGAACACTGGAGTGGGTTGCCATTTCCTTCTCCAATGCATGAAGTGAAAAGTGTCTACTCTCCTACTTATATATATATTTTTTCCATGATGCCTTGAGAAAATATACATTTCCTCCTGATCTTTATGTACATACTTTCAGTGTATCAAACACTTTTACTTGAGGTATGCAATCTCATATCACTACCTGCAGCTATTGTTCTTATGATCAAGTGAATGGGCCACTGGCAATCGAACCAAAAAAATCTGTTTCATATCCAGTTTTAGGATCTATAAGTATGGCTTCTGAATGGAAGAAAAGATATGTTCTTGAGTCTACATTTAAGCATAGTTAAAGTTACATTATGAGAAAAGCTTTATCATTTTTCATTCACATATGGTACAAAAATAAGGTTTAAACATTTTGTTATCTCTAGCTTTAATATCTACCTTTACAAAAATTTTAAAATATTTGTTTTGAAGACGAATTATATATTTGCATTCAAATTTAAAAGTCTAATAAGTAAATGGAAGTTTAGGAAACATACTTTTAACTGTGGGTTTATAAACTATATGAAGAGATCTTTATTTATAATGATAGGCTTTTTTCCAGGATAAATGTCTTAACATAGCTTTCCCCCCTTTTTTTTTAATGTTAACTTTCAGTATGAGGTTGGGATAATAAAAACTAATTTATATGAGGTTTGTATTTTTCAATGTTTGTGTTTGAAACACTTTGTAAATTTGACATAGACAGTACTATAGTTTATGGTCTATGTTCTTTTATAATCTTTCAGGTCAGAGTTACTTTCATAAGTGAAGAAACAAAATTCCCAAGAGAATAATCTGTGGTAGAGAAATAACTTTAAACCATAAGCAATTTGAAGTACAACAAAGAGACCAGGGTCAAGGCTAGATAAGATAGAGGAAAATATACTGAAAAAGGAAGAAAAAGAAAAGAATATGTGATGGCTTCACTCTAAATTCCTTCATGACTCAATGATAAAACTAAATCTAAGGGCAACTTAATAGTAGTCAGTAATTATAAGCTGAAATAACAAATGAATAGGTGAGAGATGGATGGATGTCTGGTGACCCTTGGCCATCTTGCATGAGTAGTCCAAACCTGTTAGACAAATTCCATGTGATATACTTCTTCCACCTGTGAATAAATGGACTCAATCATAGGCATTAGGAGAACATAGGATGGAAAACTTAGATTGCTATAATAAGGGGAGGGAAAGGCTTGAAAGTTCTTGTTGATGAAAAATTTTGTACACTTGACAATGTGTAACATTTCTAACAATCAACATAGAAGTCCTGCCTTGGAGAGAAACATTTACATTGGATGTTGTCACTATCAATCATCTTTCAGTAAAAGGAGAGAAAAAGTGAAAGTGAAGTTGCTCAGTCATGTCTGACTCTTTGCAAACCCATGGACTGTAGCCTGCAAGGCTCCTCTATCCATGGAATTCTCCAGGTAAGAATACTGGAATGGGTAGCCATTCCCTTCTCCAGGAAATCTTTCCAACCCAGGGATCAAACCCAGGTCTCCTAGACTGCAGGCAGATTCTTTACTGTCTGAGCCACCAAGGAAGCCCATAAAAGGAGAGAGGATGATGATAATTTTTTTAAAGTTCTTTCTAAGATGTGTTGGAAATGGGGAACAGAGGAATTGTATCTCCACTGCTTGAAAACATGAAACATCAAGGAAAGGACATCAACAGCAAGAAGGGTCTTCGTAACTTTTGAAACAAAGAAGCCTTAGTAATAAAACTATAGCACTAGGGAAAGCAATAGTAATTTAGTGCCCATTCTACTACCTTCCATTTTTATGACCTTGGCCAAGTCACTTGATTAGACTGGGTCTAAAAATGAATCTGAAGATGAGGGCCTATAATGGTCCATTCCAATGCTAAATCTGGTGATCCTGAGTCCACAGTTACATCTCAAAATTTCCCTGGCATTTCAGAAGCTTCCCAAGGCTATCAAATTTAGTATATGTTTATAAAATATTCATGGTAGTAGTTTTTAAACATAACACTACCACATGTGTAAAGAGATGTTTTCATTAAAATTTCTCTTACGTGGTTCCTTCCCAAGGTAGTGGGCTGCCCCGGTGGCTCAGTAGTAAAGAATCCACCTGACTAAAAAGGAGACACAGTTTGATCCCTGGGTCAGGAAGATCCCCTGGAGAAGGGAATTCAACCCACTCCAGTATTCTTGCCTGGAGAATCCCATGGACAGAGGAGCTTGGCAGACTACAGTCTTCAGGGTCGCAGAGTCAGACACAACTATACAACTAACTGCTCCCAAGGTAATGGAATCTGAAAAAATCTTAGAAACTCATTTAGAATTGTTGATCATTCTACCTGACTACTAAATTTAAGAATCCAACAATTTTCCTTTTAAAATAACAAAATATTTTACTTTAAATATCTGAAGTATTAAATCATTTTCATCTACATGCATAAATTCACCTTAAAGTAACTCTTTTTTTAAGAAATACAGAATTAACCAATATTTATCAAGCAATGTTTACTCTTCTAAGAGTGTGGGAAGAGAATGTGAAGGTCTAGCAACATGAAAGAGATCGATCGCACATATTATGTAATACAGATTTGGAAGACAGGGTGGCACAATTTTATTATTACAGAAACAAGCTGTTCTTTAGGAGCAAGAACATTGAATTTTCTGGTTTTCTCCTTCCAGTCCCACTATGCCTCTGGCATCACATAACTTCTGCCAATCAATTTTATCCAGAAGGTGGGATAAAATGCCAAATTATATTTTTGGCAATATTTCAGGGATTCTGATTTTTTTTCCCCTCTTTAAAACTGTATCACATGAGCTAGATTTATTTTGAAATCTCCATGAAAAACAAGTCAGGTTTTATGAAATTGGCCCCTTTTAGAGTTAAATGTTTTTGAAGATGCTTCATATAATTCAATTTGTTCATTTTATTATTTTTAATCTTGTGTATAAATCTGTACTCTAAAAAGAGCTTCAAAATTTCACCATGCTCTGACATTACTATAGAATATTATATTTATTGAAAGATAGAGGTTAATATATTAATTAAATGTCTTATTAATTGTAAGAAATGTTAGAGAAAAAATATAACCTAAAATTGATATTAAAGATCACTCAATGAAGTTGACCATTTTATTTATCAAAAGTGAATGATAATAAAAATATATAGCATTTTACCACTTGTTAAATACATAAGCATAAACACATATGTTTTCATTTATTCTCACAACTACTGTTATAGACAAGTAATATTATCCTCCTATAAAACATAAAATTTAGGGATGATAAATGACACAAATTAAGTCAGAGAGCTCTCAAACTATGTGATGATTATCATTCCTGAATTATTTCTAGAGGATCAGCTATTTCAATTGATATCGAAAGATATATTCAGTTATATAACTATGTAAAGTTCTAATTCTTTAGTGATTTCATATGCGTTTGTTCAGGAAATCACTGCAAAACCAAGGTGAATACATTAAAAATAAAAATGTTTATTAAATATAACACAATTATTGTACATCAGAGATTTTCAATAGTTTTAGCAGCACATATGCATCTTCAACATTTACTTCTCCAATCCTTCCTAAGGAATTGGTGACAATATAAACAAAAGTTTAAACTTAAGGATATTCATCATAACATTATTTATAATACATAAAATTAAACTAAATTGTGTTATTTTATTCACAAATAAGTTGAGACATGTGATTTGCCCATAGACATAGACGTAGTTAGGGACCAATCTGGGACTCAGCTGCATGTTAACTATCTCTTGATACAGAACTCTAACAGGACATTATACTGCAGAATCTATGGTTTTCCCAGTTGTTTGTTGGATATGGGTATGGATTTATGTATAATTGTTATTAAAATTATTAGTCTTTTAAAAGAAAGGGGAGGAAAAATAGATTATAGCTAGTAAGTTATTATGCTGCCACATGTATCAAATGCTAGATAATACACTTCATATTAAATATATTGTCAAGGTAGAAAAAAAAAATACGTAACACAATCAAGCTTATATACGACAAGCCTACAGCTAACATCATACTCAGTGGTGAAAAGCTGAGGCTTTTCCACTAAGGTTGGGAGAAAGACATGTATGCTCATTCTCATCACTTCTATTCAACACAGTATAGAAATCCTAGCCAGAGTGAGAATAGCATATGTATTTGTTATAAAAGGTGATGACCTAGCTGAAAGGGTGTCTGACCTCCAAAATACATCCAGTAATAAAAATATAAGGAGCATTATAATAAGAGTGTATAAGGCTATCTGAGAGTGGAAAAGGACTGACTCATTGGAAAAGATCCTGAAGCTGGCAAAGATTGAAGGCAGGAGGAGAAGGGGACAACAGAGGATAAGATGGTTGGATAGGATCACCAACTCGATCGGCATGAGTTTGAGCAAGCTCTGGGAGTTTGGGAGGGACAGGGAAGCCTGGTGTGCTGCAGTCCGTGGAGTTGCAAAGAGTCGGACACAACAGAGAGACTAGACTGAACAGAACTGAAGCATATCTACAACACAGATGGGTTCATGGCATTTTGCCCACGTCTGCACTCCTAGCTGGATTAATCTTAATAGTCAATTCAGTTCAAAATGGTAAACATGATTAGTTGATTGCATAAAATGTAGAACTCGTGTTACTAACATGTTCTATTCTGGTCATGGCTATAAAAAACAGTCTCTACTCCCTGAATGTTAGCATGTATAAACATGTTTAAATACAGAATTTTGAGACTAAAAAAATTAAGAACTGATATTTACTATAATTATTAACTCCCAAATCCAAAACATCATCTGCCTCTTCTTGACATAATATTCAGGATGACTTTTAACCATCCAATAGAAATTAATTATTAAAATGGTACTCATGAATATTAATTTTTATTAAGTGACACAAGCCCTATGTATGATATTGCACATATTCATCCTTTGTGAGCTTGTTGACACAAATGATTATGTCCCTTCAAAAAATTTATAAATCTTCATTACTTAGATCAGTTTCAACCAAAGAGAAGGTGTACAATATATGTTTGTTGAAGTGAAAAGAAATCTCCTTCTAGTTAGCATGTATCTACAAACAATGCTTAAAAATAGGTTATATCAGAGTTTTCTAGCTATCCACCAAAATCTGTTTTCTCTCGTTGTCAGCACAGGTGGACTATATTCCATTGATACATTTTCCAGTCTACCTTGAATTAGTAGTGGTCAGCATCCAGTTAAGAGAGAGGGGAAATAATGCATGCTAATTCAAACTGGGAATGGATATGTCCCTTAGACAATGATGAGACTGCAAAATGGGAGGAGTCTGAATCCCTTAATCACTCTTTGGAGGAAACTCATTTAGCAGCCCAAAATATCCATGTGAAAGACAAATAGCCATTTATTATCTTTGAGTAATTTTATAGAAATGCAGTCTGTGGTATTAAATACATATATGTTTAGTAGATATTTACTGAATAAATTAATTCATTTTTGCAGTTTGATTTTTTAAAAACAACTCAAAATACACTCAAACAAATCAATCCAAGTCTGTGTCCCAACCACTAATGCCAAAGAAGCTGAAGTTGAACCATTCTTTGAAGACCTACAAGACCTTCTAGAACTAACACCCAAAAAAGATGTCCTTTTCATCATAGGGGACTGGAATGCACAAGTAGGAAGTCAACAGATACCTGGAGTAACAAGCAAATTTGGCCTTGTAGTACAAAATGAAGAAAGCACTCGTCATGGCAAACACCCTCTTCCAATAACACAAGAGAAGACTCTACACATGGACATCACCAGATGATCAATACTGAAATCAGACTGATTATATTCTTTGCAGCTGAAGATGGAGAAACTCTATACAGTCAGCAAAAACAACACTGGGAGCTGACTGTGGCTCAGATCATGAACTTATTACCAAATTCAGACTTAAATTGAAGAAAGTAGGGAAAACCACTACACCATTCAGGTATGACTTAAATCAAATCCCTTACAATTATACAGTGGAAGTGAGAAATAGATTCAAGGGACTAGATCTGATAGAGTACCGAAAAAACTATGGACGGGGGTTCGTAACATTGTACAGGAGGCAGTGATCAAAACCATCCCCAAGAAAAAGAAATGGAAAAAGGCAAAATGGTTATCTGAGGAGGCCTTACAAATAGCTGAGAAAAGAAGAGAAGGAAAAGGTAAACGACAAAAGGAAAGATATATCCATCTGAATGCAGAGTTCCAGAGAATAGCAGGAGAGGTAAGAAACCCTTCCTAACTGAGCAATGCAAAGAAATAGAGGAAAACAACAGAATGAGAAAGACTAGAGATCTCTTCAAGAAAATTACAGATACCAAGGGATTGCAAAGATGGGCACAATAAAGGACAGAAATGGTATGGACCTAGCAGAAGACGTTACTTCTCCAGGGGAACTGTCCAACCCAGGAATTGAACCCAGGTCTCCCACATTGCAGGCAGATGCTTCACCAACTGAGCTATGTGGGAAGCTCCAAGAATACACAGAAGTATACAGAAAAGATCTTCACAACCCAGATAACCACGATGGTATGATTGCTCACCTAGAGCCAGACATCCAGAAGTTAAGTCCAGTGGGCATTAGGAAGCATCACTATGAACAAAATTAGTGGAGGTGATGGAATTCCAGCTGAGCTACTTCAAATTCTAAAAGATGATGCTGTTAAAGTGTTGTACTCAATATGCCACCAAGATTAGAAAACACAGCAGCGGCCATAGGATTGGAAAAGGTCACTTTCATTCCAATCATGAAGAATGGCAATACTAAAGAATGTTCAAACTACCACACAATTGCACTCATTTCACATGCTAGCAAAGCAATGCTCAAAATCCTCCAAGCTGGGCTTCAACAGTATGTGAGCCCAGAACTTTCAGATAGACAAGCTGGATTCAGAAAAGGCAGACGAACCAGAGATCAAATTGTCATAAACTACTGGATCATGGAAAAAACAGGAGAATTCCAGAAAAAAATCTACCTCTGCTTCACTGAGTATGATAAAGTCTTTGACTGTATAGATCACAGTTAAAGAGATGGGAATACCAGACCACCTTACCTTCCTCCTATGAAATGTACATACAGGTCAAGAAGCAACAGGTAGACCTAGTCATGGAACAACAGACTGGTTCCAAACTGGGAAAGGAATATGTCAAGACTGTATATTGTCACCCTGCTTATTTATCTTATATGCAGAGTACATCATGTGAAATGCCAGGCTGGATGAAGCACAAGCTGGAATCAAGATTGCCAGGAGAAATACAATAACCTCAGATATACAGATGACACCACCCTTGTGGAAGAAAACGAAGAGGAACTAACAATTCTCTTGATGAAGGTTCACTTTCATTAGAGGAGAGTGAAACAGCTCACTTAAAACTCAACATTCAAAAAACAAATATCATGGCGTCTGGTTTCATCATTTCATGGCATCCATTTCCATCACTTCATGGCATATAGATGGGGAAACAATGGAAACAGTGATAGAGTTTATTTTCTGGTGGACAGTGTCCAAAATCAGTGGATGGTGACTGCAGCCATGAAATTAAAACATGCTTGCTCCTTCGAAGAAAAGCAATGACAAACCTAGATAGCATATTAAAAATGCAGAGACATTATTTTGCTGACAAAGGTCCATATTGTCAAAGCTATGGTTTTTCCAGTAGTCCTATATGGATGTGTGAGCTGGACAATAAAAAAGGTTGATCTCCAAAGAATAGATGCCTTCAAACTGTGGTGTTGGAGAAGACTCTTGAGAGTCCCTTGGACAGCAAGATCAAATTTGTCAATTCTAAAGGAAATCAACCCTAAATATTCATTGGAAGGACTGATGCTGAAGCTCCAATATGTTGGCCACCTGACGCAAAGAGCTGACTCATTAGAAAAGACCCTGACAAAGATTGAGGGCAGGAGGAGAAGGGGACAATACAAGATGAGATGGTTTGATGTCATCAATGATTCAATGGAGATGAGTTTGAGCAAGCTCCAGGAGATGGTGAAGGACTTGGAAGCCTGGCGTGCTGCAGTCCATGGGGTTGCAAAGAGTTGTACAGGACTGAGTGACTGAACTGACTGAAACCTACAGAAAAGTGTTAATAACTGTACTAGAAATCCCAATACCCCTATTATCCAGAACCCCTAATTACTAGCATTTTGCCCTCAGTTGCTCTCTCTGCCCACATGTTTGAGTGTGAGTAATTTTTTCCCTGGCCTGGTGGTACATTAACCTTAACAATACTCCAATGTGTACCTCCCCAAAACAAAAGGATTCTCCTATACTGACACAATACAATTCAGAATCAGGAAGTTAACTGTGATATGACACTAACAACCAAAGCAAAATACATGAATTTATTATATATTTATTGTCCATTCAATCATTTGTTCAGTATGAGAAATATAATCATTCTGGCTACGTGTTTCACCCACCATCTTAGGACCCGTCTGTTCCTCTCCCACTTTCTTTGTGGGCACATTGCATTTAACCTCTGTTGGGCAACCCCTTCCCACAGACTTGCTCAGACATCTGGCACCAAGGTTAGCATGTCTCCATGCCAAAAGGGAAGGGAATTGAGGAAAGAAAAGACAAATGAGAAGAGCAAGAAAAGAATGTCTAATTAAAGCTACCTGAAAGGAAATGTTAGCAAATGACATTTTTGAAAGTCAGTAGCAAAAATTTCTGGGGACTGCTTAATGTGGACATTTATATTTCTCTCGAAACTCTATCTGAATTGAAAGGAAGAGTTGAAAGGGCTGAGAAATCAGAGTTGGCTGCCTGGACTTATAATTCTCTTTAATGAACAGCATCTTTTTGCTGCCTCTCTAAATAACAGGGTTTGGCAAACAAAGATGAACGTTTCACTCAGCTTGAAATCTCAATCTTTCTTCTCTTGTTTCCTTAATTGTGAAATATCTTTCTGGGCATGAGACAGTTTAAAAGCAGCATGAGAACACTGAACATTCTATTCAATGGTCCAGTAGCATAACTCGGATGACCAACGAGACCCTAATTACATGGGCCCAATTTTTTTTACCTTTTCATTGTCTTTATTACAAATCAGAATGCTATTTACCTTTAAAATCTATGTGTAAGCCAGCATGATTTTTTTAGTCAAAACAAAACTCTTTTCTAAAATCTAGCTACAGAACAAAAGAGGTTTATAGGAGGTGTATAGTTCACATTCAGAAACATTTTGCCTCATAGATGTTTTAGTAAATGCTTCATTTCTGTGTAGGATGTATAAGATTCATACTAAAAATACACTCCCTTCCTTGATTATTCACAATAGATGTAAAAAAATTCCCACAAATGAAAAAAGACAGAGGTGACAGGGCAGTATCTTATTCAAGATGCAACAATAATTTCGATTCTATATAATAATTTCATATGTATTCGTTATACTGAATAATCCTGTAAAAATCTCCTAATATGCTACATTTAGAATTTTATCCAGTACTTTGACACAGTAACAAAAAAGCAAAAGTCGTCTTCAGTATCTGTAATATTATTGCCAAACTGGGCTTAAAAGAACCCATGTATGTAAGGATAAATAAGTCATAAAACAAATTATGACTTAACGATTTCAACAGGAAAAGAACACTGTTACCCAGGGCACTATCTCCTCAATTATGAATGTGTTTCTTCCAAAAATGTGTTTGCAAATTATTTTCTGGAGCAAAGACCTTATTTCCAACACCGGAATCACATGAAGGGTGTTTTAGTTCCCAAGGCAAATCCAAAACAGTGTCTCTTATTCATGATGTCATGAGACTGTAAAACAGTATTATTGGTACTACTATGTAACCAAGAAAACCAAAAGTTTATTTTCAAGGCCCATGTTTCTCTGTTAGCTCCAGTTGTTCTAGTTCTCAGTAGTAAGTTTTTCTAGTTTTCAAAAGTAAGAGAAATCCCAACATTCCAGGCAGTAGTGGAGTCTAAGCAGCAGAGGGTAAAAGAAGAGATGCTGCAGAAAGGGACTGAGTCTGCATGAGCAACCATGATCAGTACCTGTGATCTAATTCTTTGCTGCCTAAATCTCTGTGCCCTAGGTCTTCAGCAGCAACTAGCAGAGAGAGGCAGGCCCACATTTTTGGTAACAAGTGATGGTCAAAGAAAAGTGAGAAGAAGCACAGGCAATGAATAAGGTCACTGAAAAGGTGGAAGGATAATGCCAGCAGTAGCCTCTGTGGGTAACTGAATCCCCACCTCAGGAAAATCACCCCATTCATGAATACATGAACACACACACACACACACACATATAAATACACAATCAGCAGGTATCAATTTAATATCCTAAATGGAACCCTGCAAGCTAGTTCAAAATACTAGTTACTATTCAATATTTTTAACTGCCCTAATTCAGCATTTTCTGCCATGCTCTCTGCTATTAGTGAGAATGACTTACATTCTACATATTTAATTGATGTGTTGGTATATAACCCCAATTAAAGACTTTGTGCTAAGAAATATTTGTGGTCTTGTCTCACCTTTCTCAGGGGACATACAGACATAATTGAGACAGCTCAGTAAGTCATATGGAAAAATCTCTTAGAAAATAAAGGTCAAAGATTAAGCAGGATAGTCATTGAATTAATTTGTCTTCCTAACAGGAGTTACTCCACAGGTCAACACTAAAGTCATTGATGGATAGGTTTCTCATTCTGTTCTCCGTGTGTGAGAAGAACAAGTTGCTGATTTCCTCTGGTGGCCATTTTCTTGTCTCAGAAGAATATACTCATAAATTCTGCACAGCTGTGATTTAGTAGTATGACAAAAATGAAGAATGTGTTTCCCTTTCCACAAAGAAACCAAAGTACAAATCTTATCCTTTGATCACCCTCCCCCATCATCATCACTCAGCCAGGTGAAGGGTTTTTTATAACCCAACAATTTGCAAAGGTAATGACATATTGCTGCCTCAAAGTCATGCTGACTAAAATTTTCAAGCTTTGTGTAAACATACCTACTACTGAACTGCTGGCTTTTATGTTATATGGCAATGATTCCTACAGATAAAAGTGTCTTGCAAACAAGTAATTTTGACCTGCATGCTAAGTGCTCTTTGATCGTAACCGACTCTTTGCAACCCTGAGGACTGTCATCCGCCAGGCTCCTCTCTCCATGGAATTCTCCAGGCAAGAATATCAGAGTGGGTTGCCATGCCCTCTTCCAGGAGATCTTCCCGACCGACCCAGGGATCAAATCTGTGTCTCTTACATCTCCTGTATTGGCAGGTGGGTTCTTTACCACTAGCACCACCTGGGAGCCCAAATTTTGACCTATCCTCAGATATAAATAATGATCCCTCCAAATTGTTTTAGAGAATTAAAAAGAGCTCAAAATAGAAAAGGGCTTTCCAACTTAAGGAAATCAAATCTTTCAACTTGTACTAATATCACAAAAATTTTTCATCTTTGGATGGTTTGTATTGTATTGTTGACACATTTTGAAGAGAAATAAAGAAACAGAATCTAATCATTATGTTTTACTTATAGAATGCTTTTTTTAAAAAATGTTTTTTAAATGAGTACTTCTGATCCCATCCATTTAGAGTATTTTAATATAACAGCAAATTTCCACTGTGGAAACAAGGAAGAGTTAAACAATTTTATAGCTAGAAAGAATCTTAGAGATCCTACAACACATATCCTCACACTTACAAATGAAACAGGGTATGTGTGTCTGAGAGACCTGCCTAAGCCATAAGTTAGTGGTGGAACTGGCTTATTAGGCCTATTGTGCTCAATTTCTCCCTAGGGAAACACAGCGATGCAGGTCATACCAAATTCCTTCACAACAGCCCAACATCTGGCCAGAGAATCATTCTGTGGACACCATTCAATATTAACACCATTATTTATTCATTCCCATTGCTAATTTCCTGGTAAAGACTGTCACCAGTATATAAAGTATGTCAACTTATTCTCTTGACATTTCCATCATCTCATTATTCTTAAACACAGACTAATCAGAGTCTACTCTATCCTTTAGCTTGCATTTTTCCTCTTAAAAGCCTACCATGGAGCTTGCATTGCCTTGTAAATTAGATTTAACCTGACAAAACATACAGTTTTCCCTAATTTGATAGCTGTTATCTATCCTTATATCCTCTATTCCAACCTCTACCTCAGCAAGGGTATCTTTTTTATACCTCTTTATGTGCATGTCATTTGTCTTAGTGCCTAAATTTTGATAATCATGATAATATTAAAGCACCTATTACTTATGTCAGATTCTGTTCTCAGTGCTTTAAATCCATTTATTTCTTTAGCATTTACAATAATTCCACAGCTATAATTTGTCACATTCACATTTTATTGTTCCATGATTTAAGTGTTTTGATACAGTTTTTTTTTAATTTAATTTTATTTTTAAATTATTCTACTGTGGCTGCAATGAATTATCATACATTCAGAGGCTTAAAACCACACACTTATTAGCTTAGTATCTTGTACAAACCTGACAGGGGTCTCATTGAGTTAAAATTTAAGTGGTGATAGGGTTTGTTCTGGGGGTCTTAGGGGAGAATCTTCTTCTTTGGCTTTTCTACCTGCTTAATTAGCTCTTAATTCATTCTTAGCTCTTATCATGATCCAGTATCCTGTATATCATACTTGTGTGTGTGTGTGTGTTTGCTTAACCACTGTGAAAACGTAATTGCCCTGATGGCAAGACTTTTCATTTTCTATTTTTTGTAGTTATGTGCTAGTGTCTTAGAACAATGCCTGATACATCATGGGCACTCAGTCCAGTTACGAATGAATGAGTCAAAATTTTGCTCTGCCACTTAATAACATGCTATTTGGGAAAAGATAGACTTTTAAAGCCTAATTTTTTCATATGTAAACTGGCATTATTAATACCAAGAGATTGTTTTTAAGGAGACATTGAGGTTATATCTGGGAATACCGGAGCACAAGACCTGGCATGTGGTATGAACAAATAGTATTATTATTAATTAAAATAGAACTCTGTTCTATTTTCTTCACAGAACCTATCCAAATTACCCTATTTCTTTACTCATATATTAATTGTCCCATGAAATTAAAATCTTATATACTTTGCCTCTGTATCTCTAGTACCCAGCCTAGGAACTGGTACAAAGTAGGAACTGAAGAATGTTTGCTGAATTAACGCTACTCGTACAGGTAAGAACTTTAGGGGCCTTTTATTCTACCACATGGAACAACAGACTGGTTCCAAATAGGAAAAGGAGTACATCAAGGCTGTATATTGTCACCCTGTTTATTTAACTTATATGCAGAGTACATCATGAGAAATGCTGGGATGGAAGAAACACAAGCTGGAATCAAGATTGCTGGGAGAAATATCAATAACCTCAGATATGCAGATGACACCACCCTTATAGCAGAAAGTGAAGAGGAACTAAAAAGCCTCTTGAGGAAAGTGAAAGAGGAGAGTGAAAAAGTTGGCTTAAAGCTCAACATTCAGAAAACGAAGATCATGGCATCTGGTCCCATCACTTCAGGCAAATAGATGGGGAAACAGTGGAAACAGTGTCACACTTTATTCTTTTGGGCTCCAAAATCACTACAGATGGTGACTGCAGCCATGATATTAAAAGACGCTTATTCCTTGGAAGGAAAGTTATGACCAACCTAGACAGCATATTAAAAAGCAGAGACATTACTTTGCCAACAAAAGTCCATCTAGTCAAGGTTATGGCTTTTCCAGTAGTCATGTATGGATATGAGAGTTGGACTATAAAGTAATTAGCCTCCAATTAAAATAAATAAATTAATTTTTTAAAAAAGAAAGCTGAGCGCCGAAAAATTGATGCTTTTGAACTACGGTGTTGGAGAAGATTCTTGAGAGTCCCTTGGACTACAAGGAAATCCAATCAGTCCATCCTAAAGGAGATCAGTCCTGAGTGTTCATTGGAAGGACTAATGTTGAAGCTTTCCAATACTTTGACCACCTGATGCAAAGAGCTGACTCACTTGAGAAGACCCTGATGCTGGGAAAGATTGAAGGTGGGAGGAGAAGGGGATGGCAGAGGATGAGATGGTTGGATGGCATCACCAACTCAATGGACATGAGTTTGGGTAAACCCCGGGAGATGGTGATGGACAGGGGCCCTGGCATGCTGCAGTCCATGGGGTCACAAAGAGTTGGACAAAACCAAGTGACTGAACTGAACTGAATATACCACTTAAACCTGTGCCCACTATTACAATGACTTTGTTGTGTGTTTTTATGGATTCAGTTTCAAAACTCAAAGTGGGATGCAGAGTAGTGTCTGAGTAACGAGGAGGGGAGAAGCTTTGAATTCTCCTTATTGTAAAAGTTCTTTACATTTTATGTGTTATTTAACTCTATTAGAATCTGATGAAAGCCAAGAACACTCCCCTCAAATTTCACATCCCTACCACAGCACAGTATTTTAGGTCCTAAAGACCATTTGATCAAACCTGTTCACAAGCCTCAAATAAAGAACCTTAAAATCTACCTAGAGGTTATGGTATATGATTAAATACGACACAGTATGTTAATATAGCAGGAATAGGCTATGGTGACAGAAAGCAGGCACCAAGTTATTATTATAGGTCAGGTGAGGTACTATTTTGAAGATGTGAATTAACACTGTTGTGGTGGAGCTGGAGAAAACACACTTAAGCAAAGCCAAGTCTATTATCTGAGTGTTTTGGAAAGTGTTGGAGAAGAAGTCATCCCTGACTCTAATATTGCCATCCTCGGTAGACCTGTACTTTGTATGTTTTTTACTTAAAAATAGCTATATTGGCTATGTGAAGAACTTGTGAAGAAAGAAAAGTTCAGAAGCACTTTAATGAACTTTTCCTCTATTTACTTCCCACATAATAAACTTAAAGGTGTTTTAGCTCTCATCACATTACAATCCAGACCTCATCCACCAGATGATTATTCTTGGGGGATTCTTTGGCCTATAAAGAGAGGACTTCACAACCATTAAAAAGTCCCTAAAACACACTCTCACAGAACTGCTTCAACTGTCACCACAATACAGTGTTATAACTAGAAATAGTACCAAGTCATGCAACGAACATAATATTCCTACTTCTACTCTCAGGGTGTCAGGAAGGACCCTGAGCTACTTGATCATCAGATATTAAAAAGCAGCTGTTTCATGTCACATGAAGTGACCACTACTGCTTACAAGTCAGGATAAGTAAATCCTGCCCAATCTTGATGGGGGATTGACACTTAAAATTGGGTCTAATATATACTGGCCAGAATAGACTGTAAAAAAATTTTTTTTAATTTCTCTTCTTTAATATTCCAAGAAGAAATAACTCCTCACCACAGACAAAAAAAAAAAGAGTCCAATTTGGAAGACTTCAATGAAACTAATTTATACTACAATAGAAAAATCTAGCTTGATATCTGCCTCTATTAAAGTTGGTGAATTCAAAAAACTCCTGAGTCTTATTTGTCAAAATATCACTCACAAAGATACTGAAACGCTTATTTTTTTTTTCTCTTATGGAAAACTATTTTTTCTCTTATGGAAAACTAGGATGATTAGAGAAAGAAGCTGAAGAAGGAAATGGCAACCCACTCCAGTATTCTTGCTTGGAAAATCCCATGGACAGAGGAGCCTGGAAGGCTACAGTCCATGGGTCACAAAGAGTCGGGAACGACTTAGCGACTAAGCAAACAACAACAACATAGAAAGAATACTTTTAGAAAGTAGTATCTCCAGGTTCCCTAAAATTTATGTCAAACTCAGTATTATTTACTTTACAAAATAAAAAGATCATGACAATTTTTATTAAAAAATATACAAAGCAAAAGAGAAATAACTCACTAAATAACGATTGATTTATTTCATTTGGGGAACCTCTCTGTTTAAGACTTGATAGAAAGCTGTGAATTTTTTAAAAATGAGAAAGGTACAACTCTTGCCCTCAGGAAGTTCCTTGCCAAATATTGGAAATAAATTATTTAACAAAGTCACTATTCATCAAAAGCCATAATATTTATTAAAAGATATTCGGATCACACCCAGAGAGCCCCAAGCATCCAGAAGTGAAAACATGGGGCAACAGAAGCAAGAGATGATGTGGAAAGCCTAAACTGGAAGTAGAGGGGCTTGCAGAGGCAGGTCAATGCCTGGGAGAGCATACTGAACGTGGCGGGTGTTAACCCGCCAATGGGGGTTGAGTAGGTGACAACTTTGACAATTGTGAAGCATAGATTTGGTGGCAGGAAAAGAAAAAAAAAAGAGATAATTTGGAGATACTGCAATTGCCCACCTAAGAGATTTTGAAGTCTTGAGGTGAATTCTAGAAATATGGTATCTAGAAAGCAAAATCATAGAACTCTATGACTGACAACAATGAGGCAAGTGAGTGAGGGAGAGGAAGAGCGGAGGATGACTGGAACAACTGACTCTGTCTGGGAGGAAGACAGGGGACAGTTGGGGGAGGAAGGTCAGGTCCTCATAGGGCCAGTGACAGAAAATGACCCCTGCATCAATTCCATTCCATGTGTTCTGAAAGTTCAATACCTCATCCAGCAAAGAGACCTGCTCTATTTTACCTCTGGACAAATCAACTAACCCCTTCATAGATCCAATATTTTATACTGGGAAAATACTGTAACTCTTTCAAAATGTATGTTATTAGTAGAACATTTTTAAGTTTGTTAATTTAGAACAAGGTACATCATCCCCTCCCTTGCTAAATGTCTTATGTTTCAATCATCTTCAAGTTAACTACTGCTATGCTGATCACAAGGCACCTAATTTGGGGGGAGGAGGGTGGTCTCAAATTGTTCTTACTATAAACCAGAGTCTGTAACTTTAGAATTCAACTATATTGAGGTATAATTTGGAGATCAAACCAGTCAATCCTAAAGGAAATCAACCTTGAATATTCCTTGGAAGGACTGATGCTGAAGCTAAAGCACTAATATTTTGGCTACCTGATGCGAAGAGCTGACTCATTGGAAAGGACCCTGATGCTGGGAAAGATTGAAGGCAGGAGGAGAAGGGGATGACAGAGGATGAGATGGTTGGATGGCATAATAAACTCAATGGACATGGGTTTGAGCAAACTCTGGGGAGATAGTGAAGGACAGGGAAGCCTGGCATGCTGCAGTCCATGGGGTCCCAAAGAGTCGGACACGACTGAACAACATAATTTGCCTAAAATAATATACACATATTTAAATGTACATTTCTAGAGTTTCAATGTATTAATGATCTCATATAACAACCACCACAATCAAGAAATCATATATTTCTATTACCTCCCCAAATTTTGCTATGTCTTTTTCTAGCTAATTCCCTCTCCCTGACCGTCCAGTGTGGTAACCATGAAGGTCAGTCTCTATTCAAAAGTTTATTTAGGGAAAGATGTGTTATCAGTCTCCCACTGCAGCAGCCACAAGATCCACTGCAGTGTAAGAACTAAGGTCAGGCTCCAGCCAATGACTGAGAACAGCAGAAACTAGGACCTGGACATTTCTGCCCAGTGTATGACTCCTCAACCAGCAATCTTTGTACCAGAGCTCTCTGTTGGAAGCTCAGACATCCCCTGAGCTGCACTGCAGCCTGAGGTTCTTCCTGCCCAATTCTCCCTTCATCCTCTTCTTAAATGGATCACAAACCTGCATGGTGGTCTCAAAGCTTTCTGAGCCTCCTTTTGCTCCCATTCTCCCTTCACAGGTTATTACCCTCAATAAATTTCTTGTAATTCTTACTCCATTTGGTATCTGCTTCCTGGATGACTCCCTGATGCTTCCTGAATTGATACTCTGCTTCCAACAACAGCTGATCTACTTTTTGTCAGCGGAGATAAGACTTGTGTTTTCTATGATTATAGTATGTATTCATTTGTGCATGGCTTCTTTCACTCAGCATGACAATTTGAGGACTTATTGATTTTGCTGAAGTTGTCAGGAGCTAATTGCATTTTTATTGCTAAGCAGTATTCTATCAGAACTGTTGACTGGCAACTGAGTTGTTACCAGTTGGAGCTAGTAATAGTGAAGCTGCCATGAATGGCTCTGTGTAATTCTCTGTATGGACATATCTTTTCATTGATCTTAAATATGCAGCAGTGAAACTACTGGTCATGAATTAGGTATGTTTTCAATTTTATAGGAAACTGCTTTTCTAAAGTTACTATAGCATTTTAAAATCTCATTGAAAGTATATAAAAATTCTAGTTGTTCCACATCTTATACCACCTTGCTATTAATAATAATGTTTTTTTCATTCCATGTATTACAATGGATATGTACTGATATCTCACTGTGGCTTTATTTTACATCTCCCTATTGACCAATGAAGCTGAGTGTTATATATCTTATTTTGCCCATTATTTTTTTTTATTGAGTTGGAGAGTCATTTAAATATTCTGCATACAAGTATTTTACCATGACATACTCGGTAATTTTCTATTGTTTATCTGAAAGCTTTATCCGAAATATTAACTTTAGCTTTATTGATAGAAAAGAAGTTTAAGATTTTTAAAGGACCAGGATACCAAGAGCAGTACCTAACATGTTTTGATGTAATACCATAGCATCTTTACTATGTACTATTTATATTCTACATCCTTAATCTCATTGAATCCTCAGAGCAACACTGTGGAATTTATCATTATTATCACTTTTCAGATGAAGAACCAGAAGCACTGCATGTATGTAACACTGCACCAGCAGGCGGCACAGGCTTTCTGGCTCTAGATCCAAGCTCTGCGCTGAATCGCCCCTTATGGAAGGCACCTATTTTTATTGAGCCATTTAGAGATTCCATAATGTTTCATGTTATCATTTAGGCTAAAAACAGTAAAAACTGGGACACAAACTCAAACACCCCAGGGATTTGAACAATTAGAAGAATAATGAGCACTTGACACGTGCAATCAAACTGTCAACATGCAACATACAACCCAAATGTTCCCAGAAATCTCAGTGTCATGAAAAGGCAATTCTTGAGTTAAGTATTCAGGTAACTTGGGTCCTTCCCTGTAGCCTTACAAGTTAGTCTAAAGATGAAAACCCGTAATTAACCTGTACTTAAACACCTACACATAAAGGAAAACTTTAAAAATAATGCAGCATCAAGCAATATTAATATTTTATCTAATCATATTGCTTGCACACACATTAAATACTCATTAATGAGTATGAATACTGCCAAAACAAATTTTTGGCAGTATTGTTCAAAACGAATTTTTTTGTGAGTCACATATGTAATTTAAAATCTAACTGCCACATTAAAATCTAAAAGGAAACAAATGAGTTTTATATTTTATTTAAGATATCATTCAAAATATTACAGCTTTAACATGTAATTTACATAAACACTCGAGAAGTTTTATTAATTTTTTCCATAATAAGTCTTTGACATCAAGTGTGCATTTTACACTTGCATCTCAATTTAGGCTGGCTACATTTCAAGTGCTTAATAGCAGCATGAGTTTAGGGTCTACCATAATGGATGATGCAGGTGTAGAAACCAACCTGAAACATTTATTAAGTACCTATCATACATAAAAATTGTATTACCTACTAAGTAAACCAACAGGAAAAAAATCACAGTGCACCTCTAAGGTAATTACAATGAATTTGTGAAAAAAGATTTTCTACTGAGAAGACAATTGACAGCATGCAGCCATCTCTGAGAAGTTCAGTAGTGTTTATAAGAGCAGGTTTGTAGAGCAAGTTTTGTAAGAATTTATGTCAGGGATTTCTGAGATATTGAGCAAAAGTATGTGTCTTAAGTATGTGAGATTTAGGAAGAGGATTAGGTATAAAATATATACATATATATAGAGGTAGAAAAAGCTTGATACATTCCAGTGACAATAGATGAGCCAGCATTACAGACTTCATAAACTAGAAATTGAATTTGAAGAGTGTTCAAAGATTAGCCAGGTCTTAAGCATATGAATAAGCAAAGGAAGAGAGATATAACATTGGAACAAAAAAACGTAAACACTAAAATAACAGTCTAATGACATAAACATTCTTTTCTAATAAATGAGGTGCTAGTTAAATGTCTGAATGTTTGAATGGGATATGATGTGTCAAATGTATATATGGCAGCTAAAACTTTATTGGGAGGAAAAGAAAAGCCACAGGTTGATAAGCTGAGAGCCTAATGTATTGATGAAGACCTAAGTTGATGAGAGTCTTATCCAAACCAAAATGGAAGCGATGGGAGAAATAATGGAAAAGATAAGGATCCTAGAATCATTTTATGACTAAATGTGGGAAGGATACACCAAAGGTTTACACTGTGGATCAAAGAGGAAACACTGGTATCAATGGTGATAAATGAATGGAGGGATTCATTCCTTGTTTGTAGGAAAGACTAAGTGCAACTATAGACTTAATGAAATCAAAGTGACTGTGATATCTAACTAAATATTTGCAGTGGACAAAGACATGAGAGTGCTTATAATGAAAGAGATTCTGCTAGAAACATGCAAAGCAATAGTCATGAGACTATGTGACACTGCTGAGGGAAAAAGAACAAAAGTTAGGGAGAGTAAGTCAGAAATCTACAAGGCAGATTAAAATAAAGGCCTACATTGTGAAAATGTGAGAAAGTTTTTGTAGAGAATGCTCTAGAGAATAAACTAAAGAAGAATAAAAGACTCAAATATCAGCTAGGTAGAAAGGCCATACGTATTGGTATGTGCAAACATACAGCTGCATAAATGTCAAGGTTACTATCTTATATGACAGTATTTCTATGTACACGATAACCTTTAACAGTACAGAAATGTAAGCAAGAGAGGATTGCCTGTGTAGTCACAAAATCCTTTTTCTATTATACCCTTGTCCCTGTCTTGCATAACATCACTGCATGTAATCTTAGTATTGTGTGTTCTCTTTATTAATAAATCCTTGTATAAATCTAAAGACAAACATGGCCTGCCAAGCCACACTCCAGGTTTAATTTTAATAAATTCCATAAAATGTTACCAAACATATTTTTGAGACCTTTATATTTTCACTGTTATTTCTTCCCATGCCTTCTATTTTTACTGATTTCTTTTGTGGATATACTGGTTTCTTTCTTTTACCTTTCAGAGACTCTCTCTACCCTACTCTTGTTTTGTGATAATAATGTGATACATAATTATAACTAAAGTCCAGAGTTTACCTTAGGGCTTACTCTTTGTTTTGTACAGTTCTGTGAATTCTAATAAATATATAATGCCATGTATCCATCACTTGGGCTCCAAAATCACTGCAGATGGTGACTGCAGCCAGGAAATTAAAACACACTTACTCCTTGGAAGAAAAGTTATGACCAACCTAGATAGCATATTCAAAAGCAGAGACATTACTTTGCCAACAAAGGTCCATCTAGTCAAGGCTATGGTTTTTCCAGTGGTCATGTATGGATGTGAGATTTGAACTGTGAAGAAAGCTGAGCACTGAAGAACTGATGCTTTTGAACTGTGGTGTTGGAGAAGACTCTTGAGAGTCCCTTGGACTGCAAGGAGATCCAACCAGTCCATTCTAAAGGAGATCAGCCCTGGGTGTTCTATGGAAGGAATGATGTTAAAGCTGAAACTCCAATACTTTGGCCACCTCATGCGAAGAGTTGACTCATTGGAAAAAACTCTGATGCTGGGAGGGGTTGGGGGCAAGAGGAGAAGGGGACGACAGAGGATGAGATGGCTGGATGGCATCACTGACTCGATGGATGTGAGTCTCAGTGAACTCCAGGAGTTGGTGATGGACCAAGTTGGTGATGGACCAAGTTGGTGATGGAGGGAGGCCTGGCGTGCTGCGATTCATGGGGTCGCAAAGAGTCGGACACGACTGAGCGACTGAACTGAACTGAACTGATCCATCACTACAGTATCATTAAGAATAGTTCTACTGGCCTGAACATCCTCTCTTCTCTATCTATTCACTCATCCCTCTGTCCTTACACCAGCCTCTGACGACCACCGATCTTTTTAGTGTTTCCTTAACTGTCTTTTCCAGAATGCCGTGTAGTTTGAACTACATAGGATGTAGGCTTTTCAGACTGGCCCATTTCACTTTGAAATATGCATTTAAGGATCTGCCATGTGTTTTGTAGCCTGCTAGCTCATTTCCTTTTCTCACCACATAATCTTTCATTATCTGAATGTACCAGAGTTTATTTATCCACTTACCTATTGAACGATGTTTTAGTTTTTCCCACATTTTGGCACTTATCTATAAAACTTCTAGAAACATCTATGCTGAGGATTCCCCAGAGAATATATTTTCAACTCCACTGGGTAATTGTTGAGGATAAGATTGCTGGAACATATGAGACACATATATTTAACTTTGAAAGAAAGAGCCGAACTTTCTTCCCAAGTGGCTGCATCACATTGGATTCACACCAGTAACAACTGGTGGTTGTTACTGCTTCACATATTTACCAGCATTAGGTGCTGTGAATGCTTTGGATTTCAGCCATTCTAATAGGTGTGTAGTAGGCTTCATAGTTTGATAGCTATTTTGTGTGTTGGTAAATGTCTAAGGCAATAACAGAGGACCAAAGGTTCTGCTTTTCTATTCCTGTTGTGATTCAGTCACTCAGTCATGTCTGACTCTGTGACCCTTGGACGACAGCATGCCAGGCTTCCCTGTCCTTCACCATTTCCTAGAACTAGCTCCAAGGCAGGTCCATTGAATCAGTGATACCATCCAATCACCTTACCCTCTGTCACCCCCTTCTCCTCCTGCCTTCAATCTTTCCCAGCATCAAGGTCTTTTCCAATGGGTTGGCTTTTCACATCAGGTGGCCAAACTACTGGGGCTTCACCTTCAGCATCCTTCCGATGAATATTCAGGGTTGATTTCCTTTGGGACTGACTGGTTTACTCTCCCTGCAGTCCAAAGGACTCTCAAGAGTCTTCTCCAATACCACAGTTCAAAAGCATCAATTATTTGACACTCAGTCTTCTTTATGGTTCCACTCTCACATTCATACATGACTGATGGAAAAACCATAGCTTTGACTATACAGAACTTTGTTGGCAAAGTGATATCTACGCCTTTTAATATGCTGTCTATTTATGTCATAGGTTTTCTTCCAAGGAGCAAGCATCTTTTAATCTTATGGCTGCAGTCATTGTCTGCAGTGATTTTGGAGCCAAAGAAAATAAAGTCTGTCACTGTTTTCAGTGTTTCTCCATCTATTTACCATGAAGTGATGGGACCAGATGCCATGATCTTTGTCTTTTGAATGCTGAGTTTTAAGCCAGTCTTTTCACTCTCCTCTTTCACCTTCATTAAGAGACTCTTTAGTTCCTCTTTGCTTTCTGCCATTAGAGTGGTATAATCTGCATATATGAAGTTGTTGAAAGTTCTCCCAGCAATCTTGATTCCAGCTTGTGCATCATCCAGCCTGGCAATTCACATGAAGTACACTGCATGTAAGTTAAATAAACAGGATGACAATATACATCCTTGACGTACTCCTTTCCCAATTTGAACCAGTTCACTGTTCCACGTCTGGTACTAACTATTGCTTCTTGGACTTCCCTGGTGGCTCAGATGGTAAAGCGTCTGTCTACAATGTGGAGGACCTGGGTTTGATCTCTGGTTGGGAAGATTCCCTGGAGAAGGAAACGGCAACCCACTCCAGTACTCTTGCCTAGAAAATCCTATGGATGGAGGAGCCTGGTACAGGCTACTATCCATGGGGTCGCAAAGAGTCGGACACAACTGAGCGACTTCACTTTCACTTTATTGCTTCTTGACCAGCATACAGGTTTCTTAGGAGTCAGGTAAGGTGGTCTGGTATTCCCATTTCTAAGAATTTTCCACAGTTTGTTGTGATCCACACAGTCAAAGACTTTAAAGTAATCAATGAAGCAATAGATGTTTTTCTGGAATTCTCTTGATTTTTCTATGATCCAACAGTTATTGGCAATTTGATCTCTGGTTCGTCTGCCTTTTCAGAATCCAGTTTGTATATTTGCAAGCTCTCGGTTCACATATTGCTGAAGCCTAGGTTGGAGGATTTTGAGCATTACCTTGCTAGCATGTGAAATGAGTGCAACTGTGTGGTAGTTTGAACGTTCTTTGGCACTGCCATTTTTGAAATTGGAATAAAAACTGACCTTTTCCAGTCCTGTGGCCACTGCTGAGTTTTCCCAAATTTGCTGGTGTACTGAATGCAGCACTTTAACAGAATCATCTTTTAGGATTTGAAATAGCTCACCTGGAATCCCATCAACTCCATTAGCTTTGTTCATAGTGATGCTTCCTAAGGCCCACTTGACTTCTCATTCCAGGATGTCTGGCTCTAGGTGAGTGATCACATCATCGTGATTATCTGGGTCATGAAGATGCTTTTTGTATAGTTCTTCTGTGTATTCTTGCCAGTTTTTAATATCTTCTGCTTCTGTAAGGTCCATACAATTTCTGTCCTTTATTGTGCCCATCTTTGCATGAAATGTTCCCTTGGTATCTCTAATTTTCTTAAACAGATCTCTAATCTTTCCCATTCTGTTGTTTTCCTCTATTCCTTTGCATTGTTAACTTAGGAAGTGTTTCTTATGTCTCCTTACTATTCTTTGGTACTCTGCATTCAGATGGATATATCTTTCTTTTACTCCTTTGCCTTTTACTTCTCTTCTTTTCTCAGCTATTTTCAAGGGCTCCTCAAACAAGCATTTTGCTTTTTTCCATTTCTTTTTCTTGGGGATGATTTTGTTCACTGCCTCCTGTACAAAGTTATTCTGTCCCTAGTTCTTCAGGCACTCTATCAAATCTAATCCCTTGAATCTTCTTGTCCCTTCCACTGTATAATCATAAGGTACTTGATTTCTATTATAGTGATGAGGAAATGTATTGAAATTATAAAAAGGCTGGTTGCTAAATAAAAGAATTTTCTAACAGCCAAACTGTTCAACTAAGGAGTGAAGAAGGTTGACTTAATGACACACATAGGAAATAAACCTTTCCCTGTCTATTCTTGCACTGATATCAGTGTTCCATTTGGTAAAGATTTGAACACTACTGACTGTCTATACCTATTAATCGCTAGCAAGTTTGAGTAGCGGACACTTTTTCTGATACATACAAATTCACAAGTGAGAATCATGTGACTCGAGATGCGAGACTCTCCTGGGACATGCAGTGATCTCTATAATGTGGGGCAAGCACTTAGCCTGGCATCACTGAGCTTCAGTTTGTTCCATCTGAGCCACTCAATAATTGTGTAAAGTTGGTTCACTTGATTTCTAAAAATTTCAAAACTGATTTTGTGAAATGGAAAATACATTCCTTTTCTCTAGCCATCTTATTGTGAAGCTGTTGTAATAAAAACAAGCACTTAATAATAACTCTCTGTGTGTCTGATACCATGCGAACAATTTGAGAAAGATAAAGCACTACCTATAAGGTCGTACCCATGATGGTCTTTACCCCAAAGAGTTCACTGTGTGTCAGGAAAGCTCACAACTAAACATAGAACAAAATGATCTGTGCTGCAGACACACTACTACACGTGTCCTCTGGAACACTAAAGCAGGATGGGAGAGAACTATATAACTATGAAACTCTCTTGTGCCAGGCTCTGGGCCCACTCTTGTCTCAGGTGGTTACCACACTTCTGAGATATGAATTTTAGTATTCTTACTTTATACAAATCATGTGACTGAATAACGAAGCAACTTGTTCATGGATGCATAGCTAATGAATTTAGTTTAATTCCACTTTTCATGGAGAATTCGAGAAGGCTACATCATATACCCTTAACTACAGTGGCCATTTCTAGAATTCAATCGATACTACATATAGTAGATTATTCTTGTTAACAGCAGGAAAATGTGGGAACACTTTACATGGGATCCTTAAAGGCAAGCTTCCTATTTATTCAATAATTATTTTATTTGGTTTCTTTAATAAATGATACTGGGAAAACTGGACAGCTACGTGTAGAAAAAATGAAATTAGAAAATTTTTTAACACTATACACAAAAATAAACTCAAAATGGATTGTAACGGCTGTGTGCAAAGTCACTTCAGTCATGTTCAACTCTTTGTGACCCTATGGACTACAGCCTGCCAGCCTCCTCTGTCCATGAGATTTTCCAGGCAAGACTCCTGCCTGGAGTGGGTTGCCATGCACTCCTCCACGGGATTTTCCCAACTCAGGGATTGAACCCATGTCTCTTATGTCTCCTGCATTGGCAGGCGGGTACTTTACCACCAGTGCCACATGTGTTCTTGCCTGGAGAATCCCAGGGACGGGAGAGACTTGTGGGCTGCCATCTATGGGGTCACGCAGAGTCGGACACAACTGACGCGACTTAGCAGCAGCAGCAGCAGCAGCAACCACATGGGAAGCCCCAGAATGGAGTAAAGACCTAAATATAAGACTGGATACTATAAAACTCTTAGAGAAAAACACAGGCAGAACACTCTTTGACATCAATCACAGAAATATCTTTCTTGATCCATCTCCTAGTATAATGGGAATAAAAACAAACAGATGGGACGTCAGTTCAGTTCAGTTCAGTTGCTCAGTGTTGTCCAACTCTTTGTGACCCCATGAATCGCAGCATGCCAGGCCTCCCTGTCCACCACCAACTCCCGGAGTTCACTCAGACTCATGTCCATCGAGTCAGTGATGCCATCCAGCCATTTCATCCTCTGTTGTCCCCTTCTCTTCCTGCTCCCAATCCCTCCCAGCATCAGTCTTTTCCAATGAGTCAACTCTTCGAATGAGGTAGCCAAAGTATTGGAGTTTCAGCTTCAGCATCATTCCCTCCGAAGAAATTCCAGGGCTGATCTCCTTCAGAATGGACTGGTTGGATCTCCTTGCCGTCCAAGGGACTCTCAAGAGTCTTCTCCAACACCACAGTTCAAAAGCATCAATTCTTCGGTGCTCAGCTTTCTTCACAGTCCAATTCTCACATCCATACATGACCACTGGAAAAACCATTGCCTTGACTAGACAGACCTTTGTTGGCAAAGTAATATCTCTGCTTTTGAATATGCTCTCTAGTTTGGTCATAACTTTCCTTCCAAGGAGTAAGCGTCTTTTAATTTCATGGTTGCAGTCACCATCTGCAGTGATTTTGGAGCCCAAAAAAAAAAGTCTGACACTGTTTCCCCATCTATTTCCCATGAAGTGATGGGACCAGATGCCATGATCTTCGTTTTCTGAATGTTGAGCTTTAAGCCAACTTTTTCACTCTCCACTTTCACTTTCATCAAGAGGCTTTTTAGTTCCTCTTCACTTTCTGCCATAAGGGTGGTGTCATCTGCACCCTTATGCAGATGAGGTCCTTATGGGACCTAATCGAAAACAAAAGATTTGCATAGCCAAGGAAACCATAAAACTAAAAAACTGGCAGAATGGGATAAAAATATTTGCAAACAATGAGAACAAGGGATTAGTCTCCAAAATTTACAAACAGCTCATGCAGTACAATATCAAAAAGAAAAAAGACCCCAATCAAAAATGGACAGAAAACCTAAGTAGATATTTCTCCATAGAAGATACTCAGATGGCTAGTAAGCACGTGAAAATATACTCAACTTCACTAATCATTACAGAAATGCAAATAGAAACTACAGTGAGGTATCACCTCATACCAGTCAGAATGGAGATCATCAAAAAGGCTACAAACAATAATGTTGGAAAGGGTGTGGAGAAAAGGAAACCCTCCTACACTACTGGTGGGAATGTAAATTGGTACAAACACTGTGGACAACAATATGGAAGTTCCTTAAGAAACTAAACACAGAAGTGCTATATGATCCAGCAATCCTACTCCTGGGCATATATCCAGAGAAAAACATGCTTTAAAAGGATACATACATCCCAATGTTCACTACAGAAATGCTTACAATAACTAAGATATGGAATCAGTCTAAATGTCCACTCACAGATGATGAATGCATAAAGAAGATATGGCACACGTATACAATGGAATATTACTTAGCCATTAAAAACAATAAAATAATGCCATTTCAGCAACATAGGTGGATCTGGAGATTGTCATATTAAGTGAAATAAGACCGAGAAAGACCAATATCATATGATATTGCTTATGTGATGTTGCTTATATAGAGTCTTAAAAATGACAACAATGAACTTACTTACAAAACAGAAACAGACTCTCAGACTTGGAGAATGAATTTACAGTTACCAGGGGGTGGGGAAGCATGAGGGGAGAGACAGACCAGGAGTTTGAGATTGACATGTACACACTACTATATTAAAACAAATAACCAACAAGCACAGGGAACTCTTCAGTACTCTGTAATAACTTAAATGGGAAAAGAATTTGAAATAGACATATGTACATGTATATGCATAAATGAATCACTTTGCTGTGTACTTGAAACTAACACAACATTGTTAATTAACTCCAACATAAGACAAAAATTTTTTAATTAGTTTTAGATATTGGCTCTGGGCTCATATTGCTATTTTATTTTTCCTCTTATCAACCAAGAAAGAAAAAAAAGAAAGGGAAAAAAAATCCACACAAAACAGCTACACTTTATTTGTGACCTTCAGTACCAATCAAGACTGAATAGTATATCAAGATAAATTTGTGGCAGATGTAGTATCCTCTCTATCTCATTTTCATGGTTGCCCAGAAGTTAAGAGGCTTGGAATGATTCCAGCTTGATAAGGAGAAAAAGATATTGAACTAAGCGCCTAGAGTCTAAAATAGATCTGGGAAAGCTATTCCTTTAGCTTTACTGAAATTTGTTGAAATAGCTGTTACACAGAGTTGGGTTGGATATTCTTTACTTTCCTAAGATCAAAGAACATTTTTATTCATTCTTGTATCCTAAAAGTTATCAGTGCATATAGCACTGGACATAAATTCATTAAATATTAATTGAATATCAGATGTGAAAAGAGGTAGGAATGTAAATAGGACCTCATATAATTTGTGGGAGCTATTTATGGTCTCTATTTGTCTATGAGGTTGCTCTTTAAACAGTTTTGCTATTAGAGTCATTACTGGTTGCTCTCTAAGGAATCCCCTTCAACCTTCACTGAAAATACAGTGTTTAAAAAGAACACGTGTACACCTGTGGCAGATCCATGTTGACATATGGCAAAACCAATACAATATTGTAAAGTAATTAGCCTCCAATTAAAATAAATTTATATTAAAAAAAAAGAATGAAAATGAAGAATGCAAACTGTGTCTAACATAGATCACCTAAAGGATCTGAAATGAGCAGATAAAAGATGACAAGTTTTAATATGCAGACATAATTGGTTCTGAAAAGAACTGACTCTATCAAATAGTGTGAAATGTGCCTGAATGAAACCCAACAATGGTGTTCTCAGAAACAATGCACCTTAGAAAAGTTAATATCAGCCAAGTACATTATAACACACCACCCAACTTTTCTCCCAGTGAGATTTAGAGAAACAATGTATCTCCAACAGGAAAAACTCCAATGTTATATTAACTGAGAACTACACTTCAAATATTTTAAAACAGATTCCTAAAGTAGCAAAATGAACTCTAAAAACACTAATAAATCGTCTATCAATAATCCTAACAAGAACGTACAAAAAACAAATTAAGAAAGAAATATTTAGAATTGAGAGAGACGCTCATAGGTACTGCCATTAAAAGCAAGTTGTGAATCAATCTGAAAAATAATATTAGACATATAACCAAAGTAAAAAAAGAAGAAAATTCACAAAAATATTACACAGATAAACACTTTTAAAAGTCTATTTTACCAAATTTAAGAAATAAATTTTAAAAGAATTAACCTTGGGGGAAGTAAAATCCATCTCTTTCTATGTGGCTGATTTGAGTTCAAAGTTTGGGTAGGCAACCACTAAGTGAACATTTTAGGCTGAAATAATTCCACAAAATGTTACAAACAATAAACAAAACAAAATTTGGCACCCTGATTCATATAACCAATTTTCCCAAAAATTTTAATTCAGTAGAGAGCATGAATTCCAAGCAAATATCCAAGACTTTTTTTTGTGTAGGCATAAAAAAGTACAGATGATCACCATCACTGTGGTTGGCTTTGGGAGTCAAGTGTGGAGAGGGATACAACCATCTGCTCTCGGGCCCCTCAAATTTTACTCTATCAATTAAAAGGGGTCCTAACACAGAAAGTGAAAAGGACTGTGGCCCTCAAGTTATCCTGCTCACACCACTGACCCAGGCATCTCAATCTGAGAAATATATTTTGGATCAAGAAAGAAAATATATGCTAAATTTGCCTTGATTGTGAAGCTAGTGGTCCTTAACACATAGTTTTCCTATAGGTAGGATATCAATTAATTCCCTTCTACAAAGGAGGATATGTTAAACTAAAATGGTTTCAACCAGATCAGACATTACATTAGGCAGAATTTATCCCTTGTTTTTAATGAATTGTTTACTGTAAAGAAAATCTATCACACTCAAAGATACACCTTGCAGTTAGAATATTCTAGATAAACCAGTACAACCTATGAATAAGTTATCAAGTTTCACTTGATCAAAATTCAGAGATGACTACTGCATATCACAAAAATTATCTAGCTCTTAATGTTTTTCTCTGCTCCTAATGACAACTGTATTGCTGAAGTATTCCAGAAGAAATAAGTGAAGAAGCCTGTTGTCTCAGCCAGTACCACTCAGAGTTGCACATGGCTGATGAGTCCGGGTGGTGAGAAACGACACACTGTTCCTCAGCGGGCAGCCTTTCCCTCCCTCTCATCTTCTTGCAACTGAACACTGTCACATTCCTTGCAGAGGAAACACATTTCAGAGCTGTCATCCTTGCACAAAACGCAGAAGCAGCGGGGGGAGTTCCTTTTTCAATCTGCTTAAACATTTCATTTTATTATTTATATATCAATTACCATGTGAAAGTCTTAAGTTTGTGTTTGGATATAAAACACAGTAAGTTGTTTCGGAAGGCATTACTTTCAAAGGAAGACACACAGCAGCAAGTCAGGAGCAAGGGCTCATCCCTTTTCAAGAGCAATCGGAAGCTTTCTGCCTTGCTAGTCTCAATCTTCTTTCTGGCATCTTCTGCTCACCAACTGCTTAATATTGGATGCCTGCAGTTCGGCCCATCTGTCCAACAGTCATTCTAACTTATGTGGTTTACTAAGAAAATGTTTATTGCCATATGAATTATGTATAGTGATGAGAAGTTTTGAAAATCGCCAATATTTATCTTATGAATGACATGGTTGCTTTGTTCTTAAGGAGAAAGTTAATTTCTTGTATCCATGTACCATCAACCAGAGTTGTGATAAATGTGTGCAAAAGCAAGAACTTATGTGAAAGGAATGAAGTTGATAAATGTAATCTCATTAGAACAGGCTCCTATTTCATAATATACCAAATTACTAACAGGCATCAAGATCACAGGGAAATCTGAAGGAGAGACTATCTTTGCCATTTTATACATTCTTGTGTTTGTTTTTTTTTTTTTAATATCAGAAATTCTGAGTAGTCAGGTTTTGTTTTTTTAAAGACTATACCATTTGCACTTGCCTTCAAAAGAAGGAAACAGTCCACATTTAAATGCATAAAACTCATCTTACATGTATTTCTTGACTACTGGAAATGTGCTCGGCAGGTCTGAAGGACAGCAAAGAGTCCAGTGCAGCTGGAGGACAGTGCACCAGGGGAAACGGGGGGCAGGAAATGAAACAATGAAAAGCAGATGACGTGAGGCCTTAACCCCAACCCTTGAGAAAGGGCCTGGATTCATTCTCTGTGTGATAGGAGGCACTGGATGATGGAAAACAAGAGAGGGATGATTTGACCTGCTTCAGAAGAATTTCTCCTACTAGTGGAGAACAGACTATCTAGGTTGCACGAGTGGAAACAGGGAGATCATTTAAGAGGCAGGGGAAGGAATGCAGGTGAGAAATGATGAAGGCCTGGCCTAGGGTTCTGGCAGTGGAGAAGGGAGACGTGGTGAGATCAGACATATATTTTAAAATACAGGTAAACTAATTAGCTAAAGGACTGGACGGAGGATGTGAAAGGAAAAGATGGTTTTATCCTTAGCAACAAAATACATATGTGTATGGGTGTGTGCTTGGTTACTCAGTAATATCCAACTCTTGGCGACCCCATGGACTGTAGTCCATCAGGCCCAGTCTATTCATGGGACTCTCCAGGCACGAATTCTGGAGCAGGTTGCTATTTCCTTCTCCAGGGGATCTTCCCGACCCAGGGATAGAATCTGTGGCTCCTGCATCCCCTGCACTCCAGATGGATTTTTTACCGCTGAGCCACAGGGAAGCCCCAAATATGTACCATAGGACATATCTGCAAATGCTAAGAGATCTAAGTGAGGTGAAATTATTATGCATTTCAGCAGTAAGGGAAAGTTTTTGGAGTTCTGAAGGCTTGAGCTGGGCTTTTCAGCCTGGATAAAATTAATATAGGAGTCATAAAGCCTTCTCAAAGTTATGGTAGAATGAACGAACTTACATACTGTTTTAAGTAACTGGAAGGTCTTTTGAAGACACTTGTCTGTCTCAACTGCAATTTTCTTGAGTAACTGTGGAACATATGGTTGAATAGGAAGGAAGGATCTTGAATAACAGGATTAGGTCTTGGGGTTTGATTCTATGGGTAGTGGACATGGTTAATGTTCAAATTTCCAGAATACTAAAGGAAGTACTGTCAAAGTCATTTCATGTATGCCAATGACAGAAATTTATGGAGATGCATTTATAAAAATTTTGAATTCTGAAAAGAGTAAATAGAGTTCTAAAGAAAATGCAACCATAAATTGCATTTTGCACACACACACTGCACATTCATATAAAACCATCAATGATAACATAAGCACTTCCCTCCAGTAAGTCTTTACAGTTTCTTTTTATAAAGGCATCAATTAGTTTCAAATAAGAACAAGAAATATGTGGAGGGAAGAAATTTCATTCTTTCTATAAAGAATGAAAACAATATCTAAAAAGAGGCACTTTGGGAATTTTTTTCCCTCTTAAAGCCTTTTTGTTTTAATCATAGTTGCCTATATTTTTAAGTGTGAAAAACTAATTTTTATTTGCAAATGTAACTAAATTCTACTTTCAAAAATATACAATATTGGTTCAATTCTTGTTATATTTCAATAAACTTTTAGGTCCAAAAATGTAATTTATATTGAAATTTGACCCTAGCAATTTGGGATGATCAGATTTGTTAGTTGCTATTAACCGAAGGCAGTACCTATTAATGAGATGATATTCAGATTATAGAGAGGCTAAAGAATGTAAGGTCCTCCTAGTCCAGGGACAAAGCTTTTGTTTCTTTATAAAATAAACTGAACACTGAAGATGGAGCTATCTTCTTCCAATAGAAATAAACCGACTATAGTAAAAAGTCTATCAAAAAGTGACACTTTTGCAACTTCCTGTGTATTATAAAAGAGGTTAACAAAAACATTGAGAGGTTATTAGTAATTCTGGGGATTTGGTCATGCTGTGGGCATGCTGGTACTTCACTGGTGGCTCAGATGGTAAAGAATTCACTTGCAATGCAGGAGACCTGGGTTCAATCCCTGGGTTGGGAAGATCCCCTGGAGAAGGGAATGGCAACCCACTCAAGTATTCTTGCCAGGAGAATCGACAAAGGAGCCCAGTGGGCTACAGTTCACGGGATCACAAAGAGTCAGACATAATTAAGTAACTAAGCATGTGTCCATATACTGAAATGAGAAAGGCAAAGTTTTGAGGATACGTGAGTATAAGAAGATGACCTCTTTCTCAGAACCCAAAATATTTATAATCACATTTTGTAAAAAGATTTGGCAAAGTCAAATTGTGAGTAAGGCCCTAAATGAGTAGATATACTTGCCAAAAAAGAGAGAATAAATAATTTAATTCAATTGGGAAGAACACTCCATTACTCTTCAAAAACCTTTGTTAAAATTTATCTTGAAATTTGGATTTCCAATATTCCAAATATTTGGAAACAAATATTATTAGATAGCAAAATAGACTTTATTATTAGATAGTAAAATAGACTTGCTGAAATAGTTTTTTAATTTTGTTTGATAACTGTGATCAAGAGGAGTAAATGGAAAAAGTGTACCATAACCAGAATTTTTTGAGAAATAATACGAGACTATGAGTGGTATGACATCTCACTCAGAGACAGCCTTACTTCAAATCTGAAGGAAAGAGAAGCAGCTGGAGATGCAATCTTCAAACACAGGCAACACTATGAGTAGACAGACTCCTACATACTCTCACCGTGATTAACAGCTAGATGTCAATGCCTAAAGCAGAAGAAATTGGTCTTCTATATCCCCATATTTCTGATGATGCCTGGCACAGTATTTTACACATGGCATGATTTTAACAAATATGGATCAAAGAAATGGATGAATAGATAGGTGAGTGGCTGAACAGTAAATACTATACTTGTATTCTTCAGTACCTATAAAGCTAAGATGACTTTTGTTTTTCAATCAGTTGAACAAATATAAGCGGGAACTAGGGCACTAAGAAGGAAATTAGTCTCTTTAAGTTCTAATTACAGTTAAAGCAGAAGAATGCTTAGTCAAATAAATGTTGAATAGTGTATGATATTACAAATCCCATTTATTATTCTTTTGTTATGAATGCAATACATACTTATTAAAGGAAATTGAAGAAAGTGTAAGTAAACAAAGGAAGACAATAAAATGACTGTAATCTGTGACCTGGAAATAATCACTCAGTCGCAGTGTTTCCTCAAGGGGTTTTTCTGATTGGTACGATGCCTGGGGAGCACCACTGGCATTTAACAAGAAGGCCCAAGGCTGAGAAACATCCCACAGTGAATGAGAGAGTCCCCAAAGCAAAGAACTGCCCAGTTGGAAATGCAGAGTGCTGCATTGAGAACAATTGAGAGTCTGGCACATTCACTTCATGTCTTTGTACACATGCATCACACACACAGTTGTTTTTTTAATAAAGGTGGATTATACTATACAAACTGTCCTTATTGTTTTATAATCTGCTCTTTTCACTTACTGCAGCAAGAGTATCCTTCCTCTCCATCAGTTATTCTTCCACACCAACATTTTGACGACTGCTCAGCGTAACCGCTCTAAGGATCAACCAGAATGCCTTAAACTAAGTCCCTACTGTCAAACTTCTAGCATATTTTAAAAACTTCATATGATAATCAATGCTGAAGTGAGCATCCTTATACAATTTTTATGATCATTTAAGTTCTCTGAAGTGAAACTGTTGATTTGAAAAATATGCATAATATCAATGTTTTTAATATAGATTTCCAATATGACCTCAAGAATGATTTGAATCAATTTTTCTCCAACCCTTCTGTTGAAAGAACATCTCCAACATAGAGTGGCTGAAAATGTAGCACCAGCTGAAGGCACTGTGATCCAAAATAATAGCTGGTCCCTTTTCTATCCCACATCCAAGTAGGTACCGGGACTCATTGTTGAGACAATCAAACTAAATCATGAAAGTTCAAGTACCAGACTGTTTCATTATTCTTCCATCAATAAAATACAAAAAGAAAGAAGAAGAAGGGATTTTCAGGGGAACAGATATGAAGTGGAACACTAGGGTTAGTCTTTTCTCATGAACCCTCCTCTGTGGAGGCAGGTGGTACCTCATGAGGTTGCAGATGTCTGTCAGCAGAGAGACTGGCGTCTTATTCCCTGACAGGATGCAGCCTGAGAAGCAGGGCCTGCTGAGCTTTCCTGGTGCCAACAGAGTATGAGCCCACAACCTCTCGGACCTGGGGACTGACATACTGCATTGGAGAGTTCAGTTTCCATCGCCCGCACGTGCCCTGACTCCTAAGAGTTAAGGCTGATGTGGGAAGGCTCCTAGGTTTCCCATGGGTCCAGATAAGGCCTTGAAAAGAAGTGTTGGCAAGGGGTCGGCTAGCAAAGATGTGAAGACAATGACAGGGCAGCATGCTTGTCCCAGACCCCTGAGATGAGGCAGTGACCAGTCCAGCCAATTTAGGCCACGTTGGAGAGTCACCAGGATATCAGTGGCTGTGTGAAATGAGACCCACACCCCCTCAAGAGCAAAGATATTCCTACCCACATCTATCATCCCTTCCCCCTCTACAGACCTACCTTCCCATTTCAGCTGAACTTGGGGGAAAGGGAAATTTGAGCTCCTGGTAAGCTCTAGCAAAAAATAAATCTTGATTTGATTGAATGTTTATAAAATGAGTGTTTTACATTGGAAATAACTAAAATAAGTTTAAATACAAGGCCTTAAAGATGAAACTAAGCCTTAGTGCTTATCATGAAGTTGTTAAAGTCAGATGAGCTTGAGGTTGTTCCTCCTCTGGAAATGCTCTCATTCTAGAAATTGTTGGCATGGAAAGTTAGCTTGAGGAAGCCCTCTCTGGTCCCTTTCCTTTTGATGGACTTCCTTGCCTTTGAGTAAAATGGGAAAGGACCAAGAAGATGCCTAAGCCAATTTTCACAATTGCAAACTACTTAGACTTGCCCCCATCTGGAAGCTCTATCGGAACTGGGTACCAAAGCTTCATAAGAACAGAGTCCTTTTCTTGGCCTTGCCCCAGGGAAAATGGGCTTCCCAGGTGGAGCAATTGGTAAAGAATCTGTCTGCCAATGCAGAAGATGCCTGTTCAATACCTCAGTCGGGAAGATCCCCTGGACTAGGAAATGGCAACCCACTCTGGTATACTTGCCTAGGAAATTCCATGGACAGAGGAGCCTGAAAGACGTGGTCTCAAAAGAGTCAGATACAACTTAGTCACTGAACAACAACAAAGGATCTTCTAGAAAATGAGTATAAAAGAGGATTTGGATATGGGATGCTGAGTCCTCATAATCTCTCTAAACACCTCTAATCCAGAAGCAAAAAAGCAAGTCGTAAGAAGATGAGGCACTGAGTGAGTGGCAAAAGTTTCAGTTAGCCTGGGGCACCTCAAATCTGTGTTCCACAGAATACCCAGTACTACTCTCCATGGGTTTTACATCAAAAAACCACAAGGAAAGACAGCAACTATGCCACTAACACAATATATTAGGGCTCTAGAGTCTCCTCAGTTTAAAAGAAAGATTGCTAATTTTGTTTTCTCCAGCGTTTCCCAAAATTATTTCTTTCCAATTTTCAGTTCAGTTCAGGCACTCAGTCATGTCCGACTCTGTAACTGTGTGGACTGCAGCACACCAGGCCTCTCATCCATCACCAACTCTCAGAGTTTACTCAAACTCATGTCCATTGAGTCAGTGATGCTATCCAACCATCTCACCCTCTGTCGTCCCCTTCTCCTCCTGCCCTCAATCTTTCCCAGCATCAAGGTCCTTTCAAATCAGTCAGTTCTTTACATCAGGTGAACAAGTACTGGAGTTTCAGCTTCAACATCAGTCTTTCCAATGAACATTCAGGACTGATTTCCTTTAGGATGGACTGGTTGGATCTCCTTGCAGTCCAAGGGACTCTCAAGAGTCTTCTCCAACACCACAGTTCAAAAGCATCAATTCTTCAACACTCAGTTTTCTTTATAGTCCAACTCTCACATCCATATATGATTACTGGAAAAACCATAGCCTTGACTAGATGGACCTTTGTTGCCAAGGTAATGTCTCTGTTTTTTAATATGCTGTCTAGGTTGGTCATAACTTTTCTTCCAAGGATAAGCATCTTTTTATTTCATGGCTGCAATCACCATCTGCAGTGATTTTGGAGCCCCCAAAAGTAAAGTCTGACACTGCTTCCACTGTTTCTCCATCTATCTGCCATGAAGTGATGGGACCGAATCCCATGATATTCATTTTCTGAATGTTGAGCTTTAAGCCAACTTTTTCACTCTCCTCTTCCATTTCCATAAAGAAGCTCTTTAGTTCTTCTTCACTTTCTGCCATAAGGGTTCCAAATTTAACATGTAATAATCATTGGAACTGCACTGGGTAAATCGAATGCAAAATAAAAGCAGTATGACTTTATTTTATTTATATAAATAGATTATTCAGACTTCCTTGGTGGCTCAAACGGTAAAGCATCTGCCTACAATACGGAAGAGATCCAGGTTCAGTCCCTGGGTTGGGAAGATCCCCTGGAGAAGGAAATAGCAATCCACTCCAGTACTCTTGCCTGGAAAATCCCATGGATGGAGGAGTCTGGTAGGCTTCAGTCCATGGGGTTGCAAAGAGTCAGACACCACTCAGCGACTTCACTTTCTTTCTTTTTTTGTGTTTGAAATTCACTTGTTAAACATCATCAAAATATAAACAAATATAGAAGAGACCTTCTACAATCACTAATCTAACACAACTCAGGGAAAATGTAGGCTCCTTCTTCACAAAACGTTTTAACTACAATGCATTACAGTTGGTTGTCTATTTCTTGTCCGCAATATCTCATCTCATTTATACTCTCACTTTGTGCAGTTACAGACAAGTAGGTTTGGTTCAGAAAGGTTAAATGAGTTGCCAGAGGTCTGGAAATGCATAATTGAACAAACTGGCCTAAAAGTCAAGCCATTAAACAGACTCAAAATATTCTGAACTCATTTAGTCCAACACGTTTATTTCACAGATGAGAAAATCCATGCTCAGAGGGATGAAATGACATCATCCAGAGAGACAGGAGCAACTCCATGTTCCCTGACTTAAAAGTGCATGCACTCTGCACTCAGCCATGCTTCTCCTAAATGTGACCAAATCCAATAGTGTGGATAAGCCAGGTGCTCAGTACGAAGACCGGAGAAGGCAATGGCAACCCACTCCAGTACTCTTGCCTGGAAAATCCCATGGACGGGGGAGCCTGGTGGGTTGCAGTCCATGGAATCGCTAAGAGTCAGACATGACTGAGCGACTTCACTTTCACTTTTCACTTCAATGCATTGGAGAAGGAAATAGCAACCCACTCCAGTGTTCTTGCCTGGAGAATCCCAGGGACGGGGGAGCCTGGTGGGCTGCTGTCTCTGGGGTCGCACAGAGTCGGGCACAACTGAAGCAACTTAGCAGCAGCAGCAGCAGTACAAAGACAGAGACCAGTTAGCTATCATAGAAAGCAGTTTTAGTCAGAAGACTTGTGATCTGCCCTTGATTCAAACACCAATATTAGTTTCCTTTTTCAGGAAGAATACTATAGAATAAGGATTGTTATTATAAGCAGTTATTAATATTTAATGGAGATTATTTTTTAAAGTGCTTATTTTACATATATTGCAATGTTAGAAATTAAAGATGAAGTCTTTTTAGTAACATTATATGTTTTGTGTGATGATTATATTAAGCCCTAAACTCAGTGACACACACAGGAAGTACATGCTTTTCCCAATTTTGCTACAGATAGTAAATAATATATAACCCACTGCATAATAACTGAGGCCTTAAGGCAAATCTGTGTGTGCTCATTCAGGAAACACATATGGCATGAAATAATACAGTGTATGATGAAAGGGCAATTTTCTGCTTTTTTATAAAATGCATATACTGTGAATTGGAGAGGATATGCTAATAGGGCTTCTCGGACTTACATCATTCCCTTGTGAGCACAAACAGTTAAATTCTATGTGATTTTCTTAAATTATAAATTCACATTATTCTCAGTCCCCAAAGCTGCAACTGAATTCATTCTTATGAACTGAGATCCAAATACATTCACCATATTGTGTAGGTGTGAAGAACACAAAAGAGAAATAAAATAGTTTCCATCTTTAATCAGGAAGATAAAATATATATATCCCTTCTTTTTATGTTTGTATTTATTCAATTATTTATTTATCCAAACAGTGTCTCAGTGTTCTTTGTATTAATGTACACTACAACCTTAATAGGAATTAAATAATACTTTTGGAATTTTTAAAACATCTCTTAAGTGATACTAGAACTACCAGGTAAAGAAGAATATTTAAATTGCAACTTACATATACAAATGTTTGGTAAAGTTTTAATAAATTTTTTTAAATAAAAGAATTATCTCATATTTGAGTTGATAAATTACTAATTTTCCCCTCAGAGAAGAACAATTAGATTGATGAATCACCTAACTCTAGTTCTCATAATTGTGTATTTGCATGCAAAACACAATTGGCATCTCATTTGTTTTTATTCCTCTGAATTCAAATAAACAAATTTTGTTCTAGATTTGTATTTTGAATGTTTTGAGAACCTAGGATCTCTTTTTATATTGTACCTTGACAAAGTAAAAATCACCAAACACTTCCCGAAAATTAGAAAACTAAAAGCCTTTATCTGACGGGACAAAAAATCAAATTATTCTTACTTTTTAGGAACATGCAAGTTGATTATCACTGAAGTATGGAATAAGATTACTGTATGCCATAATCAATAAACACATCTTACTCATTTTATTCCTGCCACTTAAAATTATTAATGTTATTTTCCAGGCTTTTGATTAAATTACAAGGTGAAAATATGGCTCAGATGGTAATACAAGTTAAAAAAAAAAACCTAAATTTAAAATAATCTGACATATAATAGTATCTGGTTAATGCATGTGTGTGGGCTCAGTCGTGTCCAACTTTTTGCAACCCCATGGACTGTGGCCTGCCAGGCTCCACTGTCCATGGAATTTTCCAAGCAAGAAAACTGGGGTGGGTTGCCACTATCAAGAATATTGTGAATTTTGCATGTGAAGGACTGGTAGCAGTAGATGTTAACCACAGGCACAATGAAAATTAATTCATAGAAGTATGAACATTGCTCTCACACAGCATTCGGCAGAATTTTAATCCATGTGGAAATGGCAACCCACTCCAGTATTCTTGCCTGGAGAATCCTATGGATGGAGGAGTCTGGTGGGCTACAGTACACAGGGTTGAAAAGAGTCGGACATGACTGAGCGACTTCACTTTCACTTTCAAGCATTTATGAAGGAATAAACCAAATGTACAAATATGATCTGAAGCTGTTCGATGGTGTGCCTTGGAGCAGTTCTATCACACTCTTCCTGTATTTCTCTAACAAACAAAACTATCATCACGATCAGTTCTCTGCAGACTAAAATTGGATCTGCAGTCATGTATATTTTGCAGGGTTGTGATGCTTACAAATTATTAACCACTGGTGCCAGAACTCAGGTGCAAGTCTTTTTATGTTCCTGTGTCTCAACAACTAGAATATTGTGGCTCTTATCTCCATGTGCATGAGGTGATTCCATAGTATGCTGTCAAAAACAAAGGATAGTATTTACTGAGAGGATAAGTCTCTCTCATTTCAAACAAAGTGTTTTTCCTATGATGGATATATACGTGTTACAAAAACAAGTTCTCAAAGACCAAAGACGCTCCTTTTTCCCAGGGGTTAACAAATCAGTCACCTGCCTGGATTTTACATTCCTTGGGACCAGAGCCATTCACGTGGTATTCAACTTTGCATTCCCCATAGTGCCCAGCTAAGCAACCAGCACATACAAATACCTATTAAATGACTGAATGCTATTGAATTGTAATGAAAATGTAATCCTAATTCTATGTCCCTTATAATCTTGTATGTAATTAGAAGGTGCTTTCCTGCTTACAATTTTATAAGATTAAGAGTCATTAGGAAACATGGCTCAGCGGGTAAAGAATCCACCTGCAATACAAGAGACACAGGTTCAATCCCTGGATCATGAAGACCCCATGGAGAAGGAAATGGCCACCCACTCCAGTATTCTTACCTGAAAAATCCCATGGACAGAGGAGCCTGGTGGTTTACAGTCCACGGGGTCACAAAGAATCTGACACAACTGAACAACTAAGCATAGGAATCATGATTCATCCATCAAGAATCTGATGAAATATTAGATAAGAGAAATCCCATCATAAGAGATGAGTTTCTAAATGGAGACAGTTTACACAGCATTAGTAGGCTTTCACAAAAGTATAGAATATTGACTTTTACATACTACATTGCAAAATATTATTGATTATAGTCATTTTGAAACAAAGCAATTGGGTAAATTAGGTTTCTCCCCTATTTACCACATTATGTTTTAATCAAAGATTACAATGATATTAATAGCATACACTTGTTTCCACCACAAACACAAATCAGGCAGTGCATTGTTCACCAAAGCTTTTAGTTTAGGTTTAAATACAATGAACAATTATGTTGGTTATGCTCAAGCACAAGGCAGGACTCAAACTAATTATTTGAGAAAATATATTATTTCAATTATTAAAAAACATTAAAGGAAAATGTTTACTGTAAATTAAAATATTTCACTAATCTTGACATCTATTACCACCTTATAAACAATAATAAAATAGTGTATATGATATGTGTATACTTCAAAGAAATCTGAAAGGTCACCTTTGACCTTTGGCTTATTTGTGAAATCAGCCTTAAATGAATTAGCTGATGGCAACATTCATCATCTGATTAATCATTTAATTAAAAGGTCTGTGGTACTCCAGTGTTCCCATACAAATGTGTATCAAGCTAAACATGACAGCTCTGGTAAATCAAGGAAAATAAGGACACTTAAATGTTATAAATCATAATGTCAATCTGACATTTTTCATTTCAGCTTTGTCTTATTCACCTCATACATACTTGGTGAGCTATCCTCCTACAAATTAAGGCAGGATCACAGAGTATACATGCTTCTACATATTTGACATCAACATTTTCTGGGATACTGTTTATTTATAATCTCAGCTAATTTTTCAAGATGGCACTGTTTAGGAACTTTATTCTGGCTCTGAAGAAAAAAACAGATGAAACCTGAATATTTCAAGTATCTGAGATTATAAAAATTTCAAGTTTATTTCTTGCACGAAATCTATTCATCTCCATGTACATAGGTCAGTGCCTAAATGGGATGTGATAATGAAGTTGACTGCTGTACTAATGGCAGAAAGCCAAGAGGAACTAAAGAGCCTCTTAATGAAGGTGAAAGAGGAGAGTAGAAAAGCTGGCTTAAGACTCAACATTCAAAAAAAGAAGATCATGGCATCTGGTCCCATCATTTCATGGTAAATAGATGAGGAAAAAATGGAAACAGTGACAGACTTAATTTTCTGGACTCCAAAATCACTGCAGACAATGACTGCAGCCATGAAATTAATGCTTGCTCTTTGGAAGAAAAGCTATGACAAACCTAGACCACATATTAAAAAGCAGAGACATCATGTTGCTAACAAATATCCATATCATCAAAGCTATGGTTTTTCCAGTAATCATGTATGGATGTGAGACCTGGCCATAAAGAAGGCTGAGCACCAAAGAACTGACACTTCCAAATTGTGGTGCTGGGGAAGACTCTTGAGAATCCCCTGGACTGCAAGGAGATTAAACCAGTCAATCCTAAAGGAAACTAACCCTAAATATTCATTGGAAGGACTGATCCTGAAGCTGAAGCTCCAATACTTTGGCCACCAAATGAGAAGAACCAACTCGTTGGAAAAGGCCTTGATGCTGGGAGAGATTGAGGGCAGAAGGAGAAGGGGACAACAGAGGATGAGATGGTTGGATGGCATCATTGACTCAATGGACGTAAGTCTGAGCAAACTCCAGAAGATAGTGAAGGACAGGGAAGCCTGGTGTGCTGTAGTCCATGGGATCACAAAGAGTTGGACATGACTAAGCGACTGAACAACAAGCTGTACTACTTGTCAAGCAGTGGCCTTAATTAGTTTATTCAGAATTTTCAATTTCTACATGGGCAGAAAATTACAAAAATATAAACTTCAAGGACACTGAGGATCCAACTCTTTTAGGGCATTCCAGATAATATTAAAGAGATGTTTATTTGTTCATCAAGGATTTACTTGAGAAAAAACACATGCAGAGCACTATTGAGCGAATGGAATGGAGCAAACGCTGCAGTGAATGGCTGTATATTGTAAACCTACATGCACTACATAATAACATTCAAGTGCCTTTCTTTTATAATATTCTTGGTACAAGAGGATCATCTGTTCTCAATTGAACTTACAAATTTTACTTGTATAACATTGCTGTTTGAACTTAAAACTTGAATACTTCTGCCAATGCATATTTAGACTATTATTACTATGCCAATCAAGTGAATGAGCCTCAAGTAATGAATTGTATGGCTCGCAACCTCTTGGTTGTACACAGGTAAAAATATAGATCAGTAGATGGATTATGCTGATGTATTAAAGAAGCTAATAATATCTGATTTTAAAAATTCTTAAAATTCATGATAGCTGATTTGTCCTTTAATCTAGTATCATAGAAATCATTACCAAGGGTGGCTTCATTCATATTGTCAAATTCACAAAAACACTTAGGTATCTGTAATCATACATCTCTGTTAACATCAAAAGGAGACGAGTACACCAGAATAAATATTCTCAAAGGCATAAATTTAGAAAATAGAGAAAAATAAAAATGAGCTACTAGAACTGTTGGTTTAGAAAAACAAACAAAATGGAAATAAGAAAGAAAGGAGAAAGGAGGGAGGGAAGGAGGAAGATTTGTCCCTTCATCAGTCAGGGAATGATGGGCCAAGTACCCTCAAAGTGCATGAGGACTGAGCGCTAGTGCAGCCAGTCACTTTGCAGTAATCATGACATTCAAGGGAGGCATCAACCACCAAGACAATGGCGCAGCTGTTAACCCACTTCAACAAGCAACGCCCAGTAGCTCTGCTGGTCACATTCCTCTTCCACCAAGCCTTGTGAAATATATCTCTGAATCGCTTTGATATTACTTCCTGTGTAGTCTTTGAATTAAACCATTTCTTTCTTTTTCCCTCACCAACACCTTGGTATTCACAATCATCTCCTCTTTCCATCTCCTCTTTCCACGGTAGTCCACTAACTGGTTCTGATTTTCACTATTTCCCTTCTTTAATCTGTTTCCCACTCTACAGGCAGAGAGATCTTTTCAACATGCAAACCTATAACCTGAAATCCAGATTAAGTGCTTCCAATACTTGAATAGGTCCCTTTATTTTTAGAATAAAGACCAATATTTTTACCATGGCTAGCTGAGATGTGGGCTACATCCTTATCTTCCCCGGCTCCAGCTGTCCTTTGATTTGCCATGGTCCCCTCCTACACATTAGACTTTCTCATGCTGATGCTTTAGCCTGGAATGCTTTTCCTTTAACTCTCACTTCTGATAACTGCTAGTCATTTTTTGGATCTCAGTTCAGACATCACTTCCCCAAGGGCACATCTGGCCTTACCCGTAACCCACAATAACTGGGTCAAGCATTCAGTTAGATATTCTTGGCATTAGGCACACCATTGCATTTATCACAGTTTATAACTATACACTTATTATGGGTAATTAGGTGATTATTACTGATCTTTGTCACTAGACTATAAGCACAATAAAGAAAAAACAGTGTATGGTTTTCTCATAGTTTTAACCTCAATATCTAGCAAAATTTATGGCACACAGTGAACAAGTATTATTTCTTCAACGAATAATGTGTGTCAAAATGAGGTCATTAACAAGTGGTTAAAGCTACAACAAATTGCTTTATTTCCATTCACCAGAATCACTCTGATCAGAGTCTGAAGGGTGAAATTACTTCACATTTCATAATGAACAAATTCAATGATTTTGTTTAAACTCTAGAATTTTTAGCATCCCATAGATGTGGCCAAAATGAAAGTTCATTAGCATCTTTCATTAGTTATTACAGAAACAGAATTCTACTGCTAAATTGGCATTTTAAAATTTTCTATTATCGATCCCTCATTATATAAGAGTCTTAGGAGATCTTCAAAATGTCATTCAGCCTGTTGGTGACAGCATAGGGATGAAAATCAGCCATTTAAAATCCCAATTTTTCTTTTTTTTTTTTGCTACAACTATGCTGTAACTTTTAGGTTTATGACTTCATTTTCATTTTTGGACATTTGTAAGACACAACAAGTACCCATAAGAGAAATATCTCCAAATGGTTAACTTTGTCACATTATTTAGACTTCTGCTTTAAAACATTAAAATAAAGAGCAATATTTTTAGAAGTGTACGAAGCCTAATTTTGTAAGAAATTAAACATTTTCATGCCTTATTTGCAATTTACATTGTACACATTAAATGGGGGTGAGAGGAGGACAGTACAAGCTTTCCTGGTTTCTTAATATTCTGAGGCAAATAATTTTTCCAGTTAAGTCTACTTGTCCATAATTCTATTTATGAAAACTCAAAAGGAAGGTAAATTTTGAGGAAGGGGTTGGGGATGTGACAACAGCAGATGGAAAAGCACTACTGGAATCCAGTCTATTACAATTGGCTATGTGACCTTGGACTGAGTACTTCCCCTCTGTAAACTTCCTCATCTGTACAGTCAGGAAATTGGTCTAAATCACGAGCTCTATCTGTTGATGGGTTTCCATGATCCCATTAAACCCTTTGGGGTGTGTATGTACATTTTTCTGGGAAGAGGATCCACAGTTTCTATTTTGTTGGCAAGGATCTGGGAAACAAAACATGTTAGTTGCCTCTGTCCTTCCTAGTTTTGAAAATGGAACAAAGCAACACATAGAATTATAATTTTAGATGGAAATCAGAAATAGTATAATTATTAGCATGAGCAATAAGATTATTTGAAGAGCAGATTCTGCACAAAGGAATACTATCATCAACCACATATTTAAGTATTAGATGAAGAACTTCACTGGAAGGCCAGTTCAGATTTTCCATGAGTAGAATCAATTGTCGCAGACCAAGGTAATAACTACATATAACAAAATCTCAATATGTCACATATTTTCAGTCCTTCCTTTTTATCACTGTTTTAATGACCAATTCATGTAGGCCTGCTATATAGGATTACAAGGAGTGGAAGCAATTCAGGGAAGTTTGTCAGCAAATAAATACTTTCTTACACATTTCAGGATATCTATTCCAAAACATTTTGATGATAACTTTTGGATGGTTGAATATCCATGGTTGCTGTAGTACACACATATTTATTAAAGACAGAAATAAAAGTCACTCTACATATCACTTATTTCCTTGTTCTATGTCTTAATGTAATAAATATTGCTTAGTTTTCTAGACACCTGTGAAATATCAGTGAACAAACTAATATCTTCTGTCCGCATGGTGCTTACATTTCAGAAGGGAAGAAATAAAATAAACAATATTCATAAAAATAATTAAGCCAGTTATTATTTTTAAAGGTGATAAATGCTTTGGCCAAAAATTTAAAAAGAGTAGAAAAATTAGGAACCAGAGGTAAGGAGAATGGTTCCAATTTTAAATATATCAGGGTAGGCTTCACTGAGAAGGTGTTATTTAGCAAAGACCTGAGGAGATAAGGGAGTGAGTCAGGGTTACTTATACACCGGAGAAGAGCTTTCTAGACAGGGGGAAGAGTCAAGGCAAGGATATACTTTATGGATTCAAAGAATAGCCATGAAGCCTTTGTGGCAGGGAAAAACCAAAAATCATTCTGCTGCTAATGATGTGACCGGCAAGAGCTTAATATCTAAAATATACAAACAGCTCATACAACTCAACAACAACAAGAAAGCAAACAACTCAATCAAAAAAATGAGAATACCATAATAGACATTTCTCCAAAGAAGACATACAGATGGCTAGGAGGCACGTGAAAAGATGTTCAGCATAGCTAATTATTAGAGAAATGCAAATCAAAACTACAATGAGGTACCACCTCACATCTGTCAGAATGGTCATTGTTAAAATGTCTATAAACAATAAATGCTGGAGAGGGTGTGGAGAAAAGGGAACTCTCCTACACTATTGGTGGCAATATAAGTTGGGAAGCCACTATGGAAAACAGGATGATGGTTCCTCAGATAACTAAAAATAGAATCACCATATGATCCAGCAATCCCAGTTCTGGGCATATACCCAGACAAAACTATAATTCAAAAGAATCCATTACCCCTATGTTCGTAACAGCACTTTTCACAATAGCCAAAACTTGAAAACAACCTAAATGTCCATTGACAGATGAACAGATAAAGATGTGACATATGTACAATGGAGTACTACTCAGCCATAAGAAAGAACAAAATGGCATGTGAAGCAACATGGACACAACCAGAGATTATCATACTAAGCGAAATCAGAAAGAGCAAAATAAACACATGATACCATTTATATGTGAAATCTAAAGTATGATGCGAATGAACCTATCTGCAAAACAGAAATAGACTCTCAGACATAGGATCAGACTTGTGGTGGCCAAGATGGAGAGGAGAGAGAAAGATGGACTGGGAGTTGGAAGTTGGTAGATGCAAGCCATTACATTTAGAATGGATAACAATAACCACCTACTGTGGTACAGGGAACTATATCCAATCACCTGGAATAAACCATAATGGAAAAAAATATAAAAAAGAATATGTATATGACCATAACTGAGTCACTTTGTTGTACGGCAGAGATTGGCACAACATTATAAATCAACTATACTTCAATTAAAAAAAAAAAGCATCTGCTTATGGTCATGAATTTTGTAAAATGTTCATCTTCCAGTTGATACCTCATTTTCTGTTGCTTATTTGTTTAAAATCAAAGTCCTAACTCTTGAACAATTTTCGTAGAATCTCATATTTGTCAAGAAAGGAAAAGTGAAAATTCTGAGAATTTTAAAATCACCCCAAAACCATGATCGTAGTTTAAGCCCCTCAGTTTCCACAAACATATATTTGGCAATGAATTGTTATATAATACACAAATATGCCATTTAATAAGAGATGATGTCACTATAAAGACATTAAGTAAAAGATTTTCATTTTGAACATTTAGAGATTGGGCACAAAGCATTTGCTATACTCCAACAAAGGAAAATTCCAAGATTCACAGCCAACATAAAAGCACCCATTCTTTCTGAAATGTCACGGCTCTTTTAGACATTTGTTACACTGTTCATTTCATTAACTTTTTTTTTTCCAGAAAAAAAAATCACAATTATTGTGCAATTTCCACAGCATTTATCTGGGTGAATATCTCCAAAAAGAATACATATAAAGGTAGTACTTTTTTTTTAACAAGAGAAGCTCAGTCAGCTCTCCCGCAAGTAAGCATCTTATTCTTGCCTCTGTGCATTGCTGAAAATGCATGGTGATCCACAAGCTTAGAAATGTAACAAGATGTACACAGTCCTACCTTGCCCATATGATCCTTTTTGCCAAAGCCAGTGGCAGCTGCAATGCTCCCTGCTCCTTCTACTGTCTTCTGTGCTACTGCAGTCACCCCTGTCACCACTGCCTCGCCAACGTTTGTCACTTGCTCTTTGGTCTTCTCAGCCACTGGGATGAATCAAAAACAATGACAGATTAAGGGATGGTGGGCCAGCAGCCACTAGGAATAATTTCACTTCCACTAACTATCAACTTCCAAAGACCTATATTCACACACATAGATAACTGGTGAGTCAGGAGAAGAAAAAGTTACTGAGATTGCTAAGTGAGCGTGGCTTAGCCAAACAACAGATTCTTTGCCAAGATAGTCTATGCAATCATGCAGATATTTAAAGGTGTTTCAAGCCTAATGATCACAAATTTAGGGCTATAAGCAATTTCGCTCTGATTTACATTTTATGAAAGAAAGTTTACAGAAAGCAAGGCTTGCAGGTGTAGTTGTATCAAACTCAGCATGAAATATTTCTTTATTGCAATTTCAATGCCAAGTCTTTGATCTCACTCAGCATGTTTTTTTCATCACACCTTCTGAGTCACAGAACACATACATGCTCTCACATGGTACCATCAGAAATAAAACAATAAAGTGAGGGATGACTATGCTGATCCTTTTATGAAACAACAGATAGTTGAAACAGAATGAGTTTTAGTGTTAAGATTTATCTTCAATCATTTTAATGGGAACAAAAGAGCTAGACTTAAAGTATGAAATGAAATGGTTTGTTGAGCACACTTAATTTCTTTTCATTAAAAATAAAATATGGAGATTCAGTAGGATTTTAAAAATAAGTTAAATTTTAAGATGATGGTATAAATAGTTTGGGATTAGATTTAGAAAGAGATTTGATCTCATATAAAAAATTATCCAAGACTATATATAACTGTTGAATTAATCTTTCTATATTAACTCCATACAAATATCAAATAAACAAAGCTTCAATAAAATAAAAGTTTGTTTCAATTAATTAAGAGTTTTATGAAAAAGGAGTAAAAGATGAGGTTCTACACTTTTAACAATTTCAAGGTCAAGGGAAACAAGACAACTCTCCACCCAAACCTTTTTCCAGTAGTCATGTATGGATGTGAGAGGTGGACTATAAAGAATTCATGTTTTTGAACTATGGTATTGGAGAAGACTCTTGAGAGTCCCTTGGACAGCAAGGAGATCAAACCAGTCAATCCTGAAGGAAATCAGTCATGAATATTCATTGGAAGGACTGATGCTGAAGCTCCAATAATTTGGCCATCTGATGCAAAGAACTGACTCATTGGAAAAGACCCTGATGCTGGGGAAAGATCAAAGGCAGGAGAAGGGGATGACAGAGGATGAGAATGGTTGGATGGCATCACCAACTCAATTGACATGAGTTTGAGCAAGCTCCGGGAGTTGGTGATGCACAGGGAAGCCTGGCATACTGCAGTCTATGGGGTCGCAAACAATCAGACACAGCTGAGCAACTAAACTGAACTAAAACCTTGTAACACTTACACTCATAAAGCCTGGGTCTTGCATTCTTATCTATATGTAATGTTTTTCTTCTTTTCTGAGGAATTCAATGAGTTGTACTATGTGAGCTGTTAAGTGTTATGTGCTAGTCACCTGATTATTGTACAGATTTCATTTCACCAGTTGGGAAGGGCCAGTCCCTGGGTCAGGAAGATTCCCCTGGAGAAGGAAATGACAACCCATTCCAGTATTCTTGCTTGGAGAATCCCATGGACAGTGGAGCCTGATGGGCTACTATTCAAAGCACTGCAGACTCTGACACGACTAAACAGTAATAGTGTGGTCAGAACAATTGGGTTTTGAACACAATTGGGTATGTAGGGTCATGGAAGTTGAGGAGGTACATAAGGAAAAAAGGAAAACGAGTCTCACTCCTCAGTGTAGACAATAGGGGGAAACGAAAGTGGCCCCAAGAGTCTAAAAGCACCAAGAGTTCACAGCAGGTATTGCTTGCTATTTGCCTTTTGCTACTTCTGGGGATGTGGTGGATGCTTACCAACTAGTCATGGCTATACTCAATGCAAAGTTCAATTTAAATGCCAGTGAAAAACTGTACTGGAAATCTCATGTTTTTAAACATTTCCAGAATGTTGATGCTTTAAAAATAGTGAATTATGGGCTTCAAGTTCTCTTTTTTTTTCTTTTCTAAGAACACAAGTAGAAAATTTTACTTGAAAACGAACATTTCTTGTTATAAAATCTCAAAGACAAAAATAAATTTTGATCTTTTTAGAGATTCATAATTTTTCTTCTGCCAGCCATGAAACTTTATTTTTATAATTCTAGATTTATATACATACTTTTTTAATGCACATAAACTGCACAGTAAAATGCACTTTGTAGTTTATTATAATTTATTAGATTTTACCACTGTAAGAATAAGTAAATTATTTACATTACAAAATGGCAGAATTTACATGTAGCAGTGGTGAACCTTTTACTTTCTTAATTTATTTTTATTTTTTGGCTGTGCCATGCAGCATGTGGGATCTTTCCCAACCAGGGGTCGAACCCAGGTCCCTGCATTGGAAGCATTTAATTTTGACCACTGTACCACAAGGGAAGTCCCTGATAGACACATTTTAAGATTTCTGTAGGAACTGATTTACCTAGCAGATAATTTACTGACCTTAAACCCCTTTGTTAAAACCCACCTCAAAAGTTAAATTCCATGTTAATAACCTCTTTTCCCAACAACTGTCCTTCTTCCTCCTCCTGTGTACTCATAAAATTTTAAGTATATCTTTACTACTGAACTTTTTATTTGCACCATAATTATTGATTTCCCAGTATGTCTATCCACCTCCACTAGTATATTTTGAGTTGATCAAAATCAGAGATCATATTGTCTTTATATTATTTCATTGTAATACTCATTAAATAATTTTGAGTACATTAAAAGAAACTTTGTGTATATGTCTAATTTATACATTAATTTCAACAATTGTTGACTCTAATTAACAATAAAATTCCACAAAGGAAATGTGGCACCAACTTTTAGAATAAACAGTAAATCTAACCTATAACATTAAAAAAAATTACAAAATTAAGATCTAGTTTTGAATTAGTATACAAATTACAGATATGAGGACAAGAAATGTATATTTTAAAGCAGTTTAACAGGGAAATTTAAAATGTAACATGTTGAAAATTAACTGTGTTCATTATTGTATAACAAATTTCTGTGTGTAAGAATCAAAGCCTGCAGAAGATCTCCAACAATAGGAATTTCTTTATATCATACTTTAATGAGGGAAAAAATGAGAATGAGTCAGCTTATATCAAATCATTTTTTTTAATACCTTCAAAGGCATGTCATTCAATAAGCCCAGATTAAGTGCACTCTCATATTTTCCTATAATGTGATGTACTGACAACTGAAATAATAATGTCCTGAGATCAAAAAGCCAGGGATTAATGTAGAGTTTTCTGGATTTTATCTTCAGATTATCTAACTGGGAGGATTAATTTTCCCTGGATGTTGTAGGTAGAAAACGCCCAGCCTAAGTTTACTGAAGTCTGTATTTCTACAAAATAGTTAATGAAATGAATCTTGTGGAAATTTTTCTTTTAACATTAGCTGATAATGTTATGCACTTTATAACAGTTTCTCAATTCCCTGCTTTAAAAGTAATAACAAAATTAATAACAATTATTTAGTATTTATTATGTACCATGATAAACATTTTAGGTCATATACAAAAAGCAACCAATTCTCTCTCTGATTAACTACTGAGATTATTACCTTAAACATTTATTTTCCCTTATAATATGAATTTAGAATTTTACATGAAATAACTTTACTCAACAAATTAATTTATCTGATATGAGAGAGGGATGGCCCTTATTGCAACTGGTTTATCCTACTGCAATTTTCATGGCCAGATTACTTATAACTACATTTTTGATATTTTACTACTGCCAGGGTGATTGACTGGTGCTGTGCTAAGTCACTTCAGTCATGTCTGCCTCTTTGCAACCTGCAGGGACAGGCTTTTCTGTCCATGGGGATTCTCCAGGCAAGAATACTGGAGTGGGTTGCCATGCCCTCTTCCAGGGGAGCTTTCCAACCCAGGGATCGAACCCAGGTCTCCCATATTGCAGGCAGATTCTTTACCATCTGAGCCACCAGGGAAGTCTTTGGTGCAATGATGTAAATACATTTTACGTCACTGGTGCAATGGTGTAAATACTGCCCATACCAAAATCATCATGGTCTCCCTGCTTAGAAGGATTTTCCATAGTGTTCTGGGGAACACTCACTGAATTGAACTCTAGTAACTATCGAAAAGGCTTCCCTTGTGGCTCAGCTGGTAAAGAATCCGCCTGCAATGCGGGAGACCTGGGTTTGATCCCTGGGTTGGGAAGAGCCCCTGGAGAAGGAAACAGCTACCCACTCCAGTATTCAGCCCTGGAGAATTCCATGGGCTGTGTAGTCCATGGGGATCACAAGAGTGGGACACTACTGAATGACTTTCACTTTTTTCAACTATTGAAAGAAAGTCAAATGAGTTTTGGAAATCCTGGGTTAAACTAAATTATGTAAATTTATTTACTATAGAACAGCTCAGTTTCTTTAATATGCTAAAAGGAAGACAGGATATGCAAAGTTTCCAAACACTTTAAAACCATGGAAACATTAGCTGGCAGGCTACTGTTTTTCAGAAACAATTTGCAAAATATTGTCTTATAGTACAAAACTTCAGTCACTTGTACCAGGCCAAGTGTGTACGCATGCATGCACACAAACACCTCAAAAACTCATGTTTACATTCTATCATTCTAAAAAAAACTCAAAAATTCTGACTTTGTCAATAGTTATCCTTGCAGCCCATCTGCATAGCCTCTATTGGATGGTAGTATTAGTTTATTCTCTAATTTTTACCACAGGCTCTAAACTTTGCAATATGCTTATCCTCTTTTTCATCCATATGGATTCTCCTTCAGTTATTACAATGAAAAGCTGTTAATCCAAGTAGATTATCTTCATATAGCATAGTCTACAACTGTCTGATAACTAGTTTTTACAAAAGTCATACTTTATACCATGCCATTTATAGAAGGTCCCTACAGGGCAGTTTATATATACTGAATCCAACAGAGCAAATGTATGTTGCGCACTTTAACTTAGCTTCTAGAAGAATTAGTTTCAAAGGGTTGTTTTTTATTTATTTACTTTCAGCTGCACTATGTGGCTTACGGGATCTTAGTTCCCTGAACAGGGGTTGAACCCAGGACACGGCAGTGAAAACCCATAATCCTCACCACAAGGCCACCACAGAACTCCCTGTTTTGATTTTATACTCTAACTTTTTTAGTCAAAAGTATGTATAAAAGGGCTTCCCTGAGAGCTCAGTTGGTAAAGAATCTGCCTGCAATGTAGAATACTCTGGTTTGATTCCTGGGGCAGGAAGATCTGCTGGAGAAGGGATAGGCTACCCACTCCAGTATTCTTGGATTTCCCTTGTGGCTCAGCTGGTAAAGAATCGGCCTGCAGTGCGGGAGACCTGGCTTTGATCCCTAGGTTGGGAAGATCCCCAGAGAAGGGAAAAGCCACCCACTCCAGTATTCTGGCCTGGAGAATTCCATGGACTATATAGTATGTATAAAGGTATATATAAAAGTCATATAAATATCTTTCTCCACTAGCTACCAAAATGTAGCTCAAGGTAGATTTCACTACAAAATAATAGTAAAACCTAGGTAATACATACCATTTGCCTTTAGTATTCTAGGTATTTATATATATTCTCATTCACTGAATTCTTTTATAGATGAGGAAACTGAATCATAGAGAGGTAATGAATCTTGCAGAATAGTCACACAGCTAGTAAGGGGTAAGCAGAAATTTGGACTAAAGACTTCCGGCTTCAGTGTTTGTGGCCTTAACCAAAACATTGTATTAATATTCCCATTTGATTTTCTCAAAATCTATTTTATAACTTAGCAATAGAAGCATGTTATTTTGCTGAGGCCCTGCCATATTTACTGTTTTCTCATCATATGAGTTATATTTTATATCTGATCGTATGATTATATCTTATTTTATCATGCCTGTCAGAAAGCTTGGAGTACATAAAACATAAAACTCAATCACAGCAAGTCCATATATTAAAGTTGCTAAATTGTGATTTTTCTATTTCTATCATTATCCTCCTGCTCTTCCTCATCATCACCACCATAATTTTCATCATTTTTGCTATTCACTTATTGTAATCTTGTTACAGACCTAATTTCAAAATTTGGGTGAAATTAGGCCAAACAGAGATAAATACAATAAATAATTCACTGATCATCCCAAGGGTATTTCCTAAAATGTCTTCTGAATCAAGGAAGTATTATAATTTGTATATTTTAGTGTCAGAATATTTCATTGTACTCTATAGAAAATTTTCATTCAACTCTTTAAAAATGGCAGTCCTTTTATGATATTCCACTATCATTTGCCAGAACATTAAGTTGACCAGAATACTCAAATGTTATACTACTATAAGTTAAACAATGAAACTAGTCAATTCAGTCATCATTCTTGACAATTACAAACACTTTTACTTATTTATAACAAATACTTAACATACTTAAAATATTTAATATTTAATAAAGAATCAAGATTAAACAAAGCTGATGTTTTCTAGAATGCTCCTCTATGGGCAGAGTGGTTATTTATATTTACATTCTGAACGATACGTGCTGGGCTATCCTGCTTACTAGATATTTTCAATATCATCCTTGAATATAAGTTCCACAAAGCTTACCTGTTGTCACACCATGAACTACCCCTTCCTTGGTTTTGGATCCTACAAAAACAAACAAATTCAAACCATAAGCTTCAAAGTCACCTTTACTGCTAATGAGCTACTTTTAAATACATCTAATGGAAAAACAATATCTCACTCTTCAAAAACCCATATGTAAAGATATCCTCAGGGAGCAAAAAATTTTAAACAAAAAAAGTCAGTAACCATTACAACAAATACAACAAAGCAAAGCTAAAAGGATACGCTCCAATTAAGATTTTAGCACACAGTAACAGCTTTTCAACCCCTTGTGTCCCACTTCACATATCAACTTACAGAAAGTTAAAAAGAAAAGGTGAGAAAACACAGGGTCTGGCTGGGAAGGTGATTTTGGATTCAGAACTGCAGAAGCTCTACTAAAATGCAATACAGAGAAAGATTCCTTAACCCATGGAACACAAATGGATGGGGGAAGGAGAGAAGGAATTCATAGTTGTTGAACATCTATTATGAAAAAGGCATTTTTCATCTCATTTAATGTTTGTGATAACCCCCCATTTCAAATCATGCCCATTTTATTCCACATGAAGCAATTACAAATTAAAGTTAAATGATTTGTCTGAAGTCACCAGCTATAAGCATGTTCAAATTAAGGGCTCTGTGACCCTAAGCCCATATTGTTTCTATGAAACCAGGCAAGCCTTCAGAAGGAATACAGTATTTGATCACTGAAGTATGACTAATGCTAGCTTCAAGAAGGGGCAAGATAGGAATTTTCCCCAAATCTTGACCATTACCAAACCTTTACACAAAGAGTTTATGAATATGTATTGCTAAAATTAAGTTTGTGAATAATTCTATTCATCAGCTCTCTAACATTGGATTTTTAGTGTAATTCATACAGCTTTTTAATGATCTTGGAGAAAATAACAACAAAAAGAAAATTCATTTGAAAACTACCCTGTAAGCTAAATAAAGTAATTCTATCAGACAGAGAAGAATGTAAGGAAATTAGGACCAAAAAACTGGGAAATGAATATTTATCATACACTACCTGCCACCCCTTCAACCCCTTATTTTTAAAAACAACTAGTAAAAATATATTTTAACAGTTGGCCTGTAGTCTATTCTCTCTGCCTCAGTTATACCTGATAATTTAATCTTTGGCTAAATCATGGAATGTATCCTGAACCAAATATACAAGAAAGACTTAATGAGGTTGCTTTGTATCAAACCAATCACCTTTTTTTGGCTGTCATAATTGTTTAGTAGTATATGTTACTGATGATTAACTTTTAATTGATAAGTAATCTGCAATGAAAAGATAAAGCTACAAAATACGTGCCAAGTGGTATGTCACCAGTAATGTGATAGACAGATAGACCTTATAGATAATTAGATCTCATAACAGATAACAGCTGAAGGGACCCTAGATCTGATGGCATCCCTAAGCTGATGTAGCCCACATCCATTCCCTTCTTCTCTGTTATGACTTCACAAAGCTGCAGAGTAGAGATCAGAAATAATGCCTGGGCACTGCCAAGGACTCAATTATGCTGTTGTGCATGTCATGTTGACTATCTCAGTATGTTGGAGGTGAAGCAAATTGTGACTTGGGAGTTTGATATCAATCTACAGTCCAGACCACTGCTACTTATTGAGCAGAATTTCACTGGAAGAGTTTTGAAGGTCATTTTCTTTCCTTTACTGTTACAATACTTAGCATAGAACTACATTTTTTTTTTTGCTTTTGAATTTCACTCTCAACTTATAATTTCTAAACCATTTGATTGAGAAATTTTTGGTCCATTAAATTGAAGTAGGTTGATTGAAAATTTGTATACAAAGATATCACAAAAGGAGAAAAAAAACATAAAAATAATACTGATCCTTATGGTGGTTCATCAATTAGCATTAAAAGCTACTCTCTCATGAGGCTTAAGAAAACCATGTGCTAAACTTGTTCAGCCATAAGTGAAACAGGAAAATTTTCCCTAGTTACTTCTAATCTTTCAATCTAGTTATTGATAATAGTTCTTATAATGAAGGATAAAATTATAGAAAGAAAATACATAGACAAAGAAATTATTCTGTTGCAGAGTTTGTGTGCATGAGTTAATCGTTCAGTCCTGTCAGACTCTTTGCAACCCCGTGGACGGTAGCCCACCAAGCTACTCTGTCCATGGGATTCTCCAGGCAAGAATACTGGAGTGGGTTGCCATTCCCTTCTCCAGGGGATCTTTCCGACCCAGGGATCGAACCCAGGCCTCCTGCGTGGCACAGGTTCTTTACCATTGGAGCCACCAAGCAGCGTTTATTTGACAATAATAACCATGGCTCCTACATATAAAAGTACACTAACAAAAATTCTCAATGAAATGTTAATGAATCAAACACAACAATGCATGAAGAGAATTATACATCACAATCAGGTGGCATTTATCATAGGTATGTAAGGCTGGTTCAATGTTTGAAAGTCAATTAAGTAATTCTTCACATCAGCAGGACCAAAAAGACAAATGTCATGATCATATTAATAGATGCAGAAAGAGCATTTGCAAAACCGAACACCTGCTGCTGCTAAGTCGCTTCAGTCGTGTCCGACTCTGTGCGACCCCATAGACGGCAGCCAACCAGGCTCCCCTATCCCTGGGATTCTCACTTGTGATAAAAAACCCTCCCAGTAAACTAGAAATAGAGAAGTTTCTCAACCTGATAGAAAATATCTACCAAAAAGTCTACAGCTAACAACATATTTCATTGTGAGACACTAGTAACTTTATTACCAGGAACAAGGCAATAATATCCCCTTTCACCATTCCTTCAACATCTTACAGGAAGCCCTAGCTATTGCAATAAGACGAGGAAATAAAAGATATCTGGGAAAGATGAAACAAAACTGTCAAGAATGAATAAAAAATATTCTGGTGCTAATAAGTTATTATAGAAAGATTGCAGGATGCAAGGTTAAAAAGTCAATCACCTTCCTATATACCAGTAATGAATGGAGCAGAATTTGACATTAAAAACACAGTATCATTTACATTAGCATAAAAAATAAATAAAATACCTGGGCATAAATTTAATGCAATATACAAGATCTATATGGGAAAAATTATGAAGCTTTGATAACAAAATCAAAGAACTACATAAATGGAGAGAGATTCCACATTCATGGATAGAAGACAGAATATTAACAACATGTTGCTGCTGCTGCTAAGTCGCTTCAGTCGTGTCCGACTCTGTGCGACCCCACAGACGGCAGCTCACCAGGCTCCCCCATCCCTGGGATTCTCCAGGCAAGAACACGGAGTGGGTCGCCATTTCCTTCTCCAATGCATGAAAGTGAAAAGAGAAAGTGAAGTCGCTCAGTTGTGTCCAACTCTTCGCGACCCCGTAGACTGCAGCCTACCAGGCTCCTCTGTCCATGGGATTTTCCAGACAAGAGTACTGGAGTGGGGTGCCATTGCCATGTTAGCTCTTCCCAACTTGATTTTACAATTCCATGTTCATGTATGTATACACACACACACACACACACACACGCACACACACACATATATATATATAGAGAGAGAGAGAACCACCAACTCAATGGACATGAATTTGAGCAAATTTCGGGAGATAGTGGAGGACAGAGGAGCCTGTTGTGCCATGGTCTATAGAGTCACAGAGTTGGACACGACTTAGCGACTGAGCAACAACAATCTCAAGCAAAACCCCAGTTATTTTGTGGATGTTAACAAACTGATTCTAAAGTTTATGTGGAGAGGCAAAGATCAAAAGTAGCCAAAATGGTATTGAAGAAGAACAAAGTTAGAGGACTGACACTACCAAATTTCAAGACTTCTTACAGAGCTGTCATAATCAACACAATGTGATATTGGTGAAAGAATAAACAAATAGATCAAGGGACTAGAAAAGAGAGCCCAGAAATACACAAACATAAATGTAATCAACTGATTTTTGACAAAGGAAAAAAGGCAATAAAATGGAACAAAGATAGTCTAAACAAATGGTGTTAGAACAACTGGACATCTACATGAAAAAAAATAATTTCAACTTTATACCCTTCGCAAGCAAATAATCCAAAATGAATCATAGCCTTAAGTGTAAAATGTGAAACTATAAAACTTCTAGGAGATCACATTGAAGAACATCTACATAATCTCAAGTATGGCAATGACTGTTAAGCTATACCACCAAAGACACATCCCATTAAATCATTAATAAGTGAGAATTCATTTAAATTAAAAACTTCTATGAAAGACAATTTCAAAAGAATAAGAAAACAATCTACAGACAGGAAAATATTTATGAAATATCTGAAAAGAAGACAGAGAACTCTTAAAAATCAAAACTAAGAAAACAAATAACCTGATTAAAAAATAGGCCAAAGATCTTAATAGATACTTCATCAAAGAAGATGTGGAGATGGCAGATAAGCATTTGAGAAGATGCTCCACATCCTATGTCACCAGTTTTAAAATACAAATTAAAATAACAGTGCAATGCCACTACATATGTATTAGTATGACCAAAGTCCAGAACACTGACAGCACCAAATTTTGTCAAGGAAGTAGAGTAACAAAAACTGTCATTAATTGCTGGTGGGAATGCAAAATGGTGTAGTCCCTATGGAAGATAGTTTGATGGTTTCTTTGAAAACTAAACATATTTTATCATATGACCCAGCAATTGTTGTGCTCTTTGATATTTACCCAAAGGAGCTGAAATCTTATATACACACAAAAACCTGCACACAGATGTTTATAGCAGCTTTATTCATAACTGCCAACTCTCTGAAGCAAGTAAGATGTCCTCCAAGTACCAAGATGTAGGAGGTGAATGATAAACCTGAGACAACAGAATATTATTTGGCACTAAAAAGAAATGAGCCATTCAAAGACATGAAAGAATTTAAATGCGTATTATTAATTGAAAGAAGCCAATCTCAACAGGCTAAACAATATGTGATTCCATTGATATGACATTTTGGAAAAGGCAAAACTATGGAGAGAAAAAGATCAGTGATAGCCAGGGGTTGGGAGAAGGCCATGAATAAGTAGCGCACAGAGGATTTTTAGGACACTGAAAATACTCTATATATTATAATGATGAATGTGTGTGTATGTTAGTCACTTAGTCATGTCCGACTCTTTGTGACCCCATGGACTATAGCCTACCAGGCTCCTCTGTCCATGGGATTCTCCAGGCAAGAATACTGGAGTAAATTGCCATTTCCACATTTGTCCGAACTCACAGAATGTATTGCAGCAAGAGTGATCCTTAATGGAAGCTATGGAGTTTGGATGATTATGATGTGCCAATGTAGGTTCATCAGTTGCAACAAATGTACCATCTGGCAAAGGATGTTGGTAATTCGAGAGGTTATGCATGTGTGGGGGTTGGGGTACATGGGAAACCTCTATATATCAATTTTTCTGTTAATTTAAAACTGTTATAAAAATTAAGTCTTAAACTTTTTTAAGGGATGCCTTTTTACTTATAGGTTCTGCTTTATTATGATATTCTCACAAGAACTCTGCAAGATACTCGCATTTATTCAAATTGTATTTTTACAAATGAGTAAAGTGATGCTTAGATATGTTAAGTACCTTCCCCATTATCCTAGAGGTAAAATGTGGTATAGTCTGGACTGGAATTTATTTATTTATTTTTTTTCATTTTAATATTTTTTTTTGGAATTTAAGTTTAACATCAAATCTACATTTTTTCCTACTTTATCAGGAGTCAGTAAACTATAGCCTATGAGCCAAATAAACTCTCCAGCTGTTTTGGTAAGTAAAGTTTTATAGGAACATAGTCACCCTAATTATTGTTTATGGCTGCCTTCACTTCAGGAGGGCAAAGTTGATCAGTTGAAACAGATATCATACCCTAAAATTATTCAGTACCCCTTTACGGAAAAAGCTTGCCAAAACCTGGTAGTACTATAACTTCACAAGATCATACTTCATCCTGAATTATGTATTTGTGTTCAACTTTTAATTGACTTTAAAATATTAACTGATAAATAGTATATAGAATGTACTCTGCTAAATACCATAATAAACACTGAAGATTATTTTTTAAAATATGTGCACATAAATCGAAATTTCATATAATAATCTCAGAGAAAATAACAAAATTAATCTCTAAAAAATTAAGTCATTTTATTTGCCCAAACTCATGGTTGAAAATGAAAACAAGTACAATGTTTTCCAGATGATAATCCTGCTTATTACCTGGAAAATAGCAACATGTTAATGTAATAGTCAGTGGTTCTTGGACTCATTCAAAACTAATAAATCAATATTATCCAACTAAAAAAAATCTTAAAAGTAACTAAGTTATAAAGTAACTGAAATCAAGGAATGGTTACAAAGCATGCACTTGCACAACTTGGAACACTGAGGACAAATATAAAAATACTGATTATCTAAATGTCACTGATTCAGTATTCCAAATTCCACCTAAAAAGGTACAATCCACATTTCACAAGAAAAAAACTGAGATTAACTCATTGAATTTTCCCTCTTGTAACATCTTTTAATTCAATGACTTTCTGAAAATATACTTTAAGATAAAGAGTAATTTAACTAGAGGTTTGTGGTAAGATTAAACCAAAATAAAGAGTCTATGAACAGTGAGAAAAATATGAGAAATATTCATAAAAATCATTCCAAGTATAACTTTTCTCCAGCCCATCTATATCAAAGAGACAATATAGCTTTCTTTCACCCCATAGACATAGACAGAGTATTCTACACAATCCATTATGCTCATCCTCCACTTTCTTACTCATCCTTTGGCTACTGTTGCTACACCTGCTACGAGAGAATGTGACCTAGCTCAGAGGAGGAAAAGAAGAGACAGAATGGGCAGTGGGTGAATGTATGTTTATGTGCCTGTTTGTATCCCAATAGATGAGTGTGTGTCTATGTGTATGCCTATTTCTTCACCCAAAGAATTCCAGGTGACTTGTGAAATAACACCTAACCTAACACAGTTTAAGATAAAAAAAAAGAGTAGGGCTTCCCTGATAGCTCGGTTGGTAAAGAACCTGCCTGTAATGCAGGAGACCCTGGTTTGATTCCTGGGTCAGGAAGAGCCTCTGGAAAAGGGATAGGCTACCCACTCCAGCATTTTTGGGCTTCCCTTGTGGCTCAGTGGGTAAAGAATCCAGTTGAAATGTGGGAGACCTGGGTTTGATCCCTGGGTTGGGAATATCCCCTGGAGAAGGAAAAGGTTATCCACTCCTGTATCTCCATGGACAGTCCATGGGATCACAAAGAGCCAGACAGGATGAAGCAACTTTCACTTCACTGCAAGAATACTCTGATGTGGGAATTTATAAACAAGGAAAAACAGTAAGCATCTAATTTATTGTATCATTTGATAAATGAACTATATAAATGTCTCAGAGATATTAGCAGCCTTCAAGCACTTTCTTGAGTTTAGTCCCCAACTTACCAAGTGGTCACAAGAAGCAACTCCAAAGACTTGTCTGTCCTTTCCTTTTTAGGGTCACAGTAGGTCTCTCTTTACATATCTCAAGATTGTATCAACATCTTACTTTTAAATTAGGATACACTGAAATTAGCCTACATTATTCATGAAGATAAATCAAAAGCTCATGAAGGAGTTTGATTTTAAGATACTATTGAATATTTTCTAAGACTGAGTTTTTAAAACTGTCCTCAGAGCTATAGTTACTTACACATAAAAACATTCATTTTAAAAAAGAAACAAAGTCCTAAATATTACTGCAAAATTAAATAGTCTGTAAAAACAAAATAGCCCCACTTTGTATATTAGCTCAAACACACACATTCACCTACTTACACACACCTCTGATTCAGCCCATCACTTTGAGTGGAGATGCAAAACTGAATCAAGTGAGAAATACCAGCATTTAAAGCAACAATCATCCTAACCCATCAATCCCAAATAAATATCAAAGTGACATTTAGGGCTTACCTACCTACATAGAGAACACCCTCTTTTGTCCTTCCTGCTGCTTCTGCCACACCCTGCTTGGTTTTTTCAGCAGCAGCCACGACTCCCTCCTTGGCCTTTGAAAGTCCTTTCATGAAAACATCCATGGCTAACGAATTCCTTTACACCACACTGGAGAACACAAAATACACTTTGAGAACTTCTGCGTAAAATACGAAATTAGAACCACCCAAAGTAAAAACTATTGAAAGATCAATAGAATCCTCAAAAGAGTGAGATTCTCTTAAGTGTACCTCCATTTCAACCACTGGACAAAGGAGGCTTTTCTTAGCTTTTGCATTAAAAATTTAGCATCTCCCATCCATCTTGGCTGGATAAAGTCTAGCCGCCTAAACATGGATTAGGATGAATCATATGAGCTGTTCTTAACGCGTTTCCTAAGTGGAATTGCACGGAAAGATAGACTCTTCTTTTAACTTCCCAGGGTCCAAATGGTGACAGTGTAAGTTAGAAGTGCGTTTAGAAGACACCACAGGAAAAGGAAAGGGACCTGAAGGCAGGGGGTCAGGGACACGCTTAAATTCCAGAAGGCAGCTAACAGATCAACCACGAATAGGGGAGGGAAGGAACCACTCACTCTGGGTGTAGCTGAACCTCAGGCCAACTGCGAGCCCACCGCCCTCTCTCTAATTCACCCAACCATGCACCCGACCCTGGACTATCAACCCAGAATGTGCAGGAGGGCGCGAGTTCACAACCGCGGAAGCCTCAGGAGGCGCCCCAGCCACCCGTGGGGGCGTTCTCAGTTCCTGGAACCCGCCCCCAACCCTGCGCCGCACCTGTTAACCCCTTATCACCTGTTGACTCGCCCTCTCAGCGCTCCCACTTAACCATTTGCCAAACACAGCTTGTTTACTTCACAGAGAGAACAGAGAGGGCGGACTAGGGAAGGGGGGCGGTTAAGGAAAGCGACAAACAAAAGTTGAATACTCATACTCCCTGGAGCATCCTCGCGTTTCCCAAAGGAAAAGCTTATCCCTGAGAATCCAGACCTCTCGGCCTCTGAGGACGAGAAGAGGGAAGTAATCGAAGCAGGAGGCAAACAGGTCAATTTTCTTTCCTCAAGCTCACCCTAGGGATAAGCACTCACCTCTGAGAGAGACGCGACTACAGCTGGTCCTCAGCAGCGCGCCCACCCCCACCCCGCGCGCGCCCCCGGGCGTCCGCAACGACTCTTCTCCCACCAGGTGTTCTCCATGACTTCCAAAGCTGCCCAGTTAGTTCCACAAGCACTTACCAGATTTCCTCGGCTCCTCGGAACTCCAATTTCTCCCCCACCCCCACTTTAAAAAATTTAAAAACAATTCCCAAATGTTATTTAAGTGGGAAGAGAGAGGATAAAGAGCGCACAGGAAGGGTGGAGGCGGCACCAGAAGAGGGATGGTCCCCAGAGGAGGCGCCTGTCAGCACAAGCCTGCGCTGGGAGGCGGGGGGCGTGGGAGGCAAACCCACAAACCTGCCGTCGAATTGCCACTCCTCGTCCCCCGCACGCGAGGATTCGAGAGAAAACAGCAGAAGGTCGGAAGGGAAGGGTTGGGGGGGAGCGGGAAAGAGCGCCAAGGATGCTAAAGGCGCGGCTCGGTCCCTGGGTCCGCTCTAAAGCCAGCACACACCTCACCCGGCGTCGCCGCGCTCGGTCGCTCGCCCCCTCTCCTTCTAGTCTCCGTGGTCCTCCTCCTCCCCTTCCTCTCACCGCCCCCGCGGCTGATTTGTCAGCTCCTCTCCCCGCCCCTCTCCCGGCGCTTGCTGCTTTCCCAGCCGCGTGCACTTCACTCTCTCCTCGGATGGGGATGGGGGCGGGGGAAGACGGAACCTCCAACTCCCGCCTCCCGCCTGGACCTAGGGTACTGGAAGATGGGGTGCTCTTCGGCTCACCTCGAGTTCAGGGTCACGGGAGCTCTCGTGGAGATCCCGAGTGTTAGGCTTGGGCTGAAGTCTCTCCCTCTTTCCCATCACCCCCCATCCTTGTCTCCGCCTTTCCCTCTGGTTCCTCGCGGGGACCCCCACGTCAGATCCAGCCTCGGGAAGCGGGGAGTGTGACAGGTCGACCACCAAAGACAGAGCCAGTCTCTCGAGGAGCTGCTGAAAGAGACAGGCAGTCTAGGAAGCGTGCTCACATTAGCTCTGCCAAGAGCACGTTTCCCTCAAATCAATGTTAACGATGCTTTTGTTTAAATATCCCCCAAATTTGGGCCTACTCTTAACCTCTAGTGAGCCCGATATGGTCTCGCGGGCGGAGAGGAGACTAGTAACGAAGAGTTACAGGTTGAAGAGGCAGGAGGAGGCTAGTCAAATCCTCTCTCCACCCCACTATCACCATTTTCTTTTCCACCAATCAGCGGCTGCCAGACGCTGTTTTCTTTTCGCATCAGTGGAACAAGGAATAAACATTCCGCAGCCGTCGAAACCAAACGGCTGGACGATTTTTCATTCTCAGAATGGAATTTACTTTCCAGATGCAGGTGCCTAGATGGAAGAGACATATCCAGCGTGATTGATTCTCCTGAACCAGTATATCCAGTTTTTTCAGAGCCTTCTGAAAAGGGAGATTCTATCAACACATACCACTCACTTTCCTGACTTCGAATTCACGTTGTCCTCGGTGCTGACACGCCAACCCCATCTCCACACACCGGCACATAGACAGACACACGCAAGAGGTTCGAGACAATTTTTGCACTGTTTAACACAGTTTCACCTTTAAAAGCTGGTGGGGAAACAGCTGGTCCTGGATCACACCGGAATGGAGAACGAAACTCCTCCCCCCAACGGACTCCCTCTGCTTTCTTTGCCTGGAAGGGAGGATGCTTTTAGACCTGTAACGGAAAACGCATCTTTGCTATATGTTTTTTGTTCCTTTGTATTGTGCTTATTTTTTGTAGGACGGAAAAAAGGCTTTCTCTGAACCTTGCACCTCTCTCTGATCCTTGCACTCACACTCTGAAATGTGAGTAAAAAGCAATTTAAATCTACAAAACAACCGTTTGAAACCAAAAGGGATGGGAAGCGAGTATATGCTACGTAAGCAACTCTTTGCACTATTGGTCGGCTCATTTGAAAAGTGGCTTTCCAAAACACTCATATTTTGCTTCCTTGGGATCGGAGAAGGAAGTTGGGAGTTGGTTTGCTTTATGACTTTGAGAGTTTCAACAAGTCATGTCCTTCTGTTCATTGATCCCTCTCTTTTCAACTTTTTACTATGGGAAATGTTCAAACATATACAAAAGTGGAGAAAATAAAGGATTCATGGTGGAATAGCACCCAACTTCCACTATTTTCCAGTTCATGATTAATCATGTTTCATCTATATTCTCATCCACTCCCCGTTTTTTAATCACTACTCCCATTCCCCATTTTTAACTAAATCCCAAGAATTATGTATATCTTTTCATTTGTAAATAATTCAGCATACATCCATAAGATATCAGAACTGTTTTAAAGTAAACACAATGATGTTTTGCTGGTCTTTTAAAAAACTTTAAAAGTAAAGTTTGCATGCAGTGATATGTTCCACTCTGTATTCCTTTAAATCCGTTTTGAAAAGTACATGCATTAATGTACCCCACACCATTTTGAAGAAATAAGACACTTTCATCCCCTAGAAATTTCCCTTGTGCCCTTTTCGGTTGTACAGCTTCTATGTATTTTATTTCATAAAAATAAAACCATACAATATGAACTTTAAAAAAAATCTCTCTGGCTTCTTCACTCAGCCTAATACTTGGTCATTCATGTTTTTGCATAAACTAGTGGTATTTATTACTTTCAATTGTTTCTTTTTATTACTGCCAATAATAGTGTTTTGCACTGTGACGCATCACAACTAGTTACTTAATATATTTAGTACATATTAATATTCAATTATGATATATACATAGTTAACAGAGACCTTCTTGAGTAGTCAAAGGGATGAATAAAGTAACAGATATTTTAGACTCTGTACAGACCAATGAGGATTATTTTTAGGCCCTGTGAAGACCAATAAGAGAATTATTTTGGAGCAGTTGTTACATTTTTCTACTTCTTACAGCATTATATGATTCCACATCTTTATGTGTTATATTATGGTTGGCAAAAGACTATTGTATGATCATTTAATCATAACAAATGGGTAAGTTAAGTTTTATTATGTAACTTTTATAGTCAGGGAATCTAAGGCTCAAAGAATTTTGGTAAAAGGCAGAAATTGCATAGCTTTAAAGTGGCAGAGCTGACATAAGCCAGTAGGAACTATTCCAACAGGCCAGTTGTCTCCTGAACTGGCAGTACTCTCTGGTACCTTACTCTCTGGGAATGGGATAGGGTGGGAGGTAAAAGGTGAGACCCAGTTCTGTTAGAAATAGCCTTTGAATTTGGATATGACCTTGGAAATCAAGGAGAGTTTCTGTTCCAAAACATTGCCTTCATATTTGAAATGTTGCCATTTCTATATTAGTAATTATAGGAGAAGTTGATTGCTCATCAACCACAAAAAAGAAAATTATAAAATTATAATTAAATCAAAATTATAAAATATTTTTTTTGCCATTTAAAACTTTACATTTTACTCCTCTTTTCACCCCTCAAAGTGCCTTGAATACAGTAAGCATTCAATAAACTTTTAGTTACTGGTGATATCAGTAGTGACTTTTCTTATGTTCTACCTGTATTCTCTGAGCTCAGTATTCCTAAGGAGGCAGAGCAACTCAAGCACAAAGAAGGGAACTGGAAGTTAATAAAGGGTTGGTTTTTTTTTTTTTTTTTTTTCACTTTCATCATTAGTTTACAACATAGCCTTGAGATAATTTTTAACTATTAGAATATAACTTTAAAGCTTAAGCTAAAAAAATTTAACTAATTGAATGACTTGAACCTCATAAGGAATATGGAAGGATAATCAATTGGGAGGCATTACTGACTGTATGTTTTGTTAATGACTACACTCATGTTTGTTTTACTCTTTGATAAATGAAATCTAGATATTTTGCTTCTTTCTAATAGGAATGCTTGAGTTTAATTAAGTAATTTAGCTTAAGAGTAACATTCTATGAGATGCATGGTTAATCTAAACTCTCTGGCTTTAGCATAAAACAAGTGAATTTTTAGGTGTGCCATGTGGTAAGCTTGAACTACAAAGTGGAATGATGTGAAAAATAAGGAAGCTTCAGGGACTATAAACCAAAGGAAGGATAAGAATTGATTTAATGTGTGTCAGTAAGGGAAATGCAATCTTTACTATCTCTGAATGATTTTATTCTATATTTGTTGTAAACACAAGGAACAATGTAATGTCGATTCTTGGGCCACTTGTTTCTTATTCTCTGTTTGCACCTTCCCCTCGTCTTCTGTAGATGTATGAAAAACAGGAGGTAGTGAGATCTTGGTATGCTTCTCTTCTATTTCACAGTGGGTACAGAAGAGAAAGCCTAATGCATCCAGTTGGGATGGCATTGTGTGTGGTACTGGAAAGGGTTTCACTTGAGACAAGGCAGTAGGGTTGCTCCAAAGAGATATAAAAAGGAATAAAAAAAGTGTATAAAGTCCAAAGAAGATTATTTAATTTGACCCTGTGTAAAACTTAATGTTGTTTCTACAATGTCATATACAGCAAAAAATAAACTAAAAAAACTAAATGCACTCACACTCAGTTGTGTCCAATTCTTTGTGGTCCCATGGACTATATCCCACCAGGCTCCTCTGTCCATGGGGTTTCCCAGGCAAGAATACTGGCATGGATTTCCATTTCCTACTCCAGAGGATTTTCCTGACCCAGAGACTGAACCTGCATCTCTTATGTCTTCTGCATTGGCAGGAAGGTTCTTAACCATCAGTGCCACCTGGGAAGCCCAAAAAACAATGGACATTTATTCTAGCACAATGTCATTTATCACATTTGTCAATATTGTAGTATATCCTCATTAATGTTTAGTGACCATAAATTGTAACCACAAAAAATGTCATATGAAATATGTAAAATTCAATTGGATATCATTTTAAATATCTTTGTCATTTTGGTGCTAAGAATATTAAGACATGCAAGATCCAAGATTAAAAATTTCAAAACTAGATATAAAAGATTGTTTAAATATTTGGGAATCTAAAAGTTCAAATGGATGGCCAGCAGACGCATGAAAAGATGCTCAGTATTATGAATTATTAGAGAAATACAAATTAAAACCACAATGAGGTATCATCTCTCACCAGTCAGAATGACCATCATCAAAAAGTCTATAAATAATAAATGCTGGGAAGGGTGTACAAAAAGGGAACTCTCCTATGCTGGTGGTGGGAATGTAATTTGGTGCAGCCACTATGCAGAACACTATGGAGATTTCATTAAAATATAGAATTACCATATGATCCAGTAATTCACTCCTAAAGCAAAAAGATAAGAAAACACTACTTTGAAAAGATACATGCATCTTAATGTTCATAGCAGCAATATTTACAATAGCTAAGACACCTCTGTGCCCATCCACATATATATGCAATGGGATACTACTCAGCCATAAAAATTAATGAAATAGTGCCATTTGCAACAACATGGATGGATCTAGAAATTATATTAAGTGAAATTAGACAAATATGATATCACTTATATGTGGCATCTAAAAATGATACAAATGAACTTATTTATGAAAGAAACAGACTCACAGACATAGAAAACAGACTTATGATTATCAAAGGGTGAAGATAGAGGGAGGGATAAATTGGGAATTTGAGATTAACATATACACACTACTACCTAGAAATAAACCTACCTAAGGAGACAAAAGATCTGTATACAGAAAACTATAAGACATTGATAAAAGAAATCAAAGGGAACATAAACAGACAGAGAGATATACCATGTTTTTGGATTGGAAGAATCAATACTGTGAAAATGACTATCCTACCCAAAGCATTCCCAATCAAATGCATTCCCTATCAAATTCAGTTCATTTGAATTGGGATTCAATGCATTCCCCATCAAATTACTAAAGGCATTTTTCACAGAACTAGAACAAAAAACTTCCACAGTTCATATGAAAACACAAAAGATCCAAATAGCCAAGGCAATCTTTGGAAAGAAAAATGGAACCAGAAGAATCAACCTTCCTGACTTTAGACCATACTACTAAGCTACAGTCATCAAGACAGTACTGTACTGGCACAAAACAGAAATATAGGCCAATAGAACAAGACAGAAACCCCATAGATAAACCCACACACCTATGGGCACCTTATCTTTGATAAAGGAGACAAGAATACACAATGGAGATAAGATAGTCTCTCAATAAGTAGTGCTGGGGAAACTGGACAGCTACTTGTAAAAGAACGAAACACTTCCTAACACCACACACAAAGATAAAATGGATTAAAGACCTAAATCTAAGACCAGAAACTATAAAACTCTTAGAGGAAAACATAGGCAGAACACTCCTTGACATAAATCAAATCAAGATCCTGTTTGACTGGCCTCCTAGAGTAATGGTAATAAAAATAAAAAATAAGGAAATGGGACCTAATTAAACGTAAAGGCTTTTGCACAGCAAAGGAAACCATAACAAGATGAAAAGATAACCCTAAGAATGGAAAAAAAAATAGTTTCAAATTAAGCAATTGAGAAAGGATTAATCTCCAAAACACACGAGCAGCAAAATATACAAACTCAGTATCATAAAAACAAACAACCCAGTCAAAAAAAATGAGCAGCAATCCCACTGCTGGGCATACACACTGAGGAAACCAGAAGGGAAAGAGACACGTGTACCCCAATGTTCATCGCAGCACTGTTTATAATAGCCAGGACATGGAAGCAACCTAGATGTCCATCAGCAGATGAATGGATAAGAAAGCTATGGTACATATACACAATGGAGTATTACTCAGCCATTAAAAAGAATACATTTCAATCAGTTCTAATGAGGTGGATGAAACTGGAGCCTATTATACAGAGTGAAGTAAGCCAGAAGGAAAAACACCAATACAGTATACTAACGCATATATATGGAATTTAGAAAGATGGTAACAATAACCCTGTGTACGAGACAGCAAAAGAGACACTGATGTACAGATCAGTCTTATGGACTCTATGGGAGAGGGAGAGGGTGGGAAGATTTGGGAGAATGGCATTGAAACATGTAAAATATCATGTATGAAACGAGATGCCAGTCCAGGTTCGATGCATGATACTGGATGCCTGGGGCTAGAGCACTGGGATGACCCAGAGGGATGGTATGGGGAGGGAGGAGGGAGGAGGGTTCAGGATGGGGAACACATGTATACCGGTGGCGGATTCATTTTGATATTTGGCAAAACTAATACAATTATGTAAAGTTTAAAAATAAAATAAAATTTTTAAAAAAAATGAGCAGAGGACGTAAATAGACATTTCTCCAGAGAAGACATACAGTTGGCTAATAAACACATGAGAAGGTGCTCAACATCACTTATAATTAGAGATATGCAAATCAAAACTACAATGAGGTATTACCTCACACTGGTCAGAATGGCCATCATCAAATTTCTACATACAATAAAATCTGGAGAGAATATGGAAGAGAGCCCCTTTGCATGGTTGCTGCTGCTGCTAAGTCGCTTCAGTCATGTCCAACTCTGTGTGACCCCATAGACGGCAGCCCACCAGGCTCCCCTGTCCCTGGAGTTCTCCAGGCAAGAACACTGGAGTGGGTTGGGGGAATGTAAATCAATACAGCCACTATGGAGAATAATATGGAGATTTCTTTTTAAAAAACTAGGAATAAAACTCCCATATGACCCAGCAATCCCACTACTGGGCATATACCCTGAGAAATCCACAATTCTGAAAGACACATGTACCCCAATGTTTACTGCAGCACCATTCACAATAGCCAGGACATAGAAGCAACCTAGATGTCCATTGACTGATGAATGGATAAAGAAGCTGTGGTACGTATACACAATGGAATATTACTCAGCCATAAAAAGGAATGAGTTTGAGTCAGTTCTGGTGAGGTGGATGAAACTAGAGCCTGTTATAGAGATTGAAGTAAGTCAGAAAGAGAAAAACAAACATCATGCATTAAAGCATGTAAATGTAATTTAGAAAAAGGTACTGATGAACCTGCTTGCAGGAGAACAGTAGAGACACAGACATAGAGAACAGACTTGAACACAGACCATGGGAAGGAAAGGGTGGGACGAATTGAGAGAGTAACTCTGAAACATACACATTACCATACACTTTACACAAACATTCACATTACAGATGGCCAGTGGGAATTTGCTGTATGACACAGGGGGCTCAAATCTGCTCTTTGACAACCTAGAGAGGTGGGAGGAAGTTTCAAGTGGGAGGGAACTTATGTATACCTATGGCTGATTCATGTTTAGGTATGGCAGAAACCAACACAACATTGTAAAGCAATTATCCTCCAATTAAAAATAAATTTAAAAACTTACACACATATCTGTATCTACTGTATAGCACAAAGAACTATATTCAATTTCATGTAATAATCTATAAAGAAAAAAGAATGTATATATTCTGAATCACTTTGTTGTACACTTGAAACACTGTAAATCAATTATAGTCAAAAAATGTTTTAATTATAAATGACACAAACTAAAAATAAAATGCTTTAGTACTAAAAGGGAAAATATATTTATGAACTCAAGACATGCATAAGCATGGTAGACTTCAGAAAGTAGAGGTACTGGGTACAAGTTAAATGCAGGGACTTATCTAGGCTCTTCTACTTTGTAGCCTGACTGAAAGCAAGTGTCCATACTCTCTAACTTCTAATTTTTGTTTATCTGTAAAATGGGGATTATATCTTATAACTATTGTAAGGAATAAATAATACACGTAGCAAAGAACCAAGCACAGTGAAATCTCTCTATACAAGTAGCCATTATTATTATCTGGCCACTATGTTTCCGAGTGCCCTAGGAAACACTTTTTTTCATTGCAGTAGTTTTCAATATCATTTCCAGCCCTCTGCAACTTCCCCTCCCCAACAAAACAGCTGAGGTATCTGATGCCTCCCCACCAATAATATTGATTTATTATGGCAGGTAAAATACTTCCAGCCTGGGACAGAAGTTGTGGGGGGATTAAAGACATTGTTAGTGGTCATTAGATGAAAATCTGCCAGTATCTTTTGTCTCTCGTTAATGCATAGATTACAATAACAACATCACTCATGGCAATTTGTTTCAAGAGACTGAATAAATACAGTAATAGAAATATTTTGCTCTGTTTATTGACAGTATTACATTCTTGGAATCTGGTTTCTTTAAAGGGGTGGTGGCTGAGTTCTATATGAATTATGTTAATTTTCCAAGGGAGAAAAATAAAATGAAACAACAAATGGAGTTCCAAGTTTGACAGACTCATTGTGACAGCACCTCTGAAACACTTCAGAATGAATATCCAGTTCAGAGATAAACTGAGCCTCTAATGTTCCAGGTGAGTGAAGAATGGACAGTCTGATGAGACAGTGACAGATTGACTTATACTTTTCAACAGCATCTGTGTGCAGAAAGGCAGAAAATAAATGGATGAAAAAGCATTTCATGGGAATTTATAACTTGTGTGTGTGTGTGTGCGTGGTGTTTTAAATTGAAGTTATAATGCCCTTGTAAGCAGAGAAATCATAACAAATTAGAAAAATGAGTACATTTCTTATAATATTGTAATTATCTGGGCATCTGATATATTTTCCTCTGAAGACAATTAGACAGTATGAAATGGCATTTAAGCAATTTTCTTCAACACTATAAAAAACACATCACTAATATTTTGAAAGCTTGTTATCCCACCTAAAATTGGGAATTTGTAAGAGGGTAAGATAAGAAAATGAGAATAAATTATTTCTTAATGGTTACATTCACATCAAAACATATTCACATAAATAAATACAGATTTACTACATCGTTTTGCCTGAACTATTATAATGTATCATGTATTTAATCAGTTGTCTATTTTTAACTTTTTATTTTTTATTTTTATAAGCATAACTTGACAATTTTTCTAGTATCTTCACAAAAGTAGGATAAAAACTTATCTATATATTCAGTCTAATAATTTTTCATATACAAAGTATTATGAATGAGTTTCTTTTAAATCAACTTCTCTATAGTAAAATATGATTGTTCTGTAAGTCATAGATTCTTTTCTGAGTCTATTTTTATTTAAGTTTCTCTTAACTTTCCTCCTTAATATATATTGTACTAAATGTTTTTTGTTTCTGTTTTCAGGTTAGGCTAAGAAGAAACATGTAGTAAATTCCAGGGTACCACAAAGAATGAATTTTTAAATAGAACTGAGATAATTTGAAAATGGTTAAAAAATAAAGTTGTGTATTTTTATTTTTAAATTACCAAAAGTTAAAGTGCAGAAACAAACCTGCTTAAATATATAAATCTCCAATTTCCACAGGATATCTGACTAGATGTTTCGCATGTCACATGACTACGTACTCAAATCACAAGTATAAGAAAGAAAAAATAGCATTCAACACCTTCACATAGTGCAACCATCAATAAAAAAACTGATTCATATAAAAATCTAATTGATAGTAATTACTTAAGGGTGTGCAGCTCATTTTCAGATAAGGAAGTAGTGCATACCTACCAGATCATCAACATGTTGACAAAATAATTTTGTTGTTTAGTCTCTTAGTCATGTCCAACTCTTTTGTAACCCCACGGACTGTAGCCCATCAGGTTCCTCCATCCATGGGATTTCTGAGGCAAGAATTCTGGAGTGGGTTTCCGTTTTCTGCTTCAGATCAGATCAGTCGCTCAGTCGTGTCCGACTCTTTGCGACCCCATGAATCGCAGCACGCCAGGCCTCCCTGTCCATCACCAACTCCCGGAGTTCACTCAGACTCATGTCCATCAAGTCAGTGATGCCATCCAGCCATCTATCTCATCCTCTGTCGTCCCCTTCTCCTTTTGCTCCCAATCCCTCCCAGCATCAGAGTCTTTTCCAATGAGTCAACTCTTCGCATGAGGTGGCCAAAGTACTGGAGTTTCAACTTTAGCATCATTCCTTCCAAAGAAATCCCAGGGCTGATCCCCTTCAGAATGGACTGGCAGTCCAAGGGAGTCTCAAGAGTCTTCTCCAACACCACAGTTCAAAAGCATCAATTCTTCGGCACTTAGCCTTCTTCACAGTCCAACTCTCACATCCATACATGACCACTGGAAAAACCATAGCCTTGACTAGACGGACCTTTGTTGACAAAGTAATGTCTCTGCTTTTGAATATGCTATCTAGGTTGGTCATAACTTTCCTTCCAAGGAGTAAGCGTCTTTTAATTTCATGGCTGCAGTCACCATCTGCTGTGATTTTGGAGCCCAGAAAAATAAAGTCTGACACTGTTTCCACTGTTTCCCCATCTACTTCCCATGAAGTGATGGGACCAGATGCCATGATCTTCGTTTTCTGAATGTTGAGCTTTAAGCCAACTTTTTCACTCTCCACTTTCACCTTCATCAAGAGGCTTTTGAGTTCCTCTTCACTTTCTGCCATAAGGGTGGTGTCATCTGCATATCTGAGGTGATTGATATTTCTCCCGGCAATCTTGATTCCAACTTGTGTTTCTTCTAGTCCAGCATCTCTCATGATGTACTCTGCATATAAGTTAAATAAGCAGGGTGACAATATACAGCCTTGACGTACTCCTTTTCCTATTTGGAACCAGTCTGTTGTTCCATGTCCGGTTCTAACTGTTGCTTCCTGACCTGCATACACATTTCTCAAGAGGCAGATCAGGTGGTCTGGTATTCCCATCTCTTTCAGAATTTTCCACAGTTGATTGTGATCCACACAGTCAAAGGCTTTGGCATAGTCAATAAAGCAGAAATAGATGATTTTCTGGAACTCTCTTGCTTTTTCCATGATACAGCGGATGTTGGCAATTTGATCTCTGGTTCCTCTGCCTTTTCTAAAACCAGCTTGAACATCAGGAAGTTCACGGTTCACATATTGCTGAAGCCTGGCTTGGAGATCTTCTTACTCGGGGATCAAACCCACATCTGCTTGTGGAGGATTTTTTACTGCTGAGCCACCAGGTAGGTCAGCCCTTCTTAAACTATAGGGGACATTGAAATAATTGAAATCACTCCCACTCTAAGTCAATTCAATTGTGTCTGACTCTTTGGGACCCCATGGAGTATAGCCTACCAGGCTTCTCTGTCCATGGGATTCTCCCAAGATGTATTAAAAATCAATCATAATGGGACAGACTGATGATAGTCTATAAATATAATAATTACTTGAAATAGCAGAAGAGCTTTCAACATTGCTGTATATATGTAATATTTAGTTAATAATCATGCTGCTGCTGCTAAGTCGCTTCAGTCGTGTTCGACTCTGTGCAACCCCATGGACAGCAGCCCATGAGGCTCCTTCATCCCTGGGATTCTCCAGGCAAGAACACTGGAGTGGGTTGCCATTTCCTTCTCCAATGCAGGAAAGTGAAAAGTGAAAGTGAAGTCGCTCAGTCATATCCAACTCTTCACGACCCCATGGACTGCAGCCTACCAGGCTCCTCTGTCCATGGGATTTTCCAGGCAAGAGTACTGGAGTGGGGTGCCATTGCCTTCTCTGATAATCACATGTATATATATATATATATACATACCTGTGTGTAACGAAAAGAGTTGTTTAGCAAAAGTGTATTTAAAATACTACACTGCTTTTCTTTAGGAAGTTTAGAACCTTGACTAAGGATAGTGCCAATGGTGAGGGTCCCCTATCTTTATTACAAAGTTTCGGGATGCATCTGGCAATGCGACACAGAGAGTTATCTGGAGATGAGCATAGGTTCACAAGCATCTAGTATTATAATGGCTAAACAGATGGTGAGCAGCCATGAAATTAAAAGATGCTTGCTCTTTGGAAGAAAAGTTATGACCAATCTAGACAGCATATTAAAAAGCAGAGACATTACTTTGTCAACAAAGGTCCGTCTACTCAAAGCTATGGTTTTTCCAGTAGTCATGTATGGATGTGAGAGTTGGACTATAAAGAAAGCTGAACACTGAAGAATTGATGCTTTTGAACTGTGGTGTTGGAGAAGACTCTTGAGAGTCCCTTGGACTGCAAGGAGATCCAACCAGTCCATCCTAAAGGAAATCAGTCCTGAATATTCATTGGAAGGACTGATGCCAAAGCTGAAGCTCCGACACCTGATGGGCATCTGATGCAAAGAACTGACTCATTTTAAAAGACCCTAATGCTGAGAAAGATTGAGGGTGGGAGGAGAAGGGGACCACAGAGGATGAGATAATTGGATGGCATCATTGACTCAATAGACATGAATTTGAGCAATCTCCGGGAGTTAGTGATGGAGAGGGAAGCCAGGCGTGCTGCAGTCCATGGGGTCGCAAAGAGTTGGACATGACTGAGCAACTGAGCTGAACTGAAACAGGACCTGGCAGAGTAGCAGAGGAGAGCAGTAGTGAAGCAAGGCAAGTGCTTTTCTTCACTGTGAAGAGGGTCAGCATCTCAGAGACTGCTCCTCAAGGGAAAACATCTAGAGAGAGTTACTTGTCCCTTTCAGAGAGAGATGCAGGCTCTCTAATTCCCATGCAAACCAGAGGACACTGTAGAACATATGTACTATTGATTCCTGCTTTACTAACCAGTTGGAAATATCCATGGAATTATTTTTACAAGATATTCTTCTCTATTAAAGCATTGGGTTTTTCTTTATTAAAGCATTTGGCCTGGATGATTTATAGCCTCATGATCACTTTAATTCTACTTCTCAAAATTTCTTTCACATTTTTGTTCTCCCCATGGAAAAAAGCATGAATTAACACCTTTCAGAGTAGAGCTTAATTGCATAGAAAGAATGTTATACCTTTTAGAGTGCTAATTAGAGACAATAATAATATGACAAGTCTCATCTAAAATCCTTCAGTGTTGGAATGTTGTTGAGTGTCCGCATGCTTGCCAAATGTGCAAATTTATTTTTTCTGTGATTTAGAGAGAGTATCATGAGGAAATTTCCCATATGTGAACTGTGTATTCTGATCAGCATATTGAGACCTTTTATGAAGGTAAAGAGAAATACAGAAAACTCTGTGATTACATAGAAGATAGGTTGCAGAAGCCTTACATAATTAGGGGGCCTATCATCCAGTCAAGAGTCATTCCCTCTTCTCACCCTAACCTTTCTCTCTTTTAGTTTTGTCTTTTGATTTTTCATGCCTTTCTCTAATACTGGTCTTTCTTTACCAAGGAACTAACAGCTAGTAGAATTAATATCTCAAGTGTTACGGGCTGAATCATGTCCCTTCCAAACACATATGTTAAAGTCCTAACCTGTAGGATTTCAGAATATGACTGACATTCGAAAGATCATCTTGAAAGTAGTAGTTAAGTGAAGTCATTGAGTTGGGCTTGATTCAGTATAACTGGTGGCCTGATTAAAAGAGGAGTTTAGGATAAAAATACGCACTCAGAGAAGACAGTGTGATGACGCCAGGGGAAGACAGTCAGCTACAACGAAGGAGAGAGACCTTCGATGGAAGCAACCCTGCTGACACATTGATCTCAAGCTTCTAGCCCCAGAATAACAAAAAATAAATTTGTTACTTAAAACATCCAGTCTGTGACACTTTGTTATGGTAGTTTTAGAAAATGTATGCTTCACAATGCTAGTTATGCTGCTATGGTTAAGTCGCTTCAGTCGTGTCCGAGTCTGTGCGATCCCATAGACGGCAGCCCACCAGGCTCCCCCATCCCTGGGATTCTCCAGGCAAGAACGCTGGAGTGGGTTGCCATTTCCTTCTCCAATGCATGAAAGTGAAAAGTAAAGGGAAGTCATTCAGTAGTGTCCAACTCTTAGCGACCCCATGGACTGCAGCCTACCAGGCTCCTCTGTCCATGGGATTTTCCAGGCAAGAGTACTGGAGTGGGGTGCCATTGTCTTCTCCAAGAATGCTAGTTATAGTTTCAAATAAAACTGTGTAGCTACACAATGAGCCTTGTCATCATATTTTCCTGAGGAAATCTGAAATTTGTAGAAGCTATATGACTGGCTCAGGATTAACCAACCAGCATCACTCCAGTGGATGATGGGGAGGCTGTAATTTTCCTGCAGATACTAATCCCTTTGTCTATTCTCTCATAATTAAATATGCCAGGGAGTAAAATATGTACAATTAACACCAACCCATCTCCTCCTTCGTAAGTGCTTGTCTTGTACTTTATAGGCTTCAGATAGTGGAGGACAAAATCTGGGGGTGGAGAACAAAAGTTGGCACTGTGAATATTTTTAAATAAATATGCACAACCAAAAGAACATTCTGAAGCTTGAATTTAAGGCTCTAAATCCATTCTAACCAATATCATATGACTTCCTATCTCATCTCTGATTATTAAAAAAGGTGTGGTAAACAGGTTAACCTAAAAATTATTGATGTATTAGACAGTTTGGAACTGAGAATTTGAAGACCTGAATTATAATCAGGTTATAAGGAATGTCTGAATTCACCACCCTTATAACCAGCTGGAATATCAAAAGCATCCATTTACTCTTAAACTTCCTACCCTATAGCATTTTCATTTCCAAACTGCCCAGACAACTCAATAGAAGGTGGAGATGTTGACTACTAAATAGGGCATAGAAGATAGACAGCATCATTTATATTCTAAGGGATTCATCTTTTAGATGTATCTTTCTTGGCCTTGAAATTCTGAATGTGAACCTATGTGTTACTAAATATTCAGTACATACAATCGCTATTTATTGAACAAATGGGAGCCATTCTTTTTCTATATTTGGTGCCTAGCATGTGTCCAGGGGAAGGACCCAGGAGGTTCCCAAGCACTTCCTCACCACTTGATCTCTAGTTTACAGGACTCAGTCTCTTCTTGAATTCCATTGTTTACTTTTGCAGGAAACTATTTACTTACCCAAGGGATCCTGTGAGGACTAGGGTTCTGCTTTAATTTTGACAGTACTTATTTGAAAACCTGGCAATTTGCTCCAAAATCTTCCGAAAGGCAGACTGCTGCATTAATGAGAAGATATAAATGGTATTTTGATTTTGATTCAAAATGTTATTCCAAAAATTATTACAAAAATGAAAATCAAAACAACAATGAGGTATTACTTCACACATGTCAGAATGGTTATAATCAAAATATCTTCAAATGTTGAAGAGGATGTGGAGAAAAGGGAACCCTTGTACACTCTTGGTGGGAATGCCAATTATCACAGCCACTATGGAAAAGACGGAGTTTCCTGAAAAAATTAAAAATAGAACTTCCATATGAGTTAGCAGTTCTAATCCAGGGTATATATCTGGAAAAACAAAAAATACTAATTTGAAATAATCATGCCTCCACGCAAGATGGGGCTTCCCTGTAGGCTCAGACAGTAAAGAATCTGCCTGCAATGTGGGAGACCTGGGCATGATCCTTGGATCAGGAAGATCCCTGGAGAAGGGAATGGCTACCCACTCCAGTATTCTTGCCTAGAGGATTACGTGAACAGAATGTCTGGTGGGGTCCAGCCCATGGGATTGCAAAGAGTGGGACATGACTGATCGTCTGTCACTTTCACTTTCAATGTTCATAGCGGCACTATTTGCAAAAATCAAGCTATGGAAACAATTCAGATGCTCATCAACAGACAAATAGAGCCAGTGGAGGTGATGGAATTCCAGTTGAGCTATTTCAAATCCTGGAAGATGATGCTGTGAAAGTGCTGCACTCAATATGCCAACAAATTTGGAAAACTCAGCAGTGGCCACAGGATTGGAAAAGGTCGGTTTTCATTCCAATCCCAAAGAAAGACAATGCCAAAGAATGCTCAAACTACCACACAATTGCACTCATCTCACATGCTAGTAAAGTAATGCTCAAAATTCTCCAAGCCAGGCTTCAGCAATATGTGAACCGTGAACTTCCTGATGTTCAAGCTGGTTTTAGAAAAGGCAGAGGAACCAGAGATCAAATTGCCAACATCCGCTGTATCATGGAAAAAGCAAGAGAGTTCCAGAAAAACATCTATTTCTGCTTTATTGACTATGCCAAAGCCTTTGACTGTGTGGATCACAATAAACTGTAGAAAATTCTTCAAGAGTTGGGAATACCAGACCACCTGATCTGCCTCTTGAGAAACCTATATGCAGGTCAGGAAGCAACAGTTAGAACTGGACATGGAACAACAGACTGGTTCCAAATAGGAAAAGGAGTATGTCAAGGCTGTATACTGTCACCCTGCTTATTTAACTTATATGCAGAGTACATCATGAGAAATGCTGGGCTGGAAGAAGCACAAGCTGGAATCAAGATGGCAGGGAGAAATATCAATCACCTCAGATATGCAGATGACACCACCCTTATGGCAGAAAGTGAAGAGGAACTAAAAAGCCTCTTGATGAAAGTGAAAGTGGAGAGTGAAAAAGTTGGCTTAAAGCTCAACATTCAGAAAACGAAGATCATGACATCTGGTCCCATCACTTCATGGGAAATAGATGGGGAAACATTGGAAACAATGTCAGACTTTATTTTGCTACTGCTGCTGCTAAGTTGCTTCAGTCTTCTACGACTCTTAGCGACCCCAAGGACTGCAGCCCACCAGGCTCCTCCAACCATGGGATTTTCCAGGCAAGAGTACTGGAGTGGGGTGCCATTGTCTTCTCTGTAGACTTTATTTTGGGGGGCTCCAAAATCACTGCAGATGGTAATTGCAGCCATGAAATTAAAAGATGCTTACTCCTTGGAAGGAAAGTTATGACCAACCTAGATAGCATATTCAAAAGCAGAGACATTACTTTGCCAACAAAGGTCCATCTAGTCAAGGCTATGGTTTTTCCAGTAGTCATGTATGGATGTGAAAGTTGGACAGTGAAGAAAGCTGAGTGCCGAAGAGTTGATGCTTTTGAACTGCAGTGTTGGAGATGACTCTTGAAAGTCCCTTGGACTGCAAGGAGATCCAACCAGTCCATTCGAAAGGAGATCAGTCCTGGGTGTTCTCTGGAAGGACTGATGCTAAAGCTGAAACTCCAATACTTTGGTCACCTCATGCGAGGAGTTGACTCATTGGAAAAGACCCTGATGCTGGGAGGGATTGGGGGCAGGAGGAGAAGGGGATGACAGAGGATGAGATGGCTGGATGGCATCACTGACTCGATGGACGTGAGTTTGAGTGAACTCCAGGAGTTGGTGATGGACAGGGAGGCCTGGCGTGCTGTGATTCATGGGGTCGTAAAGAGTCGGACATGACTGATCGACTGAACTGAGTGATACTTCAATAAAAATATTGTATCATTCTAGTTTGGTTATTTAATATTTTTATTAGAATAAGATTTGTTGAGTCATTTAAATTCTTTCCCTTTCCTTATTCAGGTTCCTATTTTTTTTGTTTTTATTATTCTTACTCTCCTATTAATAAAACAAATTTATTCAGATGATAAAATTATCTATTTTTGTAGGATGAAGAAACTTGTCAGAATAGGAAAGAACAACTGTAAAGAACTCATACATCTTTGTTTATTCTTTTTACCTAGATGTTGGATTATTTCCCAGACTCATTTCTATATCCATCAATCCTAGCAAAAACACTTTTCAATGACAGAATTATTGGAAACTTTGAAAAGAAAATGAAAACGTGAGAGCTGTCATCCAGTAGCATGTAGATTCATGGAACCTTTGGGAAAAATTATAATACTCTGCTTATTGTGTTAATTTTAGACTATATTCCTCAAATTTCCATCCTTCCAACTATGGGAGATTGTGCTTTGTGTTCTGCTGTGTATTTTCAGCAACAAAACTGTGATTCAAGTGAAACTTTGAAATGCAGCCTCATAGGTGCTGAAAGAGGCACCAGGAACAGAGATGATTATGGAAGCAGGGAAAATTATGGCAACATGAAGGGCTAGTGTTTTTATATACTAAACTATATATTTATATGCCTAATAAAATCACTATTATATTTTCCATTATTGGATACAGTAAACAGAGGAGCTTGATTTTAACATTGGGCAGATTCGTCATATAGGACTCTGCTGTATAAATAAATCACTAAAGTGGAGTATATGTGCAGTAGATAAATAATAATAGTTTATAATAATTTTTGCCATTTTACAGAGTCATAAAAGGAGATATATCTTATTAATCAATATTTAGAGTTTTGATAAAAAGTAACAATTTATCAGAATTAATGCTAACTTTATCACTAGACCCTCATATTTGGGTAATCAATTGAACAAATGATGATACTTCAACAGTTCTCAGATTGTATTTACATCAAGATATTTAACATTGAATTGAAAATTATATGACAATATGAATTTACTTTCCACTAGGAGAAGGCAATGGCATGCCACTCCAGTACTCTTGCCTGGAAAATCCCATGGACGGAGGAGCCTTGTGGGCTGCAGTCCATGGGGTCGCACAGAGTCGGACACGACTGAGCAACTTCACTTTCACTTTTCACTTTCATGCATTGGAGAAGGAAATGGCAACCCACTCCAGTGTTCTTGCCTGGAGAATCCCAAGGACGGGGGAGCCTGGTGGGCTGCCGTCTATGGGGTCGCACAGACTAGGACAGGACTGAAGCAACTTAGCAGCAGCAGCAACAACAGATATTCAATTCTTTGTTGGTGGAGAAAAGTACACATTAATACCTGGGTATTTGCTAAACAACAGTGATAGTGAGAAAGATTTATCTAAACTTATGAAATGTCACTCTGCCAGTTACAAAGCTACTGCTGTTAAGTCCAAGTTTATTTTTCCTTTCTTTTTTATCTGGTACTGGGGCTTGGCTCCAGAAATCATGTTCCTTTGCTTGCTGACTGTTTGGATTCTGCCAAATGAGGACCTTAGAGGTACAGTAGAAAGAGGGGGAAGGGATTTAATCCTTCTTACCTGATGACTGTGATCACTGACATCCAATTCCAGCCATCTTCCCATTCCAGCAGCAGCAATCGGTCCTCATCACTAGCTTCGTTCTTGCTTTCTAGAACCAATCTCATTACTCCCCTCAGGGTTTCCAAAACCAGGAGGGCAGCACCCTCTCCTTGGATATCTGAGGTCCTACTAGGGACTCTTCTCCTGGACTTGTGAGTTATCAGCACCAGCTGTCTAAGCAGTGCTTCTTTCTCTGGATTTGATTTCCTCATCAGATCCTTCCTTGTGGGTCTGACTGCAGCTCTGAGCTCCTGCCACGCCAGCACAAGCCTGGAAGCACCCTTCCTCAGGAGCATGAAAGCCAGTTCTACAGGAGGCCTGCTTCCAGACTTTAGGTTTCCATAATAACCCCAACCTTTGACCTCCATTGCCCTAGTCTCAGCAGCAACATCCACTTTTGTACTTAGTAATCTTTGTGTTATCCTATTATGTCCTTTTCAGTCCCTCAATACTATTTAAACAGTTCTTATATTAAATTTCCTCCTTTGAAAATCAACTATTGTTCCAGTTTTCACTAAAACTTATTGACTGAGTGATTTAGGTAAATAAAACATAGTTAAGACTATTCTGATCTAGTGAAAATAAAATTTTAGAATAGTTCACAAAAAGATTATCTTAGAACATAAAAATAGATTTAATAAACCAAGTTTTTTAGGTTATTGTTCTTATTTAATACCCAAAATACTTAATATTAAATGTATTAATTATTCAAATACACAATAATAATTTAGTATTTTTAATATCATTTTTGTAGTTCTTTCAGTAAGGCAAGAAAAAGTAAACCTTAGTCTCTGTCTCAGTAACTAATTTAAAAATTTGAATTAGGATATGGATGAAAAGTTTAATTCTTTTAGAATTTCACAGTGGAAATTCTGTAAACATATCAATGTATAGAATTCTGTTTTACTATTCCTAAACAAAAGTCTAAAACCTAGCAGTCTCGCTATCTAATATGTGTGTGTGTATTAGTCACTCAATCGTGTCCAACTCTTTGCAACCCCCTGGACCATATGTAGTCCGCCAGGCTCCTCTGTCCATAGAATTCTCTGAGCAAGAACACTGCAGTGGGTAGCCATTCCCTTCTCCAGGGGACCTTCCAGACCCAGGGATTGAACCCAGGTCTCCTGCATTGCAGGCAGATTCTTTATTGTCTGAGACACCAGAGAAGCCCCACAATCTAGTATAGCACAAGGACAATTTGACTGAAAACATATTTTCTTCAAATCGCAGATTTAAAAGAAGTACTCAAGGTAGTTTCTTGCCTTTACCTACCTGGATATAAAACAAATAAGAAAATGTACAGATTAAGGACTTGTCTCCTCTCATAAGGAGAAAGGGAAGGAATAATATTACTTGAACACTCACGGCAGGGACATTCTCATTGCTTCATTATAGCATTTAATCCTCACATTAAGTTTTGAGGTATTAACCATTAGTCACTTTCTTTCTTTTAGTTGGAACATGGAAACTGAGGAAACCAAGTCCTTAGAGAGCTTTAAGAGTCAGTCCTGGATTTGAACCAGATCTCCTGCCTCTAATCCCAGTGCTTTTTCTATTTAATGCATTTCTAGCCTACTTGGTGCTTAGTACAGTCATTACACGAAACAGTGGGTCCAATTTCTAGTTGCCAGTATGAGTCACTTCTCTATTACATAACGTTTTCAGAATGCACCGAGTTATCAAACTATCCCAGGGGCACTTCCCATCGCCCTCCTACTTCCTCTTCTTCTCCCTTCTTGCTTCTCCTCTCTTTTCACTTCTCAAATGTTTGTATTTAGAATCTGTGAAAAGCTTAAGAGTTGCTTTCCTACTAATGCATTGTTATGATTTTTTTTAAATCTTGTAACATATAGCTTTGAAATATATCTATATATTTGGACATATAAAGATACATGCATGTCTAAAAATATATGTATTTATGGTGATCAGTAGGAATTCATAACTGCCATAATTTCCTCAGCCACACGTGCATGCTTAGTTGTGCTTGTGGAAACTCTTTGACTCTTTGAGACTCCATAGACTGGGGAAGCCCTTTCTCAGGTACATTAGTTTCTAAAATGGCCAATCTCACAGTAGATCCATTTGTCTTTCTTTTGGCATACAGTCTAAATTAAAGTACATGATTATCATTAAGAATGCAAAATTAAATCCTCATTTATGTCTGAAAATTTTGTCTAATACCAATTTTTGTGAAAATTTTTAATTCATATTCTTTTCAGAAACAGTCAAGCATGTTAATATATAGGTCTTATATTTCTTTAAACTGATTTTAATAATTTAATAGATCCATTGCTCGAATGCTTCAGTAGTATCACATGCTTATTATTGTTCTTCTTTAAAATAACAAATTACTTTTTACTATTTACAGATAAAACACTTGAGCTTTTAACATTCTTGAACTATGTCTTCAATTCTTTGAGATTCAAATTTTAAAAACATTGCAGTGTTTTTCACCTGATTTAACATTTTAACTTTCAGAGCTAGCAGGTGTTAAAAATCTCAAAGTGGCAAGAGGAGATTTGAAATGCATTAACACTCAATGTTTACTTCAAATATGAACAACTCCCACAGGACAGACAGTGCCAGACAGTTTTCATCCTGGGAGTATGCTGAATTCAGAAGAACCAGCAGTAAAATATTGAATTCATAATGCCAGACTTAAAGCTAGACCTTAAGTGATCAAAATGACAAATGGCCACTTTCAGCAACTTTCTCAGTAAACCTGAAATGTTCACAAGAATGCATAACATTTCAAGTGGTTAAAGTAGGGGGTTTGTTTTCCCCAAAGTAATAACTCCATATAAGACTATGGCTCAAGACCTTTCACAATGGTGTCATCACCAGGATAAGCAAGTATTTCTTCTCTTATCTACAAACACCTTCTTCCCCAAGCCTCATATCCAGTTGATACTGACCATCAGTAGATTATGCTGCTAGAATTAGGAGCAGTCCAGACCAGTTTATCAACCAACCTTAAAAATGCACACACTGTTGGAAAGCTATATGCTTTGAGAAATATAAACATGCACATGTTTAGAACTGTTAAACTGTTGCCACTCTGGTAAAATTTAATAGATATTATTACCAACTGTAATGGCCAGAAAATTCTTAAAGGACCTAAATTGATAGTATTTACAAACTTATGTTTCATTGCAGGAAAGTGATACAACATAGCAAGAAAATTAAAATAAGTATATTCATCAGATAAAGACTATCTTCCAATAAGGTGCTCTGGGAGGTCAAGTGAGGGCTTCTATCATCATTCCCTCTGTAAGGGCTGTCTACTGCCACTCTTGAATTAGGAACAACATACCTGGGCACAGAATTCCTCTGAACCAGGGAGTGTGATATGGAGTGTAGGCCAGGTTTCTTATATTCTGCTGGTCATGTAGGTTTATTCTTGTTATGTAACCATCAAGTCCCTTGGATAGCAAGGAGATCAAACCAGTCAATCCAAAAGGAAATCAACCCTGAATATTCATTGGAAGGATTGATGCTGAAGCTCCAATCCTTTGGCCACCTGATGTGAAGAAACTACTCATTGGAAAAGACCCTGATTCTGGGGAAGATTGAAGGCAATAGGGGAAGGGGGCAACAGAAGATAAAATGGTTGGATGGCATCACCAATACAATGGACATGAGTTTGTGTAAACTGTGGGAGATCGTGAAGGACGGGGAAGCCTGGCATGTTGCAGTTCATGGGGTCGCAAAGAGTTGGACATGACTTAGCGACTGAATAACTATCTCCAATGACATAATTCTCTAAGGGTCTCACTGAGGCTAGGTGGAAATCACTGAACTCCTAGTTATTAACAAACAATACTGACAAGCTGATACAAACCCTCTGGAAACTTATCTCATCCTCAGGATTATAGAACAATGCTACTTATCACCACATGTCATGCCTTACGTAGGTGTCAGGGACAGGGAGGTAGATCTTTTACTCTCGCTCAACAACTAAGGCCAGTTCCAAGGCCATTGGAATCAGCTATTATGGGACAAAGTTTTTATAAGAAATTAGGTTCGATGCACGATACTGGATGCTTGGGGCTGGTGCACTGGGACAGCCCAGAGGGAGGGTATGGGGAGGGAGGAGGGAGGAGGGTTCAGGATGGGGAGCACGGGTATACCTGTGGTGGATTCATTTTGATGTTGGGCAAAACTAATACAATATTGTAAAGTTTAAAAATAAAATAAAATTAAAAAAAAAAAAGAAAGAAATTAGTGAGGCTTAGTGACTCACGTGCTCCCTCGCTGGTTCAAAAGGAGAAGGACAAGAGCCCACAGCTGACCTCTCTGGACTCCTTGTCAGGAGATAGTAATTGGCTCTGATGCTTTACTTACTTTAATGTTGTCATCATATTGTATCACTTTCCTGAAATAAAACATAAATTTTTAAACATTATTCTTTTGGTCCTCTAAGTTTTCTTCTTAAGCATGGAGGCTGCGCGGTGCTGGAGTGGTGCTAGAGCAGTGGCTGTAGCCGCTGGAGCAGCGGCTCTGCTGGAGTGGCCATGAAGAGATACCCCACGTCCAAGGTCAGGAGCAGCATCTGTGCTTCACAGGAGTGGCCATGAGCAGATATCCCACATCCAAGGTCAGAGAAACCCCAGCAAGATGGTAGGCACTGGAATGGTGGCTGGACGGCACTGGACAAGCTGTGAGGAGATACCCCATGCCCAGGGGCAAAGGAGAAGCCCCAGCAAGATGGTAGGAGGGTTGAATTCCTGTTTAGAATCAAACCCCATTCCCACCAAAGATACTCAGGGGGCTCAAACAAACCTTGTGCACACCAGGACCCAGGAAGCCCAAAGAGACTGAGACAGAACTCTGTTTGAGCATCTCCTGTGAAGGTCTGGGTGAGCAGTGGACTGCCACTGGGACAGGGGCTCTGGGTGCAGCAGACTTGGGTATTGCATAAGCTCTCTTGGAGGAGATTGCCATTAAACCCACCATAAAGCTGCCAGAACTTACACAGGACTAGGAAATAGACTCTTGGAGGGTATAAACAGAAACTTGTGTGGACCAAGACCCAGGAGAAAGGAGCAGTGACCCCACAAGAGACTGACCCAGACTTGCTGGGAGTGTCCAGGACTCTCCTGTGGAGGCGTGAGTCCAGGGTGGCCTGCTGTGGGGCTGGGGGCAGTGATTGTAGTGATGTGTGTGTGGGATCTTTTGAAGGAGGTACCTTTATCTTCATTACCTCCATCATAGTTTCAAGGTGAAGTCGCTCAGCTGTGTCCAACTCTTTGTGACCCCGTTGCCTGTAGCCTATCAGTCTTCTCAGTCCATGGGATTTTCCAGGCAAGAATAATGGAGTGGGTTACCATTTCCTTCTCCAGGAGGTCTTCCTGACCCAGGGATTGAACCTGGGTCTCCCACATTGTAGGCAGACTCTTTACCATCTGAGCCACTTTAGTCCCAGGTAAATAGAGGGACTGAACACACTTGAAGAAAGTAGGGAAAACCACTAGACCATTCAGGTATGACCTAAATCAAATTCCTTATGATTATACAGTGGAAGTGAGAAATAGATTTAGGGGCCTAGATCTGATAGATAGAGTGCCTGATGAACTATGGAATGAGGTTCGTGACATTGTACAGGAGACAGGGATCAAGACCATCCCCATGGACAAGAAATGCAAAAAAGCAAAATGGCTGTATGGGGAGGCCTTACAAATAGCTGTGAAAAGAAGAGAAGCAGAAAGCAAAGGAGAAAAGGAAAGATATAAGCATCTGAATGCAGAGTTCCAAAGAATACCAAGAAGAGATAAGAAAGCCTTCTTCAGCGATCAATGCAAAGAAATAGAGGAAAACAACAGAATGGGAAAGACTAGAGATCTCTTCAAGAAAATTAGAGATACCAAGGGAACATTTTATGCAAAAATTGGCTCGATAAAGGACAGAAATGGTATGGACCTAACAGAAGCAGACAATATTAAGAAGAGATGGCAAGAATACACAGAACTATGCAAAAAAGATCTTCACGACCCAGATAATCACGATGGTGTGATCACTCACCTAGAGCCAGACATCCTGGAATGTGAAGCCAAGTGGGCCTTAGAAAGCATCACTATGAATAAAGCTAGTGGAGGTGATGGAATTCCAGTTGAGGTATTTAAAATCCTGAAAGATGATGCTGTGAAAGTGCTGCACTCAATATGTCAACAAATTTGGAAAACTCAGCAGTGGCCACAGGACTGGAAAAGGTCAGTTTTCATTCCAACCCCAAAGAAAGGCAATGCCAAAGAATGCTCAAACTACAGCACAATTGCACTCATCTCACACGCTAGTAAATAATGCTCAAAACTCTCCAAGCCAGGCTTCAGCAATATGTGAACCGTGAACTTCCTGATGTTCAAGCTGGTTTTAGAAAAGGCAGAGGAACCAGAGATCAAATTGCCAACATCTGTTGGATCATAAAAAAGCAAGAGAGTTCCAGAAAAACATCTATTTCTGCTTTATTGACTATGCCAAAGCCTTTGACTGTGTGGATCACAATCAACTGTGGAAAATTCTGAAAGAGATGGGAATACCAGACCACCTGATCTGCCTCTTGAGAAATTTGTATGCAGGTCAGGAAGCAACAGTTAGAACTGGACATGGAACAACAGACTGGTTCCAAATAGGAAAAGGAGTATGTCAAGGCTGTATATTGTACCCTGCTTATTTAACTTACATGCAGAGTACATCATGAGAAACGCTGAGCTGGAAGAAACACAAGCTGGAATCAAGATTACTGGGAGAAATATCAATCACCTCAGATATGCAGATGACACCACCCTTATGGCAGAAAGTGAAGAGGAACTAAAAAGCCTCTTGATGAAAGTGAAAGAGGAGAGTGAAAAAGTTGGCTTAAAGCTCAACATTCAGAAAACAAAGATCATGGCATCCAGTCCTATCACTTCATGACAAACAGATGGGGAAACAGTGGAAACAGTGTCAGACTTTATTTTTCTGGGCTCCAAAATCACTGCAGATGGTGACTGCAGCCATGAAATTAAAAGGCGCTAACTCCTTGGAAGGAAAGTTATGATCAACCTAGATAGCATATTGAAAAGCAGAGACATTACTTTGCCGACAAAGGTCCGTCTAGTCAAGGCTATGGTTTTTCCAGTGGTCATGTATGGATGTGAGAGTTGGACTGTAAAGAAGGCTGAGCACTGAAGAATTGATGCTTTTGAACTGTGGTGTTGGAGAAGACTCTTGAGAGTCCCTTGGACGGCAAGGAGATCCAGTCCATTCTGAAGGAGATCAGGCCTGGGATTTCTTTGGAAAGAATGATGCTAAAGCTGAAACTCCAATACTTTGGTCACCTCATGTGAAGAGTTGACTCATTGGAAAAGACTCTGATGCTGGGAAGGATTGGGGGCAGGAGGAGAAGGGAATGACAGAGGATGAGATGGCTGGATGGCATCACTGACTCGATGGACGTGAGTCTGGGTGAACTCTGGGAGTTGGTGATGGACAGGGAGTCCTGGTGTGCTGCGATTCATGGGGTCGTAGAGTCGGACACGACTGAGCAACTGAACTGAACTGAACTGAACACAGCTCCACCCATCAACAGATAACTGGATTAAAGATTCACTGAGCATGGCCCCACCCAACAGAACAAGACCCAGTTTTCCTCTTAGTCAGTCTCTCCCACCAATAACCTTCCATAAGCCTCTTATCCTTCCCCATCAAAGGGCAGACAGACTGAAAACAGCAATCACAAAAAGCTAACCAATCTGATCACATGGGCCACAGCCTTGTCTAACTCAATGAAACTGTGAGCCATGCCATGTAGGGTCACCAAAGATGGATGGATGGGCCATCTGACAACTCTCACCTTGAGAACCCCATGAACAGACTGAAAAGGCAAAAAGATAGGACACTGAAAGATGAACTCCCCAGGTCCATAGGTGCCCAATATACTACTGAAGATCAGTGGAGGAATAACTCCAGACAGAATGAAGGGACAGAGCCAAAGAAAAACAACACCCAGCTGTGGATGTGACTGGTGATAGAAGCAAAGCCCAATGCTACAAAGAGCAATATTGCATAGGAACCTGGAATGTTAGGTCCATGAATCAAGGCAAATTGGAAGTGGTCAAATGGAAGATGGCAAGAGTGAACATTGACATTTTAGGAATCAGCGAACTAAAATGGACTGGAATGGGTGATTTAACTCAGATGACCATTATATCTACTAGTGTGGGCAAGAATCCCTTCGAAAAAATGGAATAGCCATCATAGTCAACAAAAGAGTCTGAAGTGCAGTACTTGGATGCATCCCAAAATGACAGAATGATTTCTGTTCATTTCCAAGGCAAGCCATTCAATATCACAGTAATCCAAGTCTATGCCCTGACCAGTAATGCTGAAGAAGCTGAAGTTGAATGGTTCTATGAAGACCTACAAGACCTTCTAGAACTAACACCCAAAAAAGATGTTCTTTCCATTGTAGGGGACTAGAATGCAAAGGTAGAAAGACAAGAAACACCTGGGGCAACAGGCAAATTTGGCCTTGGAGTACAGATTGAAACTGGGCAAAGGCTAATAGAGTTTTGCCAACAGAATATACTGGTCGTAGTAAACAACATCTTCCAACAACACAAGAGAAGACTCTACACATAGACATCACCAGATGGTCAATACCAAAATCAGACTGATTATATTCTTTACAGCCAAAGATGGAAAAGCTCTATACAGTCATCAAAAAGAAGACTGGGAGCTGACTGTGGCTCAGATCATAACTCCTTATGCCAAATTCAGACTTAAATTGAAGAAAGTAGGGAAAACCACTAGACCATTCAGGTATGACCTAAATCAAACCCCTTATGATTATACAGTAGAAGTGACAAATAGATTCAAGGGATTAGATCTGACAGACAAAGTGCCTGATGAACTATGGACAGGGGTTCATGACATTGTACAGGAGACAGGGATCAAGACTATCTCCAAGAAAAAGAAACACAAAAAAAGCAAAATGCCTGTCTGAGGAGGCCTTACAAATAGCAGTGTATAGAAGAAAAGGGAAAGGTAAAAGAGAAAAGGAAAGATACACCCATTTGAATGCAGAGTCCCAAAGAATAGCAAGGGGAGATAAGAAAGCCTTCTTCAGTGATCAGTGCAAAGAAATAGAGGAAAACAATAGAATGGAAAAGGCTAGAGATATCTTCAAGAAAATTAGAGATACCAAGGGAACTTTTCATGCAAAGACAGACTCAAGAAAAGACAGAAATGATATGGACCTAACAGAAGAAGATATTATGAGGAGGTGGCAAGAATACACAGAAGAACTGAACAAAAAAGATCTTCATGATCCAGATAATCTCGATGATGTGATCACTCACCTAGAGCCAGACATCCTGAAGTGCGAAGTCTAGTGGGCCTTAGTAAGCATCACTATGAACAAAGCTAGTGGAGGTGATGGAATTCCAGTTGAGCTACTTCTAATACTGAAAGATGATGCTGTGAAAGTGTGGCCCTCAATATGCCTGCAAATTTGGAAAACTCACCAGTGACTACAGGACTGGAAAAGGTCAGTTTTTATTCCAATCTCAAAGAAAGGCAATGCCAAAGAATGCTCGAACTATCGCACAATTGCACTCATCTCACACGCTAGTAAAGTAATGCTCAAAATTCTCCAAGCCAGTCTTCAACAGTATGTGAACAATGAAATTCCAAATGTTCAAGCTGGTTTTAGAAAAGGCAGAGGAACCAGAGATCAAATTGCCAACATCTGTTAGATTATCGAAAAAGCAAGAGAGTTCCAGAAAACATCTATTTCTGCTTTATTGACTATGCCAAAGCCTTTGACTTCTGTGGATCATCACAAACTGTGGAAAATTCTCAAAGAGGTGGGAATACCAGACCATCTGACCTGCCTCTTGAGAAATCTGTATGCAGGTCAGGAAGCAACAGTTAGAACTGGACATGGAACAACAGACTGGTTCCAAATAGGGAAAGGAGTGCATCAAGGCTGCATATTGTCACCCTGCTTATTTAACTTATGTGCATTGTAAGTACATCATGATAAACACTGGGCTGGATGAAGCACAACCTGGAATCAAGATTGCCGTGAGAAATATCAATCACCTCAGATATGCAGATGACACAACCCTTATAGCATAAAGCGAAGAAGAACTAAAGAGCCTTTGACTGAAAGTGAAAGAGAAGAGTGAAAAGGTTGGCTTAAAGTTCAACATTCAGAAAACTAAGATCATGGCATCTGGCCCCATCACTTCATGACAAACAGATGGGGAAACTGTGGAAATAGTGACAGACTTTTGGGCGGAGGACTCCAAAATACCACAGATGGTGACCGTAGCCATGAAATGAAAAGACACATACTTCTTGGAAGAAAAACTATGGCCAACCTAGACAGCATATTAAGAAGCAGAGGCATTATTTTGCCAACAAAGGTCTGTTTAGTCAAGGCTATGGTTTTTCCAGCAGTCATGTATGAATGTGAGATTTGGACTATAAAGAAAGCTGAGCGCTGAAGAATTGATGCTTTTGAACACCGAAGAATTGATGTGGTGTTGGAGAAGACTCTTAAGAGTCTCTTTGATGGTAAGAAGGTCCAGTCAGTCCATCCTAAAGCAAATCAGTTCTTAATTTTCATTGTAAGGACTGATGTTGAAGCTGAAACTCCGATATTTTGGCCACCTGATGTGAAGAATGGACTCATTGGAAAAGACCCTAATGCTGGGAAAGATTGAAGGCAGGAGAAGGGTCTGACAGAAGATGAGATGTTTGCATGGCATCACTGACTCAACGGACAGGAGTTTGAGTAAACTCCAGGAGTTGGTGATGGACAGGGAGGCCTGGTTTGCTGTAGTCCATGGGGTCGCAAAGAGTCAAACACAACTGAGAGACTGAATTGAAGTTTTATTTAGCAATTAAACTCTAACTGCCACCATTAATGCATTCTCAAATTTACTCTATAGATAGCTCCTCATTCTGCCTATTAATAGATTCAGTTCTTATTACATCATAAATAAAATAAGCATAATTTAAAAAATGAAAAACAACTTTAGAGCAGAACCTCATGCCTTTTTCTTTTTTTCTTTCTTTTTTTTTTTTTTTAGGTTAACTTTCTTTTTATTTTTTTATTTTTTTTAATTTTATTTTTAAACTTTACATAATTGTATTAGTTTTGCCAAATATCAAAATGAATCCGCCACTATACTGGCTGCTTGGGGCTAGTGCACTGGGATGACCCAGAGGGATGGTATGGGGAGGGAGGAGGGAGGAGGGTTCAGGATGGGGAACACATGTATGCCTTTTTCTTACTTCATGTCCACCATCCAAACAATCAATGTTACAAAGATTTAAAGAGACAGTAACTTGATTCCTAAGTTACTGGGAAACATACCTGGCCATTTCCTTTCTATGCATTTCTCCTAGTACAAACTTTTCTTTGTCCACAGCCTCCTCACATGAACCACTTTATGCCTGTTTCTAGTCATACCTTGGCCTTATGTAATTGGATTAGAAGTGGATTCATGACATCTGTCCAGGTTCTCAGCATTTTTCTTCAGGGAATTTTAGAGACAACTGGTTAGACAGCTGCTCTTGGGGAACTGAACTGGAAGGTCAGTCTCATTTTCCTGTTGAGGTAACTGATTAGCCATGGCCAAGCAGGTTGGGTGAGCCAAGAAGCCAATTTACAGAGAGAGAAGTGAAAAACCAAAGAAAAAGTCATTTGGTCCTAGAGAGGGGATGAGTGATAGAGCATAGTTCCCAGTGACTTTCTCAAATTCATGGGCCTCATTATGACTCTCATTATTAAACTATACAAAATTATCCTACATATCTAAATTCTACTTTATAGAGGGTAGCCAGATGGATTATTAAAATAATATTCTTAGCAGAAACACCAGAATCTCTTTAATGAATTCCTACTCATTCTTGAAAAGCCAACTCCAACTTGACTTTTGTTGGGAAGCTTATTCTGATTTGCATACTTTCCTTCCTATTGTTTTCCCTGTTTTTAATTATGGCCTCCTCTGTATTATTCTCTATAGTTTGTATGTGCTCATACTTTTCATACATTGTTGCATAGAACATGGTATTTTATAATTATTTATTTAATAGGTTGTTGTCTGTGACTTTCCCTTATTCCCAAATTTTGGCAAAGACCCCAAACTGAGGAATGAACAGTAAAGAATCCACATTCTAGAAGAGATTCACCAACAACTGGGGTTAGATATTTTTCTCTGGAATTCACTTAAAGACAAAACTATTTAATTCTATACTATGAAGATAAAGAGAGGTCTGGATAGCTAAGTTGGATCTGGTTCTAAGAAAATCACTCACAGTGTTAAGGTGTCCAGCACAAGAGACTGTGTCTGTTGCCTTGGTTGGATGGTTGCTGAGCTACAGGATATATAAAAGTTTTGGTGTGGTCACAAAATTGACATGGATCCATTTGTTAAAAGGGGGATGTAGACATTGTTAGTGTTAATCAATCAGTCGTGTCTGACTCTTTACAACCCCCGAACTGTAGCCCTCCAGGCTTCTCTGTCCATGGATTATCCAACTAAGAATACTGGAGTGGGTAGTCATTTCCTTCTCCAGGATATCTTCCTGACCCAGGGATCAAAGCCAAGCCTTGTGCATCGCAAACAGACTCTTAACCATCTGAATCGCCCACACATAGTGACTAGGACCAGTTTCTGATTTAGAGATTTCTGATGATGGAAGCCGCATGGCACCTAAAGTCCTTGAAAGGACAGAGATGGTGTGTGCCTGAGAAGACTTGGATAAGTGTCTCTCCACTACAGTCCCCTGCAGCCCTGGAGCAAGGAGATCACACCCAGTATTTCCTATACCTCCAGGGAAGGAGGACAGAGCTTGGAGGAGAGAGGTGTAGAGCTCCTGGGAGACTCACTACTGAAGCACGTGGAGTAGGGCTATGTGAGGGATGACACCTCTGCTCCATAAGGAACAAGAGACCAAGAGAAAGTGATACTGCCCACACACCATGCACAGAGCTACATATCGGCAAAGTGAAGTGAAGTGAAAGTCACTCAGTCATGTCCAGCTCTTTGTGACCCTGTGGATAGGCCAGAAAAGTGGAGTGAGTAGACTTTTCCTTCTCCAGGGGATCTTCCCAATGCAGGGATTGAACCCAGGTCTTCCACATTGCAGGTGGACTCTTTACCAGCTTTGCCACCAGTATCAGCAAAGGCTACCATTAGTTGATAGAACTGGAAGAAAACAAATGGATCAAGGATGTGCTCACACCATGTACAGGCAACCGGTGCCTACTTTCATCTCTACAGACTCCAAAGGAGGGGAGAGAGGTCTCTCCAGAGATATAGTCCTCCCTCTTCTCACTGCAGCTCTTTGGAGTGACATGTCCAGCCTAATGTGAGGTAAGAGAAAGTTTGAAGTGGTTCTGCTGCTGAAGCTTTAACATCTCCTGAAAAAAGTAAAAGCATTTGTCACTCAGTCCTGTCTGACTCTGCAACACCATGGACTGTAGCCCAACAGATTCCTTTGTCAAAGTGATTCTTCAGGCAAGAATACTGGAGTGGATAGCCATTCCCTTCTCCAGGGGATTTTTCCTTACCCAAGGACAAAACCCAGGTCTCCCACATTGCAGGCAGATGCTTTACCCCATCTGAGGTACCTAATATATCCTAGACTGAATTTAATAATTGAAATATGTCAGAAAGTTCTGATCTGGTACCAAAAAGAGAAAATAAACATAGTAAGGTTAAAGGCAATAAAGAACACTGTAAAGCTTCAATTTCTATGCAATCAAGGTGAGGTTGAATTTGCTTTTCTCTCTGGAGCCAAGATTCCTTGAGCAGAGCATGGGCCATTCAGGTCAGTATTTACAGTTCCTTGCCTACAACTCAAAATCTAGAAGAACTATCTCCAATAAATGTGGAGTTGCTATTGTTTAGTCACTCAGTTAGGTACAACTCTGTGACCCCATGGACTGCAGCATGCTAGGCTTCCCTGTCCTTCACCATCTCCCGGAACTTACTCAAACTCATGTCCACTGAGTCAGTGATGCCATCCAACATCTTATCCTCTGTTGTCCCCTTTTCCTCCTGCCCTCAATCTTTCCCAGCATCCGGGTCCTTTCCAATGAGTCCATTCTTCACATCATGTGGCCCAAGTATTGGAGCTTCAGCTTTAGTATCAGTCCTTCCAATGAACATTCAGGATTGATTTCCTTTAGGATTGATTGGTTTGGTCTCCTTTTAGTCCAAAGGACTCTCAAGAGTCTTCTCCAACACCACAGATCAAAACCATTAATTCTGCTTTCAGTGTTCTTTATAGCCCAACTCTCACATCCATACATGACTACTGGAAAAACCAAAGCTTCGACTAGACAGATCTTTGTCTCCCACATTGCAAGCAGATTCTTTACAGGCAAGATAGCCTCCCCCAAATTGTCCCTCAGAGAAACAATGGCACATCTTCCAGGATTCAGTTAAATTGTCCTTTCTTTCATGAAGCTATTCTTTTCTCTGTGCACCCTGATGTTTGATCACATTGTCTTTTGTACCCTTACTGTACCTTGAATCTAATTATAGCATCTTCTTGTAACACTTGTGCCCTTATTTGGTTACACCGCTGTTTTGTTTCATTTTTTTTTTTCCAGTTTCTCTGGCTCCAAGTATTACCAGGGCAATACTCAACTGATACAGAGTAGGTGGTCAATAATAGTTTGTTGTTAGAGTAAATTAACATACTTAAAAGAAGATCAAAAACCATATGGCTATACCCAGTAATCAGAGGATAATACACTTGGACTATCCCTTGGACTGAAAGGAGATTAAACCAGTCAATCCAAAAGCAAATCAATCCTGAATACTCATTGGAAGGATTGAAGCTGAAGCTCCAATACTTAGGCCACCTGATACAAAGAGCTGCCTCATTGGAAAAGATCTTAATGCTGGGAAAGATTGAGGGCAAAAGAAGTGGGCAGCAGAGGATGAGATGGTTGGATGGCATCACTGATTCAATCACAAATTTGAGCAAATTCCAGGAGACAGTGAAGGACAGGGAAGCCTGGCGTGCTGCAGTCCATGTCTTGCAAAGAGTGAGATGCGACTTAACGACTGAACAACAATCACTGATAACAAAACTTTAGTTGTAGATATAACTATTCAAAATGTGATAATCATCATTAAATGCCTATTCACTGCCAAACATGGTGTTGAAAATTAGGTGGGCAAAAATGTTTAAGACACAGTCCATGATTTTGATGCACTCAGATTTTACAACAGACAAATCAGAGTATGAGGTCAATCTTATTTCTCTTAATAGAAAGATTCATATTGTGAGTGAAGTCTTTGCATATACAAAATACAGAATTCAAACTAAATAATGAAGGCAATGAAAAGAGCAATTAGATAATTTGTTATTCAAACCAGACACTTATAAGAGCAAAAGGAACACTACAAATAATCACACTAGGACAATGGATTGTAAAACTGGACTGCATTTGGATCAACATTTCGGGATACATAATTATTTTACAGATAGAGATAATGATAAAGAGCTCAAACAAAGGAGAAATGTAATCAGTGTAATCTGATTCATTTTGCTTAAAGAGCATACTCTGATGTTATCCTGTAGATGTTTAGAAGGGATGAAAACAACATTCAGAGAAATCAGTTAGGAAGTTGTAATTGTTTAGAAAGAAATTATGAGAGTTAAAGAGAAGATACTGACAGTGAGAATGTATAGGGAGAAAATAGATTTAAGAAATTCAGGAGATCCCATGGATATGACTTAAGGATAGCTTGGATGTGAGAGCTGAAGAAGAGGGAGAAGTCAAATGACTTTCTGATTTCTGTGTCGAAAGGATAGAAGGATGTTAAGAGACTTCAATGAGAAGATGTCTCCAAGATATATTTGATATGCTCTTAAGTTAATGAACTCTTTATTTAAAAGAAAGATTAAATGAGGCAAATCTATTTTGCTACTGAAAGTGTGATTTGAACTAATCTGAATAAAGCACGCTATTTATAATAGTTATACAAAATATAAATGTTTGCCTCTGGAAAACATATTTATCAGTTTCAAAATAAATGTGAATTTTATAATTTCTTCTTAAAAACCTTTCCTGATCTGTGAAATTGGCCTTAGTATTCACAAGCCACTGTGCATACTGTTGTTACTATGTCTATGACCATTGGGGTGCACATTCTTAGAATGCAGGGATATTAGCCTGTTATTCTTCCTACCCAGTGCTTTGTCGAATACCCAGAAGGCATTAGGCACTCAATAAATATTTGTGTCTTGAAGTAAGTATTGTGTATATACTAATTTTTGTAGAAAAAAGGCATTTCAAAGTTTTAAATTAGAATGCTCATTTCATTGTGTGTCTATTATTTGCTACATACTGGTTTGGAGCAAAGATCTGTTTAGAATCTAAGGTCAAAGGCAGTCAATTAAGAATTATGTAATATAAGGGGTAGAAGTAATTAATTTTAAAATAAATAAAGCGGAAGAATGGATTGGAGAGTTCTTGGAGGGAGACGAGTGGCCATTTTTGATGAGTGGTCATAGAAAGACTCCCAAGAAATGATATCTAAGAAAAAGATCTTCAGAAGAGACAGTGTGAAGATGTAAAAATATAAATACCATTCTAGGCAGAAGGAATAGTGTGAACAGTGCTGAGACGGAGACTCTTACACAGACATTGTCTTTGGCACTTGGAGCTTCTCTGGGTTCTCTGGTAGTGCTGGAGGCTCCAGCTGTTTGAATGGGAAGTAGAAGAGGCCTGCGTTGGTGAGTACATTTGGATGCACATATAAAACAGAGCAGACTGAGGGCTGTGGAGAAAAAAATTCTGTGACAGAAAGGAGACTAGGGTCCAGGGGACACAGGGGTGAGAAGAGAGCCGATGGGAGAAAACAGGCTGATTCTGGGTGTACATTATAGTTCAGGGATGAGCACCTCCCTAAACACAGAACGCAACAGAGGAAATACCTTGTGAAAAAAATGTTCAACTTTATTTTTAAACATATAGTTTAATCTGATTTCTATAAGCAGAAACATCTAAAAATGAGGAAAGTATCAATATCAGATTTCTCTTTTCCCCCTACATGATGATAAGTACAGTGCTTTGGTTGGTTTTCCTCTAATCACACTACAACAGTGGTTTTCAGTCAGCCCCAGAGTGAGGCCCAAGAATGTGCATTTCTAGCTCCTTCCTCAGGTGATGCTAATGCTGCTGGCCCAGGAAGGATACATGGAGAATCACAGAACTAAGCTGGCTGAAACGTCCAAAGGGCTGAGTCAAGGAAACACAAATTATTGAAAATTTTTACTATTTTAATTTCAATTTCTTTTAGCAACTTAGACTACAAAAATGACTTTTTCTTTATATTAATTCTGTGGGTGTACATGCATGTTCAGTTTGCGACCCCATGGTAGCCTGCCAAGCTACTCTGTCCATGGGATTTCCCAGGAAAGAATACGGGAGTGGGTTGCCATTTCCTTCTTCAGGGGATCTTCCCAACCCAGGGATCGAAACTGAGTCTCCTGCATCTCCTGTATTAGCTGACAGATTCTTTAACACTGTTATCTGGAAAGCCCATCTTGTGGATAAGTAAGTTATAAACATATCACATATGATTGCCTCACTCAAATGAAAGTAAAGATAGCTAACACCAATATGACTTAGACAGTGACCTAAGTGCTTTAAATTAACCTCATTCAGTCCTCTGTATTGGGTATTAATAATAATAATATTTGCTTTGCAGATAAGGAAACAGAGTAACAAAGGCATAGTTTAGTGCAATGGACCCTGTGGGTGGATCCAGAGTTTTGTTCTTGTGCATGCACTCTTTTCTGCTGCTTTAGGCAAAGAAGCTGACAACATTTTTACAAAGAGGTCGTCGACATAACCTGGAGCAACTCTTCCTCTTTTTCCAGTGTGAATGTCCCCAGCTTTGAAATATCAGGGGGGTTTGGCAGTATCACAGTGTAAAAGCATGTTGTTAATCCAATAAAAAACACATTGAGCTGCTGTGCATATTTATACATTTAGACAGCACTGAGTATTTTACTTTTTTGGCCCACAATTTGTTCTGTGGACAATAATAGAGCCTCGTGTAATTGCATGTTTATAGGGTCTGTGGAAGGATCCCAAATAGGGAAGTGGGGAGCTGTATTTCAGGAATGCAGGCATGACAATGCTCCAAATACCAGTTTGAAGGCTAAATCCTCTCATGGGACATGGGAGTTTTGTGGCTGAAATCAATCATAAAACAGAGGTTATCTGAAGCAGAGAAGAAGTAATATTGAGATTTTTCGGAGTGGTTTTTAATTAGGAACCTTTTCACATGCAGCACTCTCAAATGACACAGGAAGTGAATGTGTACAAATGAGGTATTTGTACACATTCAGTTTCCCCCTCAGTTAGTCTCTACGATCAGGAACCTTCCATAAGCCTCTTATCCTTCTCCGTCAAAGGGCAGACAGACTGAAAACCACAATCACAGAAAACTAATCAGTCTTATCACATGGACCACAGCCTTATCTAACTCAATGAAAATATGAGCCATGTCATTAAGGCCACACAAGATGCACGGGTCATGGTGGAGAGTCCTGACAAAAAATGGTCCACTGGAGAAGGGAATGGCAAACCACTTCAGTGTTCTTGCCTTGAGAACCCCATGAACAGTATGAAAGGGCAAAAAGATAGGACACTGAAAGATGAACTCCCCAGGTCCGTAGGTGCCCAATATGTTACTGAAGATCAGTGGAGAAATAACTCCAGAAAGAATGAAGCGACAGAGCCAAAGCAAAAGCAACACCCAGTTGTGGACGTGCCTGGTGATAGAAGCAAAGTCCAATGCTGTAAAGAGCAATATTGCATAGGAACCTGGAATGTTAGGTTCATGAATCAAGGCAAGTCGGAAGTGATGAAACAGGAGATGGCAAGAGTGAACATTGACATATTAGGAATTAGCAAACTAAAATGGACTGGAATGGATGATTTAAGTCAGATGACCATTATATCTACTACTGTGGGCAAGAATCTCTTAGAAGAAATGGAGTAGCCATAATAGTCAACAGAAAAGTCTGAAATGCAGTACTTGGATGCAATCTCAAAATGACAGAATGATTTCTGTTTATTTCCAAGGCAAACCATTCAATATTATAAAAATCCAAGTCTATGCCCTAACCAATAATGCTGAAGAAGCTGAAGCTGAACAATTCTATGAAGACCTGTAAGACCTTCTAGAACTAACACACAAAAAAGATGTCTTTTTCATTATAGGGGACTGGAATGCAAAAGTAGGAAGTCAAGAAATACCTGGAGTAATGGGCAAACTTGGCCTTGGAGTACAGAATGAAGCAGGGCAAAGGCTAATAGAGTTTTGCCAATAGAGTTTTGCTATGACCAGAGAATGCAGAGTCATAGCAAACACCCTCTTCCAACAACACAAGAGAAGACTCTACACATGGACATCACCAGATGGTCAATACCAAAACCAGATTTATTAAATTCTTTACACCCAAAGATGGAGAAGCTCTATACAGTCAGCAAAAACAAGACTGGGAGCTGACTGTGGCTCAGATAATGAACTCCTTATTGCCAAATTCAGACTTAAATTGAAGAAAGTAGGGAAAACCATTAGATCATTCAGATATGACTTAAATCAAATCCCTTACAATTATACAGTGAAAGTGAGAAATAGATTCCAGGGATTAGATCTGATAGACAGAGTGCCTGATGAACTATGAAATAAAGTTGGTGACATTTTACAGAGGCAGAGATCAAAACCATCCCCAAGAAAAGTAATGCAAAAGGGAAAAATGGCTGTCTGAGGAAGCCTGACAAACAGCTATGAAAAGAAGAGAAGCGAAAGGCAAAGGAGAAAAGGAAAGATATACCCACTTGAATGCAGAGTTCCAAAGAATAGCAAGGAGAGATAAGAAAGCCTTCCTCAGTGATCAATGCAAAGAAATAGAGGAAAAAAATAGAATGGGAAAGACTAGAGATCTCTTCAAGAAAATTAGAGATACTAAGGGAACATTTCATGCAAAGATGGACTCAATAAAGGACAGAAATGGTATGGGCCTTATAGAAGCAGAAGATATTATGAAGAAATGGCAAGAATACACAGAAGAACTATGCAAAAAAGATCTTCATGACCCAGATATTCTCGATGATGTGATCACTCACCTAGAGCCAGACATCCTGGAATGTGAAGTCCAGTGGGCCTTAGGAAGCATTACTATGAACAAGGCTAGTGGAGGTGATGGAATTCCAGTTGAGTTACTTCTAATCCTAAAAGATATTGCTGTGAAAGTGCTGCCCTCAATATGCCAGCAAATTTGGAAAACTCAGCAGTGGACACAGGGCTGGAAAATGTCAGTTCTCATTCCAATCCCAAAGAAAGGCAATGCCAAAGAATGCTCAAACTACAGCACAATTGCACTCATCTCACACGCTAGGAAAGTAATGCTCAAAATTCTCCAAGTCAGGCTTCAGCAATACATGAACCATGAAATTCCAAATGTTCAAGCTGGCTTTAGAAAAGGCAAAGGAACCAAAGATCAAATTGCCAACATCTGCTGGATCATGGAAAAAGCAAGAGAGTTCCAGAAAAACATCTACTTCTGCTTTATTGACTATGCCAAAGCCTTTGACTGTGTGGATCACAACAAACTATGGAAAATTCTTAAAGAGATGGGAATACCAGACCACCTGACCTACCTCTTGAGAAATTTGTATGCAGGTCAGGAAGCAACAGTTAGAACTGGACATGGAACAACAGACTGGTTCCAAACAGGGAAAGGAGTACATCAAGGCTGTATATTGTCACCCTGCTTACTACCTTATACGAAGAGTACATCATGAGAAACGCTGGGCTGGATGAAGCACAACCTAGAATCAGGATGCCAGGAGAAATATCAATAACCTTAGATATGCAGATATCACCCTAATGGCAGAAAGGAAAGAGGAACTAAAGAGCCTCTTAACAAAGTGAAAGAGGAGAGTGAAAAATTTGGCTTAAAGCTCAACATTCAGAAAACTAAGATCATGGCATCTGGTCCCATCATTTCATGGCAAATAGATGGTGAAACAGTGGAAACTTTGACAGACTTTTTTGTGGAGGGCTCCAAAATCACTGCAGATGGTGACTGCAGCCATGAAATTAAAAGACACTTGCTCATTGGAAGAAAAGTTATGATCAACCTAGACAGCATATAAAAAAGCAGAGACATTACTTTGCCAACAAAGGTCTATCTAGACAAAGCTATGCTTTTTCTGGTAGTTATGTATGCATGTGAGTGTTGGACTATAAAGAAAGCTGAGTGCCAAAGAATTGATGCTTTTGAACTGTGTTGTTGGAGAAGACTCTTGAGAGTCCCTTGGACTGCAAGGAGATCCAACCAGTCCATCCTAAAGAAAATCGGTCCTGAATATTCATTGGAAGGATTAATGTTGAAGCTGAAGCTCCAATACCTGTTGCCCATCTGATGCAAATAACTGATTCATTTGAAAAGACCCTGATGCTGGGAAAGATTGAAGGCAGGAGGAGAAGGGGATGATAGAGGATGAAATGTTTAGATGGCATCACTGACTCAATGGACATGAGTTTTAGCAAACTCTGGAAGTTGGTGATGGACTGGGAGGCCTGGTGTGCTGCAGTCCATGGTGTCTCAAAGAGTCAGACAGGACTGAGTGACTGAATTGAACTGAACTCAGGTATTTGAACCTTCAGATAGGTAATAAAGGAGTTAAAAATTATGATGTAAGTGAGCCAACTTTAAGCATTATTCATAAGGTTATCAGAAGAGAACATGGATTGGAAAGTCTGAGGATGAAAGAAACACTCTTCATCACATAGATACTGCTATGAGAGTCAATTTGGATAACTGGGACCAAGGTGTAGTAGGCAGGTGCAAGGACAAGCAAATGAACTTTTTTTTTTTTTTTGCAAATGAACTTTCTAAATTTCATTTCGATGGCTGAAGGAAAAGGTAGCCATTTCTATTATTAGGGTCTGTTTTCCCACATTTCTTGAATTTCCATAAAGAGAGATGTCCCCTAAATTCTCCTGAATTTTTTGCCTAACACCTTACTCTGCTCTAGGGCATTAAGGTAATTTAAACACTGGGCAAAACTGGGAAAGATACATTTTTAACTTCTTCCTATTACCACTTGGGAGAAAGGGATTTTTTAAAACTTTCTGCATGATGGAACTCTACATTTAACCCTGCTGATTTTTGGAGTGAATGCCTTCTTCAAAACTCTCTAAGTCCTTCTCCCTCTAGAGCTGGGACCTGCCAAGTCAGCAAAACTTTCCAGAAGGGACAATCCAGAACCTGGAAAAGGATTCCCATTAGCATCCCTTCTCCCTACTTCCCAGTCCTGTTCCTTATGGAGTGGGCCACATGCCCCTAAGAATCCCAGGGCTCATGTTTATATTATTAGCTTTGTTTGGGGACTCTATGATGAGGACAGGCTTAGGAGGACACCATGCATCACTTCCTGCTGGCTGGAGAAATATTTCTTTAATGAGACTATACACAAAGGGACAGTCAGAATCTATCTTGCCAACACACTGTATTTACGTGACCTGCTCATGCTGAACACAGTACCAGTTCAAGGCTCTGGGCTAGGAGCCTACTACAGCTGGCTGAGGGGGCTTGAGCTCTGTGTCTGAGCTCCTGCAAGGACTCTTACCTGTTCACATTTCCTTCAGGGTGCCACCTCTGAAATATAGCACTATGCGTGCATGTGTGCATGCTAAGTTGCTCAGTCATGTCTGACACTTCGTGACCCTATGTACTGTAGCCCACCAGGCTCGTCTACCCATGGGATTATCCAGGCAAGAACACTGAAGTGGGTTGCCGTGCTCTGCTCCAGGGGATCTTCCCAACACAGGGTTTGAACCCGCGTCTCTTATGTCTCCTGCATTGAGAGGCGAGTTCTTTACCACTAGCACCACCTGGGAATCCTCCGAAATATAGCACTAGGATAGGCCAAAGTGCTGGAAGGCATCTTCTGTCCTGTGTGCCCTCCAGCCATTATGCCACTCATTCTTCAGGCTCCATTCCACCCATTAGATATATCTCCAGGTGCCAGGGTAGCCACACCTATCTGTTCAGAGGGCTTCTAAGACATTGCTCTACATCAACTATGGGTCTTTCTGATACATGTCCTCTCTTTCTTCTCCTCCATGTGATGAGGTCGTTTACTTGTGAACAGATCTTCAGCCAAGCTGGGGGTGGAATGGACACTTGTGCACAAATGAGACAGCTGTTTTTGCTCTATCCATGTCCCATCCCCAGTCCTCCGGTTGGTAGTGATGTGTAAGAGGCAGGTGAGGACAACATCAAAGGAGATCACACTCTGAAAGCTTAGTGCTTATTTCCTAAAGAGTTCAAGAGAAGACATAACAGGAATATGGATTAAGTCTACAACATAAAATTACAAACAGTAAATGTAACTGTTCACTGTGAAGGCAGGAAATAGCTGTGGTTGACACTTCCCTGTATACTTAAAGACTTGCAAGAGTGATCCTCATCAACAAAATGCACAAAGAATCTTGGAGTCTTTGGAAGCCATTATTCACAGGCAACATCACAAGTTATTCTCTAAGGAGCATTAAATAAATTATATTAGGGAACTGTAATGGCAAGTCTCTTGTGTCTTGAAACTTCATAGGTGTGCAGTTAATTGTGTAAAAAAGTTTGCTTTAAAAGAAAATGGGGAGATCATTTGTTGCTGTATGGTTTAGGGAAAAATTCACAACAGAGATCCTTTGGTTCCATCTGCATGGATCATTGTAAAGAAAATGATTGGGAAAGGGGAGACATTTTAAGTGAAGGGAAAAGAGCTGTGGAGAGCAGATCTAGGAAATCCCCAGTCCATTCAGATTAAAATAGACCAAATTTGGACAATACAAAAATATATATATAATGTTAGATTACCAATGCCCCACTGTTTTTGTAAGTTCAGACATTTGGTCTTAATTTTCTGTGAATAAAAGTGTTTAGTTTAGCTGCTGCTGCTGTCACTTCAGTGGTGTCTGTCCCTGTGCGACCCCATAGACGGCAGCCCACCAGGCTCCCCTGTCCCTGGGATTTTCCAGGCAAGAACACTGGAGTGGGTTGCCATTTCCTTCTCCAATGCTTGAAAGTGAAAAGTGAAAGTGAAGTTGCTCAGTCGTGTCCAACTCTTAGCGATCCCATGAACTGCAGCCTACCATGGGATTTTCCAGGCAAGAGTACTGGAGTGGGTTGCCATTGCCTCCTCCTTTAGTTTAGAGCCTATAGTGAAATGTTTTTGATTTGTTGAACTGAGTAGAACTGGAGTTCAGTGTTAGGTGTTAAAACTCCTTAAATATGTTTGTATGTATGTGGGGTGAGGCGGCATGCTTCAGGGAAGGTCCAGAGATATTGACTTGCACTAGGAAACGCTGAATGTGCTGCATGGAATGAATCATGTGAGCAAACAACAAAAGGTAGAGACTACTCGGGAGCTGACGCTGAACAGTTCAGATCAAGCTGAACTGCAGGGCTCGATGGAGAAGAGGGTTGAGTGTAAACAAGGCTGTATCTCTGTTATAAAATCATACGTTTCTGAGTTAGTTTTTCTCTTGGGAACCTGGGAGAATGGTTTTAGCTTCAGTTGTGAATAAGAAGGTAGGAAAATAATTGAGCTAAAAGGAAAGTTGAATTAATTTTTCTTTATTTCAACATTTTAATGAATCATTGTATTAAATACTTCCACACTTGCCTTTTGAAGCTATAGATCACTGCTCGTGAGTGTAAGCTGTGCTTTCTCTAAGACACTTGGAGCTGGTGACGAAAGGTTAAGGGACTTTATCATTTCCTGACACATACTGAATCATTGATATCTCAATGCTCCTGATATTTGATTTAAATTCTGAGTATAACCATGTATCTAAGTCAGGGAGATGTTATACTCCAACCTGAGGTAAAGTTGGTAAGGCTGAATGTGAATGACCTAATAGCCATATTCAGACTGTTTTCCTTGTCTTTCTGTATGTAACATTATTGACATATTAGCCATAACATCAATAAAACTCTGAATAAGTGTTTCTAGTGTATTTAAGACCTGCCATTTAAAAAATTTTTAAATAATATAAAATTTACAAAAGAGTTGTAAAGCTCTGAGAGTCCCTGTGTATCTCTCACTCAGTCTCCCCTCATGTTACCATCTTATATAACCATGATGCATTTATCAAAAATACTAAATATTTTAAATTTTAGTTTTTGAAAACATAAAGTTTCTTTCTTTTTTTTTTGTTTACAAGAATTGATTTTATTTATTATTATTTTTTAATTTTATTTTATTTTTAAACTTTACAATATTGTATTAGTTTTGCCAAATATCGAAATGAATCCGCCACAGGTATACCTGTGTTCCCCATCCTGAACCCTCATCCCTCCTCCCTCCCCATACCCTCCCTCTGGGTCGTCCCAGTGCACCAGCCCCAAGCATCCAGTATTGTGCATCGAACCTGGACTGGCAACTTGTTTCATACATGATATTATACATGTTTCAATGCCATTCTCCCAAATCTCCCCACCCTCTCCCTCTCCCACAGAGTCCATAAGACTGATCTATACATCAGTGTCTCTTTTGCTGTCTCGTACACAGGGTTATTGTTACCATCTTTATAAATTCCATATATATGCGTTAGTATACTGTATTGGTGTTTTTCTTTCTGGCTTACTTCACTGTATATAATAGGTTCCAGTTTCATCCATCTCACTAGAACTGATTCAAATGTATTCTTTTTAATGGCTGAGTAATACTCCATTGTGTATATGTACCACAGCTTTCTTATCCATTCATCTGCTGATGGGCATCTAGGTTGCTTCCATGTCCTGGCTATTATAAACAGTGCTGCGATGAACACTGGGGTACACGCGTCTCTTTCAGTTCTGGTTTCCTCAGTGTGTATGCCCAGCAGTGGGATTGCTGGATCATAAAGCAGTTCTATTTCCAGTTTTTCAAGGAATCTCTACACTATTCTCCATATTATCCTCAATGGTGAAAAATTGAAAGCATTTCCTCTAAAGTCAGGAACAAGACAAGGGTGCCCACTTTTACCATTACTATTCAACATAGTTTTGGAAGTTTTGGTCACAGCAATCAGAGCAGAAAAAGAAATAAAAGGAATCCAAATTGGAAAAGAAGAAGCAAAACTCTCACTATTTGCAGATGACATGACCCTCTACATAGAAAAACCCTAAAGACTCCACCAGAAAATTACTAGAACTAATCAATGATTATAGTAAAGTTGCAGGATATAAAATCAACACACAGAAATCCCTTGCATTCCTATACACTAATAATGAGAAAACAGAAAGAGAAATTAAGGAAACAATTCCATTCACCATTGCAATGAAAGAATAAAATACTTAGGAATATATCTACCTAAAGAAACTAAAGACCTATATATATAAAACTATAAAACACTGGTGAAAGAAATCAAAGAGGACACTAATAGATGGAGAAATATACCATGTTCATGGATTGGAAGAATCAATATAGTGAAAATGAGTATACTACCCAAAGCAATTTATAGATTCAACGCAATCCCTATCAAGCTACCAACGGTATTCTTCACAGAGCTAGAACAAATAATTTCACAATTTGTATGGAAATACAAAAAACCTCGAATAGCCAAAGCTATCTTGAGAAAGAAGAATGGAACTGGAGGAATCAACCTACGTGACTTCAGACTCTATTACAAAGCCACAGTTATCAAGACAGTATGGTACTGGCACAAAGACAGAAATATAGATCAATGGAACAAAATAGAAAGTCTAGAGATAAATCCACGCACATATGGACACCTTATCTTTGACAAAGGCGGCAAGAATATACAATGGAGAAAAGACAATCTCTTTAACAAGTGGTGCTGGGAAAGCTGGTCAACCACTTGTAAAAGAATGAAACTAGAACACTTTCTAACACCATACACAAAAATAAACTCAAAATGGATTAAAGATCTAAATGTAAGACCAGAAACTATAAAACTCCTAGAGGAGAACATAGGCAAAACACTCTCCGACATACATCACAGCAGGATCCTCTATGACCCACCTCCCAGAATATTGGAAATAAAAGCAAAAATAAACAAATGGGACCTAATTAAACTTAAAAGCTTCTGCACAACAAAGGAAACTATTAGCAAGGTGAAAAGGCAGTCTTCAGAATGGGAGAAAATAATAGCAAATGAAGCAACTGACAAACAACTAATCTGAAAACATAAAGTTTCAACCATGGTCAAAAGTTTAAAATTTGCCTTATCTTTCACAAGTTTTATACCCATTTATCCATATATGTGTATGTGTATATATATATATATATCTTATATATGCACATATCATAAACAAAATGTTTTTCTGAATATGTGGACTATAACATTTTGTGGACTATAAGAACATAACCTTAATCTGTAGGTTACTTTATTATTATTATTTTTAACATTTTTTCTCTTTACCACACCTCACAGCTTATAGGACCCTCCCCAACCAGGGATCGAACCCAAGCCAACACAGTGAAAGCTCAGAATCCTAACCACTAGGCAACCAAGGAGGTCCTGTGCATGCTAAGTCACTTCAGTGGTGTCCCACTCTTTGTCCCATACAGACTTTATGGACTGTAGCCCACCAGACTCCTCTTCCATGGGATTCTCTAGGCAAGAATACTGGAGTGGGTTGCCATGCTCTCCTCCAGGGGACCTTCCCAACCCAGGGATTGAACCTGCGTTTCTTACGTCTCCTGCATTGGCAGGTGGGTTCTTTACCACTAACTTCACCTGGGAAGCCCAGGAAGTCCTGTAGGTTATTTTAAATCTCTAGTGGCTGCCGTCTACGGGGTCGCACAGAGTCGGACACGACTAAAGCGACTTTGCAGCAGCAGCAGCAGTGACTGTACAATTGATGATGTTCTCTTTGAGATGGCTCAGATCCAGTGAAATGACTTGTTTATCTGTTACTGAGTTGCAAGTTAAAATTATGTTGACCAACCAACACATTCAGGTTTAAATTTTTCCTGTTTAGGCCTTTAAATTTCATTTCAAGTTAGTCGTTGTGAGGATAAGATGAAAAATAAATTAAATCAAATAAATTACAGAGCTGCTAAAATTTTGTCAACTCAGTCAAAACTGTGACTTTTGCCAACTGAGAAACAAATACTCCTTTATACTCTGGTTATTAAGCAAACACTGCAGCAAATTTTTAAAATATATGCTTAGAAGTATATCTTTTATGCTGTGAAAATAATGCACATATTTCAACTATCTCAGTTACCATAACAACAGAGTATACTGCATCTTCCCTATTTTCAATTTCAATCAAACTCATTTGGATTTGATTGCCACAACCAATAATGAAAGAGGAAATTTGTACAGCAGTTGTACTTCCACTCTGGCTTTTTCATATTGATTACATAGTTTTCTGTGTTGAGAAATACTCTGGGATAATGTCCAGGCAGAGTGGGAAAAGATACATTTTCTATAATCTCTTGCAGTTTGGTGTGATATGAGATGAGGTTTTGGCCTATTAATTGTTAGCATGAGTGTTACAATGATAGCTTCTAGGACCTTCCTTAAAAGGAAACAGCTGGTGCACACCATTTGATCTCTTTTTCTTCTTCATAGATGTCTTCATGGTAATTCCTGAAACACAGATATGGTACTGTGGTTTTTACTGCTCTGTGTGTGTGTGTGTGTGTGTGTGTGTGTGTTTCTGTGCTGGGTCTTTGTTGTATACAAGCTTTCTCTAGCTGCAGCGAGCAGGGGCTACTCTTGGTCTCCATGTACTGGTTTCTCATTATGGTGGCTTCTCTTGTGGAGCACAGGCTCTAGGGTTGTGGCCCTAGGGCTTAGTTCCTCCGCAGCGTGTGGGATCTTCCCAGACACAGGCTTCACTGACTGAAGCTTGCAGGCTCAGCGGTTGTAGCCCAAGGGCTTAGTTCCTCCGCAGCGTGTGGGATCTTCCCAGACACAGGCTTCACTGACTGAAGCTTGCAGGCTCTAGGGTTGTGGCCCTAGGGCTTAGTTCCTCCGCAGCGTGTGGGATCTTCCCAGACACAGGCTTCACTGACTGAAGCTTGCAGGCTCAGCGATTGTGGCCCAAGGGCTCAGTTCCTCCGCAGCGTGTGGGATCTTCCCAGACCAGGGATTGAACCGGGGTCCCCTGAATTAGCAGGCAGATTCTTATCCAGTGTACCACCAGGGAAGTCCTTGCTTTGTGTTTTGATGCTCACTGACGTTTTGGACTCTGAGGACATTGGCCATATACTAGAGACGGCAGAGCTGTGGATTACATATAGCTTTGTCAACTTTCTGGAATACAGTTGCCATCCCAGCGCTTGACTGTCTGTGAATTTCTCCACAAGGGAGAAGTTATTCCCATCTTATATAAGCCACTGCTATTTTGCATTTTTCTACTGTTTGCAATTGAAGGGAATCCTAATGTGCCACGTCTGTATGAAGAATGGAAATCGGAAAGATGGCACTGGATAGCTACATTTTTCTAGAAAGACTGATCTTCCTCATTCGTGTATGAGCTTATCTGTCACCTGTGAGCACCTCCGCTTGCTCCCCCTGCTACTGCTCTTATTCTCTGGGTGGACTCCGGGTGGTGAACAAGATGTCAGCAGCCATGTTGGTGCTGTCGCCCCCTCCTTACCTGAGTCCCCCTCAGAGATTCCAATACATCTTAGATACTATTGAGTTTTGTCTTGGTGTTTTGGTTCATTTGCTTGTTTCTTTTTAAGAACATCACAACATTCCACTATAATAATATCCTAGAATTCAGCACAACGGAGGAATGAGGTTTTTTGTTTTGTTTTAAATTCTGGGAAAATAGATTAAAGCAGTTAAATCTTACTCTTGATGTGATTAAATCAGTAGAGCAAATGTACATTGCTTATAGCACAGTCAAAATAACTGAAAAAGCCATTTGTATAAATCAGTAGAGATGTGAAAATAGTGAATGTAAAAACTGCAGTGGAGGTCTCTTTTAAGCTACCCATGCAGTGATATTTTCATACAGAAAAGAGAAAATAGAAAAAAAAAAATACATTAAAGGGTATTAAAATGGTTTAGTTATATTCAAAATCTATCTTGTCAAGCATAGTAAAGATTTGAAAAGAATGAGGTAGGAAACATGGAAAAGGATAAATTATTAATACTTAGCTAAGTCATGAGAACAGAGACATTTGATAACTCAGCTTTTGAGTGGTAAAGAAAATAGGAAAAACGTTTTTAATGGAAAAGGGTATAAACAAGGCAAATGGGATAACTATAATCATTCAAGAGAATAGCTTAGGCTAAATTTCCAAAATGTTGTTCTAAGAAAAGCATCTGGTACAGCAGCATGGTGTGTCACTGAGGATACAGGAAGTAGAACCTAACAGAACACTTAAACAGATACGCACCTCAGATTGCAACTCTACCTCCGGCACTACCTGGCAGCCCCGGGATGGACCAGAAGAGGAAAGCCAACAGGTTGGAGCTGCTGACTCTAAACTCTCCTGCTGATAACTCATGTTCGTGGCAAAATTCTTTATAAATGAATCTGTTCTTCCTACACCAGACTGGACTGTCTCTCTATTGTGAGAACAAACTTTTTTTTTTTTTTCCCCATCTTTCTTCCTTCTCCTCATCTCTTTTCCCACATCTCTACCCTAGACTATAGTTCTTGAATGGAAAACAAAAAGGCAATTTGGCAAAATTTTATATTTTATTTTGGCTTTGCTGGTGGCTCAGTGGTAAACAGTCCACCTCCCAGTGCAGGACACTTGGATTTGAACTCTGGGTCAGAAAGATCATCTGGAGAAGGAAATGGCAACCCACTTCAATATTCTTGCCTGGGAAATCCCATGGACAGAGGAGCCTGACAGGCTACAGTCCATGGGGACACGACTTAGCAACTGTTGCTGTTACTGTTAGGAGAAGGCAATGGCAACCCACTCCGGTACTCTTGCCTGGAAAATTCCATTGGCAGGGGAGCCTGGTAGGCTGCAGTCCATGGGGTTGCGAAGGGTCAGACATGACTGAGTGACTTTGCTTTCACTTTTCACTTTCATGCATTGGAGAAGGAAATGGCAACCCACTCCAGTGTTCTTGCCTGGAGAATCCCAGGGACGGGGGAGCCTGGTGGGCTGCCGTCTCTGGGGTCACACAGAGTTGGACACAATTAAACAGCAAATATTTTATTTTACCTTTTAAAATCTCTGTGTCTTGGCTTCCCAGTGGCTACTTAGTGTTACTCTATTTCAGTGCAGCACTTTCCCTCATCAGTTCAGTTCAGTCGCTCAGTCGTGTCCGACTCTTTGGGACCCATGAACCACATGCCAGGCCTCCCTGTCCATCACCAACTCCCAGAGTTCACCCAAACTCATGTCCATCGAGTCGGTGATGCCATCCAGCCATCTCATCCTCTGTCGTCCCCTTCTCCTCCTGCCCCTAATCCCTCCCAGCATCAGAGTCTTTTCTAATGAGTCAACTCTTCGCATGAGGTGGCCAAAGTACTGGAGTTTCAGCTTTAGCATCATTCCTTCCAAAGAAATCCCAGGGCTGATCTCCTTCAGAATGGACTGGTGGACCCTCCTAAAAGCTACTGATCCTCAGAAGAGATTATCCTGGTTTAACATTGGAGCATTCCAGACCTACTAGTGTAATCAATTAGACTATGAGTTTGACTTCATTTGTTTTGATGTTAAAGTCTCTGAAATTTGAGCAATCAGCTCTTCAACTACTGTCAGTCATTAATTCTGAAAGAACAGTATTTTGTTCAAGATTCTGCAAATATTTTTCTTCAAGACTGAATGTCAGTAAAACTGTATTTCTTGAATTAACACTGATTGTGTTTCTAATGCTAAGAAAGTCATCATGAGCTTAAAATAAAAAAGATTAAAAAAGGAAAACATAGAAAAAAATTATAAAGTGAATAGTGAATTTGATGCTGCCATCTGTTGTTTAAAAACAAAATAGCACATGCCTTAAACCTACAATTTCTTTCTTGCTAAATTTCAAGAAAAAATAGTTTAGGACCAGTTTATCAATCACCAAAAAGAGAAAAACATGGTCCTTTATTCACACTGTATTTCTGAATATGGATTCAAGTGCATGTGACATTTCTTTTATTAATATATTGTATAACATGTGTTATAGCTTTGAAATTGCTAAAAATATAAATATAAGCATTTAAAAGTTAACAACTATTTTAAAAGATAATTATTTCAATGAAAATGAACTAAAAATGAAAAGCAAAAAAGCAGATATAGGAGATAATAAAGATAGTTTTAAAAGATAATAAACCCTAATTTTTTTTGCAAATGTTAAAGAGAATGACGTTGTGTTCTGAACAATGAAGATAATCAATTTTGAATGATTCTTCAACTATGGCAATACATAATTATATTTTTTGATTTGGAAGAATAAGATTTATGTTTTAAATTATTTGGCTTGTTTCAGTTCAGTTCAGTCACTCAGTCGTGTCCAACTCTTTGCAACCTCATGAATTACAGCATGCCAGACCTCCCTGTCCATCACCAACTCCTGCAGTTCACCCAAACTCATGTCCATCGAGTTGGTGATGCCATCTAGCTATCTCATCCTCTGTCATCCCCTTCTCCTCCTGCCCCCAATCCCTCCCAGCATCATGATCTTTTATAATGAGTCAACTCTTTGCATGATGTGGCCAAAGCATTGGAGTTTCAACTTTAGCATCAGTCCTTCTAATGAACACCCAGGACTGATCTCCTTTAGGATGGACTGGCTGGATCTCCTTGCAGTCCAAGGGACTCTCAAGAGTCTTCTCCAACACCACAGTTCAAAAGCATCAATTCTTCGGTGCTCCACTTTCTTCACAGTCCAACTCTCACATCCATACATGACCACTGGAAAAACCATAGCCTTGACTAGACAGACCTTTGTTGGCAAAGTAATGTCTCTGCTTTTCAATATGCTATCTAGGTTGGTCATAACTTTCCTTCCAAGGAGTAAGCATCTTTTTACTTCATGGCTGCAATCACCATCTGCAGTGATTTTCAAGCCCCCAAAAATAAAGTCTGACACTGTTTCCACTGTTTCCCCATCTATTTCCCATGAAGTGATGGGACCAGATGCCATGATCTTCGTTTTCTGAATGTTGAGCTTTAAGCCAACATTTTCACTCTCCTCTTTCACTTTCATCAAGAGGCTTTTTAGTTCCTCTTCACTTTCTGCCATAAGGGTGGTGTCATCTGCGTATCTGAGGTTATTGATTTTTCTCCCAGCAATCTTGACTCCAGCTTGTGCTTCTTCCAGCCCAGTGTTTCTCATGATGTACTCTCCATATAAATTAAATAAGCAGGGTGACAATATACAGTCTTGATGTACTCCTTTTCCTATTTGGAACCAGTCTGTTGTTCCATGTCCAGTTCTAACTGTTGCTTCCTGACCTGCATATATGTTTCTCAAGAGGCAGGTCAGGTGGTCTGGTATTCCCATCTCTTTCAGAATTTTCCACACTTTATTGTGATCCATGCAGTTAAAGGTTTTGGTATAGTCAATAAAGCAGAAGTAGATTTTTTTTGGAACTCTCTTGCTTTTTCTGCAATTTGATCTCTGGTTCCTCTGCATTTTCTAAAACCAGCTTGAACATCTGGAATTTCATGGTTCACATATTGCTGAAGCCTGGCTTGGAAAATTTAGCTTGGTTAGAAACATAAATTATATAATTACTCTTAGTTTAAAAAAAAATCAAAAAATTTCAAATACTCTATGTAACTGACATTATAGAAGCAGATAAAAGTAAAAGAATGACTTTATTCATTCACCAAAATATTCATTTTTATATTCTTATATAAAATAATCTTTATAAATATATTTTAATTATTTTGATAATAGAAGAAAAATATTTTATGTGATTATATATTTAATTACTATAGTTTTTATTTTGCCAGAATATCTTAAGTACTGATAATAACAGAATCAACATATTAAATAAATGTTGGTATTCCAGAGGAAAAGAGAAAATTAAAATTATACTTGATTGTTGTCTGTGATTATTTATTATTAAAAAATCGAGTTTATTTCAGCATGCTGAAAAATCAAACAATTCTACAATAGACTCTGTATCTTGATTAAATAAAAGCAAAATTCCAAAGAAATATGTTTAAACACTCTATTTTTTTCTTCATAATCAGCTAATCTTCTGTATTAAAAAGCAGAGACATCACTGCCAATAAAGGTGCATATAGTCAAAGCTATGGTTTTTCCAGTACTCATGTAGCGATATGAGAGCTGGACCATAAAGAAGGCTGATGACTGAAGAATTGATGCTTTCGAATTGTGGTGCTGGAGAAGACTCTTGAGAGTCTTTTGGACAGCAAAGCAATCAAACAAGTCAATCCTAAAGGAAATCAACCCTGAATATTCATTGGAAGGACTGATGCTATAGCTGAAGCTGCAATACTTTGGCCACCTGATGTGAAGGGCTGACTTATTAGAAAAGACCCTGATACTGGGAATGATTGAGGGCATGAGGAGAAGGAAGTAACAGAAGATGAGATGGTTGGATGGCATCACCAACTCAGCTCAGTCACGTTCAACTGTTTGCTACCCCATGGACTACAGCATGCCAGGCTTCCCTGTCCATCACCAACTCCTGGAGAGTGCTCAAACTCATGTTCATCAAGTCAGTGATGCCATCCAACCATCTCATCCTCTGACGTCCCCTTCTCCTCCTGCCTTCAGTCTTTCCCAGCATCAGGATCTTTTCCAGTGAGCCCATTCTTCACATCAGGTAGCCAAAGTATTGGCGCTTCAGCTTCAGCATCAGTCCTTTCAATGAATATTCAGGACTGATTTCCTTTAAGATGGACTGGTTGGATCTCCTTGCAGTCCAAAGGACTCTCAAGACTCTTCTCCAACACCCACAGTTCAAAAGCATCAATTCTTTGGTGCTCAGCTTTCTTTATGGTCCAACTCTCACATCCATACATGACTACTGGAAAAACCATACATGACTACCGGAAAGACCATAGCTTCGACTAGACGGACCAACTCAATAGACATGAGTTTGAGCAAACTCTGGGAGACAGTGAAGGACAGGGAAGCCTGGTGTGCTGCAGTTCATGAGATTTCAAAAAACAACAACAATCTTCTGTGCATGTAAATTATTTACTACTACATCTCTGTCATCTTCTTCTTCCCAGTTTGTCTAAAAGATTTGTTGGTGTAACGAATTTGTTAACATACTAATGCTGCTAAGTCGCTTCAGTTGTGTCCAACTCTGTGCGACCCCATGGACTGCAGCCTACCAGGCTCCTCCATCCATGGGATTTTCCAGGCAACAGTACTGGAGTGGAGTGCCATTGCCTTCTCCCAACATACTAACAGATAAAAGGATATCCAGGAAATTTCTAAACAATTTAGGTTTGTGATGTTACAAAACAATCCTTAGTTTGAGCAACATTTCAAGTTACTTTATACTATTGTTCACAGAATTGGCTTAGCATTCCGTGGTAGGTAATTTCAAATTTGCTTGAGTCAAAGTCTTTTCTAATGTTACTACATTTACAAGTGGAATTATAAAACTACTTTTTAGAATTACACTCTTATCTATAGTTATTCTAAGGGTGTAAATAGAAATAGTAAAAAAAAAAAAAAAATCCCATTTATTTCCAGAAAGAAGTATTATACTCATCTCTTGACACTACTGATAACTCACATAAGGAAAGATTTCAAGAAGATTATTTTCTTCTCTGTGTTTAGCTGTATATGACATTCAATGATAATAATCTCACAATGATGAATTGATTTTGAGTATTTTGAAAATAACCTTACAGATCAGTATATGTTACACAAATGTTTATACAAGTCCTCAGTGTTACATCTCTTAAACAGATACAGGCCCTAAGGAATTTGAATGAACAAACTTCTAATTACATCTATCATGGAGTAACAGGGATTGGCTTTATTCCCTTGCTCTATACAACTAAAAAAATCAGAAAAATATATAAAATAATGGCTTTCTTGGATATCAGGCAATAGTGATCACTGATACATGAGAAACAAAGGCAGTGAGGCTTTTGGTTGCCTGAGATTACAAACTAGAGAAAGAGTCCAGCCATGGCACAGGGAGTTGAAGGTTCTCTTTAAGTTCAATGAGTCAAATTGGAAGACTAGAGAAGTAAAGGTGGTGAGAGCTTGCAGGACAGAGAACTGAGAGAAAGACCAGCAGAAAGAGTTCTCCAGAGGGCCATCCTTAGTGCGTGGTTGAGTACTGTTGAGAATATTCATCTGAGGAAACAATCTCAAGCCGGGGGAAAACCATGCAGAGAGTTAGAAGAAACAAACTCTACATTTCACACAGGGTCAGGATAAGTGCATGTTCCTAATACACAAAGTGGAAAACCACATTACTTCATAAGACATCAGAGTACGAGGAATGCTGTTGACTCAGTAGTCAAGCAAAATTAGCCCTTAACTAAAGCTCCTCTCCAAATATCAAATTGTTAACATCTGTAGGATCACAGAAAAATCAAGAGAATTCCAGAAAAACATCTACTTCTGCTTTATTGACTACAGCAAAGCCTTTGACTGTGTGGATCACAACAAACTATGGAAAATTCTTCAAGAGATGGGAATGCCAGACCACCTTACCTGCCTCCTGAGAAATCTGTATGCGGGCCAAGAAGCAAACATTAGAACTGGACCGGGAACAACAGACTGGTTCCAAATTGGGAAAGAAGCATGTCAAGGCTGTATATTGTCACCATGCTTATTTAACTTCTATGCATAGTATATCATGTGAAATGCCAGATTGGATGAAACATAAGCTGGAATCAAGATTCCTAGGAGAAATATCAATAACCTCAGATATGTAGATGACACCACCCTTATTTCAGAAAGCAAAGAAGAACTAAGAGCCTCTTGATGAAAGTGAGAGGAGAGTGAAAAAGTTGGCTTAAAACTCAACATTCAGAAAACTAAGATCATGGCATCTGATTCCATAGATGGGGAAACAGTAGAAACAGTGACACATTTTTTTGCGGGGGTGGGGGGGTGTTGACAAATTCACCATAGATGGTGACTACAGCCATGAAATTAAAAGAAGCTTGCTTCTTGGAAGAATAGTTATGACCAACCTAGACACCATATTAAAAAGCAGAGACATTACTTTGCCAACAAAGGTCCATCTGGTCAAAGCTATGGTTTTTCCAGTAGTCATGTACAGATGTGAGAGTTGAACCATAAATAAAGCTGAGTGCTGAAGAATTGATGCTTGAACTGTGGTGTTGGAGAAGACTCTTGAGAATCCCTTGGACTGCAAAGAGATCCAACCAGTCCATCCTAAAGGAAATCAATCCTGAATATTTATTGGAAGTACTCATGCTGAAGCTGGAACTCCAATACTTTGGCCACCTGATGCGAAGAAATGACTCATTGAAAAAGACCCAGATGCTGGGAACAATTGAAGATGGGGAAAAGGGGACAACAGAGGATGAGATGGTTTGATGGCATCACCAACTCGATGGACATGAGTTTGAGTAAGCTCCAGGAGTTAGTGATGGACAGGGAAGCCTGGCCTGCTGCAGTCCATGGGGTCATAAAGGGTCAGACACGACTGAGTGACTGAACTGATTATTATTACTAATGCAACTAATTTGTTGTACTAGCACCTAAATCATATACCTGCTATTTTATTTTTTAAATCATAGAGGACTTAGCTTACACACATAAAGTTTAGTTCGTCAAGGCTGTATATTGTCACCCTGTTTATTTAACTTATATGCAGAGTACATCATGAGAAACTCCGGACTGGAAGAAACACAAACTGGAATCAAGATTGCTGGGAGAAATATCAATAACCTCAGATATGCAGATGATACCACCCTTATGGCAGAAAGTGAAGAACTCAAAAGCCTCTTGATGAAAGTGAAAGCGGAGAGTGAAAAAGTTGGCTTAAAGCTCAACATTCAGAAGATGAAGATCATGGCATCCGGTTCCATCACTTCATGGGAAATAGATGGGGAAACAGTGTCAGACTTTATTTTTCTGGGCTCCAAAATCACTACAGATGGTGACTGCAGCCATGAAATTAAAAGACGCTTACTCCTTGGAAGGAAAGTTATGACCAACCTAAATAGCATATTCAAAAGCAGAGACATTACTTTGCCAACAAAGGTTCGTCTAGTCAAGGCTATGGTTTTCCAGTGGTCATGTATGGATGCGAGAGTTGGACTGTGAAAAAGGCTGAACACCAAAGAATTGATGCTTTTGAACTGTGGTGTTGGAGAAGACTCTTGAGAGTCCCTTGGACTGCAAGGAGATCCAACCAGTGCATTCTGAAGGAGATCAGCCCTGGGATTTCTTCGGAAGGAATGATGTTAAAGCTGAAACTCTAGTACTTTGGCCACCTCATGCGAAGAGTTGACTCATTGGAAAAGACTCTGATGCTGGGAGGGATTGGGGGCAGGAGGAGAAGGGGACGACAGAGGATGAGATGGCTGGATGGCATCGATGACTCGATGGACATGAGTCTGAGTGAACTCCGGGAGTTGGTGATGGACAAGGAGGCCTGGCGTGCTGCAATTCATGGAGTCGCAAAGAGTCGGACACGATTGAGCGACTGATCTGATCTGAAACATTACATGTAATGCCTAGAGAAAAGAAAATGGAAAAAGCAGGCCAAGTGTTAACAGCATAGAAAATGAGAATGATCAGAAGGTTTAAATGTAGCCCAGGGTTCTTTTAAATAAGCATTCTTTCGACATGTTACAGTTAGAAATGTTAGGTCTTAGCTCCAATATTATTGTGACATATTTACAAAGCAGGATTTGACTTTGGCTACATGAAGACTTAGCAATAAAATCTGTCAGGATTTTTACAAAACCTTTCATTTTTCCTTCAAATATTTCCCCAAAAGTTACACCTGTGTCTTTATAAAATTAAACATTTTTCTCCTTTTTTATCTTAAACTTAATGATAGCAACTCTCTCTCTTAATGTATGTGTCATTTTAACGTTCTGTATTAGACACTCTTCAAAACCAAATCAGTTGGTGTAGAGAATGATCAAAATTATTGGATGCTGATGACCCCATTTTTTTAAATACTAAAAAAATATGACATGTCTTTTTCCATTGCACATTACTGAACTTGAACTGGACGAAAGAGACTCAACCTTAATCATTTTCTCCTCCTTTTCTCATAATCATATGCTGACTAATGATAAAGTTATCCATGTTTTTCAAGTTTTAGGGATGGGGGTTTGAAAATTCTAAGATGTTCAAGTCACCATACAAAGTTTTCATAATATAAGTTGATTTCTGACTAACATTGAATATTATGCCATCAACTTCCTGCAGCTAGAATTGCTTTTCCACCTTTACTATAAAATATGGTACACTTTTCCAATTTTACAGATAAACTTTAATTATAAGTACGTTCTATATGAATTAATTTTTGGTTGTTTGATCATTTTTTTCTTTCCAATGATCCAGTGCAGCTCCTAGATTCTTTTCTATACAAGTTTCTGTGGATTATTTAATAGAAAAAAATATTTTCTTTCAACTAACATGTCCAATTTTAAAATGAGTCGTATTCATTCAAGGATGTATCTCTCAAATGGATGGTTTAATTGTCCTATTAGGCTGGAGATTTTGTTTAATAATATAAAAAGATAGAGGTAAAATAGATATTATTAATAACTAATATATATTGAATATTTTCTAGAAGAAAAGTCTTTTGCTAAGTCCTAAGTTATTTCATTTATACTTCACTACAATACTAGGGCTTCCCTGGTGGCTCAGAGGTTAAAGTGTCTACCTGGAATGAGGGAGGCCCGGGTTCGATCCCTGAGTCGGGACGATCCCCTGGAGAAGGCAATGGCAACCCACTCCAGTACTCCTGCCTGGAGAATCCCATGGATGGAGGAGCCTGATAGGCTAGAGCCCATGGGGTCTCAAAGAGTCGGACATGACTGAGTGACTTCAATTCAATTCACTTTCACAATACTAGGAAGCAAGAACCACTGGGATTCCCAGTTTACAGAAGAGGCAACTGAGGATGCCAAAGTGAGCATAACTTGGATGCAGATACTTCACTTATACTTCTCCTGAAGACCCAGACACCTTTATCTCTCAAGAAATTCAGTGACCTAAATGAAAAAAGTCTTCATGATATTCAGTTCCAAGTTGAAATATATGTCTATCTCTGTGCTAACAGAAGCATAAAATATCAAAGAGTGTCATACTGGGAGTTGAATACACAGGTTTTGCTCTGGTTGGGGGGTGTGGAGCTTATATCTCAATGGATAGACAACCTGGCAATAAATAAGTAGAGCCTATAACATCAGAAAGTGATAGAGCAGTAAAAAAGATTAATAAAAGCAGTATATATCTTTATATATGTCATTTACATATACAATGAATATGTCATTTAAGGATGACCAATCTTTTTGAGCACTTGCATTACATTTCGAGTTTTCTACATTGAGTTTTGACCTTTCCCAAAATGGAAAATAGAAAACTTATTTTCATAGCCATCCTTCATCTAGGATTCAGGCAGTATCTTGGATTTTGTAAATAACATTCACTAACATAGATTTTAATATGGAACTGAACATCTTGAAGATATTTTTTTTTCATTCAGTACAGTGAGTTTCTTGATAGATGTAGTAATACACAGTCCAGGAGAATAGTACTGGCCATTTCTGGTATTTATTTTCCCCAAAATATTGATGTAAATGGGGTCCCAGCATCATTGGTATGAGTTTTGGTGCTGGTGTAATATGTTATGTAATATCTTTTAATACATTTATCTCTTCTTAAATTGCCTATAGTGAATTCTACTATTTGCAACAAAGAACTATGACTGATACACATGGATAGAAAGATTGTCATATTGATTGAAGTAGGTCAGACAAAGAAAAATGTCATATGATATCACCTATATGTGGAAACTAAAAAAAGGGGGTGGGGTATAAATGAACCTATATACAAAATAAAAATATAATCACAGGTGTAGAAAACAAACTTATGGTTACCAGGGAGTAAAGAGGGGGAGGGATAAATTGGGAGACAAGGATTCACATATACACACAACTATATATAAAATAGGTAACTAATAAGAACCTACTGTTAGCACAGGAAACTCTGCTCAATACTCTGTAACAGCCTATATGGAAAAAGAATCTTAAAAAAGAGTGAATATATATATCTATCTGCATAACTGATTCACTTTGCTGTACATCTAAAACTGACACAATATTGTAAATCAACCATACTTACATAAAAATTTTTTTAAATGTTTAAGGTGACATTTGTTAGAAAACATACAAATTTAAGGGAGAAAAGCCCACAGAGATGAAACCAGAAGAAACAGTAAATAAAAAGTCCTGAAATAGGATTAGCTTGATGTGTTTTTGTAGCAGGAAGAACATCAATATGGCTAAGAGAAGTGAACCAGATGGAGAATTATAGGCAATGAGATCAGGCAGAGAGTCATGAAGTGACTTGAATATTATGACAAAAAAATTCAGATTTTATAGTGACTGTGATAGGAAGTAACTGTGTAGTTTTAAGAAGTAGTTTTATAATATGACCTACAATTAAAAAATTCACTCTGACAGCTGTGCAGTATTTATAATAGAGAAACCAGAGTAGAATTGAGATACACAAAGGTCTAGGAGAGAGAAGAAGTGACTTACACTAAGTTGGAAATAGTGGAGGCCATAGGAATAGGTTTAATTCCAATATATGTTGAAATGGAACCTATCACTTTTGTTTTTATATTAGATGTACATTTTGAGAGAAAGCAGTTGGGTGAATTATGATTATTTACTATAAGTGAAGCAGCTAGAGAACAAATATTTAGTTTTATTTTGTTAATATGGGGATAGAGAAATCAAAAGTTCAGTTTTGAAATTACCCATTATACATATAAATGAGGATTTATAGAAAAGTTAGTCAATTTTCTATGGATGTGGGGAGTTTAGAGGGCAAACATTGAATTAGAGACATGAATGTCTCTAAATGTCAGAGTCAACTGGACATAGGTTAAAAATCTTTAAATAGATGACCTCTAAGTACTAAATTGGAGAAGGCAATGGCACCCCACTCCAGTACTCTTGCCTGGAAAATCCCATGGACGGAGGAGCCTAGTAGGCTGCAGTCCATGGGGTGGCTAAGAGTTGGACACGACTGAGTGACTTCATTTTCACTTTTCACTTACATGCATTGGAGAAGGAAATGGCAACCCACTCCCATGTTCTTGCCTGGAGAATCCCAGGGAAGGGGGAGCCTGGTGGGCTGCCATCTATGGGGTCGCATAGAGTCGGACATGACTGAAGCGACTTAGCAGTAGCAGCAGCAGCAGCAAGTACTAATTAGAGATAGGGAATGCAAGAGGCCCATGTATTGTACTAAGCTAGGGGACATTCTAACCTCAGATGTTGGGAGTGTAGGAGGAGTAAGAAAAAAAAAAACTGAGAAAAACTGCCCAATGAGATGAGATAAAAAAAACAAGACAGTCTTATTCTCCATATTCCAAGTGAAGATAGTGTTTCTAGAAAACTGGCATCACCAACCATGTGATGTTGCTAATCCAAATGGTGATAATGGTGAGGTCCAGCACATAGGCATGTCCATCCTAATGTTTTGCCCTGCATGGATTTTCATTTCTTGTTATTTTCATGATACCAAGTATTTATCAGAGCTCTAAAGATTCCATTTAGTAGGCAAGAGGAAGAGGCAAATAAAGATGCAAGTGTATTTCTTTCTTTTAGTGATACTTTCTGGCAGTTAGGTGCAGAATTTCTGCTTGCAACCACTGAACTTAGCTACAAGGCCATGACTGACTGCAGGGAAAATGAGGACATGTAGCCTTCATTCTGGGTGATACAGATAAAAATAAGGGGTTCTATTGGTATGGGAAAGAGGGAAATAAATATTTGTAGATGTTACATTTCAAGTTCCCTGGGAAGCAGAAACTGAGATAGAGATTATTTCCAAGGAAGTTTATTGGAGAGTGTTCTCGGGATCGACAGCTGATGAAAGGTTGGGGAAGAGAATGCCTGTGGGAGACGTTGAACTGCTCCACAGTCCCAACAAAGATCTAAGCCAATCGCATTCAGAGTTGTCCATTGTTGGAAGTGGGCAGGGGCAGTCAGTCTTCATATTTCAACTTTGGTCATTTACTGCAGGCTGCAGACTGTTGCTGAAAGATATGTTGGGCACGACAATTCTCTTCAGCTGAGAAAATTTCCAAAGAAAATTTCCAAATATTGTCACAAATTTCCTCAAGTGACAATTGAGGGCTCTCTGCCAGCACTTGGGGAAAAATATCTTCATTCCTGTAAAGGGACCTTGTAATATCTACCATTGATGACTACTAGAAGTATGATTGCTGTGGAGGATAAAGTAGGAAATAGAAAACACATTTGCCTCATTTGCCAAATGAGGACCTTGCCTTCAAGTTACATTCCAAAGAACTCAAACAAAAGATTGGAAAAACTAAGTATTTAAAGAAAAATGTAAACAAAGAGGGGTGGGTTTCAGAGGGTACAGTTTATCCACTCATTTACAATCTTATTAAGCACTTACTGTATGTTAGATACCATGATAAAACAAATGAATGTGATGGTGTGTTCCTTTGCCATCATGACATTTAGTGACTCATTTGGAAGAATGATGGAAAACAAGTAAATAAGTGAAATAATAGCTAATTTTGATATATGATAGAAAGACAATATTAATAAAATGTAAACAAATGACTAATTATGAAATATGTATTTGAAGGAGATGCTCATAGGAAAGAGGGAACTCTATAAGTGAGGATTAGTGATGAGAAGGAAGCAGCCTCAGGAAGAATGGGAGCACAGATTTCTAGGCAAGGGGTCCATTCAATGACACAGTGACAAGTTTGAGAACTAGAAGAACATCTGCTTGACTGGGACACAGTAAGCAAAAAAGTGAGTTGTGTGAGATGCGATTAGAGTGGTAAGATTACTCAGTGCCTGAGAATCTGGGTTATTTTCTAGGCACAATGGAAGACAAGGATTTAACACCAGTGAAAGCACATACGATCAGAGTAATACGGTATATAAACTATCTCTGGGTGTAGTTGAGAAACTGATACTTAGGGATTAAAAAGACTTCAGAAAACTTGACATTATTTTTGAGAACTGCTTTCAACAATTATTTAATAAATACAGAAGTGTTCCACACTCTAGAAATACAGTGATGATAAAAAAGACAAAATATCTTGCTTCAGTTCAGTTCAGTCGCTCAGTCGTGTCCGACTCTTTGCGACCCCATGAATCGCAGCACGCCAGGCCTCCCTGTCCATCACCAACTCCCGGAGTTCACTCAGACTCACATCCATCGAGTCAGTGATGCCATCCAGCCATCTCATCCTCTGTTGTTCCCTTCTCCTCCTGCCCCCAATCCCTCCCAGCATCAGAGTCTTTTCCAATGAGTCAGCTCTTTGCATGAGATGGCCAAAGTACTGGAGTTTCAGCTTCAGCATCATTCCCTCCAAAGAAATCCCAGGGCTGATCTCCTTCAGAATGGACTGGTTGGATCTCCTTGCAGTCCAAGGGACTCTCAAGAGTCTTCTCCAACACCACAGTTCAAAAGCATCAATTCTTTGGTGCTCAGCCTTCTTCACAGTCCAACTCTCACATCCATACACGACCACAGGAAAACCATAGCCTTGACTAGACGAGATTTTCTTTCTATCCCTATCACTTCTCTATGCACAAACACAAATTTATAAAATTGAATATATGAAAAGTCATCTCTGAATGACTCTTATAGCTCTTCATATATTTATTTTTGCATTTTAAAAATACCATTCTTTTACCTTGTATTAGAGTTATTTGTGATACATACACACACTATCTATATGCATCCTGCATTTTATATATATATTCTATATGCTCTACATGTATATTATGTATGTGTGTATATGATGTATGTGGGTTCCAGACAGCACAGTGGTAAAGAATCTACCTGACAATGCAGGAGGTGCAGGAGATGTGGGTTTGACTGCTGGCTGGGGAAGATCCCCTGGGTAAGAAATGGCAACCCACCCCAGTATTCTTGCCTAGGAAATCCCATGGACAAAGGAGGCTGGCAGGCCACAGTCTATGGGGTTGCAAAGAGTTGGACATGATTGAGCGACTGAACATGGGCATGAGAGCAACTGAGCATGAGCACGGTTATGTATGTATACACATGTATATATTATGTGTATATAGTATATGCATTATATATGTGTATAGAATACTATATAGATGTTATATATAATATGCTCATGCTAAATTATGCATTAATACATAGAGTTTTCATGTTTGTTAACTATTTGAATAAAAGTAGTAACTTTAATAGTTTGTAGTGTAATCTCAATTTTGTCATGCCCAATACTATATAACATACCACAGGATATTCTCTGTTGAATTCACAAACTTGTGTTCATACGTTTCTATAAAAATAATTTTATATTTTTATTTTAATAAATAATTATTTTAAATATCATATTTTCCTATTTTATGTGAAAATATACCTAAATAAACATTTCTTATTTTTAAATATAAGTCAAAAGTTAGTGTCAAGGCAAAAATATTTTTGTTTACCTATAACTAATTATTATTTAACTCATTCTATTTGTGATAGATATGTCAGGGGAGTGGATAATTTCCTCGGTTCTGTCTCATCACAACAAAAATTTAAAGCGACGGATGTTAAAGCCCTCGGTGTGTCACAGCTCTCAGACAGACCATGTTAGAACTCAAGAACACATCAGTGTTATATTTATTTAGAAATTTTTTTTCAGTTTTATTTAGAAAATAAAAGGAAAATACATCCTCAAGGCGCTAGGACTTGGAACATGCTGACCCAAAAGACGTGAAGAGAAGATAGAGAGAGAATGCCCATGCTCCTGCGCGAGGGAGAGAGAGACCCCCGGCCTTTTGGCTCCTCTTTTTATATGTTTTTCCTCCCCCTGGGCCTGCCCTATGTAAATTGGGCTAGCCAGGAGTGCTGTTTGTTCTACCTGAGGTCCTCACTCAGGTCCTCGGACCTTCTTTGTTCTATTTTTACAGGCTTTTCTCTTCCTTGTCTTTTGGCCACCGCCATTCTGGACTCCTTTGTCCTATTCAGATATTTATAAAACAATTTAGACGTTTTCTACATTGACTCTGAATAGGATAGCTTAGTGGAACATAGAACTGAATGCAATGCTCTTTTATATGTTGTATTTTCACAAAACCTGTGATAGAATTTTGGATTATTTCATGTGAGAGATTTATGATACTTTGCTATGATTCTACCCATTTCATAAGAGTAGGGTAACTATTGGAATGCTTACATCATCAAAGAAAAAAGAACACCATTTTTTCCAAAGGTTATAAACAATTTTTGTATATGAAGCATGCAAATATTTGAAGCATAAACAGATTTTAAATTTTAAAAAAAACATTGTTCTAGTCAGGGTTTATATTTTTTGTTTGTTTTTTCTTAAATAGACTTTGTGTGTGTGTGTGTGTGTGTGTGTGTATGTGTGTGAAAAGCAGAACATTGAAGACTCACTGGAATTTAGATACACTTCCATCCATATGCCTCTAAACTTTCAAATGTGTTTTAGACAGAGATCTGAATGTACTATAACCTAGAGACTGTTTTTCAGTCATAAGCCATGCATTTAGTTGGGGAGTCTGAGCTGATCAGGGAGAGAAAAATCTTTAAGGGAGCAAAATACACATCAAACTGATGTCAAAGCTTTTACTCCTTTGAGCTACAGAAAGGAACACCATGAACTGATCACTAATCATGGGCACTACTAAGCCTATGGGATTCAAAAGACAACAGTGCACATGGCCCTTCCCACCAGCTTGTGGAGGAAAATCTTTTTACTCAACAGGAGAAATGTGACACATGCTGAAACAGAGACAGAAGCTAAGAGTAGAGATTTAGCTGACTGAAACTTTTCTAGACTCTAGAAAAATTCTGTCAGAGACAAACTCATTTTCCATCCACTCCCTAGAGCTGTATAAGAAACTATAGAGAACACTTTAGCAAAGAATTAGGGCAGATTTTACCAGCGAAGGGTGGCTGATTATGAAATGCTTTTAGTAATGTAACCCAGACCTGCAGCAATTGTGTTAATTGTGTTCATCAAAAGGCTAGAGCAGGTTACCCTAGCTTTCACCACTTTTTTTGTTTTGTTTCCTAAATCTGATAGAATTAAGTCTAAATCGTAATACATAAGATTTATATATATTGATATATTATGCCTGTTTTCAATACTGACTTAAATGTTATTAATTACCAAAGTATAATGCCATCAAGTTTTTTGAGAAAACTCTCTTAGCCTTATATTAGTCAGAACACTTCCATTACAGTGGCTAAATCTCCAGGTTGGATAACACTTCTTAGTAACAGCCTTAGGATCACATCGGCATTGAAAGGATAGGAGCAGACTGGGGGTCAGTGCCCTCAGGCATCTTAGTTTCTCTTTCTCTGGGCTTCAGTTGCTAGGCACTTACAGAGAATAAAGGCAGGGCTATTGTTTAAGGGTGGTTTCCCCCTTTCCCTCTTAAGCTCCTGTTTCTCTGGTTTCGAAATAAGTGACTATTTGGAAACAGACTACAAAGAGACCAACAGAAATTTCCACACCGTTACCATCTAGTTAATATCCCTGGGCAAAGAATTTTAAGGTAAGAGCTATCAAGGAGTTTTTCTAAATTAGTATTCTACTCGAAGGAAATTTTTTTAAACAGAAGTTTGATATTGTTGACTCTAATGAGATTACAGGTTTATTTTGAGTATTAACAGTATTAGTATTTTGTTGAACACACAATAAATTTATTTTTAAGGCATTGATTTTACTTTAAAATGTGTGGCACTTTTAATTCAGCGGGAACTTGAAAAAATCCTTTTGGCAGAATTTAACAATACAGACTGAAGGAAAGCATTTATGGTGAAAACTGTTATCATGCTATTATTGCCTATGGCACAATTATTTAACTGTTTCTTTAGTTGATAAACTAAATCAATAGACTTTGTACTGTGAAGCTGTCAATATTTTGGAAAAAGATTGCTGCTGCCTTAATTTTACAGATATTTCGATTGCTCTGGACACAGAAATCATGAAGGACATTTTGTCCATTTGCAAATTTGACTGCTTTCTTTCCTTTTGAAACCAAGCTCCATGTTAATTATTTCAACCAGTTTTCTAATATAACAGGAACTGGCCTCTGTGTGTCAACAAAGATGAAGAATCTAGCATAATACATGATATCAGGATAACCTGGGAAGAGGGCAAAGCCTCAAAGTTAAAGTATTACTACAATTATCAGGAGAGGTTATGTGTGTCTGTCGAAGGCCATAAGGGGAAACAGAAAAATGTATAAATATGTCCAACAAAAATTTTAAAACGAGATGAACCACACAGAAGGATTTCTGGTGTTTTGAATAAGAAAAATCCTTCCTTGAAGATCAGAGAAATTCAAGAATAGATGGGTCCAAGTCTTACTTTGTCAAGAGTATAGAATATAATGGAAGTAAAGCATTGTTGGTGGTGGTCAGTACCTAAGTCTTGTCCAACTCTTGGCAACCCTATGGACTGCTGCATGCCATGCTCCTCTGTCCTCCATCCTCCACTGTCTCCTGGCATGTGCTCAAGTTCATGACCATTGAGTCAGTGATACTATCTAACCATCTTATCCTCTGCTACCTCCTTCTCCTTTCCCAGCATCAGAGTCTATTTTAATGAATCAGCTCTTCAATCAGGTGGCCAAAGTATTGGAGCTTCAGGTTCAGCATCAGTCCTTTCAATGAATATTCAGGGTGATTTCCTTTAGGATTGATTGGTTTGATCTTGCAGTCCAAGGCACCCTCAAGAGTCTTCTCCAGCACCATAATTCTAAAGCTTCAGTTCTTAGGTGCTCAGCGTTCTTTATGGTCTCATATCCATGCATGACTACTGGAAAAACCATAGCTTTGACTATATGGACCTTTGTCAGCAAAATAATGTCTCTGCTTTTTAATATGCTGTCTAGGTTTGTCATACTTTCTTTCCAAGGAGCAAGCATCTTTTGATTTCATGGCTGCAGTCACAGACCACAGTGATTTTGAAGTTCAAGAAAATAAAATCTGCCACTGTTTCCATTTTATCCCTATCTATTTGCCATGAAGTGATGGGACCAGATGTCATGATCTTAGTTTTTTGAATGTTGAGTTTTAAACCAGCTTTTCCACTCTCCTTTTTTACCTTCATCAAGAGGTTCTATAGTTCCTCTTTACATTCTGCCACAAGGGTGGTGTCATCTGCATGTCTGAGGTTTCCGGTGTTACTCCTGGCAATCTTGATTCCAGCTTGTGCTTCATCCAGCCTGGCATTTCACATGATGTACTCTGCATATAACTTAAATCAACAGGGTGACAATATGCAGCCCTGACATATTGCTTTCTCAATTTTGAACCAGTCTATTGCTCCATGTCTGATTCTAGCTGTTGCTTCTTGACCTGCATACAGATTTCTCAAGAGGCAGTTAAAGTGATCTGTTTATTCCCATCTCTTTAAGAATTTTCCAGGTTCCAATTTTTGTTTGACTGGAAAATTTGTTCTAGTCAAATTTTCCAGTTTGACTATTGATCCAAATAGTCAAAGGCTTTAGTGTAGTCAAAGAAGCAGAAGTAGATGTTCTTCTGCAATTCTCTTATTTTCTCCATGATCCAGTGAATGTTGACAACTTGATATCTGGTTTCTCTGCCTTTTCTAAATCCAAGTTGTACATCTGGAAGTTCTCAGTTCACATACTGCTGAAGCCTAGCTTGAAGGAGTTTGAGCATTACATTGCTAGCATGTGAAATGAGCACAGTTGTACTGTAATTTGAACATTCTTTGGCATTGCCTTTCTTTGGGATTGAAATGAAAACTGACCTTTTTCCAGTCCTGTGGACACTACTACTGAGTTCTCCAAATTTGCTGCTGTGTTGAGTGAAGCACTTTAACAGCAACATCTTTTGGGACTTGAAATAGCTCAAGTTGGAATTCCATCTCCTCCACTAGCTTTGTTTGTAGCAATGCTTCCTAAGGCCCATTTGACTTCACACTCCATGACGTCTGGCTCTAGGGGAGTGACCACACCATCATGGTTATCTGAGTCATTAAGACTTTTTTTTTGTATAGTTCATCTGTGTATTCTTGGCATCTCTTCACTTCTTCTACTTTTGTTGGGTCATTGCCATTCTGTCCTTTATTTGCTTATCTTTGCGTGATACATTCCCTTGGTGTTTCCAGTCTTCTTGAGGAGATCTCTTGTGTTCCCCAATATTTTTTCCCTCTATTTCTCTGCTTTGTTCACTTAAGAAGGCTTTCTTATCTCTCCTTGCTATTCTCTGGAACTCTTCATTCAGTTGAGTATATCATTCCCTTTTCTCCTTTGCCTTTCACTTCTCTTTTTCTGTCAGCTATTTGTAAGGCCTCCTCAGACAACTACTTTGCCTTCGTGCATTTCTTTTATTTGGGATGATTTTGGTCACAGTCTTCTGCACAATGTTGCAAACCTCCATCCACAGTTCTTCAGGCCCTCTGTCTACCGGATCTTATCCATGAATCTATTCGTCTCCCCCTCCTCCAATCTATAATCATAAGGGATTTGATTTAGGTCATACCTGAATAGCATAGAGGTTTTCCCTACTTTCTTCAATTTAAGCCTGAATTTTTCAGTAAGGAGCTCATAATCTGAGCCATAGTCATCTCCAGGTCTTGTTTTTGTTCACTGTATAGAGCTTCTCCATTTTTGCCTGTTAGAACATAATCAACCTGATTTAGGTATTGGCCATCTGGCCATGTCCATGTATAGAGTGGACTCTTGGTTTGTTGGAAAAGGATGTTTTCTATGACCAGTGTGTTCTTTCAACAAAACTCTGTTAGCCTTTGCCCTGCTTCATTTTGTACTCCAAGGCCAACCTTGCCTGTTACTCCAGTTGACTCTTGATTTTCTACTTTTGCATTCCAATCCCTTATGGTGAAAAGGGCATCTATTTTTTGGTGTTAGTTCTAGAAGGTCTTGTAGGTCTTCCTAGAACAGGTCAGCTATGCAGCTTCAGCTTCTTCAGTTGGGGCACAGACTTGGATTACCATGCCATTGTATGGTTTGCCTTGGAAACAAACCAAGATCATTCTGTTGTTTTGGGATTGAACTCAAATACTGCATTTTGGACTGTTTTGTTGTCTATGAGGGCTACTCCATTCCTTTTAAGTGATTACTGCCTACAGTAATAGATATAATGGTCATCTGAATTAAATTCGCCCATTCCTGTCTATTTTATTTCACTGATTTCTAAAATGTCAGTGTTCATTCTTGCCATGTCCTGCTTGACCATGTCCAATTTACCTTATTTCATGGACCTACCATGCCAGGTTCTTATGCAATATTGTTCTTTATAGCACTGGACTTTTCTTTCACCACCAGAAAATATAATGGAAATTAAGCACTGGGTTGATCAAGTATAACTCTGGTTTCTTGATATAATAACATCTCAACTTTGACCAACATATTACTTTACATTGTATAAAAAGTCTCATGTATACTGACCCATGTAATCATCAGAAGGAGACTATAGAGGAGATAACAGAAGGTTGACAGGATTGAGGGACATGTCTAAGATCATACCAGCAGTCCATGACAGAGCATGGATGAGAAAAATCTCAGGTTCAAACCTGAGACCTTTTGCCATGCTGCCTTCTTTCTACACTGCACTGCCTATGGTTCTAAAAGAAATAGGTAAAGAATTTGGAGAGAAAGGGCTCATGATAATATGAGAAAAATTATGTGTTTTATGGGGTAGCTGTATTTGGAAAAGAGATTTATTTACTGAGATTCAGCAGCAGAAGTGCTGATAAATTTAAGGGAAAGCCATTTGTTGGCTGCTTCAATGCAAATCCAGAGAGGTTTTGAATGGATAATTCCCTTTTCTATTTCTTCAGTTTAACTAACAATACACAGATCTGCATACTCTATGCTAAGCAATGAACTGTAAATGTCAATGGAGGCAATTTCTTAATTTTACTGGCAGGTAGGCTAATATTTGATGCTGCTGCTGCTAAGTCGCTTCAGTCATGTCCAACTCTGTGCGACCCCATAGATGGCAGCCCACCAGGCTCCGCCATCCCTGGGATTCTCCAGGCAAGAACACTGGAGTGGGTTGCCATTTCCTTCTCTATTTAAGGTTTAAATTACAATCTGGCAAATATATACTTCAAAATTCCATTTGTGAAGTTGAAGCAAATGCATTTGCAACATACTTCTTAAATATAGGAATTGTTTATTCTAAGATATTAAAGGACCCAAGGTAATGTGGCTGTTTTCTAGTTATCACATATGAAAATCTTCAAAACTTGAGAATTACTGTTAGATACAGTTGTTTCTTAAAATGATTTCTTTTAACTATAAAAGTGTTAGAAATGAAATGAAAGTGTTTTCATTTTGTGTAAATGCTTATGTGTGTATGAATGAGTTATATGCCTTTTTAAAATGAAAGATTGAGACAGAAATGTTAAAGCTGTTTTATGTTTCTCAGAGCTGCCCATGGTGAATGTAAGATGTCTTATTCTACTCAGTACTGTTATCACTACTCTGATAATGGTTCTACTAGCATTGATTTATATTTCTATCCAGTCAAATACTATATACCTTCTTCAGTCCATTGTATTTTTGTGAGTAATACACTGAATCATTTCTGCAGGTCTTCTTTTCAACTTAGAGTTTTGCTTTTGGGAACATAACAGTAATGATACTACTAATGAAGGAGTTGAGTATAATAAGTTATGCATCACAACTGCTAAGAATCCTTCAGATGAATGTAAAGTCCTTTGTGAGCTATTTTTGTTCTGATTATAACACTGTTTACAACATCTGGTCATTTCCTAAATTTATTACTAACGAGAGTTTGTTAGCAGCTGGGATCGCTCTAAATTTAAGCTAAGCTTATTTAAATTAGGATATTAAACCACTTTCCTACTGCTTAAGAAAAGTAAACTTCTTAGGAAAATTACTTTCATATTTTGTCTCTGTGTGTTACAATCAAGTCTCTTCAGAATGACCATATTTCATTAATTCCTCTAAGATGTGACAAAATTATTGGCTTCTTATTTTCCTATTTTAGGGAAATTTTGTTCTGGTAAAAAAAAAAATGAATTGTTTGATTGTTAGTCTACTACTTATCATCACTTATTATTAAGTCTGTGTGTGTGTGTGTGTGCACGCGCGTGTGCATATGTATCATGGTTAGTCAGTTGGAAAGAGCACTTAACATTTTTCCCAGTATTAAAATTAGACAAAATCATCTAAGCTCTGTAAAATTTACTAAGGTATTTTTAAGAGAATGTGTATGAAGACAGAATTAGGTATAAAAAGACTATTGATTTCATTTTGCAAAATCTGGATTTTAGTCCTGATTCTAACAGCAGAATTCACTGAGTGTCCTACTGTATTTTTCCTTTCATTTCGTGTTCTAGACATGTTATAGCCAAATGCTCCAGGAAACAAACTCATTCAGATGGACAGCGTGGATAGTGGAGTGCAGTTTATTACACCAGCGGGTCTGAGAGAGTCTCCTCTTTAGCCAGGGACCCTGACTGACTTTGTGAAAACCTTATATACCTTAGGTGTACTGCTCAAGCCCACATCCCCAAATGCATTAAACCTAGCCTGGAAAATGTTAAAGGGACGTATAATCAGGTTAAAGCCATGATTCATAATCAGAAGGGTCAGCTGCTTATACATTGTAGCCTACACCAATGGGTGCCATAAAGATTACAAAGGTGATTGACTACATAGGGGGTTATTACATTCTTTTTGGCGATGGGAAATCTTGGTATGGAATCTGGTGTTTATCAGTCCAGGAGGCTAGTTTGGCCATAGGTATGTTATTTCCATGGCTACCAGGCACATAGTTCAAAGTTCACTGAAAGTACAAGATGGAGTTTCCTTCTTTTTCAAGATGGAGTCAGCTCGGCCTGTTTCTTTCCTCCTTCAGACATACTAAATTTTTGGTTAATATCAATTCAAGTTGACTTTCTATCCTGGAGATCATCTCTGCTCTATAATATGAATATGAGTGCTAGATTTGTTGTATTTGATAAAAGAAAGACTGTACACTTACATTAAGAAAGTTCAACTCACTGCTAAGAAGGGGCAGATGTTCTTGATTTACACTCATTAAATTCTTTTCCTACTTATAAAAAATTAATGTGTAAATTACATACATTAAAATTCACAGTAATTTAACAACTGTATATCCTCAGTACTCACAACCCAAAGCAAAATGTAAAATATTTACATCATCTCAGAAAGATCTTTCATGTCCTTTTCCAATAAGTCCTCCCAATCCCAGAAAAACTATTTTCTGATTTCTACCACCATAATTTAGTACTTCCTTTTCTTAGATATCCTATAACTAGAACTGTGTTCTTTTCTATCTTTCTTGTTTCAAACCTCTCACTCAATGTATTGATTTTGAGATTCATTCATGTTATTGCACACATAAGTATTTCATTCCTTTTTGTTGTAGAGTACTGTTCCACTGTATGAACATTTCAATCTTCATTAATATATCCTTCTATTGATGGACATTTGGGTTGCTTCCAGTTTGGGGATACTATTATGAATAAGGCAGTTCTAAATATGAACAAAGCTAGTGGAGGTGATGGAATTCCAGTTGAGCTATTTCAAATCCTAAAAGATGATGCTGTGAAAGTGCTGCACTCAATATGTCAGCAAATTTGGAAAACTCAGCAGTGGCCACAGGACTGGAAAAGGTCAGTTTTCATTCCAATGCCAAAGAAAGGCAATGCCAAAGAATGCTCAAACTACTGCACAATTGCACTCATCTCACATGCTAGTAAAGTAATGCTCAAAATTCTCCAAGTCAGGCTTCAGCAGTACATGAACTGTGAACTTCCAGATATTCAAGCTGGTTTCAGAAAAGGCAGAGAAACAAGAAATCAAATTGTCAACATTTGCTGGATCATCAAAAAAACAAGAGAGTTCCAGAAAAACATCTATTTCTGCTTTATTGACTATGCCAAAGCCTTTGACTATGTGGATCACAATCAACTGTGGAAAATTCTGAAAGAGATGGGAATACCAGACCACTTGACCGGCCTCTTGAGAAACCTATATGCAGGTCAGGAAGCAACAGTTAGAACTGGACATGGAACAACAGACTGGTTCCAAATAGGAAAAGGAGTACATCAAGGCTGTATATTGTCACCCTGTTTATTTAACTTATATGCAGAGTCAGATCAGATCAGATCAGTCGCTCAGTTGTGTCCGACTCTTTGTGACCCCATGAATCGCAGGACGCCAGGCCTCCTTGTCCATCACCAACTCCTGCAGTTCACTCAGACTCATGTCCATTGAGTCAGTGATACCATCCAGCCATCTCATCCTCTGGTGTCCCCTTCTCCTCCTGCCCCCAATCCCTCCCAGCATCAGAGTCTTTTCCAATGAGTCAACTCTTCGCATGAGGTGGCCAAAGTATTGGAGTTTCAGCTTTAGCATCATTGCTTCCAAAGGAATCCCAGGGCTGATCTCCTTCAGAATGGACTGGTTGGATCTCCTTGCAGTCCAAGGGACTTTCAAGAGTCTTCTCCAACACCACAGTTCAAAAGCATCAATTCTTCGGCACTCAGCCTTCTTCACAGTCCAACTCTCACATCCCTGCATGACCACAGGAAAAACCATAGCCTTGAGTAGACGAACCTTTGTTGGCAAAGGAATGTCTCTGCTTTTCAATATGCTATCTAGGTTGGTCATAACTTTCCTTCCAAGGAGTAAGCGTCTTTTAATTTCATGGCTGCAGTCACCATATGCTGTGATTTTGGAGCCCAGAAAAATAAAGTCTGACACTGTTTCCACTGTTTCCCCATCTACTTCCCATGAAGTGATGGGACCAGATGCCATGATCTTCGTTTTCTGAATGTTGAGCTTTAAGCCAACTTTTTTACTCTCCGCTTTCACCTTCATCAAGAGGCTTTTGAGTTCCTCTTTCTGCCATAAGGGTGGTGTCATCTGCGTATCTGAGGTGATTGATATTTCTCCCGGCAATCTTGATTCCAGCTTGTGTTTCTTCCAGTCCAGTGTTTCTCATGATGTACTCTGCATATAAGTTAAATAAGCAGGGTGACAATATACAGCCTTGACGTACTCCTTTTCCTATTTGGAACCAGTCTGTTGTTCCATGTCCAGTTCTAACTGTTGCTTCCTGACCTGCATACAAATTTCTCAAGAGGCAGATCAGGTGGTCTGGTATTCCCATCTCTTTCAGAATTTTCCACAGTTTATTGTGATCCACACAGTCAAAGTCCTTGGCATAGTCAATAAAGCAGAAATAGATGTTATTTTGGAACTCTCTTGCTTTTTCCATGATCCAGCGGATGTTTGCAAATTGAATCCTGGTCTCTCTGCCTTTTCTAAAACCAGCTTGAACATCAGGAAGTTCACGGTTCACATATTGTTGAAGCCTGGCTTGGAGAATTTTGAGCATTACTTTACTAGCGTGTGAGATGAGTGCAATTGTGCGGTAGTTTGAGCAATCTTTGGCATTGCCTTTCTTTGGGATTGGAATGAAAATTGAACTTTTCCAGAGTACATCATGAGAGTACAAGGACATCATGAGAAACACTGGATAGGTAGATAGAAAATTCTAACTTTACTTTTTTTTTCTTTGTGTATTTTAAAGATGTCATTCCATTGTCTTCTCTCATTCGTTGTATTTAATTAAAAGTCAGCCATAATAGCTGTACACTTTGCATAATGTAACTTATTTTAAAAAATTACTGAGTGCTTTCAATAATTTTCTTTGGTTATTCAGGATTTTACCTACAATATGTCCAGGCACAATCTCCTTCTCAGGATTTTCTGAGCTTCTTTAGTGTTTGGGTTAATGTGTTTCATCAATTTTGGAAAATTTTTATCTGTTATCTTTTAAAACTGTATCTTTTGTCCTAATCTCCTTTTCTTTTACTTTTATTAAATCCTACCTCTATGTTATAGCATATGAAAATGTTCCACAGATCTCAGATACTGTTTTGTCTACACCTTTATCTTTTTTGTGTTGCAGTTTGGACAATTTGTATTTAACCTGCCTGTCTTCATATTAGCCCGTTGTTTCCCTTTCTATTTCCACTGTGCTATTAAGCTTATCAAATTATTTCTAATATCATATTTTTGTTTCTATTATTTCTATTTTCTTTAAGGTTTTTGTCTCTGCTGACATTCCCTCTGTATTCAGACATATTGCTCTCATTCTAGGATATTTAAGTTAAATTATATCAATACATATAATATCTGAGCTTTTCCTGGATCTTTTTCTACTACTGTTTTGTTTCTTGACTATGGGTCACATTTTCTTGTTTCTTCATTTGTCTCATGTTTTTTTGAGAGTATTATGTGTAAAAGAACTGTAGCAAATAATATTTCAGAGAGGGGCATATTTCTCCTGTCAGGCCTCAAACATGGGGTCCACTGCTGATTAGTCCCTTCAGTTGCGTCTGACTCTTTGCGACTCTATGGACTTCTCTGTCCATGGAATAATCCAGGCAAGATTACTGGAGTGGGTTGCCATGTCCTCCTCCAGGGGATCTTCCCAACCAGGGATGGAACCCTGGTCTCCTGCATTGCAGACAGATTCTTTACCACTGAGCCACCAGGGAAGCCCCAATATAGGGTCTAAGTCACACCAATTTGTAGTTAAGGTAGGTTTAATCTAAGCTAAAGTTGTTACATCTTTTATTGTTTTAACTCAACACAGTTTTAAAATTGATCCTACTTTGAGATGATCAGGATTTTCCTTTCACTTAAGCTTGCGATCAGAGCACAAACAAAGGTCCAAAGAATTCTTTATTCTTTGCAGTACAGAAAAAATATCTCTGAACTTTGTGTATTACAGGCCTAAAAATTAGGTTTCCAATTATATGCTGCTGCAACATGTGAAACCTAGAGGGTTTCTTATGGCCCTAACCACAAGTTCCCTTCCCCTTTCTGCTCCAGTGGATAAGGTCCCCTGGCCGAGTAATTCTCCTTATCAAGGGGACCAAGCACAGTTCCTCTTCGTCCCTGAGTAGTGGGATTCAGTTCTCTGCCAGCTTGTAGAATTATTCAAACAAGCCGATTTCACCCTCCATTGAGAGCCAGGGGGCAACCTACATTCTTGATATTATACAGCTGGCCCCTTACAGCCCCTGGCTATTTCACTCTGTTCTCAGGCACAACCTCGGTGCAGACTAGTGTGGCATGTAGTGTCTTCCTTCCCAGGACTGTGAGTGTACGTACAAACTGCTACCAGTCCCATTTGTCCATTGTCAGGTGTCATGTGTCATCCACCACTACCATCATAAGGTGGGAATTCCTCACCAGTGAAGAGGAGGTGATTAAAATGCTATGGGAGATCTCCCGTTTTACAGTAAGAAATCTATTTTATTTTCATCTCTAGTGAGTTATCTTCCTTCTCCAGAACCACCCCTGGATTTGTACACTATGGAAGATATTTCTCCCACCTTTTGCCTTCTGTTCTGCCTTTAGGAGACCACTGAAGTGTGCTCAGTGAAGACTAGCATACATCAAAACCATTTTTATTTTCAGTCCTCTTGCCCTTTATCCAGCCTTTGGAGGGTTATGGCAGTGACTTAGTGAAAACTAATTCCTCCTCTATTAGCCTTTTCTTGTCACTACCCCAGGGAAGGGATGGAAGCTGAGGCTGCTTGTAACAATCCTGTGAGTGCAGAATCTAAGCTCTCCATTCAGCCTCTGCAGGCAGGGACAAGGGCAGTACCACAGTTCTTGCTGTGGTATTTGGTGGGAGTAGAACAATTACTGTCTAAAAATATTTCTGTCTTTCTAGGTTGACCATTTTCTTCTGGTCCTTTGGATTTTCTTGGGGTTTTATTGTTTATGCCATCAGTGTTTCTAGTTTGTCAAATTCTCCCATACTTGGTTGGGGAGATATTAGGCAAAAAGAAAATCCAGAGAACCCAATGCAGTTGTTCCTCAGGTCTCCTAGCCCATCCACCTTCCTCACCTTCCAGAGTCTTCTTATGTTTATATTATACACAGTGGCCAGGAGTTTTAGACGTACTTAGTAGGAGGAAGAGGGAAACATATGCTTCTATATTTCCAGAAGCAGAGGTCATTAATGATAATCAATCAATGATTAGCCATAACTTTCATGAAGGAAAAGAAAATGCTGTTTCTAAAATGTGCAAAAGGAATTAGTCTTAAAGACTTTTTAATACTTTCAAGTATATTGCTCTACTTAAATGGAAAATATAAAATAAGCAATAGGAAATTTTGCAAACTACAATATAAACATTTCCTAAGAGGGTTATTTGGTCATCTTTTATCAGTTTGCTCTTAATGTTCCTAATTATAGAGATAAATTTTTTATATTAGGACAGAATATGTTCTTTCCTGACAAATTAATAAGCTTGTCTCATTTAATATTAAAAATTATTTGACTCATTATACTTCCATATCTCCTTTCCTACCAGACTACTGGACCTAAATTTTATAGTTAACTTTGGTTTGTTTGCACACCTGAGATTTTTCTAGCATAACTATTTCTTTATTACCCTTTATTATACAGCTCTTAGACTTTGCTTTGTAGTTCTCATGTGCCTGTGATGGTTTCAAGAAAAACTGTCTCAAACATATTTTGAAAACAGATGAGGTAAAAACAGTGGTATTTCTGAGTTTTATTTTGGAAGGATTTGCATTCAAGAGGTAATCTTATTAAAAGGGTATTCTAGGAGACTTCTTGAAGTTGTATTCATAGAAGGAGTACCTTGTATTTATTTACCTTGCATTTTTTTTTTCTTTTGTGTAGCTATGAACTGGGGAATGGATCCTCCCCTCTAACCCCTGACAGGTGCTACTACAGCTATATAGAAGTACTTCATCATTTTATGCGTTCATTCATTTTAGTAAACATTTATTGAATGTCTACCAAACACTATACTAGATGCTGGGGATGTAGCACTCATACTGTCCTGGAGGTTTCGCTCTAGCAAGTGAAGGAGCATGTTTTCTGTGCTTGTGAAGGATAAGGCAATTGCATCCAGTCCCGTAACTTCCCAGCCAATGGAAGGGGAAAAAGCGGAAACAGTAACGAATTTTATTTTCTTAGGCTCCAAAATCACTGTGGACAGTAACTGCAGCAATGAAATTAAAAGACACTTTCTCCTTGGAAGGAAAGCTATGACAAACCTAGACAGTGTATTAAAAAGCATAGACAACACTACTGACAAATGTCCATCTAGTCAAAGCTATGGCTTTTCCAGGAGTCATGTATGGATATAAGAGTTGGACCATAAAGAAGACTGAGTGCTGAAGAACTGATGCTTTTGAAATGTGTTCCTAGAGAAGACTCTTGAGAGTACCTTGGACAGTAAGGAGATCAGTCAACCCTAAAGGAAATGAACCCTGAATATTCATCAGAAGGACTGTTGCTGAAGCTGAAGCTCCAATCCTTTGGCCACCTGATGCAAAGAGCCAACTCATTGGAAAAGACCCTGATGCTGGGAAAGATAGTATCACTGACTCAATGGACACGAATTTGAGAAAACTCTCAAAGTTAGTGGAGGACAGAGGATCCTGGTGGGCTACAGACCATGAGGTCACAAAGAGTTGGACATGACTTAGCAAATGATCAGTGATATCACTTATAATACTGAATAGGAATTAAAAATGGCACCCAAACGAGAGAATAAAGTTGTAAAGATTAGACTAAAAGCAAATTTACAAACAAAAATCTCCCCTCTAATTCCATAAATTTAAACAAATATAAATCACAATATTATCAGCAGTATCTCACTATATGTTTTAGCTGTGACATAAAAGCAAAATATACAGTTAAAAACAACTGACAAAATGAATGACGACAACTTGAAAATTTTCTCTAGATTTTTGTAAACTAGTCTTCTAGTTTTCTATTTTTGACGTGGGGTTGGGGGGCAGTGGAGTTTACTGTTAGATGATGGAAAGAAGAATTGGACATCAGTCTCAGTTCATTCGCTCAGTCAGGTCCAACTCTTTGTGATCCCATGGACTGCAGACACCAGACCTCCCTGTCCATCACCAACTCCTAGAGCCTGTTCAAACTCATGTCCATTGAATTGGTGATGCCATCCAATCATCTCTTCCTCTGTCATCCCCTTCTCCTCCCATGTTCAATCTTTCCCAGCATCAGGGTCTTTTCCAATGAAAAGAATCTTCTTTGCATCAGGTGGCCAAAGTATTGGAGTTTCAGCTTCAGCATTAGTCCTTCCAATGAATATTCAAAACTGACTTCCTTTAGGATGGACTGGTTGGATCTCCTCCCAGTCCAAAGGACTCTCTAGAGTCTTCTCTAATACCACAGTTCAAAAGCATCAATTCTTTAGTGCTCAGATTTCCTTATAGTCCAACTCTTATATCCATACCTGACTACTGGGAAAACCATAGTTTTGACTAGATGGACCTTTGTTGGCAAAGTAATATCTCTGCTTTTTAATATGCTGTCTAGGTTGGTCATAGCTTTTCTTATAAGGAGCAAGTGTCTTTTAATTTAATGGCTGCAGTCACCATCTGCAATGATTTTGGAGCCCAAGAAAATAAAGTCTGTCACTGTTCCCATTTTTTCGCCATCTATTTGCCATGAAGTGATGGGACCAGATACCATGATCTTAGTTTTCTGAATGTTGAGTTTTAAGCCAACTTTTTCACTCTCCTCTTTCACTTCCAAAAAGAGGCTCTTCAGTTCTTTTTCACTTTCAGCCATAAGGGTGGGGCTATTTGCATATCTGAGGTTACTGATACTTCTCCTAGCAATCTTCATTCCAGCTTGTGCTTCATCCAGCTTGCCATTTTGCATAATGTCCTCTGCATATAAGTTAAATAAGTAGGGTGCATAAGCAGCCTTGACATACTCCTTTCCCAATTTGGAACCATTTTGTTGTTCCATGTCTAGCTTTAACTGTTGCTTTTTGACATGCATACAGATTTCTCAGGAGGCAGGTAAGGCAGCCTGGTATTCTTATCTCTTTAAGAATTTTCCACAGTTGTGATCCACTCAGTCAAAGTCTTTGGTGTAGTCAGGAAAGCCGAGTAGATGTTTTTAGTCATGTATGGATCTGAGAATTGGAATATAAAGAAAGCTGAGCACTGAAGAATTAATGCTTTTGAACCGTGGTGTTGGATAAGACTCTTAAGAGTCCCTTGGACAGCAAGGAGATCCAACCAGTACATCCTAAATGAAATCAGTCCTGAATATTCATTGGAAGAACTGATGCTGAAGCTGAAACTCCAATACTTTGGCCACCTTGTGCAAAGAACTGACTCATTGGAAAAGACCCTGATGCTGGGAAAGATTGAAGGTGGGAGGAGAAGGGGACCACAGAGGATGAGATGGTGGATGGCATTACCTACTCAATAGACATGAGTCTTGAGTAAACTCTGGGAGTTGGTGATGGACAGGGATGCCTGGCGTGCTGCAGTCCATGGGGTTGCAAGGAGTCAGACATGACTGAGTGACTGAACTGAACTGAGATGTGCTTCTGGAAATATCTTGCTTTTTTGATGATCCAACGGATGTTGGCAATTTGATCTCTGGATCCTATGCCTTTTCTAAATCCAGCTTGAACATCTGGAAGTTCATGATTCACATACTGCTGAAGCCTGGCTTGGAGAATTTTGAACATTACTTTGCTAGCATGTGAGACGAATGCAATTGTGCTGTAGTTGAGCATCTTTGGCATTGCCTTTCTTTGGGATTGGAATGAACACTGGCCTTTTCCAGTTCTGTGGCCACTGCTGAGTTTTTCAAATTTGCTGGCATATTGAGTGCAACACTTTCAAAGCATCATCTTTTAGGATTTATCTCAAATGGAATTCCATCACCTCCACTAGCTTTGTTTGTAGTGATTTTTCCTAAGGACCAGTTGACTTCGCATTCCAGGATGTCTGGCTCTAGGTGAGTGATCATACCATCATGGTTATCTGGGTCGTGGAGATCTTTTTTGTATAATTCTTCTGTGTATTCTTGCCATCTCTTCTTAATAAATCAAATCCCTTGACGATTATACAGTGGAAGTGGCAAATAGATTCAAGGGATTAGATCTGATAGAGTGCCTGAAGAATTGTGAACAGAAGTTCGTGACACTGTAAAAGAGGCAGTGACCAAGACCATCCCCAAGAAAAAGAAATGCAAAAAGGCAAAACGGTTGTCTGATGAGGCCTTGCAAATAGCTGAAAAAAGAAGAAAAACTAAAGGCAAAAAGGAAAAGGAAAGATATACCCATTTGAACGCAGAGTTACAAAGAACAGCAAAGAGAGATGAGAAAGCCCTCCTCAGTGATCAATGCAAAGAAATAGAGGAAAATAATAGAATGGGAAAGACTAGAGATCTCTTCAAGAAAATTAAAGATACCAAGGGAACATTTCATGCAAAATGGGCACAATAAAGAATTGGACATACTATGCATCAATTAACAATGTGCTACTTTAGGAGGTTACTTAAATTCTTTAAGCTTGATTTTCTATCAGTAAAATGAGAGTCAGATACTTACTTGGCATGACTTACTTGGCATGGAGAAGGGCTATAGTGAAGTATTATTTTCAAAATTTTATACTATTTTAAAGATGAGAATTTCTTTGTGAGAAAGAAAGATGCTGCCAAGAAACCCTGTTAATCTAGTTGAAACTATTCCCTGCTTCCAATATTTTATAGAGGACAATAACTCTTGCAGCCATAAAATGGCTTTTAAATAATACATAGCACTATCTACAAATCTGACAAAGGTCCCTATAGTCAAAGCTATGGTTTTTCCAGGAGTCATGTATGGATGTGAGAGTTGGATCATAAAGAAAGTTGGGTGTCAAAGAATTGATTCTTTTGAACTCTGGTGTTAGAGAAGACTCTTGAGAGTCCCTTTAACTGCAAGGATATCAATCCATCAGTCCTAAAGGAAATCAGTCCTGAATGTTCACTGGAAGGACTGATGCTGAAGCTGAAACTCCAATACTTTGGCCACCTGATTCAAGGAACTGACTCACTGGAAAAGACTCTGATGCTGGGAAAGATAGAAAGCAGGAAGAGAAGGGGACCACAGAGGAAGAGATGGTTGGATGGCATCATCGACTCAATGGACATGAGTTTGAGCAAGCTCTGGGAGATGATGAAGGACAGGGAAGCCTGGTGTGCTGTAGTCCATGGGGTTGCAAAGAGTAGGACATGACTGAGTGACTGCACAACAATCTACAAATCATGAAGTCCTTAATCTAAGATTCTCTTTTAACTCCTAATTACATTTTTGTTTCAACTTAATATGATTTTTTGTTTTTTCTTATGATTAGAAAAGACTAAAATAATAACAATGAATAATAATACATTACAAAAAGAAAATGGAAATAACCCCCATTATCTCATCAGCTAGAGGGAGCCCTTTTGCAAAATATATTCAATCCTTAAGGTACAATGAAAAATGACATACAAACTCGATGATAGTACATAATATAATGAGTTTTATAGTTGCTTTCTTATAAATTGCTCAATGAAGAAAAATGGCAATAGAGTAAAACAGTTTAACTTAAACAATTTAGCAACCACAGGGGTGTAGCAAAATGATTGGGTCCACGTGTAAAAACTCTGATGATATAGTTTAATCCAGGGATAGTTTTTATAGTAATTAGAAGAATGACTGAATATTCTTTAGGCAATAATCCCAGGAATATTATTATTCTTAATTGTTAGTTGATGAATATTAATGAGTCTCAAAAGCAGAATTTGAGGCTAGACTTCTGACAGTTTCTTAAGTATAGATACTTACTTTATGTCTCCAATTAAGGACTGATCCATACACCTAAATCCCTCAGATGAGATGGTGTTTCTCTAGGGAGTTACAGCAATAGATGGCTTATTGGATTGATAATGAGATACAGAACCTTTAGCCTTCTGATCACAAGGTCACTTGTAAGCTAGGATAGGGGTAACCAAAATCATTATTGGTCAATGTGTTACAGGAGGAGAAATGAATTGCTTCACCTCAGCTCAGTTTTTATTACCATTTGAGAGCCATTTGTTATCTCTTATATGAGTGACCCTTACCACTCAAGTTCATTTGTCCTAAATAGGATCAAGATTTTTTTTTCAAATCATAGAAATAAGAAAATGTGTGTGTGTCATTATTCTGATTATTTCTTAAACTTTCAGGATGGTCTCTTCATCTACTTTTACTAAATCTAACAAAATGATTTAAAATTGTACACTAAATAGAAATACTTCACTTAGAGCTTTCTAATTACTATTCTGTTCTAAGTCAAAGATAGTTGCTTGTGTCTTTTCCAGATAAAGAAGCTGTAATGTCTTTTTTTAGTACTGACAACTATACTTGTGTTGTGAAAATTATGCATTTCATCACTCTTTTTAGTAAGTAATTGCTGCCTGGATTGTCTGTGCTGGACCTATTTGCTCTTTTACAAATGCAAAGTTAGTTAGTTGCTCTGTGATATATCTGAGAAACAGATGTTTTGTGTCACGTATCAAAGTCAGTTGGGTTGCTGCTGACTAATGTGTGTCATAGTTTAAATAACCTCATGTTATATACTCTCTAAATGTCAACAACAGTCTACAGCCATACCACCCTGAATGCACCCGATCTTGTCTAAATGTCAACAATAGCTTATATAAGAGAATGATGGAGATGAAGGGGAGAAAATGTATTAAGATCAAAAAGTTAGTAGTTCAGAGGAAATTTAGGTCTTGTTTCGAAACCTGGTGTCCTGTATACAGGATTAGAGACAAGAATATATATCTGTTGTTGTTTGGTCGCTCAGTTGTGTCTGACTCTTTGTAACCCCCTGGACTCTTTGCAACCCCATTTATAAAGGATTAGAGACAAGAGTATATATCTATAATAATATATAACCAAATAGTCATGAGGTTTCCAGTTTTTTGGTTCTGAAGAAAACGTTACAAGACTGAATATTTAACAAGAACTTAATACCAGGCACTGAAATTGACAAAAAGATTAATTACACAGAGATCTAGCTTTCAGGTAATATATAATAGAACACAAGTACATTGAGACCCAAGAATATTCTTGCTTTATAATCTTAGCATCTAAGAGAGCACCTCACTAAAGCTGACTGGCGATTTGGGTTATTACTGAATGAATGAAAGAAAGAAGAAACATATGGATGGATGAACTACTCTAGTTTGTTACTTACATGTCCGAAGGGTATGCTATGGAAAATTTTTTACAGCTCAGAGAGCTTAATGGAAGCCTGAGAATCAGACATTTGTTGGAACAGTGAAATCATAAATCCCATGAAGCATCTCTACTGGGAAAACCACCATTGAACAGTCTTTGATCAATGCAATTCCCTACTTTCTGCTGCTGATACATTTGGCACTACAGTAAAAATACAAAAACTAATATGTATTATTCCACTTTAATTTATTTTCATATGAGTCCACTCTTTCTTCATCCTTTTTTAATGGTAAAATACTAATCACTCTCAACCATGAGAAGATAAGCATTAGAAAATAGAGAATTAAATTTCTGATGCTTCATTCCATTAACTGGTTCCAATAGAAATTTCGAGAGCAAAATGTAAAGTGAATTTCTTGTATACTCACATAATTCAATAATTTATCCTTTTCTTTTTTATTATCATCATTGAGATTGATTTCAAATAATGCTACAGCTAAAGTGTGTATAGAAAAATAGGGACATGTTTTTATTTTTTCACAATTTAGCCTGTGATGCATGAAAGGGCGGAGACACTGCAGACAGAGTTTTTATTTGTGCATGTGTATATGTCCTTAAACAAAACATGGCTCTCTGGATGGGGCACAGTTGAAAGGAAGTATCACATTATTTTTTCTCAATTTCCTTGCATAGTAGAACAAAATGTAAACTATTTGACTTAACCCATCCAAACAAAATTCCATCATCACCATGAAATTTCTCTTCAAAACTGAGCAACACATGAAATATAAGTGGACCTGGGAAAGTTACTTCACATTTCTTTCATGGGTTTTCCTGATAATCATTGCCTGTGTTTTTCCATTTACCCTCAGCTTCGTCGGACACGCTTTACTGCTTCCATAGATCATCCTACCAGAGGTCACAGATCACACAGAACCTACAGAAACAGGAAATCAAACTTCCTGAGTCCACTACAAAACACAGAAACCTGTTTCCTCTTCACATCTCAAATTGGCAAACCTCTGTCTTGGCAGATTCAGTGTGGAAGCAGTTGTCAGAAAGGCTAGAAGGACTTTATCCCCCAATTTTACTTGAGCTTTCTAGCTTCCAACTACTGAAATGAAAGGAGCAAGGCTATTTATCCTGCTTTCTAGTTTATGGAGTGGAGGCTTTGGGCTTAATGGCCCTACGCACACTCGGACTACAACTGAGGATGAGAACTCCCAGAAGAATGCGACCTCTGCTTCAGTTCCTCCAAACAAAGGACAAAGTCTCCAGGTGCTGCCAACCCCCAAGATCACATCAACTGAAGTGGCCACAGCTCCTGATTCCAGCACTTCTGAAGACAGTCTTCTGAAATCAATACCACTGCCTTCAGAGACAAGTGCATCTCCAGAGGGTGTGAGAAAACAAACTCTCACACTCACAGAGAAGACAGAAGAAGGGATGCTGAAGTTACAAACGCTTGCCCTCCAGACGGAACCTACCCTCAAGTTCAGTCCTAAAGCAGAATCAGTGATTCTTTCCAACTCCACCCTGAAATTTCTTCAGAGCTTTGTCAGAAAGACGAATGAACAAGGCATTTCTCCAAACTCAGTTGGAGGCGTGGGAAGTCGATCGCCACGGGAAACGTACCTCAGCAGAGGTGACAGCCCTGGAAGCCAAAGAACCAGCAAACAAAAACCAAGTTTTGAAACAACTAGAGGAAAGTAAGAAAATTCTTTTTTTTCCCCCTTTCTAATGATACAGTTTGTAAGATTGCAAGCTAACAGTTAAATGGTCTCATTTCCAGACAGGATTTTGTGTTCAAGATGAAACCAGATCATATGTCAGTTAGATGAGGGAATTGAGCATTACCTTATCTTAAAAGGAAAAGCTGAACAAATAAAATGCAGCAATTTGTTTTAATTGAAGTGGTCCAAGTTACTAAATAGAGGTACTTTAACTGGAGATGGTCACTAACCCTACAGTGTAACCCTACAGTGACTTGTTAGTTAACTCACATCAAGCATATGCTGTTTGTGCTCAGAATTACATCCACAAGGTGAAAGAAAAAAATGTCAATACGGTTAACGTGTGAACAGATTTAAAAATTGAAACAGCCTGGTGCTGTGGAAATTAAACAGTTATCAAGAACAAACCAAGCAGAGCTGGGTTGGAATCCTGGCTCCCGTACTGTCTGGATCCTTGACTTCAGCAAGTCAATTGATGTTCCTGAATCTAAGTTTTTTCATTTGTAAAATACAGATAGGAAATACAGATAAAAATTCCAACTTTGCAGGGTTATCATGCAAGATTTAAATTAATGAAATGTGCTTAGACACATACTTCTCACAGAATGGGTGCTCAACAAATCATATTTTACTAGTACTGTTATACCGAGTTATGCTATTATCATTAATGTGTTGATTAGAAAGGCCAATTTTTCAAATTGATTTTGATTTAAAATTAGAGAAAATTCTATTTGAATTGTTGAAACAAAATAATAAAACAAAGCTTAAAACAGTATCATTAAATAAAACTTTTAAAAGGCCCCCAAAAAACAAGAACAAAACACTGAGAAATGCAAGTCAGTGTTCTATTCATTTAATGTTCAAAATTATTTCTATGTTTAGAATACTAGATGTTTAGTATTATGAAATTAAACTTTCAAATACCTTTTGCTTATAATAAAAATTTAAAGACACCAAATAATGCCTTGGAAGCTTGAGTTAAATACCTGACTACATAAACTAATTTAAGTTAATAATAGCAACTTACACCTGCTATATGAAAGGCATTGTGTTAATGGTATAAAGATGTTCTTGATATAAAGATGAGGACACACTGGGAATATAAACCAATAGATTTGTATTTATTTAATTCCATTTTCACTGTATTTCAAAGGTTATAAAATTTTTTAAATATGGAAGTAAATGTGATTTTAACTAAAAACATTAACTTCGTGGAATGTAGAACATGCCAATGTACTATAAAATAAATACTACAGATTACAAAATGTTCAACTTGGGATGGATATACTTTGTCTGTAAGAGACATTTTAACAGATATAAATTAAGCTTTCTCATGTTTATGAACAACAGAATATGGGCTATCAAATAATAGTAAAATGTAAACTATTGAGAGTCATAGTCACTTATAAAATCATCTCTATTCATATTTTGTAATATTCTATGATTTAATTTTTTTAAACAAGTTGTATAGAAACCTTAGGCACTCATAGAAAATGACTTGAACTTTTTAGAGATGTGTGTCAAGAGTTTTCAATAGATTGTAAATACAACCAAAAGAAGAAGGGAACAGTTCTAATTAAAACAGTGCTTAAAGTTTTACATGGCATATAGAAATGGCATACAGTTGTTTCATAATTAGAAGTAGTAATTGATAACTTGATGAATACTAGATACATGCTAATTGTTTTACCCAGAGACCTCACTGTCAAAGCTTATGAACACCTACTTATTTTTATATATTACAAATCATCTGATGATTTTTATATATTGCCTATTATGTGCCTAACATTGTACTGGTCTCTGGGGAAATAGAGAATTTTTAAAATAATTCCTGCTTCCAAGGAATATTTTCTATAAAAAGTAACCACCAACATGTCTCAGATTTTTAAAAATTCACTATATGTTAGGAGGAAACAAGACATTAAAGTTGTAACCTGCTGAGCAGAACTCCATCCGTTGGATTTTCCAATGACAATAATCTTATTTCTGGGGCTTCCCAGGTGGCTCTAGAGGTAAAGAACACTCCTGCCAGTGCAGGAGATGTAAGAGATGCATGTTTGATCCCTGGGTTGGGAGAATCCCCTGGAGAAGATAAAGGCAACACACTCCAGTATTCTTCCCTGGAGAAACCATGGAAAGAGGAGCCTGGCAGAGTACAGTCCATAGGGTTGCACAGAGTCAGACATGATTGAAGCGACTTAGCACACATGTACTTAGAGGGTCTTGAAGAAACTCCAGGAGACAGTGGAGGACTGAGCAACAACAACTTAAGAGTCTACATCCTGAAGTCCTGGAGAGCTGAGGTTCTATTTCATTTTTTTGGCTGAACCATGCAGCATGCAGGATCTCAGTTCCCCGACCAGATCAAACTCTCTGCATTGGGAGCACCGAGTTATATACCATTGACCACCAGGGAGGTCCTGAAGTTCTCTTTTGGTAAACTTTTCATTCGGTCCCAGACTTCTACTCATTAAGCCACGCAATTGATAATGGTATGAGATAAAACTTAGGCCCATCTCTTATGGACACAGTGCTGACGAAAAGAAACCTTAACAAGGTCAAAAGAGATCTTTCATATTTTATTTGATTAACAAACAAAAATAGTAGCAAACACTTTATGGTATTTTCTCTAGTACTATACTGAGGGTGTGTATGTGTGTGTGTGTGTGTGTGTATGAAAATACATAATTTTCAATCCTTTAAACATCGCCATAATTCTATGAAGAAGATTCTTTTACTATTTCATTATGGAGAGGTTAAGAAACTTAACTAGGGTCACTTAGCTAGTAAATTGCACAGCAAAAATGCAAACCCAGGCTGTCTTCAGAGACAAAGCATTCTATCCCTACATTATACTCCCTCAGCAAACACAGTCTACTATCCCAACTGGAAAAAACAAGTGGCCAGTATATTTCCCCACTTCTGAGGCTTCAGTGACTATTCTTTGCTCCATAACAGAGTCCAGATTTGTTACCCAATCAGTCACACAATGCCATCTTTGATCTGGCTCTTGCCTATCTCCCCAGCCTCATCTTCTGTCACTTTCTGGCCATTAAAATTTGTAGTTTTCTAGTCCACAGTATATTGTTTGTTAAACCCATCTCTGGTCCCTGTTTGTACTTCTGGCTAGCACAGTCTTATTTTCCTATCACCTACTTCTTTTACACCTAATAATAATATCTCCAGGAAGCCTTCTCAGTCTCAGTCAGGTGGGCTCTCTGACTGTACTTAAACTCTGAATTCTTCTTTTGCCACACTTACAGTAGTGTATTATAATTATATATGTGATCTCCTTGCATTTAGGTACATATTTTCATTGCTAGTAAAATATTTGGTTTATAATACATACACAATATTTAATGAACTGACTATAAAGTTTATGGATCTATATGTGAATATATAAACAAATCCTTCCTAAAGAATTATTATTTCTGTATAAGAAAATCTGATTGACTGGGGATAAACTCATCTTTAGGTTTTGGGGTTTTTTCCCTAATACTCTTAGAATTTTATAGTGATTCTACTTAAAAGGAATACTTACATCAATAGAATTTTTCTGGCATATTTTTGTCTCATCTTGTATTTTGTCTCATCTTAGCACCACAGAACTCCTGGCCCCACCAGAGTTGTGGTTTCCTGTCTAGCAGAATGGAGGTTGGTCAGTGACCAAGCACTTTGAAACAGGCAGGATAAAAAGGAGAAATTAGAATTAGTGTATCTATGCAGTGAGCCAATATTTGCTGAGGACTAATATAGGCTACACAGTTCATGGGGTCTCAAAGAGTCAGACATGACTGAGCAACTAACACTTTCAACTTTCAATACGTCCCCAGCATCGTGCTTGTGCTGAGAGTAAAACAGTGAAAACAAACTCCCACCTGTTCCGCCTCCTGGAACCTGCAGTCCAGGAGGGCATGGGGAGGGAAAAGAGTGCATCACAAAGACTGATGTGGAGTCAAAATGGTGATCAACATTCTGAATGAAGTTCTTAAGAATATGTAACAGGGTGAGTGGCCTACCCTGAGCACTGTGAGCCTCCCCTGAGAGGATAGTAGGTAAGATGAGATATCGAGAGGCATCGACTGCCTACCTAATAACTTCTCTCACAATCCCAACGCCTGCACCTGTGTACTTGAATCTTCATCTCAGTGAATGGCTAGTTCCATAACTGGAAACCTTTGGTATATCTTTTACATTTTCTCCCCTGGCCTTTATATAATCAATTAAGAAGTCTCAGTGTCCTCTCCAACATCCTTCAAACCCCTAGCCTCTCTCCACTTTTACCATACCATCCCATTCTTACCACCATTACCCACCACCAATCTCTTAACTTATCCGCATTTCCACTCTTGCCTCCACACATGTGAGACCTTTCAAACTTTTTTATGGAATAAATTTGACATAGAACATTGTATGTTTGACACAGAACTCGGCTCCTCTGAGCCCCTCTGTGCCCGGCCACCTGCTCCAACCCAGGTGCTGCCAGGGCCGGGACCAATGCACCCACACTGAATCCTGATTATTTTAAGCTAGCTGTGGAAATGGTTTCCCTTGGCAATGTTTGACTTAGGAGTAGCCATGTGACCAGCTTTTGACCAAAGAGACACCTGGGAAGAACCATGGGGGACCTCAAGGAAAAACTTCTCTACTCTTGACACTCAAGATTTCTCTTCTTCCTCTAGACATGCACTCTCTACTGTGATAGCCACTAAGCACAGGTGGCTATTTAAAGTTAAATTAATTAAAATTAAGTGAAATTAAAAATTCAGTTCCTCAGTCATACTACTAGTTACATGGTCAAGCACTCTGTTCACCTGGAGCTAGTGGCTGCCATATGGGACAGTGTAGACACAGAGTATTTGCATTGTTGCAGAAAGTTCTATTGGATAATGCTGTGCCTGGATATTTTCAGTTTGGATTTGATGCTGAAACAGTGGTACCCATCTGAAAAACACTGAAAGGGGCTAGGGATTGCAAGTGAAAATGGAGATATCCTGAGGTTTTGAAAGATTGGCTTCCCTGATAGCTCAGCTGGTAAAGAATCTGCCTGCAATGCGGGAGACCTGGGTTCCATCCCTGGGTTGGGAAGATCTCCTGGAGAAGGGAAAGGCTACCCACTCCAGTATTCTGGTCTGGAGAATTCCACGGACTGTATAGTCCATGGGGTCACAAAGACTCAGACACGACTGAGCGACTTTCACTTCACTTCAAGGCATTTAAACTTTAACTCAGGTTAATGAATTTCATTGAATGTAAGACTTCATATACTGTGATGCATTATCTTATGTATTAATAAGAAAATATGACATTAAAGTTTTTAGATTTATCTCTCAGAGTTTTATTATATATCATTTATGCATCCTTGAAATGAAAATATAAATAAAACTGGTTTAGCTATTTCTAAGGCAGTAACAATACCTACTGTCTGACCAATAGTGACTAAAAGATACCATTGATTTCAAAACATATTCCTGATTTCAGAGATATGTGTCTTAAAAATCGGTGAAACTTGGTATTTTGCTCACATGCTCAAATTCACTTGGTAGCTCTCCATACCCATAGAATAAAATGCAAAATCCTCACCATGCACACTGGGTCTTGCTCATGACCCCCTATCTTTATGATCTAAATTTCCACCATGCTCCAGGTTCACTCCACTTCATTTTCTCCACAAATGGGTTTCCTTCTGGTTACTGACCATGTCAAGTTAATATGTATCTCAAGGAAATTTCCTGTTTGCTCTTGATAGAATGCTCTAACTTCAGTATTTTGAATGATGGATTCCTTTTCTTCATGCAACTCTAGCATTGATGTCCCTCTCTCAAGCAGACCTTCTCTGACAACCCAATGTCAAATTGCCATCTTATCACCTTTACTTTTTTCTTTAAAGCATTTATTTGAAATTATGAGTTTATTAATATAGACATTTGTGTATTTTATATTTTTTCATGTCAAAAATACACCCTATGATAATAGGAACCTTGCCCTTTTCAATTATTATTCTATTCAACTGCTAACATAAGTGCCATGCACATAGAAAAAGCCAAACAAAACTCTGTGGAATGACTGCTTATTGAATGGATTTGGAGTTTGAAGCAGAGATCAAGACTAGAGGCATAAGTTTGGAAAATATGAGAACTATAAAAATATGGATAATCAATTGAGGAGTTTTCTCTCTCTCTTTTTTTTTAATGAAAAAGGAAAGGGAGAGAAAGCAGAAGTCAGAGCTGGCCCTGAGAGTTTCCCACTCTTTTGTTGCCATTGTGTTTTATTTTGCATAGAGAATGGCCATAAATATTGTAAAATATTAATGAAAAGGCCAGAAGGGAAAAGTTGAATATGAAACAAGATGAATACTTTATTTGCTGAGTTTACTGGAAACTTGATTTATTTTAGAATTTCATTTGTTTATTCTTTCTATAAGCTATATAACTTGCTTTAAGTACAAACAGGTGGCTCAAGTTAAATAATTTATGATTTCTAGTATGTTTAAGGGCTTTCCTGGTGGCTCAGTCAGTAAAGAATCTGCCTGCAATGCGGGAGACCTGGGTTTGATCCCTGGGTTGGGAAGATCCCTTGGAGGAGGGCATGGCAATCCATACCAGTATTCTTGCCTGGAGAATCCCCATGGACTGGGCAGACTGTGGCCCATGGGGTCACAAAGAGTCAGACACAACTGAGCTACTAAGCATATCACAGTATGTCTAAAATAATAAATACTACAAGTCTTGTATTAATTAGACCACTTGTAAATAGAAATTTTAAATATAATATAAAAATTTGATGGTTTAAAATCACAAAAACTAACCATCTAATTAATTCTATTGCCTATCATAATAAGCATTTTTCTGCTTAATTCTGTAAATTATGAGGTTTTAGATGTGAAAAATCTGGTCAATTAAATTCAGATAACATCTTAGTCCATTCAGGCTGTTATAACAAAATAAAAGACTGGGTGGCTTATAAACAACAGAAATTTATTTCTCAGTTCTGGAAGCTGGAAGCCCAGGAACAGTTGCTAGCATGGTCAATGAGGGCTTTTTTCCAGGTTCCTGAGTTCTCATTTTACCCCCACATGGTGGAAGGGATGAGGGATCTCTCTAGGGCCTCTGTTATAAGGGCACTAATACCTTATACCTAATAACTCCCAAAGCCCCCATCTCTCAATACTATCATAATGGGCATTTGGATGTCAACAAATGGAGTTGGAGGGGGACACAAACATTCAGTCTATAACACGTATTGTTTGCAAAGTTCTTATCAAAGGCCTAGTGGCATCCAAGGGGATTATTCTCACCTGCTATAAATATCTAAAAGGAAACACACCATTTATATCCTTGAGAAATAAATGTATCAACTACATTATTGCCAGTGAAAATACTAAAGTATACTCTGCATCTCAATTTTTTCTTGTTAATCATTTCCTTTTATTTCTTTGATATTTTTACTCACTGAATTGCTGCTGAATATATAAGTACATATTGTATGATACATACCAGATTTTAAGGAGTGCTTATATAATCTAGGTGATGAGATGAGAAGTGTTTGTATACTTTGTTTACTTAAATATGAAATTAATTTAAAAGTGTGTTACTTGGGGGGATGCTAAAAGAGTCAGTTTACAGGAACAACTGATTTAAGTATAGCATTAAGCATCGCAGCATCTATTAGCCTGCCTTTCCTGAGGCTCTGCAGTTTGCACAGTGGGAAAGTCTGACACCTACTGGAGTAGAGTTTACAATATCCCTGAAAACATTCAAGTCACAGGATGGGGAAAAGAAACAACAATAAAATAAAATTAGGAAAATAAAACAAATGTATGAAAAAAAAGTTTAAGGTACCTTTAATGATTGCTGCTTATAAAAATGCGTATGTTATGCATATCTAATTCAATGTACCTCTTAAAAATGTTCTATTATTGGCTTTAAAACTTGAAAAATAGGGGTGGTCCAAAAGGCAAACTCCATGCACATCCTGGGAAGGGGGCACCCTCAGCTCATTCTCCTAAAATTTTACACTGAAAATTACTATTATTATTATTATTGTATATACACAATAATTTGTGACTCTGAGCATATGTCATTAAAAACTCAATTATATTCACTACATTGTGCCCACCATGGAAGGCAAATCAGTGGTGCCTGACAAAAGACTTTCATTGCAAAGGATGGTATATAAAAGGTTTTTTTTTTTCTTAAAACCTAAGTTAACCAGAAAATTCAAGTATCAGAAATTTCCCATCATCTGAGATTTTCATGATTGCCTCTCAAGATCTGTTTCAAATATTTCTATGATTCTTTTATAAAACTAATACTTCTATCCCAGTTTAAATATTATACAGACTTTAGAAAACGGATGGGCTATATAAAGGTATTACACTAAAATAAAATGAACCACAATTTTTAAAATTTGAAAATAGTCATTTTCTTAACGAGATTATTATCAAGATGGACTTATCTTTTGGACTAACTGCCAAAACTAAATATAAAATGTCTAATGCTTTATTTGTGTGTGATTTACATAATAAGAATCTTTTCACTAAATGTAAATGCTTACTTCCAAGTTCTATTAATATTTCTTTCACATTATATATTTCCTTTGGACTACTTTCTCTTTTGTAACTGGTGCACTACCTATAAATCCTATACAGTCTATGAAATTCTCCAGGTCAGAATACTGGAGTGGGTAGTCTTTACTTTCTCCAGGGGTCTTCCCAACACAGGGATGGAACCCAGGTCTCCTGCATTGCAGACGGATTCTTTACTAGCTGAGCCACAAGGGAAGCCCAATGAAAATAAAGATTCCTATAAAGATTACATAACATTTGGGAAGTATTTAGGTTCATGTCTTCTTGGGACTATAGAGACATCTGGAATATATTTCTTCTGAGAGCTAAACTTCATCATGTGCATTGAACCGCAACAATAATAATCTTCTGTATTGACCTGATATACATAAGCATTTACGGTTAAGATGAATTTATCAGGTCATTAGAGAAGAAAAAGGAGCGATCTCTACTAGTGTGAGGCAGAAAACAAAGTGGGAGATTTATACATACATATATACAGCTATATATATATATATAGAAGTCACTCAGTCGTGTCCGACTCTCTGTGACCCCATGGACTATATATATAGCCCACCAGGCTCCTCCGTCCATGGGATTCTCCAGGCAGGAATACTGGAGTGGGGTTGCCATGTCCTTCTCCAGGGGATCTTCCCGACCCAGGGATAGAACCCGGGTCTCCCACATTGTGGGGCAGATGCTTTACCCTCTGAGCCACCTATATAGGTATCTATCTATTCCCTTCATAAAAATATCCTATTGAACTCTCTGAATCATGTAGTCGTTAGCAGCAGCAGCAACTGTTTTAAATATATTAAGTCATTTAATCTCACAACAATTTGTGAGGTAGGTAACATTATTAAATTTATTGTAAATACACAGTCTCCCCAAGTACAAAACCTTATCCAACTTCCAAGAGAAAATTACATACCATTGGCTAGTTTATGGTGGGAATTTTGCTGATTGACTTTGATTTCTAGTGTATAGTCTCAGGAATTGGTATTTTCATGGTATTGTGTCAATTCAAATCACAGGGTATGAATATAAACATTTAAACATTGTCTTCTATGAACAGGATGACAAGCAATTTATTAATCTGAATTTTAAGGACTAGTATAAATACATTACATTAATCTTTTTAGATCGGTGTTTTCTATTTCTTAAGAAAAATACTTGTCATGGTCATTATTTAAACAAATCCTTTGTTGCTTCAGTCCACTCTCAATTCAGGATAAGAATGGATGTGTGTGGGCCATGGTTTGGTCAGTGTGCACAGCAAACGGCAGTGACCAACTCATGGAATTTTTAATTTAGTGTTTTCACTGGCTCCTTGGAATACTGGATTTCTAAAATGTTTCAAAATAGAACGATTGTTTATTTACAGTGCTTTTCTGAGTTCATTAACCACAAGACTTCAAGTTTTCTGAATAAAAATAGAATCTTCTTCTATCATTACTTTTTTAAGTTCTAAATAGCCAAAGATGTCTGCTTTTCCCTCAAACAAATCTTTTACCTATTAACTTGGAAAATCCGAAGGATCAATACAAGCCCTTCTCAGTACATGTTGCTACACAAAAGCAAGTGTTATTACCCTTAAAGAGAATCCCAAATGCAGTCTGCTGTTTGGAGGGTTAGGACCCCACGGAAAGCTCAACACTTCAAAGAAACTGCTCTCTGTTTGCCATAATCAGTCTGGAAAGGTACAAAAGAGGTCTAGATTTAAGCAAAATGCTTGTCTGGGATCATTACATTGCTTTTAAACTTGCCTGTCACCATTTCACCATGCTGAATTTTATATTTTAAAACTTATATTTTCAAATTATTCGGTTTTAAAATTATATTTACATATTTAATATCCCTTAATGAGCTTATTTCATTGGTAGCATAAACCTAATTATGAGTCACACACCAGGGACTCTTTGGCTGTGGATAGTTCTCCCAATTTACACTGGATCAAAGATTGCTGGGCCATGAGCAATCTACTGATCTGCTTTTTTGCCTACTACACTATTTTAGTCATGAAATGGTTTTACTATTTAGAGTTTTAAACAATCACTTGCAGGTGATGCTGATTCACTCTCATGAACAATATCTAATATCCATCTTTCTATCATCTTTTTTTTCCCCAAAACCCAGGTTACATAGTGACAGTGGTACTTTTTTCCTGCCTCATACTGTCCCCTCCATAATCATTCAGCCAATGCTTACATGACAGACAGTTTAACTGGGCTTCAGCTGAAGTTAATCATTCCCTGTAATTAGGATAATCAGTGGATTTGCATGAAAAATCTATTTTTAAAATATCCTTTTATTGTAGTCTTTAATTTTTAAATTTTTGTTACCTGTTTTTGGCAGTTCTTTGTTTCACATTATTTTTCCAAGTATCACCACACTTGAACAAAATTTGCTAACGTGTCTTTTTATGTCTTTACAGAACTGAATTGTCAAACTTCTCATTCAAAAGAACCTTGCAGAATAAGCTGTATAATGCTCAATTTTTCTGCCTTAGACAGATGAATGACTGAGTCAGCTTTATTTGTAAAAGACCTAAATATTTCAAAGCAGATATTTAGTGACTCTGGGGAAAAATGTGTTCCTTCTTTGGTTTTTAACGTTTAGGTTGATTGTTGTATTATTTTAATAATAATTATTATTATTATTATTTTAAGGAGCATAGATTTCTTATATTCTAGTGATTTTGTGACATACATCTCATACTGATTTGAACTCATTTGTTGCTGTTTAGTTGCTCAGTTGTGTCCAACTCTTTGCAACCCCATGGACTGCAGCACGCCAGGCTTCCCTGTCCTTCACTATCTCCTGGAGTTTGCTCAAACTCATGTCTGTTGAGTCAGTGATGCCATCCAACCGTCTCATCTTTTGTCCTCTCCTTCTCCTCCTGCTCTCAATCTTTCCCAGCACCAGGGTTTTTTCCAATGAGTTGGCTCTTTGCACCAGGTGGCCAAAGTACTGGAGCTTCAGCATCATTCCTTCCAATGAATATTCAGGGTTGATTTCCTTTGGGGTTGACCGGTTTGATCTCCTTCAATCCAAAGAACTCTCAAGCATCTCAGAAGCATCAATTCTTTGGCACTCAGCCTTCTTTATGGTCCAAATCTCATATCTGTACATGACTACCAGAAAAACTTTGATTCTACAGACTTCTGTTGGCACAGTGATGTCTCTGCTTTTTAATATGCTGTCTAGGTTTGTCATAGCTTTCCTTCCAGGAGCAACCATCTCCTAATTTCGTGGCTGCTGTCACTGTCCACAGTGATTTTGAAGCTCAAGAAAATAAAGTCTGTCACTGTTTCCACTTTTTCACCATCTATTCGCCATGAAGTGATGAGAGCAGATGCCATGATCTTAGTTTTTTGAATGTTGATTTTAAGCCAGATTTTTCACTGTCCTTTTTCACCCTCATCAAGAGGCTCTTTTGTTCATTTGACGTTACAGTCATGAGCTTTGCTACTATACTTTGTAAATCATTCTGCCTCTACCTTCAAGAAACATAGTCTCAGTTACAAGTGAGCAGGAATATGTATCTTATTATATTTATATATAGGGAAAAATGATAGAAATAGAAACCTAAGAATGAAAAAAATCATATAATCCAATCATTCAATTAATCTATAGTTATTAAGTGGAGAAGGCAATGGCACCCCACTCCAGTACTCTTGCCTGGAAAATCCCATGGGTGGAGGAGCCTGGTAGGCTGCAGTCCATGGGGTCATGAAGAGTCCACGACATGACTGAGCGACTTCACTTTCATTTTTCACTTTCATGCATTGGAGAAGGAAATGGCAACCCACTCCAGTGTTCTTGCCTGGAGAGTCCCAGGGATGGGGGAGCCTGGTGGGCTGCCGTCTATGGGGTCGCACAGAGTTGGACACAACTAAAGTGACTTAGCATAGCACAGTTATTAAGAACTTTCTTACAGTTTAGTATAGGATCTCTCTTATAATAAAATAACTGGTATTACAACCAGAAATGAGGCTGATTTTTGTTTTCCCAAATGGTATCTATATATTCCAGTCTCATTCTGTTAAAAATTAGAAAAATAATTTTTCAGATATTACAAGCACATAAAAACATTTTCCAGACTTCTGCCTATAGCAACTAAGTTTCATCCATTTACATTAGATAATTTTCTTTCTCATATGATTTAATAAATTATTTTTATAAAATTGCAAATAATTTTTTTGTGTCTATACTCATTTAACTGTTAACATTTAACTCTCTCTCCATTCCCCTACAACTTAATTTGTAACATTAATATATATCTTCAATTTAAGATTCCTTGAGGTGTGGGATATCTTTAAATATAATTTTGGATGGCTTCTGCCAGAATGTCAACTAAAAATAGGTACTTTAATAAGGGCCATTTTTGTCTGATCATTGCATTTTTGGCAAATGACCTACTTTAATGTTGTTACAGTTTCTCAGCCTCCTTGGAGAATGGTCAAGTCATATTCCTCTATTATCTTATATGTTGAAGAGAGTAAGCATACATGCATGGATAGAAACAAAGTTTTTTAGAAATGGGCTTGAGAAAAGTTATAGGTACAATATGGTCTAATTGATAAGACATGGGTCAGCATAGCAATTCAACTGAATCTTTCTGTAAGGCAGGATTTATTTTTATGTTATTCTTAAAGCATACTTAAAATTGTGTGATATTTGATAAAAAATCGATTTATTTTTTAGTTTTATGTAAGAAAAGAGCATCACATGGTATTATTTCTGTAATTTGCTTGCATCACACAAGTTTAAGTATTGATGAATAAATCTATGTGTAAATATTTCAGAATGTATTTCACCATTCTGTGGTAAATGGACATTGAAACTACTTTTAAGCTTTGATAATTATGAATAATACGGCTATAAATACTCAGATACATGATTCCTGGCACATATGTGCCATGGTTTCTCTAAAGTATATATCTAACCACTGGATCAGAGGATTCAAAGTTCATTTTTACATGATATTAACACATTGGTTTTCAAAGTGGTTGTGCCACTTTATAATTCCACCAATAGTATGTATGAGAATCCAATTCTCTATCTCCTCTGAACACATGAGACTGTCAAATCCTCAATGTTTGCTTTTTGGAGGTATAAAGCATTATTCCATTATGATCTTAATTTGCATTTTCTTGATGTTGACAAGACTGACCTTTTTACATGTATAATAAACATTAGTATTTCTTTGTATAAAATGTTTGTTCAAGTAGTTTATCCATTTTTCAGTGTTCTATTTTTTGTCTTTATACTACTTATTGGTAGGAATTTGTTATATTTTTTGGATGTTATTTTTTTTTTTGTCTTTGCCAAATATTTTCTTCTAATCCACAGTCTCTCTTTTTAGATTACTTCTGGTGCTTTCACACGAGTAGAAATTTTAAATTTTTATATATTTAAGTATTTTAGTTAGTACAAAGAAAAACAAGAGGGTTGTTTTTGTACTTTAACCTTATATGTTACAAGATGGCTAAATTCACTCATTACCTCCAGAATTTTTTTGTAAACACATCACAATCTTCCACATAAAACATGTTTTCTGCAGGTAAATATAATTTACTTATTTTCAGTCTATGTGTCTTTCTCTTTCTTATCTTATTATATTAGAAGAGGTTCCCAAGTAGTGAAGATATTTGTCTATGCTTTCAAGAGGTTTAGAGTTTTGGCTCTTCCTTTGAGAGCTTTAACCTGTTATTTGGTTAATTTTCATATCTGGTTTAAGATAGCAGTTCAACTTCATTTGTTGACATGTGGCTATCCATTTGTCTGGTCTTGAAAAGAGTATTCTTTTCTCCTTTAAAGTGCTCAGCACTCTTGACAAAAATCAACAGAATATAAATGTAAAGGTTTATTTCTGGACTCTAACTTCGATCCATTGATCTCTATCTATATCCTATTAATTAAGCTAAATGCAAGTCTTAGTTAATGTAGTTTTGTAGTGTGCTTTGAAATTGGATAGGGTAAGTACAGAGTGCTCTATTCCCCCCCCACCCCCCGCCCCCAGTATGCTTTGGCTATCCTGAGTTACTTGCATTTCCCATATGAATTTTAAGCTTTAAATTTCTGCAAAAAAGCCAGCTGGGATTTTGACCAAGATTGTGTTTAAGAGACAGGATGGCAATACTCACCAAATTGATCTAACAATGTTAAGTTTTCTAATTGGTAAACACTTTTCATTTATTTAGGTCACCTTTAAGTTCTTTCCATGATATTTTGTACTTTTTGTAATTCCTTTGTTAAATGTTTCATGAGGTTATGATTATTTTGATACTAATGTGAATGGAATTGCTCTCAGTTTTATTTTTTGAATAGTTTCTAATGCATAGAAACAAAACTATTTCTCATATATTGCAACCTTGCTATATTTGCATATTAGCTCTAGTAGTGTTTTAGTGGACTCAGAATTTCCTACATGCAAGAAATATGCAAATATAAGTTTTACTTCTTCCTTTTTAGTATGGATCCATTTTTTTTTTACTCTTCCCCAGTTACCCTGAATAAAACCTCCAGTAAAATGTTAAAAGTTCCATCTTAATGGCTCACTGTCATTTCCTTTAAGAGCCTCATATAAGTGCTTAGCCGTAAGTCCAAACTTGGGAATCCCAATATGACAAAACCCAGCTATTCCCCGGAATCCACACAATATCCATCTGGTAGTGAGAACAGCTACTCTAGGTAATACTTTCCTTCTATTTGCAGTAAATCTGTTTGCCCTTTTGATAATTCAAATCGTATGTATCTTAAAACTGGTTGAAAATGTATGCTTTTATATTCCTGGTCTACCAAAAAGTTTAAAGTGAGGATTATATTTTGGTCTGAAGCTTCCTTAATTTTACTAGCAATTAGTATATCATCCACATATTGGATTAAAACTCCATTAATTGGAGATCCCTGAATTTCTTGGCTAAGGCTTCCCCCAAAATAGGCGGCAGCAGGGAGGGGCATGCTAAAATCCTTGTGGCAATACCATCCAAAAAATATTGCTTTATATTAGTCTCTGGATCAACCCATTCATAGGCAATCAATTCTTGGGACTCAGGGATATGTAGTAAAAAGCATCTTTTAAATCCAGAACTATAAACCAGCAGTAGGCTCTAGATAAAGTTGTTCACAAAGCATATGCATTTGGCACCACAGGATATATATCCTCTATAGTTTGGTTAATGGCTTTCAAATGTACAAAAATGATAATCTCTGATCCTTAGCTTTTGTTATTTATTTATTGGCCATGTCACATGGCTTGTAGGCTTTTAGTTCCCTGACCAGGTATTGAACCTGAAAAACAGGGCTTCCCTTGTAGCTCAGCTGGTAAAGAATCCATTTGCAGTGCAGGAGACCTGGGTTCTATCCCTGGGTTGGGAAGATCCCCTGGAGAAGGGAAAGGCTATCCACTCCAGTATTCTAGCCTGGAGAATTCCATGGATCGCAAAGAGTTGGACATGACTCAACGACTTTCACTTTCACTTTCTTTCACAGATCATAGCAGTGAAAGCCTGGAATCCTAACCAGAAGCCCGCTAGGGATCCTTCTCTGAGTTTTTGTACAAGCAGGATTGGAGGGTTATGTGGGGGTTAAGAAAGTCAGATTACTTTACATATAAGAAATGGGGCTATCAAAGGCTTTATACTTTCCTCCACATGCTTCTTTTAAAGGGTATTTCTTTGAATTTGGAGTCCTGGCACCTGGAGGAATTTTTACTACTATTGGGTCAGCCGTCTTAGTTCTTACTGCCCTCCTGTCATCCCAAACATCTAGACTTTCCTTCCTGAAATTTTTCAGGTTGGTGTTTTTCTCCCTATTAGAACAGTTTGGAGAGTTTCATCTTTTTAGGATCATCTCAGTAGGACAGCATTTTATTTATCAAATTATATGAGCTTCCCTGGTAGCTCTGTTGGTAAAGAATCTGCCTGCAATGCAGGAGTCCTGGGTTCAGTCCTTGGATCGGGAAGATCCCCTGGAGGAGGGAATGGCAAACCAGTCAAGTATTCTTGCCTGGAAAATCTCATGGACAGAGGAGCTTGGTGGGTTATAGCCCATGGGGTCACAAGAGTCAGACACGACTTAGGGACTAAACCACTACCATCATAGATCAAAAGTAGAAAACAGTGAGTGACATATACAAATCCCCTGGGGTAGACCTTGGTCATCCAGACCTGTGGGAACTTGTCTCGAGGGATATTGCCCTGCCTGAGGCAGAGGAGCCCCTGGACTAAATTATGTACTCTGGTGAGTACAGGGAAGGGAGACCAATCCCTTTTGATGATCCAGAAAGAAGGGTACAAGGTCAGAGCTGGACGTGCAGCTCTAGGATGGTTGGTGAAAACCTCAGGGGAACTTGCAGAGATTCCTCCCTTCATATAGGGAGAGAGCTACTGGAAACTCCACAGGAGGAGTCAAGGCCATCATTAGGCTCTGACTCAGGCAAGACAGGCATTTTCTGAAGGTTTTCCCTCTGAATCAGAATTTCACATCTCTTTTGCAAATCCTTGAAGTGAAGTGAAGTGAAGTGAATGAAAGTCCCTCAGTCGTGTCCGACTCTTTGCAACCCCATAGACTGTACCTGCCATGGTCCTCCGTCCATGGGATTCTCCATGCAAGAATACTGGAATGGGTTGCCATTTCCTTCTTCTTCTATAAATACCCAGTTTGGTTTTGCTGCTGAAAAATGTATTTAATAACTTGGAAAAATCAGTTGAAGTGAAATATGTGACCCCATTGCTTGCACATGCCTATTCTTAATCTGAGGAAAGTGGATAACCACAGTGCAAGGCAGAGATGATGGTGTAACAGCCAGGAGTCCTCCATCACTGGAGGAAAAATAAGCCCTTTAGTGAAACTGAGCTCTGCAGTTCGCTGATAAGATTTCCTCCATAGTAGTGCTCAAAATAGTTTGCTTGTTAGCTAGCAAAAATACCAAGAGCCTAGAAAGGCCTTTCCTCACATTCATGGGGTGGGTCACGTGTCAACCAGCAGAAACTCAAGGTCTGGGTGATGCAACGTTGGCTGTACCCTTGAGTTTACAGGAGATGAAGGAAGGCACCAATCTGGGGTTCAAAGCACACTTTTTCCTTTATAGGAAGTACCTGAGCACTGTAGAGCCCTGCCCTCCTCACCATCTCTTCACCTTAATGCTGGTTCTGAGGGTTAGCCCACCCCTCCAAGAATGAAGGTTTAGAAAGAGAGAGAGAGAGCACCTGTGTGGGCACGCAACCCCTACATCAAAGCTCGGTCATTATCCTAAGTTTTAAACCCAAGAGCTGGGAATGGATTGCAAATGGATTGTTACTCCCCTCAAAAAGAAGAAGGAAATGAAACAGCCTCAATAGGCATGAGAGAGAAAGTAAGAACCTTAGGATTTAGAAACCAGTTTCTAGTTTTGTTTGGTTTCTGGAAAGAAACAAGCCAACGTAGCAGTGACTTGGCTATATGAAGTCCCCGAGACACCACTGAAGAGAATAACAATCTCAAAAATGACCAGCTCAGATGTGAGGACTCATTCAGGGAACACTGGAAAGCTTTCCATTAGAGATGGTTGTCAGAAGTATAGCCCAGGCTCTGCCTCACTCACCACCTTGAAAGCTTACCTGATGAGGAGGGTAGAAGAGGTGACCATATCACCCTGAAGAAAGTGAAGTGAGGAGGCTGCCTGAGATTCAAAGCTGAATTTGACAGAGGATACAAGTTGAGACAGTGAAGGCCAGGGAAGCCTGGGATGCTGCAGTGCATGGGGTTGCAAAGAGTTGGACACAACTGAACAACTAAACAGTTCGAAATAATCAAGTGCTCACTTCTTCCAGAGCATGTTGGGGTTTAATCTTCCTAGTAGAAAATCAAAGCATTTTACCTCCCCAGCAGAGACCACAGACAAGCGAATCAAGACATCTGGGCAATTTCCAGATAGAAAGCATTCACCTCAAAGCTGCCTCCACATTCTAGCCCGTGGCATTGAGCACCACCACCAATGTTTGTTCCTACTGGCAGTTTCCTTTCTTACACACATATGTTGTTGTTTGTCACTGAAGTATGTCTGATGTTTTGCAACTCCCAAGACCATAGCCCTCCAGACTCCTCTGTCCATGGGATTTTTCAGGCAAGAATACTGTAGTGCATAGCCATTTCCTTCTCCAGGGCATCTTCCTGACCCAGGGATGGAATCTGTGTTTACTGCATTGGCAGGCTGATTCTCTACTGCTCAGCCACCAGGGAAGCCCTGCATACATATACACACACACCCTTAAAAGCAGTTTAATGCCTGCTAGCTTGGCTCATACAAAAGAAGGTTAAAATTCTCAGTGAAGAAAAAGCAAAATGTATTCAATTGTATAAAGGCTTCTTCCCTTTCAACAAACAGGGATAAAGCAAATTTCCTCCCATTTTTCCTCTTTTACAAAGGAAGTCTAATTGTAAGCTGCTGCTGCTAAGTCGCTTCAGTCGTGTCCGACTCTGTGTGACGCCACAGATGGCAGCCCACCAGGATCCCCCGTCCCTGGGATTCTCCAGGCAAGAACACTGGAGTGGGTTGCCATTTCCTTCTCCAATGCATGAAAGTGGAAAGTCAAAGTGAAGACACTCAGTCGTGTCCAACTCCTAGCGACCTCATGGACTGCAGCCTACCAGGCTCCTCCATCCATGGGATTTTCCAGGCAAGAGTACTGGAGTGGGGTGCCCAAGAGAGTGTTATAATTCAAAGACCATTCTCTGGCATTTTCCTCCAACTCCAGCTGATATTAGAGATATGCTGTGTAACAAAAGAAAGCCATTTGTTGTTGTTGTTGTTTTTCATAACTTCAGTATACCATAAATATAGCAGGAAGTTTTATATAGAAATTGCAAGAACATGTTACCATTTAAAGAATAAAAGCACATAATTGAAAGAGCCATGTTATAAGAAAGGACAGGTACAAACTTACTGATAGAGTTCTGTAACCAGATGATTCTTAGATATCTCCATTAAAAAGTGTCTCCATCTTTGAGATAATTTAGCCTTCTAGACCAGCCACTCTTAGATGTGTTTAATACTACTTAACTGCTATTTTCAATGAGCTTACTAAGCATCCTCTTAAAGTTTTATTTGTGTTTTGGAAGGTTTTTTTTTTTGCTTTGTTTTATACCTGGCTAAATGTAGGCCAAGTTGACTATCATATTTATTATTTAAACTGCAAATAATTATACAAAATTCTTTTTTCCTGTTACTACTTTAACTATCTCAACCTTCCTTAAATTCCTATTTGTCTAATAACTGTCTCACCTGTTTTAATCTCTTTCGTTAACTCACTCTAAAGTTACATGGGTGTCTTATTTCATGCTGACCAACTTGGAAATAGATGATTTTTCTTCTAGCTCCCATTTTACTAATTTTACTTCATGTATTTCCCATTTATTTTTCCTATGCTTACTCCTTAGGCTGATTGGTATGATCACATACTTCTTTTCTTTTCCCATTAAATTTGCAAGTAAATGGTTGAGGTACCCCATTTTGGAAGTTTCCCCCCTATACCTCAGAAGACCAGAGGGAAATGATACCAAGGAGGTGTCTTAGGTGCAAAATTCCTCTAACCCAGGCACAGACTTTGTTCTTCTGGAGTGGGCAGTTTTCCTGATTTACATTCCCTCATTTCTTCTTTATGCTCTCACACAACAGAGTAATCAGGGCTGGTTCCATTAAGAACACACATCTATACCTCCAGGCAATCATATAGGCATGAGTGAAAGACCAACCCCAGCGGAAAGCAAAATTTCTAGTCAGAGAGCGATGTCTTCTCCTGAATCAGAGGACCCTCATTAATATCAGATGTAAGGACTTCTTACGGGTCCAGTGGGTAAGACACTATCTTCCAATGCAGAGGATGCAGGTTTGATCCCTGGTCAGGGAAGACTCCACATGCCTTCTGGCAACTAAGCCCTTTTGCCAGAATTACTGAGCCTGCACTCTAAAGCCTGTGAGCTGCAAGGGAGACAGGACACAGCCAAAATTAAATAGATAAATAAAAAAAAAAATTTTATATTTCAAATTTAATACTTTTCTGCAGTCATTCCAAGAGCCAATGGCTATTAACCAAGCCTAACAAAATAGACACAGACAAGCATGGACAAAGAAATCCAAAAGCCTGGGACCCAATCCTTTGAGTACCTCAGCAGCTGTAAGCTTTTATTCCCACCCTACCTTGTGGAAGTGTTTGTCCCTCCATCCTGTCCAGCTCTGTGGACTGTAACTCATTAGGCTCCTCTAATCCAGGCCAGAATACTGGAGTGGGTTTTCATTCTCTTCTCCAGGGGATCTTCCCGACCCATGGATTGAACCACGGTCTCCTGAATGGCAGGCAGATTCTTTACTGTCTGAGCCACCAGGGAAGCCACACCACCCTCGCTTAGGGTAGGAATCTAACAATCCTGAGAAGGTTTCAGTACAATTTCAGCACAGGCACTTTTTAACAAGGTTACTCACCCGAAAGACGTGTGATCCTGGAGCAGTTTCTTCTCTCAAAAGTGAAAGCAGCACCAAGGAGCCTGGAGAGCAGCAGCAGGATACGGGAACGTGACTGCTGACCCCTAGACAAGTTTGGTCTGGATGGCCACTTAGGGTCAGTGGCAAGGGTCCACGTGCTGCCAGGGGCCACAGTGCCCCTGGTGTCTTTGGCAGACAGTCACAAGATTTCTGTCCCTTAGTGTCACCAAAATCTTTACCTAGCAAGGGCTCCCTGCCCACTGCACACAGAAGCCAATACCAAGGTACCAGCTTTTGAGAAGATAGAAGTGTATTGCAAGGTTGACTGGCTGTCTCTTGCATCCAGGGCTCAGGATGAAATTTGGGGGGATTAGGGAAATTTTAAACTTGGAACCTTATTGGCTAGTCTTGAACCTGATTGGGTTAGTCCATATAAGCTCTCCCTGCTTCTGGAAGCCAGATTTTCCTGATTGAAGAACTCATTTCTTGAAAGCCTCAAGTAGCAACATTTCTGTCCTATTGAGTTCCACAAACCAAAGATTCTTGATCCTGCAGTTATTCTGGAGATAAGGATTCCTGTCTTGCACATGCCCAGTGCTGTCTCTGTGAAATAACTCAAGGTTTCATTAACCAACAGTCTACTCAAGGACGCAAGACCCCTTTAAGCTGGTGCTATTTCCATTTGATTAATCGATACATTTAAGAATACGAAACTAGGTAAAGCTGGTCAATATTTTACCTGCTGTTTAAAATTTAATAAGCTTAATGTTATTTTTGCTATTGTAACTATAACTGATCTTAGCCATATGTCTAAACTTTTTATTAATTATAAAAATGTTTATATTAATCTTCACTGAACTGCTAAACTCATTTATTATAATCATTTAAATTGACTGTATTTTCTTCATTCACAATCATATCACTTGTGGCTAATAACACTTTTTCTTCTCTTTTGAACCTTACACCATTCATTTGCTTACATTTGTCTTACTGCATATTGTTCAATAGATCTAGGTCTGAGTCACTATCTCAGTCTAATATTGATAATTTGCATAAGGGCAATCTTGGATTTTGACTTAGCTTATAGCTGAACAGTAGAGATTCTGGTTTTAGCTCTGATTTATTCCTAATTTATTTTGATCTTACAATGTTTATTATCCATAAATACAGCCATGCAATAATAGGCATGTTTTCTCTCATTTCTAGATACTTTAAAGTTAGATATCAAATTTTCAATGTGTCTAATACACAATAGTGGCAGTAGACATAGGTCTATGAAAATAACCTTGATGAAAAGAATGCTTTCTGACAATAATATTTTCCTAATGTAAGTGATCTCTTCCTTAGGAACTGGTGCGCTTATGTACATACCAGATTGTCTCCAACAGTGATACTGGACAACCAAGTCACTTATGTTCCAAGTGGCAGGGGGCCCTGTGGCTGGACCAGTGGACCCTGTCCTCAAAGGTATGTAGTGTTTCTTGAAAATACCCATTGCTTTTACCATAATCATGTGTGGCCTGGAATATGCAAAGAAAGTTAACCATACCAAGTACATGTATGTACAGTAGGGTCAGGGTAGAGCCATCACATTAAACTAGATGTGTGATCTTTAGTTAAAATGGACAAACTAATTATCCTTGCATCCGGTCCCATCACTTCATGGCAAATAGATGGGGAAAGAGTGGAAACAGTGGCTGACTTTATTCTTGGGGGCTCCAAAATCACTGCAGATGGTGATTGCAGCCATGAAATTAAAAGATGCTTACTCCTTGGGAGGAAAGCTATGACAAACCTAGACAGCATATTAAAAAGCAGAGACATTACTTTGTCCACAAAGGTTTGTCTAGTTAAGGCTATGTTTTTTCCAGTAGTCATGTATGATGTGAGAGTTGGACTATAAAGAAAGCTGAGTGAAAGAACTGATGCTTTTGAACTGTGGAATTGGAGAAGATTCTTGAGAGTCCCTTGGACTGCAAAGAGATCCAACCAGTCCCTCCTAAAGGAGATCAGTCCTGGGTGTTCATTGGAAGGACTCATGCTAAAGCTGAAACTCCAATACTTTGGCCACCTGATGCGAAAAGCAGACTCATTGGAAAAGACCCTGAAACTGGGAAAGATTGAAGGCAGGAGGAGAAGGGGGCGACAGAGGATGAGATGGTTGGATGGCATGACCAACTCAATGGACATGAGTTTGGGTATTCTCCGGGAGTTGGTGATGAACAGGGAAGCCTGGTGTGCTGTGGTTCATGGGGTCACAAAGAGTCAGACACAACCGAGCAACTAACTGAACTGAACTGCCACTTATGGGTGTTTTTAGCATATGTGAGTTAAATGAAGTAATATGCTTAGCCTAGTGCCTGGTACTTTGTGGGTTTTTAGTAAATGTTAACTCTATGTTTGTTTCTATTTGTATTATTACTATTACTTATATTCTATGACTAGACCAGCAATCCTTTAATTCCATGAAATTCATATGGTTCTAAAGGTTTATTAATAATTTCCCTTTCATACTAGGCTAAAGAGAAGCCCATAACTTGGCAAGCCACTAATTGCAATTATGCATGGTAAAGCAGCTAAGTGGGTTCTTTCTTCTTGTGTCTATTTTAATGACTTATGTTATTTAGGGTTGTTTTTTTTAATTATGTAATTTTCCTAAAATGTGAGGCTGAGTGATAAATTTTCTGAATTCATGCAGTCACAGTAGCTCAGCTGGGGGTATTTCAGGAAAGCCTGCAATAAAAACTAAAATTGTTATTCAGGCCATGATGGCTAATGTTATGCAAATTTTCATACAAATATCTCAGGCAATGAATCAGTCTGGAACAGTGTGCAGTAAGGATGCATAAAACCAAGGTGTTTCTTAGTGCCTAAGGGCATAGCTAAGGTCCAAAGAGCTAAGCACATCTTAGGGATTTGGGAGACCTGAGCTCCAGTTCTTCTTCCGGCATTTACTCCCTTTATGACAATTTCCTAGTCAACGTGCAATACAAAGAAAGGACTGTTAATTCTTTAGTAGTGAAAATATCACTACAGTAACCCCAATCACACTGCCCTTCTGAGTTTAAGGTGAGCTTTTTTTTTTCTCTTTGAACAAACTAGAAATATATATATCTTTGTTCCCGTTTTTTAATCTTTCTCTACATTTGAGTGAATCTCTCCATGTACTTTTTATTTCAGTACAAAAGCACCATTTGTCAGTTTTTCTTTGTCTGAGCCACATGCACCAGGGATACAGTTTGTCAAAGCAGGAACAGTTGACTCCAACAATAATGCAGCTAACTGCTTGACTTCACCCTGACAAACTCTAGAGTCTTTGCCCAAACTGCCTTACTCCCTGTTTAGCATTAGCTGCTGGACTAGAGATGCTATTTCACTGGACAGAGTTATTTGCTGATTATAATTTACAGAAATAAATACAGATAAATGATTAGCCTACTTTCAGAGATGGAAGAAGTCTTATAGCTCATTTTAAAACTGAGAAATAATTTCACATATAATTAATCACCCATCAAGTTATCACAGAAACTAAGACCCAGCCTGTTATAATACATTTCCCCACATAATCAGGGTTTATCCATGATACTGGCTACTGTTGTCTCCACATAGTCATATGTGACAAATTCAGATAATAATAAGTTCCTCATCAGCAAGCCAGGGTAATAATACTGTCCTCATAGAACTAATATGGGGATTAAACAAGATAATACAAACCAATTTCACAGACCCATTTAATAAGAAGTATTACCTAAATATTAAAGTCATAGGGATAAGAATCATGTGACCAAGTTGTATTTATGATTTACACTTACATATTTAAAGCTTGCAATTTAGTACCATTCACTATTTATTAATATATTGATTATTAACTTGAAATGCTACAGTTTCTTCATTTCCCTTTCATGGTTTCTTCTCAGAAACATTTTCTCATGTTAGATCCTTTTCTCTCTCTCCCCCTCTTCCCCTCCCTCCCTTCTTCCCTCTCTCTCTCCCTCTAAGAGAGATACTACATAAGAGAAATATAGGTAGTATAATTTAAAAACTTGAGAGATAAGAAAGTACAGGTTAAAATCATAGTGGCTATCATATTTTTAATCAGATCACTGATATCTAACTTGTTTCAAGTTGTTTAATATTTATCTGGAGGAAAAGAGATTCTTTTAACCCTAATGATATAAGAATAGTAAGAACTAAAACTAATTATTCCCATTAGCTATTTAAACATTAGAATTAAAATAGATTTTAACATTGGTTTAGTGAAAAGCATTATCAAGGGAAAAATTGTAGTATCTTTAGAAAACATAATGATAGGTATAAATTTTAAATAACAAAGAGTATAAACCTTAATTTTTTTATAATGTATTTAAAGAACTCTAAGTTTGACAGTAATATTGATGATGAACATTATGGTAATAAGAAGAATAACAGATAACACTCAACATAAGCTTATTATATTCCAGGCATCATTTTCCACTTTTATTCCAACTAATAATTTAATGTGAGACAAATAAACTGTTTTCCCCCAATGGGCTCCTCTCCTCTAGATCTCAGAAGATACCAAATTCTGTGTACAGGATGCAACATAAGATTGTTACCTCATTAGAATGGAAGTGCTGTCCTGGATTCAGCGGACCAAAATGCCAGCTAAAAGGTATCCAGGTTCAATGCATGAGACAGGGTGCTCAGGGCTGGTGCACTGGGATGATCCTGAGGGGTGGGATGGGGAAGGAGGTGGGAGGGAGGTTCAGGATGGGGAATACATGTACACCCATGGCTGATTCATGTGAATATATGGCAAAACCACCACAATATTGTAAAGCAATTAGCCTCTAATTAAAATTTTAAAAAGGGTATATTCTAATAGTAATTTCATAATCACAATGAGAAGCATAAAACTACTAAAGAATAAGCAACTGATTCCAAAGGAGTTGTGTTTTCTCTTTTGAACCCAAGCAAATTAACATGAAGTGAAACTACCAAGACTTACTATTTTAGAGCTTCCTAATGTGGGAGCTATTCCAGCACCCTAAAATTTCATAAGCTATCCTTTAAATTCTTTAATATTTGTATTGGTTTCATATGATGAATAATTGGAGATGTCTAAATATTTTAATTTCCCTTAGCTCTGTGGCATCAACAATGCCTTATTAAAATATCAGAAATCCTAACTTTATTTTTTAAGTAAACTGTCTTTAGAAGTGATCCTATGTAAAATTAAAATCACCTTCTAGTTTTGTTCCAGTTCAATCATTTGAAATAATATCATCTATAAGTGAAATTCTGCTTTTTAAAACTGATCCTAATGGAGCCATTTTTAAACAAAGTTTAAGGATTTTCTGGTGGCAAGCCTGATCAAATGCATGGTAACCTGCTATGGTCTAACATCCATGTGACTGTTATTTTGCTTTGGGCTTTAAATAGGTTTCCTTTGAAAAATAAAATACTGCATCAGAATACATATTTTAAATGAATGAATATTACAAGAAAGGCCATTAGCAGTAGCAGGGAATTCAATCAACAGTGTAAGAGACTGTGATTAAAAATTAATATAAGTGTGGAGAAACCATTATGATTCACATTTAAAAAAAAAGAAAGTTGTAATATAAAAGCTCTAGGAAACTTGCAGTTTAGTTAAGGATATTATATATGGTTCTTCTAGCCCATTCATTGAGAATCTGTAGGCAAATTTCACTGTACTGCTATTTTATTCTGGATCTGGACTGAATTTCAGAAATGTTATTTAATACATTTTCAGAGTATAGCATCAGGTAAAACAAAGTTTTAAGCAGAATATAATCTATACCAAAAATATTTGCAAACAAGGTAATTTAGCGTGTTCTAAAAAAACTCAAAATATGATCCAGCTTTCAAAGGATTTCTGATTTCCATCAGGTACACAAACATACTCTCTGTGGTAAAACATATTTGTTTATAGACTGTGTATGTCAGACGGTTAAGAGTTCTGGAGAATATTTAGTACTCTGTTCTAAAGGCTACAGTTCATTTTTATATTTCTCTTATGAAAAAAGATCCTTAGGATTATTAATTCCATTCAGTTCAGTTCAGTCACTCAGTCGCGTTATCATTTCTTAAATATCCAGCGTTTGTTCAGAAGGGTTCACAATATACCCTTCTGGAAATTTTGAATGTCATTGCACGTCCTATTGTACCTAACGGACTGAATGCAGACATGTAGCAGGAAGAGGAGCCTGTATGTCAAAGAATGTCATGGTCTCCAGTTGATGAGGACTATGTTCCTTCATGCTTCTTCCTTTTATACCTGCTAATGGATTATTAATCACTAAAGGTGGACTGTTTATGCCCAGGAGGAAAAAACACAGAATTTCATCATTATAAATATACACACACAATTAAAAAAAGACTAGTTGACAGTTTTGAATACCTACTATGTAGTATTTTCCCCTTTTTTCAAAGTATTATATGAAATATTTAAACTGAATCCAAACGGGATTTGCTTTGTTTTTTTAACAACACCCTCTGGTATAATGGAAGCAACCTGTGGATACCTTTAATACTAGATTCTCAAATCGTTATCTTGAATCCCCATTAACAAACACATTCCACAACAGTTCTGACTCTGACTTTCCGTCACAATAGTGTAACTAGAATTATGCAGGTGTCTGCTGGTTAAGCTGCCGTGGCAGGTCTTCTTTCCATTGAAATCTAGAGTAGGAATAATTTTCCGATGGCAGATGTTCCCGTTGTGTCATTTTGCCATACAATCAACCTAATACAAGTGTGATTCCAAGGGAACCTACTGTTGCTCCCTACAGTATCCTGACCATCCCAGTCTTCACTTTTATTGCAGTACATAAAAGCTGTTGAATTTTTCATTAGTGCAGTTGATGCACTGGTAGTATCAAGAAATACTGTGTCCCTTTGTCCCTTGAACCATTCTTCATTATCTCATCTATCCTTGGGGCAGGGGTTGGGGGATGTGGGGGGAGTGCACACATTTTCCTTCTGATTCCTACCCAATTACATAAAGGTACTCCTCCGCTTTTCATCATGCCTTATATATGTGCCAACAGTCTTTTATTCATATGTGGGAGAGAAAATTGTCAGGTTTCCTTTGACAGCACTCTCCATGCTGTCTCATATGACAAGCAGCTCCAAATATGGCAAGAACAATCAGTGTGGCTGATCCATTCTTTAAATCCCTTCAGAGCCCTCAAGGGTTTGAAAGAACCTGGTTATGTAGCTATAATTACTTCCGTGTCAGTCCTTTACAACAAGAGGGAATTATTTTATTCATAGAAAATTTGTAAAGTATTACATGAATTTCATAAATCCTTGTTTCCCCACAACTTTCCTTCCCACAACAAAATTAACTTCATAATAGAAAAAGTAACAATTTTAATTAAAATTGCACTAGGGAGGTCTTTTTAAATATATAATCAATAGATCAGAAAATGGAATTGCTGGCAACTATACTCTCATTTATTTCTCCTGCTTCACTTTCTACCCTTCTCTTTTTCTGTCTCTCTCTCTTTCAATAGACCAATCCCCAACCTGTTAGGAAAGGATGTGTGATCCAAAATCCATGGGGGCAAAAGAATTTGAAAAGGAAAACAGGTACATGTTTATGTATAACTGAATCACTTTACTGTACACTTGAAACCAGCACAACATTGTTAATCACCTATACACCAATATAAAGTAAAGCATTAAAAAAAAAACAAAACCCATGGAGCATTTCTTTCTGTGGTCTTATTCTCTAACATACTATTTATATTATTACTAACTTTCCACACATTCTCTTTTTGCTGCAACTCAGGGAATCAAAATTCTGGTAAGAAGTTCTATTAAAATATTAGTCACACTCCTAAGAAGAAACTAAGTTTTAAAAAGCGTAAGTGAATAGAGTTTTGTTGGGAATAAAAAGGAGCACCAAGTCCAATATCAAAGTAACATTTTTATATATTTTACATTTGTTACACCTTTCTTGAGGGTCAGCAAGCTTGTCTTCACAAAGTGACCTAGATTTGTGATATGGTATCCAAGATATGTTTTGAAATATCAGTAATGACATACTTTCTAAGACAATTTTATAAACTTTGCAATAATGTGCTTTTCCAGTAGATGTCTCTGAAATGTTCTGAAGTAGTTAAAGGAAATTTTGGCTTGCTCTAATAACACAAAGGACAGGAATTTAAGTTCAAATAATGTTAGCGAGGAGGGGAAAAAAACTTCTCTAAAAATCTGTTTTTAAAAAAATCCAGTCAGCTTTAATCAGATCCTCTATCTAGTAAAAAGGTATTTTATAAAACTTTTCTAAAATATATCATAGTTATTATGAATGTTTAAAATGTAATTAGTTGGTTATTAGAATAAACAGGCCCTGCCATATATTATGAATATATAAAAAATATTTCTTTTCATAAGTATGCACTAACTCAATAAATTATGTAAGAGCTATTGTACTATTTTAAATATGGGGCTTCTCCAGTAAGATTATTTTGAAAATTACTTCAATTAATATACCATAAAAGTTACAATATTTGAAACGAAAAAAACTACATTTCTTATATTTTTGCATATCTAGTTCTTGGTGGTGATTAATGCCTTCCCCTGAAAAAGAACATTACCTCCTCTGCTCAATGATAGTATGATACGTTTAGTCAAAAAACACAATGTACTTTTGTTGCATCAAACTGTATTCTTCTATTTAGCTACTAAATCTCAGTAAATGTTTACATATGTACTCAACATCATCATGCAGTGTTCAGTTAATATCAAAGGATCAGCTGCAAACTGGCCTTGTCAAACCACACAGGAAGGTGTCTGGTTCTAAGGTGGAGACAGCAAGCTTCCTCATTACTGAGACGCCATTAATGACTTCCTCTATATGCCTCAAAAGCCTGGAAGGAAGAAAAACTCAAAAATAACACCTGTCTAATTAAAAGAAAAAAAGGAAAATCACCTAATAAAGGGATGGTTGTTCTTGACACTTGCTGACCTTGCTTCTCTTAAGCCCTGATCCACCAAGATCAGAGATTCTAGTGCAAGGAAAAAAAAGAGTAATTATATTGGGAAAAGAGAAAAAAAGAAATCCAATTTTTAAAATACATTGAACTTTTTAAAAATCAGAAGAACATAAAGATTTGGGTAGAATTATTCTAATTATTATTAGAATTAATTATTAATTATTGATTGAAAAAATTGATTGAAAAAAATGAATTAATTATTCAATTAAATAAATGTCCTTCTGTCTTAGCACCAATCTCTTAGAAAAGATCAAGAAAAAAAGAAATTTGTACCTATGGAATAAAACAAAGGTCTCTGCTTAAGCGCAAGATAAGAAGATTGCCTGGAAAACCTAGAATCGTGGCAGTCCTGTGGTAGAGAATACATAAGGAAGACAGAAAGATTGCTAAATGAAAAAATAAAAGAGCATCGATCAACCAGGAATTTTATCACAGGAGAGTAACTGACTCCACTCTCAGAGATCATATCAGTGCTTCTCTACCATCTAAATCCCAAGAAATAAATTGGAATGAATGCAAGTATTGAACTCCAGTCAACAAACAGAGCTAAGAAAAGATAACAAACTATTGAATTTGTTAAACAGGCATTTCAGGTTTTTAACAGCCTTGGCAGAGACCCCATCCAATGAATTCCACAGAAAAGAGGTTCATACAACAATTGGATCTCAAAGATCTTTTGTGGTGCTTAATGGTTGTTTCTTTTACTTAGGAGTAAAATTCTTCATCCATTTCCTCCTAAAACAATTAATTAAAAATAACTATAGCTAAGAGCAAATGCGAAGTTTTATGCACACACACACATGTAATCACATTAGTTTTTGCCATTCAATATTGAAAGGGTTTCTTTCCACTTACATTTTCTTTCAAATCAGTCTTTTTAAAACTTTAAAACATATAGAAAAATATTCCTAGATTTCTTAAGAATCTCCATACCATCT